>NC_048597.1:30837334-32289834 GCF_003668045.3 Cricetulus griseus
GGTCTATTCACAAATCTCGACATGACTCTGGAATGGTCTCACAACCAAACAGCAAGTTCACTCACTTCTCTTAATCTGAGATGAGGCCTTGCTGGACCACAGAGCACTGTTCCTCGTACAGAGTTGTCATGCTTATGCAAGACTTTTGCCAGCTTGGTTAATAAAATTGCTCATTCTTTTACATGGCTTTAGCCCTTGCTGTGCATTTCATTAATTTTACTTTTAACTTTTTAATGATGTTAATTTTTTTAATGCAACTTTTCTGCTCTCCATGTGGTGTGTTAAAATTGGGCCTCCTGTAATCCCTTTTACAGACAGGGAGGAAATAATTGGGCCTCAGCAAGCATTCTAATCAGGTCATTTTCCTTGTGTAATGGAAGAAAAGAGCAAGCCTGAGGCTTTGGCCTTTTCTCATCAGCTCTTATGCTTCTGGGGGCTTCATTAACCACTGAACCTTTAGGCATGTGTTCCCAAGTAAGTAATTGGAGAGGTACCAGTGATTTATTTCTCGTTTTCCTATGCTGCATGTAATGCTTACTTGCAAGTGAAGTTGAAAATGCAGGTGGACACATTCTCATCATACAGTGTCAACCCTCTGCATCTGTTTTAACTTTTCACTTCCAATGTCAATTATCTGTTTAATATCACTAGCACAGTGGTTCTCAACCTTCCTAATGCTGTGACCTTTTAATACAGTTCCTCAGGTTGTGGTGACCCCTAAACAAAAAAAATATTTTTGTTGTTATCTCATAATTGTAATGACTTATAATGTAATGGGATCACAAGGGACAGGTTGAGAATCATTGGCTTAGAAAAACAAATACAGAAAATGCATATTTTAATACAGGAGCCAAGGGTGTGTCAAATATTTTTCTTCATAACAAAACCTATCTGTCTTACTATGTTTGTACAACTGAAATTACATCACATAAGTAAAGTTGCTTTTTGACCCAGGTATAGACATCTTAGAGGGATAGGAATTACCTTCAGAGAAGGCACAGTCAGGAACTTTGCAGTTTTCCTGGATATTTCAGAGAGGAATCTCCATGATACTTCTCATTCTCCTTCTCCTCCAGGATTAAAATCATACTGGGGTAGGGTGACTAGAAGTTAAAGGAACTATACAGATACTTACTGACCATATCTTATCTGATTCTGTTTCATTTGATCTCATTGTTTTGTTTTGTTTTGTTTGTTTGTTTTTCAAGACCTGGTTTTTCTGTAGCTTTGAAGCCTGTCCTGGAACTAGCTCTTTAGACCAGGCTGGCCTTGAACCTACAAAGATCTGCCTGTCTCTGCCTCCTGAGTGCTGGAATTAAAGTGTGTGCCTGCTTGATCTCATTCTTAATTCTATGTGTGCCGAGGATGCCATGAGGCCCAGAAGAGTGCATCAGAGTCCCTGGGTCTGGAGTTAGAAGCAGTAGTGAACTGCCCTAGGTGGATGCTGGGATCCAAACTTGGGTCCTCTGTAAGAGCAGCAGGTTCCCTTAATGCTCATCCATCTCTTCAGGCCCAATTTTCTCTTATTGATATGTGTATTTCACCCTAGATAAAAGCCATGTCTGGTAGACCAGTAATTTTCAACCTGTGTGTCACAACTCCTTTGAAAGACCTCTATATCCAAAAATATTTACATTATGATTCATAACAATTGAAAAATTTACAGTTAGGAAATAGCAACAGTAATAATTTTTTTTTGTTGGGAGTCACCAACAGCCACTGACATGAAAATGCCACTTCTTACACATTATGAATGTCTTGCCTTGTGGGTAATTGTCATGTCTACCTAGGTATGGGTAGAGCTGTTAGATTGCTTTCTTCCCCTGGCTTTTTGCCTAGTATTTTCTGAAATCATGGAAGCTAGACTATAGGAACAAAGCTTTCAGGTCAGATCCAATGCCAATGATCCTCCTCCTATTCCCATGTGTGTGGCATCTTCAGTAACAGGGCCAACCCTTAAATTCTGAGAGGCAATAAGGGCTACATCATTACATTGGGAGTTGCTTGAACTACTCTGACAAGCCATTTGAAAGCAGGCCTCTTCTGCTTGGTTCTAGGATTTTTGCTAGTGTGTGACTCTTGAGAAAAGTGTCTTAACCTATATGCACACATACCTATTTATTCATATGTGTATGTACCTATAGTATATAATTTTAGGTAAACATATATTATTCATTGAGGCTTTATCAAATGACCTTGATGTTACCTGTCCCTAATGCTCCTCCTTATTCTTCTGTGTTGATCTCCTTCCCTCTTCCCCAGTTAGAGCTCATTTCCCACTATCCTGTTTCTCACTTCATATCACCTTTGTCTTGCTGGTTCTCTCCCAAGTTCTCCATTACCTATGGTATCTGCATATGTTCCTGGTCTCTGTGGTTACTCCATGCTGTTTACTTTCATATATCTGAGAATCTGCAGTTAGGAACAAATGATAAAATAGAAACATGTGGCATTTGTCTTTCTGTTTCAGGTTATTTCATTCAATATAATATTTTCGAAGCTTATCCATTTATGGGTCAATTTCATGATCTCATTTTTCAGCAGAAGAATGAAATAAGTTGAGTATCTATTACACTGAACAAAACCAAGGTCGAAGAGGATCAAAGACCTCAATTTGAAATCTGAAGTACCCAAAACTGCTTGAAGGAAACATAGGCAGTACCCCACAAAATATGGTGTGGAAAAGAACTTTCTGAAAACAGCCTCCATTTACTTAATTGGACAAGTGAAACCTTAGAAACAATTGACAAGTGAAACCTTAGAAACAGAATCTCTTCTGTTCAGCTGAAAAAAACAGTTATGCCAGTGAAGGAGAAACCCATACAACTGGAATCTTTCCCATATATATGTATGTTGGACAGAGAGTTGACATCTATAATATAAAAACAACATAGAAAAAAGAAAGAGCCAAAGAGACAAGTGATGCAGTTAAAAATGGACTAGAGATATGTAGGAGAAACTGCTGGCCAGCCTACCTAAGCTGCAGTTGCCCTGCCCAGGTGCCCAGGCCAGCCTGTATGAACATGCTTGCCAGGTAGTTCATCCTTGAGCCAAGCTTGCCTCTATTTCCAGAGACTGCTGACAAAGAGACACCTGACCAGAGACACCAATGAGGAAAGGACAACACAGTAGAGTCAGCTGTCTGAGCCAATGGGACCTTGGGAGGGAGTATAAAGGCAGGCCTAACTTCCTTGATAAACAAGTCTGCAGCATGCTCTGCTCTTCACTGACTCCAAGTCCTTGGTGCATCTTCTCATCCCCTCCCCCAAAGGGTGTCCAAGCAGGTAACCCACAACAGGGATCTAAATAGAGCATCCTCAACAGAAAAATAGTAAAAATGGTCGTGAAATACCTAAAAGTGTTTGCCATTTTGGCAATCAGGGAAATATAAATTGAAACAACTGTGTGATGACATCTCACACCAGTCAGAATGGCTAAAAATCAATGAAACTAAAGAAAAATGCTGGTGAGATCACTAAGAAACCAGACCTCATCCATGGTTGGTGGGAGTGCAAACTGGTCTAATTACTCTGGAATTTAGTATAGAGAATATATATATATATATATATATATATATATATATATATATATATATATATATCCTAAAAATAAATTTACCATAGGATCCAACCACACCATTCCTTGCATATGCACAAAGGACTCAACATCCCACTGCAGAGATATTTGCTCATCTATGTTGATTTCCAGACTTTTCACAGTAGCCAGGAAATAGGAATGATGGAATTCTCTTTCAACAGTTGATGGATAATGAAAACATGTCATATATATGCATTTATAAATATGTTATTCTGCTGTGTTCTTAAAAATGTGAGGTTACTTCTGATATTTCAAAATTGAAAAGAAATTACATTAAATGCAATTAAGTTTTCTTTGAAAAGAATCTGAATTTTCCCTTATGGAATAACTAGTTTTAGTTAGTGGTTTCCCCTTTAACAAAAGCAAGAATTATGTTCACATCCTTTCATGTAACAGAACTGGCTGTGAGTCACATTATTCTTAACCCATGTAGCCCAGAGTCAGGATATCAGGATGTCACAAACCACTAGAGGACAGATATTCTGGAAATGGAGATTCAAATTGTATGAATAGAAATGTAGTTTAAAAGCTCCTCTCTCTCACTTTCATGTGTGTGTCTGTGTCTGTGTCTGTGTCTGTGTCTGTGTCTGTGTCTGTGTCTGTGTCTGTGTCTGTGTCTGTGTCTGTGTCTGTGTATGTCTGTGTGACCATGTCTGTGCACATATGTGTATATACTCATGAGTGTAAAGGCAAATGAGTTCATGTCATGGTGCATGCATGGATGTCAGAGGACAACCTTGGGTTGTGTTCAACTCATTTGAGACAGTCTCTTGTTTTTCCAGAGTGTTCCAGGGAAGCTGTACTTGAGCTTCTGGGAGTTCTCCTGTCACTGCTTTCCTGCAGGAATGCTGCAATCACAGAGAGGCATCCTCCTGCATCTGGGTTCTGAGGATTCATTCAGGCCCTTCATGCTTGTAGGAAAAGTATGTAACTTCCTGAGTCATTTCCCATCCCCAAGTAGCATTTTTTGTTATTCCAGAGATGAATAAGAATACAAAACTTAAAATGTATAGAAATATTATATGTCATGAAAGTTGCAAATTACATGCTTAATGTTTTAAGTTTATTAAGCTTATAAAGGTATTGAACAAAGGCTAATAATATAACTTGCCAAAAGTTTTTATTAATTTAAAGTATAAAAATGTTGTTTATTCTTTAGTAATTTCAAAAATAATCTACTAGATTGTTTATTTTCAGGTACATTTCAAGAAGAAATGATGTCATATGTTTGCTGTTGTTGTTTAAGGCTATAGAAAACAGACTCTAAATTAATTATAGTTTGCAAACTCAGAGTGGGTTCTGCAATATTGCTGCAAAATGAGTTTTCTACTCTTTCTTGACTTGATTCTATCTCTTGATTAAAAAAATGGCTTTGGAGATCCTTTCTCATTAAAACAATGACAAACCAGGGGCTTTAAAGGTTTTAGCTAAGGTCGTCATTGAAGCTTTCCATTGGAGCCTGACAAGTTAATCATTATTAACTTGTGTGAAACCACAGCTTAAAACAAACATGGTATATTCTCTGTCATTACAAATGTGAGACATTTCCTGAAAGTAGAGAAGTAGAGATCATTTAAACTTTTAAACTTGATATTTTCTTTCTTTCTTTCTTTCTTTCTTTCTTTCTTTCTTTCTTTCTTCCTTTCTTTCTTTCATTCGTTCTTTTGTTCTTTCTTTCTTTTCCTTCCTTCCTTCCTTCCTTCCTTCCTTCCTTCCTTCCCTTCTTTCTTCTCTCTCTCTCTTCCTTTCTTGTTGCTGAATTTCTGTGAGAACTGAACACTAGAAAATTAGCTTCATTTTACACAAGAAACAGTGATGCAATTATAATCTATAGTTTGGCTAAAGAGGATCAGTGTAGTTTGCCTTTGCACACTGTGATGATTACGCCATAGTAAATGGGTAATTACGCCATAGTAAATAATGATTTTTATTATTAAAGCAAAAGTCCGAGATCAGAGTCAAAATATCCAGATTAGAAATTCTAGATAATATGAAGACTTTCTCACCCTTTAAACATTTTAGTTACAGGAACTACTGTATGAATGCAGGTAATCAGTTCAAACTCTACTGAGATGTCACAAAATACTGAAATCATAACTTGAAAGCACTATAATTCATCTATATATGTCTAGTGTCTGTTACCAAAGGTAGTTATTTCTCTTAAATGTATTCAGGAAAATGAGCCTTTCCATATAATCATCCAGCCATTCCTGTAGCAGGAAAGACTTTGATTGATATTATGGATTTTTAACTGTCTTGTTTAGATATAAATAAATATATTGGTGCTATTTATAATTCATTAAACTCAATTAGTTATATTGCCCTGCTGTATATTTACTGCTTTATAACTACAACCAGAGTGGTTAGGAATTGTAGAATGATCTTTGTAATGTTTTATGAACATAGAGTGCATCTTCACCATAACATCTCCTGTTTAATAGCACAGTTTTTATGGAAAGGGTTGGAAGAACGGTCTTAAGACTTCTGCTTTGTATTTGACACTACCCCACAGGCAAGGGACTACTAGCAGCTTTGTTAATGACTTAGAGGAGTGAGAATATTCATGCAAATTATAGCAAAAAAAATGTTCCAGGATACAGCCTTCTCTCATTTTGGAAATGTTTCTAACTGAATTGCTGGTCACATCTCCCATTTTCTCAGGTGGCTGGGAGATAAGAAATTTCCATTTTGTAGTTCACTATCTCATCAGCAAGTTTTTCCCACCGTCTGGTATGCAATCTTGGGAGGCCTGGAGACTTGAAAGCATTTAGAGAAGCTAAATGCTATCTTACCATCTCTTTACATATCTTCAGGTTCAATTGCATTTTCACCAATATTTATTCCATCTTCTTCAGGCAAAAAATTATTCTCCTAGTCAAAGAGTCGAGAAGTAAAATGAAAATTTCAGAATTGCATTTTGTATAACCTGCTCAGTTTATAATATCTTGTCAGATATAGTACAGATGACCTCTTTGTTCTTGCTGTGAATATTACTTTAGCCTAAAATGTTTTATTTTTCCAGGCACAGTTTGCCTGCAAACATCAAATTAATTTTACTTCTAAACACTGTATCCACAGGCTCATGTTTCTTTTTTGTGTGTGTGTTTGGTGATATGTTTCTTGTCACCTCCTTTTGATGCTTATATTTAAAAGTCATAGCCATCAAATAAGGTTTATGGGGCCAGTAAAAGTTTTCAGACACTTTTCACAATGAGAATTTTTGTAATCTCATAGGTAGAAATTCGATTTCCCATTACTTCTAAACCCTCTAAACTTTTCTATGTCAGAGTCTGAAGCAACATACCCATTTATTTTTGTCACTTCAACTCTTCGTTATCTTTCTATCTTTGTTGTTAATATTTTTCCATGGTTATCATGATCCCAGTATGGTCATCAATAGATGTTTTTTCTTTTTGAGTGACTGAATTTAGAATTAAGGACAAAATTCCTTTTTTATGAGAATACTATCAATATTAAAATTGTTTCTCTCAAAAAAAAAATCATTTGACAAGCCTCTAGACACTGTGATGATGTGGCCTCAATGAAACTTCTTAAAAATGTGAGATTTTAAATCAGATTAATTTGAAAAATTCTTATGATCTTATGCATGGACCTTTAAGTTTATGCTAAAAATCTTACTTTTTTGCACAATTAGAGCATTCTTAGAGTCAAACACATCTTCAACACCACATAAATGTGTTATTATAAATCTTTCTGCCAAAAGCCGCCTGAGCCCCACTGCCACGTGTGAGCTTTACGCTAGTCGCCTGCCTGAGTTAGGCCCAAATAAATACACAGAAACTTGTATTAGGTTCAATGCTGCTTGGCCAATGACTAGGATTCCTCATCTGTTAGCTCAGTCTTAATTATCATAAATCTATATATTTTATAAGACTTATCTTATCGGACGCCTTGTTGGCATCCCTCCTGGCTGGTGGATCACATCCTGCTGCTGGAGGAGGAAGGGGAAAAGAGGGCCCTTCCTGTTTCTCTTTCGCTTAAATATGAATCTCCTTGCTATGTCACTTCCTGCTAGGATCAGCACTTCTTTACTACATTTCCCAAAATCCTCTTTGCATCCTAGTTCTGTCTAACTTGCTGTCTCATTGGCCAAACAGTATTTTATTCAATAATCAATAAGATAAACATACACAGTAGTACATTCCCTATCATAAATGTCTTGTTATTTTACAAGTAATTATATCATATGAACTCACAGCATTACAATCAGGTTTGGATTAGCAAAATAACAAAAGATCACAAAGAAACATACATCCCATTTTACTATCATTATCGAGAGCTAATGATCTTTATTTATCTTTTTTATTTGAATTACAAACAAGATTGGATTACATGACAATCCCAGTTCCCTTCTCTCTCCCTTCCTCCCCTACCACCCCCAACTAAAACCCTACCTATCACATATCCTTTCTTCTAATTTACACCCGACTCAACCTTTCTGCTCCCTCATGACCTCTGCATCCTTCCTCTTCTTCCCTACTCATTCTCATAGCTCCCTCCCCTTCTTCCCATGCTCTCAATTTGAGAGCTAATGATCTTAAATATCTCTTTTGTATCTGTTTTCCTTAGATTTTATCAAAGCTAGTTTGTTGTATGTACAAGCTTCACTCATTCTCAAAAAGGTCTGCAAATTTGTATCAGAATAAAAGGAAAAAAATATACTAAGTTTAAAGAGGTAACTAAGTCAATATTAGATCATTAGATCAATAAAAAGATACTTACAAATTTATAAACACCAAACTACAATTTTATAACCACTAACTACAATTTTATTTTCATAATATAATATTGTTTAGCTCTACAGGGCAGATTTTTTCCACTCCATGTTCCCTTACTCATTTCTTTACAAATCTAAGCTGTTTGGATACTTCTGGGCATGAGATTTAAAAAAGAAATCCTAAACAGGTACCCTATAACTTCCCTTTATCTTTTCTCTAAGTAGTCTATTTCTTGGGTATATACTTTAATGGTTTTTGGATTTTTTTACAGTTCAATAAGAAAAAGATGATAATCTGCTAAAAAGACTATGAACTTGAATAGATATTTCTCTAGAGAAGACACACAAAGGCAAACAGATAAATGAAGAACTGGATGCTTTGACTCATCATCAGGGAAATGTAAATCAAAATCACAGTGAGCTATCACCTCACTCCTGTTAGTATAGCTATTATAAAAATACAAATGATGCAACCCCTATGGAATACAGAATGGAGGCTCCTCAAAAAAGCCCAACACAACTGCTTCATCTTAAAAAAAATCTGTTTATCTAAAAGAAATGAAATTGATCCTCTAGAATAGAACTATATCAGAATTAAGCTGGAGGGTATGACATGCAAATCCTCAGAACACTTTTCACAATAGCCAAGAAATAAAACAATGTAAACACTCATTATCAGATGAAAGAATAAAGGGAATATTCTATATGGTTCCCACTTGATAATATTCTCACCTAAGTAAAGCAGCAAGCTTAGCTATGTACTACAACAGTGTTTGAACTCTGGGACATTACAAGGAAGGACATAAGCCAATTATAAACAGACAACAAACAATACAAAGGAACCTTCCCAACAAAACAATACTTATATCCAGTATCTAAAACTCTGTATTCCATTGATCAGATAATAATAATGAATAGCAGAGGCTAGGAGAAAGACAGTGTGAGGCACTAATGATTGAATTTAGAATTTCAGCTAACAAGGATGAATAGGCTCCACAGATCTCCTATGTAATGTTGTACCTAAAGGCAATAATTATATATTACACCCTTAAAATTAGTTAATGGCAGATCTTGTGTTAAACTTCCTTTTGCAATAAAATAAAATATAAGGAATAATTTAAATGAGAGAACTATTGTAATGTTGAAGTTATGATAGATGTCAAACTGCTATTAATGTTAATCAAACATAAATATATATCCACCTTACAGTTTATTAAACTGTAAGATGATTGTTATTAAAATAAACAACACTACTTTTATTGGAATTAAATACTAAGATCTAAGAATGAAAATTGAACTCAAACCTATTCAAATATGTGTGTCTAAAATTTTCAAAATAACTCTATGGAGAAGGCTCTGAGACTCAAGAGAAACATATTTTAAATGTAAAAAAAGTATAAATATTATGATAAAATGAAATGCCATCCATGTTCCTATATGAAGAAACTTAAAGTTATGTAGGAGTTTCATTTCCTGATAATGAGTTTTTAGAAGCCTGGAGTCATATGTGAAGCCATGACTTGATACAGATTTTTATTCCATTAGGGGTTAATGTGGGAAATTACTAATACGGAGTCAGGTAAAAATACAAGGGAATTTAATAGGGGAAAGCCTTACAGAGCAATCTAGCCAGCCGGCAGAGCAGTAGTCAGTATAGCAAGCCGAAGATGAAAGCGAAAGCAGGCAGCCTAGTAAGCATCCCTCACTCTTAAACTTTCCCTACATCACCCTGATCATGCCCTCGCAGTCCTGGTCAGGCACACCTGTAGCCAGCCCCTAAACAGGCATGGCTACAGCATCCCTTATAAGGGGTTATGGAATTTCATTGAATTTTACAGTGTGAATAATGTCAAATGTCTTTGAGTACCTCGCATCAGCTGTTAGCCACCAACAAATATAAGCATTTTATGTCAAGATTAATGTTTGATACTGAAGCATAAAGCAGTAGTCTGAAGCCCAGAGTTCAACAAGTATGTCTTTCAGTGTTTCTGTGCATCGGGGTAGTACTAAATAACCATTTGTACTAATTTTGACCCAGAAAAGGAAAGTCACTAAAAGCTATAGAACTTTAGAGAAGACTAGAAATTTCCTTCTAATTGGATGTGAAAATATGCAAACTATTTCTGTACTAAAAACTAAAGGTATGACTTGGCTTAATTACAAGCTTGATTTAGAATGGAGGTTAACTTCTTAGGCAAGCATTGCTTTGACTGACATGCCTTTACTGTACTTCTTTGTGATTGTACCTCAACTGTTATGATATCCAATGCATGTTTATATTTCTAGGCAAATGATTTTAAAACTATAAAATTAAAAACTCCTGTATTTTCTAAATACTAAGCTATGGTATGTTTATCTTCTCTTCCTAAATTTACCAAGTTAGGACCATCAAATCATTGGAAAAAAATCATCTTTGATTTTTGTTAAAATCCTATGAAACACACTTTCAACAATGTCCCAAGACATGGGCGTTTGATGTTGCTTTGTCCCTCTTATATCTGTGTGGAATCTCCAGATGGAAAATTGTCCTACCGTTAAGTGAATGAGCCTTCGCTTAAGAGAAGCCATTTCCTCCAAATAAGGATAACACACCAGAACCTCACAGGGATAGTTTTGTGGAAGATTATAGCTATCTTACAAATGATGTAAGCTATATACTTTTATATCTGATGAACAAAGAGATACAGGGAATAATGTAGAGAAAGGAGTAAGGTATCTTTTTACTCTCATGGCCACTAGATCACAGCTGCCTACATTAACAAACCACTGGACAATACAAAAGTTTGAATTCTGATATCAGCTTGTTTTTGCATATTTTAGAATTTTGAAATATGTATTCACATCAATCTAATGGGGAGTTTACATTTTTATGATTTCCCCCTGTTAATGCTGTGATGAGGAATGGACCCAGGTTCTTGACATGGTGGATCAACATTCCTCTACTAATTGATATCACATCTGAATTTTCATTCCTGATGTTCATTGATAAATTTTGTGTTGGAAACTTTATCCATTTAGTATAAGTATGCCCATATGCAAATCGTTAATGCATTTTTTAAATTATTTAAAAATATTTAATTATTCATCTGTGCAATTTTTTCTGGGATCATTGCAATATGGGAAATTTTACATTAAAACTTTCAGAAATTTTGTTACATTTTAATGTAATTTCATTTTATTTTCTTCCATTCATTTATTTAGCTCATAAATAAAGTCATGCACAATTATGATACACAATACAGTATGTTCACAATGGCAAGGCTAAATTAAACCAATTAACATGTTATATCACACATATTCATCATTTTTGTTTTGAGAACACTTAAAGTATACTATCTCACAACTTTTAAAATATAGCATATTGTTATCAACCATATTTATCATGCTCTCAGTAGACCTGAGGACTTCACAGAGTCTATGCCTCTTGTCCAATGGCAGTTTTATATCCTTAAACCAATCGTTTCCCCATTGTTAAAAGAACCACATTGAAGCCTAATAGCCACAATTCTGCTCTCTGTTCCCATAAGTTCATCATTTCTAGGTTACATATAAAATTGAAATTGTGTAATGCTTGTCTTCCAGTGTGTCATTTATTTATTTATTTATTTTGGCAAGCATATAACTTTACCACTTACTAAAGATGAAATCAAATTTGCATGCACATGTGAGCACTCACTGAAACACCTTGGATTCATCACATATTTGAGTTTCAATTAATATATATATATATATATATATATATATATATATATATGAAAAGAGCAATAATGGCAATATGTTATGCATCAATAGCAGCAACAGGTTTTCCAGGTTCCGCAGTCATTTGAACAAAATTATAGAGACATCCAGCATACTCCATTTAAAAAAACAAAAAACAAACAGCAAACAACAACAACAACAAAAAAGTAAAAAACAAAATCCCAGAAAACAGCACAGTTCTGTTACTCTTGTGGTACTTGGCACCATTTTTTTAAAATTAGCTTCTCAGTCATCGTCTGGGAGGAAACCATTCTGAGCAACATCATTAAAAACATCTCTGATAAAGCATGGTCACTACTATGTATCATAAAGCAGGTTCACATATGAGTGAGTACATATCATATTTGTCTTTTTGTGATTGGGTTACCTCACTCAGAATGGTTTCTTCGAGTTCCATCCATTTTTCCTACGAATTTCAGGATTCCATTGTTTTATTTTCTGCTGAGTAGTACTCCATTGTGTAAATGTACCACAATTTCTCTATACATTCTTTGGTCTTCACAGACCTTGAAAGAACAATTCTCAACTTTATATGGACAAACAAAAGACCCAGGATAGCCAAAACATCCCTATACAATAAAGGAACTTCTGGAGGCATCACCATCCCTGACTTCAAGCTCTATTACAGAGCTATAGTCCTGAAAACAGCTTGGTATTGGCACAAAAATAGACTGGTAAACCAATGGAATAGAATTGAAAACCCTGATATTACCCCACACACCTATGAACACCTGATTTTTGACAAACAATCCAAATCTATACGATGGAACAAAGAGACATCTTCAACAAATGGTGCTGGCATAACTGGTTGCAGGCATGTAGAAGACTGCAGTTAGACCCAAGCCTATCGCCTTGCACAATACTTAAGTCAAAATGGATCAAAGATCTCAACATAAATCCAGCTACACCTATTATAAGACAAAGTGGGAAATACCCTTGAATTAATTGGTACAGGAGACCTCTTCCTGAACATTACACCAGTAGCACAGACACTGAGGTCAACAATTGTTAAATGGGACCTCCTGAAACTGAGAAGCTTCTGTAAGGCAAAGGAGACAGTCAGCAAGACAAAACAGCAGCCCACAGACTGGGAAAAAGATATTCCCCCACATCTGACAGAGGGCTGATCTCCAAATTATACAAAGAACTCAAGAAGCTAGTCCCTCAAACACCAAACAACCCAATTAAAAAGTGGGGTACAGAACTAAATAGACAATTCTCAATAGAGGATTCTAAAATGGCTGAAAGACACATGAGAAAGTGTTCAACATCCTTAGTCATCAGGGAAATGCAAATTAAAACAACTGTGAGATACCATCTTACTCCTGTCAGAACGGCTAAAATCAAAAACACCAATGACAGTTCATGTTGGAGAGGATGTGGAGAAAGGGGAACACTCCTCCACTGCTGGTGGGAGTGCCAACTTGTACAGCCACTGTGGAAATCAGTATGGCGACTCCTCAAGAAAATGGGAATGAGTCTACCACAAGATCCAGCAATTCCACTTCTAGGCATATACCCAAAAGAAGCACATTCATATAACAAGGACATCTGTTCAACCATGTTCATAGCAGCATTATTTGTAATAGCCAGAAACTGGAAGCATTTTAATGTAATTTTAATTAACACTTTAACACTCTTTGTATTTGACCTACCAGATATCTCAGAATTCAAATACTAGTGGCATCATATTGTAATCCTTAAAACAGAGTGATGTTGGATTTTTTTTTAGCTTCAAATCCCTATGACAATTAACTTCATGGGTATCATAAAGAAATACTTTGTTTCATTCCTTTGTTTAAATAGTTTAGGAAAATATGCTTACCCATTGTTAATAAGTGGTATGCATTTTTAATTTACCTTATTTCTCCCAGAAGTGTTACATCTTCACACTAAACAACTTATTCAAGGCTTGTAGACAAATTTTGATAATAGAGATGGACATAATTTCTTTGAAATATTTGTAACACTCAGTCATATCTCCTGAAGAATGATTAGGCTTCAGGTCTGATTGACTTTACATATGTTGTTAAAGGAGACAAATCCAAAATTTTCACAATCAAATATATTAAATCTATGTAAATAATTGCAGGACTATTACATTGGCAAGTACACTTTTATAATTTCTTTTATAATTTTCTCACTCACGTTTCTGTTTTTTTCATCATTTTCTATTTATTTTACATACCAACCACAGTTTCCCCTTCCTCCTTTCCTTGCCTTCCCTCCCCCACCTGGCTTCTACCCGCCTGCCCCCATTCACTCCTCCTCTGTCTCCATCCAGATGGGGTAAGGCTTCCCTATGGGAATCAAGAAAACATGGCATATCAAGTTGAGGCGGGACCAAACTCCACCCTTCCCCAACCGCACTGCATCAAGGATGAACAAGGAATCCTATCATAGGGAATAGGTTCAAAACAAGTAGATCATGCCATCAGGAACAGGTCCTGGTCTCACTGCTAGGGACCCCACAAGGGAACAAGCCATACAACTCTCACTCAGATGCAGAAGGTCTAGTTCGTTTTCGTGCAGGTTCCCTAGCTCTCTGTCCAGAGTCTGTGAGCTCCCACGATCTGTCTTTGTGGGTTTCCCCATCATGATCTTGATCCCCTACCCCTTGCTGGCATGATTCATTTGGACTCCTGGAGCTCAGCCCAGTGCTTGGCTATGGACTGCTGCATCTGCTCCCAAGAAAAAAACGGAAAAAACCACACATGATCATCACACCCATCTTTTTATATCATCGTTGGTTGATCATTCCAAAGTGGAGAGCTAGACAACAAACAGGGTATAGCATGCACCCCTGAGCAGGTATAAAGTTGTAATGATACAGTACAGAAATGATCTCTAAACTTGTGCCCAAACATCATTAATATATGCAGGATCTGAAATTTATGTTTAGCTCTAGGGCCAGAGTATTGCTTTGGCTCAAAAGTCTTGGCAGGATATATGGTAGATTGAAGCACTGTGCACCCTTGCATGTCTGTAGACTTTCATGTCTGCACATGCATGTGTGTACATATGCATGTGTGATGTTATGTTTAATTCCTTGGATAGGGGAGATTTACCTAATGGAAAGGATTTTGTGTTCACGGAATTGTAGGCAATTCAAGGAGAGGAAGAGCTTGATACAGCCACTTCTGGCCTCAGGCTTTGCCAAGCTTCAAGTCCTATACTACACAATCAGTGTGAAACAAATAACCATTTTTAGACATGAAGGAATGAATCCTACTTTGTTACATGACTAACAATAGGAATCTGTTTTGCTTTATTTAAGAGTATACTAATAGTGAGTTTAGGAGAGCAGTAAATTGTTCCATTGGGTTGTAAGTTAAGTGGAAGATACTAGGTAGCCTCTTTATGACAGAGATATTTACTTTATAAGTGATCTTCAAAATCTAAAGAATTGTATTTTGGCCTTTAATTCATTAAAGGCTTTGAATAATAATACATAAATCCAGTTTGAAATCAATATTACTAGGATCTTTGATAGAGCAATTTCTAAGTTTTCAATAATTATAAAGAAATTAAGTCACTTAATTTAAAAATTATTAGTTATAAAAGAAAAGAGATGAATTGAAGTTGGAATGGTAAATTTACTGAATAACTTCTTAGCATTCAAGTAAGCAAGATATTTAATTTTGTATTGAGAAAGAAAGAATTGACACAGCCCTACTGGCTATTATTTTATTAATTAACTCCAATACAAATAAGTTTTGTTAAAAATAAGATGTTGAAATTGAGTTGATTTTCCAGTATCAAATGATCAGCTTCAAACCTTATACATAGAAGTTACATTATACAGACTGAGCATGTTGTACGTATATGTACACACACACACACACATGAGCAGGTTGTACATATATGTACACACACATATATGTACATATGTAAACACCTGTGCTTGCTTACCAGGTCAATGTTACCTGATATCACCAGGAGTAATGAAATCATGTTGAAGTCTGAGGCACCATAGCAAGACTGAGCCTGTGACTATTTTACTGAGAGCAATTAAATATTTTATACCTTTATCAGAAACAGAATATAATGGTAATTGCTAGGATCAATACAGTTGTAGATACCAGGATACAATGATGTTTGCAAGCTAAAGAGGATACACAAGATTAATGTTCAAGACCAATTATTCTGTCAAGTTTCCATGTTTCCTTGACTTCTAAGGGAACATACAGAAAAACACAAGGTGGGCTGAACTCTTCACTGCCTGAGGGAATGCATCGGTCTTTCAGAAATTGGAAGGCACATTGTGCTCTAGGATCCATGGAGTCTAACCTGAAAAACCTATGACTCATGCATCTCAAGGCAAACAAGCCAGGCCAACCCCATGGTTCCCTGAATACATACATACATAAACACTCATCTATCATCTTTCATATGGGAAGGGGAATGGAATAACTATAGTATAATCTCAAAAAATAAAAAAAAAAACATCGTGTTGAGTTGTGTTTACAACCCTACGTTATACAGTGTCTTTAGATAAATCTGCAGTGTACATCAATGTCCAATTAGTCTTTCAATGATCTATTGTCATTTTCTGTAATCCCTCAATCTTTTGCCTGGATCATATAGGATAGTTACTAAGTGTTGTGTTCTGAAACATAACATTTGGTTCAGTATGGTTCTTGATGGTATGGTAATCTTTGCAATTTCCTTATTTTATATCTTATTTCTTATGAAAACAGATACTTTTTATTTCTTCTTAGCATACTATCTTTTGATTCTTGTTAAAAAACTAAGAGGAGAATCCCATTAAATATTCACTATACCCAGTAATTTTTTTAAAGCTATGCTTATAAATTCTCAAAGCTTACCTTATCCAGTGAAGCATGATGAGGTTTTAGGTTTCTGAAAATAAGCCTGAGTTCAGAACCAGCAACTACATAAATTCTGAAGAATCGGTATGCCTCTATACTCATTCTGGCAAATAGTGATGATTTTTTTTAACTGGATACATGTGTTTCTAATTAAGCTGATTAGACTAAGTCTTCAGTATGGGATAGTTTCTGAGTTTAGATTGACTTAGCTGTGATAAGCATGCTATAAGTCTTCAAAATGACAAACTGAATTGGACTTCCTGAGAAAATCTAGAATTTTTCATTTTCTGTATGTCAAGAGGTAATTATGTAGATTTATGGGACCCAGAATATCTTATTTCAGAGGTCATATATAATTATCAATAGCTAATTTTTATGGATGACTTTAATAGCTGTTTCTATGGCCCAAAGGATGTGCTGTTTTCTTCCTATGGGTTCTTGTACAATGGCTCACATATTTTCTTTGATTAGAGCCTACACCTTCACTGTCTTGTTCTAAAACCCCATTGTCACAAAGAGAGTCTTGACTTCAATTTTTCACTGATATTTCTTATATCAGAATATAATAGCTGGAGAAATCATCTTGAATGATTGTGTCTTCCTCATGAGATAGGGTTTCTCGATGTAGCCCTTGTTGTTTTCTAATTCACTTTGTAGACCAAGCTGGCCTCAAGCTCTTAGAGATCCACCTGCCTCTACCTGTAGAGTCCTTGGATTAAAGGCATTCACCACCACTGCCTGGATATAGAAGCATTTATTAATATCTTTATTTTAAAATTTTTATCATTTTTATTTTATGAATGTGAGTCTCTTGCCTATATGTTATGTCTGTGTACTACATTCATGTTGGGTGCCCACTCAGGCCAGAGGGGGCATTGAATACTCTGAGCCTGGAGCTATCAATAGTTACAAAGTACCATGTGGATGCTGGGAATTCAGTTGAGGTGCACAGGAAGAGCAGCTGGTGCTCTTAACCACAGAGCCATCTTTCCAGCTGGATTTCTTAATGTCTTATTAAAGGAATGCATTCCATATTTACCACTGAGGCAAAATTCTCAACTGAATCAGCTTAAAGGGCATAAAACCGTTTGTTTTGATTCATAAATCACAGGTTTCTCTCCCTGGTCACTTGACTCTGTAGCTTTTAATTCGGTGGCAGCATAATATACATCATGGCAAATGTCTCTGGTTGAAAGGTAGCTCTTCCCATAGTGAGCAAGAAGAGAAGAGAGGCCATTAAAACAGAATGGGAGAAGAAGACCCCCATGCCCTCCCAGGGCTGTCCACTTTGGCAGGGAAGAGAAGACAGGGGCCTCCCTGGAGCCTTTAAGACCCAGCAGATGAAGGACACTCATGTATCCACCCATCTGGGGCTGCTTGCCTTGAGTGGTGAGGAGTGAACACAGGCCTGCCTGATGAATGATGGCACTGGGTGGTCAGGCAGTATTATGAAGAGCAAATACATGGTGGGGTATGGGAAAGAGAAAGAGAGAGACAGTATGGTTTATGTCCTGTGGGGAGAGGAGGTTTGAAAAGGTGAATGCAGGGAGGAGCAGGCTAAGATGGATGCCCTGCTTGTCACCTGGGGCCATGATGATGTCTGCGAGTAGGCTGCTGCCAAGGGTTATATCTGGGCCAGGGACTCTGCTGTAGCTGCACTCTGTTGATTTCCATGGGTCCTATTGCCAACCCAATCCAAGATGATAAGGGCTGCACAGAGATGACCCCTCCTCTCAGTGTTTGCAACCCAAGGGAGAATTGGTGCTACCCCTTAATAGCTGCAGTACTCCAGAGAGCAGGTCCTACACCCTTGCCTGGGCAGCATGACAGCACTTGCCCGGTTGGCAGGAGTGAGGACGAGCCTTCCCTGAGGGCGTGAGAGTGGGAGAAGTGGTTCTGTCCTCTTCATCTACCATGTGGTAATGTAGGCTGGGAAAAGATGCCCTCCCTGAATTGCCCCTTGCTCACTGCAATAGGCAAGAGAGCTGACCAAGCTCCTCACCAACTGTAGCACCCAGGAGAGCAGGCCCAGTAAGTACGTCTCTATAGGACAGTAGAGGTCTTCCTGCTGACAGCAGCACTGGTGAGCTGGCCCCAAGGGCAAGAGAATGTAAGAGCTGGTCTTACCCCTCATCTGTCATAAGGTAGCATAAGGGCAAGAAAGAAGTCCTCCCTCCTTGCCACCTGCCTGTTGCAGGTGGGAGAACTGGCCCTGAGGACACAAGAGCAAGAGGGCTGACCCTTCCTCTCACCATCGGCAGCACTTGATCGAACAGCTCCTGTATATTGCCTGGGCAACACAGGAGAGCTGGTCCGGGTGGTATAGATGTGGATGCACCAGCTCTGAGGGCTTGAGAGCAGAACTGGGCCCGCCCCTTGCTGCTTACTGCAGAGGATGAACAAGCAAAGGAGGTGATGGAGAGGTCACCCTGGTGGTGAACTGACCAACCTAGCAACCTAGCAACCACCCAAGCCTAGACTCAGGGCTATCAGTTGGCCATCTCAACATCCACCCCATCTATGATCTGTGGAGCATGTGAAGGGGTTGGGCCTGCAGACTCAAAGCCACAGGATCTCTATAGCACAGGACAACAACAGGATATCCAAGAGGAGTTTCAATGAGGACCCAGTATTGATAGGATAGCAGAAACCATAGGCCTCAAACCAGACCGATGACTCATTGCAATTGAACACTTTCAGGAAACATGTATGGACAAAAGACTTTACTGTGTGACTCACTATGTCATACTACAGCTTCCATGATGAGATTTTTCTTTTCTTTTATTCCCTTTTTTTAAAAAAATATTTTAATTTGTTGTGGGGGTGGGGTTTCAAGGACAGAGGGTGGATAAGAAGGGATGGGGAGATGAATGGGATTGAGATGAATGATGTGATATTCACAAAGAATCAATAAAAAGTTAAATTAAAAACAGAGAAGAGAAAGATAAGACTTACAGAGTTCTTATATCCCCCTCAATGGAGTCCTTGCAATGATCAAACCTCCTTCTCTGTAGTAATAGTAATGACGTTTATATTACTTTCTGGTAGCATTTTTTTTATAATTATTTCCTCAAGCCTGAAACATTTCTTATTAGAAGGAGATGGGATGAAGCTCAAAAGACTCAGAAAACTCACAAGACTTATACAGCTCAGGAAACTCAGAAGTTACAAGATTCAGAAAACCATAATGTTATAAGAGCAATTAACCATTACTCAATGAGAGGAGATTCTTTTCGGTGGAGAGATTTGCAAGATGCCCTGGAAGCTATGGTAACACAGCTTTCATAAGTCACCACACATACTAGGTGTTCTGGAATGCAGCTGCCTTTGAGTCATCCATTCTCCAGCCAGTAACCCTTCAATTATGCTTAATAACATCAACAAACTTACTAGCTGACCAAGCTAGACTTGAGTAAAATCATTTCTTTGTTCAGTTGTCAGTGTTCCACATGAGGCTGATAGATGTTTTTGTTTGTTTCCACACACTTGGCACTAAAATAGGGGCTACTGTCATTAAAGATGATCTGTGAAAGAGTTCTTGCATGACTCTTGAAATGCATGCTAATAATCACAGTTGAAGCTGATCTATAAGCCCATGAAGGATGCTGAGAGGCAATCCTGATATAACTATACCAATCCATGTCATCTAGGGTGGTGTTCCTCCCTCCTTTGATGTCAGTTGTATACTACATGCAGTGAGTAAAAGACATGCAACCAAGATCAAGGAATCTGTGAGTAGGTATCCTTGGGGACATACATTGATGGCTCTCTCCTTCTACATGGTACAATCTGCCTCATAACCACCCAATATTGCTTGATCAATAATATATTTTAGTTCAGGAAACCAATACATGTAGGACTGGATCATTAACAGGCTGTGGTAGTTGTGGCATGGCAATAGCTGTGGGTTACAATGTATGCAAGGCTGAGCTATCTGTCCATGAAGAATTTGTCCATGTGCTGGAAGAAGACATAAAAATGCTTACCTCTGCAGTAGCCTCATTGAAAGTAGAAAAAAAAGAGGCTGAGATGGAGAAGTTGTCTTGCAATTTCTTAGAGCTCTGGAGGTATATAAAGAAAGAGGACACAAGTTAGATTTGTGCTAGGGAGCCCTTCAAGTATCAAAGTTTTTGAGGTTGTCAGAATAACTAGATAGAGGAAGTACAGTGATGTAGAAAAGACAGAATATGACCTTTAATGCAGAATAAAGGAACATTGTGATTTAACATGCAGATGAGGGAAGCAAATGAACTAGTGTAAGAAACTAGTAGAATAAATGAATACTCCTGAACTGCTTGGAAAAGATTTAAAGAAGGAATGAAACACATTTGAACAGCCTAACTTCCAAGTATTTGGGAAATGGGAGTTGATGGCATGTATGAGTGCTATGGAAACAGAGAAACTGAGTAATTTAATCTTTCATGAGACAATGGCTGAATAATATGTAAGTAATCAGTCCCTGATAGACTAGTTCTTGTAAGTCATTACAGACATTTGACTACAGCTGGCTGAGATTTGCCATGCACATCAGAATCCGGAAAAGAATAAAAGATGAATAGCCATCACTTAGGGATCTAGGCATGACCAAGGTGATGTTGACAATGTAGTGCACTGGACTTGATAAAACTGTATTCGAAACAGGGCTTAGAAAAAGCTAATTCAGCAGGGTCCTCAGTGATTTACTGGGCCCTACGGTGGGATTCATTTGTTATAGAGTAGGAGAGTATCTAGCTAATAGAAATGCTTTATAGCAACAGGTAAATAGGATTTTCAAAAGACTAAAGCAATTAAGAGTATGAGAGAAGGGCAACATAGAGAAATGTTTTGTATGGGACACACAAAATCAAATGTGACAAGATGTGTGTTGAGCCAAAATTCCTAAGGAAAAAATGACAGAAAGCCAAATGCTGTGCCAATGAACCCATGAAAGGCTCTAAGGCTTTAATAACAGCTTATGGATGATATAAGTGATAAAACAATGCCTACAAAAAATCTGATTAAGTTTGTCCTCAATGCATGTAGTTATTTCCCCAGAGTATGATGTATACATTTTTTCTGTAAAACAAATTAAACAGGTAGTAGAAACAGTTCCCCTACCTTAGAACCCTTTCATAGCCAGACATGGCTAAGGGAGAAGCAAGGCCTACAACATCAGATCAGAGTCTACTAGAGCAGGCAAACCACCCAGAGCAACAGGTACAGTTGGTGAGATCATAGCCCAACAGACAAGCCTTGTAAAATAAATAAGTAATCAGCTTACTCCCTACTTCTAACTTTGCTTCTGTTTTAGCTCTTATCCAGGCTTCCCTAAACAATAGACTGTAGGGACCGGACTGGTGGCTCAGTGATTAAGAGTACTTGGTGCTCTTGCAGAGGACATTTCCCACTGCTCACATGGTGTTTTACAGCTCTGTAACTCCAGTTCCAAAGGATCTTGAGGCATTCTGACCTCTCAGGGCAACAGGCACATGGAACCATACACACAAGCATGAAAACATCCATAATAATAAAAATAAGCAATTATTTGAAAAATAACTAAAAAACAATAGACTCTGTTCAGGATATGTAAGCCAACATATTTTTTTCTCTACAAAAATTGGTTTTTGTCATGGTGTTTATCACAGCAATGGAAAGCAAGCTAAGACATTGTATTTAGAGTCTTTGCCACAAGAGGAAACTAATATTTTGCACTGTAAATAAATCAAGCCAAATATCTGTGACTAGAGAGGTCATAAGTTCTACTTGGGAGGACACTGCCATTATTTTGTTAAATAGATATCTTGTGCCTGTGAAATTTCCTTCTATAGACTCCTGGTTATGTCCATATAAGACTGCTGCTTCCAGTCTCAGGGAAGGAAACATATCTATCTATCTATCTATCTATCTATCTGTCTGTCTGTCTGTCTGTCTGTCTGTCTGTCTGTCTATCTATCTATCTATCTATCTATCTATCTATCTATCTATCTATCTAATGATATTGCAGAGACTCATAACTGTCCATTTTGCTAAGAATAAGTCATTATTGCCGTGGCATAGTGGCTCAATCCTTATTCATAGAAGGACTAAAATAACCAGAAATCTTTTTCATCCATCCCAGGACAAAAAGAATACTATGGAAGAGGAGTAAAAATAATATAGGAACTGCATAAAGGAGTGAAGAGTTGTGTGGGTTATTTCCTAGAAATTAAACATTCTCTCTCAGAGTGAGTAGTGAGATTATAAAATTCAGGAAGTTAATGAATTGACAAGACTCAGGAAGCTCAAAAGGGCCCTCTCCCATAACAAGAGCAGTAAGTAAGAGGAGACTGTCTACTGAAGGTTACTGAAAGTTGTAAGCAGAGATCCAGGGATTCAGCTTTTGGGAATGAACCCACACTGGGGTAGATGATTCAATGCTACAGCTACCTTTGAGTCACTCATGTTAAGTAACTATTCACCCTGTAAGTAACATTTATAAACTCACTAGTTTACCATGCCAGAGTTGGATTTATTTTGTCTGTTATTGGTGCGATAGATGATGGAAATAGATATTTGGTTTTTATTTTTCAAGAAAAGTTATGAAACATCACACCTTGGAGACCAAGTCTTCAATATGTATATATAGTAGGGAATTACCAATACGGAGTCAGGTAGAAATATAAGGGTATTTAATAGGGAAAAGCCTTACTTACAGAGTGAACCAGCCAGCCGGTGGTAGTCTGTACAGCAAGAAGCAAAGAGAAACCGAAAAAGAAACGCAGTCCCCCTACTCACTCTGACCACGCCCTCACAAGCCTGGTCAGGTACTCCTATAGCCAGCCCCTAAGAAGGCGTGGCTACAGCTTCCCCTACATGTATACCTTTGGGGAGGGAGTCACTAGAGTAGGGTATGCCCACAAATATCAGAGAGATGAGAGTAAGTGATAGACGAGATGATTCCACATACTATCTTTATTGCAAGTCTAATGCCCTAAAAATAATAACAACTTCCTTTGCATTACATGGGACTTTTTCAATACCATTAATTATAACTGTCTATTGAAGGAAGGATAGGATTTGTAAACCTGGCAGAATATTAATGGCATGCATGGGTAGTCAAGCCTACACACAAATGCTGAAACCAATCTGAGTGCATCCATGCCAATTAATTAGAAACTAATGAGTCTTAAATTATATCTGTGGTCTAATACTCTGAGAACCAACTGTCACACATGGTCCACAGCCTCCCACTAATTTATGTTTGTGAAGAATTAAAAACTAATTTGACAATCAACTGAAAACAAGCAACAATAACCAATTCCCAAGAACAGAGGTCACTATAATCCTAAAAATACATGTTATGGTCAGAGAACATAGACACCTCAGAGGGGTACTTCTAAAGGTGAAAAGCCTGTGAAGCTGTTTTAATGCAAAACTCATTATTCATAAAAGGATAATTACAGGTGTTGTGAATCTCCTATCAATAATTCCAGGTGTTGCTTGAAAAATGTCTTTATACAAATGAATTATTCACATCTTCTGTGGTTTAGAGAGTCCTTGTAATATATCTTATCCTACACAATTTTGTTTGAAGACATCTTATGGCATCCCAGTTATATTTTGTCTGAATTTGACACAGATTTCTTCATATTAGTATTCGTATGTTTTGTGGACAAGGGTATCTCTTCCTGGTATTGAGCTTGTATCTTATAGTCTGCAGTATGCTGAAGTATAATCACTATTCTATGTCTGGAAGGAAGAATAGAATAATATCTGTTGAAAATTAATTTTATCATATATAAAGCTAAGTGATTCAGGTGCAAGTACATCTTGAAGATGAACTGCTTTTTTTTGTTCAAGTAGGAGACAAGCAGAGGGAAATCTGAAGACTCAAGATCAGCCTCCTGCCACCAAACTTACCCAACAGGGGACACAGTCTCACTTCCTGGAGACAGAGAAGCTTCCCCTTCACCTAAAGAGTCAAAGCCTTTATAGGGAATTTTCTGGAGTCAGGCCCAATGCCTCCTTTCTGGGACTGTGCCCAGGAACTCATTCTTCTGTAGCTTACAGCCTGCAGACACATCACTTCAGAGGGCAATTGCTCTAGAAGTCTATGAGAGCTGTAACACTTCTCAGCCATGAACACATGCTATGTAAGGGACAGATCTTAATCAGTATCCTGGCACTGTTGGGAGAGAGCTTTGAGCTGTAACATGGTTTGGAGCTGTAATGGCTCTCAGCAATCATCTACTGTTACTGAGAGTTCAAATTGTTTCATTTATATCCCTGGTGGAAATCTGTCTGAAGTTATTGTACTTGGATAGGGAATAAAGTGCCTCCTGTTTGCTTTCATCTGTTCACTCCATTCTTGGAGGAAGGTGGGATAGGAACCTTGTTGAAACCAGGACACAGGACATGGTTTCCACCCACCTACCACTTCCAAAGTTGCTTTTATTTCATTTTCCTCTAGCATAGAGGTTATATGTAAACTCTAGTATGTGACCATCCTAATGCTAAACACTTACTATGAGTATATTTCTTAAGATATGCCTGGTATTTGTTACTGACTAGACAACAGGAAGTGGGAGACACAATGAAATTAGGAAAATTCTGAAGATGGTTTATTTACAAACAGTTAAAACTTAATTTCTGGAACCATAGGAAGCCTGATGGAATAGAATATAAATTTCCAAGCTTGTTCTATCATTTTCTTCTTTGGGTAGAGGTAGCCAGAAGTAGTTGTGTAGAATACTACCAATGACTTTCTTAACTGCTTCAATTTTGACACAGATTAAAAGGAAATTCCACTAGGCACTTAAAGCCTGGCCCCATACAGCATCTACCAAATCCAGTGTCCTCATGTGTGGGAGACTTCTTTGCTGTACATAGGAGCTACAAAAAGTTTCATGATGCATAGCAAGAGGCCAGCCTCCTAGGGGTGCAGAATATGATGACTGAGGGTAGAAAGAGACCTGTGTAACATGAATAAACAAAAGAGCCAGAGACAGATATTGGGATTCAACTTGAAGATCAGGGAAGCAAAGCAGCTGGCCACTAGCTCTCACCTCTAGCTCAGGCTGAAAGGGCTGATCCAGGCACAAGCTTTTCACCAAGTCTTAAACTGTTGCCTCTTGTCAGTGTGGCTGGAAATGGATACCTCATACTGACTACTTGCTCCTGTCGTTGATACCCCTATAGTCCTGAGATTAAAGGTGTGAGCTATAAATCTCTTTCAGACAGATTCAATCATGTGTAGATATAGGTGGCCTTGCATTCACAGAGATCTGTCTACCTCTTAATCATGAGTCCTAGGATTAAAGTTGTGTAACACCACCTCCTAGCTTCTGGCTTCTGGGTTAAAGGTGTATGCCATCACTGCCTGATCTCTATAGTTTGAGGCTGTCTTTGCTTTTCTGTATTCTCAGTCAAGCTTTAATAAATCAAAAATAGTATATCACTACAATTCTGAGGTGCAAATGGAAATGTGAAGTTGACATTATTTTAACCGATGGAATCCTAAGTATAGTTAGTCATTTCATTCTTTCCCAACTGAGTTTTTGTTTAAGTGTTAAACATTTATTAAAACTTTAAAGGCTTGACAATAATCCAATTTCCTAAGAACACTTGTCACAGGAAAAAAGGTCGATTTGCTCATGCTCTGTGGAGTTGCTATAATAATATGTAGAGGACCTTGAATGAAGATAGCATAATAAAGCAATCTTATGCCTTCTATTACTATTTTAGGAACTAACACTCAGTTAAGTTTCTGTTTCTTCACATCTGTCTACTTTCTTGTACAGCATATGTCCATGTCTGCGGTCAAGAGAGCACTAGACGCAAACTTATCTCCTTGCAACACATCCTGCCTGGCAGGACAATAGCGTCCCCCACCCCATGACCCTTTTACCCTACTTAAGCCATATTGACATTCCTAATAAACTGAGACTTGATCAGAGTACTGCCTTTGCTCCATCTATCGCATCTCTTGCCCCATCCATTCTCCCTCCCTCTCCCAGGGTTCCCGTTGACTGACCCCTCAGGTCAGGGTAGTTATGATTTAATTTATAAAAATAATGAATAGTTTTTTTTTTTTTTTTTTTTTTTTTTTTTTTTTTTTTTTTTTTTTTAGTATCCATCTCCCAGTATATGGGAAGTGAAAGCAGGAGTGTCATGACTTTCAAGGTCACTTGCTGCTACAAAATGAGTCAGAGAAAAGAGAAACAGCAGCAACAACAACAAAAACCCTAGAATTTTACAGTTAGAATTATATAGCAAAAATATGCCAATTACCTTTGCCACTTTATATTTAATTGAAGTGTTAAGATAGTGCATCCTCCCTTCTCTCTCTCTCTCTCTCTCTCTCTCTCTCTCTCTCTCTCTCTCTCTCCCTCTCTCCCTCCATTCCCTGCCACAGGCACACACACTCCTAAATAACATAACAAAACACACAACACACACACACACACACACACACACACACACACATATATATATATATATATATATATATATATATATCCTCAGGGATGACCATTTGGTATTGGCTAATCTATTGTCTTTTTGATGTATACATAACTCTGGGGTCAGAGAACAAACTTAAGCTTTCTACAGTAGATGGATAAACAAAAATGCATTGCCATTTTTTCTCAAATCATTCTCATATTTGTTACTTATTCTGCATTACAGTCTTACTTTGGAACCCAAATTTGCCTGGAGTTTGTTACTTCTTAACAAGCTGTGTGGCCTTGAAATTGTGGATCAGTCTTCCAAGTTCTGAGAATACAGGAATGAGTTGCCATACTAAGTTCCCACTTCAGATTTAAGAATAGAGAAGGAAAACAAGTTTGGGGAGTAGCTTGCTATTCACCAACAGGACCAAAACTTCATTTTAGCTTTGACAGAATCCATCCATGCTGCTTTATGTCAAAACAAAATTAAAAGATAAAATAAAGACAACAAATACATCAGAAACTGAAAAGTTTGTAATGTAAGGGTAGTTGAAATATTTGGTCTTAACTAGAATATTGTAAATTCTTTGAGATACAAAAACACAAATGGCTTGGGAAGTGATTTGGAGAAGATACTTATCAAAGTGGATTGATTACCTTTGATAGGATTCAGTTGCTCAAAGTGTTTATCATCTCAAGAGAAGAATGTAGAGTTCTTTGTAGAAAGGAAGGTTGAAATAAAGGTTTTGATTATACTTGCTTGACGAAAATAGTGATGTAACTGTTTTGGCAGCACAGAATTTTCATGGAGAACTCAAAAGAATATTTTATTTGTTTTTCTCAACACTGTTTTATTTTATCTTTTCTGGCTTCTAAGCTTACTCTATGAATCTGTATTCATTAAATTTTTGCCATAACATTTATCATACATTTTGGAAAATACTGGGAAATATAAAATTGTTATTAAGATATTACATTAAAAAACTTACCAAATGATTAACAGTGCACTCAATAGAACAATATACAGAATGCTTAAATAAATGTTTAACTGGTCACTATATAGCAATGCCAATAAATAAATAATAACAACTTCTGTATTCAAAATTTGGTCATTTAATGATAAAGAAATTCTGGAAGCAGGAGAAATTTAAGGACTCTGAGCAGTTCAATCTAAGGAGAATGATGGGAGGAACCCCTGTGGATGCTCGGATCTGTCCGTGGTGCTGAAAACGTGTGCAGCTTACGCAAGCATTTTCATTGCTGAACTCCTAATTACCCAGAATTTTCCTCTCCACTACATCCAGTTCCTGATTCCACTTTCTTCAGCCCTCACCACAAATGTTGGAATTATGTAAACCAACTGCACATTTTCTAAACCCATTCCCCTTTCGGTCTCTTTTTACACAACAAGCCTTGATGAGGAAAGTATTGATTAACATGTCTCAGTTAATCAGTATTGAATGCCATAAGTTCAAATATAATCATCTGGTCACCAAGTTACTTTATATCTCTACTAATATCAAATTTTAAGTAACGTTATACTGGATAAATACACTGTTGATTGTTGCTAAGGAAAACTTAAACACTTATTAGTGGTTGATTGGGTTGGTAAGGTTATACCCAATGTCTGAGTCTGTGCATAGTTTCTGTCCCTATTGTAAGAAAAGATTTTTTATTAATGATAATGTGCTATAGTAAAAGAAAATAAGTTCTAAAATGCAGAGAATACTTAGTCTTTACATTGAATTGTTAAAATGCTCACACAAAATGATGACTAATTAGTAAACATAACTATAAGAATTTTCATGGGACAAATTTAGAGACATAGACATGATGCTTTTCATCAAAACCACATTCTATAAACCTTATAGTTTGCTTTCCTAAAATGCCTAATCCTTTTGTCAAAATGATAGCTGTTGTCATGGGGCCAATGCAGATCACAACCAGAAGGTCACTTCTTACAATTAGTATAGCTAGACACTCACCTTGAAGTTTTTCTTACTGGAAAAACATGTTTCTTTGTTTTTTTTTATCTTTGATGGAACTAAAATTTTGGTAATAAACACAGCATTTTACATGGCATCATTAGAAAGTTAGATTTTATTTATTTTGGCTCTAGACAGCTATCCTGAGAGAATCTTCATTTGTACCATCATTCACATTGATGAAAGCTTAGAATATATTTGGTATACATACTTTTGTATTTTGATGCAACACACACATTCTGTACTAGACTAGAACATGTTTCTTTTGTATTCTTTTCATGATAATGAATTGATATTTTATACAACTAAAATATGTGCAAATTTATGGGTATGAGTGAATCTAATTTATAATTATAGGCTTGATTTTAGTGATCTTTTGTTGTTCTCTGAACAAATTATTTCAGCTTTGAAATAACTTTAAAGGACTTTTGTCAAGAAAAAGAGACTTAGTTGATGAACAGGATATAACTTGGCTTTACAACTCTAAGTGACTCTGTTTTCCTCATAATGAGTACCACACACCATCCACAAATGCTAAAGAGCTTTGGGAGACATTTACATCCTTCAAATTTTACAAACCTAGGCTTTGCCATTTGAAAACTTCTTTCTTTTTGTAACATATCCAATCGAACAATTATAGTTACTGCCTAGCTATAAATAAATATTATTAGGTGATCCATGTTAGAATATAGAAACATGCTAAATATATAATTCTTCCTAATTATAAAAAGTAATCAATTTGCCTTTCCCTTTGGAATGGATGCCCTAAATGTCCAAGACCCCAAGCATAAATATTTTGTATGATTTTGTTCTATTTGATATTTATATGTCATTGAAAGCCATATTGAGGATTCATGAGCTGAACCAAATGGATTTGGTAATGGAACCACATCTGGAAGACTAATTATAACTTGGAATCACTCCCTGATTAAGCTTGAAAAGATGTGCTCCTCAAACACTCATTAAGCTAATTTGGAAAAGCAGTCAAAATATATTCATCTTTCTAGTCTCATTGGCATTATCTATCTCTGTCATGTTCCCAAGGATGTGGCTATGCCATCTGACTTGTTATTTTTAATTTTTTGTAGAAAGGGAGTTATAGGGATCATTTCCCTGATATTTCTACCATAGTGATCGTTTACTCATGGTATGTGACCTCATGTACAAATTCTTTCCACTGACAAGATTCACCTTTGAGAATATAGCAACATGAGACTGGAGTCCTATGATAAAGTAAGGGCTTCAGGAAACAGCAACTAAATGCATTTTAAATGTGTTCACTCTTAAATTATTTCTCATATTCCAAAATTATTTTTAAATTGGTTCCATTTGATATTATTTAAATCCATAATCTAACTAATTGTTCTATCCTCATTGACAATGGAATCAAATTTTTGGTATAGTCCTACCATTAATGAGAGATGATGGTGGGGGTGGAGAATTAAGTGACATCCTTTCATGATAAGATTTTTGAAGAGAGGGAAATACAGCTTTTAATGTAAAAGACTGCTTTAGCTGTTCACAGATATTAGAGAAGCCCATGAAACCTAGATGTTTATGCAGATTTTACTGTCAGAATCTTGAGTTTTACTGGACTAATGCCATTTATGTCTTCTACAAAATGAGAGAACAAGGTTATAAATTCAGCTGCCATTGTAAATCAGCAACATGCAGGATTAATCTTTGCATTTGGTTTTCAATGACCTGTCTATAACCACAGGTGAAAATATGTTTTAACACCATTGTAGAAAGGCCCTAGATTGACGTCTACTATTGGAACTGAAAACATAGAAATTTGACTTGGTACTTTTTTTTTCCCAGAATTTTTTTATTTGAATTAGAAACAAGATTTTTTTACATGGCAATCCCAGTTCTCTTCTCCTTTCTGTCCTCCCCTACAACCACCCACAACTAAACCCCTACCTATCACATAATCCCTTTTGCTCTCCCTGGATGGTGATGCCTTCCATAGGGTGTCATCAGAGTTTATCATATTCTTTGGGATAGTGCCTAGGCCCACTCCTGTGTGTCTTGGCTCAGGGAGTATTCCTCTATGTGGAGTGGGCTCCCAAAGTCCACACCTATGCTAAGGATAAGTACTGAACTACTAAAGCAGGTCCCGTAGATTTCCGAGGTTTCCTCCCTGAAACCCATGTTCCTGGGGTCTGGATCAGTCCCATGCTGGTATCCCAGCTATCAGTCTGGGGAGTAAGAGTTCCCAGATGTTCAGGTCAGTTGTTTCTGTGGGTTTCACCAGCCTTGTGAAAAGCACCACCCTTTGCTTTTCATTTGTCCTCTGCATCTGGATTCCAGTTCAGTTCAGTGATTAGTTGTGGGTGTCTGCTTCTACTTCCACCAGCTGCTGGATGAGGGCTATGGGGTAGCATATAAGTCAGTCATCAACCTCATTGTCAAAGGAGGGCATTTAAGGTCGCCTCTCCTCTGTTGCTTGGATTCTTAGCTGGTGTCATCTTTGTAGATCTCCAGACATTTCCTTAGTGCCTGATTTCTCTATAAACCTAAAATGTTTCCCTCTATTATGGTATCTTCATTCTTGTTATCTTCTATTCTTCTCCTGACTCAGCCTTTCTGCCCCCTCATTTCCTTTGCATCCCTCCTCTTCTCCACTTCTCATGCTCCTAGCTCCCTCTCCCCTCTTCCTGTACTTCTTCTCTTTAAGCTTCAAAATGGCATTGAGAACAATCACAATGCTCTACAGTTCATGTGTTTCTCATTCATGAAAATTATTTCTGCATTATCTTAGATATGCCATAACAAAATATCACAAAGCCAAACTAGCTTAACAACACAACAGAAATTTAATATGCCACGGTTATGGACACCAAAAATTTAGGACAAAAGGTCTAGAGAGGAATCTGCTGAAACTGGCAGGGCATTTTGCTCTTGTTTGCTATTACCTTCTGGTGGCTTGCCAACAGCCTGTGCCTGTAATGTTTATTTAGAGCAGAAACGTCTTCTCCACTGCTACTATATCATTCATTCTCTCCATGCATACCTCTACCTTTATACAATGTCAGTCACATTAGACTACATGCCAACTTTTCTCCATAATGACTTCTTCTTAATTCACTCTATATACAATTACCTAATTTCAAAATGTTCACATGAAAAGACATTTCCTATATGGGCTTCAGAAATATTTGCTTGGGTTGTACAACTCAACCCACAAAGTGCCTTATTATTATTATATAAGAATATAAGCACAGATCCATATATTTTTGTAAACCGAGGTTATAATTTGGCAAGTAAAAGAGTCCAATAACTGATCGTAAGTTTCTCTAATTTTAGCCCATCCTTGTTTTTCATCATTCTTTTGTAAACCTGTGTTATGACCCCCACTTCAAGTACAAATTTCTATAAAGTGAAGACATATTTATTAGAGAGACATTGTGCCACTTTAGGTTGTTTAAAGAACATGGGGATTATTCTTTTTTCCCTCCATTTTTAAATTTAAATTAGAAACAAGATTGTTTTACATGTCAATCCCAGTTCCCTCTCCCTCCCCTCATCCCCTGCCCCCACCCACTAACACCCTACCTATCCCATATAATTTCTGCTCCCTAGGGAGGGTGAGGCCTTCCATGGGGGTCTTCAGAATCTGCCATATCCTTTGGGATAGGGCCTAAGCCAACCCCCATGTGTCTAGGCTGAGGGAGCATCCCTCTATGTAAAATGGGCTCCCAAAGTCCATTCCTATGCTAGGGATAAGTACTGATCTACTACAAGAGGCCCCACAGATCACCAAGGCCTCCTTACTGACACCCACATTCATGGTGTGTGGATCAGTTCCATACTGGTTTCCCAGTGATCAGTCTGGGAAACCAAATCCAAGCACATATCAGAAAAATCATCTACCATGATCAAGTAGGCTTCATTCTCTGGATGCAGGGTTGGTTCAACATATGAAAATCCATCAATGTAATCCACCATATAAACAAACTGAAAAAGAATAACCACATGATCATCTCACTAGATGGTGAAAAAGCCTTTGACAAAATCCAACACCCCTTCATGATAAAGGTCCTGGAGAGATCAGGGATAACAGGAACATGCCTGAACATAATGAAAACAATATACAGTAAACCAACAGCCAACATCAAACTAAATGGAGAGAAACTCAATGTGATACCTCTAAAACCAGGAACAAGACAAGGCTGTCCACTCTCTCCATATCTCTTCAATATTGTACTTGAAGTGCTAGCTAGAGCAATAAGACAACAAAAGGAGATCAAGGGAATACAAACTGGTAAGGAAGAAGTCAAACTTTCACTGTTTGCAGATGATATCATAGTTTACATAAGTGACCTGAAAAACTCTACCAGGGAACTCCTCTAGCTGATAAACACCTTCAGCAAATTGGCAGGATACAAGACTAACTCAAACAAAATAAGTAGCCCTATTATATACAGATGATAAGAGGGCTGAGAAAGAAATCAGAGAAACATCACCCTTTACAGTAGCCACAATCTTGGGGTAACAATAACCAAACAAGTGAAGACCTGTATAGCAGATTATTCTTAATACATAAGAACAGTCAAATAACAAACATAATGATGTTGTGTGACATATTCTTTGGGAGACACAAAACTGTCGCGTCTATCTCGACCAGCAAGAGAAACACAACCACGACTCTTCTTCAAGCAGTTTATTCAGGAACCTTGTACATCAGCTTCTCTTTCAGCTTCTCCATCAGCTTCTCCTCTCCCAGCCCCAGCAAGTCCTTAAGTAGATGCTCAGTGCCCAATCAGCTCATGCCATCTGGCAATTCCGGATAGGTCTCAGAAGGAGAAAATGCGCCAGATGCCTCAAGCACTTCCAAATAAGGCTTGTTTACAGCTAAGCTCGGACAACCTGGCATCCAGCCAGGAGCCATCTTAGGGCTGTGGCTCTCCACACAAAACCACCATCTACTAAGGACAGTATTGACAATAGCCCAAAGTAAGGATGTCACTGAAGTCCAACCTGGTGAACCAATTAGGTTTTTTGAGGTTACTTAAAGGAGTATGGTTTACAGGTTACTGACAGAGGAAAGAATAACTGCAAGTCAACTGAATCACTGAAAGCCCAACCCAGAAAGGGAGATGGCTCAAGAAATTGTTTACTTTAGGCTGTTTATATGATTTTCAAGCAAGGTGATTGGTCAGGGAATGGCTTCTCCTCAGTTTAACTGATCTCTGTGTTCTCAGAAGCCTTTACCTCTTATATAACCTTAGGGATAGAGAAGCCTTATGTGTTGGTCATTTAAAGGGATTTCCTGAGCTTCTTAGATGGGTGCTTGCTGAATTGTAATAATTGTAATAATCCTCTTCAAACTTCCTGGGTAAAAGGAGCTTTGGAGGAAATCATTACACAGGAACTAGAAAGCAATGCTTAATATCATGGTATGGCAACAAACCCAGAATAGAACTAGAATTATAGCAGAGAAAAATTTATTTAAGGATTTGCTATGCCCACCTTTGTAATTGAATCTCTGATGCAGTTGATGGTGCTGTGGATTTAGTGTCTCTGTTAATCACTTTTGTCTTAAGATCCAAATTCTAGTCAGGACCCCATTGGGTGATTCTGACTTTTGCACCATGTATTAGTTGATATGAACTAGCTGGGGAAAATAACTTCATACTTTTCTCTCTCTCTCTCTCTCTCTCTCTCTCTCTCTCTCTCTCTCTCTCTCTCTCTCTCCATAATTTTTGCTTTCCCTCTGAACTGACAAACTCACTTGTACCACTAAATCTGGTTTACTCTGCCAATCTAAGAGGTAGATTTTTCCTTAATGTTATTCACTCAGCAGTATGCTCATATTCCAAATTTTCCTTTCCAGATTTCCTGTGGTGCCTTATAATATAGAAAACACAATCTAAAAATTGGCAGATTTCTCGTTTTCCTGCATTTTTTCCCTGTCACATTTCTTTGAGACAAGAAAGGGTGCCAATAAAACTTCTGAATGCAGTGAAGAGTAAAAGGGCATAAAAATCAGTACAAAACAAATACATTGTTTAATATTTTCTGTCACACATATTTTATTTTGCAGATAAGGAGGCAGAGGTTTAAAGAGGACAAATGGTACACTTCAAGTTAAGTTCATTAAAATGGTGGATTTAAAATGTAATTCCATTGTGACTGTAATATTAGATCTCTTGGTACACTCCACTGATCTTTAGCGCTTACAAATTGGGGCAGTTTTGAGTAAGCATCTGAAATTATTCAGTGTTGAGACATACATCAATATTGCCAAGATACAAGCTCTTTCCAACTTTACCTATACAGCTAGAAATCCCAATTAAAGGCCCGGAAAATTACTTCATTTGTATTGGCAAACTCATTCCAAAGTTCCCATAGAAAAACAAAAGACCCAGGCTCATCACCCATAACTCCAAGGAAGAAGAACAAAATTCAAACTGCTTGGTGGATAATAAAATAGATAAACAAAATCCAGCTCAGAATCTGTAAACAGACCTGTAATATTAATTTATTTTGACAAAGAAACAAAGTACTTTTGGAAAAATACTACTACAGGAAAGTGAAAAATATTCTTAGAGCTCACAAAACTGATCCAAATGGTTTACAAATCCAAATATTAAATGCACAAAATTGTAGAAAATTGTTTATTTGGAAATGTGGGTAGTTTTTGGTAAAATAAGGATTTTTCTCAAGGCAACACTAAATTGTTTGGTTAGAAAACAAATACTGATACATTGGTCTTCACCAAAACTAACAGATTGATCTAGGAAGTTACTTTCCACAATTGAAAAGAACACACTCTTGAAGAAAAATCTTCACAAAAATACTTATCTCTTAAAGCACTCATATTGAAAATATAGAAGCAAATCTTAACAAGATCTCCTGAGTAAATTGGGAACATGGGGGGAGGGATCAGGGTGGTAGGGGAGTGGGTAGGGGAGAAGGGGTGGAGGGAGGAGAACATAAGGAATCAGGAAAGTTCAGTTGGGGGAAGGACAGAGAGAGATATCAAGGAAAGAGATACCTTGATAGATGGAGCCATTATGGGTTGAAACAAGAAACCTGGCACTAAGGAAATTCCCAGGAATCCACAAAGATGACCCAACAAAGAATCTAAGCAATAGTGGAGAGGCTACCTGAACTGCCTTTCCCTCATAATCAGGTTGATGACTACCTTAATTGTCATCATAGTATCTTCATCCAATAACTAATGGAAGCAGATGCAGAGATTCACAGCAAATTGGAGTCCAGTTGTAGAGAGGGAGCAGAGATAATATGAACAAAGAGGTCAAGACCATGATCTGAAAAGCCACAGAAACAGTTAACCAGAGCAAGTGGGTTCTCATTGACTCTGGACTGACAGCTGGGGAACCTGCATATGACTCAACTAGGCCCTTTGAATGTGGTTGACAGTTGGCTCAATGTCACATCACCAGGAAATTGTATGCAAATAACATAATGAGTTATCATTGGAATCATAAATAAAGTTCTATACTAAATAATAAAACAAAAATAAATGATTTCCATTATTGGGTGAGTGGGTCATATATTAGGTATATTAAGTGGATATTTAGATGATTTTCTATATTCTAAATTTATGTACATTTTTATGAGCATTAATTGTGCATACATATATTTGACAATCATAAAATCTCATAGGCTGTTCAACACAGAGCAAGCCCTAATGCAATCTTATTGACTCCAGTTAGCCACAATATATTGGCTGATTTATTGAAACATGTGTCTTAGATCAATACAATATGCTGCCCATAGAGTGTCATGTATGGAATATATGAAGTGCTAAATGAGGTATATGAGAAGTCTTTTTACGTCCCACTCTTCCTGTAACTGTAACACTTACCTAAAATATGTCTTTCAATTAAAATATATAGATAGAAAGTAGCAAGAACATGTTGTTATACAGCAAAGTAATGTGGAAAAATGTACAGGAGATAAACTCAGGTGACTGTTCTGTATGAAACACTTGGCTATCTGAGAACCAAGTGAAAGGCAGGTTCTAAGAGCAAAGCTGGACCAAACAGCCTTCATGTGAAGTTAAATGACAAGGGTTAAAAACCAGAACAGCTGCATCTAGATTTTTGGAAGATGACTGTTAGAGATTTCTGACACATTTAGAAACATTACATCTCAAGTCGAGAAGCCAGCTAATTAAGAGCATAGCTATTCACATGAACCAGAAGTAATCTCTGTCAAGAGATCTCCCCTGGAAATGTACTTTAAAAGTGGTAACAAAACGACATTTCATCTCTGACCATTTCTATTGCTTTTGTGCCTGAGTTCACAGACTGGGCTCCATTGTCTTTACCCACATCCAAGGTCTTTCCTCACTTAAAAAAAATAAAAAGCAAGGAAGCAAACAAACAAACAAAAAACTTTGCTTTTGCTATCACATCTTCAGGCCCATGCTCACCTCCCCTAAAAGATCATGTGCCATATTAGAGCCATAAAGTTTACAATTTTCCCAAATAATTAAAAGTATTTCTAGTATTTTTACCCCCCATTGACTGGATTTTCTTATGTGATGTGTGATAAGACTCAGATTTCTTGGCTATTATTTCTTGAAATAAATTTTCAATATCTTTCATCTTTTCTTATATCCTAGAATACACATAATGACATGTTTTGCCTTAATGTTGACCCATGAGTCTTGCTTGAGTTCAGAAATTTTTTTATCCCCTTGGTGTAGTCTGTTATGGACACTCTCTATTGTACTTCCAATTTCATTGATTGATGCTTCTGTTTCAAAGTTTTTCTTATTAGTTATATTTTGTGCTTTTAAATTTCTTTTCTGTATTTCACATTATGTCCTCAATTGTTTTTCACTATATATATATATATATATATATATATATATGTGTGTGTGTGTGTGTGTGTGTGTGTGTGTGTGTGTGTGTGTGTGTGCGTATGCATATATATGAATGTGTTTAAGCATACATGAGTGTGTGTACACATGCATGTGTCTGTGCAGATTTCTCTGACTACAGGTTCGTATATGCCACTACACATATATGGAGGTTAGAGGACAGTCTTGGGTGTCAGGCAATACCTTCCATGTTTTTTTGAAACTCTATCTCTTCAGTTTTCACAGCTGTGCACATCAGGCTAGTTGGCCTCCAAATTTCTAAATATTCTCCTGTGTCTTTTTCCCATCTCACACAGGAGCACTGGAGTTAAAGATGCATGCTAGTGTTCTTGGCTTTATGTGGGTTTTGAGGATTTGAACCAAGATCTTTATATTGAGGCTGTGAACACTTTATCCACTGAGCTATATCCTCAACCCCTGTATCATTGTTTTGGAATATCTATCTGTATTCTCTTGCATATCACTGAATTTGTTAGAGGTACTGAAGTCACTTAGTAAATGTTTTGTGGTCGATTAGAATATATAAACATTTTCTCGGTTTGACTTCATCTCTAATATCATTAGCATCTATGAATTTATTGGTCATTTGGATGGTAAAAGTTCATGTATTTTTTAGACCTTAGAAGATGTTTGAGTTGGTGTTTGGGTTTATAGCAGTGGTAGCAGATTTTCTGAGTTGTCAAATATAGAAAATATCTTCTCTGGAGCTAGGAAATAAAGATAGATAGTACCAGGATTTTTTTGGCAAGAGTATCTATAGACTGAACTCTATTGGTTTTGAAAGAAATGCTTTGGAAACCTTGTAAGGCATGTTACCTTCTAAAGCTAACACTTAATAACTATATTCCTCATTTTGTAATACTATGAGGTACCCTTCACTAAGCCCTATAGCTTGCTGAAACTTCAGATAAGGCATCTGAATTCTTGGGTTGCAGGGTCTCATTGTACTTGTTCCATTTCAAACAAGAAATGCTCTGGTGAACACAAGATTACAAATGATAGCCTTAGAGCTAACATAACATGGGTGTACTCTTCTGCCAGGCTCCCTGGAGAAACATGAGTTATGCTCAGTGCATTTGCATTTGCACTGCAGCTTCAATCTCAAGGACATGATAGAGAAATAAATTTGTCTCCAGAACTTGCAGATGAGTATAGTTTTCACTACAAATGGAACAAATACCTGGTTGGTACTGAACCTACAGAACTCACTTGTAGGCCCTTTCAACTTCTGTTGGACTGTTTTGGTCAAGAAATAACAACAATGGATACATTCTGAAGATTGTGTGTAGGGGAACCTGTAGCCACTCCTGCTTGGGCGTGGTCAGGGTGACAGAGTAAGAATTTGAGTTGGCTGAGTTTCGATTTCAGTTTTTCATCTTTTTTGGCTTTCATACAGACCACTGCCACACCGGCTGGCTAGGTCGCTTTGTAAGTAAGGCTTTTCCCTATTAAATACCATTATATTTCCACTTGGCTCCATATTGGTATTTTCCCACTCTAATTGTGTGCTCAGAAAGAGGTCTTCTGTATTGCAAAAATTTCTGAGCTCCCTAAACTGTGAAGTTTCTTTAAGTTTCTTGCCCTATTTGATTCCCTCTTCCATCATAAAGGGGATGTTCACTTTTGAGGATATAGCTATATAATAACACATTCTCAATGGTGCTATTTAGGAATATGAACAAAATCATACCTTTCCAAAAGGCACTTATACTTTTATTGTAATGATTAGTTCTTTAAATATGAACTAGTCATTTGTCTTTGACTTTGTTTCTTTAAAAAACATTGTTATCACACAGTCTAAGGTACAAATACATACAAACCACTCTTCTTACACATAAGAGTCTGTCTGGTGTAACACAGTTTGAGATATATTCTTGAGTACACATTGGGTGAAAATGATAGCATAAAATGACAAAAATGCTTTTTGATTATTTGTATAAGATTATGAATACATGAATGATTTCCCAAATAGACAAAAATAAAAGCTGAAGTACATAATTAACTATGAATTGAGTTAACAATGTTCAGACAGCATTGTTAACAGAACTGATTCAATGAAACATGACTCTATGCACCTCATGTTTTTGAGAGTTTATTGTTATTATGCAGTTTATGACTGCAATGTCATAGTGCAACCTAAGGGGCTTTTTAGCCTTCTGTAGTTCTAAAGATAACAGAGGCTGAAAAATTTGTCAATTATAGTAAACAGAACTCCTCATTCAATATGTAATCCATAAAATAATAACATAATGCAAGTTTAATTTCATTCTTTGAACTATATGAGATGGAATGGTGAAAGGTATTTCAGTAAAACATGTAGGCCATCTTTTTTTTTCCTAGATTGTTTTAAAATTTTAACTAGAAACAAGCTTGTTTTACATGTCAAACCCAGTTCCCTCTCCCTCCCCTTGTCCCCTCCCCCCACCAACCCCCTATCCCATCCCCTTTCTGCTCCCCAGGGAGGCTGAGGTCTTCCATGTGGGGTCTCCAAAGTCTATCATATCATTTGGAGCAGGGCCTAGGCCTTCCCCCATGTGTCTAGGCTGAGAGATTATCCCTCTATGTGGAATTGACTCATGTAGGCTATCTTTTTTTTATTAATTTTTATTTAAATTGAAAACAATATTATTTCACATACCAATTCCAGTTCCCTCTTCCTCCCATCCTCCCATCCCCCCTACCAAACCCCTATCCACTCCTCAGGGAGGGTGAAGTCTCCCATGGAGGATCGTCAAAATCTGTCCCATGATTTAGGGCAGGACCTAGGCTTCCCCCCATGTATCTAGGCTGAGAGAGTATTATCCCTCCCTAGGGAATGAGCTCCCAACGCCCATTTGTGCATTAGGTTTAAATGCAGGTTCCATCGCTAGAGGTCCCAAGGTCTGCCCAGGCCCCCCAACCGACACCTACATTAAGAGGGCCTGGTTTGGTCTTATGCTGATTCCCAAGCTGTCAGTATTGGGTCCATGAGCTCCCACTTGCTCAGGTCAGCTGCTTCTGTGGGATTCCCCAACATGGTCTTGACTGTGTAGGGTATCTTTTAAGATCAGAAGCAGCACATGCCATTTCAAGCCTGTGATGACTGGTTTTATGCCAACTTGACACAAGCTAGAGTCATTTGATAAGAAGAAGCCTCAGTTGAGAAAATGTTCCCATAAGGTTGGTTTGTAGTCAAGCCTGTAGGACATTTTTTTTTTTTTTTTTTTACTTAGTCATTGACATGAGAGTGCCCAAATCACTGGAGGTTCTATACCCTCAACTGGTGGTTATGAGCTCTATAAAGCAGGCTGAGCAAGTCATGATAAAGAATCCACTAAGCAGATCCCTCTACTGTCTTTATATCAGCTCCTGCCTTCTGGTTCTTGCCCTGTGAGAGTTTCTGTCCTGGCTTCCTTCAGTGTAGAACAGCAATGTGGAAGAACAAACCAGATAAAACCTTTTCTACACAAGTTGCTTTGTTATGGTGTTTCAGCACAGCAATAGAAACCCTAGTACAGATGTAGGTACCAGGGTAGTGGATTATTGCTATGACACACATGACCATATTGTTTGGGAGGATTGTGGAAGGACTTTGGAATTTTGGGCTAGGAAAGCTATTAAGTGAGATGTTCTACAGGAAAAAGGACATGTGTCCATCAATGAAATAAGTATGTAACTGGAAAAACAGAACTGAAGCACGTTTTTTTCCCTACTCTAATGCTATCTCAGGATGAAGGGAAGTGTATCATCATAGTGACTGATAAGGAATAAGTGATGATGTCCATGTAAAACATACAGAACAGAGTCTGGCAGATAACTTGTGGTAAGTGTTCCCTTGTATTTACAGTACTTAGACTAAGCACTTGGGAATTTAAAGGGAGGCCCAATGTTAGAGTCAAGGACTGATATTCATAATAAACAAATATTGTGTCTTACTTTGTTGTTGTACTGAAATAAAAGGAAAGAGGAGAGAGACAGACAGACAGACAGACAGAGAGAGAGAGAGAGAGAGAGAGAGAGAGAGAGAGAGAGAGAGAGAGAGAGAATCAGAGTCAGAGTTTGTCCCTCTATTTCGTTATGCTAACACTGACATTACAGACAAGTTGCCTAAGTCTGAATTTCTCAGCTGTTCAGGATGTGTCCTATCACCTAATAAGTGTTGAATAGCAATAAAATTTCTACACATATCACCAGAGTGTTTGTAAAATGTAGCATTTCCTTTTTGTTCAGAGTAAGCAATATTTGCCTTTTAATCTTCTTTGCTCTGCTTTGGATATATATGCTCTAAAGATTCCTATGAAAATGTTTATTCCCCAGGAAGACAGTAGAGAGGGGTTACTTAGCTTTAAGAGTGGGAATTTCATTTGGTATGGGAAGGTATTCTGCATTTACCAAAAGAGAAATGTAAACACCAACACAGCTGAAAACCCTGCAAGATATGCTAGGGCAAAAGTGGTACAAATCTTGTGAGAGCAAGCAACTATTACCTGAATTGACTTAAGGGCCATTACATAAGATGGAACCCATATCTGATACTGTTTGGGTGACTAAGAACCAGATACTAGATAGTCCAGCAATCTAGTTAAAACCAAATAATACTAGTTGGGGAAAAAACAGTGATAAAAATGACTTCTAATGCTATTCAACTATACTCATAAACCAGTGTCTTGTTCAGCCATCATCAGAGAAGCTTCCTCCTGCAGCAGATGGGAAAAAATGTAGAAATCCAGTCAGACACTATGCAGAGAATGAGAGGCCTTGAAACATTCAGCCTCAAATGCAATGTCTCCTCCATCAAATCCTTCCCCTCAGGGCTCAGGGAACAATGTAGATGAGGAGAAAGAAAGAGTGTAAGAGGCAGAGGGGATGTAAGACACCCTAGAAACAGGCCTTCTAAATCAACATGATCAATGCTCACATGAACTCACAGAGAACAAAGCAGCAGGCAGAGACCTGCACAGGTCTGCACCAGGTCCTCAGTAACTGTAGTATGACTTCCAGTTTAGTGCTTCTTAGGGAATTCCTGAGTGTGTGAACCAGTAGTCTCTCTGATTCTTGCATCATCTCTTAGGCTCTTTTCCTTCTGTTGGTTTGTCTTGTCTAACTTTGATGTGGTGGTTTTTTAAATTTTTTTTGATTTGAAACAATATTATTTTACATACTAATCCCAGGCCCTTCTCCCTCTAGTCTGTCCTCCTCCTACCCCCTTTCCCCATCCCACTCCCATCCACTCCTTGGTGTGATAGTTTCTGTTTTATTTTATTATATTTAAAATGACTGAGTGAGTGAATGGATGAATGAAGGAATGAATTAACGAAAACATAGTCACTGGGGTTTCACTGAAAGCTGAATGGTTTTCTTTATAGCTGCTGAGAAAGGGAAAACAGTTTTCTCTAATGGACCACTCCATATCAACCACTCCATGGCAAGCCTCATGTTCAGAAATAGTTGATCAATACATAATACACTCCACTGGATTTTTAGTGTTTTGATTTGGTTGTAATTTAGTGACTTAAGATTTCTTTTGGGGTGTTGTTTTATTGGTTTGGGGGGTTTATTGTTGTATTGGGTTTTTGTCTGAATTTTTATAAAGAACTTAAAGTTGGGTGGAAAGGGAAGGGAAGATCTGGAAGAATTATGGGGAGAAGAATGTGATCAAAATATATTTAAATTTAAAAATTGTTTAAAGTAATATAAATGAAATATGTGGAACTTTCTTAGGTTTTCAGGGGCATACCACCAAAAGAAATTCAGAGTCCTGAGCTCTGTCTTTCCCTTTCCCTTCCCCTTCCCCTTCCATTTTCCCTTCCCCTTTTCCTTTCCCTTTTCCTTTTCCTTTCCCTTCCCTTTCACTTCCCCTTCCCCCTTTCCTTTCCCTTTCCCTTCTCCTTTTCCTTTTCCTTCCCCTATCCCCTTTTCCTCCCCCTTTCCCTTTTCCTTTCCTTTTCCCTTTCCCTTTCTCTTTCTCATTCTCAATCTCTTCCTCTTTCTCCTTTTTCTTTCTTGTTCTTTCTTTCTCTTTCTTCCTCCCTCCCTCCCCTCCCTCCTCTCTCTCTCTCTCTCTCTCTCTCTCTCTCTCTCTCTCTCTCTCTCTCCCTCCTTTTCTCTGCTTCTTGGATAGAGATTGTGCACTCCGCCAAGCATGCAATCCTGTCACAATGGACTAACTTTGCTAGAGGCTCACACATAGTATTAGAGATCAGTCACTTAGTATAAATCTCCCAAGGAAGCATCAGAGAACATTATGAAAATGTTCACTTAAAGCCTCATTCTAAGCATACTTTCCTGACCTTGCATCTGATACATATTTACTAAATGTGTATTACATGTTAGGAATAATTTTTTTCTCTAAACACATGACTTGCTCAATATTATGCAAAGACCTAGATCTTCTCAGGGCCAACAATAGGCTTGATTTATGACTAATACAAAACCCTTTCTCCTCCAGCATATCTTTTTGTTTCAGCTTTAATCTCCTGAAAGTGTTTAGTAAATTCATTGTTCCTACATTGCTCAAAATAATAACAAAAACACAGCATATACAGTTTTGTTCTAAATTTGTTCACAGTCTGGTGAATTAAACATAGATAAATAGATATTCAGAATTGAAGTGATATTATAATAGAAAGTTATGTGTCTTTGTACATCACATAAAAACAAATGCACGAGAATGACAATTACCAAAGGAAATACAGAGGTTGGTCATGGGAATTTGTAGTCACGAGTAGGAAATTTTCATTTGCACCATTGTGACTCTAGGTAATGATCAGTTATTCCACATTTCAAAAATACAGAATTAAAGTTTTGGTTGTTTTTACTTCAAAGAAATAATAAATATCTATCTATCTATCTATCTATCTATATCTATATCTATATATATATATATATGTATATATATATATATATACCTATCTATCTATATATGGTATCATCTGTACTGAAATAAATTACATAGTACTTCACATATATAAAGAGTTTTTGTATTAAATATCATTTAAAATATATCAACATTAATGGAAATAAACTGATACTAATCCATGTCTGAAATATGAAGGATGAAGGTGTTCAGATGCTGAGTGAGAAAGGATTTGTGGAGAGTGGTGTACGAGGGAGGTAACCAGTAATGGATAAATGGGGCACAGACATCAGGACAGAGCAACTGCAGTGGGATGGACTCATCAAGAGAAACTATGGAATCATCCAAGATCTCAGAATCTTTTTGTGACTAGATCATCATGTGAATTAAGAAACCAATTGAAGAAGAAGTTGGGGAACATTAGAAAGTAATATAAACCATGAAATATTTAAAAAAACCACATTATTAGTGGATGAGGGATGGGAGTCAAGTTGGTAAATGACATAATTAGATTTATTTTAGAAATATCATGTGTTTAGAATCCACTGAGTAGTACAAGGATAAATAAGATGCAAGGATTAGAGATCTGCAGAAGTAGTTGTTAGTTGGAGCCAGTGTTGTCTTGACTGAAGCAGTTTGACAAGATGTCATTTATTTCTTGGTTTTCATTTTTGTTGTTTGCTTTGTTTTTTGAGGCAAGGTTTCTCTGTGTAGCTGTGACTGTGCCAGAACTCACTCTGTAGTCAAGGATGGCCTCAAATTCCCAGAAATATGTGTGGGAGTACTAAGATTAAAGGTATGTGTAGCTACCATGGCCTGGCCATTTAATTTTTAGTTTTCACTGGGCTCTGAGTTCCATGATGCAGAAGCCATGGAGTTTTGATATTCATACATTTGTCCTACATATACAGAAGACCTACAAGAAATAAAGACCAGGTTGTGCAATGGAAAGATCCACATGAAGGTGCTATAGGGCATGCTCTAGGAACTACATTCAGTCCTCAGGTTATAAGTAAGGATGGGCAGAAATCCTCTGTCATGTATGCAGAAACACAAGAGGGAAATGGTAAGGACTGTCACAAGCTAGGACTGCCTGGATCACACCTGGATTTCAATCCTGGGAACTCCTAAGAGCAGGACCCAGCAAAGCCACACCAAGACTCATGATCTTCGGAATCAGTGTGTTTTGTTTAAAATCAATAAAATTTGATATTTAGTTGCTTCAGGATTAGAAAACTAGCATGTGGGATTTGTGTAGATACATCCTATCTGGGAAAAGCAGGAACTGGGATCATATGTCTGCAGCTTGACAGATGATGAATAAATCTGATGGAGGTATTTTCTTGATTAGTTTAAAACACCCAGAATTTATTTCTCACAACTTTCATTTTTCATTAAAAGCCAAGAGAAGCACACTGGGTGTGATTTTGTGCCTGGGAGAACTGCATGTTTCTAGAATTTTCATTCATTCATTTCCTTCAGGAGAACATTACTCAGTGAAGTAGCTTAGTGTCTGTAATAACCTGCGAGAGACCCCAGGGCAACAGAATCCACAAAATCCATGGCAATCAAGACATAAAACAGCTTGTTTCTTCCAACGATTGGGTAATTCAATCATCTTCCAGAAGGCCACCAGCAGGAGAATGATGGAAATGACACATTTGCTGTTCATGGAAGAGAAAAAAATGTAATTGGAAGGAAATAAGACAAGATGTTCACGTATAAAGGAGGAAATATCTTCTGGCTGAAAACACTGTGTGCTAGTTTACTCATATGCCAACAATAAATCTCTGTTTTCATCATCACCATCAAAACTGGGTTAGAATTAACTTTGAAACATTTCAGCATCCAGTGGGGTGGTGGATTTTCACTTATTTATTTATTTATTTATTTATTTATTTAGTCTAGAGATGGGTCTATATAGAACAAAGGTTAGTCACTTTAGCAGAACAAGGAGCTGTTTATCATTTCATGAACCTAATAACTGAATCCTCAAGAACAGCACTGAGCACTCGGGCTGCAATTATAATTCCATCACATACATTCTGGCATTTAGCAGCAACTTCGATTTTGTGATTAGCGAGCAAACTGCCTTGCCTGTGCTTATTGGACTATATATTCTTGATGTGGCTTTGGTGCTTTGGTCTGTAAAATCTTTTACAGGTTGTATTAATCACAATCTCTTACCCAAAGTATGTTTTGACATCACTGAGGAATCAATGTGAGTAACTAGATGAGGGCAATGTCTAATGCAATGTTTACACTCCATTTGTTAAATCATTGCCTTTCTGGGTTAAGAAGACGAACTGCTAAGGTTCACGTGTTCCAGTGAACATGCTTAGAATTGGTTGGCTAATCAGCAATATCATTTAAAATTGGTGCCTGATGCTGAAAACCTAACAAAAAGTTTTATAATGTGTAAAAGGGAAGGAAACCATATACAAGGCTGCTTATAGTTTGTGTGTTTGTGGGAGTGGTAAAGAAATGGGAATTTATTGAAAGTGATATTTTACTAAAATAACAGAAAAACTTACCTGAGAGTTGAACTATATTGCTTGCAATGTCCATTTGAGTGACACTTTAGAGCATGCCAAGCAAGATGCTATAAGCTTTCTGCTCCACCAAATCCTTAAGCCAAGCTAGTATGCAACCTACAAATAGAAAGCGTTTGTTTATCTTCATTTAATATGTATTGAAAAAGAATATCCAACAGAAACTACATGACCTACAAACCCTAATATCTGTCTGTTTTCAGGAATAAAACATTTGCTGACCTCTACTTCACCAATAAGTAAGGCAATTTGCTGAGTTATACAGTGTTAGAAAATTTATTATATAGAACTCATTCTTTTTCAAGAGTACAGAGTTTCTATGGCCAAGAGTTATGCATTGGATGGTTCATTTTTTTTCATAGTTCTCAAGGTTTGAAGACTGAAGTCTGAAATCCTTGTTTCCTCATGGTTATTTCTCTTGATCTTGCCTCTGTTTGTCTCCATGGTTTACAGTCACTAGCCTCCCTCCAAGACTCTTCACTGGGTCTCCCAGTGTGTCTCTGTGTCCAAATTTTTCTTCTGCAGGGAAGCCAGTTACCTTGCATTAGGCCATGCTCTAATGAACTTATGTGAACTTGGTGGCCTTTGTAAATACTCTTTCTCCACATGATGTTGCCTTTTGAATTACTAAGTTTAAAGACTCTAGCACTTGAAATTAGGAAGCAAGCAATTCAGCTCGTAACAAGTCTCTATTATCCTTCACAAGAATCAGTTGAAACTCACAACTTCCTAAGTACATTATATAACCTGCCCACAATTCAATGGTGAATAATCACAAATATAAATAGAACCCATTGTCTCCTGTTCTATGTCAATTATATACTTGTTTCCACACACGTGCATTTTAGATCCTTATTGTTTTTCATGCCTCTTCATATAGATAATACTCTTTAACGATAAATAAAAATATACAAATGTTTGCAATAAAAGATGAGAAGTAACTGAATTCCAAAATATTAATGATTTTAAGGCGACATTTCATCTCTTCATGAGTACTGTTTGCATCCAAATTATTTACAGTGTGTATGTCTCTTACCACAGTACTGGTAAGATTCCAAATTCCCTGTCTTCCCATGCTGGAACTAGGATATCAAATGCTACTTGCCAGGAGCCTTCTGCAGAACCTGTGGTTTATAATAGTTTGTACAACGATAATTTGGTCATTATCAGGGAAATAGAAAGTAAGTAAAAGTAACTGATTCTACACCATACAATGAAAAGTGTCAAGATTAATAGAAGCTTATACTATAAAGTAAATCAATATTCCTGGTGGGATGTGGGTAATATTTCCCTCCCTATAATACAAGGAAGAAGGCAGTGCTTATTCACTCTAAAGCACCTTTTTCAGATGTTCATTTCGTGTGTCCTTGCTAAGCTTAGGATTTTTGTTGCCTTTCTGACCAATCCATTCCAAGTCAATAAAATCTCTTTCTCTTTGTTGCTATTAATTTATGCGTGAGCTTCCTCGATTCGATGTGTTTTCATCGAGACCCTTAACATCAATGACAGGGAATTCACGGCATCAACGAAAATAATTTCTACAAGTTTACAGTATTTACATGCTTGTCTGAATCTGTCTAAGTAGATTTGCCTTGATCCAAAGTGTGATGTCTACAAAATCTGGCTCCTGGCCTCCTGCCTTAGTTTTCTCCTCTGAGATGAGGACTTGTCTCCTGCTGAGCTAAGCTTTATGGTTGGAAGGTTTTTTTTATAGCTCTTCACTTTTGGCAAAAAGAGAACAGCTTCAAAGTTAAATCTAAACTGTGAGATCTGTTCCTCTGCACAGATGTCATGGATTTAATTATATCTCCTTTGATAAAATAGGGAGTGTCTCCTGTAGCCGCTACCTTGTACAGCTTTATTGTTTAAGTACAGAAAGCTTATGTTTGAAATATCTGTGATGTGTAAGTTCATGGTATTTTTAAGTAAATTATTTTAGAAAAAGAAGCACACTTGGAATGATTGGTTCATGTAAGTTGACCAGTCATGTCCACTTGAGTTTAATCAGAAACCAGCCTTTCTCTTGTGAGGCTTATAGAGTCACAGAATTTCAAACAATTTAATGTGCACACTAAATTCTCTACCTTGAATTTCATAGGCTTTAAGTGAAATGTCAAAAGTCTATATTGCTTTGTAGACCTAAGCACTTCTTTCTGACTCAGCAAATGCCTTTTCTACACAAATGTAAACATTTCTTCATGGCTCTTTTCCCTCTTCTATCTCAGTAAAAATTAAAGCATTTGTTTAATTTAGTGAACTGCTTTGTTCAATGCTATTGTTTTCAGGTGCAACAAGACTGCTTGCACATGATCAGTAAGTGGGCTGGCATATGGTAATTTATGTTAGTAAGTACTCTTTTGCAGCTAGGAAGGGATTTAGGAACACAAAATAATTCTGAGTAGAATGACATTTTTCTTCTTAAGCCTAATTTTTCTCACTCAACAGGACTCTAGAGCAGTAGAAACATATTTTTCCTTGAAGAGTCGTGTTGAAACTAAATAGACTAGCAGCAGAATAATACGAGACTTCTGCCTGTGGCATTGAACACTTCAGATACCCTCAACAAGAGAGAACTCATTCCAGAGGGTGTATGTGTGAGTCAGCTTTCTATCATAGGAGCAAAACACCTGAGCAAAACTTGAAAGCTTAACTGACTTCCTAGTTCCAGAGGTTTAAGTTCATGTTCAGCTGGCTGCATTGTCAAGGACCTGTCACATAGTGAAACAAGCAACACAAAGAGAGCAGAAAAGATGGATTGAAGACAAGATATGATTCCCAAGGTCAAGTCCCTAGAGACACACTTCTTTTGAGTATATTCTTTCTCTAAATGTATACATCTATTTAAATTACAAACCTTGTGGGGGACCAAATAATTCTGTTATGAAATATTTTGGGGCCTAGGCTCCAGCTTCAGAAAACTTGGAGCACCAGAAAGCTCCAACCCACTATTGTATTGTTAATGCCAGTAGGGCTACTATTGTTTACCATGGTCTCAGGGTAATATGCCTCCTAATTTGCATCTCTATGCACCTAAGCATCTGAATAGGCCCTCACTTGGGCAGGGAGAGCAGAGGTGTGTGAGTAACTTGTGAGGACAGAAGGTTAGGAGTTAGGGGAGAGGACCAGAGCAGAGAGGGAACAAAGAGAGATCGTTCCCTCATGGTCATGGCAGGGTGGTTAAGAAACACCAGCGAAGATGGCTAATAAAGAAATGACTCTAGTTCTACAACATGGAACTGAGAGCTCTCTAAAGATGACAAGATGCCTGTGTTTGGTCTTTATCGCCACTGGATTGCTAGGAGTGTCCAGCTTCACACACCCCCACTCAGGCCAAACCTCATGGATTAAGGCTGAGACATGCTGGGTCATGACACAAACCTAAAAATGGATAAATGCTTTGATGGGGTTGGACTCTTCAAAAGAGACAGATGCTCATGAAATCCTGAGTCAATTGCTTCCATTAACCTGAAGGTTTCCCTTATGCACTTTACAATGTTCATCTGTTTCTCAATCCTGAGCCTTCACAAACCGGACGGTGCGCCCCCTCCAACCCCCTCCCCACCAAAACTCAATGTCCAGTCAGGACGTTTGTGCAAACGGGCCTCCCAGTCCAGCGGACAAAGGAAGCCCTGTTCCTCAAAACCAGGCCTCTTTTATAGGAAGAAACCACAAGCTTTAGGGAGGGGAGGAAGATCAGGTACGTGATCAGAGTCACAGGTCCTTTGGAGGTCTCTTATTTTTGGGACCAGATGGTCTCCTGACTCACCAGTTGGGTCAACATCCCACAGAATGTGCTAATTGTTCTTGCCTGAGCAAACAGTAATTGCAGCTATCTCTGGTTTCTCAAGGACTCTCTTGTCAACTGTTGCTATATTAACCAGTGGGATAGTCTGTTCATAGCTTCATGACCCCATGGGAAGGTGGCCCTCTGGAAATTCTGGGTATTTAGTTAGGCTATCTTGTGGTCTTGTAAGGGAGTTATTGCCGATGACTAGGAAATTCCAGGGATTGGAGTCATTGTGGCCTTGGTCAGATTTCTAAGTCAGGCCACCCTGCTTTTAGTGTGGGAGGTTTTTCTAAGCCTCCTTATTTCATTTCTTTGTTAATTTTTAAGTCATTCAATACAAGGGCACCCACACTGATAACAGAAACACTACCAAAGCTTAAAAAACACATCAAAACCCACACACTAATAGTGCGAGACTTTAACACCCCACTCTCACCTGTGAACAGGTCTGTCAGACAGAAATTTACGAGGAAATAAGGGGTCTAACAGATGTTATGACTCAAATGGGCTTCACAGACATTTATAGAATCTTCCAACCAATCACAAAAGAATGCACCTTCTTCTCAGCACCCCATAGGAACTTCTCTAAAATTGACCACATACTCGGTTACAAAACAAATCTCAACATATATATATATCAAAAAAACATTGGAATAACTCCCTGTATCTTATTGGATCATCATGACTTAAAGTTAGAAGTCAATAACAACACAAATTCTAGAAAGCCTGCAAACTCATGGAAACTGAATAATGCTCTACTTAATCACCCCTGGGTCAAGGAAGAAATAAAGAAAGAATTGAAAGATTTCCTAGACTTCAATGAAAATGAATATACAGCATACCCAAACTTAAGGGACACTATGAAAGCAGATTCACTCATTAAATATCTTTCTCATTCATGTCTCAGATTCTAACATTATCATGTTTATATAACTTAGCTTTTCACTGCTGCTTACACACACATTTATGTGTATGTGTATGTGTGTGTGTGTGTGTGTGTGTGTGTGTGTGTGTGTGTGTGTGTGTGTGTATTAGAAGTCTTTACTTTCTCTTTCCCTGGAAGTCATGAATACAAATTACTAATAGTCAATTACAAAAAAAAAATATATACTGATTGTTTCCCATACATTTCTAAATGCCTGCACTATTGCCCCTAATGTGATTCTTCTCAAGCTTCGCATTCCCTTCCATTAGTACACTTTCCTATGAACTATAACCGAAGGCTTTGATGTTGCCATTCTCAGGGCACTGACTACCTCTGTTCTAGCTATTCTCTCTGTCAAGTGCACAGTGAATTAACTAATCCTTAATCCACACTATCTCCTGCTTTCTGGGTACTTTGGCTGTGGCTTTGGTGTCTCTGAAAAGTATATGCTGAAATAATGTTGTATATCTAAGGAATTGTGTGATATCAGACTATAAACTATAAGGAATCACCTGAGAAAATAGCTGTGCATACAACTGGGAGTTGTGTTCCAGAAGGAGGTGGGTGGTGATTAGAGCCAGCAAAATGCATGTCCAACCTTCATGAAAGAGAAAGAATGGTACAGTAGAGTCTCAGACTACAGAATATTTCCAAGAAAATTTCAACCAGAACTATGAGGCATATTTGACCCTAAATCACCCGAAGCAATCATTCCATGACTCACAGGAATGAATTCCCTTTCGTAACCCACAGAAAATTGATTCTTTGGTAGAAATAGCCTCAGAATATATGTTGTAGTAGAAGCTACCCATTAGAAACATTTTTCACTAGAGTAAATCCTGAGGTGACTCTTTTCCTACTGTGGACCCATCAATGAAAAAACACAACTTGGAAAAGTTATTTTCACTATTATAAAGATGTTACATACACAAAGGTTAATATATTACTTAATATGAATATTGCAATTCATGTAACTATGAACTATCAAGAGATTTGCTGTGCCTGTGATCCTTGAAGACCATGCCTTTTTTTAAATATGGGAAAGGGGATTTTTAGATTGTTAGTGTGAACCATGGACTGAAAATTTTCTCCTTAATTTTGCAAATTTAGAATGCCTTTTAGGCAAAATGCTGAACTAGAAAACTTATTCTGATATTTGAAAGTTATACATTATGCAGAACAAGATTCTCAAGCAAAGAATTTGTAGGATTTTCTGATCTCCACACTGACAAGTTGTAAGTATCTGAAAAGGTAAAATATCAACATAAACAAAATCTTTATGATGGAAGAAGTGTCTGTTTCTTTGATGTCTTAGTATCTCTGACTCATGGTGCTTTTTCCCCTTTCTTCTATCATCTGTTTTCCCCTCCCTCCCTCCCTCCCTCCTCCCTCCTCCCTCCCTCCTCCCTCCCTCCCTCCCTCCCTTCCTCCTTCCCTCCCTCTCTCCTTCCCTTTTTATTTTTTTCTTTATGCCTGTATAAATTCCCACTCCTCATTAGGAAATAATCAGTCTCTTATTTCAGTCTTTACCCACGCAACTTCCATTCTTTCTCTTCTTTTTTGCCTTGTTCCTACATTTTTGTTTAAGTCTATGTGATTGAACTCCAATGTAAGAGTTACAATTAAGTGGTAAAAGAAGGAACTGGCAAAGCTGACCTAAGAAATCAATCAGAAATGCTACAGAAGAGCTGGAAACTATAAGTGAACTTAATGTAATAAAGTTTATTATTAAGAGAAATATAGGATAATATCTAATAAGCATTAAGGGAGTCTGGATATGAAAAAATAATTAGGTTACCTATATTTTCTGGGCATATTAGTACACTACAGTTACTAAATTCTTGTTTAAATCAAAGAAAGCTTTCAATAAGCTGGGGATTTTTCTTTTGTTGGGAGAATGGTCCAAGTCACATAACACTATGTGGAATAATACAAAGCTTCTATGCTATCACATATATTGTAGTAGAAAGCACTGAAAATTTGAAATTATTGAAAGACATTGTAACACTTTTTGATGTAAGATAAAATTTAATAAGACCCAATATGTTTGACATTTATAGTTTATATTCTGCTATCACATAATTAAGTTCTGTTTAATAAGTCTCATTAATAGGACTTTACATATTTACTGAACTGCAAGACTGAAATGCTGATTTTAATAATTGGTACAAACTCATCTCCTCTTTTTCTATCTATATACACCCCAAACATAGTATGAGTTATTACTATAAACTCATTTATAGTAATGGATTGGTGCTTACATTGCTTCTTTTTACCCCTCTCAGCACTGAAGGTAATTTACTGTATTGAATTTAGCTTAGCTAAAGCTTTGAAATGTCTATTCCAGACCATTCACATGGAAAGAACTGTGGATCAGTGCTCACACCTATTGTTTTCTTACTCAAAATAGAAAGAAACAGTTCTTTGGACATCTGAGAATTGAAATTATGAACTAAAACAATAATGTCTTGGTATTTTATTGTTCAAAGTTTTCTATCAGTGAAGTAAGGTTAGAACAGCCGGGATTCATATATCTGCACCCTGCAACTGGAATTGAGTGAAATCTTAAGTGTAGTAGAATAGGAAGCTGGGAGCTAGGGACTTCACCTGTAAGTTTCTCCAAAGGGAAGGACAATGCTTGATCTTTCCAACAGAATTTTCAGGAAACAGCAACTGAATCCTATATACTTTGCCTGAAAATAACTGCAGTAGTTAATGAGTTCCATTTCTGGTGGTGGCTTCTACTGATAGTTCTGTCACTTGAATTTTTCAAGGAAGACCATTTTATTTTTTTGCCCATCTGAAACTTACTTACACTTTTACAAGTTTCTTTGTTTAAGGTTTTAATTATTTCAGGTAATGGTTGAGAGGTAATTTTAAAATTTTCTTGTTTCTGAAAAATGCTTTGTGTGCATTTCAATATGATTGTGGAATTTGGAAACTTTTCAATATAACTTCATAGATTCAAATAGTTGGTGAGAAAATAATTTAAATCAAAACTTGAAAGTTCTTTACAAAGTTAACAATTACTTAACTTTATGTAAGCTACTTTAGAAATTGCTCTGTTTCTACCAATGATTTTCGCTTGTTGGTTATTTGGAATTCAATATATTAGTTTCTTTATAATTAAAAAATTGAGTGCTTCAACAGTTTATATGATGGTGATGAAGACTGCTGTTCCCTGAAAAAAAAATACAATACTGCCTGAGTGTATATGGTGTGCAGAGATCTTGTATCCTGAGGTGTGGCATACAAAAGACAGCATGGATGATTTTGTTACCGCACTCGGGTTTTTTTTTTTTTTTCCTCATTCTGACAATTTCCTTGCTATCCACTAGAGGATTGCTCTTTTCTGAATGGAAACATAGGATCAATGGATGTGGGAGGAAGCAGAAAAGAGGTTCGGGAAGGGGCTGGGAGGAAAGAAGGTGGGGGAAACTGGCATCAAAATGTAAAATTAATTAATTTTAAAAAGGACATTTGAAGGTAGGACACATGTTTAAATTATCCACTTTTATATTGTGTCTCCATAGCAATTAATGATAAACTTCGGAAAAAGCCCCTAGTTCTTTACAAGCACTAGGTATTGTTTATTATGTTGTCTTGAATCCTGCTTACAGGATGAGAGCAGTCAGAGTATCTGACTTTGTATTGACTCTTCCTATTTCCCACAGTCCTTTGCCCCCCAACTCCTAGACACTTAGCAGAAGGATTTCCCATGAAAAAGTTACCTGACTTCATTTTTGAGCTTAGTCTAGCGGTTTGGGGTTTTTTTGTTTGTTTGTTTTTTTTTTTTTTTTTTTTTTGGTTTTTGGAGACAGGGTTTCTCTGTGTAGCTTTGGAGCCTATCCTGGCACTTGCTCTGGAGACCAGGCTGGCCTTGAACTCACAGAGATCCGCCTGCCAAGGCCTCCCAAGTGCTTCGATTAAAGGCGTGTGCCACCAACGCCCGGCCATCTAGTGTTTAAGTAAAGACAATTTCCAATGGAATTATGAAACAGCTAAGGAAGCTTAATGTATATAAGCTATATCTTTTAAGCTATAAACTTAATGTATATAAGCTATGAAATTTGACTTGTGCCTACTAAGCAAGCACCCTAACACAGGTGAGTATAGCCCAGCCAGAAAGAAATAACTTTTGTATTATTTTGTTGGAAGCTGTGTAGAATTATAAATGCAAATCCCCACCGTTCCAAAACATACTAATCACCAAGAAAACAAACCACAAAATTATAGAATTGGCAATGCCAAAGAATGGAAATACTACACATTAAAAGCCGTGTTCAACATCTTTAGTTACCAGAGATTTAAACAATTTTAAGATTTCATCTCATTCCAATCAGAATGGTCATCATACAGAATACACATTCTGGCCTTGAAATGGTGAAAAGGGAACACTTATGCACTATTGTTGCATGTATACACTAGTGAAGCCACTTCGGAACTCAGTCTAGAAGTTTCTCAATAATGAGCAATACTTACACCATATGATCTGTATCCCATACATCCCCTAGGCATGTTCCTAGAAGACTATTTCTTATTGTACAGATTCTTGCCTACTCAGTTAATTGAGGCTCTATTTACAACTTAGGGAATGAAATAAACATAGATGTCTATCAACAACAGAATAGTGGAAATGGGGTACACATACAATGGAATATTACTTGTAGAGAAAAAAATTGAAATTTGCAGATTTTTGTTGTTCCTAACCTTGATAAAATAGACTTTTTATTGTAATAGGCAATGATTAATGCAGAAATGTATTACTGTTCAAATGCAAAGAATAAGTGACTGTGACAATTACATCACATCGTAGTTGGGACAATTACATCGACCCTCACCTGGCAAGCTTGAAGGAACATCGTGAAGATATATGGAAAGTATTTGAGAGCCAGAGGATGGGAAGAAGAGCTGAGGGATTCTGTTCCTGAACATGAGACGGTTGTTGCATTATGTCTACAACATGACAACATAGAGCCAATCAAAACTTCCTGCTTGGAACTGATGGAGGCAGATGCAGAGATTCACAGATAAGCCCTGGGATGAGCTGCCACAGTCCAGTTGAAGAGAGGGAGGAGCAATAATATGAGCAAAGGGATCAAGACTATTTGGGGGATTCCACAGAGACAGCTGACCTAAGCTAGTGGGCGCTCACTGATTCTGGACTGACAGCTGGGGAACCTCCATGGGACTGAACTGGGCCTTCTGAATGTGGTTTGTAGTTGTGTGGCTTGGGAAGTCTGTGAGGCCAATGGCAGTGGGACCAGGAATTATCCCTAGTGCTTGAACTGGAATTTTAGAGCCCATTCTCTTTGGAGGGATACCTTGCTCAGCCTAGATAAAGGGGAGAGGGCTTTGGTCCCACCTCAAAGAGATGTATCAGACTTCATTGACTCCCCATGGGAAGCCTTACCCTCTCTGAGGAGTGGATGGAGTGGGGTGGGAGGAAAGGTGGAGAGAGCAGGGAGTGGGAACTGGGATTGGTATGTAAAACGATTAAAGATTGTTTAAAAAAAAAAACTCATGTCAAAAAAAGAAAAGAAAAAGAAAAAGAGTAAAGCTGATTTGACCAATGGACATGAGGAATAGAGCCAGGCAGGAAATCCAAGCAGAGTTACAGAGAGAATGTCATGTAGCCACCAGGGAAGAAAGATGTGAGGAAACAACCCACAATCCTTGTGGTAAAATACAGAATAATAAAAATGGGTTAATTTAATTGTGAGAGCTAGTTAGTAATATGCCTGAGCCATTGGCCAAACAATTATAATTAAAAAAATACTCCCTGCTTGGTAATATGGATGGAGTAAAGCTCAGGAGACTTCAATAGTCTACAAATAACTATAGGCAACTAAGCAATACCAAGAGCAAGAGAACTAGTCTTCTCAGGGAAGATAACTGGTTATCCAATACCAAATTGTCATCTCTGAGAACACACATGCAAATGACATTATATAGACTGAGAAGGTTGTACTTGCATATTGAGGAATATGCATGTATATGCTTATACACACACACACACATACACACTCACACACACACACACACACACACATTATATATATATATATATATATATATATATATTTAGAGAGAGAGAGAGAGAGAGAGAGAAAGAGAGAGAGAGAGAATGGGAGGGAAAGTGAAGGGGGAAACAATGTAATTATAATATAAAGAAATTAAAAGAATTAATTGAAGAAACTTCCCATTTGTATTGTCGGGGGTGGTCTACTGAGTCTCCAACAATACCTGAGGAACCCTTGGAAGTTGATTACTTCTGGAAAGTGGAGAGTGGCTTTTCTTTGAAGATGTGAACACTGGTAGGTTCTCCATATCCTGTGAATGAATCCACATGTATGTGTACTTGAGTGGAAATAACTGGACTCTGTGGGTTAATGAATATAAATAAATACTCTCTGTTCTTTTATTTGGTTAAGATGTGATCTCTTAGTTTCTTGCTCTAGATGTCTGCTGTCATGCCATCTCAGGCATTATGCACGCTTTCTCTGGAATAGTTTAAAAACAAACTCTTTCCTTGACAAATCAATGAGAACAAGGTTGATAATGGGGAGCATGAAAAAGGAGGGAGAAGTGATTCAAGATTTTGGGAAGAAGTTGAGGGGGAATGGAAAGGTAGCTCTGATCAAGAGACATTGAATGCATGAATGACATTTTCAAAGAATAAAAAAAATGCATTGAGTGATTGTTTTCATTAAAGTATATTTGTAAATGAAAGTACAAAAATTATTCTAATATGGCCTTTGCCATTGTTTGAATATATGTTTGAGTGGGCCCTAAAGTGTTTATTTATTATATTGATTCTTATTGTGAGGCCTTATAGGGACCCACACTTGGTCTGTCAGTTCTTTGTGGATGTGGGATCTTTGGGATATAATTAGAATCAGAAAACTCACAGAAGGAAGAAACTCCGTGATTACTATTGACTTTATAACTGAAGGTAGAGAGATCAGATTATGTGTGTGAATTCCCTATCTCTTCCTATGTTATATTCTCTACCATTTTGGGCCTCTACTAGCATGAATGCTGTCACCAGATGTAACCACATGACATGAGACCTCCACAGATGAGTCAAGTTAACCATTTTATTAAACTTTACAGTCTCTAGAATATGTTTTTGGAACATAAGATAGATATCTAAGGATTTCATCTCTTATAACATAGCAAATAATACTGTAATATTTATTTTTATTATTCTTCTAGAATGAAAGAAAAAGGGAGAAAGGAAGAATGAATTAGAGATAAAAAATAAGAGGAGAAAAAAAGGAGGTAAATGGTTGATTAGAAGATTTGTAGATTTCTTAACACAAGTTCTTCCAGAGATGTTGGTATCTACCTTTGCATATGAGACATTAGTGGAGACTTAGAGAGGGATCTGCACGATCAGTTCACTGGAGTCAGGGCGATTTCCAGTTGCTGCTTCGTTTATGTTTTCACTGATGTTCTGGTATAATTCCCATATAATTTCACTGATGTTCTGCTGGGTTCTTGATGTCACTGTCTGAAGTTTATGTGTGGACATGTACTTCCCTTCTACCTGAGCTATAAATAAGAAATTATTCTTCCCCACAACAGAATTCAAGCAACAACTGAACATAGCAAGTATACTAATTCATCTTCTTCATATGGGCCACAACAGAAGTCTGTGTTCTTACCTATTAGAGTTAAGCTGCAGTGGTCCAAAGTGGTACATTTTAGTGAAGGTGACCTATATGGTTGTTTCCCCCTTTCCTTAGATTTTCTACACCTCTACAAGTGTTTTCTTAGACACACTCATAAAATTATTTACATCGAGTCTTTTCTATTTGAAGGAACCTGTGGATTTATCTTTCTGTGATCTTCAGTTGCTTTAAGATAAAATCCCCATGCTTGTATTTTGCCTTTATCTCATTGACACAGACAATATTTTTTATAAGCTACTTATAAGTTTTGATGTTTCTTTCTTTTCTTTTGTTCAAATGTTTGTTTTTTTTTTTAGAATAAAACCTTGTGAAATATCTACGGTTATAGAAGAATATTTTCAATATATATCTCCATCATCCAATTGAGAATACGTGTTCACTATAGAATTGGAAAAACGATGTGCCAGAAAGAAGCCATGTAGAAACTGTGGCTTGTATAACGAGAACAAAGCTACCTACCTAACCTTGTTCTTATCTATAATGAGGATTGCCCTTTCTACAAGAGGCAACATGACAGCAAAGAAATAGGAACAAAAATGCAAGGGGGAATACACATAACAAAATGTTCAACTCCATTCTCCCTCTGGTGATGTGCAATGTGCATTGTATTCACCTATATTATTTCTTCAGAGTGCTGCTAAATCACACAGCAGCTAGTTCCAAAAAATTATAGGCTTAGCCTAGCCTATGAGCGTGATGTTAAACATTGTGCCAGTTTTAGGAGAGCTTCTGGGTTTACACAGATGCCTGGATGTCACTATAGATCCTTTGATATCAATTTGCTGGTATTTAAAGTGAAATTCTTGCAAAAACACTAGGAAAATCAGACAAATATACATTGGTGAGGGCAAAACTGAACCTTGAAATAGTACAGGCTAGTCAATGCATGATTTTCTCTGGCTGCCATTACCGTTTTACCATTGTCATTAAAAAGCAAAGCCAGAGAAGTAGCTGAGTTCTAGGTAGTTTTTCAGAGTGTTGAACCTATGCAAATGGAGAGAACTTGATCTCCTTGAGGAAGGACATTTAATGAGCTAATGCTAGGTCAATGGAGACATTACAGAAGTATATGATATATAAGATTGTTTTTAATATGTGGACCTGCTGAGTCAGCAAGCTCCTCTACCTTGTCATTTTGTTTTGAGTATGAATAGTTCAAAAAAATGAAATGCATGTTAGATGATGTTGCTAAAAATGGTGCTTTATAACTGAATTGAGTAACTGAAAATCAAATAAACTTCTTTTAATGAATGTTAGTTAATCCTTTCAACTTTGTGAGGTTACCAGTTTTCATAATTATTTTGGCTAAAATTAAAAACTTCTTTTTTGTTACATGCTTGCTGTCACAGTATCTGACAGAAAGATTTTAGATATTTGATTTATTCTCTTGTCACCCATCCTCATATATGAGCTATAAATGAATTGACTGACTTTTCTTATGAAGTTGTTTCTTTTCTGTAATGTAATGGCAACCAATAGTCAAAAGAAAGTAGTAGATAACTCATCAGTGAATAGGATCATGAAAAGTAAATCAGATTTGCCTATAAGATATGAGTGACTGCCTCACTACAATTTTTTATTGATGAATATGTTTTACTATCACTCAATATTCAAATGTATTTTAGCAAAGACTTTTAAAGTTGAGCATAAACATGATAATTTATAGAGTGTGAGTATGGTGTGTGTGTGTGTGTCTGTGTGTCCATGTGTGTGTAGACTGGAAAATTGAACTTTTCTCAGAACTAATTTTGTATGCTCCAACTGAAAATAGATGTGGCAACATTTAGAAACATCTAGAAGAGAGTTGCTGTGAGTAGATTAGCACCTTAGAATAGAATGTTGCTTAGGTAGAATTTCAGTGGACATTTTCTTCAGTTCCTTCCTGGTTGCACCCCTACTCAGTACCACAAAGATCCTCTGATTCCTTTCTTCTAGAAGCTCAGTAACATTGATTCTGACAACTCATTCTTTCATTACTACCAGAACTGCCCTGTTTTCAGAAGACCATTTTTCTCTTTGCTATTTGCAGCCATGATTAGCTCATGAGCTAACACTTTGTGGGTGGAAATTTTATTTTCAAATGCATTCAAATCAATCTCTCATTAGTGAGGTTCATATTGTCATAGGTAGCGCATTGGAAAGGGAGAACCTCATGAACAACCCCAGCCTACTATCTTATCAGAGCAACATTTGTAGGCTAACCAGCCATAATGAAGGAACCCTGAGGAGGCATTGCAGTTGCTGACTGAGCTGGAAACTGAAAGGTCTTCTGAATAGAAATGACACAAAATAGATTTTAATATCCAATGAAAATGCAAAAACACCTGGTTTTAAAATTAATACATGAGAGCTTAGAGATTTAGGCTACTTATACTATATGCATGGAAAATCCTATACTGAGTCAATTTCCCCAAATGTATATACTCTCTTCCAGTTTTCTTACTTATTATTACTTTTTATTTTATGTGTGTTTTAAATATTATTAAAAGTAATTGCTATCTAGATGATTCACAATGCATTACTTTTTCAATTTTTTTTTTAATTCATAGACAGGCTTCTTCCCAACCAATTTGCTTTGGATTTATTTATTGTCCCTCTTTTGCTTTTGTCTTTCTTACAGCTATAGATACTTGGAAGGGTCACAGTTTATGCTCAGTTTTTACCTTCCATCTCTCTTTTTACAAAATTTCATTTCTTTGAACTCATTCTACAGGACATTTAAGTCTTGAAAAATGAGACAGACTGTGTTAAGCACTGTTCATTACCACTGTATTCTTCTGTTTTACCATTGTAAGATATACTGAATGCCATGTTCTATTGTGGATGTGTCAACACAAAATGAAATAGCAGTTTAAGGCCTCTGTTCATTTCCTTTCTATTATCCTACAAAGTATTTTGTATTTTGAAATACTTTCAATTCATGAAAGAAAATTAAAAGCCTGTATCATTTTCTCCTTTCAGGCAAATAAGACAGTAACTTTTCATTTAACCCTCTTTTCTATTAAAAGAAAAAACCCTAAACCTAAAAAAAACAATTTTTATGGTTCTATGTATTAAGCACCAAAAAAACCCCCATGATACAATGCCTGCTATTATCTTGGGAAATTAGCTAAACAGCCTTCAAAGGCTTTCTTCCAAATGTTCTGAATTCATTTCTTTGAATTCTGAATAGAAATTTGTTTGGCCAAGCAGGTGTGTGAATCACAGAGGATATGTTTTTTCAATCAGAAATGATCCTTGACTTCCCTAGTTCTTCTATCTGTGTCTACCTGTGTCTTTGACTGTGAATAGCTCTAGAAATTGGCTTCATGGGACCACGAGTTTTTGAGACAAAGAAGACTACCTGCTTCTATCTTCAGAGAATTGCCAAGATCCCTAAATAAACTATTTATGCAGGCAAAGTATAGTTCACTGTACAACACGTTTAGGAAATATTCACCGCAAGGAGAGTTTTATGAACAATTGACTAGTAGAGTGGATGTTGTATTGTGGTCTACAATAAATGGAATTTAAGGTTTCAAATATGACCTCTTGAAATACATTCTAGGGTCTTTATGCACTAAATGAATCAGAACAGTGCTGGTTACCACTTTAAATACCATTTTAGCTTCAGATGGAAACTAGCACAATGAAGAAACCCAATATTTTATTGGAATTTTCAGGATGAGTGATAAAAAGACATTTTAATAATGGGAAAATGAAAAGACAAGAGCATCTGGTATATTATGGGCATATCCTGACAGGATAGAAATGGATGGCTGGAAATCCTCTGAAAATCTCAGGTGGAGCTGCATAATACATGTTGACTCAACAGTCAGGAAGCTCAGCTTCTTTCTAAGTCTAGCTGTACTTCTAGCTAAATTGAAGATCTTCTGGCAATCTCCATTTTCTAAGCCAAAGAACACCTAAAGTGGAAATATCTATTTGGGGAACTATTGTAAAAGACTTCAAACTTGAACAACTACAAAATTCACAGTGGTCACTAGTAGAGACAGAGAGTACGAGAGAAAGACTAGGTGTCATGTGTAATTAGTTTCATTAGCCACCTTCTTGCATTGAGTGTGTGTGTACATGTGTGCACCCATACTGTTGGATCTTTTAATTTCAGAAATAAAACAAGGTATCTTAAACTTGGAGTAATTGTCCAGTCTGGACATATGTATTTGGGAATTAATATTTTGGTAACAATTGAAACTATTGAAAGAGAATGCTATCTTGAGTTCCCCAATATCCAAAGGGGCATGAAAAGAGCCCAGGATAGCCAGGAGACCAGTGCATACCCAGTATGTGATAAACCCTGAATGATACAAAACTCAAGGAAAGAAGGCAATATACATATGAGTTTATTTTCTAAGTTTTGACTCAATCTACTCATTTCCATGTTCTCTAGTAGCAGCTCTCAGGAATTTCTGCTACCCATAATGTCTCTCACACAGCAACTCCTGATTCCATATCACTGTCCCCTCTGTATCAGTCTGCACCAGGCTGTACCTCCGGAGGTATGAGCTCTTTCCCATGTACTAGACTTCCACAGATTCCTGTCTGTGCAGAACACTGGTTACTTACTCTGTTACTTCTGTCTGTATAAGCCCCCTTTCTCACACATACAGAAATGTCCAACTTTTTGACATTGTCACATAAGTTTATCTACAATGTTCCCAATTGAGAAGCACACAACCCCCCTCCCCCACCAAATAAAAATACAAAGAGTAACCACAAGACAGAACTCATGCCTGTTTCTAGCAACATTATTATGCAGTAATTTACATGGATTAGTTCTTACTTTTGTCAGACACTAAAATAAAAAGTGGCTAATAAACATATACTCGCTTTTGCTCCCTTTGAAATGTTTTAACAAGCATCTGTTGAAATGCTTACACATTTTTCAAAGGCTATGTTTTATAAAATACATAATATTAAAGAAGGGTAAAAATTCTCATAAAAACTTTGAGGTAAGATATATATATCGAAAAGTAATTTAAGGATTGTGAGACTTCTCAGGAGTTTTCAATGGTGCTTCCTGAATGTCAGTCTTGAGAACCCACATGGTATGAGAGGCCTGACTACACACATACGCAATGTCATACGCACAAAATAAGTAAATAAATATGAAGAAAATGAAGCATCTCTTTCCAAAGATAATTGTTACTGGCAGCGTGTTAGAGTCAAAAGTTTTGTAAATACTGCTTACTAATGAGTGAAAGTTCAATAAATGTTATATGTATTTAATGCAGAATGAAATACATATAGGGAATGCACTTACTTAAGGTATTTATTTTAACAGGAAGCTGAATTCTTTCATAAACACAGGGTCTACCAAGCTTGATGAAAATTTAAAACAAACCCAAGAAGAAGTTCCCTATAATATTTTACAAGGTAGTATCCTCTTATGGGAATTCCCACTTTCACATCCTATTTCAATGATGCCATTTTAATTACATGTCACTGCCTAAGCAATGGGTTAGTGAATGATTATACCTCTAGGAACATTTGGCAGATGATGGGAGGAGGACAGAAGGATATTTCAAATTGATTATGACTTACTCATGCACTAAACACGATATTCTTGAAAAAGGACTACATTATTGTCAACTTGCCACTCAAACTAATTCCTGATCTATCACAAGAGTTTTCTTGACAACACGCTAGGTAAGAAAACTATGCTCTGTTCAGAAGGTCAACAGTGTAATTTAAAGAAAGGTGAAGAAATGAGTGTATCATATTGATAACTGAGAAGCTGAAACTGGTTCTTGCATCTCCTGTTGTTCATAGGGAACGGGTGCATACCTAATGATGAAAAAAGGGAAGAATGAGAGAAATGACAAAATGCCCTAGGTATGGAGAAGCATCCATTGCTAGTTTACAATGTAACCTTAGCATTCTGTGAGCTTTTATGTAAGTTTTCCAGGTCGTAGGTGGTGAACTCTTAAGCCTTCCTAATAGTGTAAGTTGTCAGGACCCATATATGGAAGCCCATTCGATCTTGCCACAAGTTCGGAGAGCTTGAATACTCCTTATTGTCTTTAAGATATTGGTTTAATAGCTACAGGGTGCCCTTGCCTCGATGGTGAATGGCTCCTATATAAATAACAATAGACTTGGACCCAGGTGAGTTTACACTCATCCTGAAGGCTAGGTGATACCTACAGCTATGAAGTGCCTGAAGGCCAAGTAGTACTTGCCATCACAGTGTCTTTAGGATTAAGGGAAGTAATTGCTATTTACCCTTTATATATGATAATAGAAGTCTGTCCCCACTTTCGATTGGTTACTCAAGAGAATGTATGAATAAACAGGTGCATTCAGTATGGACTGAAACGGCCCTCCTGACACTTCCCTCATCCACACTCTCCCACTCAGGAACAGACCCAAGGATTCTCTGCTGGTCCCAACTGCAGCCCCACAAACACCAGTCCATGACAGTAAGTAAACTTATCTTTTTTTTTTCTCCTGAAAAGCAACAACAAAACCTGTCAATGTGTTTCTCACATTTTGGCATGACTATCTGGATTAACTATGGATGTCCCAGTGAGTCTAAATCATCTAGGCTAACAGGAGGCTAGCAGCGAGTAAGGATGCTAATTGTTGATTGTGATCATCTCATTGTAACAGTCTTATGGATAATGAAAAGGAAGCCTGTTTATAATTTCATTAAGTAAAAAACAAACTATCATTGTATGTTGTGTGAAGATGTGTCACTGTGATTGGCTTAATAAAGACCTAAATGGACAATAGCTAGGCAGGAAGAGGTTAGGTGGGACTTCTGGGACACAGAGGACTCTTGGAAAAATAAAGGCATAGTTGCCAGCCAGATGAAGAGACAACAGGAGGTACAAAATGAAAGAGAGATAATGGCATGTGGCAGAATGAAGATTAATTAATACATAGGTTAATTTAAGTTATAAGAACGAGTGGGACAAGCCTAAGCTAAAGCCACACATTCATAAACCTTTTTTTTTTTTGAATTGGTGCCCCAAAGAAAAATCTGACTACATATCACATCTTCAACAACTGTATTTTCACGGGTCAGATTATGAACTCCTGAGAGACAAGAAGAAGAAAAGTCCAAGTATTTTAAAAGAAAGAATGGCCATGGAAGAAGAACAGAAAGATTTAAACAGAAATATATAACTTATTAGTTATGTGGTCTTTAAACCTCATTGTTTAATTAGTGGTTGTTAACAGTAACTATGATACACTCAATGTGTTTAATCCAATATTAATACGTTGATGGTAAGTCCTTTGCAAAAATAACAGATTCATATTAACAGTGTTAATACTTCCCTTTTCTCACATCCTGGATAACACTTAAAAAACAGGGTATAGAATTAAAAAGTAAGTTTTCCAAAGATGAAACACAAATGGCTGAGAAACAGTTAAAAAATAGCCACCATCCTAGTTATCAGAGAGCTGAAAATTAAAACTCCTTTGAGATTTCATCTCATACCAGTCAGAATGACCAAGATCAATTAAACAGATGTGAACTCCTTCAAGACACAAGTACTTTCATTTGCCTTCCATTAGAAAAGGAGAGACTTCAGGACTCAATATACTGTATTCCTATCTTAAATATTTATCTTTAATTAATTAATTAATCTTTCATGTTTGATTGATCCTAGAAAAATTCTTAGCTGTTATAAAATGATTCATTATTTGGATCACATGAGTGACCAGATATTGGCAACATGAAGAAAATCTATATTCTGTTTAAAATGTAAAGTATGTTAAGAGAGTTATTGAGGTGATATGTATGGTTTTAAGAATGACAATATCTCATTAAACAGATTCATTTTGGAAATCTGGTGATGGTAAAATGCCTGAACAAGTGCCAAGGGACCAAGAACCCTCAAGTCTCCATTTATTATAAGATATCCATCACAATATATATCTACACAGTGGTAATTTTACCAAGCATTTCAAAATTTCAACAGGAAGAGGCACAAATGGGCCTAAGATTTCAGAGACTCTGAAGAAGATACTGTTTGTACATGTTTTCATCTCAGGATAAAAGATAAAGAGTCCTTGATATACAGCTTTGGGGTAGAAAATTTTATAAGGGTTATGGGTCCAGATATCTTGGATAGGGTAAAGATGCCCATTCATTAGAATTCATGTGTACCATAAATCATCACTGTAGATCTCAAACCAAGTGCATGGATCTACATTTTCTGAGGAATGATAGGGGATCAAACCCTGGTCTTCATGCTTGTGCAGCAAGCTCTTTGCAAACTGAGATATACATTTGTTCACTTTTGACCACACACACATGCGTATGCCTTTCAAATCCTCAACTTCATGAACTGTATTTCCAACTCAACAACTTCTCCTTGCCATTAGGGAATTTTCTTACTTATGACAGAATTATGACATCTCAATTTTCCCAAAGAAAATGTAAAACCATTACGTGAATAGATGAAATGCTTCTCATTATTCATGTGATGTCTTACATTTTGATATTTAGTACTATAGTAGTAAAGTACTATATTGGATGAAAGAGATAATTTGATTTTTTGAGGTATAGTTGTTTCCCATAATGTTGTCAGTATTTGCTGTGTTAATCATAAATTATACACATTACAAATAGTTTACCATAGAAATTAGTTTTCAAATGAAAGTCACTTAAAGACACCTGCTTACTTGTTCTTCAAATGCTGTGTGTGATTTAAAGTTGTAATACCATTTGTCATACTTTGATGTTCTAAAAATACCTGCTCTTGAGCGTCACTTCCCACATGGTAACTGAAGAAGCAAACATACTCCTTAAAGAAAGCACTGTAGAAGTTGGTTTTGCCATGCTATTTCAAAAGCAAAAATTGGTTACCTGTAGGCTAATGGATATCACTGGACAGCAAAGCTACTCTTAAACACAATATATCAAAAGCCCAGCTACTTCCCTTCAATCACTGTGTGCCCTCCTTCTTCTGTTTACTATTGGGTTTATCATTTACTATCCTGCTTTCAGATGAGGGACTTTGACCATAGCTTATTTCTGAGAAAGTAGTTTTAGGAAAAACAATGACCAAGACTGTATAATACCCCCAAGTATGTGATTTATAGCTTTATGTTCATATTTATATGCAATATCCAGAAGAACTGGCCCCTTTAATGTAGTCTTGAATACACAACACTGCATAATTGTAAGACTGGATGGTACAAACATAATGTTTCTCAGGTCCTGCCTACCACTTGAAATTTTGTACATGATCTAACCCCTAATACCTGTTAAGAGAGTCATGTTTTGTCACATAAAATCAACAGAGGCAATCTCCACTCTAACTCAGGTAGAAATACTACATCCACATGCTCCATTTGCACTAAATGAAGCCAAAGAAATTCTGAATAAAACAGATGACACAACAGGGTCTCAAGCAGAAAAAGACAGGTTTTCTCATGAAAGTCGGTCCTTGCAGTCTATCATAATATAGACATGAATATACATTATAAATATTCTGAGAGTGAATAGAGATTACTAATATGAAAAAAGTGTATCAATGTGTGATGTGCCTGTTGACTTTTCAACCTCATGTTCATCATACGCATTTATTTTACAAACTAAGAAGTTCTGTCATGGTCATTTTGTCTTTTTGCATTTTGCAACTGAAGAGTTTGGACTTGTTTAGATTTTTTTCTGTTTATTAAATTTACTTTTTTGATTAGTTTAATTTCAATATTTCTCAGTTCCCCTTTCTCCCTCTAAGCCCCCCCATATGCCCTTCTTTCTCTCCTTCAAATTCATGCGCTCTTATTTCACTAATGTTATTGATGAACATATGTGTGTGTTTCTGATATAATCTATTTGGCCTGTATAATGCTAAATGTATGCATGTTTTCAGGGTTAACCATTTGTCACTGGAGAACAAATTGGTGTGTTTTTCCTTGGGGAAGGCCACATCTCTGGGTCCCAGCTTACCTCCATTGCTTACAGTTTTTTGTGTAGGGTGGCTCATTTTATAAACTTTAACTCAGGATATTAATAATGGTACATTACTGCCATTTCATCATCTGACAGATTGCAGTGATGACACACCTTATGGCAAACATATCAAGGGCGAAATCACTCATCATAGTCTGCATCATACCATGCTATGGGAACACCTCAGGTTTCTATCACTGCCTGTTGTTGTTGTTGTTTTAATTTACTACTGAACATACTTATGTCTTGGCTTATATGGCATCAGCTCGCTAGATTCAGGCATGTATCTCTAGAAGAAATCATCACAAACACCATATAATTTGCTTCAGTTCACTGGGCTGGGTTGTGCATAACAACTGTTTCCATTATATACAAAGTTAATTTCATTCTTTGATCAAAGTAGCAAGTGTCAGATGCCCAACAAGCCACTATTTTTCCTTTTCTGAACACTTGCTTTGAATCTACTGCAATTTTCCCTACATTTGAAATTTAGGTAATTAAACATAGATACGTAATTTCCTTTGTATTTAATGGATATTGATTTGCTTTTACATAATTTTATATGGCTAATAGTGCTTCTAAAAATCATTTTCTGTTTTATTTTAGAACAGAAACATTCTAAAAAAATTAGTTTCATTAATGCTATGCAAACTCTTGACCACTGAGCAAAATGTGTGTCTGAGGAAACAACTTAATTTCAAGGCAGTAAGGAAACAAAAACAGGACCAGGGCCAGGGTCCAAAACATAGACTTTAAAGGCACCCGGATGATTTCCTCCAGCTGGGCCTTATATCTTGAAGCTTCCAGTTCCTTCTCTTAATGTAAACAGCTTGCCAACAAACTTTCACCAAAGTGGAATTTTGGATGACATTTAAATGTAGACTAAATAAGAGGTCTTAGTAAATTCAAATGATCATTATATCCACAATAAAGACACTCAAGGTCTGATTTAAGATCTGGATCATGGTGATATTTTGGTTGTGCTTAAAAATAATGCTTGTCTGAAGATCAGAGGGTGGAGCTAGCCACTAGTTAACCATAGAGGCCAGGCAGCATACACTTTTGATACCAGTACTTGGAATCTCATGCCTTTGATCCTAGTACTTGGGAGCCATGGGCTTTTAATCACCTTTAGTCCCATTACTAGGGAGGTGGAGACAGGAAGTGATATGACTGGGTGGAGAGAGGAATATAAGGCAGGAGGACCCAGAAGCTCAGCTCTTTTTGGTCTGAGATTTCATAGAGGTAATAACTTTAGCTATTTCAGATGAAGGCTTCTCTTACAACTCAAAAGGGATTGAGTTTACCTCTGGGTAAAATGGCACAGGATGTTAAGACAACTTGGTTACTTCCTCTTTTACTTTAAATTATCTCAACTGTTTTAATGCATAACACATAGTAAAAGATATACAAATACTTGTTACATTGCATCAAGGAATGAAAAGAAACAGATGCAGATTTAGTCCATCATTGGATGAATTCATGGAAGTAGAACCCACAAGTACAGAAGGCAGGCCTTTTTCTCCCACTGAGCACAGTTTTGTCCCTGAGACATATATCTGTGTCATCTACTAAGCAAAAATGTTTTGTTTCCATCTCTTCTCAGGTTCAATGCTTGATGAGAAAGTCTGGGTGAAAACAAATTGAATGCCAACTAAGCACAGCTGTTCAGTAGGTCATTAACCACGGTGTTTTAAAATAATAAACTGAATTCCTGAGAGCTCCTGTAGAGAGCTTCTACATATAAAAGATGCTTTATTTTGGTAATCTAAATCATTATGTAACCAAACTTTCACAAAGATTAAAAGAAAAATTTCAGCCTCTACAATAAATGGATACCATGTTTCATTGTTGGTTTAGACAAGACTCAATATATATATATATATATATATAGTGTCTGAAGATATCCCAAATAAGTGAGTAAGTGGAAGTTAAGAAAGATGTAAAATTAAACAAACAAACAAACAAACAAAAAAACAAAACAAAAGGAAAGTGGGCAAAGACAACCTAGAAAGAACTACTAATTCTGGCAACAACAGGTCCCTCAATCGTTTTTTATATCACATATTTGAATTTTGTTTTCTCTAATGTGTTCCTAATCTTTAATTTTAGGAAGCCAGTGTCATATCTGTAAAATTAAATAGCTATTTTACTATTATATGCCACTACTAGTTTTGTTGTAAACAAAAGGAAACATGTTTAGGCTTTATTAAAATGTATTACTTGGGAGCATTATTGATTCATTTAATTGAAGAAATGGGGAGTAGATCTTACTTCAGGAACTGTTCTGTGAAAGACATCCTGAGGAAGTGAAACACACACATCAATCATCCCAAAAAGGGAGCTCTTATCTGACCAAAGTAATGACTGTCCATCTTGTTGAACCAATGACTCTTTATAAAAATGTTACTAATAGTTACTAATAATAATTGGTGGAAGATACTTGAGGAATCAGGGATGTCTCAAAGGCAGCTGCAGCACTGTAAAAACCTGCCCAACACGAGTGACAAGTCATAATTCCTCTATGCAGCTGAAGGCAGCTCAGCACTCTTGAGTGTCTCTTCTCTCTGTAGTCTGGCTAGTTCTCCATTCCTCCCCTGGTAGCTGTTTCTTCCTTTTTATTTTGTTGGGAAAGGGTCCTTGACACTTTTCCAAGTTTCAGTCCTCCCAGACGGGAACCTTTCATTTACTTTCTAATTCTTAGGAACCTCCTCCTCTTTCCTGTAGAAAAGGTTATATAGTAGGTATCAGAAACATTTCACCAGAAACATAAAATGCATTCCTTCAAAGATAATGATTAGAGAGTTGTTTAGAAATCACATTTTGATTGTTAAACTCTCTTATGCATAGTTTTCATAATAATTATAAAACTCCTGGATCAGTGGAAAAATGAAATAATTTTATTCAGAATATTTGAAGGCTTTCTAAGACTGAGACTTTACACTCATGGAGTGATGCTTTATATATAACTCCTCACAGCTTACCTGCTGGTTCCTAGTTATCAGTAGAAATATGTGTGCACTGACACTTACTGAAAAAAGAGGATAAATTTGAAGGTGAGGGGAAGGAGTACATGGGAAGTTTGTAGGATGAAAAGGAAGGGAGAAATGTTATAATTTAAAAAATGAAACTAAAAATGATTTAGCATTCTTTAAATCCAAAATTATTTTCTTCACTTAATGTCAAGCTTAGATAATGATACTTCTATAGGAAAATATCTTCTTTTCAAACAAACTAAAAACGATAATCAGTCACTAGGGCTTTTTGCTACCTGATGCAAATACTGAAGCATGGCCCTTCTCTGTGGTGTGATCCAGCAATGAGGAAAAATCATCCCATTATAAAAGGTCGAGTGCATTATTAATTAAAAGCCAATTTACTACTTAAGAATTCTGTAAAGTTAATTTATTCCCAATAATTCTTTCCTTCCTTGACCAGGCTTTGCTTTCTGGCTATTACAATCATCATCATCATCATCATCATCATCATCATCATCATCATTATTATTATTATTATTATTATTATGTGTATGCTTATCCCAATATCTGTAGACAGTGAAAGGTGTATGTAACTGAAAGCCCCCAGACCTTTTAAGGCTTGCCATTATAAGAGCTAGCTACAATGAATTACTTTTAGCTTCATGAATTAGGCAAGATCGCTAGCTGAACCTCAGTTTATGGTAGGAATGTGTCTCTTATAAGATGCTCCTTTTTCATTTACTACTGATTTTACAAGCAATGTTTACTCAACTTATCACTGGACTTGTTTTATTTTTCAAAAACACTTTTTGATTTATTTGATTGTGTGCTTGTCTGTGTGAGAATGTGTACATGTGAGTGTACAGATGCCTGTGTAGTCCAGAAAATGTCAGATCCCTTGGACCTGCAGTTATAGGCAGTTCAACATCGCCCATTGAGGGTGCCAGGAACTGAACTTGGTTTCTCTGCCAGAATTGCACTTATTCTCAGCTGCTGAAGCCATCTCTCCTGCCTCTTCTGACACTTTAAAAATCTTCATATAGTCCTGTTTTGTTAGTTTTTGTTTGTTTGTTTTATACTTTAGTTCCTTTGTATAAAGGAATAAATTTATTTCTGATAAATCATCTTCTTGCCTCACATTTCATTCCCAGCAGTCATGGGTTACACAGATTCTGGAACCTGTTAGTCTGTCCACAATGTAGATCCTGTTAGACATCTATAAACTGTCTTGAAAATTAGATCCGATTCTGGGCACTCTCCAATATGAAACTGGAAATTGTTGTTACTACACTGACTATGTAGGTATCACTTAGAACTGTAGAGATGATTGAGGCTGAAGAGATGCCTTAGCTATTTAAAGCACTAACATGTCTTCCAGAGGACCCAGATTAAATTCTTAGCACCCTCATGGATCCTCTCAACCATGTGTAACTCTAGCTGTAGAGGATCCACTGGTCGCTGCCTGCATCACACACACTTTATGCACTTGAGAGCATGCAGGCAAAGTACTTATAGGAATAAAATTTAAAACAGGAATCAGATATTGTAAAAAACAACAACAACAACCCTAGAGATGGTAGTAGAATGTTTGGGCCTGAAAAAAAATAGGGATCAACATGTTCAATGAGATCACTGCCTCCAGTAACACAGGAACTTCTTGGAAGATATTCTGGCATTAATTCCCCTTTGAAGACAGATTTTTCTACTAGGGGAGAGGCCATCATTAAATTCACAAGGATCAAAATTGGGGTACATTATATTACCCTGAAAATATACCTGAGCCTTAATGAAATAAGCATGTTTGCAAACTTCTTTCCAAATAGTTTCTTTTAGAAACCCATTCATTTCTTCCTCTTTGTCTATGGTTGGTACATAAGATATTCCCCATTTGTTAAGCTTTTGTAAGCTTCTGTGTGCAAATAATGCTTGATTCTCTTGTTAGTCTGTCTTTTATCAGTTTAATTGAAGATTCTTGGAGAGTGAACTAAGAAGGCAGATAAAATTTGTTTAACTCTGAAAACTGTACATTTTTGACTGTGATGATATGTGGGACCTGAGGTTATATAACTTCTTTCTTTGTTATAATAACATATAGTAATTTAGTTTCTTCAGATTACAAAGTGCTCTATAATGGTTATCTCCCTTAATTCTTACAATATTTTTGGCAAGTGTACATTATAATATCTTTAAAAGTCACTATGCCAATAGAAGTAAGGGGAATAGATTTCAAGTGTGCACTTGAATCTTGCACTTGGATGCAAGTTATTTTTGAAGAGTAAGTTCTTTTCAACAGCAAGACTATCAATTTAAATTTATTAGAAAATCTAGTAACAGGTAACGTTTATTGTGGGTTTACTAGGTACCAGTCATTCTACTAAAATGTGCCTGTGATTGCTTTTTCATTTGACTGTTGGAACTACCTATCCAGGTATTCTGCAGTAGTAGTTAACATGTTGGTTGTGCTTACCATGTTCTAGGAACATTTATCAGTGCTTTCCTATGTTGTTAATGAGTAATCAGAAGATAATGCAAATCAATCATGCACCAAGTCATCACTGAATTTTAGGGGTATCAATAGTAAAAGAAGAATTTGAAGGACTCATTGAAGGTCACATGGCTATTTAGTAGTAGAGGCAAATTCCAAACTTCAGAAACCCATCACCAGAATCCTCATACTTACATCATTGTGCTTTGGTAAGTCAAATTCCCACCTGAGAAATTAGTGTTTAGTCAATATACTCAGCTTTCCTGCTTGTGTCTCTCTCCAGAGCACACACAAAGAAAGAGAAGAAAAAAGAAGCAGAGCATTGGCTAGATAGCTTCTCAGCAAGACGTGAATCTGGGCTGAACCAGTCTTACATTCAAGTTAAATATGGTTTGTGTTTTTATACTTCCTACACACAGCTGTCATGTGCATACTCAGTGCTAGCTGTAATAAACACTCAGGCTTTGGCACAAAAATGCTTTGATTATATACATTGTAGTTTTTGTGAAGATACTTTTTAAAATCAAAAACATGTGAAAGCCAACTTTCCTTCCATGTCTAGATATCATAGGCACAAACTCCACAAAAATTATGGAAATTTCTAATCCAAGAAAAAATTCAAGACTACAGATGCTCACATTCTTTAATAACAGGGTAGGTTTTTTTATTGGCATCTCTTAGCCTAGGACCTTCAAGCAGCTATATCCTGTACAAAACTCTTTAGAATCTAATTGAGCCTTTCGTTATTTACTGAGATCTATCTTTTCTCTTCTAGTTAAAAAACACTGATTTCCCAGAACATTTATTCTCTCTTTAGCACTACATATAACAGGCAGAAATAAATACTAACAGCTTACATTCTCTCATACAAAATAAAGATATAATTACCACTATGTACAATATCACAAAAGGATTTGGTACTCTTAATCTTCCATGACACACAGAGGTTTGACTTTTAGGAAAATAAGATGCGTGTCCTTGTGTATTCATTTCTTGGTGTTCTGAAATGTTGCCAAATGTTTATATTTTTGGGCAGATCACTACCTCCATATGGGAAAGTAAATGGACACTCCAATGTGTTCCTGCAATGGCTGATGGATGAGGTGGCAGCTGTCACCAACAAATCTTTTTTAATGCTTTCATGTAGTGTCCATTCAACCACTGAATGTACCACCACACAGCTTGAAACTCATAATGGCTGCCAAATGTTTCACTGACTTGTTATAGCCTTTGTCTCTCAAAGAGATTTCTCCTCAGGCTTGTTCACTACAGAAACCATACTGTCTTTTTCCTAGACAGAATTAGAATTGCTCCATCTGATGTTATATTACCCCTTTCAGAGGGAGGTGTATCTCGGAGACATCCTTATTAAAGGGGGCCTTATAGTCTTGACCAAATGTATTCTCAATTTCAGATATGTTATGGATAAATGCAATAGAGGAAAGATGCAAAGCTCAGATATTAAATGCCAAAATTTCTTTGATAAAATTATTCAGTTTCTCGATATTTGAAGATTTGAGATTTTATTGTTTATAAATCAAGCAGCCTATAATAGGTGGGACAGCTCAGTCCCTGTAGGCTTGTTGTCAAACTTCTCCAAGACCATGGTTTTCCTGCATAGAAGACTATTCTGTGGATACTCAGGGTGAACCCACTTTCTACTTTCTGAGACAGACATATAACTACAGTGGTGTTCAATGTTTTGAGGGTTAGGGATGGGATGCTGAATTGAGTCCAAGTTTTCCATGACACATTTTAGAGAAAGCAGAGTCCATGAGAGGAAATGTTGAGAGAATAAAGTATTGAGGGGTTACAGCAGATGTGTTCTCTGAGCCTTGGAAGTAATAGAGGACTACTGGTGAGAGAACTGGTTTGAACCAGATTTTAGCACCTGTTTTGAAGTGCAAACCCTTGTTGAATTATTTGGTAAAATCTTACCCTATGAAAGTTTCTTTTTTTATTTCATTCAGTAATAAAATCACCCAGTAAACTTTCATGGCCCACATTTCCACTCTCATCCAAAGAATTTTTTTCTATATTTATCACAACACCCGAAATTTTTATAAATTTTTGTGAGAAGTGATAACTCATCCGGCACCTTCAAGTCCATCTCTACTTTTATGTTTTACCATGCCAAGTGGGATGTACAAATGTTACCAGGACCTATAATATCTGTGAAAATGAACTGATTTCTTTTTCTCTTCCACCCCCAAATGAACCTCATCTTTTAGAAAACACTCATTTCATAGACATTGACTGCATATTAAAATATTTACTTTTCAATTTTCATTTTATGTTTATAGGTGTTTTGCCTCCATTTATGTCTTTGTCCCATTTGCCTGGTGCACATGGAGCCCATAAAATGACATTGAATTGTCTGTAACTGGAGTTCCAGGAGGTTCTGAGCTGCCAAGTGGGTGCCTGAAATTGAACCCTTGTCCTTTGAACAAACAAGTATTCTTAACTGCTGAGCTATCTCTTCAGCTTCAGTATATTAGGATACATTTTAGCTCCTCCTCCTTTCTGTATCCTCCTCTTCTGTGCAGCCAAATCCTTGAATTTTTTTTATCCCAAGGTGGTTTGTATGCTGTGACTAAACCAATACATTTGTTTTCTGAATCCAATTTTCTCATAAATAATGTTTTTTTTTTAAATTCCAAACTTAAAAAAAGGTTTTATTTGACCCCAGAGGTAGAACATTTGCCTAGCATATACAATGGCCTGGGTTTGCTTCTAGGAACTGAAAATAATTGACTTATTTGATATTTGGCTTTATCTCAGGGGAAGGGATAAACACTGGGATGAAACAATCTCAAAAAGACAAATAATAAAAGAAAATGAAAGGATGATGGGACAAAAACAAGACAGACCAGGAGAGAGAGAGCAGATGATGATGATGACTATATAAAGTGATGCAGATAATCAATTAGCTTTCTTTGATCATTGTACGATGTACACATGAACTTAAACATCACAATGTATTCCATAAAGATTTGCTATTGTTTTTCAATTAAAAGGACAGTTCCTGCTTCTTGATTCCTTGCTCCAGATCCCATCCAGTGACTGCAATTTAAAACATTCATCCATTGCTTGTTTCTTTCTATTAGTTCTATTTTAAAGTAGTAGAGGTGAAAACCAGGGTCATTCATGTGGTAAGCAATTGTTTTATCACCGAGATACATATTCATGCCTTGTGTTTTTGATACAAGAATTTGCTGTGTGGCTAAGGCTGTAGTTTAACACAGTATGTCTGCTTTTGTGTCATGAGTGCTTGTATCAGAAGCATGTGCTATTGTATCTGGCATTCACTGTTACTATTGTGTGAGTCTTACAGTCTTACATTTATCAACAATTTTCAAGATATTTCATTCATATTGGCCTATATAGATTTGGGCTCCTATGGCAAAGTGCCATGTGGGGTAATTTTTAAAAAGCAGCTTGAGAAAGACACCATGCAACAGAGTTCAAGAGGAGGGTTTTTATTAAGGGAAAATGATCATTAAAAGGGGGTGGGGAGGAGGGAGACTGGCCTTTAAGGACAGGAGCAAAAGGAAAGAGGAAAGAGGCAGAGAGGCGGGTGTGGGGGGTACGGACAGATAAAGAGAGGGAGAGAAAGAAATAGAGAGGAGTCGGAAGTGGGCAGGGTACTTTTAAAAGGGAACATATTGAGTAAGCACAGGTGGTCCTCTTAATGGCAGCAGCTGAGGGAGCATCTTGTCAGAACACCAAAGCCAGGCCAGTACAAATGCCTAAATATTAACACTATTTGTCACAGTTCTAAAGGCCGACAATCCCAAATTCAGAGCACCTGATGTTTTGGTTAATAGTGAGGGTCCAGGTTTCTTGGATGTTTTCTTTACAATGATTCACACAGTGAAAGGCAGAGTAGCTCTTGGGTATGATAGGCTAGACTGTTTTCTCAAAGGCACAGATACCATTCAAGAGGGCTTGTCACAAATAAATACATTCTGAAGGTCTTACCTGCTAATACCATTACATTGATAATGAGATTTCAATATATGATTGGGGGCAGTGGATAAATATGACATTAGCTGGCAGTAAGTAATTCAGAGAGATGGTAATTTCTCTAATGATGTCTAGGTAAGGCAGTGTAATGCATTTTCTTTTTATCAAGGAGACCCCTGAGGATATATATTAAACAGGTATGATCAACAGCTAGTGTACAGCCTTTCCTTAATAGAATTCTAAAGGAATTGTGGAGAGCTGTTGAGAGTTGAATGAAAACTCTCTGCTATAGGCTCAGGCATGTGAACACAGTCTACAGCTACAGCTAGTGGTGTTTGGGGAGGTTTATGAGATATGGCCTTACTACAGAAAATGTGTCTCTGGGGAAGGTTTTGAGGGTACACAGTGTCACACTGTTTCAGTTTGTTGTCTCTGTGTTGGTAGGTGAGAATGTGAGCTTTCACCTTTCTGCTCCTTCCAACATGTCATTCATCCCTGCCATGATGGACTCTTACATTCTGGAGCTATGAACCCCAATAAACTCTTTCTCATATAAAGTGTTTTGTCCATGATGTTTTTAATCACAGCAACAGAGAAATAACTGCTACTTTACTAGTTATTCATATGACTTTTTGTCTTTCTTACATATACTTTTTCTTCCAATTTTTAATTAATTCAACTTACTGTTGGTATATTCTTTCTTTAAATGTAGTAGATTTACAAGTCTAAACTCAATGGCAGTTTGCCTTGTACTCAAGAGCAAGACTGTACTTTGTATCTTGGCTATCAAATAAATACACAAAGAATTATTGAACCAGTTAATTGAAAGCAACATTTATTGTTGAGAATAATGAAAAATTTTCTTTAGATCTGTACATCTAAGAGTGCTGGAAATTCAATATCATACCTAAAATTTTTAAAAATATAGATGTCTATTATTAATCTTTGGAGAGTTTTATTCAGTAAATTATGAAATGATAAGGACTTTTTGAAATCAATAAGCTTAAAAATAGACTCATGGCTTCTTTCTTCCCTTCCTCTACTTAATAAGTATCATTTCCAGAGAACAGATGTTACATGTTTCCTTTTTTATAATCTCACTATAAGATCCTGGTTAATTAGTTATGTTGGAGAAATTCTCTCACATAACATCTTCTGAGTTTAAGTTTGCAGTATAATTTATATATTTAGTTAGATAAATTTATATTAGTGGATATGGTTATTCTCTCCTTTTCAACAAGGAACTTTCTGTTTCCCTTGACTTCACTCATTTCATCTTTACCATAACACAGTCTTATCAGATGTCTCAGAGACAATTTAATTAAAATCTTACAAATCATTCAAGCACAGTGGACTGTGCAAATCTTTAATGCTAATGAGACAGTGCTAAAGTGTTAATTGAACTTTATTTTTATAACTTTAATTCACACACTCAGGACCTCACACCTAATTTAGAGCCAATGCAATGTAAAGCCTCTTAGGCCTCAACTCTACACTAACAACTACAGTCAGCTGAGGAATGCTGAGAGCAGAGGAAATAGTCCTCCCAAGGGAAGAGCACATCAACTGGTTATCCACTACCGAATGGTCAGCCCTGAATATGTATGTAGAAATAGTATTATATGTACTATTTATGAAGTTGTATTTATGAATATATATGGATGCAATACAAATTAATGACAAAAAGAGACCATGAATTTGAAAGAAAGAAAAGAATGGTATATAAAGAGGGATATATATTTTTATATTTATAAATATTATATTTATTATATATAATATAAATATTATAAATGTTTATAAATTATATAAAATATATATAATATATATATATATATATATATATATATATATATATATATATATATATATATATATATATACCTTAAGTGCCCTACCCTGTAATCAGATTGTAGAACCTTCATCCAGTAACTGATGGAAGCAGATGCAGATGCAGATTCACATCTAATCACTGGGGTGAACTCCCTGGAGTTCAGTCGTTGAGAGGGAGGATTTATATTATGAGCAAAAGGGTCAAGACCATGATGGAGAAACCCACAGAAACAGCTGACCTTAGCAAATGGGAGCTCACTGACTCCAGACTGGGGAACATGAATAAGATCCTCTGAAAAAGGGTGACAGTTGTGTGACTTGGGCATTTGTGGGGCCAGTAGCCAGGGAACCAGTGTTTATCCCCACTGCATGAACTGGCATTTTGGAGCCCATTCTCTATGGAGAGATACCTTGCTCAGACTAGATGCAGGGGAAGAGACTTTGTCCTTCTTCAAGTGATGTGACAGACTTTGTTGATTCCCTATGGGAGGTCTCACCCTCTCTGAAAAGTGGATTGGGATGGGATGGGGAGAAGGTAGGGCTCGCGGGTGGACTCACTAGAGGTAGAGGGAAGTGGAGTTGGTGTATAAAATAAAAAAAATAATAAAAAGAATAAACTTATTCATAAAATATTAAAATTGTAACATTTTAAATTACAAAATCAAAGAATGAATTTTCATATGAAGTATAAGCCAATTTCCAGTGCTTTCAAAATACTTATTTTCTTTAACATGCATTCATCATATTTTCTCCATGTGGTAGGTATTGTGTGAGCAGGTAGCAATTACAGGAGTGAACAGAGCATGCATAGTTTCCCATCTCATGGAATAAAGAATCCAATTTATATATGTTTTAAAGCAAATATTTGCCTACATTTTTGACATGATGTGCCACAAAAGATCAGAATAAACATCTACTAAATTTTATTAAGCATCATTGTAAAAGATGTGATCTCTTGTGGGCAGCTTTTTTCATTTAGTGCAAAGCTTTCAGGATTTGTCTGTGTTGTAATGCCTAACAATCTTCCTTTGCTTTTTCCTTGCAAACAATAATCTATTTTATGCATATACCACATTTTGTTAGTGGGTTTCTTTCTGGCTTCTCTTGTAAACCAATTTCCACAATGTAATGTAAAACATCTCTACTCTCAACAACTACATTTGGGGTGCAGAGATGGCTCAGTATTATCAATCAGTACTGAGAACCTAAGAGTTTGGATAATCAGAACCTACATAAAAGTGGAATTTATTCACAGAGGCTTCTGTAAAAGGAATGACTCCTCCAATGGGATTGGAGAGAAATATGGGCCAATTGTTGGAAGCTCATAGGCTGGCTAGCTTGGCATATGCTACAAAATGGAAGGCTGTAATTTTCCTGTGATGTCTATACATATGTTGTATCACACATGGATCCTCACATACAGACACATATCATGCACACATACAAATGTAGAACTATGAAAACTATACATACAGAATTTAAAATAAAACTTACCTAGAGTTGCAGATGACAAAAACACACACTAGATAATTCACTTCCTAGAGATAATGAAATCCAGCACCATATCTACTTCCAATCTCCTGCTTCGGGTCTCAAGAGCCCTACCTATAGGAGAAATAGCAGCTCAGAATGGCTTTTATTTAAAGACCATTAAAGAACAAATGTCCTATAGTCAGGAGAATCACTCCCAAACTTATCAAATCTTATACACAAGATTGTATTCCAAATGAGTCTTGTATCATTTTGTCAACTTAAGGCTTCTTAGTTGAATGGTAAGTGATAAAATCCTAGATCCTGTAGTTTTTGGTCAATGGATGAATCACATATGACACACCAAAAAAAAATCACACTACCCAGGAAAATATATGGTAAGTTTTCATTTAATGAATCAAACCCTCTGTGAACCTTTAGATAGTAATTGTGGCTAAGACCCTGGATGATGAACAAACAAATGTGTGTTCTTTATATTGGTTGATTACTGCTGAAATATTTGCTAATATTCTAGGATAGATAGATCTATGCATACGACTTATCACTAAGCAAATGGAAGTTCTCATTAGGGAATAAATCAACTATTGGTATACATTGTTGAGAATGTAAGTCAACTTATGCTATTAAATTTATGTGTAGGTTCCATTCTTATCCACTGGTATTTGTATTAGTGTCTGCAAGAAGCATGGCAGTGTTACTGATCTCAATTGCCCATTATTATCTATCCTTAAGTGTGTGATGATGCTTTAGTGATGAGTGTTCTTTACACTTTTAATGGGAGGATGCAAACATAGGGAACCAATAGGGAACCAATAGCAGACCAGAGTAATGATACCACCAAGCACAACTTCATGAATCATTGGATTTTATTGAGACTACTTACAGGAATATGGTTGAGATATTTCTTACATGAGCAAAAATAACTTGAAGAAAGCTATATGACCCACAGCTACCACAACATGAATGACAGCTTAAGACAACTGGAAACTTGGGATGTATGTAAACAGCTGAACGTGTAGCAGAGTATCCTTTTGAAGTTGCTCACCTGGTCTTTCCATTTTCCAGGCAGCTCAGATTGTCTGAGAGTGCTCTCACCAGTCATTGAGGTCATATATTCTAGAGAGGGAAGAATCTATTGCATCTTATCAGTTTCAGGGACTTCCTGAAACCATTGAGTTGCTTGCTTTCTGTGCTTGATTCTGTGCTGTAGCTTCCCTACAGGATGAAGTATTTAATTTTCCTTTAAATATCCTGTTGCTTTGCCTCCCCTTACCATATTCTCTGAACTTTTCTTTTTATTTATTCTTCTCTAGTATGCTACATCCCTCCATCCTGAGGGAGGCAGCCTTCCCTCCCTCCTCCAAACCCCCCAGACCTCCTTCCCCTCGCTACCAGATCCACTTGCTCATTCTTTTCACTTCAGAAGAGATCAGGCCTCCTAGGGGTATCAGTCTAAACACAGTACAAAAAAGATGCAATAGTACTAGGCCCAAACCCTCATATCAATGGACAATGACAATGCAGCCCGGTAGGAGGAAAAGGGCAAGAAAAAGTCAGAGACACCCCCACTCACACTCGTCGGAGTCCCACAAAAAAAAAAAAAACTGAATCTAAACAATCACAGTATATATGTAGAGGTCCTAGCACAGACTCATGTTCTTCAAATTGTATAACTATTTCTCCTTTATATCTTAATGCACTGTATGTCTTAGTGAGCTATCCTCTGTAATGGAGGTTTTTAACTTCAGAGTGAATAGCTATACAAATAATATTAATATGTGCTAAAAAGATTTTCACACTTTCAGAAATCACAGCTGGCCTATTTCAATTTTTCCCTACCACTAGAATTCCTAATCCTGTGGTTTCTACTTTCCCCCCTATATATATAACTCAGCAACCAAAAACTATTTGCACTGTTAACTAATAACAGTGCAGTCTTATGATCCTCTACTTTCCATTTCATGCAAAACTGATGACTGTATGCTCTGAGAAAACTCTCATTTGTGGGGAAGGTTTTCCATCACTGCTGAATCTTTGCAAATATCTTTTTAGAAATTATTCTGCTATATTTACATATGAAATGACTATTCTTTGAACAAATTTGTCATTTTCACTGGGTCTTCTGGGATTTCCATTTCCAAGGATTGTGGTCACAAAATGAGCTAAAGGATAAATATATTATGATGCATGGTGTTGTCATAGATTCATTCATATTCCAGGATCCTCCTGAGCTTATTTTCTAATCCCAGATTTGCCATTTCCAGCTTATGATAAAATGCCCAAGTTTGTGATTTTTGTATGTATGAAAACCAAAGTTGTAAGGTGGTTTTTTTTTTTTTGAATCCTCTGTTGCTGAAAAAAATAAGTTTCTTTGGTGAGGGGTAATAACTACACTCACCTTGGGTATACTAAGGGTAAATATAGAAACTATTCTAGATGAATATTTACAAGGAATCAGTGGCTTCAAAGAAGGAAAATCAATTTTCCCCAAGCTGAGTCCCTAATGTGTTATTCAATCTCAAGTGGTCATCTTTAAACACATCTGCATACCTGCCACATTAAATGAAAACAATTAGGTGTGTGTGTGTGTGTGTGTGTGTGTGTGTGTGTGTGTGTGTGTGTGTGTGTGTGTGTGCTCGTGAGCATGTAAGAATAATAATTAAAGAAGAGATCATGAATTTGAGAGGAAGTGGAAGTACAAAAGGGGGAGATAGATAGAGAAATGTGATGGTGAGGTAAATACAATACATATTTTTAAATTCTAAATAAAAAAAGTTGAAAGGGAGATTAAAAGGGAGTTTTACTGAATACAGTTTTTACTACATATAACATGGGAATGAAAGTTTTCCATACTATGACCCAGTAGGAATCTAAGACCTGTTACACAAATGGCCTATTTTTTGCTTCAAAGCATGTGGTTATGCATATGAAACACTAGAATGTATTTTTATGAAGAATTTCTGAGTACGTTAAGTAAAACAGAATCAAGTAGGGAAAGAATTATGTTGGAATGTAATGATGTTGTAACAATAACTACTAATCTATCTAAGGCCAAGCTGACCATTATGAGTTATCATGAATTAAGTGGGGGGCTTCATTACATTCATTCATTATCAGAAAAGCAACTCCCAATTGAAGAACTTCTTGGAAGCAGAAGGTATGAGATATTTGATCCTAGTGAGAAGATCTAGGTGACGCAGTGAAACTTTAGCTAATGCATTACTCCTAAATAGATGCTTTAGATTACATACCAACCTATATTTTTGGTAATTCTCTTAATTTCTACTGCTCCTTTTAAGGTCTGAAAACTTTATGAATTACACAAGACTTTCAATATTGTACATCTTGACCCAATTGAAAAGAAACTGATTTTAAGAGAAACCAGTGGGGAAGCAGGATAAGGAAAGTAATTCAGCTACTGTGGTTCAGGCAAAGTTCCAGAGAGTAGTTTCTATCAATCCTCCAGGGTGACTCTGAGGTAAAACAGTTTTCAGGTGATGCAGTGATACTTTCAAAGTCCATATCTTGGAGACATTAATTAAGTAGAGCATCAACTCCCCAGATTCCAGCTTCCTTGTGTGTGGGTAAACCGAATCAGCAACCCTTGTATAGATACTAAGCGGAATCAGTGACCTGTGCCATAAGAGGCAGAGGCACAGCAAAAGCAGGGTGGGAAAATCACAGATATTAGAAGAGAATGGAGAGAAATCTGGAGCAGAGGTCATTATATGAGCTTTTGGACGTCATGTGGGAACAGATATTTGAACACTTAATTATTCAAGCTAATAGTATGTCTCAGTGGTTTAGTGCTTGCCTAACATGTGTAAGTTCCCTCTTTCATCTGGCATTGGTGCAGTTAATATTGCTTACAAACCTACTTGTTTTTCCTTATTTATTTCTCCCTAGCAATTGGAACTACTAGGACACTCAATTATCCTAATTTTCCCTATTAAATAGTGTGATTGCTTGCTTTTCCCCCTTGCTCAGAATAGTTCACATTTACTTTTCCCTAGCTGAGGCAGATGATTAAGGTTATTTTAGTATTGATCTATTTTATTGATCTGGGAAATTGGAGAACACCCATGAGATATTTTCCGTGTGAGAATGTCAATTGAGGGATTGAACTGTTTGGATACATTTCAGTTTTCATGTTGAATAAACAAGATACAAGAACTCACAAAAGGAGATACGACCTTTGAGAAGAGTCACTTCTAATTAGGGGAGAACATTGCGTTCCCAGTATGGGCCTTCCTTAATCAGGACTAATATTTCTGTTTCTTGACTTAGATTGTCTTTACTAAATTACTTGTAACAGAACTTGGTTTAAAACAGTAAAATGCTCAAATGAAAGAATGAGATTGTGTGTGTGTGTGTGTGTGTGTGTGTGTGTGTGTGTGTGTGTGTGTGTGTGTGATTTACAAGTATTTTAGTCAAAGGTAGTTCTTTTTGTGAAATGTTTCATAGTCTTATTCCCACTAAGTAGAAAATATCAATGCATAAATGAAATATTCTGACACTCTGATGTCAAAAGAGACATTTTTGTTTCAAAAGGTATGATGGCTTTTCACATTTTGTGCAAGTGTGGTTCATTTGAACAGATCCGTGTGTGAGTATGAGTATATGTGGAAGCTAGAGAATAGTGCTTGGTTTCTTGTTCTATCACTCTGCACTTCATTCCCTTGAGACTGTCATTCTCCCTGGACATGAAGTATGTCTGGCAACCAACAGGCCCAGATACCTCCTGTCTCTGTTCCCTTTGGTGCTGGGATCACAAATCATATGTGGCCATGCCCAGCTTATATTTACAGGTGTGCTAAGGATTTGAATCCGTATGGATGTCCAGCAAGCACTCTTGCCTCATGTAAGAGAGTAGTTGTATTTCTCTATTTGTGACTGCCTTATTTTCATGCATGCAAATTATTCTAGGTTTGTCCATATGGCTAGAAATGGCAGATTTTCAATTTTTTAAGGTCTGAATAAGATTCTACTGTGAATGTTTTGTGCTTGTGTTTGCCATTTTTAAATGAGATTGGTTTTCTTAGTTTCTTTTCCATATAACTGTATTGAAACACTACTGAATTTTAGGAGTTTATTTTCATATCCTACCTCTTCATGGAATTCATTTATCATTTATTATGATAGAATTTTTTCTTTTGTTATGGACAAAAGTTATTGCAGAGACCTACAATGGGTCAAACTGCAGAAGATAAACAATTACGAAGCTCCCATACACAAACAACATATCTACCAATACTCCTTCCACACACTAACACTCCACAGACTCAAGGCTCAAGAACATCCCCGATGAGTGGGCAGAAAGATTGTACAAGTTAGAAGACTGGGAGAAATATTGGAAAACACTGTCTTCCTGACTAGATAGGAATGAGTTTCTGAATATTCAACAGCTGTGTGGCTGCCTGCCCCAGACCTGCATCATTCAAACCAGTCAACATTCCTTCATGGATTGACAAAGGATGCTCAAGACTCCACTTCTAGTGCAGGAACTATAGACAGATGATTAGAGAGGGATGTTTGTTAGATTCCTCCAGGGACAGCCACTGTAGGTTGCCCAGACTACGGTGATCAGCCATATGAGAGCCACAGGGATGTGCTGACTTCCCTTGTTGGTGGATTGTCACCTGTAAGCTGAAATAAACCCCATTCTCTCCAGTGCGTCATGGTAATTATCAGAGAACCCAGGAGGTGAACTAGGATACTGGGATAAAAAGAAAAATTTTCATGTATCCTCAGAAAAAGCTAATACAAATTTCCTATACCTTAATATTTTCAGAAAACTATTGTATTTTTTCAGTGTGTATTTTCAATTGCTTCAGTTATCTTTTCTTTCATTTTAGTAAACATAATTAAAGATTTATTTTTCGTGTCTGAATTTAGATATAATTCTCTGGAAATTTTTTTTGTACATAATGAATCATCTTGTCCAATCAGTCATGTTGTTTCATGTTTATCCTCCCCTCTCTTTTATCTTGAATAATTTTATGGAGTTACCTACCATTCATGTTCAATGCTTCCTAACCACTTGAGCTGCAGCAATGTTTCTTTTTACTATATTCACATGTATGCCAAGCCACAGTACAGTCTGCTTCAAAACGCTTTATTTTTCTTAAAAGGGAATCCTCTATCTCCAAATAGTCACCAATCTAACCTTAAAGAATCACTTACTTTTTGTCTTTTTGTCTTTTTTATAATAAAATTTATTTATAGCACGTTCTTCCTACTTTGGAAGAATTTCCAGGTGGATTCCATTTTTAAATAGGTTAAGGTTTTGTGATCTGAAGCCCTAGGCCTTTTGTTCTCAACTTGCCAATCTGGATTGAGGTAGCTTTCCTATGGAATGCTGTCATTGTGAGTACAGTCAGCTCTAGTGAATGCCAAGACACCATGGAGAACTCTGCTTTCATTTGGACATGCCTCCTGCCACACCCTCTCCTTCTTTACCTCCTGCTAACCAGATAATGAAAGCACAGAGGTTTTATCTTGGTAGTAGTTGTCCATGCTTGCATCTTTTGACTCATACGACTACTCCATGGACAATTTTATTTTACATAATATCAACTTGTAATATATAATTACTCCTAGTGCTGTTTTGATTTCCTTTTTGTTTAGTATATGTGGAGTCTGTGACATTAAAAACCGTGACGCCCCTGACATTTTTAGTAATCTAGTTTTTGAAATTCTTTTATGTGGGAGAAAGATGCCACTTAAAGTATTTGGTAAGATAATTGAGATGATTAATCAGTTACAACCACAAGTTAATGAATTATCAGTATAATAACAAATACAAATGCATTTTAATAGAGTTTTGATTAATTTTTGTACTTTGCCAAGTTTTTCTATCCCTTTGTATTTATATTTAGTCTAAAAGCACATCAGATTCCACTATATACACTATATACACTATTTCCTTTAGTGTTTTTGAGGCTAAAAGTAGAACTAAATTAATATAATAAATTTTCAAAATTAGCTAGTTTTATTTACAAAGCAGCCTTAATGTTTTTAAGTCATTTCCTCTTCCTGCTTGTTTCATGAAGACATGTATGTTCCATTAACATTTATAATTTTATTTCCAATATCTCTATAAACAATTACTATAGCTACCAGTCCTCTAAATTCTGCTACCTATGAAGTTATACAAAAGTGTTTTGGCTCTTACTGTTTCTTCTCCATTATCATTTATGATGAATAAATTCCCACAGAAGACTCAGTCCTTCTCTAGACTGTGTTTTGAGATTTGAGAGTAATGTTATTTATAGGAAGAACCCTGACTAGAGGGTAATTCATAAAAAGTGAATCATTTCCAAATGGCAGTAACTTATATATTGTTTGTAACAAATTGCTTTCAACACATCCTTATGACTGATTACAGTACACCTGCTGTCACTGTGCTACAGCTAAAAACTACTGTATTACAACAAGTTGACCTTTTCAATGGATTTTCTAAAGGATTTGTGAAAATCTTACATCTTAAAGGAAGCTCCCCTCTGTATGTTATGAAATGTCATCATAATTTGTCTTCCCTGCTGTAGGAATTTCAGTTACCCAGGGGAATTGCCTAGCTGCAGGAAGAACACTTTTGTTCTTTAACTTCACCAAGAGGATGTTTTTTTCTTTTGTTTATTTATCTAGTTTTACAGAATTCTCTTCTAGGAACATACTAAGAATAACACTGCTCCTTTGGTATCAGCATCATATATTAACAGATGGAACTTTGTGACTCTGGCTTATGAGAAGTAATGATATTAATAGATTATTTCCTCTGATCCTGGTTTTCACTATTTTCACAAAATTTTCCTGAACTTTAAGAAAAATAAAAGACTTGCTTGTTTTGAGATTCTTGTTTCCATTCCATCTTTGCTACTTGAAAATATCATTCTAAGGTCCAAATAGTTTAAGTTTTAGCAGAAATATGAGAGGAAAAAGCTTTATTTTCAAGTTCATGTACTGGAGCTAAGAGGAACAAATTCTCTCTCTCTCTCTCTCTCTCTCTCTCTGTCTCTGTCTCTCTCTCTCTCTCTCTCTCTCTGTGTGTGTGTGTCTGCTTCTCTGTGTTTGTGTATTTTCTTTTTAACTAATTATATATTCTCAGCTTGTAAGATAAATTTTTCATTCATGGTGAGCCATTTTCTTCTATGCTTATAACAACTTCACTTCATCCTTTCCTTCAAAATGTGTTTATTTATATAATCCAGGTCCTTATTTTGCTCATAACAGCATGCGCACCAACACACACTATTATAAATGCACATATCTTTGATACATAGCAATGGAAAACTGTGTGTTTTGAAAATGCTACTGTTACAGTTAATTAAAAATCATATTAGAAATATAGACTTGTTCTTATAAATTGAAGAAAACAGGGGCTAAATTCTGAGAGATTAAATTCTAGGATAATAGTGCTAATTTCTTCTTCCACAGAAGGAATTTTTATTTCTAAAATTTAGGTTCTGGTAAGGTGGCTTTTCTGGGTAAAGCTGGCTTGCACCAAGCTTCATGAACTAAGTTTGGTGTCTGGGACTCATATAAGGAGAGAACTGACTTCAATAAATTGTTCCCTAACCTCCACACATACACTATGGCATGTACACACACACACACACACACACACACACACACACACACACACACACACACACACACACACACAAACACACTTCAATAAATTGTTCCCTAACATTGAGTACTTACATTCAGTTTCTGGACATTAGTCCATTGTAATTATGTCAGAAATCATGGTGGCAGGCAGGCAAGCAGGAATGGTGCTGAAGAAATAGCTGACAGTTTTACATCCTGATCTGAAGTCACGAGGCATGTTGAGAAAGGGGCTTTGGGCTTGGAATATTCTTTAGAAACCTCATTTAAATAACCACAACATTTAAAAAGACTTTCAGATAAAAGTCATATTACACTAATCATAAATGTACACTTATTGTTTGTTGAAAAAGTAGGGTGATTACAATAACACCAAAATACTATATGAATTCATACAACATGTAAGAGTGTTCATCATAAAACAATGTTCACCATTGACATAACTGATGATAATCAAGATATTCATTAGCAGGAAAATGAATCATATTACAAATAGTAAAGAAAATGTAAAATAACACCAAGAGTGAACATGACTAAAGCAAAACATTAAGTGAATGAAACAAACTTACTTTTGTTGACTTACTACACAAAACACATGCACATGTATGCTAAGACCATAAGTTGACATTGGGCGCCATCTATTTTATTCACTGAAATATTATGTCTTGCTGAATATGGAGTTTACAAGTTTGATTAATCCAGCTATCCAGCTTAGAACTGGGATACTGCGATTTATTACATGTTTTATTGTGGTCCTGAAAATATAGAAAACATTGATCAAAATGCTTATTACTTGCAAACAACCCAACATCTTCTAAAGTCTGAGTAATTTTGCTCAGTAATTCAAACTATTTCCCTTTGTTTGTGATAAAAATTGAGCAATATAATTGTGTTCCTCAGAGTTCCTCAGAAGGCACTCAGGCTTCTATGTTAGGAGAGTGGAAGCTCTGTTCAGTGACAGCTGTTTATTCATGGAATAATCACTTTGATTACAGTAGATTAATCATCAATCGATATGCCTTTAACCATAGTGAAGAAAATGAAGTGCCCTTTTCAAGTTTCCATCCTGAGCTTGGCCTTGGGGCTCAAATGATTTAGAAAGTTACTTGATTTTCTTTCCCTCATACTGAAAATGCAAAAGTTCTTTGATTTTTTTTCCTTTTAGACCTTCTGTATTCATTCTCAGACTCTGCTTTCTGACAAAATGTCAAATTACTAAGGACGTGGGCTTATTAAGAGCTGCCTTTATGCTCTGCCACCTGGAGATAATTCTGGTTCTGGTTTAAGACCAGACTTCTTCTGCCAGTGTCTGGAAAAGGGCCTATTTGGCCTTGGGTCATAATCAAGCTGTGTCAACTCGAGAGTCTCAGATAGATTTGAAAATGAAATGGAGTTACACAGTAAGCGATAAAGAACTCACCCTGTGTGGCTCATTGTTGTCTCAGAGAATCCACTATGAACAATTTAATCCATCATCAGGAATTCCCTTTTACTGATACATAGAAAACCAACATGTTATATATATTCAGACAACATGCCATGGTGTTCATAGAATAATGTTCACAGGTAACATGGATGAGGGTAACCAAGATGTTCATAAGCATTGTAGATAGTAAAAGAAAATACAAAAGAACACTGAAAGTAAATATTACTACATCAAAAGAAGTGAACGAATAAAACCCAATTTTGCTGACTTATTGCAAACAGAATATATACTCAAATTCAATTTTCAAAATGCATAACAAGCAAAACTAATTTATGCTACTAAAATGTATTGGTTAACTTTGGTGAGGAATACTGACTACTTTGTGAGGCAGGAAAAGTTTTATTAACAGTGCTGTTTGTGCATGGATGTCTTCACACTGTCCACAGTTTTGGAACTGAACATAACTTTACATCTTTGATGAAGGTGATACTTTATTTAAAGTTAAGTAATTCACAACACAATAAACTGTTCATATCGACACATTTGGATTTTTTATTGTCTATCTCCAATAGTATACAACTACATCAGGAAATAAAAAAGTTGCATTTTTTTTAAAAAAGAGAGTGAATATTGATTTCAATTACTCTGAACACCACAGCACCATGACTATGTTTCATTTATGGGCAACCACTTGGATTTCTTAGTGGAGAGTTATTCAGTAATGAACTGCAAATAAATCCTGTTTGAGTCATATCATTTTGACATGCATTTATGTACTACAAACAATCAACTTTCTTTGTTCTCAACTAAAAGGTGGAACATGCTGTTTGAGATATATTTAATAATATACTGAGGTCATACACCAATCTCTAATGTACTTGCTCATAACTCAGATTTTCTTATTTCTGCCAATACAAATGTCTGGATTTTAATTGTGTAATAAACACACACAGAGAAACAGACACAATGCATAAACACACACTCACTCACTCACTCACACATGCATAAACACACCCTAAAATCCATTTTCTCACCTTCACTTGAATAATACCAGATGCTGATGGCATCAAGTGTGTTCACACAGCACTTTCCTATCAGAAGTCACTGAACTAATTAATTACTGAGTTTCAAGCCAGAACATAAGTCTTAACAGGCATCTAAGACTGCCTTGTCCATTTTTGCCTCTACTGTCCACCATTAGCTATTTAAGTAAAACTTGGAGCTGACTGAATGTAGAAATGCAATTATATAAATTGAGAAAAATATTTTATATAATAATGAAAGTATATTTACACATAGTAGAGATATTATTGGTTTAAAAATCTAGTAAGAAAAAAGCCACACAACACAATGAAGAAGGGAAGTTCCTAGTTTTACTACAACTTGCTATGCCATGAATTGATATCCTAGGAGGCCTGCCATTTTCTGAACATAAATGGAAGAAGAGTTGAATGAGAATCAGGGCAGAGGAGAAATGGAGTGAAGGGGATAGGAGGAGAGGAGGGAAAACTGTAGTTGGGATACACAATAAATAAATTTATTTAAAAATAAAAGAAAACCACAAGAACAAATAATAATGATGCATATTAAGTTTTAAGAGGAAGGCTGCTCTTAAAGCATGTTTGAGAAAGTTGGTCAGGATCTGGTGAGGCAATAGTAATTGTAGCTACTGCCATACTGCAAGTATGAGTTTGTATTCTGTCTTTTTAATGGTGAGCTATTCTTATACAATTAGTGTTTATTTTTATCTCACATTTATATCATGTTATCCATAAAATGAAATGTATATACATGTGTACGCTACATTGTGGAAGTATTATGAGTGATACTTCAAGAATTGACAACTTTACAGTGCTTAATAAGTGACAATTTTCACAATTTTGAGGATGGTTCTTTATCTTTCTGTTTCTTTGCAGTAGATCACAATTTTGTTTGAAAACTTCTCCATAATATTCAGTGACATTTACCAGCATTCAATATTTCCTGTGGGTTCTAGTTCTCAGTGAATACAATTGAAATATTACCAGGATATGAGAAACAATACTGCTCTAAGTCTTATAAAATATTAAATGTGTTTGTTTCCATTTCAAACTTTTAACAATATTAAAAGCTTCAAGGGTTATGGAGTTCCTGGGAATTCCCACTTTTGTTTCCAAATTTTGAATATTAATGCTTGTTGAATATCTGGAAATAGTACATTGTACTAGGCATACTTGTACCTACTTTATTACATTGCGGAAGTCATATTTGTAAGATGCAACTAGTCTACATTAAAATAAAAGGAATTCTGGTTGACGGTAATTATCAACTTAGAGGGGGGAAAATGACTTTCAAAAGAACTGATATTAGAGTTTTCACATCTGCAGGAAAAAGTGGTCAAGGCAGGAAAACAAAAAAGTAATTTTGGACAATAATAACATATCCTGGAAATCTTTTCCATAACCAAGTCACAGAGCAATATTTGCATAACAGAATTATATTGTATGACATCAAACTTATGTATCTCCATAAATCTGCTAAAATGAGTTATTGATTTTTATCAGTTGTTTATGAGATGAGTACTTTAATAAAGTAAAAAAACAGTTGGAATTTACCATAAGTATCATAAAATTCTTTGACAGCATTTATCCTAAATTCTGATGGAAATCTTTTGAAACCAAGCTGCCATCTGTTTCCTTTGGCCTAATTGAAATTTCCACCTCTAGGCTGAGATCCAGACCAATTCTCTCTCATCTCACTGACCCAAACTACAACCTATAAACTGATAAACTCTTATGGTGGTCGTCAGTAACATCCTGTATATTTATCCCCCCCTTAAGAAGTTTGAAGCAATCCAAACTTCCATATGAATAAGTATTATAAGGACATATCATATCACTAACTCTCTTCTTTCTCTACCCACTATTTGAGCTATCCATTTCTGTTAGACTTCCTGGGAGCCTTTGTCTATAAACCTCTATAGTTCTTTTATTTTTACTTTTAATTTCATTGTTTCCTTGTATCTAATCTGAAACATCTATCAGAATACTATGTCTCCTGGATAGAAACATCTTAGTGACCGTCTCGCTTGTTTGGAAGCTAGTGTTCCCTCCCTTTAGAAGTCACTGACTACTAAAACACCTGGAGAGGGTGTTAAGAGAAAGAAATGTCAAAATAACACTAGACTGAAATAACAAGTAATGAAGATTTGATCAAAGGGCAGAGAAACTAATGTATATAATTAACATGTCTTAACATAAAATTGAATCACACATGTTTTTCAAAATATAAAGTTATTTAGATTAGAGTAGCACAAAAGCTCTCTCTCTCTCTCTCTCTCTCTCTATATATATATATATATATAGTATATCTGATACAAAATTTATTCATTTGTCCATTTATTCAATTATTCCAACCAAATATTTCATGGATTCCTATGATTTTCCCCAAATTAGGTACTGCTGTTAAGTTTTTAACTATTTAAAGTCCCTAGGTAGAATTCCAACATTGGAAGAATGTGTTTTAAAAAAATTCAAATAATACAAAGGATATTCTAGCTAGGGCAATGCATAGCTGGTGACTGAGAGTAAACTATCTAATTGTGGAGTATGGTGTGGCAGGAATTTGGGTAGCAAATTGAGTAAGATTTAGAATTCTTTTACAGGGCATCACTAGAGGCCACAAACTTGAGCATGCAGAACTAGGAACTACATACATATTCTTTATGAAGTGTCTTGCCTCAGTTATAAAAATACAAAACATGATATAGTGAAGATAAAAATATAAATAATTTAGGAAATAAGTAAATAAGTGATTTGTCTAGAAGAAATTGTTCTACTGAAAATTGATATCAATTCATTTGATTCAGTGCATTCTGAGTTCTTAGTAGACCCAGATTTTCTGATAGACAGATAATGGATCATAAAACAATCCTAAGGCTTTGAGAAGATAAGGTTTCCCATCACTAACATTTTATATATTCTGAGTGAAATATGTGTCTATAAGAGGACTTTATGGTTTATTTTTATAGTATATACTTGGAGCATCTAGAGAATGGAAAGGTATTCTCAGTTACCAAACCATGAATTGAAATCATAGTGATTTCCTTCAAGTACTGAATATATTCCAACATTTGCTTTTTTCTTAGTTGAAAGGGTAGAGTCTGAAGTGATTTACAGTCACATTTGGTATTTTCAAGAGTAGCAATACACAAAAGTTTCATTTAAAAATCTTTAGAAGTCACTCTTAAATCAATTTTTAAGAATTTTCTTTTTGATAAATTTCATACAAAATAATGCCTGATAGATGGAAATAGAAGATATTGAGTGGAATCTGAGATGTTAGAGGTAATTGTGAAATTTACTATGCTATTTGAACCTGTACTTCATCCTCTATAAATAAACATCACAAATGTCAGTTACGTGATTTTGTGTGTTATGTTTCCTTGTGGAAGACTAAGATTTATCATGAAGTAAATGATAAATGAATTAAATGAATTAAATAAATCATATTTATCAGTCAAGATGTAATATTTAAACATTCTGAATGTGTTGTCTGAGGATACACATTTAGGAATATAGGAGATACCAAATACCAAGCACAACTGAAATATTTTATCTATATCAAGAGTAAACAAATATCATTATTAAAGAGATTTAATTTTATTTGCCACAGATATTTTGACAGTTACACATCAAGGGGACCTTGAGTTTATTGTGAATTTTGTTGAAGAGGGATCACCTACCACTATGCTGAGCTCTCTGATTTTTGCATATACTTAAAGGTTTAATAGGTTCAGAATGTTAATGGTCTGAGTCTCAAAGGACAGAATGTTCAAAATGCATCTATATGCATTGGTACCAATAAAAATATATCCTATGAGAAGAAATATATTCCTTTATTAAACACTGTTTCCTGGGGTGAGAAAGAAAATGTAGTCATACATTAAATGTTTTCCTTTACAAGTGCTGCCATGATTATGGGGTCTCTTCACAACAATTGAATCCCCAACTAAGAAAAGATATCTCTCAAGAGATATTGCCACCTATTCTAGATTTATAATGTGCTTGTGTTTATCTGAGGAATAGTTATATCATGTTAGGCATAATTATGACCTTTTAAATATATAATGCATTAGTGGTTGTATATGACATAGATAGGTTTAGGTGTTATTATGTCCTGGTTCTTCTTTTTATTTGGAAATTAATCCTGGCATAAGGAGATATAATTGTTTGTCAAGTTGACAAGGGTGGATTGTGATGACTATTGGCTGTCAACTTGACTATATCTGTAATGAAGTATAATCCAAACATGGAGGTCAAACTTGTGATCTGGACCTTGAGACAGGAAGACAAAAGCTTTTGATCTGAATCTTGAGGTGAGGTGACGCTGGCCTTTAATCAAAATCTTGTGATAGAAAGGTACATCTTTGTATGAGCCACACCTTCTGCTGGAAGTCTATATGAGTAAAATGGAATAAAGAAGGGAATTTTTTGATCTTTGCCTGATTGCTTTCATCTTGTCAGCACATCTATTCCTTCACTGGCATTAGAGCCTGCTTCTTCAGTATTGCAGAGTATACTGAAGACCAGTTGAGACACACAACCTTGTGGGAATGAGCAACTATTTGGGCTTTCCATTTAAAGCTAGCCGTTGTTGAATTGCAACATGTAATTCATTTCAATAAATTCCCATATATATGAATTAATATATATATTATGAATATATAAATATATTCTATATATTCATTCTAAATGTTCTATGACTCCAGAGAACCCTGCCTAATACAGGTGGTATATCAACATTTAAGAGGAAGCTTCATGTATTCCCATTCCTCCTGTACTGAAAATCTAGTCTGATCATGAGAAGAATATGTAAATAGCTGGAGGCTTTTAGTTTCACATTCACTGGACAAGATGGTGGACTGGGACATAAAATTTTCAACAGAAAGGAGAGGCTTTTCCAAACGAAGGCAAGGGGGAAATGTAATACAGTGCATCATATATACTATTTTATCATTGCAATAATTGTGATTTTCCTAAAAGGCTAGTGCCTAGACATTTTAGGCATCCTATGTACTTAATGAGAATTGACCAGAAAGGGGCACCAGGAGTCCTAAGGAACAGTGGACATGTAGCAATTGTTGGGCAATTCCTCTAACCTGGGCAATAACACAGACCTCAGTGTGTCCAGGCAATTGCAATATGCAGAAAGACTGGGAATTTTCCATGTAAGGCTTTAGGAGACTGAAAAGCACCAAGTTCCTGTCAGGCACCAGTGAGGTAGAGTCTAGGTAAGAATAATGTACAACTCATCCTTTTATACAAAATAAAACAGAAAAAGATTATGTTTATGTCACCTGGCCAAAGGTTCAGCAAATGCAGATAACATCTCAGCATTTTCTTTAGACATAGCTAAGCTTTTCTAATATAAATGTGTAAAGGAGAAAGTGTAGTATTAGGAAGCAATGCACATAAGAAATATGTTAAAGACTTAAATCTGATTCAATCTCTCAAAAAATTTGGCAATATTATTATGACTATTGAAGTTTCACAGATACTCTAATTTAATCTATTCTGAGGAAATAAGTCAAGGGTATTATTTTTTATTACATTTATAATTTATTTTTGTCTTATATCTCTAAAATTGTAAGCTTATTTCATCCTGTAGTTTTAAAGTTATAGTTTTTTTAAAGACATTTTTTTGTCTTTTCTTTTTATTGGCCTTGAACACCCTTTTCATTCAAGGATGACACAGAACATTTAATCCTCCTGTCTCTGGCTCTCTGGCTCTTTGTGATTGTCAGAGGGCTTGGGCATACTACTTTCTTTCCATTTTCTCTAATAGATTTTTAAGTTTCCAGAGATAAGAATCCTAGGGGCTTGTCTTCTTCTGTGTAGCAACTTCCTTAGCTATTCTACCTCATGTTTGTTGTTTTCTCTTAACAAAATTCAAAACAAATTTTTTAAAAAGTCATCTACAGCCCATACTATATGAATGTGAGAACATTCGATGTCATTTCCTTTCCTGTAAATGGGATTCTAATTAGACTGATCAGTTTTAATTAGTATGCTGTCATGTAGCAATCTAATGAAATACTGTGTTGAGGAAAATTGATCTGGCCTTGATGCTAATTACTCTCCTAGACTCTATGTTTTATCAAAATGGGAATTGATTGTTTCCAGGCAACCTGAGTTCTGTTTCCCTTCCTTTGTCTTCTCTTGTTTATTACATACTACTTATATTTAAGTTGTCTCCTTAATTTATACTGTGCTCTCATCCTTAATTTATATTGTGTCCTCTTTCTCAATTTTACTATGCCTTGGACTCCAGTGGGTCATGAAAGGGGCAGATTTATCTCCATTTGGATAAGGCATTCCTCAGGTAAACCTTTTCTGAAATGAACATTCAAATCTGTCTCTTGATGCTGAGGGCTGCCTCCACAATCTCCTGGTGCTAAGGTTGGGCTCCACAGTCCCCTGATGCTGAGGGTGGGCTCTAGGTAATGCTGGCAGGAGAGACCCAGGTGATCCTCCATGAAAATCAAAGTTGATAGGTCATGCTATCACTTGAACCAGAAATTTTAAAGATGGTAACACTAACATTACAAAGGAATATATTTAAATATTCCACAGATGTTTTATTTGCTGACATTTTCTTAAGGCAGTATGCAATTTTTAAATGTTAAAGAAATATTTCTAAAAACAGGTAATTAGTTTCCTTCACCATGATTCAATTCTTTCTAAAATCAGAATAAATTAACATAAGTCGTATTTTCTTGAATGGTATGGAATTTGGAAAGAAAGAACTGGGAATCTCATAAAGAATATAAGATTCATATTCACTCTTTAAGTGTATGTTGAACATATTTCTAAAATAAAATTCTCTATTGTAAAAAAAATTAAATGCATCTTATTGTGTAACAATGACCTTAATTGTACTTTATTACTTTTCCCTTTAAATGGGGGGGGGCGGTAGGAGAGGACAGGTGGGAGAAGGGAACTGGGGTTGTCATGTAAAACAATCCTGTTTCTAATTCAAATAAAAAAAGTTGAAAAAAAAAAAAAACCTTAGGTCAGGGCAATTTGCCATCAGGAAGCCCATTTTCCCATCTGTATCAATTTTCTTCTAGTGCTGTTTCTGAAAAGGACCCGTAGCTCCTTCTAACAAAACCCATTTTCATGAAAGAATATGAAAAATATACATTGATGAGTAAACACACATAAAGTAATAAAGCTACATTTTAAAAAATTTGATTTAAATTTTGATTAAATGATGATTTAAATCTAGGAAAATGTAGGATTTAATTCAAAACAGGGTATGTCTTTATCTTCATTTTTGTACTTATATTTCATGAGGGCTATTTGAGACACTGAAGAACTAGATTGCCCAGCTAACTTTTCTTTGGGTGGTTCTTAGGAAGTAAATAGAAGCTGTAGGACATTTACTTTCAGATATGAATACTGTATACATATTAGTTTATAGATCACACAATCCCTAAAATAATTATTTAAAGAGTCCCCAAAGGATTTGGAGAATGTATGAACAATTTTATATAAATTCCATGTTTGCTTCTGAGAATCAGCTAAATATTACTTTGTGTGGGAGATTAAATAAATGAATTCTATTGAATCACTGACATATTCCCTGGACCAATGCCTTGTTTAGGCACAATAACTAATTCATTGGGTGATATCATTGAAGAAAACTACAGTTAAGTAATACTTTGCCATTAGCTCTTGTTTCTTTATGCACTGTCACTTTGAGTATTCCTGTTGTAGACAGTCTTTCTCATCTACAACTTTTTTTTTGGCCAGGTGGTTGTGGTGCACTCCTTTAATCCCAGCATTTGGGAGGAAGAGGGAGGTGGATCTCTGTGAGTGTGAGAACAGCCTGGTCTACAAACTGAGTTCCAAGAAGGCTCCAAAAGTTACACAGAGAAATCCTGTCTCAAAAAACCAAACCAATATCTATATCTCTATCTACATCTATCTATCTATCTATCTATCTATCTATCTATCTATCTATCTATCTATCTATGTTTTTCTTAAAATATAGATGGTTTTTAGATAAAATAATAATTGTATGGTACATGATACTTGATTCAATAATCCTACATTTGTCCAGAAATTTCAAATATGTTATTTTCACTTATTTCGATGACGTGCTGTGGTCTAATCTTGCTGTTTCCACCATGGAAATATGGAAGAATCTGTTTCTGGAGTGTAAATAATTAGTTCCATTCCATCCATTGATGAATAACTGATTAGCAGTTTTGAAACGATGAAAAGCTTTGTGGAATGTAATTTTCTCACAAAGAAAGTCTATAAACATGCACCAAGTGAAGTTGAACTACAGTTTAGATAAACTGAAATATGACAATGTTTAAGGGAACAAAAGACAGAGGACCGGATGCTCTAAGAGACATTGTAGGAGCTTATGCCTAAAATGTCTACTCCCAGATCTTTGTGGACAGACATTTTGATTTCTCCACTGCTGATGCCTGTCTTGCCTGGTATAACCTGGGGTGAGCATGTTTATGTTTGTGTAAGAACAATGATGGGAGTTGAAAAGCTGTCAATTGGAGTGTGTGGTCTGTGTCACTTAGAGTGTGAGACAAATACTATTGGGAAACCTTATCAGTAAATGCATAAATATAGAAAATGCTACCCCCTGGCTCTGTGCTTATAAAACCAGGATAAATAGCATGGTGAGTGCTCCTCTTTCCCCAGGGCCTTTTGAGGAGATGAAGCTCCCCCTTTCACAGTTTAGGGATGGATTACTTGGGAAAACAATCTTTGTGCTATATGAAAATATGTTTGACACAGAGTGCATTAAAAGAACAATAGACTCCCCAAGAGAAGTCTTTATACTGTAGACTACAGAATTAGGACACTGAAGAGGGAAGCATGTTTTTCAGCCAGAGCAAATACCTGACTTTGGGAAGTGTTTCTAAAAGACACTTGCTGATGGAAAGGTAATAAAATTATCTTCAGAATGATGAAAGGAGGCATTTAGTTCTGAATATCATAATAGCTTAAGGGAACCAAGGATAAGCAAAAGCCTAGATAAAGAAATTTTAAATTAGTCCATTCTAAAGTATCAATTTTAATCACTTAGCTTCCATTCAACTACAAAAAACAAAAGGGCCAAAAATCAGTGGCCATGTAGCGATGGAGGAGGGAAGGAGTGAGATACTGAAGCTTGGAGCTGTCAGAATCAATGAAAGGCAGAATATTAAAATTTATATAAATGTTGGAGTGTTGAATGTGATTGTACAATTTGATTACTAAAATAAGATGGCAGGACTTGAAGTAATCAAAGACCATGTTATTATTTAAGACTGGCTAAAAATGATGTGGAAGTTCCTTCTCTTTCATCCAGACAGAAAAATAACCAGTTTTACACAATGAATTTTAGTAAGTGGTAGATGGGAGAAATAAATTTGGTCCAATTTTATATGTTGTCAATTCTGCTTTTGCAATGTGCAAGGCAGAAGAGCTGCTGACAAAGTCTTCTTTCATTTCCGGGAAGCGGCTCATACCCATGAATTCCAAATTGCATTCACATAAAAGTATCATTGTAATCAGCATTTACATAGATGCTGGGGCCTAGCACTAAAAAGAGATAGAACATAACCTTTCATTAGGGTTGTTTGAGCTGTTAACACGGACTACTGTAGGCTGAGTGGTTTACAAACCACAAAACATTTTTTCATCTGATACCCTTAGTCCAAGGACATTCTAGCAGTGAGACAGGATGCTGGTAAGGGCTGACTTCTTGGCTGTAGACCACTGGATTCCTCTTAGATATTTATACATAATACAAAGCAAGCGAATTAGCTCAAGAGAAATTCTGAAAAGAGTACTAATCCACTTCTGCAGGGCCTCTTCCTAAGGCCTGAATTACATGTCCAGATCTTTGTGTTATCTTATCCACACTGTGTAAAGAAGGAGCTAGGAAACTAGGAGGACCCCAGGAGAAGATTTCATTGTACCTCGAAGAAAGGAAGGGGACAAGAACCGGTGCACAAAGTGGAATCACGTGGTGTGGGTGTAGAGGAAGGAGGTGGGAAGGGAAGAAGGGGAGGCGGGAGGAGAACAAGAGGCCAGAGAGAGGGGAGGAAGAGAGAAGGGCAAGAAAAGAGATGCCTTGATAGAGGGAGACAGTACAGGTTTGGAGAGAGGTCTGGCAAAGGGGAAATGTTAGGGGATCCACAGGGATGTCCCCAACTAAGAATCCAAGCAGTGGTGGAGAAAATGCCATTGATGCCCTTCCCCTATGATGAGATTGATGGCTACCTTGGTTACCATTCCTAGAGCCTTCATCCAGTAGCTGCTCGAAGCAGAAACAGACACCCACAGCTGAGCAGTGAACCATAGCCCTGGAATCCAATATCGGAGAGGGAGGATGGATAAACAAAGAAGCCAAGACGGAGCTGGAGAAACCCACAGAAGGTGTTGACCTGACCTAGTGAGAGCATGTAGACCCTAGTCATAAAGCTGGGAAAACAGCATTGGAGGAGGCCAAGACAGTCTAAGGGACCTCTAACAGTGGAGCCAGTCTTTAAGCCTAGAGCACAAATGCACTTTGGGAGCCCATTCCCTATGGAAGGATATTATTGAAGCCTACAATGTAAAGCTGAATAAATGAAATCACCAACAATTTATTTGTTTACTTTTTATTCATACTCATTACTGGAAAAGGAGTTTCTCTGCAAGTCAACACACTACACATTTTAAGTTTCACAGAGATAATATTTAGGTTCAATATTTTTTCAAATATCTATCTATCTATCTATCTATATATATATATGTGTGCATGTGTGTGTGTAGATATACATTTTTATTTTGATTATAAAATCAGAATAAGAATATACCAACGTTATTTTCTGACACTGCATAAATGGTGGCGTATATGAATAAGTAGATGAGGACGAACTTGAGAGAGATTGAGAATTAGTCTCATTTTTATGTAATTTTGTCTTCAAGGTAATATGAGAAATGAACACAGGAATCTATCTTGTATTAAGCATTTGTCAAATGATTGTGAAATAGATAAATTTTTGAATAAATATTTTCAAAGACTCATCTCTCTTACATGATAAATCATTTTAAAGCATTTCCTTTTTTATTTTTCAAAGTAAAATTTTATATTACTTTTATTTTTGAAACTATGATGTGAAATTCAGGTATCTGTGCTAGATTTTCAATTTCATAGCAATTTTCCCATTATATTCTGTCTGACTATAAAGGAGCTTGACATTTCTAGAGAGAAGCAGGTAAAATAGCATCAAAAAGAATAGTGAAAAAAAGATTCATTTCTAAGAAAATAAGAGGAGAATATGAGACAGGTTTTTTAGAAGGTAAAATCCAGGCCTTGTTCATCTTTCAATTTGAAGACTACTAATTTATTTAAACTAAACATTGAAGAAGTGGAAAATAAAGCTCAATGAGAAGAGTTTAATAACTTGCTATGGAAAAAAAAAGAAAAAATGCAAATATCTGAAAACTCACTATAAGGCAATGAAGGATTGCCACATATTATTTTGATGATGGTCTGAATATATGGTGTTCCTTCATGTAAGCATGTGTTTGGCACCTGGTCATCAGTGGCTGGCGCAATTTCTGAAAAATGGGGGAAACATTAAGATATAGGCCTGAGGTAGAAAAAGTGGTGACAAGTCTGTGACTTTGAAGGCTGTACCAGATTCCATTGCCATTCCCGGTTTCCTGTGAGTGGTATCTATTAGATGTTTCTGCTGTGATGATGCTCTGCTGTGTGGGTGTTGAGTCAACAGAGCTAAAAAGACCATGACTTGAAATCTCTGAGCCCATGGATGAGAATAAATATTTCCTTCCCCATGTTTTTTTCAGGAATTGTGTCACAGTGATAGACAGGTCTGATTGACAGAATCCTACATCAGGCAGAAAAAAGATTGACTGTGTTGTGAAATGTGAGAAGCTGAAGGACAGAGATCCTGGAGCATGAGGTTTCATATCTGCACTGATGTTCTGGAAAAGGTCTGTCTAGTCCTGTACTATGAATACTAGAAAGCTAAAAACCTTTATTCATCAGATTCTCTTCTAGATAAGTTTGAAATTGCAAACCAGATAGTACCAAATAAGATTTGCTTGCAAAGATCTGACTGTAGAATTGAAATAAATAACCTCATCTTATTGGAGATACTGGATTTCTCTAATTCTTAGTTCCTTAGGTTTGTAGAGGCTTCAGAAACAGGTAAGTGGTAGCAGGTAGATTCCACATTTCCCAGTTTAGTGAGAAGGTCACAGCAGTGAAAGAATAGTCACAGAGGGGGAGATCATAGCTTGCTGGTTTCTGTGGTATAGTTGAGGAGTTCATGAGTACAGGCATCAGTTTTAAAGTATTATTCCAAACATACACGATGATTGCATTTTTCTGACTTTCTAAATTTGGTGCGACTGTGCCTCTTGCTTTAATCAATGGAATGTGAAGAAAATTCTATGAATTGCTTCTAAGTAGAATACCATAAGGATGGCATATGATTTTTTTTTTTTTTTTTGCATGGAACCAGCTAAGGTGGAAGCGGAGCTGAGACGCTCAGTTTCTGTAATGTACAGAAGCTACCTAAGATGCTCTTCCAGACATGTAAGCCTGTGCACATTAATAAATGTGCAATGGTTTTCCCACTGTTATCATTTTAAATCACCAATATTTGGAGGCTGTTACCTTTGCATGGCCTAGAATAATCATCGTACTCACATTCATACTACATTTTACACGAACTTTCGAAGTGTAAAATCTGGACACTGGTCTGGGCAGGTAGGTTGTACAAAGTTTGAGAGTTTGACTCTGAACAGTTAGAAATTCATGCTATCTACTGACAAGGTAATATGTGAAAAGATATTAGAGGAACATGGATGACCAGGCATATACCTGATGAACTTGTAGAAAATTAGATAGCAAGGTGAACACGAGTTGATCTTATTGATTTCTGTTGGCCATCGTTTGAAGGCAATCCACGAAAGAGTTTACCAGAAAGTTTAAAAATAATTAAAACTATGAAAAATAACATAGACATTGATATATTTCTAGGATTGGAAGAGCAGAAATTCTATGGCCATCAGACTCCACGCAGAAAAATAGAAAAAGACTTTTATTGGCAAGAATCAAATTAAGGGGTGGTTATCACAACTGTCATTATAATATCTGAATGGATTAAAGTGTCTCAGATTTAGGATCCAATTAAAAACTTGTCCAAGCAAAGAAAATCTTTAATCAGTTAAAATGTCTCATAGAAAATATATTAAAATATGTCTCAATCACAGAGCTACTATGATCAAGGTTTAAAGCTTCAAAGCTAGGTTAAGGATAGGTTGGTGTTAAGAAAGAAATGGAATTAATGCTGTATACTTTCCATGTGTTCTGAATGGTTTATTTTGCTATTAGCACATCATATTCTTTGACCGAAAACAACCTGTCTACTAAATTTTGAGGAAATTATCCACCACAGTGTGATAATATTATGTGCTAAAAACTTAAAGCATGACAAATTTAAAAGGTTTTTATTTTGTTGTAAAACTTATACAAATAGCAAGTGGACTGATAAAACCCAGTAAACACAAAGAAGAGTATGTTTCTAATCCCTAGGATTTGATGCTTAAGGGAAGAAAAGTACAAAGGGAGACTTTTTCAGGGACAGTATAATTGAGGACAAGAGATACTGATAAAAAAAAGTCGTAAAAAAGGACAACTCTCCATCCCCCAAATTCATTGTGAATTATGAATTGCTACAGGACAGTGTCTTCTATTTTTCTATACTACTCTTCCGGAAATAGAAGAAATATTATGATGTAAATTGTATGATGGAAAGTACAATCTGACTTCTTTTCCCTTTGTGGATTTCAACAACTCCACTGGAGCTTAATATGGACACAGAAATGAACAACGAGTTATTGAAATAGCTACATGATTCTATGAGATATGGAATCATTAGATTTTATTTATTTTTCTTTTTAATTATGTGTATATTTCTGTCTGAATGTATGTCCTGTGTGTGTAGGTGTTCTTGAGGCAGGAACAAGGTACCATACTACCCTGGAAGTGGAATTACCACTGAAAGTGAGTTACCTGACATGGGTGTTGGGACCAAACTTGTCTTCTCTGCAAGACAAATGTGATCTCTTAACTGTTGAGCGCTTTAAATATTTGGCATCAGTCTTAAAAGGACATATTGTCTTTAGCACCACTCACCATTTTTACCAGCTCTGCTTCCACGTGGATGCACTTCTCAACCTCATCTGTGGTGAGGAGTAGAATCATATTTTTCACAATTGTATAAGGCAGTGACTTCTAGGAAAGATCCAAATATTTCATACATGATATTGGTAAAGAATATCACAGAAGGACTCTCTGTATTATAAACGTGTCACAAGCATGGCGGTGCATGCCGGCAACCCCAGTCCTCAGGCATCAGAGGCTAGAAGATCTCTGTTAAGTTTGAGGCCAACCTGATCAACAAAATGAGTTCCAGTTTAGCCAGAGCTACACAGAGAAACCCTGTTTTGACAAACCAAAGCCCCCCAAACAAAAAAACAAATGAACAACCTTGCCCCCTCAAAACAGTGTTTCATTGCTCATTAGGAATGCTGGAAAAAGTGATTGATGGATAGTTCTATTTAAGTTGTAATTAGATAAAGGTTCAACATGTAATATTTGAATATGTTCACAGTGATATATGCAATCATGTCATCATATTCATTGGGAATTTGTGGGGTTTTATGCATAATACCATAATGTGTCATTGAAAGGACTTGGAAGATGGTGGTTCAGTAGGTAGGAAAATTTTGGATGAAAACATAAAGACCTGAGTTCAAATCTCCAGCACACATATATAAACCTGGGTATGGCTATGTGTGATTGTAGCCCAAGAGTTAGATGACAAAGAAAAGTAGAGCCCTGAAACTTTTAGGCTGACAAGTTTGACTGGAAAGGAAAGACTCTGGTTCAAATTAAAGACCCTGAGATCCTATCTGAAGAAAATAAAGGAGAGAAAATAGTACACGGTGTCTAGTGTGCTGCTCTAGTCGTCTTACGCTTATGATGAGTGTACACGCACACACATGCTAGGGTATGTATCACATGAGTACATTGTACACAAAATGCACACATATGCACACTCATGCATAAAAATATAATTTAGAAAAATCTTGTCTTTGGATGACTCTGAAATAAAGAGAAGTCAAGGTTGTTGTTGCTCCCATGGAGAGAGGGCAGGTTTTTGTTCTAAGATTGTGTGAGCAAATGGAAATAGACTGAAATGGAGATTAGAAGATGTTTTGGGAATGAAAGCACGCTCCCTCTAATGAGGCTCTAGCGAGTTATATGACATATTGAAATAATACTATCTAAAAGTAGCCACTAAGGATGTAGGAAAAGAGTGATGAGTTCCTGTGGTGAGAACTAAGGTTTTGTTCACTGATGAGAGAGAAGCTGACTTGATGTCCTCATTAAAAATCTCTAGTGGTTCCTATGCTGGGATTAAAACCATGTGACAAATATACATCAGAATTTTGGTTCTGATAAAGAGCCTCATCTTAGATCATCTGGGGAATTTTTAAAAGAAAAAAGCATTCAGAAATTGGTTTCCACTCAGATAACTGCTAGAAATACAAATAACTGGCAACCATGAGAGATCTGCAGCATATTAGGAGGAAAATAATGACTGTGGATATAGCAACAGGATGCAGTTTAGCCAGTTCAAGAAAAAAAAAAAAAACCCTATAAAGTGTGTAATTTTTATCTGAGGGATTGTAAATTGACCACATAACAGCATTAAAATGTTAACTTCTGAAAAAAATGAGATAACATATACAGGCTAATTGCTGCAAAGAGAATGCATTAAACAAGAGAAATGCTTTAATTGAGTTTTGTGTGAAGACATTTGACAGCTTATGTTTTGAAGTCCCACATTTGTTTAGAAAGCCTGACTATGGAAATAAGGAGAGCTGGGCCTGGCCAGTCTCTGCTAATGCATATTATTCTTGAAAGGAAAAATTTAAAGTTCAGTGTGATGGTGCATGCCTGAATTCTCATCACTCAGTAGGCTGAGGTATGAAAATGACATGTTGGAAATCAGCCTGGACCAGCTAGTGAATTTTATGTTGCACATGACTATCAAATGAGACCATGCTTCAAACAGAACAAAACAAAGCAGAATATTTGGAGTATTCAATATCCCATTTCTACTTTCTTTTTTTCTGTTCTCTCAATGTACTTCCTTACATTTTTTTTAAAATTCATCATCTCAACAATTTTGACAATTTGTTTTGCGTTCTCTTCATGCACATGTGCACATAGTCCTGTTTCTTTCAAAAACCTTTACAAATGAATTTGTCTCTTGAAGGAAAACCTGTAAATTCAACTTTAATAAACTTGCATAATCACTAACTATAGTATAAATATAAATCTTATACTCACAGATAAGTATATACCTCTTCCTTCATCAATGAACATTACAGCAAACCCGTGACTAGACAAAATGCAGAGTTGTGGAGCCTAGTCCAAACTGATACATGTAACACACCCCTACTTTACTTAAGGCATGTGAATCACTGCAGAAGAGCAGAAAGATTGTAAGAGCCAGAGGAACTCAGAGTTTGCTGTGAGACAACATTTAGCTTAATAGGTCTTCACATTCAAGGATTTGCATTTTAATATGGAAAAAATAAGTTTCTAATCTATAAATGACAAATACTCAATACATAATCCATTGTTTCTTAATTAGTAGAGAAGGGTTTATTTGTCATTTTTATTTTGATGCTAGCATCTAGAACATAGTTGATTTTTTTTATTATAAATATGTTGTTTGTCCTGACTATGATCATGGAAATACTGGCGTGACTTCATGTGACAAAATCAATTCAACCATACAGAGGAAGTGTATATTTTGTGTCAAACTTCTGCTGGAATATTTAAAGTTAAATATGCATAATCTCACAGATTATTGCACAATTTATCAATGAAGGTGGAAAAAAAGAGGGCCGAGATATAAATAACAGATAGATTGATAGATGATAGGTAAAGCTTAATAGGGCAAAAGGAATATTAATAATAATATAAACAACCTACTTTGGAAGACAAAGGAGGAAAATCATATTTTCAATCTTTGTCAAAGAAAATTTTGAAATAGAAATAGCAATTGTCTGTTTGTTGAAAGATGACTCACTAGATAGATTACTGACAGGAGTAGGAAGTAAAATTTAGCAGACAAGGGGAAGCAAGGGGGTGTCTGTGGGAAGAAATGAAGCTGGCTGGAACAGAGCTGATTTGAGAAGATAAGGAGCAACTGGGTAGACAGGATGCATGAAACGTTGAATGAAATCATAAGAGGATTTGGCTTCACCTGTAGGGAATGGAGAACCATGGAAGATATGCCAGGTAAGAGGCAACATGTGCATACAGCTGTTTTAGAAATTTAACTCAGATAAATTAGGGAGAATTAATTATAAACAGAGGGAAATTTTTCTTAGGAAAATCACTTTGGAAATAGTTATTACTACTACCAAGAGAGAATCTGAAATATATGAATAAAATGGAGAGGGATAGATTGACTTGAAATATGGTTTTGGAAGGATGTTGGTCTGATGTTTGCCTTCATTAATGTAGTGTTAGAGAACTCAGTTTTTGGGTGGATTATCATAACACAAATGTTAGGCTTCTGAGTATTTTAACACATGTTTTTCAAATGGTTATAGGATTTTGTCTTATGTTTTCAAAAGAGTGTATTGAATATAACTTTACCTTTATGACAGTCAGAATATGACTGTTTATTATTATAATTTTCTATCCTCCCTAGCAGTTAATCTTCTTATTTTCCTTGTATTCATAATCTGTTTTCCCTTCTTATTGTAACATGCTAATTCTTCAAGGCTTCTATAATTTCTCCTATATTACTTCTACTGAATAATAGACTAGAAAATCAGAAAACAAAAATGGAAAGGAGATACCCAGTAATTGGGATTTTTTTTGTTAACAATAATGAGACAAGAATCATGGAAAGTTTCTCTGAGGAAAAGAGAAAATGATTAAGTCTTGAAGTGTTATGACAAGATGAGTGTACTCTGTGTGTGTGTGTGTGTGTGTGTGTGTGTGTGTGTGTGTGTGTGTGTGCGTGCACTTATGTTTATGCCTGTTCAGAGACATTACTTTCTATTTCATAAAAATTTATCAAACCATTTCAGTTAACTTTGCCCCTAAGTGTATATTAGAAAAGTTCTATATATCTTTCTTATGCATGTAGGCTAATATTTATGTTATAATGTGTACTTATTTGTATGTTATTTTATTTTAAAATGACATACCTGCAAAATGTTAAATACCCAAAACAATGTATGTATATACCTAATTAAGTTTTATTTTATGTTTTCTCAGATTTTTTCATTTAAATTAGAAAGAAGCTTCTTTTACATGTCAATCCCAGTTCCCTCTCCCTCCCCTCCTTCCCTGCCCCTACATACCCTCATCCTATTCCCTTTCTGTTTCCCAGGGAAGGTGAAGCCTTCCATGGGGGTACTTCAAAGTCTGTCATATCATTTGGAGCAGGGCTTAGGCCCTCCCCTGTGTCTAGACTCAGAGAGTATCCCTTTATATGAAATGGGCTCCCAAAGTCCATTAGTATATTAGGGATAAATACTGATCCACTGCCAGAAGCCCCATAGATTGCTCAGGCCTACTAACTGACAGCCAAGATCAGGGGGTCTGGGTCAGTCCTTTGCTGGTTTCCTAGCTATCAGTCTGGGGTCCGTGAACTTACCCTTGTTAAGGTCAGTTCTTTCTGTGGGTTTCTCCAGCCTAGTCTTAACCCCTTTACTCATCACTCCTCCCTTTCTGCAACTGGATTCCAGGAGTTCAGTTCAGTGTTTAGCTGTGGGTGTCTGTTTCTGCTTCCATCAGCTACTGGATGAAGGCTCTAGGATGGTATATAAGGTAGTCATCAATCTCATTATCGGGGAAGGGCATTTAAGGTAGACTCTCCCTATTGCTTAGATTGTTAGTTGGTGTCATCCTTGTAGATCTCTAGACCTTTCCCTAGTGCCAGATTTCTCTTAAAACCTATAATGGTTCCCTCTATTATGGTATCTCTTTTCTTGTTCTCTTCTATTCATCTCCCTACTCAATCTTCCTGTTCCCTCATGTCCTCCTGTCCTCTCCTTTTCTCCCTGTCTCATTCTCTAGCACCCTCTCCCCTCTCCCCATGCTCCCAATTTGCTCAGTAGATCTTGGCCCTTTTCCCTGCTCCAGGGGACCATGTATGTCTTTATTAGACTCCTCCTTGTGTCCTAGATTTTCTGGCAATGTGGATTGTGGCCTGGTTTCTTCTAGTTCCACCCATTTTCCTGCAAATTTCAAGATCCCATTGTTTTTTTTTTCTGCTGAGTAGTACTCCATTGTGTAAATGTACCAGATTTTCTCTATCCATTCTTCAGTTGAGGGGCATCTAGGTTGCCTCCAGGTTCTGGCTATTACAAATAATGCTGCTATGAACATAGTTGAACAGATGTTCTTGCTGTGTATATGAGTATATGCTTCTTTTGAGTATGTGCCTAAGAGTGGAATTGCTGGATCTTGTCTTAGACTGATTCCTATTTTCCTAAGGAGTCGCCATACTGATTTTCTTTCTCTTCCTTCCTTCCTTCCTTCCTTCCTTCCTTCCTTCCTTCCTTCCTTCCTTCCTTCCTTCTTTCTTTCTTTCTTTCTTTCTTTCTTTCTTTCTTTCTTTCTTTCTTTCTTTCTTGGTGTTTTTGAGACAGGGTTTCTCTGTGTAGCTTTGGAACCTATCCTGGCACTTGCTCTGGAGACCAGGCTGGCCTGGAACTCACAGAGATCCACCTGCCTCTGCCTCCTGAGTGCTGGGATTAAAGGCGTGCACCACCAATGCCCAGATGCCATACTGATTTTCAAAGTGGCTGTACAAGTTGGCACTCCCACCAGCAGTGGAGAAGTGTTCCCCTTTCTCTACATCCTCTCCAGCATAAAGTGTCATTGGTGTTTTTGATTATTTTTAGCAATTCTGACAGGAATAAAATAGCATCTCAGAGTTGTTTTGATTTGCATTTCCCTGATGGCTAAGGATCTTTCTTATGTGCCTTATGAACACTTTCTTATGTGCCTTTCAACCATTTTTAATTCCTCTATTGAGAATTGTCTATTTAGTTCTGTACCCCACTTTTTAATGGGATTATTTGGTGTTTGGGTGACTAGCTTCTCAAGTTCTTTGTATATATTGGAATTCTTCCCTCTGTCAGATATGCTATTTTGTCTTGTTCACTGTGTCTTTGTTCTCAGTTTCAGGAGGTCCCATTTATGAATTGTTGACCTCAGTGTCTGTGCTACTGGTGGAAACCCTCTCCTATACCACTTTGTTCCATGGTACTTACCACTCTCTCATTTGAGAAGTTCAGTGTGGCTGGATATATGTTGAGGTCTTTGATCCATTTGGACTTAAGTTTTGTGCATGGCAATAGACAGGAATCTATCTACAGGCTCTATATGCCAGCATCCTATTATGCCAGCACAATTTGTTGAAGATGGTTTCTTTAGCTTCTTTTTTTTTATTAGAAAGAAAATCATTTTACATGTCAATCCCAGGTCTCTCTCCCTCCACTCTTCCCCTGCTCCCCCCCAAACTAACACCCTACCTATCCCATACCCTTTCTGCTCCCCAGGGAGGGTGAGGCCTTCCATAAGGGGTCTTCAAAGTCTGTCATATTCTTTGGGATAGGGCCTAGGCCAACACCCTTGTGTCTAGGCTCAGGGAGTATCCCTCCATGTGGGATGAGCTCCCAAAGTCCATTCCTATGCTAGGGATAAGTACTGATCCACTACAAGAGGCCCAATATATTTCAAGGTCCTTTCACTGACACCCACATTCAGGGGGTCTGGATCAGTCCCATGCTGGTTTCCCAGTTATCATTCTGGGAACCATGAGCTCTCCCTTGTTTAGGTCAGCTGTTTCTGTGTGTTTCACCAGCCTGGTCTGGATCCCTTTGCTCATCACTCCTCCTCCTCTGAAACTGGATTTCAGTTCAATTCAAGGTTTATCTCTGGGTGTCTGCTTCTTTCTTTAGCTTCTTTGTCAAAAATCAGGTGTTTGTGGTGTGTGGGTTAATATCTGGGTTTTCAATTAGATGCCATTGGTCTACGTGTCAATTTTTATACCAATACCAGGATGTTTTCAGGACTATAGCTCTATAATAGAGTTTGAAGTCAGGGATGGTGATGCCTCCAGAAGTTCCTTTATTGTACAGTGTTGTTTTGGCTATCCTGGGTCTTTTGTTTCTCCATATAAAGTTGAGTATTGTTCTTTCAAGGTCTGTGAAGAATTGTGCTGGAATTTTGATGGGGATTGCTTTATATCTGTAGATTCCTTTTGGCAAGATTGTCACTTTTACTATGTTGATCCTAATTATCAAGACCATGGTAGATATTTCCATTTTCTGATATCTTAATTTCTTTCTTTAAAGACTCAAAGTTCTTGCTATACAGGTCTTTTACTCATTTGGTTAGTGTTACCACAAGATATTTTATGTTGTTTGTGTTTCTGTGATTTCTCTCTCAGCCCATTTTTCTTCTGTATATAGTAAGGCTACTGATTATTTTGAGTTAATTTTGTATCCTGCCACTTTGCTGAAGGTGTTTATCAGATGTAGGAGTTCCCTGGTAGAGTTTTCTGGGTTACATATATAAACTGTCATATCATCTGAAAACAGTGAAAATTTTACTTCTTCCTTTCCAACTTGTTTCCCCTAGATCTCCGTTTTTGTCTTATTGCTCTAGCTAGAACTTCTAGAATAATATTGAAGAGATATGGAGAGGGTGTACAGTCTTTTATTGTTCCTGATTTTAGAGGAATCACATTGAGTTTCTCTTCATTTAGTTTGATGTTTGCTGTTGTTTTACTGTATATTGTTATTATTATTTTTAGGTAAGTTCCTGTTATCCTTGTTCTCTCCAAGACCCTTACATGAAGGGGTGTTGGACTTTGTTAAAGGCGTTTCCAGCATGATTATGTGGATTTTCTTTTGAGGTTTGCTTATATGGTGGATTACACAGATGGATTTTCCTATGTTGAACCATCCGTGAATCTCTGGGCTGAAGCTTATTAGATCATGGTGGATGAATTTTCTCATATTCTCTTGGATTCATTTTGCTATTATTCTATTGAATATTTTTGCAGCAATATTCATGAGGATTATTGGCCTGTAGTTGACCTTCTTTGTTGTGTGTTTGTGTGGCTTTGGTACCAAGGTTATTGTAGCCTTGTAAAATGAGTTTGGCAATGAATCTTCTGCTTCTATTTTGTGGAACAATTTGAGGAGTATTGGTATTACCTCTTTTTTGAATTTCTGGTAGAATTCTGCACTGAAACTACCAGGCCCTGAGCTTTTCTGTTTGGGAGGCTTTTAATGATCACTTCTATTAAGGGTTATAGGAATATTTAAATTGCTTATATCTTCTTGATTTAGCTTTGTTAAGTGATATCTATCCAGAAAATTGTGGATTTCTATGGCGGGAAATTACCAATACGAAGCCAGGTAGATACAAGGGATTTTAATAGGGAAAAAGCCTTACTTACAGAGTGACCTAGCCAGCCAGTGCAGCAGCAGTCTGTCCAGCAAGCCGAAAGGGAAACTGAAACCGAAAACGGCCCCCTGACTGCCTCTCACTCTATGTCACCCTGACCACACCTTTGGCGTGGTCAGGCAGACCTGTAGCCAGCCCCTAAGCAGGCGTGGCTACAGCTTCCCCCACAGATTTCCTGTAAATTTTTCAATTTTATTGGGTGAAGGTTTTCAAAGTATGACATGAAGATTCTCTGGATTTCTTCAGTGTCTGTTGTTATGTCCCCCTTTTCATTTCTGATTTTGTTAATTTGTATGTTATCTCTCTGCCTTTTGGTTAGGTTGGATAAAGGTTTGTCTATCTTGTTGATTTTCTCAAAGAACCAAGTGTTTCTTTCATTGATGTTTATATTGTTTTCCTTGTTTCTACTTTATTGATTTCAGCTCTCAGTTTGATTATTTCCTGGTGTCTACTCCTTCTGGGTGAGTTTGCTTGTTTTTGATCTAGAGATTTTAGATGTTCTATTAATTCTCTAGTGTGACTATTCTCCAGTTTCTTCATGTGGGCACTTAGTGCTATGAACTTTCCTCTTAGCACTGCTTTCAGATTATCCCCTATATTGGGGTATGTTCTGCCTTCATTTTCGTTGAATTCTAGGAAGTCTTTGATGTCTTTCTTTATTTCTTCCTTTCCCCAGGAGTGAAACAGCTGAACATTGTTCAATTTCCATGAGTTTGTAGGGTTTCTGCAATTTGTGTTGTTGATGAATTCTAACTTAAAAGCATGGTGACCCAATAAGATATAGAGGTTTATTCAATTTTTTTTTATTTATTGAGGTTTGCTTTATTGTGAAATATGTGGTTGATTTTAGAGATGGTTTCATGTGGTGCTGAGAAGAAAGTATATTCTTTTGTGTTTGGATGGAATGTTCTGTAGATGTCTGTTAAACCCAATTGGGTCATATCTTCTGTTGGTTCCTTTGTTAAGTTTCTGTCTGCTAGTCCTGTCCAGTGGTGAAAGAAGGGTATTGAAGTCTCCCACTATAACTGTGTGTGGTTTAATGTGTGATTTCAGTTTTAGTAATGTTTCTTTTATGAATGTGGGAGCCTTTTTAATTGGGGCATAGATGTTCAGAATTAAAACTTCATACTGATGGATTTTTACTGTGATGAATATGAAATAACCTTCCTCATCTCTTTTGATTAATTTTAGTTTGATGTCTAATTTGTCAGATATTAGGCTAGCTACACCAGCTTGCTTCTTAGGGCCATTTAATTGGAAAGTCTTTTCCCAACCTTTTACTCTGAGGTATTGTCTGCCTTTGAAGTTGAGGTGTGTTTCTTTTATTTAGCTAAAGGATGGATTCTGTCTTCCTATGCATTCTACTAGCCTGTGTCTTTTTATAGGCGAGTTAAGACCATTAATATTGAGGGAAATTAAAGACCATTGATTGTTGATTCTTGTTTGTTTTGGATTTGTTTTTGGTGGTGGTATTGTATGTGAATTTTTCCTCTTTTTCTAGCTTTTGGTAAAGTGGGATTATCTATCACCTATGTTTTTTGTGAGTGTATTTAACTTCCTTGGGTTGGAGTTCTCCTTTCAAAACTTTCTATAGGGCTGTATTTTGGATATGTATTGTGTAAATATGGTTTTGTCATAGAGTATCTTGTTTTCTCCATGATTGATAATTTTGCTGTGTAAGTATTCTTGGATGGCCTCCGTGGTCTCTTAGTGTTTGTAGAACTTTTATCCAGGACCTTTTGGCTTTCAGAGTTTCCATGGAAAACTAAGGTGTAATTCTGATAGCTCTGCCTTTATATGTTACTTGGCCTTTTTCCTTTGCTGCTCTTAGTATTCTTCCTTTATTCTGTATGTTTTGGGTTTTGATTATTATGTGGTGAGGGGACTTCCTTTTGTGGTCCACTCTATTTGGCATTCTGTAGGCTTCTTGTACTTTCATTGGCATGTCTATCTTTAGGTTGGGAACATTTTCTTCTATGATTTTGTGGAATATGTTTTCTGCAATTTTGAGGTGGGTTTCTTCACCTTCATCCATTCCTATTATCCTTATGTTTGGCCTTTTCATAGTGTCCCATATTTCCTGGATATTTTGTGTTAGGGATCTGTTGGACTTAAGATTTTCTTTGGTCGAAGAATCTGTGTTTCACAATGTATCTTCAATGCCTGTCTTCCAGAATTGTTGGTTATGCTTGTGTCTGTAGTTCCTGATTGTTTACCCATCTTTTCTAATTCCAGCATTCCATCAGACTGTTTTTTCTTTATTGTCTCTATTTCAATTTTCAAAACTGTTTGAATTGTTTCTTGCAAACAATTCTTTAAAGGATTCCATTTCTTTAAAGGATTTTCTCATTTTTCTCGTTTAGGGTCTCTATCATCTTTATGGAGTTGTTTTTAAGGTCGTTCTCTTCTGCTTCATCTGTGTTGGGATGTTCTGGTCTTGCTGGTGTGGAATCTCTAGACTATGGTGTCGTCATATTGGTTTTTCTGTTTTGAATGTGTTCTTATATTGTCTTCCCATCCCTTCTTCTAGTGGGTGCAATTGGGGTCTCTTCCTATCCTGGTGGGTTCCAAGGTTCTCTTCTGGTGGGTGCAAACATGTCCAACACTCTGATGGGGCTCACCATGGGGTGGTTGTAGGCTGGTCTGAGACTCTCCCTCTCCCACTGTGTGAGGTTGGGACTAGCACAAGGATGTCAGCAAACTCTGGGTTGCTTGGTCTGCTGGGTGCAAGTTGACCAGCCTGCAGTCTCCAGGCCTGGAGATCCCAAAGAGTAGACTTGAGGCATGAGCCCAGGCTCACCTTTCCCCTAAGTGGGGACAGGAGTAGCATAACAATATATCAGCAAACTCTTGGTTTCTTGGTCCACTGGGGGTGATTTGACCTGCCTGCTGTCTGACGGGGAATGTACTTCTGTGTATGTTCATCTTATCGATTGTTGAATAAAGTACTGTTTGGACAATGAGGCAGCAAGTTAGATGGGACTAGGAGTCAAGGGGGATTCTGGGAAATGTAATAAAGAAGTGGTGATCCAGGCAGGAAGTGACAGCAGGGAGAAAATAAAAATTCTTCAAGAATAAAAAGGAAAAAAGAAAAGCCATTTAAACAGAAGTACCAATGTAATCTGTCAAGTTCTCTCCCTAAGGCTTACTTCTCATTCATTTCTTCATCCTTGTAAAAGTATAAATTAATAATCTTTTTAAAAATCATGACTTTGAAAATGATGTTTTAAAAAAATACTCAGCCATCTGTGTTGCTAACTATCTAGTACTATATGAGTATTTAAATTATCTAATACTATATGAGTAAGCAATGCCCTTTAAAGTAAGGAATTCACTTAGAGGAGCAAAATGGGAGTTTTCTTGAATTCCATAGGAAGAAGTTCTATTAAAAATGAGTGGCATGGTCAATAGGGTCTAGTCTCCAAAAAAGCACAAACTCTTGAATGTATCGGCCTATTTCTAGTACTAAAACTTAATGGTAGGGGTTATAATGCTTTTTTGCAAGATCCATATTAGTGTTAATTATAATTCTCTTCAATATACTTATTTATTTAATGAAGAAAATCAATCGATAGGCACTGCTATCATGTCCAGTGGAGAGGCTCCTGATCTGATTCTGTTCTAGTCTTAGGATGTCATTGTTCCCTCTAGCTTGCCCTCACTTGAAAAGGAAAACTCCTTGCACTGTGGTTTTCTCATTCCCAAATGAATAGAACATCAGAACTCTGCCTAGAGAAATAAGACAACATATAATAATAGTAATAGTGCTAAAATATAATTAATAGTTTATAATCTAGCTGTTACTATTCTATTAGAAAATGTATTCTGATATTTGTTCTTCTGTCAATGAAGGGAGGGCATCGTACTTGACATGCATAACACCTTCTGAGAAACTAACTGAGTGCTTAGCTCTTTTACATATTGGCTATTATGACCCTCAATTTCCCTCCCTCCTTCCCTCCACCCTTCTTCCTTATCTCCTTCACCAATCCCTCCTTCCATCATTTCATCTATTCCTCTTTTCTTTGACTCTGCCCTTCTCTCTAATACCCCTTCTCTTCCCTTTGCTTTTTTATTTATTTATTTATTTATTTATTTATTTATTTATTTATTTATTTATTAGTTCTAGTTAGGGAACAAGCTTGCTTCACATGTAAGTCCCTTCTCCCTCTCCCTCCCCTTACCCCCATCCCTCCTCCCCCACCTCTAGCCTACACCCGACCCCATCCACCCACCACTCCCCAGGCAGGGTAGGGCCCTCAGAGCCACAAAATCTTCCTGTGCTGGTCCTGGGCCCTTTCCCATGTGTCCAGAGCCAGAGTGTAACCCTTCATGTGGGATGGACTCTCAAAGTCCCTTCTTGCACCAGGGAAAAATACTAATCCCCTACCAGAGGCTCCCTGGAGTGCAGAGGCCTCCTTATTGACATCCATGTTCATGGGTCTGGATCAGTCTTGTGCTGGCCTCCCCAACAGCATTTGGGGTTGATGTGCTCTCCCTTGTTCAGGCCAATTGTTCCTGTGGGTTTCTCCAATCTGGTACAGACCCCTTCGCTCTTCATTCCTCCCTCTCTTCAACTAAATTCCCGATTTCAGATCAGTGTATATCTGTGGATGTCTGTCTCTGCTTCCATCAGCCAATGGATGAGGGCTCTAGCATGGCATAAAGAGAATTCATCAATCTCATTTTAGGGGAAGGGCTTTTAGGTTATCCTCTCCACCATTAGCTGGATTGTCAGATCCTATCATCCTTGTAGGTCTCTGGAGATCTCCCTGGTTTCAGATCTCTTCTCGGACCTATAGTGGTTCCCTCTGATATGTTAATTCTCATCCTGCTCTCTCTCCTCTATTCTTCCCCAACTCAATATTTCTGCCCCTCCATTTCCTCTCCTCTACTCCTCTTCTCTTGCTCTTAGCTCCCTCCCCCCTACCCTCATGTTCCTAATTAGCTCAGGAGTTCATGCCACTTCCCATTCCTGGGGTCCATTTATACCTTGGAGTCCTTCGTGTTTCCTAGTTTCTTTGGTGAAGAGGATTATAGGCTGGTAATCCTATATTGCTCTATGTCTAAAATTCATACATGAGTGAGTACATACCATGTTTGTCTTTATGTGATTGGGTTACCTCACTCAGGATGTTTCTTCTAGTTCCATCCATTTGCCTGTGAATTTCAAGATTCCATTGCTTTTTTTCTCCATTGTATAAATGTACCATATTTTCTCAATCCATTCTTCAGTTGAGGGGCATCTAGGTTGCTTCCAAGTTCTGGCTATTACAAACAATGCTGCTATGAACATGGTTGAACATATGTCCTTTTTATATGGACATGCACTATTTGGGTATATATCCAAGAGAGGAATGGCTGGAGCTTGAGATAGACTGATTCCCATTTTTCTGAGCAACCACCATACTGATTTCCAGAGTGGTCTTACAAGTTTGTACTCCCACCAGCAATGGAGGAGTGTTCCTTTTTCTCCACATCCTCTCCAGCATAGATTGTCATTGGTATTTTTGATTTTAGCCATTCTGACAGGTGTGAGGTGGTATCTCAGAGTTGTTTTGAGTTGCATTTCTCTGATGGCCAAGGATTTTGAGCACTTTCTTAAGTGTCTTTCAGCCATTTCAGATTCCTCTGTTGAGAATTCTCTATTTAGTTCTGCACCCCACTTTTTAATTTCATTGTTTGTTGTTTTGGTGGCTAGCTTCTTGAGCTCCTTATATATTTTGGAAATCAGTCCTCTGTCAGATGTGGGATCAGTGACGATCTTTTCCCATTCTTTGGTGGTCGTTTTGTCCTACTGACTGTTTCCTTTGCCTTGCAGAAGTTTCTCAGTTTCGGGAGGTCCCATTTAGTAATTGCAGACCTCAATGTCTGTGCTACTGGCGTAATGTTCAGGAAGCGGTCTCCTGTGCCCATTTGTTCAAGGGTAATTCCCACTTTCTCTTCTAGAAGATTCAGTGTGGCTGGATTTATGGAGAGATCTTTGATCCATTTGCACTTAAGTTTTGTGCATGGTGACAGGTATGGATCTATCTGAAATTTTCTGTATGTCCAAATCCAATTGTACCAGCACCATATGTTGAAGATGCTATCTTTTGTCCATTGTATAGATTTAGCACCTTTGTCAAAAATAAGGTATTCGTAGGTGCATGGGTCAATATCAGGGTTTTCAATTTGATTCCATTGGTCTATCTGTCTATTTTTGTGCCAGTACCAAGCTGTTTTCAGAACTATGGCTCTATAGTAGAGCTTGAAGTCGGGGATGGTGATGCCTCCAGAAGATCCTTTATTGTATAGAGTTGTTTTGGCTATCCTGGGTTTTTTATTTTTCCATATAAAGTTGAATATTGTTCTTTCAAGGTCTGTGAAGAATTGTGTTGGGATTTTGATGGGGATTGCATTGAATCTGTAGATTGCTTTTGGCAGGATTGTCATTTTTACTATGTTAATTCTACCTATCCAATACATGGGAGACCGTTCCACTTTCTGGTATCTTCTTTAATTTCTTTCTTTAAAGTCTCAAAGTTCTTATTGTACAGGTCTTTCACTTTTTTGGTTAGTGTTACCCTAAGATATTTAATGTTGCTTGTGGATGTTGTGAAAGGTGATTTCTTTCTCATTGGATTTATCATCTGTATACAGTTGGGCTACTGATTTTTTTGAGTTAATTTTGTTTCCTGCTACCTTGCTGAAAGTGTTTATCAGCCGTAGCAGTTCCCTGATAGAGTTTCTTGGTTCATTAATGTAGACTATCATGTAGTCTGCAAATAGTGAAAGTTTGATTTCATCCTTTCCAATTTGTATCCCTTTGATCCCCTTTTCTTGTCTTATTGCTATAGCCAGAAGTTCAAGTACAATATTGAAGAGATATGGAGAGATTGGACAGCCTTGTCTTGTTCCTGATTTTAGAGGAAATGCTTTGAGCTTCTCTCCATTTAGTTTGATGTTGGCTATTGGTTTGGTGTATATTGTGTTTTTCGTGTTTAGATATGTTCCTGTTATTCCTGTTCTCTCCAAGATCTTTATCATGAAGGGATGTTGGATTTTGTCAAAGGCTTTTTCAGCATCTAGTGAGATGATCATGTGGTTTTTCTTTTTCAGTTTGTTTATATGGTGGATTACATTGATGGATTTTCGTATGTTGAACCATCCTTGCATCCCTGGGATGAAGCCTACTTGATCATGGTGGATGATTTTTCTGATATGTTCTTGGATTCGGTTCGCCAATATTTTATTGAGTATTTTAGCATTGATGTTCATGAGGGATATCGGTCTGTAGTTCTCTCTCTTAGTATTATCTTTGTGTGGCTTGGGTATCAAAGTGATTGTAGCCTCGTAGAAAGAGTTTGGCAATATCCCATCTGCTTCTATTGTGCTGAACAGTTTGAGGAGTACTGGTATCAGATCTTGTTTGAATTTCTGGTAGAATTCTGCAGTGAAGCCATCTGGCCCTGAGCTTTTTTTGGTTGGGAAGCTTTTGATGACTGCTTCTATTTCATTAGGGGTTATGGGTCAATTTAAACTGTTTATCTGATCTTGGTTTAATTTTGGTAAGTGACATTTATCCAGAAAACTGTCCATTTCCATTAGATTTTTGAATTTTGTGGAGTACAGGTTTTCAAAGTATGACCTGAAGATTCTCTGGATTTCCTCAGTGTCCGTTGTTATATCCCCCTTTTCGTTTCTGATTTTGTTAATTAGCATGCTCTCTCTCTGCCTTTTGGTTAGTTTGGCTAGAGTAGCACTTCTATTTATTTATTTTAAGTATGAACTATGGAGAAAGAATTTCTTCTGTAATCTCTATAAACCTCTCAGGACTGAGCTTGATAGGGAAATGTCTGTCTGTCGGAAGCTCTAAAACAAGAAAATGTCTGTTAATAGAAATAGCATTCTGACCATTTTTTTTGTCAAATCTATAGATGGACTCTGTTGAAATAACCATTAAGAAATACATGCCACAGATATGCCAGAATTAAAAATATAGAATTTTTTCAACTTATTGAAAAAAATCATATTTTTTCAATTTATTTTTTAATGTCATTTTACATTCCAACCACCTTTCTCCCTCCCACCCCTCCTGTGCTCCCCCCTCAGACCAGCCCTGATCCATTCTTCCCAATGGGTAAGTGCTCCCATGAGGATCCATGAAGTTTGGAACATTAAGTTGGGGCAAGACCAAGCACCTCAGGGTGCGGAGAGGAGGGACAGAATGGAAGAACTAAGAAAATGTCTTGTCTTGACAGTTGAAGAATAAAGGTATTCCATCAAGTTTCTTGGCCGAATACTTGAGGTTTTAATTACTTTCTGATTCCTCTGAAGTGCTATGTGTGAATGATGGTCTTTTCTCTTTCATGGATTTTAATTACTATTTTCAATTTTTTAATTGTTTGTGAGTTTCATGCAGCTTATAATGTGAGCTTTGTTTTTGTTTTTGTTTTTGTTTTTTGAGACAGGGTTTCTCTGAGACTTTGGAGGCTGTCCTGAAACTAGCTCTTGTAGAGATCTGCCTGCCCAGCCGATAATGTGTTTTGATGGAATCCATCATCATTTCTTCCCCCCAAACCCTCCCATTTTTAGTGCTGCCTATCTTCCTTTCAATTGCTTGATTTTCTATCTCACTATTTTTCTCTCCTAACTTCATTTGCTTTTTTTTTTTTTAAAAAAAAAACATTGGTTTCACTAGTTGCTTCCTGTATATGTCTTCTATTCTTTAAAATCTACATTTATAATGTAAGTTTTCAAACTCTAGAAAGATGTACTATATGAACACACACACACACACACACACACACACACACACACACACACACAGCTATCTAGTACAGAAAGTTGTGATTTCACTTTGACTTTTGGAACTTTGTTCTCACACTGGGCATTGTGACAAGAGAAAAAATGTCAAGTATCCTGGAGATAATTTGACTAAACATGTGTTTGAGGCCTCGTTCAATTCACTCAAGATAATGTTGATATCTAGAACTACACTGTTCCAAATAAAATTGTTTCATTGGAATATACAAGTGCTAAATTCCCACACTGAAGATGAGGCCACATCATAAAGGAGAGTTGCTTGTTTGAATTTATAGTTGCTCAAGGAAAGATATATTAGAGAATTTACTGAGTGCTTAGCTATTTCCGAATAAAGTCAGCAGATGGATTAAAATGTTAATGTTTAAAGCTTTGTAACTACAAATTGTCCATAAAATGATAAACACCACTAGAAATATGGTAATAAAATATCTAACAAAATTATAAAGGGCATATTTCTGTGAACATGTACTTGGAAGGGTATTATAAATTATACTCTCACCATAATTATGGAAACAGGAGATTTATTTTCTCTTTATTTGAAGACTAAGCACATAAGCACTTGTCCATAGCATATTTCAGAGACAATTTCTATTGTCAAATACTCATCCTGAAAGCCATTGTTTTAGACTAATGGCTTTTTAAATTAATGTGTATACCAAGTATGTGAATATATTAGTTATTATTCAAAATGAGGAAATCAAGATTGAGGTCTGAATGTATTTCTTCTGTGTTTTCTATCATCTAGATGTTTACCTTCATTATGTCTTAGGTGTTGTATGTTCTTTTCTGTTTATTGTTTGCATTACAACATTGCCTCAGAAATAAGGCTCTGATATTATGACACTGCATTTAGAAAACTGGAATCTAATAGTTTATTTAACCATAAATCTTCCATATGTTGTATTTACATGCATGCACATGAATGCATTCGACTATGGAGGTCATAGATTCTGAAGCTGTAGTTACAGGTGGTTGTGACTCACCAAATATTGACAACCAGAACTATATTGAATCTACTTCAAGAGCACATTGTGCTCGGTCATATTTCCCACTGCTTCTTGGTTACTTTTATTCTGTATTAAAATGGTAATTCCCCATAATGTTGACCAAAATGTATCTATTATATCTCTTAATTATAAGTACCTCTTTTAAAAGATTTATTTCATTTTTAATTTTGTACATGTGCAGATATCTCTGCACACTGGCGTATGAGTATGCAAACTGGAGTATGGTTGCCCTTGAGGTATTAGATACTAAGGAGTTGAAGTTTAGGGTGGTTATACAACTTGATGAAGAAGTTGTAAACTGAACTTGGGTCCTGTACAAGAGCAGCTTTTTATCTTACCTGCTGAGTAATTTCTCCTTATCTTACCTGCTGAGTAATTTCTCCTTATCTTACCTGCTGAGTAATTTCTCCAGCCCCAATATTTACAGCTTATTGGAATAACATTTTATACAGAAATATAATTTTATCACCCATGAATTTAAACACCATGTTTAAATTGCCATTTCTCTATCATGGTTTGATGCTGACCTTTTTAGAAAAGGTCACATCATAAAGTGCTTTTATGATAATCTTGTGAAAGACCTAAGTTAAATCTGAGAATACATGATGATTGTCTAGTTGTAACAGGTTGGCATCTCAGGAAAACAGATGCCAGAGGGAAGCAAAGTTTGTGAAGAATTTAATGGAAAATAACTACTGTAAGAAGACAAGATCAAAGATGGTTGAGAAGGAGTAGCTTTGAGACTTGGGGGCATAGGCTATGAAGCCTCTGATGTCCCAATGGTGAACACAGAAAAATTACTGCCCTTTAGAGGGGTCATGTGCCAGGGAATTGGTAAGATTCATGTGCAGTTTGGTGTTCACTCATTGGTAAAGGGTCATATTTACAAGAAAGTCAATTTGCTCTAGAAACTGAGATGGACCCTGAATTAGTTAACAGCTAAGATCTGCCAAGTTATCACTGTGACAAAAGTGGGTAGAAAGAGAAAGTCCATTCTTGTTGTTGTTGTTTTTGCAAGACCTCACAGTGTATCTCTGGCTGGACAGTAACTCCCTATATAGATGTTTGGACTTGAATTCATAGAACTCCCCCGTTTCTGCTTTTTTTGTACTAGACAAATACTATCATGAACAGCAACCTTGTCCTTTAAGAATTTGTGTGGTTCATTGATGTGTCTGACAGTGATGAGAGAGAGAAAGAAAGAAGGAAAGAGAAAGAGAGAGAGAAAGAGAGAGAGAGAGCTTAGAACTACAATATGAACTCCATATAAATTGACAATTTTTCTTCCCCTTAATTATCATGTTTATGGCTTATCGTACTCTATAAACGTTTGAGTATTACTTTAGATATAGCTATACTTTGTAGCTTCCACAACTTCCTAAGCTTTCATGCTTGTGATTGATAAAACTGTAAACATTAATGTCCTGTTACTTAAGCCCATTCTTATGGAGACACAGCACAATCTTACCTTCTTCCTTTATGTGAAATCAGTGACAGGCCAAAATAATGATATCAACAAAATCCAACATGGTCAGGGGTTGCTTACAGAAGCAGCTGTGATTCAAAGGCAGCCACATCTGGGAAGGCTATCCCTGAATTGGTGATGGCTTACAAATTCTGGAACTCTGGAGGTCACAACACCAAATGCAGGCAGCTTGTCAAGTTGGAAAGTGTTTGTCTTCTTATGAAACCTTATTGCTAATGTGTCAGTGGAGAGTGAAGGGCCTTGTGAATCTGATAAGTTTTAGGGACTTCCTGAGAATAGTGTTAGTTGTTGATATTGTTTTGTTTACTATTCATGAATTTTAAGGATTTTTCCCATTTAGAAATTTCTGACTCTTATAAGCCCCTTATTAGAACTGCCTGTGTCTTAATGATCCTTTCATCAATTTATCCAGTCTTTAGAAGTTAAGGGTTCCTAATAAGATTCCCTCCATCATGGAATGTTTGAACTCAGAAGAATTTGCTATACCATAGCTCTTTCCACATGTCTTCACTATTTTTTAAAGATTTTATTTATTTATTGTGTATACAACATTCTGCTTCCATATATATCTGCATATCAGAAGAGGGCACCAGATCTCATAATGGATGGTTTTGAGCCACCATGTGGTTGCTGGGAATTGAACTCAGGACCTCTGGAAGAGCAGTCGGTGCTCTTAACCTCTGAGCCATCTCTCCAGCCCCTGTCTTCAGTGAATTTTCGAGACCAAACAGGGCTAATCCATATATGAATTCACAGAGACAATAACAGCCTACACAAGGCCTGCCAAACTTCAATCAGTACAGAATCCAATCACTGAAAAGCAAAATTCAGCAAAAAGTCTATTTGCAATTGATTAGTACTACAAGTGAGAAAGTTAGTTTTCTTCAGTAGAATCTCTGGGGGTATATCACCTGTATTCTGGGGCAGACATCATGCTCAAGAATAGTTGAGGAAACAAAATGGATGTCAGTTTCTTGTGAGAGTGTTTTTTGTTGTTGGTTGGGGGTTTATTCTTTTTGTTTTGTTTTGTTTTGAAAAGAGAGGGAAAGAATATAAGTTGGTTGGTAAGGGAAGGGATATGGAAGTATCTGGGAGGAGTTGGCAGACAGAAAGGATCTGATAAAAATATATCAGATAAACATTATTAAAAATAAAAATAATTAAAAAGAATCTAGTATACAAGGGGTCAAAATCTTCAGAGATAATCTGTCAGTTGTTCCAACTCATATTTTTTTCAGTTTTTTAAAATTTGAATTAGAAACAAGATTATTTTACATGTCAATCTCAGTTCCCTCTCCCTCCCATCCTCTCCTACCACTCCTCCCAAATAAAACCATACCTATCACATATCTTTTCTGCTCCCCAAGGAGGGTGAGGCCTTCCATAGGGTGTCATCAGAGTCTATCTTATCCTTTGGGATAGGGCCTAGGCCTACCCCCTTGTATATTAGCTCAGGGAATATCCCTCTATGTGAATTGCACTCCCAAAGTCCACACCTGTGCTAGGGATAAGTACTGAATGAACTACTAAAGGAGGTCCCGTAGATTTCTGATATCTCCTCACTGGGGTCTGGATCAGTCCCATGCTGGTATCCCAGCTATCAGTCTGGGGGCCAAGAGCTCCCCATTGTTCAGGTCAGTTGTTTCTGTGGGTTTTACCAGGCTAGTCTGGACCCCTTTGCTCATCACTCATCCTTCTCTGTAACTGGATTCCAGTTCAGTTCAGTGAGTAATTGTGGGTGTCTGCTTCTACTTCCACTAGCTTCTGGATGAAGGCTACCAGGTGAAATATAAGTCACTAATCAATCTCATTATCAGGGTAGGGCATTTAAGGTAGCTTCTCCTCTGTTGCTTAGATTGTTAGCTGGGGTCATCTTTGTAGATCTCCAGACATGTTCCTAGTGCCTGATTTCTCAGTAAATCTAAAATGTTTCCCTCTAGTATGGTATCTCCTTTCTTGTTTGCTTCTATTCTTCTACTCAAACTTTCTGCTCCCTCATGTCCTCCTCATCCCTCCTCTTCTTCACTTCTCATTCACCTAGCTCCCTCCCCCTCCTCCTGTGCTCCCAACCAGGTTATCTTACATAGGGCCTTGATTTTGATATACCAGATTTGCTTTACATCAACAAACAACTTGCTTTGTTGTCCAGCCTCTTGGCGTATTCAATATTATCCTGGCCTTCTCATTTTTTTGAGGGGGGAGGGATCCATAGACTCATGTCATCACAATAAACTTCCAATTCTTTTTTTAAAAAGGTTTTATTTATTATCTATACAACATTCTGCTTTCATGTATATCTGCACACCAGAAGAGGGCGCTATTTCTCATTACAGATGGTTGTGAGCCACCATGAGGTTTCTGGGAATTGAACTCAGGACCTCTGGAACAGCAGCCAGTGCTCTTAACCTCTTAGCCATCTCTCCAGCCCCCTAAACTTCCAATTCTTAATATCCTTGCCTTAAAGACTTAAATTATTCTGTAGTTAACCAGCTAGTAACAACATCTATTTTCTTTGTTTTTACCTCTAGAATTTTCCTTGTGCTCTACAAAGATCTGCATGATAGCAATGGCAAATGTGGTCTTCTCTTATATCAGGCAGCCAAGCACACTGCTAGGTAATATTAGAAAATAGGACTGGTCCGGAGTCAGGGACTCACCATTACTGTTAACTTGTGTCTTCTCTGAGGGTCCCACCTTTCCTTCTACCACAAAGTAATGTTTTTCACTTCATTCAGAAACATATTGTACTCAGCTGAAATGAAATTCTATACCGAATATTGTAGATAATATATTTGTTAGTAATTGTGCTCATAAATACAAATGGGGTAAAAAGTGAGCCATTAATTGATTTAAAAATCTATCAGTAATTATTTTCCTTTACTTTTTCTATTTTTTCATTCAATATATTATGATTATGTTTTCTGCTCTCCCATCTCTTCCAAGATTCTGCCCACCTCATATCCCTATCCAAATTCACACCATTTCTTTCTTTCTAATTACAAACTGAATAGGCATCTAAAATTAATGAAGTCAATTATATAAAACTAAAGATCTCTAGACACTTTACATGTATAATTAAAAATATTTCAAGATTATTCACAGATATATCTGAGAATCTTTTAGTGGCCATTTTCTTTCTGTCCTGTTAGGTAAGTCTGACAGTTTTTTAACCAATATGGCAATAAAGTAAACAACAGTGGGTCCAGCTTTGAATTTGGATTTTGATTTACATTCACATTCTTGAAATGATAGCAAAATGTAGTTTCATGCTTTAAGAAAGAAAGATTGTCTTTAGTGCTCAAATATTAAACTTGAATGTAGGGAACTAAACTAGAAATACTTGGAAGATGAACTTTATAAAGTAATACTATTACTACTACTACTACTAATAATAATAAAGGAACTAAAGAATACCAAATCTTGTAGGAAATTTTTATCATTCCATCTAAATAATAGTTATTTACCATGAGCCCCCAAAAGAATCAAAGCATGACTTAACATTTTTCTGGTTCTCCAAGTAGAGGGTAACTTAATCTTCTGGTCTGTTTCTTGGACTACTAGTGTGGATTCATGGATTTCTATGACAATAAATCTCCATGTAGGTCCTGTGCATTCTACCAAGCCCTTAAAGAATAACTCAAGTAATTGACTGTCATACTATTCCATAATACAGAAAATAGGAAATATTTCTGAAGGCTTTCTATGAACTAAGCATTATGCTGATTGCAAAATATGATAGGGACACCATAAAAAACAATATTACAGCTGTTTTAAGTCAAAATAGCAAAAATTCTCACACAGAGTTTGGTTTAGAGTAAACTAAGAAAATAAATTCCATACTAAAAAAAATTATATGTTGAAGAAAGAAATTGAGGAAGACATGGTCTCCAGTGCTTATGGATTGGTAGAATTAGACTTGTAAAATGGTCATCCTACAAAAAGCAATCGGAAATTGTGACCACATCAGCATAACTTTTCACAGATATAGAAAAACATGACTTAAAATTCAGATGGAAGCACAAGAACACTTGATAAACAAAGCAACCCTCAGTAATAAAAGAACAATGCTGATTTCAAAATACACTCAGAGCAAAAAGTAGTGAAACAGAATGCAATTAACAAAACAAACATACAACAAAGCAAAACCAGAAAGGTAGATTAATGAAATAGATTAGATGAGCCATATGTAAATCCACACAATACAACTTCCTGATTTTTAAACAAGATAACTAAGCATACATTGGAAAAGTAGATAGCATTATCTATAAATGTTTTTGGTTAAACTGGCTATTTGTGGCCTCTTATAAGTAGCCCATGAATCAGTAGATAACCCTAAGCCCATGTATGTATATAAATTTATATGTATATAGATGCAAATATAAATTCAGATATATACATAAATTATATATATGTATATATAAATTTTTAGATAGTACAGAAGGAACAGAAGTTGGGAGGCACATATGTTGGGAGTGTTTGGGGAAATTGGAGGGAGAAATGAGGGGGAAATTTTTCAAAAACCATTGAATACCTATTAAAATGTTCAAATAATAAAAACATGAAATTTATTTATTTATTTGTTAAGCTGAGCTATATTCTTTAGGTCTATAACCATTTAACATATTGAAGACTCTTTTGTATATTTATTATCTGACTTCTATTTTTATTTCTATTGACCCTTGGATGTAATACAGCTGCTGAATCAGGTTCAGGCAAAATGCCACATAGTTCTTTCAGTATCTATATCTCTTAATTGATAATTGAGCATTGATAATAATTTTGGTTCTAGATTTTGTTCAAGGAAATTCATGTAAAAAGTAGTCTTAGAAGATAGAAATAGTTTTGTTTTCCAGGGAAGAGGGTAGATTTATTTTAGACTATCATGATAAAGATAATGCTTCCTTGCAAGGCACCCATTAACCAGTTATGTCAACAACTGTATCAAAAATGAAGGGCTTGCCAAGCTCAGGGTCTAGCTCTTGCTGTGACTACAGCATCCACTTGGTGTCTCTGCATGGTTGCTACAGGAATTTGGTCTCAAGGAACTGATGTGAACATGAAATTAATAATGTCTGCTGTGCTATTACTTGTATGTCTTCTGTCTCTAGCTAACAAGAGAGCCATGTCTTCTATCTACATGCTTGACTTTGTGACAGGCTACCTCATTAGCTTACAAGCAGGGCAAAATTTCAGTACCCTTATAGTTCTCAAAAAATGATAGAGGCTATTAGAATTTGTATAAAATGACTCTACAGACTTAGTTTAAAACCCAGAATCTGAATATTAAAGAATGTCTAGTGAGGAAATCAGCTGAAAATAAACTAGCAGAAGTATAATGAGGAAACTCATCAGCTTCCTTGGTAACATGAAGCTTAAGTTGGTGACAAGAGAATTTCTTTCCTTCACATTGTCAATATCTTTGTTTAGTAAGCTATCCTTGGCAAAACACTGCTTTAGGAGAATGTCTCTCTGTAATTTGTGACCAAATAAGTTGCACAGGGAAAGCAACATCAGTGCACTTTATTTTTATATGCTGCTTAAAATTCCCCAAACATTAGCATTTAAACTCTCTATGAAATCCGACAATAAAGAAAAATATTTGATGCAGTTTACACCTGAATTTCCCAGACTAATTTGATAACAAAACCTTTACTAGCATCCTGTGGATCACATGTCTCACTGAACACATTTTGAGAGTCACTGATTGGAATGGATACCTCCTCTGAGACTATTTGCAATCCCTTAGTGCAAATCCTTGAATAAACTCTAGTTTAAAAGATTTTACCTGTACTAAAGAAAAGTTTTTGAGTCTACACAGGAGCTGTAGCAATTATTTAACCACAGATTCTCACTAAAGTTATCAAAGTGATGCTAAAATGTTGATGTGTTTTGATATCCCTAGACTAATCTTAGGTGAACCCGTTACATATCACTGGGGTTGGATAGTGTCTAAGCTAGGGCTCTATTGCTGTTCCAAAACACCACGGCCAACAATCAAGTTGGGGAGAAGGTTTTTTTCTGGTTACACTTCCATATTGCTATTCATCACCAAAAGAAGTTGGGGCAGGATTCAAACATGGCGGGAACCTGGAGGCAGGAGCTGATGCAGAGGCCAGGGAGGGGTGCAGCTTACTGGCTTAGTTCCCATGGCTTGCTCAACCCACCTTATTATATAACTCAGGACAGTTCAAGGATGGCACCACCCACCACGGGCTGGGCCCTCCCCCATTTATCACTAATTGTGCAAATGTTTTCTTACAGCTGTATCTCATGGAGGCATTTCCTCAATTGAGGCTTCTTCTCTTCAATGACTCTAGCTTTTGTCAAGCTGACCCAGAACCAGCTGGTACAGATGGTAAGGCAGAAACCCATACAAGTATCAAATTAGCATTCCAGGTTGTGTCACTTCTAGTCACATGTGACTTTATCATTTAGATATAAAATATCAAAACCCCACTTGTTAACATACCATCTCTACTCTAAGTAGCTGTATAGATTCTATCAATGTATTGAACAGTGTAAATATATGTCAACACCCAAAACCTATTGCATATTGGTAATGTGTGTTTTTATTTGAGTTCTTTTTGCATGACTATAGGTAAATGAACATGGTGTTTTTCTTTTTCTTATTATTAAATTAGCCAATGATTTTCCCTAAGTGAGAAGATAGTGTAAGCAGAAATAAGCGTTTATAGTGTGTGTGTGCATGCACAAATGTGTTTTGCATATACAGTATTGATAATTTCCCTTATTTTGTTCCCATGGCATATATAATTCCCTCACATTGTGGACTGTTACAAAGCTATACATAGGGGAGAATCCATGGTCTGCTACTTAATAATTTCATCAACTGCTTCTGAAATATCACTTTAATAACCCCAAACCTGAATCCAAACTATTTTTTATTCAGTGTACTACCAATACAATTCTATAAAAAGTAACTCTTAGAGTACAAGTGTCAAAAGGAAATGAGTTCAGGGATGAAGAGATGGCTCAGTGGTTAAGAGTGAGCACTGATTGCTAATCAGGAGGAAATGAGTTCAGTTCCCAGCACCCATCTGGCAGCTGACAACTGTCTTAACTCCAGTTCCAGGGCATCTGACACCCATGGCAAAACACCAATGCACAAGAAATTTAAAAAATAAAACAAAACAACAACAACCCCCCCAAAAGAACTGGGCATGTTAATCTGCTCCATAAGCAAAAGAGGAATTTAAGGTTTTTTTTTTACATTTCTTTTTTCTTCTGTTTTAACTATATTTTTAATTATTTAAAGCAATTTTAAATTTGTATATACTTTCATCATATTCTTCCCTTCCCAAAAGTCATTCTTGATCCTTTCTCCATCTCTACCAACCCGAATTTCAGTTCTTTATCAAAAATATATAAAAAACTCAATCTAACAACAACCCATTCCTCAAAACCAAAAATAAAACAAAATAAAATTACATTCCCCAAAGAAAATAAAAACACCAAACTGTAAAAGACATAAAAAATAAAAACATAAGCTGTGGAGTCCAGTGGTCCATTCTATGTTAATTAACTCCTACTGAAAATGCCACCTATCCTAGAGTGATGTATTTACCCAATGTCACTATATTAGAGAAAACCGATTTTCTCTCTCCCAGCAAGTATAGTGATACTTGCTATCCTTTACTTTTTCATTCATTCATTAATTCAAAATATACCAAATGAAATATAATAAGACAAAGCAGAACTATCACTTTGAATTTAGACAGGACAAAGCTACAAGGAAAACAGCCCAAGAGACGGCATTCGAATGAGGGACCCACTCATTCACACACTCAGAAGTTCCATAAAAACACTACACTGGAAGCCATAACAAATATACAGAGGCTCTGGTGCAGACCATGTAGGCCCTAACTTTAATTTGTTCAATGCTGATTTTAATATTTAGGAATCAGCATAACCCATGATGACAACAATCCACATTTATAAAACACATTCAATTGGATGAGAGGCATGAGTCACCTGAATAAAGCCAAACTTTACTTTCTAAAGGTAATGCCTGTTTTCCTTAATTGGGATATCTTGCTATGCCATCCCTAGCTGATCTGAAGGAAGTTCTCTGATTTGGGCCATCTTTACCTCAATCCAGTTGCCCTACCTCAGGCATGAACTACCATGCCAAGTGAAAATGACACACTTCATTTCAGAAATCACTGTGAGCTGTACAGAACTGCAATTGGATGACTTATTTTCAAGTGGCAGCTGAAAAATGGAAAATACTAGAGGAAGGTTTTCTGATTCTGATACCAGTTAATTATCCATAACTTTTTAATCATATGTGAAATAGAATACTTACCAGTGACAGATGTTGAGGACCATTCTTAATACCTCAATACTAGGTTCATGTTGTTGTCCCTGATATAACTAGCTAGAGGGACCAAATGACCCATTTTTTAGTATATTTTATGCTTGATCCATTTTGAAAAATTTGCAGTGTTTTTAAGATGAGAGAACAACATTGAATAAATTCATTAGTTGTCTCAATAATTTTAGAAGTAAAATTTCTTTGAGCAGTAAAATGGTGAGCAGAAATCAGGCAGAGCAGAAATCAGGGAGAAGCAACTTTCCTAAATGAGCTATGAAGTAACCGCCCAAGGGCACATAACATGAACATATTGAAAATCCTCCTATTGTAGTCTTTATCCAGCACATTAAAGCTTGGAAGTTCTCTGTCCCAACAAACAAAATCTTCTCACACTTAGAGAGATTATCAGAAAGGTTAAGTTGCATGGAAATTATGTACTGAAATTGAAGAGTCAGACAGACAAATACAGAGAATCATAACTTATTTCTGAATAATGAAGAACACAGTATGCTAGCACAAAGGTGAACATGTGTATAGTTTTCTATAATATCAGAATTTATCAAATAGTAATAAATCCACAAGGTAAGGTTGTTTCAAGGGCAAAAATTTGTCTAATAATCCTACTTTTCTTGGTAAAAATCAGTTCAGGTGAACTCAGTAGAATTTATTCTAATCTTAATTACTAATATTAACTCATATCACATTTTACACATCCTGTCACATACCATACGGTAAATATATCCCTGTCTGTCTACTATCCATTTATTCATCTCTCTCTCTACCTCTCTCTCTCTCTATCTACCTATCTGGGTAACTGAATGGATACAAAAGGCTAAAAGAAACTACGGGATAATTTTAAAAGTTTAACACATGTTGATAAAAGTTTAAATGGAGTCTGTGTGATAAAAGTACTTATAAATAGGGGTTAGTGAATGATATTTGTGGGGAAGTGTAGGAAAGGGTGGCAGTAAGAGGAATCAGAATACATTATATACCTGTAATAAATCTTCAGAGAGGAAAAATACAGGTGATGAGACAATACACACACAACCTGTGCAAGCTCAAGGAGGAAAAATCCCAGCAGAGAGGCATTAAAGACAGGCATGAATACCCACTTCTAGCTGAGCAGCTGTCAACAATCCATAGGTTTTTTAAAATCTATTTTTTAATTTAAATTAGAAACAAGCTTACTTTACATATCAATCTCAATTTCCTCTCCTTCCCCTCTTCCCCTGCTCCCCTATCCCAACCCCTTTCTGCTCCTCAGGGAGGGTGAGGCCTTCTATGGGGTACCTTCAAAGTCTGTCATATCATTTGGAGCAGGTCCTAGACCCTCCCCAGTGTGTCTAGGCTGAGAGAGTATCCCTCTATGTGGAGTGGGCTCCCAAAGTTCATTTGTGTACTAGGGGTAAATACTGATTCACTACCAGTGGCCCCATTGATTGTCCAGACCTCCAAACTGACCTTCTCCTTCAAGGGGTCTGGAACAAGTTTTGAGAAGATTAGACATATGTTTTCTTAAATGGGTTGCTGCTCAGTAGGTCCATGATGCTCTAGGGAAGTCCATACTACCAAGAACAACTGAGCAACAAACATTGACTCAATGGGGATCTTAAAGGGTTTCTATTGCTGTCATGAAACATCATGACCAAAAGCAAGTTGTCTTCAACTTCAAGGCCATAATCCATCATTGTAGGAAGTCAGGACCGAAACTCAAGTAGGGATGGAACTTGGAGGCTTGAGTTGATGCAGAGGCCATGGAGGTGTTCTGATTCCCGAGTTGTTCTCATATTTTGCTCAGCCTGCTTTCTAATTGAACTAGGGCCACAAACCCATGGAAAATGCCACTTACAATGAACTGTGATCTTCCCAATCAATCATTAATTTAAAAAATTCCATATGGCTGGATATTTTAATTTTTTTTTCATTTTACATACCACCTCCATTTCTCCTCCTCGCCCCTTCTCCAGCTCCCCACTCCCCCATCCACTCCTGGGGTGGGTAAGGACTCCTTGTGAGAGTCAACAAATTCTGGCATACCAGGTTGAATTATGGAGGCATTTTCTCAATTTCCTATGACTCTAGCTTGTATCAAGTTGACATGAAACTAGCCAGGACAGTGGGATTAAATATAAAGGGGAAGAAGAAGGAGAAAAGAAGGAAGAGGAGGAGGAAGAGAAGGAAGAGGAGGAGGAGGAGGAGGAGGAGGAGGAGGAGGAGGGAGGAGGAGGAGGAGGAGGAGGAGGAAAAGGATAAAAAATTCAGTGTGTATGGAGGTAAACTAATAATTTTTATATATTTAAAAATTCTAGCAAAAAGAAAATGGAGTCCAAGAAATGAAACAGAATTTGTAAGAACTATGAGATAGCTACAAAATGTGCAATATATTCAGAATGGGTATTCTATGAGGAGGTTAAAAAAGGAACAGAAGATAAATAAAGAACACCAATGAGAATAAGTAAACAAACAAACAAAAACATAGTGAAAAATAAGTTATCTTATATAAAAGGAAAATCAAAGCAAAAACAAAGCCTTGGGGAGAGTCATAAATGGGGAAAAGTTGCCTTTGGAGGAGAAAAGGAAAAATAATTACATAGTAATTACATTTACACATTTCAGAAAACCACTATATTCTGCTTCATTACTGCATTCAGGTTCCAGTTTTTGTTTCTGTTGATGGTGATTTTTATACTATAACCCAAAAATAAAACTCCCCCCCCAAAGTTGCTTTTGTCAGTGTTTTATCATAGCAACGGAAAAACAAATGCCAACAAAATATCATCACACATTTGAAAAACATTTTTTTTAATTTTTTAAATTTGATTTAGAAACAAGATTGTTATACATGTCAATCCCTGTGAAAAAATATTTAAAAGCCACTTTTAGTGGACCTGAACTTTTTTATAGACAGAATGATAATCATGTGTCAATGATTGTTGGACAAATATATCAAATGCACATTCTGAGTAGGAGTTATAACTATTGTAGAGGTCACATATTCTTAGCAGTAGTGGGCAGACAGTAAATGTCTAACTTCCTCTCAATGTCTAAGTGAATCTAAAACTATTCTAAGTAATACTTTATTAAAATGTTTCTTAACAATCTTGCTACAGCAATCCTCATCAGAGTAAAAGCAGTTAAGTCATAAATTCATAGTAAAAATTGAAATGTACTTGGTCATCAAAGTTAGTAAATCATAGTACCTGGATTATTAATAACTTTACCAAATTTGGATTAATGCTATCCACATAAAACATCATATCTCTTATGAAAAGTGACATGGAAGATTGTTCCTTGAAAGTATTTGAGAAGTTTAAGTATGCTTGTAATTAAGAAGATCATTTAAATCTATATGAATTCGGTGTTGAGGCTATTATGGTGTATGTGAGTATACATGTGTGTGTATATTAAGTACCCATTAGGGAATATAGTATTGATTTGGCAAGTGTACAATGAATGCCTTTGTTCAGGACACCTACACAGTTAAACCTTTAATCGAACATGGAAAAGAATAGGAGACTTCTATGAAATAAGACAAACAATGTCTTATGGTATACAGAAATGAGGCTGTGCTTTATTGTAACTATATAATGTTGTTATTAAAATTCAGTAAAAATTATTCCTAACATAGATTCTCATGAGTTTTTAGATAAAATAGTTGTAGACTGAAAGGGAATGGCCATATTAATCATTTCTTTCAGAAATATACTTCTGTGTGCCATAGCCCATGTGAAAAATCACTGAAAATAATCATGTAGTGGAGAGAAACATTCCATTGTGTGGTAAATGATGCTGCACTTCTAGGCTCAGCTCATTGTAACAATAACAGTTAAATGATATTTGTATGTAAAGAATTATAGCACAAGTCCAACAAAATGAACTGCCTTTCTGAGGCGATGATTCTTTCAGAAAAATCACCAAACTTTGTTGCACTGTGTTCTTAAATCCCCAGTTGCTAAAGGTATTGATTTACTTATTGTAAATATCTCTGCTGTTTGTAATACATTGATCTTCCCCTAACTAGAGACAGGGGGAATATCTGATTGTGTAGTCTTCATCTTTGTTCTATGTCTATGGAGTGAAGGTTTAAGAGCAAGATTTCCTTGTCAATGGAAGTAGTCAATATTGTCTGTGTCAACTCATCTTCTCAGTACCTCACCGACTTTAAAGCCTCACCATTACTCTCATTTAGCTGGGTATTGCCCCAGTTCATGATCACTTCTAAATACTATATTTGAAAAAAATCTCTTTTCCAAGTTCCTGCCTCTCTCCACCTACTCCATGATGCCCACCTAGTCAGCCTTCACCTTTCATGACATGAAATTCAAAAGGCATGTCTGTTTGTGACTTTTTCCTCCTGCATCAATATGAAGCCCACACACTGAGTGGGCTATAAAGAGCTCAAAGTGAATTTATTTATGCCATTGTTCTTACAAAATAGATCTGTTGCTAACAGGTCCCGGGGTATGCATATGTAATTCACACAGCTATTAAAAGAAAGAAACAAATGCTAGGCACTGAGCTGCAAGCAGAGAAATCAAGTGCTAAGCAGGGCAATAAAGGAACGGGGCTTAGAAGTTGGCATTGACAGCCAGCACAGGCTGCTATTTAGAATACTAAACATCTTGGAGGGTATAGAGCCTTATTTAATGCCTAGGTAATAAAGGAACATTGTTACCTACCATCTTTGTAACTCCACCTGGCAAGCAATTTAGGGAGGGGATGAAAGAAAGTCAAAAATGGAGGGGAGCCTGCTTTGTGCTAATATTTTACTTTCCCTCCTCCTAAGAATAATAAAGTAATGGTTTAATTAGTAAAATTTGTATAAATATTGTCACATTTGTTATTAGAAAAGTTGACTCTGCCTTTAAAAGTAACCTAAGGTAACCAAAGGTCAGAATGGTCCTAAGCCACCATGTAGAATAAATGCTTCATCAACTTTCTCAGAGAATCCATGCTCCTAGCTAGTAGAGAAAGGTTAAGCACTGGAGCACACTCTTGAGTGATTTCAGATGTAACAAATGTAGTGCAATGGTTGCATCTAAAAATTACCTCCAATGCAAATACTGTTGTGGAGAACTTTGTCACTAGCTTGGAAATTGAAGAGCTAGTCTTAGAAAAATCATTCTCTGGGTCCTGTGTTGTGCCCTGCAATGACAGATCGTGAACTGATCTTTTCTGTCAATTTAGTGTTCATAGTGGCGGGGGTGGGGGGTGGGTGGGGGGAGTCAGCCAGTACTGGTGTGCACACTTGTACTCTCAGCACACTGGAGGCTGAGGCAGGGGTGTTGCCATTGTTAGTGTTCAGTCATCTATACTGGCCTGTCCTTGGCGTTCTAACAGAACATGCCCTCAGCTTGCAGTTACTAATGGTAGTACCTATGCATACTCACCATGTTATCTTTTAAAAGAACTCTACCCATCCCCCCTCCCTCTCTATTGGTTTTTTTCTCTTTCTCTGCCTCTCTTTTCTTTTCTGCTGCTCCTGTTCCAAGAGGCCAGTCTCCCCTCTCTCCTCCTCCCTTTTCCAATTCACTTTCCCCCAATAACTCGCCCCCCGGAAGTAGGACCATGATACAAACCTGGTACATGAGCTAGCCTGTTGGCGCCAACTCTCGATGGTGGGATGCCATACTCCACCTTAATGCACAAGAGAGGAGCCAAGCCATGTCCCAACCAATTGTGCCAGACTATGTTTACTCCTCATGAGAGCACTTACCCATGAGGAGGAGTGGACTGGGGGTAGGCTGGGGGGGCACTTGAGTAGGGGTGAGAGGAGGTGAGGGAGGTGTGGTAGGGAGAACTGTGGTTGGAATGCAAAATAAAATTTTAAAAAATGGCAAAAAGAATAATAACAATAGAGAACATCTTCAACAAATAGTGCTGGCATAACTGGATGCAAATATGTAGAAGACTACAGATAGACCCAAGCCTTTCGCCCTGCACAAAACTTAAGTCAAAATGGATCAAAGATCTCAACATAAACCCAGCCACATTGAACCTACTAGAAGATAATGTGGGAAATACCCTTGAATTAATCCGTACAGGAGACCACTTCCTGAATATAACACCAGTAGCACAGACACTGAGATCATCAATTAATAAATGGGACCTCCTGAAACTGAGAAGCTTCTGTAAGGCAAAGGACACAGTCAGCAAGACAATACGGCAGCCCACAGACTGGGAAAAGATATTCAACAAACCCACATCTGACAGACAGCTGATCTCCAATATATACAAAGAACTTACTCCTGTCAGAATGGCTAAAATAAAAAATACCAATGACAGTTTATGCTGGAGAGGATGCGGATAAAGAGGAACACTCTTCCACTGTTGCTGGGAGTGCCAACTTGTACAGCCACTTTGGAAATCAGTATGGCGACTCCTCAAGAAAATGGGAATGAGTCTACCACAAGATCCAGCAATTCCACTCCTAGGCATATACCCAAAAGAAGCACATTCATATAACAAGGATATCTGTTCAACCATGTTCATAGCAGCATTATTTGTAATAGCCAGAAACTGGAAGCAGCCTAGATGCCCCTCAACTGAAGAATGGATAGAGAAAATGTGGTACATTTACACAATGGAGAACTACTCAGCAGAAAAAAAACAATGGAATCTTGAAATTTGCAGGAAAATGGATGAAACTAGAAGAAACCATTCTGAGCGAGGTAACCCAATTACAAAAAGACAAACATGATATGTACTCACTCATATGTGGACCTGCTTTATGATACATAGTAGTGACCGTGCTTTATCAGAGCTGCTTTTAATGATGTTGCTCAGAATGGTTTCCTTCCAGATGATGATTGAGAAACAACAAAAAAAAAATGGTGCCAGGTACCACAAGAGTAACATAACTGTGCTGTTTTTCTGGGATTTGGGTTTTTACTTTTTTTTTTTTAAATGGAGAGTGCTGGATGTCTCTACAATTTTTTTCAAATGACTGCAGCACCTGGAAAAGCTGTTGCTGCTATTGATGCGTAACATACTGCCATTATTGGTCTTTTTATATAAATATATATATATATACATATAATTTGAATTTTTGGAAACTTTAGCTGTGCTGTCAACTTTGGAAAAAAGTATCCCAGTTTACCGTGTTGAGTTGGCATTGTACAAAAATTAACAGCCATATTGATCTAGAAAAAAAAGAATAATAGCAATAAAAAGAAACCTCTACCCAAGTTCTGTTGCATTGTGTCTTTCTCTCCCACGCAGCTTTTTAAAATTACAACAGTCATAAGTTAGGGGCTAGCCTAGACTATGCAGCAAGACTGTCTTGAAAAAGACAGTGAAATAATGGAATTGCAGTGAATATGTGATTGGCATCATCTCTGCTGCAGCATTGTTATTTGTTCACATATTCAGTATCTCAGAGAAGAGCTTCTCCATCTTAACGTCTCATTTCTTGATTTTGTGAACAATATGCTTTCTTCCACACTCCTTTACGTCCATCAAGTATTTTCTTAAGAAAATGATTATTTTGCCATTCAGAAATCATGGCTTCTAAATTAACATTCACTTAAATTCCTCAGAACTTTCATTTGCAAGTAGAGAGAGTGAATTTATTTTACTCAGATGTTCACAGATACTGTGAAGCAGTTTCCTTGTTTCCTGATGATTATCTTATTGAGTTCAGTGCGACAGAACTTATACATGCACAAGTGACATGATTTTATTATTGCACAGAGGAGGTGTGGGGCCAGAAGCCTGGGATCTACTGTGCCTGGTCCCTCAAACCTTACAAAAAGTGTCTGATTTCAATAAAGGGTAAAAATTTCCTTTTTCTAATCCCCATAGTAACTGCTAGCCATAAAACATTGCAAATCTATTTACTATACATAAATGTATTTACATCAAACATTCCAAACTGTGTATTAATTTTTATAAGATGCAATTGTTATGAATGTCTGAACATTTGTTGTCTTCCAAGCTCCAAATCTTGTAAGCTGCAAAGCCACTGTAGCAAGCATGTGCAGAAGAAGGTTTAAATTAATTCCAACAGGAGCAGTATATCATGCAAAGATGAAACAGAAGCAAGAATACTCACTCTAATGTGGTACATAATTAGATAGCTAACACAGCTAAAACATAAAGTGCTAAGTGAACCAGGAAAGGAAATAATGAAGAGAGAACTTGACTGAATAAATGTTAACTGAGGTACATTTTAAGTGATGAATTAAATTTATGTAGGCAGAGAAGAGTTTATACTAGATGCAAGTTTCTAGAAACAAGAAAGCAGTCCTGTATGTATATGACCAATATTTGAGTTAGCTGTATGGAGAATAATATTTTGATCACCAATTATAATATTGATAACACATCACCCCCATTGCTTTTCCCCTCAATCTTGTTTTGTTTTTATCTATAGCACTACTTGCATTTTGATGAAGAAGTGCTGAACTTCCAGATAGTTAAATACACACAGTCACATACATTTCCTTTTTGTTTTCAAACTTGGGCTTAAAGTACTATTTTCTATTTTACTTTCTAATTAGGTGAATTTCACATAAATTACTTCTTGTTCTTTGCCTTCTACCTGGAGACACTCTTGAAGAGTATGTGCGACCAAGCAAGTATTTTTCCAGGATCTTCATAAGTTTAAAGATTTTGTTTGGATCTTTAATACAGAATTCACAAGCCCATGTAAGATATAGTATTGTACCAATGGCAACTCAGAATAATTAATAGAGAAGAGTCACTTAATTTTCTGGTTAATGTATGCAAAGTCTGCATAGTAACAAGTCACCACACTCAACTGTTAAGGCCAAGGTGCTGTGCTGTATTTTTATTATCATATGTGTAATCCTTGGTCAATTTCTGATTTCTTCTTTGGAGCTAAAGAGAGCATTGGTGATACTGAGCATGACACCATAGAGATTTTTGAAACTGTTCCCAGTCTACATTATATACTAGTTAAGTATTGACTAGCTAACAAAATGAAGTAAAAGTGTTTAAAATTATTTACATTTATTATTTTAATAACTACTCTAAACATCGTGTTTATTTATCATGTATATATGTGTTTAAATCATTCTTATAGAGCATCTTATGCGTAACTAAATGTTACATGATAGAGACTAAAAACAATCCTTGACATATGGGAACAATCCTGATAACTATCATGTCTGACAAATCAGTTGGACATAAGTGATTTCAATGAAAACTAGTATTATTCAAAGTGATTATTTGACGTGTATGAAATGAAAAAAGAAAGGAAGGAGGGAAGGAAGACCACGAAAATAAAACACAGCATTATATTTTGTCTATGCATAACCATACACATAAAATATGCTCTGATTCCAAGTAGAGCAGTGACCACTATAGATTTATACATTACAATTTCAGCCTCACTTCATTCATTCAACTTTCATGAAAATACCATATGACAAACCTCTGGAGACATATAGGACACAAGAAGTCCTATAAGGAAATTCGTAGCTCTGAGATCCTATATTAAAATATCAGAAGAATATAATTAAATGACAACACAAATCAAGGATTTGCAAAAAAAAGAGCAAACCAAACTTCAATCCTGTTGGTGTGAAGAAATCAGAGATCAAGTTAATGGTCTAGAGCAGCAGTTCTCCATCTGTGGGTCACAATTCTGTGAGTCATTTATCAGATATTCTGCATGTTTACATTAGGAGTCATAACAAAAGCAAAATTATTATGAAGTAGCAACAAAATAATTCTATGGTTGGAGTCACTACAACATGAACAAGGACCACAGCATTAAGAAGAAGAAGAAGAAGAAGAAGAAGAAGAAGAAGAAGAAGAAGAAGAAGAAGAAGAAGAAGAAGAAGAAGAAGGCATAATTATATTATGATCTGAAGAATGATGTAATTGAAAAATAAATGAATGAATACAAAAAATAGAAGTAAGTTTAAGGAGACAAAGAATACTGACTGGAAGAAAGAATATAGAGAAAAGGGAGGGCAGAGTAGGGGCTCTCTGAGAAAGACTATGATAAACATACAATATATACATAAATGGAAATTAAAAATTAATAATGATAATTAAAGAAAACATACTTACATGAAAAAGTCAGAACATAAATTAGTGAAACAGAAGAAACTAAAGTAATACAAGCAATACCAAGAAATATAAGATTTGGTTCTTTGAGAAGATAAAAGACACCAACAGACTGTTGACCCAGTTAACCAAATGATGGAGATAACCCAAAGTAACAGAATAAAAGAAGAATGGTGAGACATTCAGACATCACAGTAATTTGGGATACAATACAGGAATGTTTTAAATACCTGCCACATTAAGTTATAAAATCTGAGAGTGGAAGAGTTTACTAAATTCATTCATAGATAAGCCAAGAAGAGGTTAACATTGTAAACAGACATATGTCTAGATCAGAACCGTGGGGAGATATGTGAAAATACAAAAAAAAAAAAAAAAAAAAAAAACTACAAAAGTGTCCTTGCTTGCTGACTCCATCCACGTCATAGGGTAATTCACCTTCCCAAAACACAAACTTGATAAGTTGTTTCTACACCTTCTTCCTGAGAGCCTATGGTTTCCATGACATGTGTTCTTTGCATTAGCAACTTGTTCAACTCTAGAAGATCTTTGAGTGTCTGAGGCTGGAAGATACCAATACATAATTAATTATTTAGATATTTCAGTCATGCATTGAAAATTCATGTTTTTGATGTGGATATAATATAGTAATCTTCTTTTAATTTCAGCAAATGTCTCAAACACAGTAGCATACATGGACAAGCAAAATAATAGTTTTTGCTAAGCGAGCATCAGGTTTTCGTGAGCCCCTTGCATGCCATATTAGTGATATTCACATTGAATTTCTTTTCCAAATGTAGAGAGATTATTCATTCATTTATTTTGTGGGAGCTAGCTTCCCTGAGGTGTTTGTTCCCCTTTTGTTTCCTCAGATTTATGAGCCTGGCAGGCTTTTCTGTCTATTGCTGGAAAGACCATTGTGCCCATGTATACACAGTCCCAGCAAATAATTTATTTCAGACCTCCTAGAACATTCTTCTTTCACCTTCAAAACAGGGATTTTTCATTTCAGTCATCAGTCCCAATCTTAGCAGTGATTCCACAATGTCAGTATACATCTTCAATAAAATAGAAGACAAAAGTTCTAGCAGAGGGTGCTTTGATGTAGAAAAATAGAATGCTGAGAAAAACTGTTCTGGATTTTTGTTGTTGTTGTTGTTGTTACTGATTCCAACATTTTGTGGGGTAAAGTATAATTTTTTTGACTGCACAATATACAGACATTTTATTTAATGTTAATGGTGGGTTTCTACCTAAGAAAACACCAAAGTAAAAGAGAATAGTAAACTAGTGCAAAGGTTAAAGTTTATTCTTGCACACATGCTCTCTCAAAACACCTCTCCCCCACCCACTTCTCTTTCTCATTCCAGAATGATTAGCAGCATTAGCAAGTAACATCACTTCATAAAGGCTAGGGAAACTACTCACTTATGGTGTTCACAGAATCCTAAATCACTAATGAGTATGCTAACAAATTAAATGTCTAGGGAAATCTACATGTACCCATAGCTGAACTATGGAAATTAAACTGATTTGAATAAACAGTAAAAATTACAAACTTATCCAGAAATAAACAAACAACAAAATATCATCCTCTCTTTTCTTTTTTGATGTCAGATGACTTATCATCAGATGCCATTTGTTTACAAAGGAACAAAATCATCACGAGTAAATTATAATTTTTAAAACTTCATTTTCTCCTTTCCTTTTTGTTTCTGTCTGCTTCTTTTTCTTGTGACTTGAAAAGTTATAGTAATAAAATCAATACCCTATCAGCAGAACATTTGACTATTTCATTAATCCAAAGGACAACATGATTTTAGTTACAGGGAATACTCTGCTGCCTTGGTTTACCAAAGGTTATCTGACATCCATGTCTAAATGCATGTCTTTAGTGAAAGAATAGTTGTTATAGATCCATTTATCTTCATTGCCTGAATCAATATGCCTGAGACTTTATAAGTTCCGATTCCCTATTCATTTAATCAATTACTGGATAAGCTTTTATGGGTATGGCCAATTATGGGTATCACTACACTCTTTTCAGGATAGTTGAGACAAACTTTGAGGATTTTATAGGTCATTCTTTTAGGACCAGAGAAAGTATAGTTGGTTTTGACCTTAAAATCAGTCTTTTCATAAAATCATCCAAATGGGAAGATGATTCTTTAACCTGTCATTCTAAAAGGAAACCTGACTTTTAAAGAAATGACCAGAGAGAACTTGACCATAATCCATAACAATTTCACAAAGGTATGCATTCATCATTTGATTTGAAGGTCTCAGACTAAACCTTTGATGCCGACATTTCACAGAGTCAGTGGATATTACATTTTACTTTTTTTTCCCTTGATAATACCTTTGTGTGTGTTCAAAAAACTACATGCGGATTAAATGTCCAGAACGTTGAACAGGAAAGAGGAATCTCATTCATATGCTTCCATAGTCCGGAAGGCTTTATCAAGCCTTATGTAAAGGAGCTTCAGGTTTTATGCATCAGATAAAATATAGGCATTTATACATAAATAGTATATATTCCATAATATCAGATAAAAATTCTAATTTGTCCATTAAATATAATTATAACTGCTCAAAAATAGTTTGGCTAACAGTTATAAAATGCTAAGTTATTCATCAAAGATTATTTATTAAAATGACTTTGCAAAAGATTATTCAGTCTCTTTTGCCAGGATCACCTTTTCAGCCTGAGGTAGAGGTAAGAGCTAGTGGCTTGCTGCTTTGCTTTTATGATCTTTAGCTTGAACCCCCGTTCTGTTTCTGCATTTATATTATTTGTACTACAGGATGGGTTGACTGGGGGCAGATGGGGATGGAAACAAGAGGGAGAAGCTGGTGGGAAGAGATGGAGAGAGCTTTACTGAGAGGGACAACTGGAATTACCAAACATTTCGCTGGGGGCAATGTAGAAGCCTAGTGCAATGGGAACTTCCTGGAATCTGCAAGAGTGACCCTAGCAAAGTCTTCTAGTAAGTATTGGGCATCTTCTAAAACCAAGCAAGGATATGATCAGTGGACTGGGACATCAATCCAGCCACAAAATCTTCATCCAGTTACTGATGGGAGCAGATACTGAGACCCACAGACAAACACTATTCGGAGGCAGGGAAACCTTGTAGAAGAGGATTATAGGAATCTACATATCTAGGATTCCACTAGAACATAGACCATAGAATCAATCAACCAAGGCTCATAGGGGCTCACAGAGGCTGAATTGAAAAATGTCATCCTGCATAGGTTTGAGCTAAGTCCCCTGGATATATATATATATATATATATATATATATATATATATATATATATCCAGAGAAAGAGAGATTCTCAAGGAGGTAAGCAATGGATTTCCTAGAACCATTGATTTCATGTTTTCTTTTCCCAGTGAGATGTCCTTCGTTAATTACTTCTTCTCATGTCTCTCTCAAGATGACCTCCCTGCCAACACCTCCATTCCTAGTTTCAAGTAGGTGCGGCACAGCATCTGTGTGATGCCAGTCCTGTGGCAAACTGCAGTAACTTTCAGGAATTGTGAATCCAAGGGAAAAATCACAAAGCTCTTTTATCAACAGTGTTTCCTCTCCATCTTCCCATGAGCACTACAATTTAGAATAATCAACTGAAGACTTCAATGAATTTCTCAATTTCCTATGATACTAAATATTTTGGCCTTCTAAAATTCAAGGCACTACTTTCTATACACATGAGAATGGGCCCTGCCCCTAGTCAGGGCAGTGTAGTAGAGCTGAGATTATTTTTTAACGGTGATGCTGAGGATCTGAACTTACATACTTATGCTTAGGCATCAAACTTTTACCTACAATTCTTGGTGCTGTGATACAATTTTAAACCTGACAGTTTTTGCCTATGTTTATGAACTCTCCAACTAGCAAGGAAATCAGGTCATAAGCAAATTAGCAATCACATGGTGTGTTATTTGTGAATACACCTAGCTATCCTGACCTCACATCTAAATATAGCCAGTTTGTATTATTCACTTTTTCAAATGTTATGCTGAAACTGAATGCAATATTCCAAATTTTATCAAATAAGCAATGTTTTTAGTAGTTTATTACTGCTCATTGTATTAGTTTCCTTACCAAGACTACTTACCATTTAAATAAAATTACAGCTATGAAAATTTTAGTAGAATGTGTGTCACTAATGAAGAATTGAGAACATGTTAGTGAATCTTAATGCATCTAGAAAACTCATAATTACCTTCCTCCTCTTGTTCTAAATACAGGCTAAGTCATAGAACTTTGTAGAGAAAGTAAATTATTCTATTAGGGCTCTTCCATTTGCCATGCTTTTTAGGTGAGATTTCACTGCAAAAGCAATGGGGAACTTTTCTTTTTCAAACATATGATTCATGTCTTTCAGATTTTCTTTCTGAAAGTACCCAATGTTGTGGAGCTTGCTCTATTTTCAGATTTAAATCATGTTGTGCAATACTTTTTCCACTAACCCATTTTGTATATTTTGCATTTAATTAACAGCATACTAATTTGAAAGTGAGCAATACAAGTCCAAAGCCAAAATCCCAGAAGGCATTTATTGGGAAAGAAATTATTTTCTTAAATATTTAAGGTATAAGAATTTACATATGATGCTGATTTTTCCAAAATTTCTCTTGTCTGAGTAGGACTGTTGCTGTTGTTATCGAGTCTTAGGCTAAGCAATTTAAAACCTTGCTCTGGTCACACTGAACTCTTTCAGCTGTGTGAGTCATGGCTAAAATGACATTTACTCTGCAAACAGAGACTACCATATGTCCAAACACAAAAACATGCAGAATGGAGGAAAAGCTTCTAAGTCATAGTAATTATATTAATAATAAAACTAACAATGATTATTTCATTGATTAACTGAGATTATCTTTGGCAAAAATTAAAAATAGATAAATAAATGCAGAAGTAACAGAAGAGGAAACTTAATGATTTCACAGATGCCTCTGTTATAGCTGCTAAGCTGCACAAGTCCTTTTCATGCAGACCCTCTGAAATTTATTGTACAACTTTTGTCAGCTCAAAGAAATTCACACCTACTAGACATGGTGGTAAGGGAAGGTGCCATCTCTTTTACATAATGACACAATGCCCAGAACTAGTCATCTTTTGGATAATGGCATCGTTGTCACTATCTCTGAAAGTGACATCAAATAAGCGGTAGGCAGATTTATTTTACTTGTAAATGCACACTTGTCTAGATCCCACTCACATGTTTATGTCTGCTTAAAGAATTATATCTAGTTATTCTCTCTTGAGGTACTGCACTGTCATTAATGCCACCTGCAGGGAAGAGACAAGACTGAAGTCACCAATATTTCATGTATATTTGGGATAGCTATCCATTAGCGCCATTAGAATTGTTGGTTGTGCAGTGAGCCAGTTGTAATTACAATAGCTATTGCAAATATTCAAAAGCACTATGAATCCTTTGATATTACAAAAACATTATTCTTTATAAGCTATATCTATTATAGGTTTTTCTAAGGAGAAATTTATCAGTTGAACACAGAAAGAATGAAAAGTGTTGTAGGGACCTTTGGCTGTTGCCAAATCATGTGTAGGCTTGTTTCTGTGAGACTTCAACAAGACATCATGACCAGAGTTTTCCCTGGAAATGTGGATACTGCACTGGCCAGTGAGGTTCCAGAAAGTTGACCAGACAATTTATATCATGTCCTTTTTATACATGTATTCTCTAAATATTCATCTAAGTTTGAAGTACAATTAATCTTTGAAGGGTCAGAAGTGACATGTGGTGTATATGCATGCGCGCGGGCACACACACACACACACACACACACACACACACACACACACACACACACACACACATGCACACACTAGTGTTAGGGATTAGGGTTAGTAAGGACCAATCATACTTTGTCTTAGTACTGCCAATCTTAATACTTTTTCTAACTTTCAACATTCTCTCTATTATTTGGCAAATGGTTTATTTTGATACCCTTCTCTGTTGGGATAATCATTTCATAAACTGTGTAAAGACATGTCACTGAACTTCCTCACCTGCCCAAGGCACCTTCTGATTTTTTAATAAAGAGCTGAATTGCCAGTAGCGAGATGGGAAAGGATAGGCAGGACATCTGGGAAGAGAAACTCTGGGAGAATCTGAGGTGGAAGGATTCACCCTCCAGACACAGAGGACATCAGACATAAGGTATTGAAGAGTGCCTCCATTTCCATTTCCTCAAAAACCTGCACTCAGTCCAATTTCAAAGTGGCTAGCTAAGATGGTCCAGCCTCACAGATTACTCTACCCAGGACTTTAGGATATCCCTGTACTTTCCCATCACACAGAGACTGGTTAACAGCAAGCTCTCCTAGAAATGGACCATTACCTCAGTTGTCTCAGGGTCCGCTAAAGTTGCCATTACCACTGGACAGCAGGAACCAAATTTAAGACCATGATGCCCACCTTCCCAAGAAGTAATATGGGTGGATTTTGGTCATTTAGTGGGTTGTGCATGTTTGTCATCATTTTGTTGGGTTGATTACAAGTTGCTATTGGCCATGACCTGGGAGGAAACTAAACATACGAAGTTAAATTAAAGAGATTTCTTTCTCTCTATTTTCTAAATCCTTTTTATTCTTTCCTATCTAGTGAAAAAAGGGGGATATAAGAATGATAGGATAAAATGGTAGATTATTGAATCTACTTTTAAACTAAAAAGCAATTATTAGTCTCAAATATGTTACATTGGTATGGATTTTTATATATTGATTCTAGTTTAAGATTATTTTTGGTAAACCATACTCTCTATATATGTTCCTACTATTAATTAAGGTGTTGTACCTATGTAGCTCATTTAAAAGTGTAAAGTTCTACTCCTTGAAAACTATTATTACAAACTGTTTAGAATAATTAAGAAATGCAAGTTAGTTAGTCATCTATAAAAATCATACATGCAGTCATGTTAGATATTTTTCAAGGTCAAATAGAGATATAGTTTAGATAGATAGGTGTTTTTGACATACTATAACGATCTTCATAATATGGCATTCAAGATATTTTAATAACTTAAGGCTTTTTATAACAGGGTGATAATCTGCTCCTGGCAACACCAATCTACTTCAGAGATTATGAACATCAAAGTAACTCCATATGATGCTTGATATGATAGTGGCAAAGCTAGCCACCGGGCAAGAAACTCCTCTTGCCTCAACTGCTGACAGTATGCTGTTGAAATTGGACAAGCAGGACACAAACAAAGCCGACTACCAAACTTTGGAAAGACAAGGTTGGTCAGTCCTTCAAAATTCCTGTTTCACAGGAAAGTCTGTAAGATACTATATCCATGTAGGCTGAATATGGATGCCCCAACATTGCACAGGAAACTTGTGTGACTGTACAGATAGTCAGCTGTCTCTGTCGTGTCTATAGTATTGGAAGTTGCTTGCTTTCCACTTCCTGTTTATTAAGGTCAAATTTTGTCCTTATTGGGTCTCTGACAGGGATAGGACCAGATAGTTATAAATTTACAGTTTTCCTTATTACAAAATTCAGAAAAGAAATTCATAAAAGAGGTATAAAGAGTTAAAGGTTGAGAGCCATAAATGCTTAAGTTGTTTATCTAAGAAAGTTCTTTGAAGTCTGAGAGATATTTTTAGGTTGATAATATAAGTTATGATAGAAAGTGGCTTAACAAAAAAAAAAAACTTTGGTCTCACCAAGAGAAGGTGGATGAAGTAGCACCACAGTGACCATATTTACTTGTTATATCCTGTACATTTTATTTAATAAGAACACAGAAGGGAACTGGGGATGAAGAGAAATAGCAAAAATCAAATAATGTTTGCTATTTTTATATGATGTTGCTATCATTATCTTAAAATAAATCTGTTAAAACATCATCAATTTTGAGAGCCCACATAATGTCAATATTATTGAGTAGTCTATACACACAAAGATCACCAAACAATGAAAAAATATAAAAATTCAATCCTCCAAAAATAAATCTATTTTCATCCAGATTCTACCATTATATATACTTTTCTAATGTCATGACAGACAGTGAGATAAGTAAAATTATGATGCTTTTGCTTATAGTTAAGTAATATAGGTATGACCAAATTAGTATTTGTTAAATTTTTCTGAATGACTACCATGGCATGACCACAGTTATTTTTTCAGAAGAAGCTAAAAAGTTAGTTTGAAGTACTAAGTTTGGAGTGATCCTGATCTCATCTAGGAAATCATTAGCCAGAAACAGGGTCAGAAACAAGTATCTAGTTCTGGTGAAGCAATGTAATGGGCAACATTTCCCACTATCATGTCTTATATTTTTTGAACAACATTTATAATAGCAAAATAGTAAAAATCAATAAAACTACTTCAAATCCTCTTGCTACTCCATGAGCAGGCTGTTTCTATACTATGTTTTTAATAGCTTGAAAAAAGTGTTGAAACCAGTATTCTCATGAATTTTTGGTGCCTCGATAAAACAGAGGGAACTTCCAAGGATTCTTTTGATTATCAACTTGTCTTTCTCATATTCATGCTGAAAGTGTTTGCTGAGTACAGCATGCTGCACAGTGATTCAGGATCTGTGGATAAAGCAGCAATTCGGGTTCAAATATAACTGGGTAATACCTACACTGAATAGGTAAAAAAAAAAAAACACAATATGGGTGTTGAAAATTATGAATAACAAAAACAAGGCAGAGAAAATCAACTTGGAAGAGTTAACAAGATGAAGATCTTGCAATAGTACCATATTTTAATGCTAACATCAACCACGGGGATAATGTGTAGAAGTTAGTGATGGGCGGAGGAAAGCATGAAGACAGTGGCTCCTAGGGAGTACCATACTTGACATATGCAAACCATAGCACAACTGTGACAGTGACTTAAGCCAAGGAGGCAGGAATCACAGAAAGAACAGGGCATCTGAACAGTAGAAGAGCTATTTGTAAACATAGCATGAGCCATGCTCAAGGGAACAAAGATGTAAGGTTTTTTTTTTTTTGTTGTTGTTGTTGTTGTTGTTATGTTTTTAGTCTGGAAAAGGTCAAAAGGCCTTAAAAGAGAACAACTTAATGCTTATGGTTGATGAATTATTAATTATATTGGGCACATTTTATGATAGCAACTAATTGTTCTAAAATTAGTCTAAATTTCCTGACCTTGGAGGAACTGCATTAACTTATAATTACTTTTAGAATGCTTTATGTGAGACTTTGAATGTCCTATGAATCTGAAATGCAGCATGAAGGTTTTCAAGAAATAGGCTTGATTATATTTTGTAAAGTAAATAATATTAAATTTAACATTGATGAGACATTTCTTTCTCTAATTACTAATTTTGATCTTATTCATAAGATTTGAAATAAAAACAATGAGTTCCAGGAGATTGCATGGGTTCATTTAAAACAGTCCATGCTTATATGCGTACCTTAGATTTTCTTTGTCTTAAAAATGTGTGTGTGTATTACTGAAAATAATTTTTATAAAATATATTCTGATTATGATTTTCCTTCTGTCTACTTCTCCAAGATCCTTCCCACTTTTTCATCCACCAAAGTCCACACTCTATTTCTCTCTATTGAGAAAATAAAACACCATCAACCCTCACAAAGCAGAATAAAAAACACAACAAAAAACAAAGAAAAAGCATAAGAAACACACACACACACACACACACACACACACACACACACACACACACACACACCAAAAACCCATAAAAAACAAAATCAAAAACTATAACATAAAAGCAAAAAAGGAGTAAGACAAAAATTGCCCCCCCAAAGCAATGTAAGATTAAATGTCATAAAAATACCATTGAGTTCATTTTGTGTTGGTTGTCTATTGCTGGGTATAGGGCCTATCCTTAAGAGTAGTTAATATACTCAGGGATATTCCATTATAGAAAACTAGTTTTCCTTTGCAAGTGGATATTAGTTGGAGTTAGCTTCTGAATTAGAGGTGGGAGCTCCTGTCAGCTTCCTCATCCGAGCTCTGAGCTCTCTACCTCCTGGACCTATGAATGTCCCCTTCATTCTGCCACATTTCTCTGAATTTATGTGTGTCAGTGTTATTATATCAATAGGACACTGCTTGTTCACTATAACAATCTTTGTACCTCTTCTCCTACAGAACTTTCTGAGCCCTGAAGTGAGGGATATGATTAAGACATCCATTTTGGATTGAGTGTTTCAAAGTCTTACTCTCTGCACTTTATCCAGATGTGGATCTCCGTGTTAGCTCCTATCTAGTGAAAGAGGAAGTGTCTCTCATGATGGCTGAGTGAGGCACTTACCTATGGGTATACCATAGTGTAATTAAGAGTCATTTGATTGCTATGTTCCTTTAGCAGGATAGTATTATTTGGTTTTTCCCCTAGGCCAATTAGTCTTAGAATTTTGGCTACTGGAGCAGTGTCAGACATGGGTCCCTTCTTAGGGAAAGGGCCTTAACTCCAATCAAAAAGTAGTTATTTCCACAATGTTTTTGCCACTATTGTACCAAAATATCTTACAGGAAGGTCACTGTTGTTGAGCATAGGGTTTGATGCTGCATTGGTGGTTTATTCTTTTCTGAGAAACTAGGGAAATTGGCTTTGAAATCTTGCTATTTTCTTGGAATTAAAAAAAGAAAGAATATTTAACTAAAGGGAGAAGCATCCATGGTGTGATTGTATCACTGTTAGGATTTGTATCTCATTGACCAACTCTATTGTAGAAACCCTAATTTCAAGGTTTATAAAGTTCTTGTAGATTTTACTAAAGGTCTTGTAGATTTGAATTCTGAGCCTCAGCAAATGACCAATGAGATGTTACCATGCAATCAAAGCATCATGGTGAGCAAACAGATACAATCTTGTAAGGGAAGATGGAAAACAATTGGAATACATTTATAGAAGGACCCTGTTACTCCTCCCAGGGTTAAAAGCACACAGAACATATGCCCGAAGAGAAGACTTTTCTTATGCCTAGAGGAAAAATAGCATCAGCTAAACAAGGAGCTGGTAGCAGTGAGAGTGACCTGGATGGAAAATTCAAGGAGTGTGAAGCTAATCTGAGGCTGAGACCACACTTTTAGATGCATTAAAGATCTGATAACTTACAAGGAAATTGGTGATAGAAGACTGAATATATAACTGTGGGTCAAACTAATCCCTTTTCTTTTGGATATATTAAGAGTTTGAATTTTATTAGAGTGGCAAGAAAAGTGATCCAAAATTGTGACTCAATCAGGAAGAGAATGTGTTCTGTTCTGTGGGGAGTGAACTTTATTACCATAAGTTTAAATGCTACAGTTTTAATCCCATTTATTTCAAATTGTGATCTTGTACAAGAACAGTTGTCTTACATTTAAGTAGTGAAGATGAAATGATCATAGGTACCTGAGTCTATATGATTGATTTCATTCCAAGGGAGTTCTCACACGTGGGAATCAAGATTCTCTAGACCCAGTACAGGTTAAAAGGTTTATTCCAAGAGAGAACACTTACATGAGAGGCAGGTAGCTGCCCAGGTTCCAGCTCCAAGGATCCTCACATGCTGTCCTCTGTGTCCAGGCCAGCCGCCCCCAAGAAGAGACCACTGGCCTCCCAGAGGCAACTTAAATCCTCCCCTCCCATAGACACTGGTGACCATGCCCAAACGGGCATGGTCAGCACCACAGCTGCTGAGTTAGATCTCTTGCTACAGGAAGTAATTTAGACATTGACACAAACAAACAGGGTGAATCCAGGTAAAGCTGGAAGAGGAGATAAAGTGATGCAGGAGAAGAGAGAGATGCAGGCAGGATTTCATATTAAAGAGCTCAGGAGACCTTGATCTGTGACTTCAACCCCGACACCTGTGAGGCACTAAGTACCATGGTTCTAAACACCCATTTGTAGTAATTTTTCAAATAATCATTGATCACCTAGGAACTTGAATGCACAGTAATATCCAAAGCACCAGTACTGGGGTAAGTCCCATGAAAGAAACTTAGTTTCACAGTAACATGACAGAGACTCACAAGTAGTCAACAAGTAGACAATGAGTATTGCCACTCCCCAAATGTGATGTGTACAATGTAACTCTTATACCAAAAGCCCAGGGAATTTAATGTAAGAGGTGTGAAAAGGCCAGGCTTCGGGGGCACACACCTTTAATCCCAGCACTCAGGATGCAGAGGCAGGCAGAACTCTGTGAGTTCGAGACCAGCCTGGTCTACAGAGTGAGCTCCAGGACAGTCAAGGCTACACAGTGGAAACCCTGCCTCAAACTCCCCCCATCAAAAAAAGTGTGAAAAGATTGTAAGAGCCAGAGGACAAGAAGGATAGCAAAAAATAGTCAAATTTGGACATGACAAATGTCTTGAACCATAACCATTAAACAGCTAGGTTTACCTTCACAAGAGCACTCCAGCCTAAAATTCTAGAACTGATTAAGGAAGCACTTACAAGGTTGTGACATCTGGTTGAGACACTACAGGCAGTTGACTACAGAGGGGAGTGGCAGAATTAGTTTTCTTAATAGAGGAGTCCTCTGGTATGCTGCCGCCCAAGCCCCAGTGATCAGCCCTACACCTTTGTTCAAGCATACAACACTAATTTAACTAATTGGACCAGTAGTATTATGTAATATATTATTACGTATATAATAATGTATTCTATATATCCATAATAGAATATATTATATGTATTTATATTGTACACACATGCACATATATACATGTAAACCCATTCTAACATTTTATCTCTCTATATATAATATATATGTAAATACATATATATTATACATATATAAGAGGACATGAATTTGAAAGGGGGCAATGTGGATGCGTTCAAGGGAAAGGTTGGGGTGGTGAGGAAGGGGAGATGGTTATGAAAATACAATGTATTCATATTTATATTCTCAAAATAAAAGTTGAATTTATGTAAAATTAAATATAACATCCTTACACGATTCAAGTCTAAGTAAGTGATGGTAGAGATATTATATTCTGAGGTTACATGAAAATTTAAAAGGCAAATGTTTTAAGTTCAAATAAAGATTAATATGAATCCATTCACATAGTGAGGAGCTCATTTATTTTAAATGTATTGAAAACTATGACACCATGTAATAAGAAAATGTGTTGCGATATTCATCTGTATACATTTCCTATTGCACTTTCCTTTAACTGGACTCTTCTCCATTTGTCAGTAACATAAATTGCATTGAAAATTACAAATATGAAGAAAAGTAACTTTTCTTTACAAAACTCAGAATATGTCCTTAAAGTTCTAATTAAAAAAATCACATTTTTATCCTTGTCTTGTTAGGAACCAAGGATTTTGTCGTAATGTTTTGGGTTTTTATTTTTGTGTTTGAGAGTCATAAAGAGGTGGAATAATCAAGTTGAGGGAAATGATAGAGCACTTTTGCCATCTCAGTTTAAAAATGTATACAAGCATCTATGGTATACACAAAGATTTGAGAAATAGGCAAATATATTTGTATGTGTTTTTCTTTTATAAATTTTCACGCGTCTTTGGATTTATCCCTGGGGTAAACTATTTATCTGTTTACCCCTAGCTTTGCTCGCCACATTTGGTTTGTAATACAAACACTGTTATCCTTTCCCCTCACTCTGTAAATGTTCTCATTTGCTCTGTTTTTTTTTTCTGGATAATATGACAGAATTCCCAGTCACACATCACTGTGTTTAAAGTGTAATAAAAAGGAAAACAACAAAATGAAGATGCTCTATCCTATTATTTCCAGGAACTACTGGGAAAGTTGATATTTGTGGGAACATTCTGCTCCCTTGAAACTTGGATATTATTTTTATTCTTCTAAATACAACAAATGACAATTGAATATAAGATTATATAGCATTGCAAAATACAAATTGCTCTTTTTTTCTTGAAAATACATTTTTTATAAAATGTATTTTTATTATGGCACCCCTCCCCCAACTCCTTGCAAATCTTCCTCACTTCTCCATATAGCCAATCAATGTCTTTGATATATTTCTCACTTCCTTAAACATAGACACACACACATTCAACATGTAGAAAACCCTTAAAAACACAAAATTAGAAAACATAATATATAAGCTAAAGACCTGTAAGGTAAGAAACAAAAGAAAAAATGCAGATCAAATATTATGAGATAAAACAAAACTTCCAAAAGTAACATTGAATGCCTTTTGTGTTGGCCATCTACTGCTGGGCATGGGGCCTGGCATTAAAAATGGTTTATAACTCTTTCCCACTGTTCCTCTAAAGAGGTAGGCATGTCTATGTTCTCCGCCTTTCTCCTTCCCCCTTACCCCACTCCCTTTCCTTCCTGGTATATACCCAGTGGGGCTCCACAGAATAACATTAATTTTTCATTTAAGAAGGTTATCAATAGAGAATAGCTTCTGAGTTAGGGATTTTGGCTTGTATCTACTTCCAACCTCAGAGCTGGGACCCAGTCAGGCCCAACCTATACAGGCTTTAGGAGGAATCTTCTCTGATGATGGTTGAGAAAGATACTGATCTATGAGTATGTAAGAATGTCACTAGAAGTGAATTTGTTCATTTAGTTACATTAGCATAATGGTAGTATTTGGTTTTCCCCTACGTCCTAGACTATCTCTTAAAACCCTAAGGTTAACAAAACTTCTGTAGGTGTACACATCTCATCTATTTATGTTTACTTTTAAATTATTATTTTTCCTTGTTTCTTCTTTTTTTTTTCAGGACACTCCATAACATGGTTCCCAGAACTCAGACTGTGCAGTGGTCACCTCATCATCAGTAGGGCATACAGCAGGACGTATGGTATCCCTAAACCTGACCCCGAACCCCCAGCCTCACCTCCCCTATAGTCCTTCACCCCTCAGCTTCCAGTGCTAGGTCCTTTTGCCCAGCAGGCCACATGAGGCCTGATCATATAAGAAAAAACCCACAGGGAGCAGGAAGGTTGTGTAGGGGGAATAAGAGAGGAGAGCAAAATAAGAGTTACCATCAGAAAGGGAGCCAGTATAGGTTTAAAGAGAAATCAGACACTAGGGAAATGTTTAGAGATCTACAAGCATGACACCAACTAACCATCTAAGCAACATTGGAGAGGCTACCTTAAATGCCCTCCCCTGATAATGAGAGTTGCAATGAGAGGATTATCATGATAAAACAAAAGATGTTTGAAATATTGCATGAAATCCTATTTTTTAATTTTGGCACACCTATTGGAAATGGAAAAATCAGTTCAAAAGTGAGAAAGAAACAAAGAAAATATAAGATTATATAAAAAATCACTGCCATAATTTTCTTGTTTTTAGTAATAGATTGATTGATTTCCATCTAGATGGTTTAGGCATGGTGTGCTGAGAATAGAATTAGAGGGATATCTAACCTATCTGTCAATTACTATCTATTTGCTTTTGTTAGAGAGGGGAGAGTGAGAAAAGAGAGAGAGAGAGAGAGAGAGAGAGAGAGAGAGAGAGAGAGAGAGAGAAAGAGAGAGAGAGAGAGAGAGAGAGAGAGAGAGAGAGAATCTACTGGGGAATTCTGACCTGAAGATACCATTCTCTTTTTTCTTAAGGCTTTTGGTGGTGTGAGTGAGATCCACATGCTTTATGGAAATATTTTATTTAATTTAGATTCACAATTTTGAACTTCAATTTTATATAAACCCAAAGGAATCTATGGGATATTAACTAACAAAATGGTTACATACTAAATTTCCTTCAATTTCAAACTTGAATCAAAAACAACTATCAAATGTATTAATAAAGAAATTTATTTAGCTATTATTCCAAACAATCCAAAAAAATAAGACAGCTACCATCAAAGATTCTCTTTCTCTGGAAACTTTGCTAAAAAATTGTTGTTGTTCAGTCAATTCTATACCCAGTCACCTAGCTCACTCTCAGAGGGTTTCCTTTTTCCGAAGTGAGGCAGTGAATGCAAATTTCCATCATTATTTCTGAGAAATGGTGAAAACATTGTAATATTACTAAAGTGTCCTGACTTTGCCGGGGACAAAAAAACGATAATTATCAAAATCAGTAATACTCATTTTGGTAGTGCTTATTTATTTTTAATCCAATAAAATAGATTTTACAAGAAATACCATCACATTTCTGTTACGAATTTATTAGTAATTCCAAAATGTTTATGGGATGTGAATTGCTGATTACGTTCTGATTATCCCATTCATCATTATTATTGGTTGATATCAGTTATTGAGGCATATTTGAATACTATTCAAAATATGATTTTCAATTTGTCTTATTGTAAAATGTGATTAAATGAAGATATAACTCCCTCTTTATTTTCATTCAATGGTTAATAATGGCACTTTATTATTTTAGAAGCATCTTATCTGATATTATATTTCAAACCCTTTTGCAAAATGTGTAAGTCTTATCTTCCAGGTGACCTTGAGTTTCATTGCTTGGCATTAAAGAATGAATCTGTATTTTATTGACCTGCTTGTAAACAAGCATACCTTGTCTTTTGAGCAACTACCCAGTTTATAGGAAACCACAAGATCCATAAAGACTATGGTCAGATGTAGTCTGACACAGTTATGTAAAGACATGGCTAAGAAAAATCATTGAACAAAACGATGTCCCATACACGTAGCAGTGAGAACTCACATGTGATAGAAAATTCAAGAAGGCCATTTAGTGTGGCTGTTGTACTGAAAGTGCTTCAAATTCACACTCTAGAACCAAATATTACAAGACCTCATTTAGAGAAGTATATAATGAGAAATAAGAGCATTAACTTACCAGTCATTTTTAAATACAAAACTTTCTGATGAATTGAAAACATTGCTTGTGATTTCAACTTGTTAAAGAAAATCCCATTGTGAATTTCATGATGGTGTGCAATTCATGTTTCTTGTAGTTCTTGAGAGAAGGTGGAGAGAGTTCACATTTCTTACATACTTCAGAAAAGCATTCAGAATATAACAAGATTTTATGTAGACATTACACCTAAATGGACCAATTCTGTGAGATGCATTTTCTTTTCTCTCCAAATGCCTCATCGTTGCTTGCCGGCACACTATGCAAGCCTTGTTTTAATTATGCTGTTATTTTATTACTTTAATTTTACTGTGTTAAGATTTTAGTGATATATAGAGCTCCAACCTACACAAAGTATGTTAACCTTAAAATTTTAAGTATAATTTATATTTTCAATGAATAATTTTGCATTTTATAGTTTTTTATTTTTGATGAAATTGACAGATTAATTTTCCAGAGAAACAGAATATCCTTAATTGTTGCAGCCCATGTCAGTATGTTCTAACTTATATAAATAAAATTTGTTTTGTGCAGTATTTTCATTTTAGTAATGTGTTCTTTTCTATGGTCATAGATTAGAAGCCTTGAGAGACACTCATATAGAAGATAATATAGAACCTGAGAATAGCTGCAATAATGCAACAGAAACATAGCCACAAGGAAAATGGTCTTTGTAGAGAGGTGTCAGATAAGCAATGGTGCAGATGTAGACTTGAGAAGACAGCAATCATTTACCTGAAGTGTAGTCCTCTCTCTTTCTGACATTCTGAACCCTATTTTCACATTTTATCTTCTCAGGTTATTCTTGTTTTACCACTGACTACTATTCTTTTAAGCTATGTTTTTTTTTTTTTTTTCACTTCATTTCTCTGGTGGAAAAGAAATGATGAGTACTGGACACTTACCAGTCTCTCCTTGACAGGGAAATAGTTTTCCTTGAAAATCTTATGGAACATATAGAAGAACCCTAGTTGAACATTAAAAGACTTCTTTTTGACACAACATCCTAGTGGATAATCATTGCTACTGCTCCATCTACAACTTCCATACACCTATCAGAGTCCTATTGCCTCCTCTGGAGACAGAGTAGAATTGTACTCAGCGACCCAGGTTTTCTTATCTTTTGTCTGTGATGACAATCAATTATATTGTTAAAGCATTCCTCAAGTTGATACTGGGAAAATTACGATTCTTTTTTTGTTTTTTGTTTTTTTTTTTTTTTTTTTTTTTTTTTTTGAGACAGTGTTTCACTGTGTAGCTTTGGAGCCTATCCTGGCACTCACTCCGGAGTCCAGGATGGCCGAGAACTCACAGAGATCCTCCTGCCACTGCTTCTTGAGTTCTGGGATTAAAGGCAGGCGCCACCAACGCCCGGCTGAAAATTATGATTCTTATAAACCTGCTTATCAAAATGTTTCCTTCATGCCAGGTAGAAATTTAAATGATTTATGTCCAGGGCACAACACAGAATTAAAAAAGATCATTTTAAAAATTGACCACATGTTAAAATGATAATCTGATAATCAGTATATTATTATATTACATATTGTCATCAATCTTAAGACAGTGTTGTACTTGAAATGTTTTACCCCCAAAGCACACATTAAATATTTTGGAACAGCTCATATACTTGTTAAGATCAGGTGTCTCTGGCTATGCCTCAAATAAATAACATTTGTTGAAATACTTTCTGCATTATTTGTCAGAAGAAGACTTAGCCATGACTCAAAGTCACATATTTTAATAGCTTCCCTACTTGTTCAAAGAAGAAATAATTAATGGAATACAAAAATAGAGTAAGGAAAAATTTGTTTAGAAAAACCTTCACCAAACCTAATTTAATTTCTCATTGCCATTCTAAACAAATGATATGATGTGCATTTTCAAGAAGGGCTTGGAAGCAATTGCACTAAGACAATTTGAAGGGGAGAAAGTGATTATCAACAACCTTTATATTATAAAATTACAAACAGCTGATTATTCCGTATATTCTTCAAATTACTCATTACAACATATATTCGTAAAAGAAACCTGCACTCAGAAAAATGTTGAAATGAGACTCTGAATGATGTATACCTCAACCAATCAATACAAGGGAAACTGCTTACAGGATTCACATGATTAGGTAAACTATTATCTAAATTTTAGTTCCTTTCTTTCTTTTCTCCCTCTTTACTGTCTTTTTGTCTTTTTAATTTGTATTAAACTATAAAGCATTCAGGGTAAGATTCATTTTCCATAAATTAGTAGCATACAGAGGAAATACTTTCTTGAGCTACTAAATCTCTTTATTAAATTTGTATGTTGAAACAAATCCTGATTTCTAATTAAATAAATCACTTGATTGTAATGAGCTCACCAATGAAGATATAACACAGACAGATTAAGGAAGCCTTTTAGGCATTCATCTGTTCAGTCTCAAACTCTATCCATCTCAGGAACCTTCTATATAGTAAAAATGGGCATGCTGAACCCTTGAAGCTTCAACTAAGATTTTAAAATTTTACTATCAATTATCTTTTTTCACTTATCCTGCATAATCTCTCTCTCTCTCTCTCTCTCTCTCTCTCTCTCTCTCTCTCTCTCTCTCTCTCACACACACACACACACACACACACACTCAAGCAAGGAAGGTAGAAAGAAAACCATGACATAGTTGAAATAAAAAAATAGCTTTATATTATCTTCCATGACTCATGTATATGTCTGCCTTATGTGTTTATTTGTTTATAAAATATCAGTTAGATAGCACCAATCTTGTCATGGTGGCTCATGACTTAAATCCCCACACTTGGGAGGCAGAAGCAGGCAGATCTCTGAATTCAGGACCTTCCTGGCCCACACAGTTCATAGTGAATTTTAGATCAGCCATGGTTTCACAGTGAGACCGTATCTCAAAAAAATCAGTCTGTTCAATTTCAAATAAAATAGCCTCATCACACCAAACATTCCTAGCTTCTCATATCCATGAAGCAAAAATGCTTATGACACAGTCAATATTCCCCACTGTGTTTTGAAAAAGTGTGCCGAGGCTTATAACAAAAATTAGGATCAAGAAACAAAGTATAAAAAGTTCAGATTTCTAAGACAGTTAAAAGATACAGAAGAAAGAAACAGACAGGAGTCTGACATTCAGTAGATGAGACTGTTTAACATACACAGCAAGGGGCAATTGAGTGTCTGCCAGGGGAAAAAGTTGGCGGTGGCCCTTTGTAGTGGTAGGATAAGGGGCTTGAGAATGACAAAGATGTTCCAGCCATGGTCCACATTTCTTCCCTGCAGCTTCTCCTTTGGAAATTGTTTACTCAAGGCTAGACAGATGGCCTGGGGAGACAGGCTGTCTCTCTAGGTACTTCTTTCTGTGCTGACCAGTAGTGTTGAGTGAGGTCATCTGTATTCTTACAACAGTATCAGATACAACATCTGATACAACAGTATCAGAATACTGTTGTAGCACCAATGCATCTATCAGTGAGTAAAAGAAAGAATATGTATAATTTTATAAGAATATGGTATAATTTTAAAAGTATATAACCATTATCAAAAATAACTACCAGAAAAACATTACAAACAAGAGGATAAATTTATATTAATAAATTTAGGTATCCATTCAATGTAAGTGCATTTTTAGGAAGAAAACTAACATTTTAAGTAAAAAATAACAGTTTGAAAGACAAAACAGTTAACCCCCATTTTAAAGCAGATAATCAGATGCTATTAAAATGTAAAGTTCATTTCTTGCAATTTGGTATAAATAGATATGCTCACATATCACTAAAGATATGCTAATCTATTTGCATTGATATATACTCAACCTGTTACAATGAAACACTTTGGAAAGAAAAGAAATGATAAAATATATTGTAATTATAGATAAAATCTTAATTAGCATCATGAAGTTTATTTTTAGGTGATGTCAATGAATGATTATAGTCTATCTAAGTGTTATAAAGGATGTGTATTATCAAATTTGACTTATCATTAATTCCTAGGAACATTCTTTTATTGCTAATTCTGTATTCAAAGGTCTCAGATAATTAAATGAACCAGATGCTTTGATAAGAGTTTTGACCAAAAGCTAATGCCATGCTCTGTATTCATAAAGTTTCAGAATGTGTTCAAGAAAGAAAGTTTACTGATAAATTTACTTCTACAATTACAACACACTAGTTTGCATTTTATCCTAACAGGAACAACAAAAAACCAGACTGGGAATGTAGGAGATGGCAACAAGAAAGTCTTTGAAAGTCAGATATTTAATCTGAATTACAAAAAATACTGAAGAATTATGGAGATTAATTATATCTGAAAAGATAAAAGTACTATCAAGGAAGACGGTGAATAAGGACATGGGGGAAAGGAACATTCTGTGCTGAGAGCAGCTGGTTTGAGGGAAAGATGAGTAAGAGATAAGAATTTAGGCATGACAAGGATCTTTGAAGAATGCTTCTTACCCTTTTTTCTATAGGTAAGAATCTACTCTTTAGAAAGGTTCATATGGTGATGCTAGCTGATTGCACTTGGAAGGAATTTCTTTCAGAACATATATATATATATATATATATATATATATTATATATATATATAAATTGGTTACTCCCCAGCCCTATTGAGGAACTTTCTCTTTCCAGAACCCAACCTTAGCTAAAACATTGATAACTCTACTGCACACAGGGCTCAGAAATCACTGAGGAGGGATAGGAGGTGGAAAAACCACAATAGTCCCAAGAACATGATATTCTCTATGAGATTATGTTTTGTAGAACTGTCACAAATTATCACAATAAAGTTTCATTAGTATGACTGCATAAACATAAGCTAAACGAGGATGACACTGGTCAACATCTAATGTTGACAGGGAGAAATCCCAGGAGAACTCAAAAAAGAAAAAAAAAAAACTACAAGTAACTAAAGAGTACTGAGATCTACCACTTATGGACACAGCACACTCAAGTTTCTTACTCTGACCCAAATTTTGTAGTTTTGGGAACTTGATCCCCCAGTACAATAAGCTGTCTGTTTTTGATGACTCATCTTAAATTATCACCAATTTTGTACTTTTACACAAATTAAGAGAAATAGTGTTCCACAGGGAAAGGTATATTAATTAGTTATACTTTAATACCAAATGGTCAGACCTGAAATGATATTTATACAAGTATTATATAGATACTGAGCAGGGTGGATTTAGGTATATTTATCAATAAGTAAAAAGTAGGTGATAAACAGGGATTGAATTATGTTTATGGTAGGGTTTGCAGGGAGGAAATGGAAGGAAAATTTGATTACATAATAATCTCTAAGAATTAAAACATTAAGATAAAACAAACAAACAAAAAGAAAAAACAACTGAAATTGAGAAAGACAAATCTGGTTATAGTGAAGCAGTTGAATAGTTTGCTGGATAGATACAGAAAGACAAGAGGAAGTAGAAGTGAAAAAAAAAACCTTAGAAAACAAAAATTGAGATCAGTGTTTGAGCAATTGCTAGTGCATATACTTTCAGGAAAATAAGTGGAATGCCTCTGGGAAAGGTACCACTGAGATGCACAAAACACTCCAAGTGGGTTTAGAGAGGAAGGTGAGCTTACATTTGGATACTTCTATATCCTAATCATAAAAAGATGAACAATGCCCAGTATGTGAGTTAAAAATGTTGTGGGATATTTATACACTGTGAAGATGTATTCTGTGATGGGTGTAATAAAAAGCTGAAAGGCCATTAACTAGACCGGAGACACAGGCAGGACTTACATCAGAGAGAGAGAGATCACTGGGAAGAAAAAAGGGGGGAGTTTCCAGCCAGAGGCAGAGAAAGCAGCATGGGCACTACAGAGTAAAGATGACTGAGTCATGTAAAAGAATGAAGATTAAAAAATTTAAGTTATAATAACTAATCAGAACACATCTAAGCTAAGACTGATCTTTCATATTTAATAATACATTTCCATGTTGTTATTTATAGACTGGCTGTCCCAACAAGATACTACAACCATGTAATAATGTTTAAAATTCATGGGAAAGTACAACATTGGAGATAATTTTGGATGATTCATCATACGAAGTCCACTTTCCATATTGGGGGATGAAGTTACCAAAAGTACAGGATACGAGGTAAGTAGGTCAAAGTAAGAAGAGTTGGGAATGCTACATCAGGATGTCATAGAAACACTGTGTAATGTTTTCCATTACTATTGCAGTGACAGAACAGATAAATACAGAGAACAGAAGATGAGACATTATTGACCTTATCATGCACAGAATCTATAACTATTTTACATGTTCCATAATTTTCAGTATCACTAACTTATTCAGTATGGTATTTTAGATACAATACATAGATTGCATGGGTATTTATAGCTCATATATATATGCATATGTGTATGTACAAATGTGAATATTAGTTAAATGAAGCTGGTCCCTAATTAGGAAATAAGTTTATTATTCTATGTGAATTTAGAAATAATAAATATAATTTCTTATAATTTTTCTTGTAAATTTATAATATGCCAAAACATACATATGCAACAAATACATACATGGTTTCCTCCATGATTGGCTATATATCTAATAGGAACAAACAAACAGGACTCCTGGGGAAAGCCTTCCATAAGTACTGAATGATTCATCTCATGGTAGACAAAGCATGGCTAACATAATCTCTCTGTTTATAGACAAAAAACAAAGAGTGGAAGGAGGCCAAGTTTTCAAAACTTAGTTTAAGGGCGTGACCCCTAATGACCCATATGACTTTTTAATAGCTACATTTCCCAGTAATAATATCCAGGGATTAAGCCTTTCACATTGTAAAATTAAACATGTAAACTATAATACTGTTTAATCTCACTTGATCCATGATAAATATGGACTTTTTAAAGGATAATGTCCAGATATAATTGTCAAAGAAGAGAAGAAGTCTACGTGATATAATGAAGAGCATCACTCACTCCTTTCTTTCTGCTCAGCGTATAGGTTGGGTCACTAGCCTGGTGCTTTGAAGTTTAAGTGATTTTTTCCCTTCAGTCCACTAACTTATCTTGTAAAATGAAAGCTCACACTTCCCATTAAAGTGAACAAAATATAACAGTTTAAATAGAGCAAAGTTGCCTCACAAAGCATATGAGAGCGTGACTTGTGTTGCTGAGAGCAAGCAAAGTAAGTTATCATTGGAGAGAAAATTGTGAGAACAACCAAACAGGTCAACATTTGTCTGACACAGCATCCAGAAAATCAAAGTATTTATCTTCAAAATTTGCTGTAGTTGAAAACAGACTTTTAAAATGTACTCTCTAGATCGGGAAAGTGCTTTGCCTTTATTATTTTTGTTATATGAACTTTTGAAGAATTTGTTCTCAAGTGCATTTCTCCATTATTCCCAGTGAGTTGTAGTTTGCTCTATGTGTTAGAGACAGTATTATGAAAAATGAAGAGACCTTAAAGAGATAGGGCCTAGAAAGAATTCTCTAGGTCTTGGTAGGTGTTTTTTTTCTGGGTTGTGCTTTTCTCAGAATGAGCTTTTTTGAAATGCCCAAGCTATTATGTGCTTCTTAAGTGCATTCTCCACTGACATGCACTAAATTGATACTTAATATCAATTAAGTATTCCCACATCCTTAATATGACACAGCCGTAAGTTCCTGACCAGATTGAGCAAGCACTAATGCCATTGTCCTTCAGCTCACCAAACTGTGAGTTTGATTAATCTATTCCCTTTAAAAGCATCCAGCCTGAGGTGTTTAGTTATAGTAGGGAAAGGCTGAAGGAAAGACCCAGCTCCAATAAAACTGCATTTCTATCTTGAAACCCAACCTCCTTCAAATGTTTGTCTTCAGCTTTAGTGATTAGATAACCATTTTGGGTTATTTCATAGGACATAACACTCCAGGCACATTCAGAAAAAAACCAAACATTTGGTCCACTACATATGAAATGAAACCATAGTATAATTTCCCAGTGGAAATTCTGAAGACACTATACCTTGGCAGAAATCTTGAATACAAGCCTATAAGAAGCCTAAAGCAAACATCCATTTGAACTTTTGTTCAGATTTATGATTCACAGAGACCATATAATAAAGAGAAATTTTAGGATAAGTAATAGATGACTTAAGAAGGTCCATTAAGTGCTAACTCCAGTGACAAAATGACTTAATATGTCTCTATTTTATGCATTTTACAAATAAAATGATTATCTGTACCTCATTTTATATGCATCCATTTCTTTTATTTCTTCTATTACTTCCTTGATTGATATTTTAATGAGAGCATCAAGAGTTGTAGCCCTGGACACTTCTAACTTTTTCAGGAGAAAGAATTATAACTATTTGCAGATACATCATACAGTTTCAGTTTCCAGAGCATTTTCTATTAAGATAATGCTTCACTAGACAGAGGTTGTGTGCTCATGTCATGAAGAATGTTTTCTGTTTACATTGGCTGAACAGACAGGGAACCAGACAGTGCAGTGCTCCCCATATGGCATATGACTTGGTCCAAATCTATACTCTCTTATTCTGTTATTGTTCTTAAATATTTTTGTTCAATAGTAATTAAGTCATGTTACCATTGCACAAAATGTCCCACACATATAGATTTTGGAATTTTAAGTCTTAACTATTATAAAACACTACCAAAGAAAGTGAATCAAATATCAGCCATTCAAAATAGCAGTTCAAAATACCTATTCAAAAATACTTTTGCATAAACAATTTCACATAAGCCCGGCAATATAAAACTTGAAATTCATTATGCATGTAGTTAAGTATCTTGACTGAAATCTAACACTAGCAGTAGTCCTGACACTTGTCATATTGTAGACACTCTGTATGTATGTATTGAATTCAAACAAAGGATTTGTCTCTTTTCACACATTCATTTTTTCATTCTCTTAGAGGTTAGTAAGTCTACTTATTAGAGCATTATACACTGAATAACTGAATATAAGAGTATATAACTGAATGCAAGAGACATTCCTTTCAATAACAACAACATATGTACTACTGTGTTTCAGAGCAAATATTGACAAAAAAAGCATTTTGAATAGAAGTGTGAATAATGTTGTTTTACAACAGGTATAAGCGTAAGAATTAAGCATTGAAACAAGAGAGATGTTTCCAATTAAAATGACAGCAGAACATAGGTGTATGATTTTTTAAGAGAGAGACAAAGGAAAAAAATTATCAGTGACTTAAATTATTAATATGCAGTCTAAATCTCCTCTAAACATTGTCATATATGTCTAATGTATGCTTTTCTATTTTTAATAAAAAATAATTAAATTACTTACAATGTAAGATTAAGTATTATATACTTAATGTTTTCTATTCATATTTTCTCATGTTGGCAGATTGCTTTGGCTCCAAAGCCCTATATCTTAAGTAAACTGGGCCTAACTTGTTTCCACAGTTGGGATTACAATTTACCCTAATTTATTCATGCTTCTGTGAAGACTACATTTTTACTTCCTACAATGACAGCAAAAAAAAAAAAAAAGAAAAAAAAAAGGATTCTAGTCTATGTAAATCATGTGCTTCATTATGTAAATATGGCTACTATCAGGTAGCCAGGCCCATATTAAGCCCTTGGCAATATGCCAATAACTTAATGTTTATTCCTTTTCTAATTGATGTCTCTCTGAATTCTTAGTATTGAAGAGTTTATTTTAATTGTTAAAAGATTACTCTTTCTAATTTTACTCTATAAATTATTTGCTAGGGCTAGATTAAGTTTTTTTTTAGAAATTACTTTTAATTTGTTTGTTTGTTTTGTTTTTATCTTTGTGTCTAAAGTCTTATTTTCATTCTTTTTCACTTGCTTTTTTATGCTTGGCTATACTTCTAGAGTACTTGGACATTATGGTTGAGGATAATTAGAAAATTAATATTATACAATAGAATATAGTGATCTGGGTCCTAAGATATTAGATTACCTTTACTAGTATATGCATATTTTCCTCAATCCAATACAATTTCATAATTTCAAATCTTTAGTAAGTTATATTTTAGTTTAGCCATCTTTAAAGGCAAATTATTTATTATAGTTTTCATGTCTGGGTCTGCAAGTGTAAACTTTTATAAATTAGTGACAAGATAAACACTTGAATATGTACCTTAGAAGATGTAGTAAATATTCTTTTTAGGACTGGATATCCCATTAGATATGAATTGTATTCTGGGCAATTGTTTAGTAATAACCTTTGCTAAATTGTATGCAGCCTTTACTATACTTAAAAGAAAACATAGATGCTCCACATTTTAATATTATCATCATTCAAGATAATGAGCCATACAAACCAGTCCATTACCAATCTAAACGCCATAAATGTCAAAGTAAAGAAGTATGCAATATTCTGGTCCCAAAGAACAAAGGACAAAAGTAATGATAGTACCTCTTTGTATTTGCCTTCTATCACACCATGCATAACAAACGATACCATAATTGTAGTCAATGTTATTTTAACAGGTTATCAAGGGAAAATAGTGAGGGAGGTTAGAGGGTGTTTTGATTACTGCTGTGAAAAATAATTCAAGCACATTAACTTAAAATAGCTAGCACGAGGAAGATAGCAATTTCAAAATGCATTTGATTTTACCCTTTCCAGTTTTACAAATGGGAGATTTCAGTACTTATCTAATTCATTATATTAGTCACTTCAGCGTAGTGCATGAAAATGATGTCTGTTTTACCAATTGCAGTAATCAAAAGGACTGTATGTAAGTCCTTCCTTCCTTCCTTCCTTCCTTCCTTCCTTCCTTCCTTCCTTCCTTCCTTCCTCCCTCCCTCCCTTGCTCTCTTCCCCCCCCTTTTCCCTCTCTCCCATTTTATCTATCTTTCTTTAACACAATTCTTTATACATTTTTTGGGGGGAATTTCACATCATGCATTCCAATCCCTCTTATGCCCCAGTCTCTCCACACCTGCCCCTTACACCTGCAGCATGCAGCCACCAAGTTAATTAAAGCAAAACAAACAAAAGCCCAGCTTGCTCCTCTGTCTTTCTAACACCTCATTGTAGTGTCATTGGGAGCTGTGGTATGTCACTCAGTATATACCCTTTTGTCCAGTCAATCAGCCCCATCTGTCAAATGTTCATTACAATGAGTCATTGGTCTGGGTTAAGGTCTGGTACATCATCGCTGAACCCTTACCAAAACTCCCCTCTGATATCCTTCTGTTGCTCCAAGTCATGGAGATCCTGTGGTTATCATTCAGCAGAGCAGTCCCTTCCTGAACTTCAGCAGAGCATAGATAACTCTATCTAACATGCTAGGGTGGAGCCAACCCAAGGCCCCAGAATGTGGGTTTGGGTGATAACTGGGCTGGTCATTCTGGGCGACTGGGACCACCTTCTCAGGAAAGGGGCAGAGCCACCTCTCCTAGGCTCATGCTTTTGGGGACAGCTCTCACAGGCCCATGGTGAGGGGTGGGGATATCTCTTCCTACGGAGGCAGAGGAGGAGAGCAGGTCTTCTGTGTAGTGTCCAGCAAGGGCAAGGCCAACTATCACAGGGCCAATGAGGAGGGTTGAGTCCAGTTCAGCATAGCTCTCAGATTTCAGAATAGCATGTTTCCCATTACCCACTGTGGTAACAGAGGACAAGGATATCATCACAGACCACAACTGTAGCAAGAACATGGACCCAGACATGATGCCCTCAGCAGCAATGCAGGCAGACATCACCATGGCCCCAGTGGCAGTACAGATCACCCAGATCAGAATGGCACCACTGATGGCAGCAATTTCCTCAGACACCAACATGGTCTCAGGTGGCTGTCCAAACCCAGGTCATCTGCATGACCTTCAGTCTTTACTGAAGTTATGAACCTCAACCCAGACCCTGGCTGCTGCTACAGGGCCACAGAATTAGACATGACTCCCCAGCAACAGCCTGGGCCTGAATGTCATCATGCCCCCTGGTGGTAGCACAGGCCACTCAGATGACCATGGCCCGAGGCAGCAGCCCAGATGCAGATGCCATCCTGGTCCTGGATGGCAAGAAGGCTGGCACTATCAGTCCATTCCTTAGTGCCCTTGCTTCTTCAGAGATGCCTCTGACCATAGCAAAGGAACCATTCCACCTCTCTCTCACACCCATGCCTCCATCATATACTTGCTCCTCATAAAGGTACCCAACCATCTGGTGCTGCCAGGAACCTGGGCCGCCTATGGATACTTCAGGTTGGCTTGACCATGAGGACTCAGGCTGCCCCTGGATGTCTTTTATCTACTTCAAATAAGCAGCTTCTTCTTCTTCTTCTTCTTCTTCTTCTTCTTCTTCTTCTTCTTCTTCTTCTTCTTCTTCTTCTTCTTCTTCTTCTTGTGCCCTTTCTTAATTTAAATTAGAAACAATCTTATTCTACATTTCAATCCCAGTTCCCTCTCCTTCCCATCCTCCCATTCTCCCCCACCAACCCCCCATTCCATTCCCCTTCTGCTCCCCAGGGAGGGCAAGGCCTTCTATGGAGGATCATCAAGTTCTGTCACAACATTTGGGGCAAGGCCTAGGCCCTCCCCCATGTGTCTAGGCTGAGAGAGTATCCCTCCATGGGAAATGGGCTCCCAAAGTCCATTCATACATTAGGGATAAATACTGATCCCCTACCAGAGGCCCCATGACTGACACCCACATAGAGTGGGGCTGGTTCAGTCCTATGCTGTTTCCCAAGTTTCCCAGCTGTCAGTCTGGGGACGATGAGCTCCCCTTTGTTCAGGTCAGCTGTTTCTTTGCATTTCCTCGCACTTTCTAATCAGCTGTTTCAATAATATAGTGGAAAACATGAAGGTTGAAGGAGATAAATCTATTATGCACTTATAAATGTATTCATTTACTCATTTCCCCAGTGAACATTTACTCCTAAAAGTAAAGCCAGTGCCCTCTCTGCAACATTACAGTTCTTACAAGTCTATGTCTTTTTGAGCTGCATACGTTTTGAAACTCCAGAGATGTGTTCACCAATGCTGCAAGACAATGGCCTAAACCCCAATGCTTTATGAAATAACATGTGATCTATAGTTTATATAAATTATGTAAAAGGCAGGGATACTTGAGAAGTTCTGACTTAACTAAAATTCTGTGGTTTAAATTAATCTCACATGCTTTATCTATACACAAACATCCCTTTTATATAGAGATAATCTAAAGACTCTTGTACATGACATATACTGGTATCTGAACAAGCAACTTTTATTAAGGTTTGCCCTTTCTTTTTCAGCTTAGTGGTGTTTTGTGGTTTTCTGCTCTCTTCCCTCTTTAGGCTCCTCCTTTCTCTTTGGACAGAACATGCAGAAAATCAGAACAATTAAATATCAACTTGAAACATATGGTATAGCTGAAATTCCTTTGCACATTCGACCTTCTGGTTAACAATATAACTATTTTTGTTTTCTGCACCAATAATAAATGATATCATCAAACACATTTTGAGAAAAAATAAAAAGATCATATTTCCCTTTAAATTTTGTACAAAGTGGTCTTTGTGGTAGGGAAAAACATGTTCAAAATTTGAACACTATTGTACTTCAAAGAATCCATGAAAAAATTGCTTCATATTGTAAGCTGTGAGTTTGTGAAATGTGCCGTGTCACTGAACTTGCCTAAGATAGATAATGTCCCTGAAGAGTTGCACTAATCTTAAGAAACTGCCAATAATTGTTTGGCCACTCCCCAATTTGAGGTTGAGACCATGAAGGGAGCCTGGATGATCGGGAGCCTGAGACTGGAGGTCTATGAAGAGCACATAGACCTAGGGTAGAAAAAAACAATGAAATGATTCCTAATGATATTCTGCAATATTTTTTGTTTGATGCCTAGCCCAATAATCATTAGGGCAGCTTCTTCTAGCAGCTGATGGGAGCAGATGCAGAGAACCACAGCCAAACATTAGGCAGAAAAAGAGCTCAAATTGCACAACACCATCTTCATTTGTCCCTCCCATTGAAGCTTTGGGAGCCCAGATAAGTGAGGAGGAAGAAGTATAGGAGCAGAGGGGTATGGAGAACACCAGGAGAACATTGCCCACAAAATTAACTAACTAGGCCTAAAGGGACTCATAGAGACTGAAGCAATAATCATGGACCCTGCACGGGTCTGAGTGATGTTTCTGCACATGTTATAGTTGTTAGCTTAGTGTTTTTGTGGGATTCCTAATGGTGGGAGTGGTGGTATCTATGCTTCATCTGCTCTTGGGACTCTTTTCCTCCTACTGCATTGCCTCTCCCAGCCTTGCTGTGAGAATTTGTGTCTAGTTGTATTGGAGCTTGTTAAGTTGATATCACTGGGAGGCCTTCCCCTTTCTAAAGGCAGACTGGGATTTGGGTGGTGCAGGATTGGGGGTGAATATGGGAGAGATGGGAGGAGGGGATGGTGAACTAGGAGGTGTGGAAACTGTGTTTGGGATGTATTGCATGAGAGAAGAATAAACACACACACACACACACACACACACACACACACACACACACACTCACACAAAGCAGCTGCCAATTGTAAATTTTACTGCCTTTACTATTCTTACAAGTCACTGGATAGTGGGAACTAACCAGTAACCTCTAGTTTGCTTCTGCAAAAGATGTTTGCTTGCAGGAGCTAACACAGGATGACTACTGTAAAGGTAGGCACTACAGTATGTGAGCTAATTCAACTCCCATAAAAGCTGTACCTTTGTGGTTTCTGCTTTTATAAGGCAAAGACAAATATGGCTAGTGGTTGCACTTTGTCATGTACTTTACTAAAATGTGTCATTTTCCCTATAATCTTGTGCTAACAGAGCTAAATTGGTGCACTTCTACCTATAGCCACCATGAAGAGCCTGATAGAAAAATTAGAGAAGGATAAACCATAAGGAACCCAAACTCATTTTAGTGCAAAGCTAACAAGCTTAAGAAATGAGATCTATCCAGATTTAAAATGGGGTGTAGTCATGTCTCTAAAATTTCAAATACATCTTGAAAATCTATAATAGTTGGTGAAATGAAATCCTTCAATTTGTAGTAATAGCTGTGTTACTTGCTGATGTTTGTTCAATTTTAGTCTTCTACCTATGTAATCTAGAGCAAAGAGAATTACTTTTGAACTTAACAATATTGCTAGAAATAGTTAAAACCAAACTTCCAACTATTTTCATTGTATATTTAGTGACTGATATATTTAATGAATGATCTATTATATGCTGTACAGAAATCTATATCCTTTTACAATGTCTTCCAGGTAAGTACAGTTAGAACCTGTGACCTTTCTAAGCAGTGAAACAGTAGCAACAATGATTGCATGGCATCTCTGTTACTATTCAGGCATCTGCACTGGCTTGTCCTTGGGGTTCTGACAGGATACGCCCTCAGCTGCACCCAATAAGAGCACCACCTTATTATGCTCCATATTCATATATGAATATGAATAAGTACATATTCACTGTTCCTTTTTAAAAGGGCCCTCCCTCCCTCCCATCCTTCTCTGTTTCTTTCTCTCCCTCTCTCTGTCTGTTCACCCCTCCCCCTCTTTACTTTCTCCTCTCTCCTGTTGTTCCTGTCTCTGGAAGCTGTGCTTCCCACTCCCCTTTCCCCCATTTTTATGATCTTTTTCCTAATATGAAACCCCCTTGCTTGAACCCTGTAACATGGCATCTTTCTCTTGTGTGCTGCTTTTCTTAAATTACAGCAATCTCCCCCTCTGAGTCATACAAGGAGTGGTATACTGATATAGATATCACGTTTAAATATGTGTATCCACTAGTTGTTTAATCTCATCACTTTGACCAGTTATGAATCTTAGTATTCTTTGTTAATCAATAAAGAAATGTCTCTGACCAATACTGAAGGTATCCCTGACGTATGTGCAAACATAAATATTTAGAAGTCAGTTTGACACTATATCCATTTAGCAGAATAACAGTGTCAGATTCCTCCTAGGACCTTCGACTTCACTAGCCAAGAGTCTTTGTCAGGTTTATAGTCTAAGGCTTTATTTCCTTCTTGTGGCGTGAATCTCTAATCGGATGACACAATAGGTCACAATAATATGTCACAATATGTCACAGAATAAAACAAGACTCCCTCGTTACATTTTTGTATGCAAAACCTTCTAGAAGAGTGGCAAAAAAATTATCTCACTGGCCACAAGAAATAATCCACCACATTTTGAGATACAGAAGTATATGGTCACATTTCAAGGATCTGTGTGGAAGGCCCGTGGAGCTTCAGCTGGCTGCTAAGAAAAGAATGTGGACCCAATTTCTATTTCACCAAAAAGGTGAATTCTGCCAGACACTTAGGGAGAAGACAAGCAGGCCCTTCCTCCACTGAACCTCTGAGGATAACACATGGAGATAAATATCTGTAATAATAAAGAGTAATATGGCAAGTGTACGATATAACTAATACATACTTTGTAATACAGCTCTAGACAAGAGGTAGAAGTAATTGCCTTAGTTCTGTAATGTTGCAAACTCCCACTTCTGGCTGAATTTCCTTCCAACATACTTAAATCATCAGTATTATTTTGTGTTATTAAAAAGACCCAAACAGAGAGGTGGAGCTGGAAAAATCATTTGTTTTAGATAGTTTTAAGGCAAGGTTAGATGAGTTCAAATTAGTGAGATTTAACTTTTGAACTATGAAGAAAATAGCTAAGGAATATACCAAATTAGAAAAGAGGAAAATAATTCACTCTTTCACTCAATAAACTAAAAAAAAAATAAAGATGGTAATGTTGGTAATGAGGGACAAGAAGAAAATTATATAAGACATTAAAAATAAGTAATAAAGCAAATAGAGAAAAATGCCTTATATTCTCTGGGTCTTACACCCATGTATTCAAATAATTCTGATTCAAAAATGTACAATTTAAAATTATATATATCACATTTAAATTATATTACATGTGCTTCATACTGTATATACTCTTCCCTTGTAGTTGCGTTTATACAATAGATTGTAACAATACTTTATGTAGAGTTTAAATTAAGTTTATTAGTCATTTAGTATAGATGATAACACAGACTATTTAAGTAGATGGAAGGATGTTCACATGTGGTATACAAATAGCATTTTATGCACTTTGGAAGTTTAGCCTCCAAATTCTAAGGACAATGTGAATCCTGGGGCACCCATTTTCCCAATATCAAGTAACAGCTGTAATCACAATAAATGTGTTAGGTCATGATTATGTTCATACCATATGTTGCAGAAAATAGGAACTCTGGACCAAATTCTTTTTGGTGATGTACAGCTGCATTCATTGTCCTTAACACTTTGACCCAAGTGCTGAAGTCAGTGTTTCTTTCACCAGATTGTCTGTGCTGACTGAGATGCTGATTGGGTCCCAAGAATGGAGCGGGGATGGTTCACCTCTGTCTCTCTCTCTCAGTGTGTGTGTGTGTGTGTGTGTGTGTGTGTGTGTGTGTGTGTGTGTGTGTGTGAGCAAAACTCAGTAAAAGTAAGTAAAGAAACCTTATCTGGTATCTCCTCATGCTAACATTACAATATTTTGAAATCTATGCATGCATGGTGTTGAATCCCACATGTTGTAGCCCTATGTGTAATTTGGATGAAGTAAATAAAATCAAAATATTAACAATAAAGAGCAAAAGAGATGGCAGCACATGCTAGTGCCATGTGGAACAAAGAGGACCCTGCTGGTAGGAAAGATGATAACTTTCAGTATGGCAGTTACTCAAAGAGTTAAAAATCAACCTACCATACGAGACAAACTTACCACTCCTTGGCAAGTATCTAAGATCCTCCATGTCCTCCTCTAGAGATACATGCTCAACTACATTTGTTGTCATTTTATTCACAATAGCACAATGGGCAGGAAATGGAAATAGCCTACGTATTATTCATCAATCGACAAATGTCTAATGAAAATGCTCACTAACAAAATGGGATTTTCATTTTCAGAATGGACTACAATGTCAATCTCTTTCCCTCATTTTCTGTCTTCTGTTCTCTCCCCCCCCCCATCCCCTTTCTCTCTGGGATAGAGGCCACAACAAGAAGATAACAAAATAAGGAAACAAAAGAGAGTAAAAAAGAAAAGAAAATAATCATAACCACATGCCCTTCCTGCCAGCAGACCAGGAGACATCCTTCCGAAGAGCCAGAGATTTCAAAGCAATTTAAAGGCAAGTGTATCTATCCTACACCCAGCATCTGCTTTCTTCCCCTTCCTCGCCCATCTGTTATTTTCCAGAAATGGATGTTCTCACTTATAATTGCAGAAATCCATCTATTTCATTGAACTTTTCTATCGATTCCTATTACCAATAATCTGATATAGTTACATTGTAGAAACATAAGGAATGGACTATTCTTCCTATCACTTTTACCAGAAAGGTAAATTGGCTGACTTTTAGGGCCATGTGCATGGGTCATAAGTCAAGAACAATTTAGCCTTTGTTATTCAAACAGAGAAATGCCTCATGCAATAGAAAAAGACACAGAGTAATGCACCCAGATATTTCTTCTCATAGACAGAGCACTATAAATTCCCAGCCAGCTATAAATTGATTTCCTAATTTACTCAGGCTGGATTTCCAGAAAAAAATCTCTTTTGTTGTTGTTTATTATAGATGTTTTTATGTTGAGTAAGATTCACAAAATTATTATGTATAGTTATATGCTTTCTTTAAAGAGAAAAATTTAAAAATGATCACTTCAAGTTGTCTTCTAAAAGAATAAAACAAATAATACACATGCAGTGAATTTTCTTCCCTAAAATAAAACCATTTTATTTTTATTCCTCTTTTTTTCTGGATAGGTTCATCATTGGAAGATCAAAAGTTCAGAGCTCTTATACTACCTCACTATATATTATTTGAAGTACAGATAAAATGTGTTTTATGTAGTCAGCTGTTTGCTCATATTGCATGACTTTGATCTCTCCCTCAAATGGTGACAGTCCTGCCTTCGGAGCTGGGAGTTTTCAGAGCCTGAGCTAGTTAAGCTGCCAATGGTCCAGAGTTTATAGAGCTGCTGTCTATTACTGTGATAGATTCTATCCAGCACATCCAGCACTTTTTCAAGGAGGCCTGACATTTACAATCCTGGTAAGTGGTGGCAAAGGAAGGTGTTCTAGCTCACCATTTCTTTGTAATGCTATTCAGACATAAGCCCACGATCATTTACTTATTCAGCCCTCCAGGTACTAAGAACATTGACCCTCAAGAAAGAGTGTAGCCATCTGAATAGGTAAATGGGTCAAAAATGTGAATGATCAATGAATTCAGTATTAAGCATTTTTTTGTATTTGGGGCATAAATGTTTAGAATTGAGACTTCTTCCTGATGGATTTTTCCTGTGATGACTATGAAATGACCTTCTTCATCTCTTTTGATTGATTTTAGTTTGAAGTCTAACTTGTTAGATACTAGGATAGCCAACCCAGCTCGTTTCTTGGGTCCATTTGATTGGAATATCTTATCCCAACACTTTACTCTGAGGTAATGTCTTAGCAATGAGGGAAATGCAAATCAAAACAACTCTGAGTTACACTCTTATTCCTGTCAGAATGGTCAAAATCAAAATACACCAATGACAGTTTATGCTGGAGAGGATGTGGAGTAAAAGGGAACACTCCTCCACTGCTGGTGGGAGTGTCACCTTGTACAGCCACTTTGGAAATCAGTATGGCAACTCCTCAAGAAAATGGGAATGAGTTTACCACAAGATCCAGCAATTCCACTCTTAAGCATTTACCCAAAAGAAGCACATTTATACAACAAGGACATCTGTTCAGCGATGCTCATAGCAGCACTATTTGTAATAGCCAGAAACTGGAAGCAGCCTAGATGCCCCTCAACTGAAGAATGGATAGAGAAAATGTGGTACATTTACACAATGGAGTACTACTCAGCGGGGGAAAAAAAAAAAACAATGGAATCTTGAAATTCACAGGAAAATGGATGGAACTAGAAGAAACCATTCTGAGAAAGGTAACCCAATCACAAAAAAACAAACATGGTATGTACTCATTCATACCTGGATTTTAGACATAGAGTAAAGGATTACCAGCCTACAATCTACACTTCCAGAGAAGCTAGTAAACAAGGAAGACCCTAAGAGAAACATACATGGTCCCCTGGAGAAGGGGAAAGGGTCAAGATCCCCTGAGCAAATTGGGAGCTCAGGAAGAGGTGGTAGGGAGCTAGGAGAATGAGAAGGGGAGAAGAGGAGGGATGCAGAGAACATGAGGGAACAGAAAGGCTGAGTCAGGGCAAGAATAGAAGATAACAAGAATGGAGATTCCATAATAGAGGGAGACATTTTAGATTTACAAAGAAATCAGGAACTAGGGAAATGTCTGGAGATCTACAAAGATGATACCAGCTAACAATCTAAGATACAGAGGAGAGGCTACCTTAAATGCCCTCCATGGATAATGAGATTGATGACTGAATTATATGCCACCTGATAGCCCTCATCCTGCAGCTGGTAGAAGCAGAGATGCACAACTACTCAATGAACTGAACTGGAATCTAGATGCAGAGAAGGACAAGTGAAGAGCAAAGGGGTCCAGACCAGGCTGGTGAAACCCACAGAAACTGCTGACCTGAACATCGGGGAACTCTTGCTCCCAAGACTGATAGCTGGGATATAAGCATGGGACTGATCCAGACCCCAGGAATGTGGGTTTCAGTGAGGAAACTTCGTAAATCTACAGGACCTTCTGTGTGGACTTTGGGAGCCCATTCCACATAGAGGAATACTCCCTGAGCCAAGACACATGGGGGTGGGGGCTAGGCCCTATTTCAAAGAATATGATAGACTCTAATGACACCCTATGGAAAGCCTCACCATCCAGGGGAGCAGAAAGGATTTGTGATAGGTAGGATTTTAGATGGGGGCAGGGTGCTATGGAAGGACAGGATGGAGAAGGGAACTGGGATTGTCATGTAAAACAATCTTGTTTCTAATTCAAATAAAAAAAGTCTGAAAAAAAAATCAACAAAACAACTGAAAATAAATGGAAAAAGAGGTACCATAATTCAGTCTTGGATGGAATGCAAATTGATACAGAAAGTATATAAACCAATATAGGAATCCTAAAAACAAAACAAAACAAAACTAAGAGTAAACTTCCATATTACCCAGCTATTTCATTCCTTGGCCTATTACCAAACACTGGACATCTTCCTCCACCGATATTTGATCAGCAGTGTTCAAAGCTGTCCTATTCTCAATAATCAAGAAATAAAAACAACATAGCTATTCTCCAATAGAGAAATGGGTAATGAAAATGCACAACGTATTCACAGTGGGATGCTGTTCAGCTATAAGCAAAATGAAATCATGACATTTCCAGGTAAATGGATGGACCTAGAAGAGATTATATTGAGTGAGGTAACACAGTCACAGAAGGAGAAACACAGCATGCTCTCTTTCATTTATGGTTCTTTGCTCAAAATCCTCAGATGTGACTGTACATACAACATGAAACCCAGAAAGCATAAAGGAACTATAGGCATATGTGAAAGTGCTTGAGAAGAGAATAGCAGAATGTGAGTGACGAAAACTGGGAAACATCAAGTGAGTGGGGCTCTCCAAATACAAAGGAGGGGACAAGCTTGATATAGTGGAAGAAGGGGAGACTAGGGACAAATAACATCGAGTTGCTCGATAAAGCCTCAAAAATCATATTTTTTAACTTACAATTATACCATATATATTAAAGGGAATACATATATATATTTGCTCACTATCTAACAGAAACTCACATATATATATATATATATATATATATATATATATATATACACATATACATATAATTATATATGTACATTATTAATAGTATATTTTGTTGTTCAGGCACATGGAAGTTCAAGTACATGGGCTAACAATGCTCCCCTCAAAGCAGTGGACTTACAAAAACCACAGTACAGGGCATTAAAGGTGCTAGAAACCTTCTTTCAGATGATGGAGTGTTTAGTCCAACAGCCTCTGAAAAGTATATGGATTACATATGCAGTCTTAGCATCATCTCAGGGATTAAGACAGAATGCCTGTTTTTGAAAACTCCGTACACCGAAGAAACAGGACTCAGATGATTCTAGCTGGGTCTCGCCAAAAGCCCCTTTTCTTCAATCCATCTTCTGTGGGTTCAGGAGAAAAGTAAACTAGGGGAATATACAAGTTACCAAAGGAGGGAAGCAATTAAACAGTCTTACACAGCTGCAAAATCTATTAGCCATGTTGATAACCAGCCTGGCAAAATATGCATAGAATTGGAAAAGATAGCACTCAGATGTTAGTGGCAAGCAACAGCTGTCTAAATGTGAACTCAACAGTGTGTGTGTGTGTGTGTGTGTGTGTGTGTGTGTGTGTGTGGCAGGGTGTGTGGCAGGGTGTGTGTGCCTGTAAAAATATGCACATATGTAACAATTAAGGAAAAGCTGACATGAATTTGTAAGAGAACAATCATGAGTAAATGGGAAGGATAAAGAAAGTAAAGGGGGAGTTATGTAATTATAATTTCAAAAAATCATTTTTTTAAAAAACCACCAATTTCTTTATCACTTACCATTTTCTTCATCTTGAAAATTCCAAGTAAAACATATTTACCTCCAAAGAGAATGTAACTGAATCATGATATTGTCTGTAAACTTTTATTGTTATATTTGGAGCAAATTTTTTTGTTGTCTAATAGGATATATAACATTATTTGTACCTTTTTCTTACATATACATTATTCACATAACCAAACACACATAACCAAACACACAGCATGTGACTCACTGAAACAATGCACCATTCTTGGGAGTATTTCCTACCAACAGAAATAAGTCACAGATTCAGCCTATGCTTTCTAGGATGAGGATCTTGATAGCAATAGACTTCCTTCACTTCACATTTTCTGTGAAGTAATGTTGTGAATGTTTCTAGTATGTAAAGTGGTGGCAAGTAAAGGTGTGTTCTCTATTATAAGGACTGACACACTGACCACAAAGAGAGCTTAGCAAGGAAAGGGTAAGAAACGCAAGCATGGTTTCACATGATACAGAACCTTTGAGAACAAGCATTGAGAAATAGGAGTGTGGGTGTGCAATTTTGCCTAATATTAATGAGGTCAGAAGAACTGTGTCCATGGTTACTGGACAACAAGGGTATGACCTGAATGCAGAGGCTTGGCGAAGTCTATCATTTTAGATTTTTCTTCATCTATCAATTGTAGCATATTTTCCTCTAGGGTTAAGCCAAATTTTCTCTGGATCAGGAGTATGGACTTTCTATTAGACAGGGACAGGCCAGAGAATTTCATTATTACCAGTTCTCACATCTAAAGGTATTTCAGCTGGCAAGGAAAAACAGTGTAGGTTTTATGGATGCCCAGAAGGAAAGGAAGTTTTATTTCTACGATCTTCCTCAAGAAAGATGTATTTTACTTTTTATTAGTTTCTATAACTTGTTTCAGGGACAAATGAAGGCTGAGAAAGCACATGGGAGAAACTGAAAGAGACCTGGCTGACTGCTTCCAAGGGCATCCAGCATTCTTCAGTCAAAGTATTTGATGGTCCAGATGGCCATAACAGGAGCTCTTGCTATCTAAGAACCAGCTTTTACTTAAACATTGTTAGTTGTTATGACTAGAGGAAACACTGGTTTCTAAGTATAGACGGAATACAAGTCAATATGTTAAAAGTACATGGTTAGCAAGAAATAAAGCTGAAATTGTTTAGAAATAATTTGGGCTGAATCATAAATCAAAACCCAATTTAGATAAATTGGGTGCATTAAGAATCTACCATTAGGGCTTGAGAGATTACAGAGTTCTATTTTGCTTCTAAAGCAACATCACTCTCTAAGGTCCTTACTATTCACTTCACTTAGCTACTTTTCTTAGAAGACTTATCCTAACTTTGGGGCTTTGACCTTTCTTACCATATTACTTTAGCAAAATATTTAAATTATTCCCTTTCAAGGTTAAAAAATTAAAATTTTTGGTAATTTTTACAAGACAAGAATGTGATTCTAAGTACCTCAGAGCCATTGCTTTGAAATTGGTCACAAAAAAGGTGACAATCGTATATAGCATTTGCTGTGAGCAAGAAGATAATACCAGAAAGAGGTCAGGAACACTGGAGGTAAACACTGTCTTCTGGATATGACAGGACTGTGACACTCATGGAACCACAGCATTGTAGTTGCTATCACAAGACCTAAACAAGATCAAGTCAGCTCACATTTTACATAGAAAAGAGAGCATCTAAAAGAGCCCCTGTTCCTAACCAAGGAGCTACTGATAAATGATGATTCCTGGATTAGAGACAGTCAGTTGTTTTTCTGGTTATGGGTCCTGGCAGGCCAACCTCTATCTAAGGGCTGATTGACATCTCTAGTTATATATGTATCACAAATTGAACGTGGTGGGCTGTTATAAAAAAGGCAGAAAGATGTGAGACAGATGAGAGGCAAAGGGGCATTAGAGGAGCTTGGAAGTGGGGTGGGGAATTAACATGGTCAAAATGAATTTGAAGAAAAATCTTAATTAATGAAATTATTTTAAAAGTTATTACTGAAGCTTACACTTTCAGAACAAGTGTTCCTATTTACTTATACAGAGAGATTTACCTAGAGTCAAGGTTTATTCAGTTCTAAGACTTGTTGATACCAGACCTACAGTGGAAAGGGTGAATCTTGTTCATATTTTTTGTATCAGGCATACATTCACTTGTGCAATAGTTGATTGCAAGGAAAATGTCTTAGGTTATTTATCATTTATGTGGATACATGTGTTATGAACATGTGCCTCATAAAATAATTTTATTATTTTTTTCATTTAAAGTCTTTTGTGTGTTTTTAGGCTTAATAATTTAAGGATCTACTAAGTAATGAGTTAAAGGAAGACACATTCAAATTTAAAACTAAACTCAACTGTCTGCATATTGAAGTTTCCCTTCAGATATATAATTTGAGACCTTCCAATATTACAACTTATAATATCAATTTAAGCTACTAAGTGATTTATAAATATTATCCTGAGATTAAGCACATCTAAAAGAAGAAAGGGAAGAAATTAAACATAATGAGTCATGTATCATTTAATTTTATGCAATTGACTTAATCCCATACTATAATGTCAAGTATGATTGTTTTGTTATAGGAGAATCTATAATCAACTTTCGAATATTATTAAGGTCACTGCTGTGGTGGTTTGATGGTTGAATGTCCCTCTAATGTACATGTTAAAAGCTTGTTCCCAGAGTGACCCTGTTATGTGATAGTAGGTGTTCTATAAGATGGAGCTTAGGAGGATACTGGTAGATTATTGGGGTTGGGCTGTGCAAGAAATGTCATCCCTACCTATTGTTTTGATTTCTTTCTTTGCTTCTAGCTGACACATGCTCTTCTACCAGAATAAGAAAATATCTTCTCTCAATAAGGCTCAAAACAATAGAGTTGTGTTAGTCAATGTTCTCTATAGAAAAAGAAATGATAGAACAAATAGGGCATGTATTAGCATGGCTTACAGACTATGGTTGGACTAGACCAACAATGTTTTTCTGTTGAGAGAAAGGACTAAAATCTGATAGTGATTCAATTTGCAAGGATGAGTGTTTCATATGCTTTTTGGCCTGTTTTGAAATCCCAAAGAAATAAGTTTTAATTCCAGAGATATAATGTCTCAGCAGCAGGATAGATGAACTTAGTAACAAGAATGAGGGTGAGCTGGTAAAAAGCAAAAACATTACCTTTTTCATGTACTTTTCTCAAAAGGAAGTTTTTTAATTTTGAGAATATAATTACATAATTTCCACTTTCTTTCCTTCCTCCAAATCCTCCCATGTACTCCTCTTTGCTATTTCAAAACCATGACATTTTTTATTACATGTTGTATACAGACACATAGACATATACAGACATAAATACACATGTATTTAGATTATATATGTGTACATATATATACTTATATGTAAGTATATAATATAAAGACAATACATTTATATGTAATTTATATATTGATAATATAGATTATTTAATGATGTAGAAATATTTAAATATTTCTAAATACCTAAATACAACATGTTCAATTTGTATTGTATTACATATATGTATAATTTCAGGCTGACTATTTGACATTTGGTAACCAATTGATGTACTTTTCCCTTGGTAAGGTTATTTCTCCCCCTTTCAGGTTTTCTTGGCTGCTTTTAGTTCTTTTTGTAGGGTTGAGGTCTCCTGGGCAACAACCTGTCCACATTAACATGTCTACTGTTATACACCAAAAGTGTAGCCCAGATTTAGGGTGGGACTTCCAACCACAGTTATCCAGGCTTAGAGTGGGAACTCTGACCTCAAATTATCTGATCAAGAAAATTCCACACAGGCATGGACATTGGTTGTTTTTAGTTGATGTCAGATGGAATCAAGTTGACAATCAAGATTAGCCATCACAGGAGCCCCTCATTTTTAGACATTAAACTTACCATGCTTCAGGTATTTGGCTCTAATAACACACAGCTAATATTTTCCATGTAGTAGTAGCACTGGGTATTGGTTATTGACTAGGCAGAAAGAATTAACCTTTCAAACTATGTATTTTCAGAAGGATTTAGATTGGTTAGATTTATTATTTTAGAATAATCCAGTAATATATATATATATATATATATAATATATATTATACAATATATATATGTATATATATATACTTGTTATTAAACATTTACCATAACCTTATGAATCAAGTGGTTTTGTAATAAGTTCTAATATTTTAATAGAGTCAAGGGACATAAAATAGAGGGTGATGTTGGCTATGATTTTAGTATGAGTAGTCATGCCTTCTATTTGCTTGGCATGTCATTTTCACAGCAGGTACTATTTGTCTACTTCCTCAGTAATGAAATCAAGTGAGAGAACAAACACATAATTACATTTGATTTTATAAAATAGCTCAGATGAAATGGTTTTCAGTAGAAAAAATGTGGAAAGGTCTTCGGTTACAAACTTTTTAATAACATATGAAGTACCTGGAAAGAAAATATTTTTAAGGAGATGAACAGAAGATAAAAATTGTTGCTATTTTGAAAATAATAGAAAGTTAGCCATCAGACTCTTAGTCATAACAATAGTTTTCCTAATTCTCATCTTGAAGCCCACTTGGCCATACATAAGATTAAATATGATTTCATATTTTCAAATTCCATCCCTAGTTTCTCTCTTGATCACAATTTTCTGCTATCTTAGAAAGGATTACAAATGTTCAAAGGAAAACAATTTTCTTGATAAAAAAATGTAACATTTATAAATGCTCTTCTGTTAACACTGAAAGTTTACTTCATGTGAGTGCTGTTTAAACAAACAAACAAATAAATAAAAAGAAACAGCAAGAAATCCCAATGACGCATCATTTCATTCTTCCACAGACAGTTTTTTTAATTTGTTTACTCAATTTGTTTTCTATTTGAATTTACTTTGTATTTACCTAAGATTATGTTGTCTAGGCTCTTTTGCATCTTATGGCTATCTGCTCTCAGTCAAATATATTAGTATCACATGCATGGAATACTATGCCCACTGCAATGAGAATATATTATAGCTCATCTCATTCCACTAAACTAATGGTAAATTTAATGATTAATTTTTGTATTCATTCATTATCATATGTTAGATTCTCCATGACTAGTCTAGGCAGACCTGGAACATGGGCTCTAGCAGTCACAAACATGGTAAACACAAAACCAAGCACGGTAAACATGGACCTGAGCATGGCAATCACAGGCCCTCACATGGCAAACACTAGTTCAGCATGGAAAACACAGATCTGAGCATAGTAAACATGGGGCCCACAGGTTTTACCTATTAGATTGCATTCTTAAAGCTAGTCCTCAATAAGGCCCATCCTCCTATTTGGCTACTGATTCATTCCTGAGACTAAACTCCAAGTTCTAGTAGTCAAAACTCATTATTTGGCTAACATGTCTAATGGAGATTTACCAATTCACCCTAGAACAGACTCCCACTTTTTCTTCTTAGATACCCACTTCTGAAAAAAAAAAAAAACAAGAACAAAAAACAAAAAACAAAGGAAAAAGTCCTGTTATTGCTCACTGCTTGTTGCTTGCTTTCTATGTGCCTTTGCAGCCTCTTACAAGGTGGTGTTGTCTACATGCTGAATGTTATGGCCTCAATGATACTTCCACATTGTGCTAAGACCTGGAGATCTGTAACCATGTTAAAATAGTGACTTTCAAGTTGTTTCTCTCTAGCATTGAAAAATTAATTTCATGGAAAAGGCAGATTGTTTAAGAAAGGAATTTATAAATACATAGGAAGAGATTGAAAGAAAGAGATGGGCTGCTGAGCAGCAGGGCTGGTCCCAGCAAATGGGCTGCCATTAATCTGCTGTCTTTATAGGACTGGTGGCATCAACTGGTTGAGGCAAAAGGAGGTAGACAGTCCATTCGGCCCTTCCCCGAGGCATCTAGGTGCATTTATAATTTTAATTATATTATCGCATATCAATTCCAGGCAAGAGTGTTTATTTAGGAGAAATAATATGGAATAATGAACTGGAACTCCCTTCTGCCATTTCTGGACTTGATCAAGGGCAGAACTGTTGGCTAGACCACAGGCCTGCCTGGAACCAATTACCAACCCGCTAGATCTTAGTAGGTCTCTAGACCTTAGCACAACTGACACTGCTATGGAAGTAGTATTCAGACCTTGGAACCCAGCACATGGGCAGCAACCCCTTTCCAAATGAGAATGAAGGCGTTACCACCAAAGTCTATCAGTCTAGGAAATGTCTAAGTGTAATTACCTTTGCTGTTTTGGCTTCTGTAGTTCTGCTTGTAGCTAATTGTTCTTTCTAACTGAGAAGTGTCAACTCAGGATGTGGCTTTTATGTGTAACTAATACTGAGAAAGTCTCAAGGCTGCACTCCAGTCCCAAAGACCCATTGTAGTTTCTAGCTCATAAGGACATTCTGTTGTCTTGAACTTGTGTTTGAGTGCTCTACACTGATAGATAACTCAACCACCTCCATTTCTCTCTTCTTCCTCTTGATCCAGTTGTGTGCTGGTCGTGCACTGTTCTGGTGCTTGTGGGTGGGTTTAGCAGCTTTTCTTTCCTTTTGGCTGGAACTCCTTCATTAAAACATTGCTGTTGTTTCCAAAGGGGCTGTTTCCTGATCAGGAAAGGGCATGAGTGGTTCCTTCTTCCCAATTGGACCTCAGCCCCCACTGCCAATACATCTGTCTTATCACAATAGAAAAGCATCATGGTAATGTTCTGACTATTTGTTCCAAGAAGAGGGGAGTATTTAAGTGGTGAACTGAGTTAGTTGAAAGGTACTGGAGAATATTCAGGAGGATACTCTTCCCTAAGATATGTGGAACCATATGAGTTATTCTCATAACCATATGAGTTAAGACATTTTTTTATCTTGGCTGGAGAGATGGTCCGGCCATTGAAGGCTAGAATCACAATAAAGAGATACTTTTTCTTCATGACTAGAACACATTTGTTTATGAAATGGTGTTAGTTTGCGCCTTCTCAAAAGTGTGTCAGCCAAATGACACAATGACTATGGTGCTAGCTGCTGAGACTGATAATCTGAGTTCAATCACTTGAACCTGCAAAGTGGAAGGAGCAATCTTTACCTCCAAGTTGTCCTCTTACCTCCTCATGTACACTGTAGACAGTTTACATTATTATAAAAGCAAACTATTGTGAGGAAACTGTTTTAAATGCATTGTCTTTATTACAACCTCAAAAATTTCATTTTGAAATTCTGTATCCTTCTGGCTTAAAAGTGAGAAACTCATGTGTAAGCCAGATACATAATCTCTAAAATAGTGTGAATAATTAGTGAAAAATTATAAACATTGAGTGGACTAGCCAGGCATGGAAATTGCCATAACCACCTTACCTTGGGAAAGTATATGTTTACAAGGAATAGTTAGTAAACAATATCTGAGAAGATATTCTGAATATCCAAAATTATAAATCAATCATAATTAAGATCTATTCCTAGAGAAAAATCTTAATAGTTAAACTTATGAACAAGTGGAATCAGAACTTGGAAAAATATTTTCTCTTTTTTATCTAATTGCAAAGATTATGCTGCAATTTATTTCATATACTGTTGTAAGCTTAGAAAATACAAGATATCTTTTAAATGTATTTGTTTAAATTTAAAAAATATGCACAACCTACTAAAAACAAAATGCTGTAACTTTTTGTTATAATTCAGAATTTCTCTAATTCTAAGTCATTTCCTGTATACACATATAATATTACACAGTATATTTTCCAGGAAGAGCTCAGGCATCACGTTGTAACTCAATAAAGGAACTTCCAAAGGCATCACCATCCCAGATTTCAAGCTCTATTATAGAGCAATAGTCCTGAAAACAGCTTAGTATTGGCACAAAAATAGACAGGTAGACCAATAGAATCGAGTTGAAAACCCTAATATTAACCCCCCACACCTTTGAACACCTGATTTTTGACAAATAACCCAAAGCTATACAATGGAATAAAGAAAGCATCTTCAACAAATGGTGCTGGCATAACTGGATGCTGGCATGTAGAAGACTACAGATAGATCCATGTCTATTGGCCATGCACAAAACGTAAGTCCAAATAGACCAAAGACCTCAACATAAACCTAGCCACACTGAACTTATTAGAAGAGAAAGTAGGAAATACCCTTGAACAAATTTGTACAGGAGATTGCTTCCTGAACATAACACCAGCAGCACAGACACTGAGATCCACAACTAATAAATGGGACATCCTGAAACTGAGAAGCTTCTGTAAGGCAAAGGACAGAGTCAACAAGACAAAATGACAGCCCACAGATTGGGAAAATATATTCACTAACCCCACATCTGACAGAGGGCTGATCTCCAAAATTTACAAAGAACTCAACAAGCTAGTCTCCAAAACAACAAGTAATCCAATTAAAAAGTGGGGTACAGAACTAAATAGACAATTCTCAATAGAGGAATCTAAAATGGCTGAAAGACACAAGAAAGTATTCAACATCTTTAGCCACCAGAGAAATGCAAATCAAATCAACTCTAGGATACCATCTTACACCTGTCAGAATGGTTAAAATCAATAACACCAACGAGAATTTATACTGGAGAGGTTGTGGAGAAAGGAGAATACTCCTCCACTGCTGGTGCGAGTGCCAACTCAGACAGCCACTTTGGAAATCTGTATGGTGATTCCTCAGGAAAATGGGAATCAGTCTACCACAAGATCCAGCAATTCTGCTGTTAGGCATATACCCAAAAGAAGCACATTCATACAACAAGGACATCTGTTCAACGATGTTCATAGCAGTATTATTTGTAATAGCCAGAACCTGGAAGCAACCTAGATGCCCCTCAACTGAAGAATGGATAAAAAAAAATGTGTTACATTTCCACAATGGAGTACTACTCATCGGAACAAAAAAGGCAATGGAATCTTGAAATTCACAGTCAAATGGATGGAACTAGACGAAACCATTCTGAGTGAGGTAACCCAGTCACAAAAAGACAGGCATTGTATGTACTCACTCATTTGTGGATTTTAGACATAGAACAATGGATTTCCAGCCTGCAGCCCAGGCTGCCGAAGAGACTGGTAAACAAGGATGACCCTAAGAGAGACATACATAGTCCCCTGGAGAAGGGGAAAGGGACAAGATATCCTGAGAAAATTGGGAGCATGGGGGGATTGGAGAGGGAACTAGGAGAATGAGAAGGGGAGAAGAGGAGGGGTGAGGAAGATATGATGGGACAGGGAGGTTGAGTTGGGGGAAGAACAGAAGAGAGCAAGATAAGAGATAATATAATAGAGGGAGACATTATAAGTTTAAAGAGAAATCAGGCACTAGGGAAATGTTTGGAGAGCTACAAAGATGACACCAACTAATAATCTAAGAAACAGAGGAGAGGCTACCTTAAATGCCCTTTCCTGATAATGAGATAGATGACTAATTCATATGCCATCACATAGCCCTCATCCAGCAGCTGGTGGAAGTAGAAGCAGACACCCACAGCTAAACCTTGAACTGAACTGAAATCCAGATGCAGAGAAGGAGGACCGATGACCAAAGGGATCCAGACCCCCTAAATGTGGGTGTCAGTGAGGAAATTTTGGAAATCTATGGGACCTCTTGTAGTGGATCAGTACTTAATGCTACCATAGGAATGGACTTTAGGAGCCCATCCCATATGGAGGAATACTCCCTGGGCCTAGACACAATGAGGTGAGCCTAGGCCCTATCCCAACGAATATGACAGACTTTGAAGACACCCTATGGAAGGCCTCAGCCTTCCTGGGGAGCAGAAAGTATATGGGATGGGTACGGCATTATTTGGGGGGGGTGCAGGGAAGGAGGGAAGGGAGAAGGACCTGGGACTGTCATGTAAAATAATTTCTTGCTAATAAAAAAAGAAAATAAATCATGAAATAAAAGAGTATTAACAAATTAACTTGACTTGATTTGAAACAACTGGAATGAATTTCAGAACTGTACTTTGTAACTCTATTACCAGTGTATCATATTTGGCTTCTTGATTCTTATTTTCTTCCCATGTGAAATGAGGGCTGTTTTTGTTTCTTTTCTTCCTAAAATACTAATGTTTTAAAAGAAAATGTATGCTCCATTTCTTTGAATTTACATTGCTTCTAGTTTCTGCATGTATGTAATTTATATTTAGTATAGTTGTTTAACTTACCTTGATGTCCATATAGAATCTGTCTGAGTAGTCATGCTTCATTGTTCAGTTTTATATATTTTTTTATTTAGCTTGCCTTTCTCTGTTTCTTTTTCAGGCCTAAAAACTAGAATTAAAGTGATATATAATACTATCAAACTATTGAGTTATAATAAGCAAGTTCTGTTCTGCATCTCAATATTGTACAGAATCCTTGGGACAGTAACTGACACATAACAGATTTCCAGAGAGGAAAAATGTGCCAGAAAAAAATACGTGCGTTTCTGTAATGCAGGGTCCATACTGGTTACTACTATTATGAGGAAATTTTCAATCAGGATAATTATGTAAGCAATAAAGAACACTGCAAATAGAAACCCTTGGAGGTTGGGACCGTCAGAAAATCCTACCAGCACAAATTGCATCACTGTAGAAACATTGTCTGTGTCCTTGAGCTCTTCATGTTTCACCTATGGAAAATGTCAAATCACAAATAGATACCACTTCTGATTTGAGCCTATTTAGTTTTGTGTGTTCTTTTCTGACAGCACACCTTTGAGCATTCTCCTTTTAATAATGAAATTTTAAATTCCACCATTCTAGAACTATAAGTAAATACATTTTCATGATTAAATAATGATCATATATAAGATGGTCTTTTACCTTTCTAAGTATATATTTTATTATTTTTTACATTGAAAAGATATTATTTAAATTTTATAATTCATTTATACATACAATATCTGAAAAATGCTATGCTTTTGATATGTTTTCTCCAAGGTGTTTTCTAGGCTTGTGTTCTTTGAAATTATATAATTTAAATACAAAATAAGATGAAGCTAATAAATATCTTAAAAAAATAAGCAAGTTCTAGCGAAGTTAAATAGTACATATGTATAAGTTAATACCTATAGACTCTATAATCTTTCTTTTCTTAGATTACAAACATATATTTTATAACCCATACTTTTTCTTTGTTTTTCAGACCCCTCCATCCATTTGTATAACCATGAAAAATATCATACACCTTATACATCAAATATAGTCATAGAAAACTGATCAAATGAGGTAACTCAGAACAGTCCTGTTCCTTGGTTGTAGAATCAGCTTGCCTGCCTCTCTCATCACATATTGGATCAATAGCATATAATGTCTAAATACATGGCTGTGGATGTTATAGAAGAAGTGTTATTCCCATTATCAACTCAACCTTATTTAATATTGCATTAATAATCCCATGTATCTATGTCATGGAAGAGAGGGAATTTCTAAAATATCATGAAGACCATACCAATCAGAACAGAGATTTCATATTTTAATATTATGTTTATAGCAGTTCATAAACAGGATAGTAATTTGGTTATTGATTGTATCTAGTGTTCAGAAAGAAAAAGTAGGTTCATCTCTCCATGTGAATTTTTACTTAAGCAATTTGGATGAATGAAGAAAAAGGATGACTTTAGCAGAGCTGGTTTTTGCTCAATGAATAGTAAGGAAAACTGGAGTTACAAGAAAGAAGTTGTTTGGCATTAGTACATTCTCCCTAGAGGTTATAAGGTTGATTATTGGTTTTCTAAAATATCTGTAACAAATTAGTGTAGGTAGTGTGGCTGAAAGCAACACATTGATTATTTTGTCTTCTAGAGGACAGAAGTTCATTTGAATGTGAGTGTGTTGTTACATTTCCTTTATTTAATGGAACTGGAGAAGATATACCAGCCTAAATTCACTTCAGGATTGTTTTCCAATGAAAAAATTCTAGAAGCAGAATTGGCAATTCTCAGTGTTGTGAAAATGAGAATAATCATTTAAGAGAGATGATGAATTAGGTCATCTGCATTTGATAGAGTGACTACCCCTTCCAGACAGTCTGGTTCTTTTCTTTTTATTTAAATTCTTTAATTACTAGTCATATTTACATATCCATCCCTCCCATTACCTTGCCCTCCTATCCTCCCTTGTTCCCAACCAACCCCCCCAACCCATCCCCAAACTCTTCCCCAGGGATAGCGAGGCCCTCTACCAGGGACCTTTAAAGTCTGTCATATCGTTTGTGGGAGGGCCTAGGCCCTCCTTGCTGTATCCGGGCTGCAATAATATCCTTCCATAGGGAATGGGCTCCCAAAGTCCATTTATGCTCTAGGCTTAAAGACTGGCTCCACTGTTAGAGGTCTTGGCCTCCTCCAATGCTGTTTCCCCAGCTTTGACTAGGGTCTACATGCTCTCAATACATCAGGTCAACACCTTCTGTGGGTTTCTGCAGCACCGTCTTGGCTTCTTTACTTATCCATCCTCCCTCTACAAAATTGGTTTCCGGGGTTATGGTTCACTGCTCAGCTGTGGGTGCCTGTTTCTGCTTCGAACAGCTACTGGATGAAGGCTCTAGGAATGGTAACCAACGTAGATATCAATCTCATTACAGGGGAAGGGCATCAATGGCATTTTCTCCACCACTGCTTGGATTCTTAGTTGGGGTCATCCCTGTGTATCCCCTAACATTTCCCCTGTGCCAGACCTCTCTCCATACCGGTATTGTCTCCCTCATTCAAGGCATCTCTTTTCTTGCCCTCTTGTAGTCCTCCCCTCTCTCTGGCCTCTTGATCTCCTCCTGCCTCTCCTTCTTCCCTTCCCACCTCCTTCCTCTACACCCACACCCCGTGATTCCACTTTGTGCACAGGTTCTTGTCCCCTTCCCTTTCTTCGAGGTACTATGACATTTCCTCTTGGGGTTCTCCTAGTTTTCTAGCTCCTTCTTTACACAGTGTGGATAAGGATAATGTAGAGAGAAATGATCAATTACATAAAAAGGATGATGATTTTTTTCATGACTGTTCAGCCTTGGGATATGCCTAGAATTCCTGGGTTCTGGCAAACCAAGGAATTATTGTGTAAAAGCCAATTACTGTGGGAGTTCATTCTTAAGAAGTATGCTTTCCCCAACTCAACACTGCTTGCAATGGTCTCTAGCACTGATGATATTTTAAAGATAGTTACTAGACAACATAGAAGAACATGTAAGTGTTGGATGCTTCAAACAGAATAGCAAATTAGAGATGTCACAGATATATAAAATGAATTATTTTATAATCCATGCAAACAATAATATTGAAATACTTATTTTCAAATGACCCACTAAAATTTCGTGTAAGTATCCACTCATCCATTTTGCTTAGAACTACAGTTCATTGTCTCATAGTTCTAGAGGTCAGAAGTTGCAAATCATGTTGTAGACAGGCTCACACTTCCTCTGAAGATATATTGGGGAAATATTTACCCCAGACTTATAACTTCTTATGGTATACATATTTCTTTATAATTTTTATTACTGAGAAGACAGAAACTTTAATGAGGTAAATGTAATCAACTTCATGTCAAAAATTAGGAGCCAAATTTGACCTAAAATTCATCCTTTGGAACTAATTTCTGTACTCCATTTGATAAAACAAAGTCTAAAATTAAAAAAAGAAGGGGGGAGGACAAGAGTTCTGACAGAGCCTTTCTTTTTTTTCTCACTTTTGTTTCCTATCAGTGAATGAAATTCTGTAGTACTGATCTAAATCTAAGGAATTCCTTAGAATCTGTCTGCAATTGATTACTAATAATATTTCAAATGATCCTTTCAATGGTGTTGCAAGGAGCTGCCAAAGGTTGCAATAATGGTGCCCAACTTCTGCATCATGATCATGCCATAGTCAGTTTCCCTCTAGTTTAATGGCCTCTTGTCCACGTTTAAGAATGGTCTGCCTGCTTTATCTAATGTTACCTTTAATGTACCACATTGCATGACATGACTATCCAATACAAGAAGTATGTAGTTATAAATTTCACATCTGCAATAAGGAACATAGTATGCAGTTGTAGACACAGAAACACTTAACACTGTGTAAGAATAGGAGCACATGCACCTTTCTGGAACAAGTTATGTGGCATAAAACTTTGGAATTTATGAGAATGGAGTTACAAAATCAAAATAAAAGGTGCAAGATGACTTAACACTTAGCTCTTATAAAGATGTTACTTCAGAGTAAAACAATAGTGTGTGTGTGTGTGTGTGTGTGTGTGTGTGTGTGTGTGTGTGTCTGTGTGTCTGTGTTATCAGTCCTACAGAATGTGAGTCATGTATGTAATATAAAGTGACAGCAATTACCTCTTACAATGATACTAATACAATTTATTAGTCTCCATTACAGATATTACCCAAATTATAATGGAATATACACATGAAAAAGCAAAAATGCAACCAATTATTTTGTGACTGAATTTAGTTAATAAAAACCATAAAAATACTCACAATGAGCAAAGTTTTTGTATTTACACTTAGAAAATTAGTGCTGTTTCATCACCATAAAATGACTTATTTAATATTTTCTTAGTTTGTCATGCATACACATTGTAAGATAATAAGGTAGATTAAATAAATAAATATGAATATTTGCAATGCATTTTGTAATGTAATTTCTGTGTTTTTCAAAAGAGCTTTTGGCCTAAATCTGTCTCTGGTGGCTACTCCATAATTTACTAAACCATTTCACAACAATGTTAATTGTAAGCAGTTTCTCTGCATCTTAGCAGCTTTTCCCAAATAACCACAAAGAGGCTTAATCTTGATTACAAATAGTTGGCCAATTGATCAAGCTTGTTACTAGCTAACTCTTAGATGGTAAATTAACCCATATCTCTTATCTATGCTTTGCTACATGGCTTGGTACCTTTTCTTAGTGAGGCAAGTTCATCTCTTTCTCTCCATGTCTCCTCATGATTCTCCAAGACTCCTCCTCTTCTTCTTTGTGCTCTCTTTTTTTTTTCTAAAAGGTCCAACTAATATCTGCCTGCCAAGCTATTGGACAGTCAGCTTCTTTGTCTTTCCCATCACAGTGACATATATTCACACAGTGTATGTAAAGGAATATTCCACATTTCTCCTCTTTTGTCTAGTCAAAAAGGAAGGTTTTGACTTTAATGTAGTAAAATTATATACAACAAAAACAGTTATCAAGTAAGAATTGAAGTTACCATATCCAATTCATTTGTATTCAGCAAAATAGAGAAAATACTCCATCAGCTGTCCTCTCCTGAAGAGTTCAGTTTCATACCTAATTTACTTTCTACTGTGATAAGGGAGAATTGTAACAGTAACTCTCTAGTGCTAATCCCCCTCAAATACCTGAGAAGGATATACCATTGCCTGAATAAACAGGAAGTGTGCAGTAACCAACTTTCAAAATTAAGAGATTACAGAAATGCAGCTGGCTTCCTGGACAATCACCCAAAATTCTCTTATAATGTTGGGGCATCCAACTTTGGCCTACAGGCCTAATATATCTGGCAGACATTTTTGAGAAGTAGGTAATTTTGAAGGACTGTTCTACCTTGTCTTGGGAAAATATGACAGTTGCTTTTTCCTGCATCCTGTTGGTGCAGGTAAACAGTATACTGTCACCATTTGAGGCAAGGATAGTTTCTTTATGTTTCTTTGCCATAAAGAAAGCAAACTCCATATGAAGGTCTTTGATGCCCATCTTCCTTGTATGAAGTACATTGGTGATGTCAGGTGCAGACATGTCTCACTGTCAATAAAGCCTTATGTTATTAAATGTATTATAAACCTATATTCTATAGGTTTTTGAAGTATTTGAAGATCATCTATCTATGTAAATATATCTTTCAACATTGAAAACATACCTAATATGACTACAAGTTTGATTATTATAGATGCCTATTAATCTGTATTTTATTTAATTTATTTTTGTTTTTTTTCAATTTTTATTTAAATTAGAAACAAGATTGTTTTATATGTGAATCCCAGTTCCCTCTCCCTTCCCTCCTCCCCTGCCACTCACTAATACCCGATCTAATCTATTCCAACCCCTTTCTGCTAACCAGGGAGGGTGAGGACTTCCATAAGGGATCTTCAGAGTTAGTCATATCCTTTGGGATATGGCCTAGGCCCGCCCCCATGTGTCTAGGCTGAGGGAGTATCCCTCTATGTGGAATGGGCTCCCAAAGTCCATTCCTATGCTAGGGATAAATACTGAACTTCTACAAGAGGCCCATAGATTTCCCAGGTCTCCTCACTGACGACTATTTCATGGGGTCTGGATCAGTCCTATGTTGGTTTCCCAGCTATCAGTTCAGGTCAGCTATTTCTGTGGGTTTCACCAGCCTGGTCTTGACCCCTTTGCTCATCAATCATCCCTCTCTGCAACTGGATTCAGTCAGTTCAGTGTTTATCTGTGGGTGTCTGCTTCCACTTCCATCAGTTACTGGATGAAGACTCTAGGATGGCATATGAGGTAGTCATCAATCTCATTATCAGGGGAGGGCATTTAAGGTAGCCTCTCCCCTGTTGCTTAGATTGTCAGTTAGTGTCATCCTTGTAGGATTTCTGGACATTTCCCTTGTGCCTGATTTCTCTTTAAACCTATAATGGCTCTCTCTATTATGGAATCTCTTATCTTGCTCTCCTCTATTATTCCCCCAGCTCAACCTTCCTACTCCCTCATGTCCTCCTCACCCCTCCTCCCCTTCTCATTCTCCTAGTTCCTTCTCCCCTCCTCCATGCTCCCAATTTGCTCAGGAGATCTTGCCCCTTTCCTCTTCTCCAGAGGACCATGTATGTCTCTCTTAGGGTCCTCCCTGTTTCCTAGCTTCTCTGTCAGTGTGGATTGTAGGATGATAATCCTTTGCTCTATGTCTAAAATCTGTATATGAGTGAGTACCAAGTATGTTTATCTTTTTGTGACTGGGTTACCTAGCTCAGAATGTTGTTTTCTAGTTCCATCCATTTGCTTGCAAATTTCAAGATTCCATTGTTTTTTTTTTTTTTCTGCTGAGCAGTACCCCATTGTGTAAATGTACCATATTTTCTCTATCCATTCTTCAGATGAGGGGTATCTAGGTGGCTTCCAGGTGCTGGCTATTACAAATAATGATGGTATGAACATAGTTGAACCAACTTCCTTGTTGTATGAATACCCTTCTTTTGGGTATAAGCCTAAGAATGGAATTGCTGGACCGTGTGGTAGAGCTACCTATAGTCTTCTACCTGCCAGCATCCACTTATGCCAGCACCATTTGTTGATGATGGTTTCTTTATTCATTATATAACTTTAGCTTCTTTGTCAAAAACCAGGTGTTTGTAGGTATGTGGGTTAATACCAGGGTTTTCTATTTGATTCCATTGGTTTACCTGTCTATTTTTATGCCAATACCAAGCTGCTTTCTGGACTATATCTCTTTAATAGAGCTTGAAGTCAGGGATGGTGATGCCTCTGGAGGTTCCTTTTTGTACTGGGTTGTTTTGGCTATCATGTTTTTTTTTCATATAAAATTGACTATTGTTCTTTCAAGGTCTGTCAAGAATTGTGTTAGCATTTTGATGTGGATTGCATTGAATCTGTAGATTGCTTTTGGGCAGAATGCCTGTTTTACTATGCTGACCCTACCTATCCAAGAGTATGGGAAATCTTTAGATTTTCTGATATCTTCTTTAATTTCTTTTTTAAAGACTCAAAGATCTTGCAATACAGGTCTTTCACTTGTTTAGTGTTTCCCAGTGATATTTTATGGTTTTTTTTGTAGCTATTGTAAAGGGTTAAACACAATACCCAAAACAAGACTAAAACTAAACTGAACTGTCTGCATATTTTTTTTCTATGGCTAATTATAACATGTAACAAAACCCTCCCCTAAATGATAGCAAGCATCTGTAAACCATCTTCTGGCAATGTGGGTGTTGTTTTGCCTAGACTGCTTTCCTGTTGTGTTGGGAGCAGTGAAATCTTTGGGGAAATCTTAACAAATTCAGGATAATAGATAAGTCAAGGCAGGAATAGCCTGGGAGGCTGCATCCTCTCAACCAGTTGTTCTGACACTATTCTGGATGCAGAACTCACAAACTGTAACAGAGGCATTATGAGACGTTGGATCACTTTTTTAACAAAAGAATTAAATTAACGAAAACTTTAGCTGTCTTTACCATAGACTGAGAATACCTGAATGTGTTTTCTTAGTATTTCACATATTCAATCAACTGGGAGAGATTGCATTAAAAGTATTTCGTCTAGTGCCAAAATCTGATCATCACAACTGGTTAAGTTTATTAACCAGAAAGTCTTCCTAGGAGCTAGTGAAAATATCTGACTACATTTTTATCTAATTTTATTCCATTGATTTCCATTACACCTACTGGACTAATTACAATCTTCTTTTGCAGTCATTTGGCCAGACTTGAAACAAAGTGGTATATTTTTATATTTACTGTCAATAATCCACCCTGAACAGATAAGCTCTGAGCTAGTTATCAATTTATTTACACGTCTATATTCTGCTCTTTTATGAAGAGGATTTGAAGTTATTTAGTGGCAAAGCCAAGAAAAGTTTTTAGCTAAGTTGGAATATTTAAATATTTAAATATATCTGAGGAAATATTAGCAATGAGCTTTAAGATCAGGATTAGTTTAAGAACATAAGGGTGTGTCTGAACTGAAGTTATTCCAAGTTGATTATCCATGGCTCTTTGCACATCAAAGCAGCACTTTGAGTCCATGTTAATCAAACATGAATAGTCAACAGTTTTAAAATTATTGACAGCAAAAATCCAAATTATAACATATTACACACACGTCAGAATTTCATAGTGGAAAAAGGCATTCAGAGTTCCCAGTCTTGATCTGTGTAAAGCTGTGTATAAGCCAGGCTGTGGTCTTCACTCCCATTCCTAAAGTCCCTAGGTCTTGTAGATTACAGCTTTTAGCTTGTACTCTATAGCTTTTATCTTTTCTCTATCCTTCTGCAATTCTCACAGCTTCTCTCCCTCTTGCCAATGCCTTTGGAAAACCATTTTAAAGAATTTGAGCCCGAGAAGGATTTAAAGCCTGTATGCTGGGAGGTTTGGAGATAAGAGGAAAGCTCCTAGATGATTGGCTTCTGTGATAGAAGGCGTGTGGTGAATCCACTCAGTGTTTACTGAGAAATTAGCTTAATTTGAAAAGAAAGTTTTTGCTTTCATGTAAGAACTGTTTATTATGTATTTATTTTTGTGCTTTGTGCTGATACACACATAACACTGTCTTTTACTAAGATGGAAAATTAACCTTCTGATAAATAATCATTAAAATAAGTGACATATATGAGACTGAGAGCAAATTACTTGCCTATCCAATGAAAGTAGTTGTCTAGATGAAGGCAAAACTCTTTAAAAATATTCTTAAATATGGACGTAATGTGTGTATATTATTTTCTAATATATTTTGATTAAAATCCAATTTCTGTTATTAATTGTGTATCAATATGATGATTAGAGGCAATTTTAAAGATTTTATGGTGTTGTAAATACTGTTCTCTGAGAATTACATGATATAATTCAGGTATTTTTCACATAAATATTAATCTTTGTCCTGGACATATAATCCCCAATGCCTTTGTGCTCCAGTCTTTTATCCATGTACCTCACAGACTTACCATGTGAACTACCTCCTTCTCTTAGAATTCAAGAAATGAGCTGGTCATACAGGATTCCACAGTAGAAATGAATTATTGACAGATTTTCAAATGAGCTTCTTTTACATGTCTAAAGAGTGATCTTTGATAGTGTCTGTATACCTTTGTTTAAAAAATTCTGTTCTTTGTAATTCTTAAAGTGGTGTTTTAAGCCTTTCCAGTTATTGATTTACCATTATATACTACAGAAGTGTCATGTTATCTAGGTATTTAATTATGTGAGATCATTACATTTTTATTGCAGCAAAAGAGTTTATTCTCTGGCCAGACAAATGGGTCCAACTCTTGGGTTTTTTTTTTTTTTTGTGGTTTTTGTTTGTTTGTTTGTTTGTTTGTTTGAGACAGGGTTTCTCTGTGTAGCTTTGGAGCCTATCCTGGCACTTGCTCTGGAGACCAGGCTGGCTTCGAACTCACAGAAATCCACCTGCCTCTGCCTCCCGAGTGCTGGGATTAAAGGCATGCGCCACCAACACCCGGCAAAACAATACACTGCATTGGCCGGGAATCGAACCCGTTCTCCCGCGTGGGAAGGAGGAATTCTACCAGTGAAACACCAATGCACCCTTGGATCCAACTCTTAATAGTACAACTTTCTAAATCTGTGAGTTCATAAAAATAACATACAGTATTTTTACCGTTTTATTTCTTAGTAGTAATGGTACATAGCTTATGCTCTTTAAAAGATCTCAAAAATAATTGTTAATAACATTTTCTTTCTATATTTATCTTTTATATTTTAAAATATTTATTTAGTTTATGTAGGTGTGTGTCTTGCCTATATGTATATCTGTACCATGTTTATTGTAGATACTTCAGAAGGCTAGAGGAGGAATTCAGATCATCTGGATGGAGTTATAGACCCTTGTCAGCCATCATGTGGGTGCCAGGAATTCAACACAAGTCCTCTGGAAAGAGCAGGAAGTGTTCCTAAGTGTTGAACCATATCTACAACCAGAGATCTTCTTTTCTGTTCTTTTTTTCTGGCAGTACAAAAGAGATTACATTTGTACATTGAAGCATTTGTACATTTGTACATTTATCTGTCTATCTATCTATCTATCTATCTATCTATCTATATACATATATATCCTTTTCACCAAGAAATATTTGACATAAGAAGCTTACCTTTTGAGTTGATTTTCCCCTCATGATTAGATGTGTTAGATGCATAAAATCACTTCCAAATTCTTTTTATCATTATTATCTCCTATTTTTATTGAAAACAGATTCTTTTCTCATATATCCTGATTACAGTTTTCTCTCCCTCTACTATTCCCAATTCCCCCCCACCTCCTCTCCTATCCTGATTCACTCCCGTTTTGTGTGTCATTAGAAAGTAACATGCTATTAAGAGATAACAACAAAACAAGAAAATAGTAAAATGAGATAAAACAAACAAAGCATCACATTGGAGTTGGTCAAGGCAAACCAACTGAAGGAGAAGACCTCCAAAGAAGGCACAAGAATCAGAGACCCACATATTCACACACTCGGGAGTTCCCTAAAAATACAAAACTGAAAATTATAATATATGTGTAGAGGCTGTGCAGACCCATGCCAGCTCTGTGTTTGCTGCCTCAGTTTCTGTGAGTTCACATGAGCTTTGCTCAGTTTATTTAGAGGAGCCAATTCTCCTGGTATCCTCTGTCCCTTATGCTCTTTTACTCTTTCATCATTTTCTTCTGTGGGGTTCCCTGAGCTCTGAGTGGTGGGATTTCATGGGGACATCACAAATAGAGCCCAGTGTTTCAAGGTGTCTTCTTCTCTGTGTGATGTTTAGTTGTGGGTCTCTGTATTTGTGTTTAGCTGTGGGTCTGTATTTGTTTCCATCTGCTGCATGATGGACTAATCTATTGACCAAAGGGATTTATAATTTCTATAAAAGAAATTTTCAAGATGGGAGTACTTTTGAAAGAACATAGAAGTTGCTTAACGTCAACAAACTTGACATTTATGGAAGAAATAGGTTTTGTGCACAGTAACGAGTAAGTTTGATGGCACACCCAAAAATCCTATGTCTTGTGGCACTTCCTGGCAGGAAGTGTACAAACATGTTTTACTACAGATTGAACACCTTGGGCACAGGCCAAATAAACAATGCTAAGAAGCAATTAGTTTATTAATTTTCCTTACAGAATTTTCTTAGAGGAAGTTAATCTAAACAGCTGATTTCAGTCAGAGTGATCACCAAAAAAGTTGCATCTCTGGAGTTTCCTGTTCCAATTGTAGTTAGCTCCCTAAAAGAATGTCCTCTTCCACGTCATCCGTTTATTGCTCGTATGTCCTAAGTGAGAAGCCTCATGGGTATCATTATTTTTGCGAACATACTCAATCTTATTTCCACATTATCGGTCACAATACATTTGGAAGAAAGAGAGGTTTCAGTGTTTAATTAAAGTCACCAGGAACACAGAAAAAAGTGAGAGAGGAGAGATAAAGATAGATAGATAGATAGATAGATAGATAGATAGATAGATAGATAGATAGATAGATAGATGGATAGGTAGATAGAGCTTCCAGTCACTTATTCACAGGCGATCTGTTCTGGCTTTACTGCAACCCAGGTTGTTCTATTCACAGTGACATCTAAAATAAATGTGATTCAGTGTCAGAGTAACTTATCCTTGACAACACATTTGAAAAGACCCTGCAGAAATCTGCTGTCAGATTTTATTCAAGCCATACAATTTGACTAAAGATCACTTGCTGATGTGTAACTTCTAATCAGTCTAGCCTTTAGTGAGAAATGGAGTCCCAGCCCATGCTCCTGCCAAGCTGGGATATCATCTTGAGAGGCCTGATGAGCTTGCAGCATCATGCTCCATCCTCCGGGCTGCATTCTTTCATCTGTTGCAAAGAATCTCCCACTCTGCTGGACCCACCCTTAACCTACTTTCAGTTCCTGTTCAGTGTCACCATGTTTGTCATTAGCTAGACATATAGTAAATACCCTGACTTAAGTTTCCTTAGGTGCTGAATTGTAATGCTAAAAGGGTAACATATAAATGAAAATTGTCTTTTTATGGTCAAAACAACTGGATAAAAAAGCAATGTAACCAAAAAAATGTTGATAAAGTGAAATAAAACATATTCAATAGGTAGATTAGGGAAGTGAGGAGAAACATGTAAAAGCAGAATTGTCACTGTTATTCTTATACAAGAAGACATTTGTAAACATGACAACCCCACACACACATATGAACACACACACACACACACACACACTTAAACTTTGTATTTCTGGGAGTTGTTTTTCCAGGTCTATTTCATAAGGAATAAGGAAGTGCCAGATTCTGTTCTTTGAAGACTAAGCATAATGTGTTATAGAAAAGTAAACTACAGCCCACCTACCTTGCAGGAATACATGGGAGACACTCTCTTCTCTAGATTGGCAGGTGGTAAATTGTGTGGGCAGATGCTTGGCTGTATTTAATTTTCTTTCTGGGAATTTGCTGTTGCAGTGACCTCTGAATCATGTTATTCTTGCTATTCTGGGGACCCAATTATTACTAATCAAAGACTTCCTTCAAATTTGCCCGTATAAAATTGGGTTGTCAAAAACATTGGAGAAGTCATTTATGTGACTATTGTTTCTATTATTTCATGAATTGTAAATAAGGATGATCAGCTTTGTCTCATATTTACACTAACATTATATTATTCCAATATACATAAGAGATATTTAGCAACATGAGATGGAAAAGAGCTCAAAATTAAGGTATTAGCTTTAGGATTACCTTTTATGTAACTCACTCTCCTCTCCCCCCCTCTCCATTCCAAAAAATGTTTCAGTGACTTGAATGTGACACTTAATAATAAATATATACCATTAGTACTTTCTGTCTTGGAGAATTGATTGCTAGTTAACTTGACATTTAATGTCAATTAAATAGTTTTATTTTTTCAGAAACGACTGTGTTTGGATGTGAAAATGAGGGGCTTGTAAACAAACATAGTTGCAGAGATTTCTTGTTTTACAGTGATAGTAGTAAAAAGAGCAGACCCTCTTTGTAGGTAGCTTCACTGTGGCCTTCTCTCCATGCAGCTTGAGACACCATCAAAGAGCTGTCTCACTGAAACTGACCTCCAGAAGGCTAGTCACAAATGTCTGAACCTTGGTTCCCTTTTGGTTCCCTTTGGACTCAGAGCCTGGTGGCCAACAGAGCAAGAGGAAAAGGAAGAACCCCACACTTGAACCTATCCAATATTGAGGATTAATGATGTTCTTGGTTGTAGAATTGATAATGAGAAGAGAGGGGGAGGGAGGGTTACCAGTATCTACCAGGGCATGATTTATCTTAAGATTCACTTGAAAGGCAGATAGTTGGCCTGGTGTTTTTGTTGGAACTAAGTTATGCATTTAAAATGTCATATGCTTCTGAAATCTATGTAACTTTGGTATCTTCAAGACAATTATTATTCTAGGGAGTATTAGCCTACTATAATGAGAGCCTGTAGGTTTAAGATATCTTTATTCAGGTAAACACCAAATGGAAGCTAGATCGTGCCAGGGGCAGCAAGGCAGCCAGGCCAGAGAGAGGGGGCCCCCATGTGCCTGCAGCTCTTTAAGAACCTAACACGCATCATCCTAACTTCACCTTGACCATGCCCTGACAGGCATGGTCAGGCACACCTGTAGCCAGCCCTTAGGAAGCGTGGTTACTGTGTCTTCCTACAGCCTACTGTGGTTAAATTCAAAACAACATCTAAAGACTTAATAACTATGAGAAGGATCAGGTCATTTTACTCAGTATTAAATCTATTATTTTACTTAAGTATTGTCTTTGGTCTATGATTGTATTTGTGAATTCAACTGAAATAGAAATATATCTCTTAGACAGAAAAAGAAATACTAAATTGGTCTGAATATATAAACCCACCTTAATTGCTATGGCAAGGCATAAGTTACTATGTTCTGAACCTATAGACTGACTTGACATATGAAAGCAGTATTGTAGCTAGTCAAGCCAGCTCTAAAATATAGTTACTCTATTACAAAAATACACTCCTTTGTCAAAAACACACAGACTCAGCAACACTAGATGATAAGCACATCTCTTACATTCTAAGATACTGGAAAATCTTTTTTGTTGTTAAGATTTTATTTTTTTAACTGAGTCTTTTGCACCCAATCCCACTCATCTCTCAGTCTTCCCACATGTGCACTCCATCCTTGTAATCTCTACTGCCAAAAGTTAATAAACAAGCAAACAAAAGTCTCATTGACACCCCTGGGAAACAAACTGCTCCTCTAACAATCACAATTGCTCTGTGTGTATACCATTCCATGCCTCTCTTTCATGCATCTCTGTCACATATTCCATAGCTTTCTGTTATAGTAGCATAGGAAGCAACAGTGTGCCAAGAATTATACCCTTTTGCCCAATCAGCCTGAAGTTGGGAATGTTTATTACAACTGAGTTGAGCATCACCATCCAGGTATCTTTCTTCTCTCACATGGTATTATCACCTGCTCTCTCACACATCCGCCATCATGATTTTTCTGCCATAAAGAACTGTATGCTCAACAAATGAGAAAAAACAATTCTTTGTCCTATCAGTTGCTCTTTTTCAGATACATGGTCACAGCAATGAGAAAACAAAATCTGGCCGGGCGTTGGTGGCACATGCCTTTAATCCCAGCACTCAGGAGGCAGAGGCAGGTGAATCTCTGTGAGTTCGAGGCCAGCCTGGTCTCCAAAGTGAGTGCCAGGATAGGCTCCAAAGCTACACAGAGAAACCCTGTCTCAAAAAACCAGAAAAGAAAAGAGAAAACAAAATCTAATACTGAGAATATCATCTATCAGTATCATGCATTCCCTTGTGGAATCTCATGTTAGATCATATACCTTAATTCCATTTATTTTTTAAATAATAGTCATTACAAATTATTATTATTATTTACCATTATTTTCATTTCTTCTCTTTTCATTAGCCTATAATTATTTAAAATGAAAAATAATAAAAAGGCAAATATTGGAGAATACTGTATATTAGCTATTCCTACATTAAAAATTTCTTGAAACCAGGGATTGTTGTTTTAATGCTCCTTTTGCAAATGTTAGACTAAAATTAAATTACTGTTTAAGAGCAGATCTAGAATGTCTTAAAGATATAAAAGTTGCTGAAGGTCAAAGTATTAAGAAGGGCACAGTACATGTAATATATATTTGAATTCAAACAAATGGTTGTCAGAGTGTCCAAGTTTCTAAGTATTTTTCTGTTGAGCTTTTCTGTTTTTGAAAGGAAGTTTGAGAAATATATTTGAAGCAATTTTATTAATTGTACATGGTTTGGGGTTTCATAAAGACAATTTCTGTGAAGTGTATCACGTATATTGATCATATCAGCTCTTACAGTCTTCTTTTCCCTTCTACATTCTTGATATTTCTTTTTCTTTTGTCCCTCTATTTTCCATCTATCTATCTATCTATCTATCTATCTATCTATCTATCTATCTATCTCATCATCTATCTCTATATCTAAGATGTGGCTTATTATATCTTTATCTCTGTATTAAAACATAGGATCTACAAAAAAATGAAACCATGTGTTATTTACCTTTCTTTTCAAATCTGGTTTCTTATGCTTATTATGAAGATTTCCTTATTTATCCCTTATATAGCCAATGCCATAACTTACAGCTAACTTTAACAAATGAAAATACCTGGTAACTATTATTCAGTGCTTGAGGTGGTATGTGTATCTTTGTTTTAGAATCTCTGTCTTTTATTTTTTACAATGTTACTTTCTGAGGAGATTCACATTTTGAGGCAATACATATTTGATAACATATATTATACAGTCCATGTTTGCTGAGTTGAGTAGAATTTTCTGAGTGAAATATTGTATTGTTATTTCTGCAAGAAGAATGACTATGTGGGAAAGTGTGTCTACTATTGTTCCTTGAAACTGATTTAAACTGTTACAATAAATAAATCTCACACCTCAATGTGCACTTAATGTTTCTCTGACATGAAAATTCTGAAATATTGAGGTCTTTGATCCATTTGGACTTAAGTTTTGTGCATGGTGATAGACTTGTATCTATTTGTAGTCTTCTGCATGCCAACATCCATTTATGTCAGCACCATTTGTTGAAGATGCTTTCTTTATTCCATTGTATAACTTTAGTTTCTTTGTGAAGAATCAGGTGTTTGTAGGTATGTGGGTTAATATCAGGGTTTTTAATTTGATTCCATTGGTTTACCTGTCTATTTTTGTGCCAATATCAAGATGTTTTAAGAACTATAACTCCATAATAGAGCTTGAAGTCAGGGATGGTGATGCCTCTGGAAGTTTCTATATTGTACAGGGTTATTTTGGCTATTCTGGGTCTTTTGTTTCTCCATATAAATTTGAATATTGTTCCTTCAAGGTCTGTAAAAAATTGTGCCAGTATTTTGATGTGGATTGCAGTGAATCATCAGCAGATTGCTTTTGGCAAGATTGCCAATTTTATTATGTTGATCCTACCTATCCAAGAGCATGGGAGATCCTTCCATTTTCTTATATCTTCTTTAATTTCTTTCTTTGAAGACTCAAAGTTCTTGCTATACAGGTCTTTCACTTGTTTGGTTAGTGTTACCCCAAGATATTTTATCTTATTTGTGGCTATTGTAAAGGGATTTTAAACATAGACCAAAGGATTACCAGCCTACAATCCAAACTGCCAGAGGAGCTAGGAAACAAGGAAGACCCTAAGAGAGACATACATGGACCCAGGAGAAGGGGAAAGGGACAAGATCTCCTGAGCAAATTGGAAGCATGTGGGAGAGGGATGGTAGGAGAATGAAAAGTGGAGAAGAGCAGGGGTTAAGAGGACATGAGGGAGCAGGAATTTTGAGTCATGAGAAGAATAGAAGAGAGCAAGATAAGAGATTCCATAATAGAGGGAGTCATTATAGGTTTAAAGAGAAATCAGGCACTAGGGAAATGTCCAGAGACCTACAAGGATGACAAACTAACAATCTAGGCAACAGTGAGAGGCTACCTTAAATGCCCTCCCTTGATAATGGGATTGATGTCTAACTTATATGCCATCCTAGAGCCTTCATCCAGCAGCTGATGCAAGTAGAAGCAGACACCCATAGCTAAACACTGAATTGAACTGGAATCAGTTGCAGAGAAGGAGGACTGATGAGCAAAGGGTTCAAGACTAGGCTGGTGAAAACCACAGAAACAGCTGACCTGAACAAGCAGGAGCTCATGGTCCCCAGACAGATAGCTGGGAAACCATTATAGGACTGATCCAGACCCCATGAAATAGTTGTCAGTGAGGAGGCCTGGGAAATCTATGGGGCCTCTTGTAGTAGATCAGTACTTAACCCTAGCATAGAAAGAACTTTGGGAGATCATTTAACATAGAGGGATTCTCCCTCAGCCCAGACACACTGGCGAGGGCCTAGACCCTATCCCAAAAGATATGACAGAGTCTGAAGATTCCCCATTGAATGCCTCACCCTCTATGGGGAGCAGAAAGGGTATGGGATAGGTAGGGTGTTAGTGGGGGCCAGGGGAGGAGCGGAGGGGGAGGGAACAGGGATTGTCACATAAAACAATTTTGTTTCTAATTTAAACAAAAAAATGGAAGAAAATTCTGAAATATATTCAGAGCATGGAGATCCTAGTCATAAAGCTTGGGAAACAGCATTGACCCAAACCAAACCCTCTGAATGTGGGTGCCAGCTAGGAGGCCAAGCCAATCTATGGGACCTTTAACAGTGGTGCCAGTCTTTATCCCTAGAGCACAAATGGACTTTGGGAACCTATTCCCTATGGAGCGATACTATTGCAGCCCAGATACAGCAAAGAGGACCTAGGCCCTCCCCCAAATGATATGGTAGACTTTGACAGTACCCTGTGGAGGGCCTCACTTTCCCTGGGGAAGGTGTAGGGATGGGTTGGGGGATCTTGGTGGGGTACATGGGAGAATGAGAGTCCAAGCGAATCATGGGTTGGATATGTAAATATGAGTGCCTCTAAAATTAAAAAAAAGTAAAAATAAAAAAATCTTTCTTCTTTTTCTCTTTCCCAGAATTTCTCTCTGCAGTCTCTGAAGTCGTAGACCCTAAGTACTTTTCATAGAGTCTAATATAATAATCCTTGTAAACTTTGAATAAAACATGATGTTAGACTGTGTATTACTGATTTACATAGAATAGTTATTTATGCATTACAGAGTTATCTCCCTAATTTAAACAACGTAAGTTTTATAGACATTTACTTTTATTTAAAACAAACCTTAGAGGGAACACATTTTCTCAAAAATAAAATTTAGAGGCAATAGAAAGAAACCTCACTTTTATTTCAAGGAACAAGAAAACAACTCAAGAGATTTTGATAAGTGATGCACACAGCCAGAAACATGTTTTAAAAGTCATAAAATTAATACTAAGGCGGAATGGAGGTTGTGCGGATAACATTTGGCGAGTAATTTATTAAGATACTTTGGGTATTTGACCTATGGTACACATATGAGATTTCTAAGTCTCAAAGACCACAGTGTGGGCCTGTAGGTGTGACCTAGTGTTATAGTGATTGCCAAATTTTTATGATGACCATGAATCCATTCCCCAGATTACCAAAACAACAAGAAAAACATCAAAAACATAAAATGACACTTTCCTTGAATTAATCAGTTAACTATAGAGGTATTGGTGATGAACATGCAAAAAAAAATACTGTGATGGATGGATGACAATGTAAAGTAATGAATATTCACTAAAAATAAATATATTGCCCACTTAACTGTGTGTACCTTATATAAAGTACTTCATTTTCTGTTATACAAAATAAATAAGAACACACAATATGACAAGCAAATTGCTGCAAAGCTATGGAGATAGTTCAGCTAGTTAAGTGTTCATGTGAAAATGTGAGAGCTAATTTAAATCCCCAGAACCTGTGTAAGAAAGTGGGCATGGAGACTTACATTGCAATTTCAGTGCTGGGGAGCAGAGACAGGCAGAGCCCTGGGGTTCCCTGGTCAGCCAGTCTACCCTACTTGACAAGTTTCAGACAAGTGAAGGTCCTGTCCCAACAAGCAAGGAAGATGGTGTCTGAGAATAATAAGAAAAAATGTGATCTATGTTCTCCTTGTTTGTACACATGAATGCCCGAATACACATGTACATACTAAGTATAAATGATATGTCTGTGAAAGAGTCAAAGAATAGAAAAAGGGGAGGCCCGGCTCAAGTCATTCAGTGCTTTCTACATCTGATTCCTGAAGTCTTGAGAGTGGAGAAGACAGTCTGTGGTGATGGTTGGAGGTATTAGACAAAACAATTTTACCGAATGTATACATACATAACATTTTTCCTTTTCTACAATGTATCCAGCAGAATCCATAGGAAGACTCACAGAAAGAAGCATCCTTGCTTGTCCATAGAAGAGATACCTTTAGGAAGGATGGAATTGAAAGTTTTCTTGGGTTACATGATCTCTGTTTAACATTAGAAATGTTAGGAAAATCATTTTGTACTCTAGAACAGTTTAGTCTTATTTAAATCCTTTTCTTTTGTAATATTTTTATTACTTCTTTGAGAATTTTGAGCAGTCAGTATGGTTTCTATTGCTGTGATAAAGATCATGAGAATAAAAATGGAGAGGAAAGGGTTTATTTCTGTTTACAGTTGAAGATGTCTTGAAGGGAGATCAAGGCAAGGACTCACATCATGAACCTAAAGGCAGAAACTGAAGCAAACTGGGTCATAGAAGGATGCAGCTTCTTGGATTGTCCACAGGCTTGCTCAGCCTGATTTCCTGTATACCCCAGGATGTCTGCCTAGTGATGGCACCCACCACATTGGGCTGGGCCCTTCCACATCAATCATTCACCAAGAAAATGTACCACAGTCTTGTCTACAAGACAATCTTATAGGACTATTTTCTCAGTGGAATTTCCCTATACTTTGTGACTATACTTTGTGTCAAGCTGCCAAAGTAAATAAATAGATAGATAAATAAATAAATAAATAAATAAATAAAAAAGCCAGAAACACAATATATTCATACCGTCTTTCCTTGGGGGATCATGGAATAGCTTGAGGTGTACAGGACACAGGAGTGGCAGGAACTCAGATTAGGCATCATTTGGTTCCAAGTTGATAATCTCTATGTCCATTAGAAGGGCCCAAGCATGCACCTCCACAGTCAGTGCCACACAGCAGGACATACCTATGGCCAGGCCCAGGCATGGATTAAATCAGTGTCATGTTCTGTATGCTTTAGGGCAACAGCCAAGTCCATGGTATGGGGATGGAGCTGCAGACATATGGTCTCCCTGCAAGGGATCACAATAGCCTACTGGGAGGGAACAACCAGCCTGATGCCTGGGGAAGAGAACTAAGCAATGTCACCTGAGAACAAAGTAAATTGGAGTTGGAAATCCAGTCATACTTTTTGCTGTATAATTTCCTTATGAATATTTTCTAGCTGATAATCTTGCAAAAATATACTTAGTTATAACTGAGGTGATAAGTTCAATCATTAAATGAAATTTTATTAGCAATAACTATCAGAATAATAATTATACAAATAAGTATATGTTCTCCAGATATCTTAATTATTTTGAAAGTAAATTTACATGATTTAAGTATACTATAAATAATTTAAAAGTGTAGAATCAAATGACTTATTAATATAGTTATTCCTTCTAGATATGCATTAAATATATTGGTAATTAAAAGCAAGGGCACATATAATGAGTAATTTGTGACTTTTAATCCTCTTTCATGAGAAGTTCAAGTATTATCTTCCTTATAAATCATCCCTCTATGTTTTCCCCTAATATACATTAAATCACCATACTCTTGTATCAATCCTGACCTGTGAATACACACACACACACACACACACGTGTGTGTGTGTGTGTGTGTGTGTGTGTGTGTGTGTGTGTGTGTGTGTGTGTATGTGTTTATCATTTCAGATTACTAATGTGGAATTTAATTAATGCAGATCACAATGAAGTCGGAACTAGTTTGAAAAACAGATGGTTTATTAGGAAAGTATTTACAAGACAGAGCCAGTCCTGTACAACCAGGCTGGAGAGAGAACCCAGAGAGCTGCATGCGTGCGTTCCTCATAGATAAAGCCTTGTTATGTCACTCTGACCACACCCAAGTGTGTGTGGTCAGTGTTGCTTATGCAAGCCCCCCAGTGAGCATGGATAGCATCACCAGTGCCAGCCCTCAAGCAGGTGTGGTCAGCATCTCCTCCTACAGATTACAGTCCCCACTCACAAGGTTATGTTTTTCAGTTTTATACTTATGTATATAGCTAAATATATAACAGCAGCACAAAGAAAGGTTATAAATTATAGTCATAATTTTCTTGGAAAATGGGAACTATAGCAATGGCTGTGATTGTAGATTCATTCAGTTTAATTTCTTGAAATATAAATTGACAACAATGACAGCCAAGGGAGCAAAATACATAGGAAGTTAATTCTTGCCAAAATATCATCATATTTTTACTTGACAAATTACGTAAAAAGATGAATATATACAAACTTCCTGAGTGTATGCAAACATCCTATATTTTTAGGGAGGTGATTATTTTTATTACAGAGTCTCTCATAATCCAGACTGGCCTCAAAATCAATACAAAGCTAAAGATTACCTTGAACACCTTATTAATTTTGGAAATATTGTTGGTTATTTTTATTCTATTAATATTGAAGGAAAAAACCTGAATATATGTCCAATTTGACAGACAAAACTATTAACTGACCTTAATAAATCAACTAATCTGTATTTTCAGAAAATGTTCATTAAATAAGAGATAACTTACTCTTCTGTGCCAACGTGTTCAAGGGTGCTTCTCACTTTCTCTTCTAAGAGGTTCAATATGGCTGGATTTATAGTGAGGTCTTTCACCAGAACAAGGAAATAGATACCTTGATAGAGAGAGTTATTCTGTGGTTGGCAAGAAACCTAGCACTAGGGAAATTTCCTGGAATCCACAAGGATTACCCCAGCTAAGAATCTAAGCAGTAGTGGAGAGGTTACCTTAGCTACCCTTCCCCTGTAATCAGATCGATGACTACTTTAATTACCATTATAGAGCCTTCATCCAGTAACTGATGGAAGGAGATGCAGAGATTCACAGCTAAGCACTGGGCTGATCTCCTGGAGTCCAGTTGTAGAGAGTTTGGAAAGATAATATAAGCAAAGGAGTCAAGACCATATTGGGGAGACCCACAGAGACAGTTGACCTGAACAACTGGGAGCTAGCTAGCTGTCTCCAGACTGACGGCTGGGGAACCTGCATGGGACCAAACTGGGCCTCCTGAATGTGGGTGACAGTAGCGGGGCTTAGACAGCTTATGGGGCCACTGGCAATGGAACCAGTATTTATCCCTAGTGCATGAACTGGCTTTTTGGAGCCCATTCCCAATGGAAAGATTCTTTTCTTAGCCTGGATGCGGGGCGGGGGGGGGGCTTGGTCCTGCCCCAAATGATGTGAGGGACTTTGATTTTCTCATGGCAGGCTTAGCCCTCTCTGAGGAGTGGATGGGGGTGGGATGGGAGGAGAGTGGGTGAAGTGGGAAGAAGGGAGGGAGGGGGAACTGGGATTTTTATGTAAAATAAAAATGTTTAAAAATAATAAAAATAAATATAAAACAGGAAAAGAGATAACTTACTAGATGTGAAGCTAGCATTTTTACAAATCCATGTTTTCAAACATTAGAAAATGAATGGAGACCTTAAAGAAAAGGAATATAGAGCAAGACACATAATACATGGGTAGGAGCTTCAAGAGTCTCTTACAGACTGATTTACCAATTGTTTGGAAAGAAAGATCCAGTGAATAAAATAATCCTGGCACTTCCTCCAACAGTCTAGAACTTTTGGAATAATCTTCAAAATGCACATCCTGGGTAGTTTCCCTTGAAGACTGCACAGAGCAACCTTACTAAAATTAATGTCCACCTGAAACTCTAGATCTAATTCACACTTTCAAACATCCATCATTTTAAAAGTAATCTAAATTGAACAGCTCTCATGATCAGAATTTTGATCTAACAAATGTCCCCAAGGTTTGAGCCACAGCCGATTCTTGTAGTGCTTTCCCACGGGCTTGGGTGGTTTTCTGAAGTGGGGTGGGGAAAAGAGAGTATATTTTAGGTCAACACTCAAGTGCAACATCACTTCTATATGAAGTAATATAATGAAATCTCTTTCCAGAGTTCAGATGTTTTGTTTCTTTTACCCCTAAGAGACTATTTAGTATTCTTTTCTTAACAGAAATGCTGGTGAATATTTTTCAGCTGATGTAAAAACCCCAAGTCTATTCTCTAAATAACTAGATCTTTATTCTTCATCATCCATTTTCTTTCTCAATGCGTATGTTCATATTTAGTAAATGTGTTTATGCAGTTAATGCTGAATTTTACTAAAATACATCCCCAATTTTACCAAAAGTCTGTCTGTATAGGATCATAAAAAAGCAAAGATCTCATTAAAGAAATATGGATATGATGATAAATATACGATACGATACAATAACCATGAAAAAATTTGTTCCTTTTAATGTATTACTACATATTTACATGATATCAACTACATTATATACTACCTTCTTTTCCATATAAATTAATATTTCACTTGATTCTTATATTTTATATAATGTATTTTTATTTGTTTGTGCATGAGTCCTATACAAATATATTGAAAATTACTCTTTGCCTTTCCGCATAATTCCTGAACATGGAAACTATGCATCCAAGATGTTACAAATGTTTTTAGTTTATCTATAAGTCCATAATTTTATTTTACTTTCAGCATAGAAAGACAGAGCCTTGTAATGAGTTAGAAAAATTACGTTTATCCTGGAACCTTTACTTAGGAGAAAATTGCTCCATAGGACAGCAATGTGTGTCTTCTTCCTGAGTAAGGATTATCCCCAAATCTCCAGGTCAGCCTGGCTTTTATTAATGTTTAGTATCCTGGGCATGACTGCCTCCTGTCAACAATGAATACTGAGAAAGGCAGTGTGAGCTAATCCCCTATTACATTTAATTCAGGCTTATGATGAAATTTTAGTCCCAAACAGCTATGGAACATTTTTCACCCTCAAATAAACCACAGGCTTTAAGATTTAGGGCCCATGATTAAGATAAGCTTTTATCTGATAGTCTCCTGAGAAAGGATTGGCCTCAGAACATTCATGTAATTTAATGAGAGCAGCAATATACAATTGCTGATCAATCCTACTTTTAAAGGCAGAGAGTTTGGCTTCTAACCAGATTCTTAGCCTCTGCAGTGTTACCTGTGCTGGTGGTAGAATTTTCCTTCTATTTATTCTTAGAATCATCTCTCTCTATGTTTATTTTTAAGAGACCAATTTCAAGATAATCCAATGAGTAATAGTGCCAAGTATAGATGAATAAACTGGTTGCATTTCAAACAGCAAGATCCAAATGCATTGTGCCTCTCAGAAATCCAATTACTATATTAAACCATAAATTTCCTAAAAGTAAAATAGTCTCACAATAGGCATCAGTTAACATGACAATAGAAAGATGAAATGTTGGTAATTGATTTCAGACTAAAGACTATTACTGAAACAAGAAAAACATTTCAAAAATGATAAACAAATGCATTCTTTTAAAAATACAATTTTAGTCATTAATGTGTTTATCAACAGAACATCAAATTTCATAAAACAAATAGAGAATTGGAAAGGAAAAATAAATATACAATATTATTGAAGACTTCTATACTTTTAGTAGTCAACACAAGAAGTAAAGAAAAATAACAGTAAAGTAAAAGAATTTACCAACTTTAATTACTCTATTCCCCACCAAAGGAGAGCAAATATTTCACTATTTACATTTGCATTATACATTCTCCATAAAGAACCAAATTCATGATAGGGACTGGATAAAAGTTGTCATTGAGTCTGTCACAAGAAGCTAGAAGAGAGCAAAATAAAAATTTCTCATTTCTTCAATATAGCAGATAATATAATCGTTTGATTCTAAGGTATCAAGCTTATATAATATTAAAAAATTGTGACTTTAAATTCAGTGCAATAAAGTAAAAGAGGCAAAATCTAAAGAAAGTAAGCACATACTTACCTTTAAACATCTATTTACATGAAAGCTTAAAGGAGGGTTTGTTTGTTTATTTCCAATAATTTATCATATGAGTCATGTGCAGTGGCTCATGCCTTTAATCCCAACACTCAGGAGGCAGATGCAGGCAGAGCTACAGGAGTTCAAGGCCAGCCTGGTCTACAGAGCAAGTTCCAGGACATGCAGTGCTACACAGAGAAACCTGTCTCGGAAACAACAAAAAAACAACAAGCAAAACAAAATATTGTCATATGCACACATGAAACTTGTTTTGGAAAATCTAATAACAGTGTGGTAATTGAGGGCATAATGGAATATCAAAAATGTACAAAAGTAAGCTTAATGGAACTCTCCTGTTACTGTAAGGAAAACTCATGGAAGGTTGTGAAGAGACATGTTAACCTAAAGTCGTAGGTGGTCTTATTTTCATTGTACCTTTGTATACTTTGAAGTAAGAGTTTGATACATTTCCAGCAAAAAATAAACTTTCATATTCAATTGTGCGGAACATATGGTTGATTAAATTACAGGACACTGCACTCATAACTGTTAATTGAACATAATGGCAGTTACTTTGATCAGGTTTCCCTCACACCAGCTGACCTGGAGCTAACACAAATGAACAGTTACTTTCAGCAACCTAGCCTTTTCTTAGATGTGATTCTAAAGGAATCTCTGTTCCTATAATGCTAGTTTGCATTGATTTTTAAATCTGATTTTATTGAAAATTTATTTTTGCTTCAGGTACATCCACACAAGAACTTCATTTGACCATAGGCCTTCAAAGTGGTTTATAAAGTAAATCTCCCTAATTACAGAGTAAAGCAACACGTGTGGACGACTGTGCTATTTCGAGATAGTGACAACCTGGGTGTTGGCCACATTCTGACATTCAAGCTGCAATAGTGCTTACCACATGTTCCCTGTATGGGATTCACAGGCGACACAAGGATACATATAGTTTGTAAGATTTGTGCACTCCACTGTGACATAAATTCCCACCCTCCACATACATTGTTTGTCTGCCTCCCCCCATCAAAAGCCCAAAGCATTAACAACTGAACTATATTTGCTGGAACACATATCCTGTCTTCTCAGGATTAGTGTGAATTTGCAGAAAGCACAACAGCCTGGCTGCAGGGAGTGGGGCTCCTGCCTAGCTTCTGATTTTTGGCCCTCTCCACATAACTGAAATTGGATTCATTTTCTCAGATAATTCATTTATTCTTTGTTTCAATTTTGAGTTGGGATCTAATTTCTGTGTGTTTGATTTCTAATGTGCTTCTGGATTTACAAATGAATTGAATTGCTAAGCTTTTAAAATGATTTCATTCCTCCCAAGACATCTGGCTTCTGCCTATTAGCAAAGATGCTTTTCATATGGTATCGAATTCTCAGGTGTTACTTCAATCATCAGGAGCAATATCTCATTATAGACAACTGAAAAGCGAATGGTTTAAAAGCTGACCACTCTGTTGACAGTCAGGAAGAGGGCTCATCCGGGGGCATATACTGTGGCAACTAGTCTCTATCTAATTGGAATTAAGGCCCATTCAAAAGTAGAGAATTCTTTCCTGGCACCGGAAACCTACCTTGCTTCCTGTAGTAACTGAGGCCATGGATCTTCGAAAAGAATCTACTGCTGTCATTTTGCTAGATCAACATCATTCCTTATTACATTGAGAGTATTATTCTTACCCCCACAAAGAAGGTAGCTACCACGGAAGCCACTCATGGAGATCATCACAGAAAAGCACAACTGGACACAATTCAGAGAGCAATGTAGACTGGGAGAGAAACCGGGATGGATATATTTAAATCACAGATGCTACGTCTACTGCTCAGGGAACTGCTTGGAAGAGGAAGTAGAATGAGTATTAGTCAGCATACCTAGAAGCTTGCTGTGGAACAGTCTCTCCTAGAAACGGCTACATAAATAAGACTGGCGCAATGGAAGTATCAACGGAACTGCTAATGTGGAGGGGGAAATGTTTGTGAGGCTCCGCTTCTAGACAAAGAATGACAGGCAATTAATGACTGCTGGCAGGAGCATTCGCCTCTCTCGGGGATTTACACACTTTGAGGAAGTGTTCATATTTCTGATTTTACTTAGTTACATTGTCCTCTTTGATTTGTCAGATCCTACTGACTACTTATATCACATCATCTACATGATTCTATTTTTGCGCATGTGCACATGCAGGGGTAGTTTGTGAAGGGTTTCTCTGTGTAGACTTGGCTGTATGGGAACTCACTCTATAGACAAGGATGGTGCTGATCTCATAGAGATTCTCATTCCTCTGTCTGTTAAGTGTTGGGATTAAGAGCATCACCACCTGGCTAATATTTTCATTTTATTACTATGAAAATTTATTTCTTTCCCCTTTGTTTAACTCTTTACTGAAATCTTGTCACAATAGCATGGAAAAAGAGATAAATGAAATTTTTATGCCCACAGTCCTGAAGGTGGCAGATGATATGATATTTAATGTCCACTATTTTAAAAATTAGTTCAATCTTCTATATGTTTATGAATAAATTTCAACAGGAATATTTCTTTGAAATTATTCATTTCCTTTTACATTTTAGTTTTAATTAGTTCCTTATTATAAATGGGTTTTCAAACTTTTCAAATTATTATTGCTTCATTTTAAAAACCATTACCAAATTGAAAGGCTGAAGACATGTTTTATAAAGAACACAGTTTAAAGAATTTTAAAAATTTTCAAGAATTACCATAATGACAAAAACTACTGTAAGTAAACTCATCATAATTCAGCAATGGCATAATATACATTTACCTAAAGAAATTCAAATTTGTGTTTACACAAAAACATTAATTCACTGTCACTGAAAAAATTTCAAATATTAAAACATTGTAAAGATGAGTTATAAGGAATAATGAAATTCCCAACCTTTATAGTTTAATGATACAACTTGAAAAAGAAACCCAAGCTATTCAAATTTAACTCTTTAAATACCAGGGACTCTGTGCACAAAAAGAATTTCTTCACACTGCCATTAAACAGAGGAGATTTGATTATATATATAAAGCATTAATTATTTATTGAGTCTAGCAGTAGTTATGAAGCTTGGCTATTCCATTATGCTAAAATTTTACCCAAGGAAATGAAAACTAATAACCTTCCAAAGTAATGAAGGCTTTTTGAATTAGGTTTACATTAATCAAAGAAAAGTTAAATGAAATTTAAAGGCACTCTATCATTGTTTGCTAAAACAATAAAATTACCTGATCCTGCAGTCATTAACAGCTTTGAAATTTTTGCTCTGAATTAATGCCATTCTGTTGGGATGTAATTATAAAAGTTTCTAACTTTTAAATTACTCTTCAACAGAGAATTTTATTTTATAAATACTCTGTTAGAAAATGGACTGTGGTAAGTATAAACTAATGAATATTTAGAAAAGTATCAGGTCACTATTATTTAATTATGCATTGCTAACAAATACCATTACTCTATGCTTAGAATGAAGGACCTTTACTTCCAAATTCATGTAGGTGGAGCTACTGTGATCATTATTTGAATGGTCAGAAACAAAAGATATCATAATTCCAAACATAGATTTATTTCTATTATTTTCCATTTTTTATTTTTGATTTCATTTTACATTCCAACCACAGTTCTCCCTCCAACCCCTCCTCCCACCTCCACTTTCCTCCTCACACCCTCCATCACCTCCCCGCTAGCCCACCCCCAGTCTACTCCTCCTCATGTATAAGGGCTTCCATGAGGAGTCAACATAGGTTGGGTACAATAGATTGGGATAGGGCCCGTCCCATCTCCCATGCATTAAGGCTGAGCATGGCATCCCACCATGGGGAATGGGCTCCAACAAGCTCATATACCAGGTTTGTATCATGGTCCTCCTGTCACTGAGCATGCCATGTCACTTCTACTTCTCTAACAACAGTGATTTTTATTATGGTGAAGAAGGCTGAGTTGAGAAACAATGGAAATATCCACAAGTTATATTATTGAAGACAATGTCATGTTTCTTCATACAAATTAACATACAGTCCAAATAATTATATTAACAAACCAACCTGAAATGCAAGTTGAATTATATAACTCTAGATTGATCCCTGAGGAAACTGAGGAAAGGGACTGACAATTAGAAGTAATCCTGGACTAAGTAGAGTCTGCAGCACAACCTGAAACTCAGTCTTTCCATGGATCAGATATTCACACTCCCTTCTTCAGGAAATGGGGGTCAAGGGGGATATATCCATACAAGATGTCTGTTTTAGTGTTTCTTTTGTTACATAGACCACAATCAAACATCAGAGACAACGACTTCTCAGAATTATTGCTGTAGGACCAGAATTAGGATATAAGGGAACCAATATTATTATTATTATTATTATTATTATTATTATTATTATATTCATGTGATTGGTTTATTTTACATAGTAGAAGCAATGCAAATTCAGATAATGATTAATAAATAGGAATGTTACAAACAACATATTTGTTTATATATATGTTTTAAATGACTTCTCTATATTATATAATAATTGGCTAATGGTATCTAACATCCTTAAATTTCAGGTTAATTTGTATTTTTCCTTGAAAGGTATTCTCAGGTAAATATAAAGTAAGCATTATGGCATTGATACTAGACTAACCAAACACAGTTTGTTACAAGCACATACACTTAAAATAAGTGATACTGCAAAATATTCTTCCAAGAAAAATGTTAATTGGAAAATAACCGAGGACTGCACTTGGAAGTATACTTGCTATGGAGGACTACAAACACATTCAAGTGGGTTTCAGCAAAGGGAAGTTCTTATATAAGAACAACTCCACAGGCTAACTCAAAACAAAGATCACTGTACTTACAGATACCCACAGTAATTTATAGGTAAAGTCTGATCTTTCAGAATGGTGTAGATTTGGGGCAATTATTTGAATAGTTCCTGTCATAGGCATAGCTATTGGAGAGCTCCATAGTACTTCCTTCCTAGACTTCTATGTTTGTTGTTGAGTTTGGAGTAAGTGACTAACTCTGTTGCATTAAGAAAATAGAGTATTTTCTTTTCTTTTTCCTTCCCACCTTCCTTCCTTCCTTCCTTCCTTCCTTCCTTCCTTCCTTCCTTCCTTCCTTCCTTCCTTAATACCTATTGCTAAAATATAAAGGTGTTTTTAGATTGTTGTTTTGTCTGTCTCTTTTTAGTTTTGTCTGGGGTCTCTTTGTTTTTCGAAATTGAGAATATAATTATTTCACTGGACCAAAGATAAATGATAAGTGGGTATTTATTGGGGAACAATTACACAGAAAAATACAAAGAACCATGGGAGTGGTTCTCTGCCCTTCTGACTGGATTGGCTGACCCACCAAAAAGACCACAGGAAGGAAAGCCATGCCTCAAGCTTCCCTCTTTCTGCTTCAGTCTGCTTGAGGCTATGCCCAATGGGGTGTGACCACCATTGCAAGTTCACTGCAAGACCCCTACAGTTCTTTATGGAGGCTACACATCCGGTACTAAAATATAGCTCAGTGTTTCATGTGTTAGTGTTTGAATATACTTATCTTCTTGAAGTGTCTATATCTCTGGTCAAACTCTATATGCAAATATATTCAAATTGGTGATAAACTAGCAAATTCACCTTTTTAGCAATAAGGAATATTAATTTTTTCCCTTTTGGTTACTTTCAATCTGTCAGTGCACTTAATTTTTTTATTCCTTACTTATTCCTGTAATTGAATCCTTTTAGTTTGGGTGTTTAAAGCAGTATCAATTATTATAACTATTACTATTATTGACTTACATCTTTCATTTAGTATTTATTTCAACTTTCCTTGTTTTAAATTTCAGTTATTTTTCCTTTCATAGTCTAACATAACTCTAGTCTACAGCAAGTTTACCTTAGCAAAACTCCTTGCATTTTGTCTTACATCTAGGTGTTTCTAGCAAATCACAACCTTTCTCTTGCTTCCTCCCATCACAGTGCTGAGGGTGCATGCTTTCATACAAATGCATCTATGCTTTATATGCATGCTGACTCAAATTCTCATGACTGTTCTGCAGGCATGCTTGCCTACTGAATCATCTTTCCAGGCCCAAGATGGATTTTTGTTTCTTACATATTTTCTTAAATTTCATCCCCTCTTCCTATTCGTATTCTTATTTGTAGCTAATGAATCTTATTATTGCTCATTTGGTAAATTTTTGTTTCATTTTATTTACTTCTCAAGAATTTGATGGTGTGCTTATGTACAAAGTGAAAGTTATTAGAAAATCTCTTTTCAAGTACTTTTTATATAATTTTGGTATATATGACTTGCTGAGATTTATTTATCTTCCCTTTTACACCTTTCTGTTTTGGAAAATTTCATTATCAAAATAATATCAGTTCTCTGCTAATGTTCCATATATAAAGATATATATAAAGATATATAACCTTCTTTGAATCTATAGATCTTTATCTCTGTCTTAATCTGCATATTTTTTTCTTGACTCCCAGCTGACATTCTTTTCTCTAAGTGATGTCGATTCAGTTATTAGAATATAGAATTATTTTATGATATATGTTTAATTTAGATAGTTTAAATTTGATCACCATAGGTTATATTTGAATCAGAAAACATTCTTTTCTTTCTTTGGAGCATCCTAGCCATGTTTACATAAACTTGTAGTCTCATAACTCCAGTATGTATTTGCTGAAGCTATTCATTATGGCTACCATTTTATTTATGTTAAATAATACATGAGTGGATTATATGAATAATTATCTTCATTCGTATGTACGCATGTGTGTGGGTAAATAATCGTCTATCCTCAAAGAGAGAAGAATATACTAAGATTATCTAGTATATCGTATTATGTATTTACAGCAATGAGAGAACAGAACTAATCTAATCTTTTGCCATATATACAAGTCTCTTATCATAGGATAAATCCATTTAGAATGCATTAGTAGCTGTTAGTTGTATTCTTACCACAGAATAGCAAGCTGCAATGATGGCTGATGTAATTGTTTGTATTCCTTTTTTACAGTTACTGACAACTTAAAGTGTTAAGAAGATTATTTCAATCCATAGCATTATTGGACTTTTTTTAACCATAATACTCAATTTTTATTACTCAACGGAAATTTCAAATCAATAGAAGAAGTAGTGGCCATGTATTCTGGAGACTTTAAAATTTAAGACCTCACTTCTCTTTAAAGCACAGGCAATATAGATGATTTCTATATTTGAAATCATAGTCAGCCCAACATGAGCTTCAAATTTGTACAGAACTGACCCCAAATAATGATGTTGTTAACAACAACTTCATGCTTTATGGGGTTTGGAGAAAAACGAAAAGCTGGATCGATCTGCTTTCATCAGATCTGGTGCCCTGTAGGCTTCCTTGAATGAAGTGCTTTGTCCCAGTGTAGGGAGAATGTGGGAATGAAGAGGGAAAGAGAGAGACCTTCCTCATTCTTTATTATAAAGGGTCTTTGAAAGTGACTCAGTGAGGCAGAAACCTCATTGACTCCCTGTGATTCAGGTCCTGGAACAAGTAGTCAAAAATGGTAAATTTTAAAGTTACTTTCTAAAGATAGATTGAAAGAACAAAACTTCATGAAAATCAACAAATATAGAAAAAGAAATTTCAGTGCTAAAGCCATTGTCATCTAATTATATTGATTGTTGTTCCAGAAAAGCTATTAAAACCCTCCAAATACTTCTAAATTTGTATAATGTAAAAATGAGTGCCCAATATTCAAATTAGACAACCCATGTATTTATTAAATAAACACGACTCACATGGTCCTCATATGCCCTATAATTATGTGCACATTGATGCTTATGGAAAGGTGTTTATATTGTAAATTTGTATGCTTTTTGTGTGTGTTTATGCACTTTATGGGAGAAAGTACCAGCAACATTGCACAAACACACATAATTTAGTCTATCAAATGTCAGCGTATATCATATTGATTATCAGTTTAAAAGTTTAATAGTTTTTCACATGAAAATTCCATATTTAACCACTTCTGGAATATATTCATATTCAAATCTCCAGGCCAAGATTTGGTGTGTAAAAAAATTGCAACAACTGAGTTCTATTGGTCTAAGAATATACATTCTTTCCATTGCCCCTGATTTAGAAGTGGCATGTTAGTGCCCTTATGAAACATCTTGGCTTATTAAATTAAAAGGCCAGAAGGAGGCTTCATTCCAATCTGTGTTAAGGGTTGGGGAAAAAAAGATCAGTGTTGTGCATGTTTTAGATAAAATGTATTAATCAACACTCTCAGTGGATGTTAAAAAATTAAATATATCTATGCATAGTGTAAAAATATTAAAGATATGATGAAAAGCAATCTGTGCTAAGACACAATCCAGAAATACCAACTACCATAAATAAGTTAATAAACAAAATGCATTACCACTGTCCCCCCAGCAGGGTTTGTTTTCTATGTCACAGTGCACGGACACATATCTTAAAAACAGTTTATGTTTGTAAAACTGACACTCTATAGTAATCAAATATGGCATTGTACATATTATTGTCATACCAGCATTGCCAGAAGACTGGTCCTGTAGAAGCTGAAATGACCATATGCAATTTTATAGCCCCTCCCTTTACCCAAGTTTTGGCAAATGATTTTGGGGTCACCTGTCAGATGCATTATCCTAGACTCTGACTCAAGAGAATAGGATTTTATTTTTCTGAGGTTAGTTATATGAAGCAAAAAAAATAAACTCAAGTTCCATAAAAATATTCTACGTAGCTGAAACCACTTGAAATTTAACAAAAGTAGCAAAAAGGATGATGGGAGAATAAATATATCTTCATTAAAAATGATGGTTGAAAACTGAGAACACACACACACACACACACACACACACACACACACACACACACACACACACTCCGAAATTATGTCCCATGCCTCACGCTGAGTAACATTCATTTTAAAATGATCAAAATTATTTGTTCTCTGACATTTTGAGATCAATTATGTTACTATACATGGTTAATAAATTTATTGTGTGGACTGCTACTAAGCTTTTGATTTTTTGACCCTGGTTAGTCATACAATTTTTATAGTGCTGGCTAATTTACCCCATATTCTCTTTTTAGAGAAAACAAATATGTCAATATATAAAAGACCAAGTATTGATCTACCTTCCAATAAAAGCCATGAAGTAGCAAAAATCTAATAGCAGGCCTTTTCCTACCATGAATCACTATAGATATTATTAACTATGACATAATATTTGCTGTTAGAAAAATACTTTTTATTGCCTTTTTAAATTTATTTTTATGAGTAACTATAATCTCTCGCTCTTTCACACACACATACTTGATTTTCATGTCCCACTCTTGGTTTGATGAGGATTTCTCTAACAATATTAATAATAGTCTCAAGTACCATATATGGTATTACAAAGAAATCTGCAATATGTATTTTTTTGTATTTTTATAATATTTTTAAAATTTTAATAAAATCTTAGACATCTTTTCAAATCAATGTTCTTTTTTTCTAACTAGAGAATTAAAATATAGCCTATTAACATTTAGAATTAAATCATAGAGCACAGTTTGTAGTCATTCATGTTCTGGTGTTAGTGTCTTTCAGATTTGGGGAGCTGCCAAACATTCTGTTTCAGACCATAACCTAAAGCCCTCTTGAATGTATTTAATATGTCTTTCTGACATTTCCACTCCTCTCAGTTTTTCCTTAGGTCTTGAGATTCAGGGTGATATTAAAATAAATGCTAACAACACAAGAAAAAGAAAAAAAAACATTTCCTTTTCTGAGATTTAAAGCCTGTAAATGAGTATCTTTGTCACTGTGAAGACTTGTTAATAGAAACATCAAGTTCACATAAACAGTTTCATTAATTATTTTCTTGGATGGCATGAAATTTTTAGTTATTTCAACTTAAAACACAGTTGTAAAAATACTTATTATTATTTCAAGTGGCATGAATCCTAGAAGCAGCAAGGGTTCCTGCACTGAACTAGAAGATGGGTTGAGTAAGGACCAGAGGAACTTGAGAGAATCTGAGCCTTTCATTAAATAACAGTGGCCCTGAAAGCTGTTTCAGGGAAAATGTTAAAGATTTGAATGCAATTGTCATGGGTTGGAGATCCACATTTCATATGTCCTGATGAAAAGATGAAAATACCCCACAAGTAAACATCAGCTTAACCCTCCCTGATAGCACACTCTTTCTTTCTTATGCTTTAAGACTTCACGTGTACTTCTGTCTAAATATTGCTGGGATGCCACTAAGGCATGGCAAATGTACTTTCATAGTTTAGTCAATGTTTCAGCAAAAGTTATATGAAAGTAGAAATGTGTCCCTATTTTGGTTTATTTGAAATTGGAATGGAGAGGGAGAGTAATGAAAGAGATATCTTAATAGATGGAGCCGTTATGGGGTTAGGGAGAAACCTGCTGCCAGGGAAACTCCCAGGAACCCACAAGGACAACCCAAGCTAAGACTCCTAGCAACAGTGAGAGTGTGCCTGAACTGACCTTCCCTTGTAATCATATTGGTGACTATCCTAATTGACATCATAGAATCTGCATCCAGTAACTGATGAAGATGCAGAGATCCACATCCAAGCACTGGGCAAGCTCCAGCAGTCCAGTCAAAGAGAAGGAGAAGGGAATTATATGAGTACGGGGGAGTCAAGAGCCCACAGAGACAGATGACCCAAACTTGTGTGAATTCACAGACATTAGATGGAGAGCTGGGGAGCCTGCATGGGACTGAGCTAGGCTTTCTGCACATGGGAGATAATTGTGTAACTTGGCCTATTTGTGGGACCCCTGGCAGTGGGACTAGGATCTAACCCTGGTGCATGAGTTGGCGTTTTGGAATCCATTCCATATGGTGGGATGCCTTTATCAACCTCAATGCAAGAGGGGTTCTTGGTCCTGCCTCAACTGAAGGTGTCAGGTTTTGCTGACTCCCAATGGGAGGCCTTACCCTTTCTGAGGAGTGGAGGGGGCACTGGGCTGGGGGAAGATGAGGAGGTTGAGGAGGGGAGGGAGGGGATAATGTGGTTTATATATAAAATGAATATAAAATTTAAAAAATACACCCCTAAATTAATCAATGAGTAAACATAAATGGTAGTGCTATCATCTGTATGTTGCAGTTTTCTTTTTAAAAGACTTTTCAAAAGACTATACTTCTTTTCCTCCATTTTTAAATTTAAATTAGAAGCAAGATTGTTTTACATGCCAATCCCAGATCCCTCTCCCTCCCTTCCTCCCCTGCCCCAACTAACACCCTACCTGTCTCATAACATTTCTGCTCCCCAGGGAGAATGAAGGCTTCCATGAGGGGGTCTTAAGAGTCTGTCATATCCTTTGGGATACTGTCTAGGCCTCCCCATGTGTCTAGCCTGAAGGAGTATCCTTCTATGTGACATGGGCTCCCAAAGTCCATTCCTAGGCTAGGGATAAGTACTGATCTACTACAAGAGGCCCCATAGATTTCCCAGGCCTTCTCACTGACACCTACATTCATGGGGTCTGGATCAGTTCTATGCTGGTTTCCCAGTGTCAGTCTGGGGGCCAAGAGCTCCCACTTGTGCAGGTCAGCCATTTCCGTGGGTTTCAGCAGCCTGGTCTGGACCCCTTTGCTCATCAGTCCTCCTTCTCTGTAACTGGATTCCAGTTCAGTTTAGTGTTTAGCTGTAGGTATCTGTTTCTACTTCCATCAGCTGCTGGATGAAGGCTCTAGGATGGCATATAAGTTATTCCTCAATCTCATTATCAGGGGAGGGCATTTAAAGTAGCCTCTCCACTGTTGCTTAGATCATTAGTGTCATCCTTGTAGGTCTCTGGACATTTCCCTAGCTCCTGATTTCTCTTTAAACCTATACTGGCTCCATTTCTGATGGTAGCTCTTATTTTTCTCTCCATTATTCTTCCCCCTACACAAACTTCCTGCTCCTTTATGTCCTCCTCAATCCTCTTCTAACCCCTTCTCATTCTCCTTGCTCCCTCTCCTCTCCCCCCACGCTCCCAATTTGTTCAGGAGATCTTGTCCCTTTCCCCTTCTCTGGGGGACCATGTGTGTCTCTCTTAGAGTCCTCCTTGTTGTCTAACTTCTCTAGTGGTGTGGACCCAACCACAACCCCAACCCCACATCTGACAGAGGGCTGATTTGCAAAATTTACAAAGAACTCAAGAAGCTAGTTTCTAAAACACCAAACAATTCAATTAAAAAGTTGGGTACAGAACTAAATAGACAATTCTCAACAGAAGAATCTAAAATGGCTGAAAGACACATAAGAAAGTGATCAACATTCTTAGCCATCAGGGAAATGCAAATCAAAACAACTCTGAGATACTTGCTCCTGTCAAAATGGCTAAAATCAAAAATACCACTGATAGCTTATGCTGGAGAAGATGTGGAGAAAGGGAAACACTCCTCCACTGCTGGTAGGAATGCAAACTTGTACAGCCGCTTTGGAAATCAGTAGGGTGATTCCTTAGGAAAGTGGGAATCAGTCTACCACAAGATCCAGCAATCCCACTCAGGCATATACCCAAACGAAGCACATTCATAAAACAAAGACATCTGTTCAACTATGTTCATAGCAGCATTATTTGTAATAGCCAGAACCTGGAAAACAACCTAGATACCCCTCAACTGAAAAATGGATAGAGAAAAATGTGGTACATTTATACAATGGAGTACTACTCAGTGGGAAAACGCAATGGTATCTTGAAATTTGCAGGCAAATGGAGGGAATTAGAAGAAACTATTCTGAGCAAGGTAACCAAGTCACAAATAGACAAACATGGTATGTATTCACTCATATGTGGATTTTAGACATAGAGCAAAGGATTACCAGACTACAATAACTATACTTTTATAATATTGTTAGTAGATATCTTACTCACTGATATAATCATTTTGCTATAATCACTGTGAATCATAATTTATAAGAATATACATTTATACATTATGAATTGAATTTATAATTAAGTTTTGACTGATTTCCATTTTGTTTCACTTTTAAAAAGGTATTTTATATGAAATAAGTGACAAAATGCAGATTAGTGTTACATATAATAACTATAGTATTTGAGGTTGTTGGTGAATATAAAATACAAATACCAGACAGTATTCAGACAGTGCTTGCATTTTGGTAGGGATTGAAGAATAGTAAGATGTGTAAAATTGTGAACATTTTTGATGCTAGCTACAAAACTGCTATGTTTGCTTCTTACAGCATAAATTTCTTTTATTGTGTATGATCATATCATATACCTGTTGTTTCCACAAAATACATCCCTTATTACCTGCTTGCTTTGTGGTAATGAAATTTAACCTTGTTACAGCCCACTGGTTTACTTAGCTCTATTTGGAAACTAGTATTTAGTGAACAATAGATTCTCAGATTTCTGGTGTACACTATGGTTCCTGTGACCCATGTCCAGAGTTTATGGCATTTTATGTCTTTGGCTGGCTTGAAAATCTACATATCAATTAACATGCTGCCAAATGAACCCATACCTGATACTGCTTGGGTGACCAAGATCCATAGACTAGATATCCCAGAGACCTTGGGTAACACCAAATACTATGGGTCTAAAAATTATAATGATAAAATGTCTCCTGATTATATTCTACTATATTCATAAATTAGTTCCTTATTCAGCCATCCTCAGAGAAGCTTCCTCCTCCAGCAGATGGGAATCCACAGTAGGACATTACACACACACACACACACACACACACACACACACACACACACACACAAATGAGATTGGTCTAAATGGGATTTCTCCATCAAATCCCCCCCCTCAGAACTTAGGGAGGCCCCATGGAGGAGTAAGGGGAAGAGGAAAGAGCCAAAAGGGATGGAAGACAGCAGGAGAACTTGTCCATATAGATGAACTGATCAAAGCTCACATGCACTGATAGAGGATGAGGAGCATGCACAGGGCTCACATGGGTCTGTATCAGTTCCTTTGCATGTATATTCTGGCCTTCAGTTTAGTATTTTTATGAAACTCCTGAATATGTGACTGAATGGGCCTCTGACTCTTCTGCCTTCTCTTGGTCTTTTTTTCCTTCAATTGGTTTGCCTTGTCCAACTATTATGTGATTGCTTTTGTTTAATCTTATCATGTTTTGTTTTGCTATGTTTGCTTTTTTTTCTCTTAAAAGCCTGTTCTTTTCTTTTCTAATGACAGAAGAAAGGGAGTGGATTCAGATGGGAAGGGAGGTGGGGGTATAACTGGAAGGAGTAAAGGGAGGGGTAATATACAGGATATATTGTATAGTAAAAGAATCTATTTTTGTTGTTGTTTTTTCGAGACAGGGTTTCTCTGTGTAGCTTTGGAGCCTATCCTGGCACTCGCTCTGGAGACCAGGCTGGCCTCGAATTTATAGAGATCCGCCTGCCTCTGCCTCTCGAGTGCTGGGATTAAAGGTGTATGCCACCAATGCCCAGCAAGAATTTATTTTAATAAAAGGAATAAAAAGATAAAAATGTGATTGTTTTAAAGAGTGGCTCAGCTGATTACTTACATATTTATTAATTTTGGTATTCTTATTGTTATCAATGAAATTGTAATACTTTAAAAATATTCTAACTGGGTGGGATATTAAATTCATACAATCCCAACATTTATGATGTGACCACAAGAAGAGTATAGGTTCCAGGTAAGCATTGACTTCACAGAAGTTACTGTTTGAAAACAAAGAATCTCACAGAGACACATTTATAAATTACTAAAATAATATGTTAAACATATCCCTTAGGAGAGGCACAGAGAAAATATCATTTCCCATGCTAGAACTGAGGAAGAAAACTTTTTGAATTAGGTGATGTTTATGATGGAATGCTAAAACAAAAGCCAAAGAACTGTTTCCAAGAAAACTGATGGAAGATGATTATTTCAGAGACACAGTCATGAGTTAAGCAAGGGAAATGTGACATCCTTTGTTTGTGGAAGATGAAAATAGAGAACACTGCTGTGAAAAAGGATGTAATGAGGAGGGCAGGGACAGCCAATATGACTAAGAGTTATCACAGAATTAAACAAAAAGTTGTAGAAAATACATCACATAGATATGGAAATACCAGTTTTGTGAAGGTGTAGGTAAGAGCACCTGGTCTTATCGACATCTGTTTTCTTCACATTGTCATCTCCAAAGGAGGCAGAGATGACAAGGTCTTATCTAACTCTGTCAGTTGGAATTATAGCTTTAGGTGGCATTTATTATGAGAAGAGGACTTGTGTCTAACATTCTCTTAACAGAATGTCTCCTGTTAGGAATTGCACATAAGAGAGTCCAACAATGCTGATCACAAATCTTGTAATCCTGAAGAAGTTAAAACCATCTGTGGGTGTAGCTAACCTTAGTTCACATAGACTGATATATAGATGGGGATAGATAGAACATTTCTATAATGTCATTCTTCATATCCAAGGTATTTTCATACTTTGTACAATCTCTGTGTATTTTAATTATCACAGGAGCTTCACACTTATGAAGGTGTTTGTCTTATAGATTTATTTGATAATTCAATGATTTATTTTGTCCTGGGTGCTAGGTAGGAATATTAAAGTATAATAGTATGATTTTGACAAGAATATAGTGACACATACCCTATTTATATGTTTATATTTCAATTATATGAATTTATGTCTACTTACATGTGCATGGTTATCAAATGAGTAAGGTCTATTATTTCACCATTGTCATTACAAAAATGAAATAGACTTTGATCACTTTGGAGAATATGACAGCAACAACAGATATGAAAATATTTATATTATTTCCCTAGTTACAAATGTCAAATTACATAATTGAATGCATAATTTTGTCAATAAAAACCAAACAGCAAGTTGTTTTCATAACTAACTTCATCAGTGCAGAAGTTATGGAGAAGAAAGACAATGGATTTGGAATGAAGGGAAGAATAATTGCTGGTGAAGGGAAAAGTGATTCTCTTGCATCTACATATAAAAGAACACCGAGTTTTACTTCATACAAACTGGGATGACCATTACAGACCATGCATCTGTATGCAAGTATCAAAGTATTCTGTATTTGGATTTAATTATGTTAGGACGTTAGATTTCAAAAATTGCTGCTTAAGTTGCTGACTCAAAATAGAAAAAATGAATAAATGAATTTTAGCTTGGTGTGAAGACAGATTTTCCAATTTCTGAAATGACCTCAAGCATACTCCTCTCATTTTCATGTTGTATTTATGTGAAGCAGAATTATCACCATCAGCTATTATATAATCAAATTATGGATCACCCCTGAAAAAACATTAAAGATTGTGTTCTGCAATATCCAATATTCAGCCAAGATTTATTTATCCTGTAAAAATAAGTATTACATCTCATCATATATATATATATATATAATATATGTACAATTTATATATACATGTATTGCTTATACCCTTTAAAATCATAAAACTTTGCACATACTAAAGATGAGTTTTAAAAAGTATTTCTTTATGACATTTTCTTTGTGACAGGGTTTCTCTGTGTAGCCCTGGCTGTCCAGGAACTCACTTTTTAAGACCAGGGCAGCCTCCAACTTAGAGATTCACCTGACTTTGCCTCCCAAGTGCTGAGATTAAAGGTGTGTGTCACCACTGGCCAGCATCTTTATGATTCCTATCAATGTTTGACTCTATATTTATTTTATATGCCTTATACTCTGGATCTTCATAAATTTCTCAGGTAAGGGATGAGTTGAAAATATTGAGGAGTCTTGTCTTATCTAACTGCTTGAGTATCATGAGTTAGTTACTTACCTGGTCGCATCACTTAACAGTGTGGATGGTAGCAACTGCTCCCTAGGGAGGCTCAGAGTTGGAATACAAATGAGCTCATTTTGTGGGTGGAGTGGCTTTGGGAGCCCATGTTCTGCTGGGCAAAATGGTCTACAGACGCATTGATCATGCTTTACCATTTTAGTGTTACCCCAGTGGAATGGGTTTGTGTAAATTGAGTAAGCATACTGCATATTGCTTGATATTATTTTTAAAATGCGAGCAGAGGCTATTCCTGATTGTCCTCCTTCCTGCACCTCACAAAAGCTAGGTAAATACCAGCAAAGGCTTTCATGGAGCAAGTACCAACACCAGGGCAAAAAAGACTAAACAGAGTAAAGAAAGTGCAAAAAAGGAGAAGAAAGATTGAAGTGGTAGGAATCCTGAGAGAACATCAAGATCTTAAAAATCATTTTCCTGCTTTATTCGGACCTGGTGGTATTCGCTAAATACAGAGGCAATGTGATGGAAAGTGCCTGTTCTGCGCAAGATGAGAGGCATTCAATTCTGCCCTGACTACAGATAAATGGCATGGAAGGAAAAGCCGTGAATCAGTAAATACACTGATGGAGAAAAGCAGAGGACAGCCGAATTTCCTGTCCCTTCAAGCTTTTCCTAGAGATGAATGACAGTAAAAGTAGACTAGAAAGCCCAAAGACCATGCTATTTAATACAGTAAAAAGGACGACTTACAGATGCTAACCAGAAGCGTTTGGGGCTGGAAGATGCAGCAACTGAGCTTCATTTGTGCAGAACTCATTAGCACCTGCATCTTCTTTTACACGTCTCTGAATTAGTGAATCCTCTTAAGACTTTTCAGTTATCACACACAGTCTGGGAAAAATTGCATTACAAAATTCTTCTCATTTTAAATGTTTCTCAGAGACATTCATTTCCCTAGGAAGACAAAATTGTTTTATTGTTAATTTTCTTATTGTTGATAGTTTTGTTTCTGTTTTGTTGAACCAGCTGATCAGCATGGTTATTAAGAGAGTACTAAATTTTTAGATAAACATTGATATGATGTAAATGAACAGAAGGATACCTTTAAATCATTCTTTTTTTCAGAAATAAAGGGATTTTTGGAATTATCTTAGGAAACAAATTATTAAACAAATTTTTATTTTCTATGGAATTGTTTTTGACACCTTAAGGTAATATGACCCGCCTTCTTCCTTCCCAATCACCCTTCCTTCTCCCTCACTCCTCTAATTTTTCTGCCTCATATATTATTGATCTTTTAAATTTAACATAATTAATTCTTGGAAGCAAACTCTTTAGACCACATATTTTAAAACTAGATGGCAGTCAACAGGTGAAAAAAAATCTAAAAGTAAACTCTTATGCCCCCACCCAGTTATAATCCATTGCAGTCCCAAAGAAACACTGCAATGGCTTTACCCTCTTGACTACTTCCCCAATACCTTTTTTACTTATGTTTATACTGGAAATTATGTATTATAAAATTGACAAATCAGAGTCTCCTTTGGGACATAGTCTAAAAATAAGAGTCCTTCTAAATGAAGAGAACAAAATTGGAAACATATTGAAAATGCTTTTTAATAATACAAAATGTGAAGTTGGTTTCAAAATATAAGTTGTATTAGAACATTACTATTACAGCACTGTTTCTATGTATTTTTAATCAAATGAGATTCTTCCATGACTCATACAGACTGCATCCTCTTCCCATTATTATGACACCTGACCATTCTCTGCCTTTTAGCTCCACTCCCTTCATAGACTTTGGTAGTAATTTCATACTTTTCATTTTATTGATATGACTGTAACTTTACTTTTTCAAATATATTTTAATATTTTAAAATGTTCCCTGAAAGGTAAAAGTTCAGCCCTTTAGCATATCTGAGCAAATACAATCAATAGTCTTGCTGTAACGTAATAAAGAAGGTCTCTGATATTAGACAATGAAAAAGGAAGCGTCAGTGTTTCAATGAAATTGGGGTTATAGAGGTGAATGGACAGAAAAATAGCTAGGCTTTGAAGTGCGTGCATGTGTGTGTGTGTGTGTGTGTGTGTGTGAGAGAGAGAGAGAGAGAGAGAGAGAGAGAGAGAGAGAGAGAGAGAGAGAGAGAGAGAGAGGAGAATGTTGGTTGTTAGATTTTTATGTCTCAAAGTCAGGGACACTGCTTAGCCAAAATGTTGTTCTTTGTTGTCAATTTACCCTTCCTAAATACAGGCATCTAGAAACACAAATGACAAAAATTGAGGAGAATGCTTAGGCTGCTGTTACAAGGGGCCCCATAGATTTCCAAGGTCTCCTCACTGACACTCACATTCAGGGGGTCTGGCTCAGTCCCATGCTGGTTTCCAAGCTATCAGTCTGGGGAACATGAGCTCACCATTGTTCAGGTCAGCTGTTTCTGTGGGTTTCACCAGTCTGGTCTTGACCCCTTTGCTGGAAGTAGAAGCAGACATCCACAGCTAAACACTGAACTGAACTGTAATCAGTTGCAGAGAAGGAGGAGTCATCAAAACTCTTTGTAAAGGCTATAAACATAGGTTGTCTTGATTGATTGGGAAAAACAAATTTACTATAATGATCTAGGGAAAAGTCCCTGGCTGGAAAAATCTACAGCCCCATAATTGGAGCAAGATAACCAGGTTAGGAAGCAATTCCACATCAGTTTTCTGGGCAGCTAACTCTTATTATATTCCTTCCTATGCAGGAACAATCCTGTGTGTCTATGTTCCAGGTTCTCCTAAGGCTTTTCTGAGGGCACAAACACTTTTGTCTCTCATACCAGTGAGGATCTGAAGTTGGCACTAAATCACTAGGTAAATGATTTCAGAGCATATCTTTTCACAACCACAAAACCTTCATAATACAGAAGGAGAAAAGCTTTGTTTACGAAAAACTATAAAATAAAGGTGTAGTGAACATCTCAGGAAACCCTTGAAACAATGGAAATCAAAACCATTGATCCAGAGAAGCAGATTCGACTCATTGTAAGTCTTCACAGGACGAGCAGTAGTTTATTCTCAAGTAAACAGACTTTAATGGTACCTTCTGTCAAACACAGGTGATTCCAACTTTACTTAAAATTCACTGACCACTTTGGCTTTATCTAGAGAGGGAAAGGCAATATTTTCATAAGTATCTTTGCAACTTGTTAAAAGGTGTACATAGGAAGTGAGTATTTGTGGATTCTGCTTCACCTTGTGTTTACTTTGACAAATATTTCAGGCCCTTGGGAAAAATATACTTGTATGATAAAATTGTTACACTGCAAAATTAGTCTTCAAAGGAATTGTATAAATCCCAAAGGTAGAAAATATTTACATTTTCCTAAAGTAAGTGACAAAGAAAAGAAAAGCGAGAGTAACCTCAACCATTAGCAGAGAGAATCAAACATCTGGTAAATTTGTGTTTGTCCTTAAGATGGAAATATAAGACATTGGTGTATTTTTGTTTCTTTAAGAACATTGATTTTTCCATTTTTCACTTAAATGTTTTTCTATAATATAGTGTGTTATTTCAATTTTTATTGTTTTTCTCCTTTTAATTGTCTTTAACCAAATTGGACATACCCATAGTTATATACTCTATATAAATGAAGTTGAAGGCAAACATATGAACATACACTTGTTTATTCAAAATTTATTCTCTGTTCTCATATTTATTTCCATTCAGTAGTTTTGTGTTTGACTTTATCATAGTGAGAAAGAAGTGATTTATAAAGTCAAATTAAAATCTCTGTCTTGTAAAATGTTTGATCCAAGTCACATTAATCACATTCCTGCTGAAGTTCTGGATTCTGCAAAGTATTTTGTGAATAATAACTTGTCCTCTGAGATATCAATTATTAAAATAGAGGTAAAATAGTCCATAATATTTTATATTCATTCATTTCACAGTATGCTTTTTAGTTGTGAAACAAAAAGTAGATGCTGATTTCAAAGAATTTCCATGTCCCCAAATTATTTTGACCAAAATGCTTTGTGGATAATAATTACATGTGCAATTCTGGTTTATTTCTAAATGAAACTTCCATCTACTGATGGAGCTGTTGCTCTGAAATACAAAACAGATCCCTGGGTCAAGAACTGTAGAAGTAAATAATTCATTCTCCTTACAAAAGACTTACAGGAAGTGTACATAAAATAAACCATATATTTTAAAGAAGATTGTTATGTTACATAAGTAAGATAAGCAATTTTGGTAAAAAAAAAACTCATTAAACAAATCTTCCAAGTTAAGTACACATCCTATAAATGAAATAGTGAAGTATCTAATGGCATAATTTCAACTTTTTAAATCTTGCAATAATAATAAATAGAAATGTGTTTTTACAATATAATATTTTAGAAATTATGTAGCTTTGTCTTCATTTTATGTTAATAAACCAATTGCCTTAAATCCATTAAGAAACATGTTCAAAACCTTGTGGAAGAACTTATTCAAAATAAAAATATCTGACTTTGAGCCTTCATCTATTAGACCGTGCATTTTACTCCTTGTATACCAGAACCTATTTCTCCTTGTCTGTGGCTTATTCTTGGTAAGCATACTATCACTATCATCTCATCTCCAGAGTATGTTTAATTATCAAATATACATTCACCTTCTGTCTTTCAAATTATCACCCAGGTAAACTATTCCCAGTACTGTTTCCATTAACTCAGCAAGGACTACCTTCCAGAAAGTTTTCTCCAGTAGCTATTCCCATTTAATTTTTTTCCATTATTTTCATGTTGGTCATGAGGACTGCATATATTTCTTGCAAAGTTATATAACTGCCTTTGTGCATAGTTTTCATAGAACATGATTCACAATTCTTCAGATACATATATCTTGCTATAGATTACAGAAAACACTGGCCTTATTAAAAGTGACTGCGTAGAATCCCATATTAAATAGTGGAAGTCTTTATTAAAAGTAACTGAATGGAATCCCATTAGTTTTCTCCACATTAATTTCAGTTTCACTATCCTCAGCATCTACAGAAGGCATGGGATTACAGTCAGAAAAATATTAAGTCAGAATCCCTCCAGTGTGAATGCCAAGAATTCCAAGTGTTAATCAAAAACAGAAGTATATTTCCTTGTCGTGGTTAACATTATTTCACTAAAAAGTATTTCTTTATTGTATGCAAGTTATGTGTATTTATATAACATATGTATCTTGGTTTGGGTTACTATTAGGATGAAACACCACAACCAAAGCAAGTTATGGCAGAAAAGGTTTCTTTGGCTTATGCTTCCACATCCAAAGTATATCACTGACAGAAGTCAGGACAGGTACTCCAACAGGCAGGAACATGGAGGCCATAGAGGGATACTGATTACCTCCTTTCTCATCATGGCTTTCTCAATCTGCTTTCTTGTAGATCCTAGAAAAAATAGCCCAATGATAGCTACATACACAGTTGATCAAAACGTCTCCATCAATCACCATTTAAAGAAAGTTCCCAACAGCTGAATCTTTTTTTTAACTTTTTATTTATTCTTTGTGGCTTTCACATCATATAACTTAATCCCTTTCATCTGCCTGTCCCTTTGTATCTGTCCTCTGATCATGCATAACTCCCAATAAAATAAAATAAAATAAAATAAAATTTAGGAGAAAAGAAAAGGAAAAAAGTAAAAGAAATATCTAGTCTTGTAAGCTTACTGTGATAAAGTGAGTCACAAGTATAATCTTTAGTTCATAACTCTTTACTGGCAAGTGTTCATTGCAAAGAGTCATTGGTCTGGTTCCAGTCCTCAATTTCTGCTACCCTGTTGATCCTGGATACTCACTGGGACGCCTCTTCGCTATCCTTTTGTTGCCCTGTGATATCTACTCACAAATTCATTAAAATATGTCAAATGGGTATTATGTTATATCATTAACATTTTATGTAATAATTATAAATTTATTGTCATATTATTAAAAATAATACTATCTAACCAGATTAATATTCGCTTTTCTACATTTAGTACCATGTTTGACAGCAAGAAAATTAACAGTGAGCAGAATAAGTTTTATGTTTGACAAAAACATATAAACTTTGCTTGATGGTGCCTGGAAAGTTGACTCTATGGCTAAAAACATTGGCTACTTTTCTAAAGGACCTAAATTCTAGACACCCACAATGTAGCTCACAACTATTTGTGATTTCAGTTCTAAAGCATCTGAAACCTTCTTTCGGTCTTCATGGACATGCTTGTGGTACACTGGTTTATACACAGGCAAAACATTCATAAACATAAAGTAACAAAATGAAACCTTAGAAATAAATTCTGATTTATTTTTAAAAAATACATTCTAAAAATCTCAAAATACAGCAAACCTAGCCCTGCCTGTCACCCACCTGCACATGGCAGGTGTATGGAATTTAAAAGAAAATTCCACCCACTTCCATTCTCTCTCATTCCTGGTAGTGTCTTGGGGCAGACAGAAGTTTTACTGTCTCCCTCTCCTCTTCTGTCCTCTCTCTGTCTCTGTGTCTCTTTACCTTTTTTCTCTTTTCTTCCCCCTTCCCTTTCTAATAAAACTTCTCACTTAAGCTCTGCCTGCCTGGCATGTTTGTCCCTCACCGGCCATGGAATGCACCAAGGTCTCCTACATGCTTTACCATAACAGTGATAACTCATTGAGTTTTGTGTTTGTGTCCACATTTGAAATATTGGTACAGTTTTCTAGTATATGAAGGTGATTATTAAATTGATTTTATATTTTTGTTCAAATTAACTCCATTAAACTACCAAAAACTTTTGTATACAGCATTCTATTGTTAACATATTTCTTCCTCTTTTTTACTACATAATTCAGAAAGTATTCCAATTATATATATTCTTAGTTTGCTTGACAATTTCACCAAAGTTTGGAATAATATATATTATGTGAACTCTTTTATAATTCTCTGACCAATTTAATGTGCTTTCCTAGGATTATGACACAGGATCCATAGTGGTTTATGCTTCTCTGAATCAGTGAAGAAGAACCAGACAAAGATCACACAGGCTTCTAATTGACTTTACCAATGTGCTATGGCTGTATTTCAAACCCTAAGACACTTTAGTGGTTTCAAACCGCAACTCTAATACTGGTTTTGAATTTCATGCAAGCAGACATCCAGCAGATATGAATCATCTATACTTAATTTCATTCTGATGTTTTAAGCTAGAGGACTAGATATCAACCCTTATTTGCTCCAATGCAGACTCCATTCTGTGTCTAGAGATTTTGTTATCCAGTTGTAGTGACATGGTTGCCTAAGATGTATGGTTCATATTCAAAGATTTCTTTCAAGCTTGTTAAGTTGACAGAAACAAAAGCATGAACAAAAGAAGCATGCAGATTTCTTAAGGCTCAGAACTAACACAAAACCTCTATTGCATGCTATTAGAAAATTTATGTTGTAGAGTTAGACATTAGTTAATGTAAGAAATAATAGAAACTTACACTTGGTGAGAATGTTCAAGGAAATCAGTCAAAGGAATGATACCAACCATTTTGTAATTATATACGACAGAGCCTATGACAACTCCTAATGTATTTTGCTACTTCTCAAGAGAGTTGATAATAAGAAGAAATTCATCATTAGTGGAAAATTGTGATTGTAAGATTAAATATGAATCACTGTAAATTATAGTATTAAATGATACCTAGGCTGACTAGACATTTTGAAATGTGATAAGTTTTACAAGAGTAACTCCATGAAATGAGCCAATTTTTCCTTTTAAGACAATTCAAATAGTATTGACACATTTTTCAAATATGGGTTAAAATGCACATTTCATAACTTGACCACAGTTCACTTGTGATCCAAATAGGATAAGTGCTTTGAGAACAGAACTAAAACGATGTGGTAATGTGTAAAATGAACATTTGCATTTTAAAGGAAGCTATGAATATTATTTTCATGATTTCTTTTTAAAAATAACACTTACGAATGCCATTTGTTTGATGCTGATTTTATAGAGCCCTAAGGAATGATATGCGCTTTAAAAATGTATTTACAATGAAGATACTCATTTATTATTTGAAATATTTTTAACATTTTTAGACTATATGATGTTGTTCGGATTTTGCTCTCCCAAAAATCTTTCATCATAATTCTTCTTTGAATTCTCTTCAGGACTGAAATGAAATATCTTTTTATTATGCAGCTATTTAGTTGTCTACAAAAATAGACAATTTAAAAAAATTGTTTCTACTTTGAATAATGATTTTGAATGGTGGATATAATAGGGACTAATGCCTTTAATATTTTTTCATAAATAGAAATAGTTTATGCATAGATGGGAAAGCAGAATTGTTTTGAATTATTTAGAATTGATTATTTATGCATTTCCATTTGCTCAGAATTCATGCTATAGTTGATTGCTCTCAATATGAGAGAAAAGATGTACACTTAAGTTGCTCATTACTCTGTAACTGGATCCCAGGATTTCAGCTCATTGTTTAGCTGTGGGTATCTGCTTCTGCTTCCACCAGCTACTGGATGAAGGCTCTAGGATGAAGGCTTTATTGTTACCCCATCAAGTCCAGTCCTTGTTATCAATATATTCTTTGATGTGTGGCCTTCATTGGAGGGTGGTCTACACTAATCATCAAGTCCTGGTCTCAGTGAAGTGGGTGGTTCCTGAGGGCGGTATCCAACTTTGACCTTGGGTCTGCCCACATTCGTGTACATACATGCACCTCCTACTCCTGGACCCACTGCACCACCCCACAGTACATACATTAGCTTCTCTTTACCCATGTTTCACATAGCACAGCTGCATAATCGAGCACATTTCAAAAATGCTAAAGGGGGAATTCCATAAATGAAAAACATCCTTATTCTTTAAATTTCAGGCCATCATTTTGAGCAGCATAAAACATCTATGGTATCCTGTGCTATCCACCACTGTCTCACTTGGCATGTGAATCATCCTTTGTTTCATTGTATCCACTCTTTAATACTTTCTCTATCAATTACTTAGTAGCCTTTTTAAATATTGGATGAATAATCTCATTAGGACTTCTAGGTAATCCTTATGTATAAGATAGTGCTATCTCTTCCACTTTATGTCATCTTAACACAGAAATGTTATTATATGATCTCACACTATCATAAAAGCTGAGTATGTATGCATGACAGTAAGTCGTGTTGAGGCATATTGTCATAACATTCCATAACTTATAACATCATGTCCGTTCTACTTCATTGTTAAGTATTGCCAATCCCTTACAGCATGTGATTGACATATTAAACTTCATAAATATATGAAAATGTATTACATATAGTTTGCAGCTAGTTTTGATTTCAAGAACTTCACTGGAGTTGTGGAATATTCTTGCATCTAAGAGCATAGGCCATTAACAGAAGAAAAAGATGGAGAACAGGTTGAAGTCCTGATTATTTGTTTGGCTCTTATAGCATTTCTCAGCCCTGGTGGGGTATCAAATAAGAACCAGTAGGGAACTTGTTGAGTATCTTGGGCAATATCATTGCCAAGTATAACATAATTTGTGAAGGATGGGGCATTTAACAAGTTTTCCAGGTAATTCTTGTGCCCAAAAGTATTTGAAAAAATAGTGCCAAAGGGATGCAGAGTAAACAACTCTCTTCCTTTATTTCTCCTACTTACTGAATAAGCTGAATTTGAGACATGCTGGCTTATAAGTGATTGCCTGGACATTTCTTCTGGGATTAGGTATAGAGATTTCACAACAAAGTCATCACAAATTTAGAACTGGATCATACTTTGACTTTTGTGCCTCTTGTAAATTTTTCTCCCCTTTGGCTATTTCCACTCTTACTGAAAACAAGAGAAACAGCATAACTATATTTGTCCCTTTATTAATATCCAAGGGAAAGATAAAGTTGGCCAATATGAACTCACAATATATTCATAGAACAAAAATTATGTTTCTCCTGCTTTTTATACAACACTGTTTCTGAAAGGGGGAGAAAAACACTTGTTTAACATGAAAACTCAGATACTATGGAGACAAAAAATATTTTGAAAATAAGCTCACACACCTGTGCTTGAAGAGTTAGTGTTACTTTGTTTATCTCAGGAGACATATAGCGTATACCTTTTCTTTTTAAATTTAATTTTTCTAATGTATTATAAATTTTATTTATTATCATCTAGATAAAGAATTATATTGTTTTTGTTTTATAGTCACAAGACTAGAAAATTGATACCCACAAGTGTAATATTTAAAAAGTCTATAAAATATTGTCTGCAATGACCTTTGGAATTTGTGTTTTAACATTTAAGAGGCATTGTTTTATACACAAAATGTGGTGTCTATCTACATTTTATTTTTATTTATTTTTTTTTTTTTTGGTTTTTCAAGACAGGGTTTCTCTGTGCAGCTTTGGAGCCTATCCTGGCACTTGCTCTGGAGACCAGGCTGGCCTCGAACTCACAGAGAGCTTCCTGCCTCTGCCTCCCAAGTGCTGGGATTAAGGGTGTGCACCACCAATGCTCAGCGTCTATCTATGTTTTAAAAAAAAACCATGGAAACCAATTTTCTATGCAATTAAGTAAGTGTTCTCACTAATATAAAAATCACCTACAATATTTAATTAATTCATCATTGCACCTTGGCTAGTAATTACATATTTAATCTCTGTATTGCCATTTCCTTTCATGTCCAGTTATGGAAAATTGTTTAGTGTCCATGGGGTCCTACTTTCCCCCAAAATCTTTACCTTAAAACTTGCAATACATGGGGCACACTAATTTTCTCTGTATCTTTTCAGTTTGGATATAGATAGATGATAGAAGATAGATAGATAGATAGACAGATAGATAGATAGATAGATAGATAGATAGATAGATAGATAGATAGATAGATAGATAAAACCACTGAGAGAGAAATCAGAGAAACAATATTTTGTGTTCAGAGCATAGGAGGAGGCAGCAAGAATGTAAGACTCTGAGGGAACAAAGGACACCAGGAGAACAAAGTCCACTAAACCAAGCAAAGCTCATGTGGACTCACACAGACTGCCACAGCAAGCACAGGATATGCACACAGATGTATCTGCTTAGTATTTTGTGGGGATCTTGAGTGTGTAAAGGAGTGGGCCACTCATTATGCCTTCTTCTGGGATTTTTTCCTTCTGTTTGTGTTGATCAACTTTGATATGATGGTTTTGTTTAATCCTGCTCTATTTTGCTTTGTTTTGACTTGCTATTATCTCTTAGAAGCCTGTCCGTTCCTATTGAAAGGCATTAAGGGAATAGCTCCAGATAGATCTATCTGGGAGGGGGAGTTGGAATGGAATATGTAATCAGGATACGTGTGAGAAAATAATCTATTTTCAATAAAATTGGGAAAAATAAAATAGGTGTTTTAGATGACAAATTCATTTAAGCATTGTAAATTAATATATTTAATTGGTTAAAAAGAACCTATTTAAATGAAATTTTCCTCTCATAAAAGGAAGATATATATCAGAAAGCTTAGTAGTTCCCAAAGACATTTTAAAAAAGTACTGCTCTAGAAATCAGGGGCAATGCCTATGCTGATAATAAAGAGTTGAAGCTATGAACATTTTGGCAATTATCAAATACAGGGAATTAATCTGATTTTTGGTTTGGACACTAAACCAAAACAACAACAACACAAGGGAAAACCTACTCTATTATTCTTTATTTTTTTAACTTTTATTGATCCTTTGTGAGTTTCTCATCATGCATTCTGATCCCACTTAATCTCCCTGTCCCCTCCCATCTGCTCTCTGCCCTTGCAACTTCCCCCAAAATAATACCAAATTTAATAGAAAAACAAAAATCCGAACAAAGCTAAGAACCAAAACAAAACCAAAACCAGAAGATTGTGTTGGAAGTTGTAGTGTGGTCCTTCGAGTCACACGGTTTACTCTTTAGTCCATGTGTCTTGTTAGTGTTCATTGCTATGCTAGTTTGAGGCTTCTGGTTTCTGCTACACCAGCAATAATGAGCTGTCACTGAGGCTCCTCTCGGATATCCTGTTGTCCTGTTTCAGGAAGGTCCTGCTGTCTTGGATCTCCAACAGTTTCATAGATTTAGTAGATAAAGTTGTAGACCAACTCATAGCCTTGGTTCTGGGCCTGGGTGGTAGCTGGGTTGGTCAGTAGGCTAGCTTTCCCATGTTGTCACTACCCAGATGATTTCTCTAGCACTGCCTCAGCTAGCTCGCCGAATGGTGCCTACAGCAAGGAGCAGGGCCAGTTCTCCTGCTCCTGGGCCCTCAGATCCAGGTCCCGCCTTACTCATATTGCCAGGGCCAGCCGTAATTTTTTGCCCAGGAGAGGTACAGGGCCCTAACTCCTGATTGCTGTAGGGGACATACAGGGTGGGGGTGAAGGTCAGCTCTCCTGTTCTCAGGCTCTCAGAGCTGCCTCACCTGCATCTTGGCAATAGGATCAACTGTAGTGTGCTGCATAGAGGTGACACAGAGGCTGCTTTTCTCGTGTCGGTGACGGTTAGGGCTAGCTCTCTTACTCTTCTGACCCCAGGACCAGCTTTCTCACCTGTTGCAGATGGTAATGGGTGACGAGGTGGGGAAGCATCTTTCCCTCACTCATGGCAGACTTGTGGGAGTGGTCAGCGCTCCTGCTCTCATGCAATCAGGGAGGGCTGACCTGTGTCCCTGACCACAGGGCTTATCTTTAGTTTGCTCCCCGGGTGAGGTGTACACTCATGGTGAGGGGTGGGGTCATCACTCTCTAGGGCAGAGCAGGGTGGCCCTTAGTGAGCTCTCCTATTGAGGGGTAGGGCATGCTCATCTGTTGAGGCAGACAGGACCAACTATTCCAGAGTCAATGAAGGGCAGGGCTTAGTTCCAATGATCCCCACGCCAAGAATAAGAATAGCCATTGACACCACCTCAGACACCAGCTGCGGCAAGATGCAGACATGCCTTCAGGAGCAGATGCCACCATGGCCCCATTGGCAGCATGAGCTCCTCACATCAGTTTGGTCCCAGAAGCAGCATGGCTACGGAACCTCTATTATTCCTATTATTCTTAATAATACTAATACAAGAGAAATGTAAATTGTACTCCAGGGAAAATAAAATCCATTTGTCACATTGATATAGAAATGTTTAGATAAATAAGCAGTCACAAATCTATGACAGGGAGGAAAATGAGACAAAGAAAACAGGCAAACCCATAGACATTATTCAAGTATAGACCTTTATTCCATACTGTACATGTGATTTTTCTGGAATTTTCTTAATTTCTAAAATGGAAATTAGATAACATATTTTCTTGTCTAAATTATTTGTGCACATGTAGGTCCATGTGTAAAATATACTTGTGAAACAAATTTGTAGACCGTGCTATAAGACTAAAGGTTATATCATCAAACTATTTTTGCTAATCAATGGATAGTGTAGCTGTTTTCTATGATGATCAGGTACAATTATTATGCATTGGCACTAAGAACTATTAAAAATAAAGCTTAAATTCTTAAAAAAAAAGTAGTAATCTATTTACTAATTTTAATAATTGAATATTTATGAGTAATTAAAATATGAAAAAATGACTCTAGATTACACCAAATCTTTGCAATTATTGCTAAATGATTAACCTTTAGTATTTATATACACTAGAAGAGATGTTTCTGTGGATCTTATTTTTCTTTTAAGTTAGCTGCCATAACACTTGTGTGTAGGGAGAAATTCTGTTTAGAGGTACTGCTGACCACGCCTGCCTGGGGCTGGCCACAGGTGTCCTGATCACGCCCACTTGGGCGTGGTCAGAATGAAGTTAAACAAGGGTTTAAGTAAGAGGGAGGCTCGAACGAGGCTCTCTTCTCTCTCTTCCACTCAGCTCTGGTGGGTCACTTATGCTCCGGTGTAAATCTGGTCACTGGCTCCATTGCCTGAGTACTTTCTTAATAAACTGTTGTCAATATAGTTCTGAATCCACATTGTGTTCAGCTTTACCTGTGCCTCTCGTTTACAGCAAAAACTCTTGTAGAGTGATCATTGAGTCATACTGATGCCTAGTCATATCGACATTGCACTAACAAACTGTAGAAATAAATATTCATTAGTCAAACATTTTCTATAGTGGAACACTTATTAATGTTACTCTAAGTTTCCTTTTGATATTTGATTGATTCTAAAAAATCTCATTGCAATCTTAATTTTGCTACTTGGGCTTTACAAGGAATAGAATTTCTGAGTATTTCTTGTTTGTGGAATATATCCATATTAATGATTATCTCTTCAATATGACTGTGGTTTCTTATACCTATTTGGCAATAATATTTTAAGTGTCACATCATTGCAAGGTAATTAGAAATCATTTATGGTAACCTCTACTTACTTTGAACTCTGTAGATTTGTGTGTTATTTAAATTGATTCTACAATTACTGTATCAATTGTAAGTAGCATAAAATGATTAATAAAAGTTAATTTTGAGTGAATAATTAAATTATAGCGAGAAATACATATTTATTCACTAGAGCATGATGAATCATGTCATTGGTTCTTAGGTTCTGTGGGTCCTCATCTTTATGACAGTTACCTGATATTCCAATCCAATGACCACACAGATTGCTTTAAATGATTATATATTATATATGGCAATTTTCCTTTACTTAATTTTCCTCATGTTCTTCAACCTACTGTTAAAATATATAGTCATATATTACTCAATATTCAAATTTCCAGGAGAGACTACTTTTCCAGACACTATTTTCAAATTATTTTCTCATAATAGAGTCAGGTAACCCTATACTCACATTCTCAGTTCCTCAAGTTTGAATTAGTATTGATTTCTACAAAGAAATATTTATCATATATAGCAATTACTAAGAATACACATATGCTCTGAGCTCCACATGTGGACATTTACAAATGGTCATTTACTTAACAGTTCTTTGGAAAAAATTTATTTATATTGTACATATATGAGTGTATTCCTATATTTGTATATTGCATCAGATATATGTCTGTTAACTGGAATCCGAAGAGATTATTGGATCTCTGTAATTGAAGTTACAAATGTTTGTAAGTCAGTATGTGGTTACTATTCAGTGAATCTGGGTCTTCTGCCAGAACAACAAGTATACTTAACCCTTTGAGCTATCCTGCTAGCCTCTTACTTAATCTTCTTAATGCACTGAAATCCAGTTATTATCTTTTCCCAATTTATATTTATTTAAGAAATAATATACATATATTAATGAGATCCTTTTTTGCAAGTTCTTTAGTTTCTAGGAAACATTATGCATTATTCTTTCAGGAATTCTGTTGCTAGAATTACTATCACAGGTCTCCAAATCAGAAGATACCACATTTGGTGTGTTTCACTTACAATGAACTGCTGGCTTGTGAAACTAGAATTACATCTCCTTCTTTCTCTCATTTTTCATCATTAATATGGCATGCATTGTTTAGCAAACAATACTGATGGGGAATGTACTTCTGTGTATGTTTATCTTACTGATTGTTGAATAAAGTACTGTTTGGCCAATGAGGCAGCAAGTTAGATGGGACTGGGAGTCAAAGAGGATTCTGGGAAATGTTGTAAAGAAGTGGTGATTCATTGGAAGTGACATAGCAAGGAGACTCATATATAAACAAGGGCAAGAAGGAAGTGAGCCCCTTTTCTCTTCCTCCAGAGTCACCATGTGATCCCAGAATGAGGATGCCAATGGAAGGAATCCTAAATTAGGTCTTATAAAGTATATAGATTTATGATAATTAAGACTGAGCTAACAGATGAGAAATCCTAGTCATTGGCCAAGCAGCATTTGTACCTAATATAAGTCTCTGTGTATTATTTTGGGCCCTAACTCAGCAAGCAGAACTCGGGTAGCTGGTGGAAAGGAAAGCACCCACGTGGCGGTAGGACTCAGGTGGCTTTTGGTGAAAAGATTTATCATAACACAATGCCACATGTATTTTTAATGAAATGGGTGAAACTTTAAATGAAAATTCTTTTCAGCACTTTGAAATGTAGAGGATTAAATGTAGCAGACATCTTTTAATGCTGATGCTCTTTTTTTGTAAAAATGGATGATTTCTATGCTTGTGTAATATTGTGGCCCCAGTGCTAATTTGAAATTTCAATGAAGCTGATTTTCCTACCTCAGAATAGTAGGAGCATAATTTGTATTTTATTGTACTTTCTTATTAGATTCACAAATCACAGAAGTTTAAAGTTGATATATTATTGAATAAATACAAACTATATTTTTCATCTGTACCATTCTACAAAGTTGGAAACATTGGTTGTTTGAGTTCAAAAAATTTCCACTAGATGAATGGGTTAGAGTCACTCCACAGAATCAATGTCACACCTACCATGTGGGTTGATGGATTTTTTTTTTTACATCAAACTGTCATCTTGTCTCTGATGTTACATTATATTTGCTTGCCTCAACAGTGACTCAAATAGTTATATTTTACAGCCAGTGTCCTGCCACAAAATAATCCAGTATATTTTGATCACTCAGTTAACTATTTATTGATATCCAAAGGATTTAGATTTTCATCCTAAATACAAGTATGAAATGTTTAGTTATACTTTGATGGTAACACATATTAAAAAGCAGACTGAAATATTTTAGAAGCCTGGTTGAGTTATTGATGTCTTATCTTGTTTTCTTTTCATTTATTTCAGGAGTTTTCCTTGAGTCCTGAACACTCACAGATTTTTTTAATGAATGGAAGTTTATATTCACAACCAAGAGAACACATGCATGTTAAAACATCAATTAAAAACAAAATTTTCAATAAGTTAGGTATTTATGAGGGATGTTTTTAAATTTTGATGTTCAGGTAAGAGCACTTTCCTATCTCTTTTGTCCCCTAGGAATTTAAAGGAGAATATTGAAATGAGTAAAGTATGGTGCAGTAGAAAATGATTTAGAATTTGATGAATAGTCATGATTATAGCTATACATGTGAGCCAACGTTTGCTTTATTGTGTGTATATTTATTTGCATGTGGGAAATTGAATTTAGAATGTTATGAAAACTAACAAAGTTACAAAAAGGAAGCAAAATGGTTTCAGTAAAGAAAAATGTATTATATATTATATCATCTATATTTCCCCACTATGTCAAATATAACATTAATGCAACTGGGTGCCTAAGTCGAAGTTTATAGATAATAAAGAATTTCAGTGAAAAACAAACAGAGGCTTGGAGGCATATTATGTTATTTTTCTAACAACACAAGAGATAACTGAGCTTTTGCTGAGATGTAGCGTGTATTAATGGGAATGGATGGATTGGTTCTGAAAGAATTTAAATAGAGAATTAGTAACAGCTGATAAATTGCTAAATTGGTTAGGAGGTCAAGTAGCAGAAACAGGCACATACTCCAGGGTGATGGCTCAGCTCCTGGCATCTGGGTAAAGACACTGATTGTCATGATACGGGGAAATGTTAATTCAGTCAGTGGGTTGAGGAAGCAGAATTTGGAGTACAGATTGTTGCTGGTTTGAAGAATATGAAGTGTTCATTACAAGCATACTGGGTAAGCAACAGCAGCCCCTGACAGTCTTATAGGAAATTTAGGATATCATCATAGATTTGTATGTCATATACCTAGGTACTGAAGTTGTGGGAAGATATTCGGGAGGACAAATATTAGAATTATAGATGAATGACGATATATGGACTGTGTAGCTTGCATTGACCACTTTTAAGCTAGTAATTGTTTTACCTGACTTTTCTGCATTTTGCTTTTCTGACTCAAGAATAATTTATGGACATTTCTGGAAATCAACATGTATGCCCTTAAATTATTGCCTTAAAATATCTGTAAATTTTACTGTATTTACGTATAACAAATTGATCCATTGAATAGCAAGTGTTAAAAATGCCTTTGCTGTTTCTGTGGTTTTCTCCAACCTGGTCTTGACCCCTTTGCTCACTCCTACCTGTCTGCAGAAATAGCTGACCTGAACAAGCAGGAGTTCATGGACCCCAAACTGATTGCTGGAAAACCAGCATAGGACTGTTCCAGACCCCCTGAATGTGGGTGTCAGTTTGGAGGTCTGGGCAAGCTGTGGGGCCTCTGGTAGTGGATCAGTATTTATCTCAATACATGAATGGATTTTGGGAGCCCACTCCACATAAAGGGATACTCTCTCAGCATGCACACACATGGGAGCGCTTAGGCTTTGCTCCAAATGACATGACAGACTTTGAAGATCCCCCTTGAAGACCTCACCATCCCTGGGGAACAGAAAAGGGATGGGATAGTGTGTCGTGGTAGGCAGTGGAGGAGGGGAGGGAGAGGGAACTGGGACTGACATGTAAAACAAGTTTGTTTCAATTTATTTATTTATTGGTTTTTTGATACAGGTTTTCTCTGTGTAGCGTTAGAGCCTATCCTGGCACTCCCTGTGGAGACCAGGTTGGCCTCAAACTCACAGAGATCCGCCTGCTTCTGCCTCCCAAGTGCTGGGATTAAAGGCGTGTGCCACCAACGCATAGCGCTTGTTTCAATTTAAATAAAACAAATGATATTTCAAAAAAATTCCTTTTCATGTACCTCAAAAAAATAAAGTACATCAGCAAAAAAGCATTTCCCTTCATTTTCCAGACTTCCCACAACTTTTTATAGGACTTACTAGTTACTGCTTCAGTCTTGTCAATGCTACTCCCCGTCTCTAGAATGCTGCCCTCCATTCATTAACATGGTACTCCCACACAGGACTACTTCCCAAGTCCCTTCCTGCTTTCCTAGTCCCATGTACCTCTTTCTGATGTCCTTTGTAATGGCATTACCTCACTAAATTATGAGAATCACTCATAAGAGCTGTGAAAATGTGAACACATTTCTTTCTATCAGAACATCACTGTAAACTGAATGATTTGTAGGTGGATTGCTGTTATGTTTCTCCTTTGGTAGTATGTAGAGTAGCTACTGATACCAATAATACTAGTCTGTATGGGTAAAGGCCCTATGTAGGCCACCACAATATTTCTCCAGAAATGTGAAAGGGAGTGTTCAAAATTTCATTTGACCTGTCTTTGGCATATCACACAATATCTCAAAATATTAACTTGAAATGAGTTATAAGTGAACATGATTTTCATGTAACTTATTTTCACCAAATAACAGAGCTGAACATGTTTATTGACAACAATTTGATACATACTTACATCTAAAAGATGTATTTAAAATGAAATCATTCCCTCATATTGTATATGTTTGGCTATCCAGAATATCAGAAAAAGGTAGTAACTGTAGTGTCTATTAATTGGCAAAGGGATAAATAAGTTATTTGGATACCAGGGATTAGTATTCTGCTTTAAAATGCTTTCAAAGTATCTTAATGGAAGTAAAACTATACAGAAAAATGGACAAACTACAAATATCCATTTGTATAAAATTTCAGACAACTTAATTAATTTACTATCTTCTGTGTATTTATAATGAGTGTTGCTAGGATATGAGATCAAAGGGTTACACTGCATCAGGGAAGAAGGGTACTTGAGGGAACAGATAGATTACCTTAATGAATGGAAATAGAAGAGACAGCCATGAATGAATAGGCTGGAATGGTAGGTTCTTGATAGATGGAAGAGGGAAGATGGGCAAAGGAGTGATTACAGTGACAAACTGCTAAAATCAAGAGCAATTTGAGTAGAAATCTAACATAGTAGAAGCCTCCTAAAATACATACATATATAAAGTTTCTGTAAATGAATGGAGCAGGTTGACAAAGCCCCAGCTGGACATCTCTTATCATCAAATGAAGATTCCAGTACTGAGAATGGTTTACATGTAATAGGGTTGTTGAGCAAAGGGATCCTATGGAAAACTCAAAAATCACATGTTGCTGTCAAGATGATAGGTTACTCTCCAAAAACCAACAGCAAAGTCCCCTTGGTGAACATTTACACAACTCAGTGGACATGGAGAAATATTGTGGTGGCATACATAGGGCCTTTACCCATACAGACTAGTATTATTGGTATCAGTAGTTACTCTACATACTACCAAAGGAGAAACAAAACAGCAATCCACCTACAAATCATTCAGTTTACAGTGATATTCTGATAGATAGATATGACAGTTCAATGGCGGTAAAAAGTTTGTGGGAGTAGCCAAGAAATATCTTATTTGACTTAAGACCCACTCCATGAGATGGAACTAAGACTCTGAGACTAGATATCCCAGGGACCAAGGATAAAACCAAATACTAATGTTCTATGAAAGGAAACTAGCAATAAAATGACTCCTAATAACATTCTGCTATATTCATAGATCAGGGCCTTCCTCAGCCATCATCATAGAAGCTTCTTTCTGCAACACATGGGAACAAATTCAGAGACCCACAACCAGACAATATTCAGAGGGTGAAAGACCTCGGAACATTCACCATTAAATTGCATGTCTCCATCAACTCCCTCCTTTCAAGATTCAGGGAATCCTGTAGAAGAGTAGTCAGACAGAATGTAAGAACCAGGGGGGATGAAGAACACCAATGCAACAAGACCTTTTAAACACAATAAGACCAACACATATATAAACTCCCAGACACCGAGGTAGCATGCATGCATAGGGCCCAAGTATGTCTCCACTAGGTAGGGTCTTACAGCAGAAAAGAGAAATAGTCACATCCTCCCATTCCTGACCTAGAAACTATATCCAACTAATAACCTCTTGCAAATACAAAAAAAGGAAAAAAATAAACTACTCTTAGGTGTTGGCTGGATACCCACTAGTAGATGGCCAACAGAAAATGAACTCTATGGCATCTTCAGAGATTCCATCTCTCATGATGTCATTTCAGGGCCTTTCTCTTTTTCTTTTCAAATTTTAACATTTTGTTTTTACTTTACTTTTTTCTCCTTTAAACCTATAAGTCCTTTGCTTATATATTGTGGCTTCTGGTTTTATGATTTTATGGAATTTGTGAGTGTGAAAATGAGTAGATCTGCATCAATACCTGTTTCTTTTATTGGACTCGTTTCCTTTTGTTTTGTTTTAAATTTTGCATTATTCTGATGAGTTGTTTTTATCCTATTGTATCACATCCATAGAAGTCTGTTTTCTAATGAGAAACAGAAAAGGAGTAGATCTAGATGGCAAGAGATATAGAGAGGAACTGGGAGAAATAGAGTGACAGGTAACTGCAGTCTGGAAATATTTCATGTGAAAAATCTTTTACAATAAAATAAAATAATAAATAACTAGATTTGTAGAGGTGAGAAGATATATTGATGAATACATCTCTCAAAATTAAACTATGATTTTGAAACCTATTTTTAGAAAATTACACTTTAATAGTTATAAAAATTTAAATCAAAGTCATGCTTTTCTTATCCTATGTTGGCTGTAATACATGAAGCATTTGAAATACAAAGTGTACTAATTTTAAGCTCACAAATATGAAAAAGTAGTGACACTCACAAATAAACTGTCACTGTTGTTATTCTTCTCTGGCAAGTTAGACTGAAAAATCCATTGTGTGGTAATTAAACAGGTGCTGAGTTATGTCTTGCTATCACCATGTCCAAATTAACAAATTACACAATTGGACAAGTATTGTTTTATTCATCTAAATCACTCATGTGAACATGCTTATTTTGCAACTGTTCCACTTCCAGTTTCATAGACAGGCAAATCCCTGACTCTTCCATGTCTGTAGGACACTGATTAACAGATCTCTTCTCTCATGAGAACAACTTTGTTCTCATGAGAGAACCCAGATCTACAAGTCCAGTATCACCAGTTGTGGAATAGTAACAACTCAATTTTTTATTTTTTTGTAAGATGGTACCAGGATTAGGTCCTATGTCTAAGAGGGCAAGAATCCAGTCACTGGCCACCTCCCCTTTAAAAGGGAAAAAACAGAAGGACACTTAGAGCCACTTTAGTTTTTGAATTTCCCAAGTAGAACAAAGAAGCAAGTACAAAGGATAATCTATTGTGTTATTTGAGAGACAGCTTCCACTTTCAAAATAAAATATGAATTAGAGAAATTAATAATAAAAAAGGTTGTATTTCCTCAATTTGACCAAGTAGAAGAAGGAAAGATAGTTGGAACAAAGACCAGCAAGGAATCTCAATTGCAAACTTCTGTTAGCTTTGCAGTGGAATGTTTGGTACAGATCATGGGAAAATTATGGCAGAAATGAAATTGAAAATCAAGTAGCACAGTTCTAATTAGCTGTACAAAAAATGCCAGTTTCATCCCTCCCCAAACTACCTGTGTTTAATCATCATGCCTGAAACACTTAGAAAAAGGATGGTAGAGTGAGGGTTCATTGAGATACAAGGAAATATTATTGTTGCATCTAAAGTGTAAGCTTCCATATACCTGACATCAAGTGATGACTAATAGAGCCTTGGGATATTCATATGTACTCTGATGGACACTATTGTCCAATCAGGAGATTAACACTGAAGTCCTTGGTATGCAGACATAGGAAAAGCTAAACGACTTTAATTTTTGATAATCGATTAACGAAAACCAAATTGACATTATCTATCTATCTATCTATCTATCTATCTATCTATCTATCTATCTATCATCTATCTATTGCCAGATTCCCAAGGTCTCCATTAAGAATATATCATAGAGGGATACACTCTGAGCCTAGACACAGGGAATGGGGCCTAGGCCCTGTCCCAAAGGATATGACATAGTCTGAAAACTCCCTATGGAAGGCCTCACCCTTTCTGGAGAGCAGAAAGGATATGGGATAGGTAGGGAGCTAGTTGAGGGTGGGGGGAGCTAGCAGAAGAAGAGGGAAGGGAGAGGGAACTGGGATTGACATGTAAAACAATATTGTTTCTAATTCAATAAAAATGGAGAAAAATATATCGTAGGCAGGGTTCTAGAATCTTTGTTCCATTTTCACCCTTCAGCTATGCCCGTTCTATTTCACTTCTACCCCCTACCATTGTATATGTGTGTGTTTGTGTTTTTGTAAGTGCTTCCTGGGCATGCCCCTGTCTCCACAGATGTAAAATTAAAGGATCTTCTATTCTGATCCGTCATATTTTCAGACAGTTTCTTTAACTGAATCACAAGTGATGGGGGGAGTGCTTCTGTGTATATGATTATCTTAATGGATGATAAATAAAGTACTGTTTGGCCAATGATGCAGCAAGTTAAGCAGGACTAGGAGTCAAGGAGGATTTTTTGAAATGTAGTAAAGAAGTGGTGATCCAGGCAGGAAGTGACATAGCAGGGAGACTCATATATAAACAAGGGGAAGAAGGAAGTCATTCCCTTTTCGCTGTTCCTCCTGCTTTCTGCTCAAAGTGAGCCCAGGGAAGACAGGATGCTTGTTGCTGGTGCCCAATAAGATCTCTTATAAAATATATAGATTTATGTTAATTAAGACTGAGCTAGCAGATGAGAAATCATAGTCATTGGCCAAGCAGCATTTGTACCTTATATAAGTCTCTGTGTATTATTTGGGGCCCTAACTTGGTGGGCAGAACTCGAGAGGCTGGCAGAAAGCCCCCACATGGCTGTAGAGCTTGGGAGGTTTAGAGGAAAGACTTGTTACACAGAAGCTCCTGATTTTGGCTAAACTAACTTATTCTAGCCTTTCTTCCCCTATTGCTGGAAAACAGACATGTCTTCATACCCAGCTTTTTAAATTAAATTGTATTGGATTTGAAATCTGGTATGTACATTTGTACAGCAAGAACGTCACTATTGTGCTATTTCCCTAGGCCTCAATTTAGTTTTTGATAGAAATTGTCCCATCTACCTTTAAAATGTCTTGAAACATGTTGAGTTCTTAGTCAGAACCACATCCCTGGAAGAAGCTTATACTGCTATTTCCTATGTTTATATGTTAAATAATTCAAGGAAAAACATTAAGCAGCATTTCATCTTTCTCCTTTAACAGGAGTAACAGAATATGTGGCCAGCAGAAAAGTAGAACACAATCTGCATTTGTGTTCCAAATTAATAACTTTAAAAGGATTTTGGTGTCACTTTCAAAGTCACAGTGTCACATAAATAATACCCTGCTGTTTGCACCTCGTATGTGAGATGCAGCACACAGAGTACCTTGGACAATGATATAATAGCTCTATAAATATATTGACATCACCTAGAGTAAACAGCTGCTCTGTTCCTAGGGGGAGATTTCAGCCACTATCCAAAACCTCACTTCACATCATTGCTGGAGTGATTGTAGAGGGAAGTACATTCATTGAAAAATCTCATAGCAGAGGAAAAGAACTCCAAATTAAGTTTAACATAGTTTCCATAACAAGGATTGTCTAAACTTTGTAGGTATGGCAAAGGTCTTCTATCATGAGTAATATGTCTTGTTAATTTAGCTTTATGAATATTATTGCTCTATGCCTGTTAGTATTTTATCAATAAGCCCTAAATCTAGATTCTAATGAGTGAAAAGAGAATGATATTGTTGTTGTGAAGATCAGTAAATCCTATCATCTTTAACTACAATTACTTAAGGATATTTTGTTCTATTCACTTACTATTACACAAAATAATCCTATAATATTTATTCACTTGATCTTATGTGAGTCTTATAATACTAATGTTTTCTTAGAAGTATCTATGAAATGACTGGTAATTTTTTGTTTGATATTCTATGAATATTTTCATTTAAGATCATTACTCAGATAAATATTAACAGAATTTGGAACTGTAGAATATATGTGAAATGTTAAAAAGGATATTAAATATTCCTTGTTTTTGAGACAGGGTAACTCTGTGTAGCTTTGTAGACCAGTCTGGCCTCCAACTCACAGAGGATATTAAATATTCTAAAAGACATGAAGACGTAAGTTTTGACAGTAAAGCATATTCCAGTAGCATTCAAGTACACATATTAGATCCATTTCTAAAATCTGAATATCAGCAGAAATTCAAGTGAATAATGATAAAAGATAAAATTAGAAGGAGTGAAGTAGTGGAAAATATACATAAGATATTATCACTTAAAAAGGATGCATGTAGGCACTACAATATTTATGGTTAAGCCTGGTATTTGGAGTTGAATTCCATGCCTTTTAAAAAATTACAACTCTCATTATTAGACTATATGTTTAATGGTGAAGAAGCAAATAATTGAGTCAATATTAGGAATAGTTGGTCAGCTATACAAACGGACGACTGTGGTAGTTATATCTGAGAAAAGCTTGGGAGATGAGATGAACAAGAGGCAGGAAAGTGATTTTGTGTCTCAGGGCACATGGAGGTTGGTGTTCCAGAAAAGGCAGTTCTCTTGCTGTAGGCTACACTGTGAACATCTGTGTTCAGAAATTAAATGCTTAGTAAGTAATCAATATACAATCATTATGCCTTTTTGGCATTTTTATACTATGCTCACTTTCTGTCTCTTTAAAATATAGAAAGAAAAAGAAAGCATTGCTTACTCATATAAATTTTATTCAAGTCACTTATTTTGTATTTCAAATTTGTGGGGATATTTTGTTTATGATTCAACAAATAAAGCTTGCCTGAAAATCAAAGTGCAGAGCTAAGCCACTAGTTAGTCACAGAGGCCTGGCAGTGGTGGTGCACACTTTTAATCTCAGTACTTGGGAGGCAGAGGCAGATTGATCTCTGTGAGTTCAAGGCTACCCTGTTCTACACCAGATTGATCTAGTCTAAAAGAGAAACAAAGCTCACACAATGGTGATACCAGCACCTGGAATCACATCCCTTTAATACCAGCACTAAGGAGGTGGAGACAGGAGTGGTATGGTTCGGCAGAGCAATGAAAAGGGGAGGAGGAACAAGAGTTCAAGGCATTCAGTCTGAGGATTCTTAGGGAAAGGCTGGCCTCTTTGTTCTGAGGATTCAGTAGAGGTGAGAACCAGTGACTGGCTGCTCTGCTTCTCTGATCTTTCAGCATTAATTCCTATATCTGACTCAGGGTTCTTATTATTGAGACCAATTTGAATTCCAGCCACACAAATTTAAGTGTTGAGATTAAAACTGCATGAACAGTGACACTTATACATAAAGAATTTTTTTCCTCAGAAATTTCTATTAAGAAACTGCTCCTGGCATGGAGTCAAAGGAGAATCAGTATGCTTGTAAATACTTCTTTTTGAAGATTCTTAGATTATAGTTAGATTTTCAATTTGATTTCTATATGGAATTAGAGTCTAAAATAACCACCTGCCTCATACAGTGAGTGACACCGAAATTGACTTTGTGTGCATATAATAAAATATAAACCTACATAGCTATGTGTATTATTAAAATATAGGAGAAGTAAGGGTTAATAAAAAGGATATAAAATAAAAATTATTGTCCTAGATGGTAGAACTAGAACCAAGATGTGGAAAATAGAGTTAATAAATTTCCACTCAACATAAGGAAGGGCTTCCAGCAATGAAAGCTATCCAAGCATAGAAAAGGCTGCATCTCATATAGTCAGCTTCTTGTCATTGGAACTATTCAAGCAGAATCCAGATATATGACTATCATTTGGGGATGGTGTGAATGTAGTGAAAAGTGAGATTATATGACCTTTAAAGTCCCTTCAAACTCTCTTATGATCATAAGTAGGTATCTGATTAAAAACAGTTCTCCTTTAATGTAGCAATGCCAAAATACCAAGCCCAGGATACCTCAGTAAGAGAAAGAACAAATTGAAGGATTTGTTGTGACTGAGGAAAACAAGTATATTTTCTAAAATACCGTAGCAATGAGCTGCAGCATTTGACACTGAAAAGAATCAGCACTTGGCATGAAGAAGACATCCTGATTTAGTGCTTCAGTCCTAGCCCATATGGAGTTACTTATCAAATGTCAGCAATCGCTGTAAAGTGTGCTAGAACAGATATGCTGCCTACCTCACAAACACCAGGTCATGTCACTGTCAGTAGCTGAACACTGGCTGCAGCATGTAACAATAAACAGGAAGCAAAACCAAAAATGAAATGATATTCAACCACCCACCATCATTTCAATTGAGGGGTCCAGATACTCTTTTGTCACTTACCAAAAAACGATGAGAGATGGAAATGAGGTTTACACTAATTTAAAAGAAGCACTTTGGGTTGATATTTTTTCAGGCAGTGTAAACCACATTCTTGAGTAGGCTTGAGATAAAACTAGATCAGATTTTTGGTTCCTCATGGCATACTGGTCTATAAGGATGGCACTTTGCTAGGCTGACCTACATGGTTAAATCAAGGTGCTAGCTTGCTTCTGCTTCCCTGTTGGAAGTGAGAATAGAAGGACTAAGAGGGTTATGGGTAGGAGGAGAAATGAAGATTATTTGTTATCTAAGCTTCCTCATTTCCAAATGGCTTCATTTGCTTGAGCACATAAAGATCCTAAGTTCTCAAAGGTAACCTGTTCTCTCTCTCTCTCTCTCTCTCTCTCTCTCTCTCTCTCTCTCTCTCTCCTCTCTTTCTCTCTCTCTCTCTTTCTTTCTCTCACATGTTTAAAGGAAAGAAGTCTGTGCTCTTTGTCTCTTTTTTCCTCTGTGTTTGAAGGAAAGAATTCTTGGCCCTCCCACCTAGAGATTGAACGGAGAACATGAATCTGTGCTCAACTTTCTTTCTTTCTTTCTTTCTTTCTTTCTTTCTTTCTTTCTTTCTTTCTTTCTTTCTTTCTTTTTTTTGAGACAGGGTTTCTCTGTGCAGCTTTGGAGCCTATCCTGGCACTCACTCTGGAGACCAGGCTGGCCTCTAACACACAGAGATCCACCTGCCTCTGCCTTCCAAGTGCTGGGATTAAAGGCATGTGCCATCAACGCCCGGATATGCTCAACTTTCTTAATTCAGCTTTAAACTTTACCTATAAACAACTTGGATATTGTTTTCAGTTTCTGTCTTACTTGAAATAGTAACAAAAAATTTAAATCAATTTTATTCTTGTATTTTCCTATATTAGCTATAATATGTGAAACAAATGAATTACAAAGTGTATTAACTCACAAATATGAAAATGTAGTGATACTCACAGATCAACTGTCACTGTTGCTATTCTTCTCTGGCATGAGTTAGACAGCAAGGTCCATTATGTGGCAGCTAAACAGAAGCTGATTCAAGTCTTGCTATCACTATGTCTGAATTAACAAAGACACAATTGGACTCCAATATAACATTCTTTCTTTGTGTGTTTTTATGTGGTCACATTTGTTTGCTAACTACCCAAGTTTTTCTTCTAGTGGTTCTGTAAGTTATATTACAATTTTCACTTCTCTAATGTACGTTTTGCAAGTTTATGTGTTTCTAAGTCACAGGTTATTTACTCTGTGACCGATGCTCTTGGAGATTTGTTTTCTATGCCATAAGCCATATTAAACATACACTTCGAATATGCATATGTATTTGTATATATAAAGCTGAAGTACACTTTGCTCAGACTCCAAGGGCTGGTTTAATAAAGTTCATTCCCAGTCACTGAAAATTGTTTGTAATGGTTACCTTAGCACGATATTTTAAATTTTTCAAGTTATCTCATACTAGAAACAGATTTTATTTTATTCTTCTAACAAAAAATACATAAAGTAAGGTAGAATGAGATAAAAACAAAAACTATCACATCAAATTTGGAAGGCAGACCAACAGAAGGAGAAGAGCCCAAGAGCTGGATCAAAGCTCTAAGACCTGCTTTTCACACACTCAAGAGCTCCATAGAACACTAAACGAAGGGACACAGTATATACACAGAGGACATGGTGCAGACCCATGCAGACCTATGCTTGCTTCTTCAGTCTCAGTTAGTTCATATGGGCGTTGATCAATGGATTCTTTTTGGTAATTTTCACAAGTATAAATACTTAAATGCTTTTGTTGATGAAGTATATAGTGTGAGGCAGAGCCTAAGAATTTTGAAGTGTAATTTTGACATAAAACTGATATTTTAGGTGCTTATTAATGACTAGAATACTACTAGAAAGTTCAATATGTAAGGTTATAATCAAGTCCTGACCACATTTTCTTACTTAACTAAAGTCCTTTTCCCCCCTCATTTTCTTGTTTTAATGTGAATCGTAATACTTTTCAAGATGTTAGATATGTAATGCTTTGTGTAATTTTATATAAAACTATACAGAATAGTGGTTCTTGGCTATGGGAATCTCTTCAGGTTTACATGGTAAGCAACCAAAAATGTGTTTCCAATCATCTTCAATGGATTACAAATAGATTGTTGCTAAATGGATCATCTCTGGCTCCTTAAAATTGTATATTGTTCAGTGTTAGATTTCTGCTTAAATTAAAGGCACGCTCTATGGAACATGAACCATGGAGAGTACATTAAACAAAGTTTATTACAGGTGGGGGAGGGGGAGAAATGGAAGTACAGAGCAGAGCATAAGAGAGAGGGGGAGAGGAAGGCAGAAGAGGGTGTAGGTGGGAGAAGAGAAGACAGCATAAGTGGACAGGGGTCTGTCTTTTAAAGGGGTCCTTTATAACTGTGTGCAGACTTAGTATCCTATGGAACCACGGGCTAACCAGGGTACTGCCTGAGTGAATTCTGGAAGGTAACAGGGGCAGGCAGGTCAGCATAATGCCTGAACCTTTCAGTTCAGAACTTAGTATTTGGATCAAATCTCTCTATTTACACAATAATGAACATGTGTGTTTGAGTAAGTGTATCAGCCTGTGGTAGAGGTGTACAAAGACAGAAGGTAAAGGAAAAAAGTGTAGATATTTTGGATCCAACATTAATCTATAATCATAATAGGATTGCACAAATGTATGTACATAGTTTTCAATTATATCCATAATGGTTAACTGAAACATACACACACAGAAAGAGACACAGACATGATATCCCTCCTTCCTTCCCTTTCTCTCTCTCTCTTTCTCTCTCTCTCTCTGTATCTCTGTTTCTTACACACACACACACACACACACACACACACACACACACACACACACGTTAACAAATATAATAAAAGAAAAAAAGGCTATTAACTTGAGAGTTCAGGTTACACGGGTAAAGTTTAGGGAGCTTAGTATGAAGGCTCTACAGAGAACACAGTTGGGGGAAGTGAAGTAGCTTCATGTTAATTAAAAGCATGTAAAAAGAGAACATACATTTATCCAAGGATATTCAACAAAGTATGGACAATTAAAAGGTATATATTAAAATTAATTATGAGTGTTCTTTTACTGGTTTGAAAATAATTTTCATAAAACTAGATTGTGGAAACTAAAAATGAAATGTTGTTTGTAATATGTAGGTTAATACACATATGAGTTTATTTTATTCTGGTGAAAATGAAGCTTATTTTAGCTTTCTCCATAACTAGAAACATGTGTATTTAATTTCAAAGCTTATTATAATATGCAGAAACATGCCTGAAACTGGATCTATGTATTGAGATTAGTTTTATTCAATACTTCATCTTTGAAATGTCCATTTTTCCCATGTATTTCAAAATTAGAATAGCATTTATATTGGGTGGAAATAAAAATGTATATCAAATTAAACTAAATTTTGTAATTTTTAAAATATAATGGTTTGTTTACTTGAATATTTGAAACATATTCTGCTGGGTCTTCCCAAAGGTAGGGCTGTGGAAGGGCTGGTCCAGCCAGTCCCCTCCTGTGGTGGGGCAGGATGGAGACTGCCAAAGACCCAGACCCTCTCCTAGTCATCAGAGGACCACACTGAATCGGGAGACTTGTTGAAGCAGGATCTTGTTTTATTGTAACAGGCAGGTACTTATATAGTACTGAGAAGCAGGGTGGGAGTCTAAGGATGGGGTGAGGTGGTGTTAGGGGTAAGGGACAATGATATTTCACCATTCCAGCAACAGCTAGGCAGCAGTGTCATTAGGTTAGGTCATGCCGAGTCATTCTCATGCAGAAGTTACAGACCAAACACAGGTCATCAAACTCAAGTCAGGCTCAGGAAGTATACTGGGTCTCAAGTCTGGGCCTCTTTAGGCCCAACAGTATTCCATTATTTAACTAATGTGATAAAATATTGTTGTCAAATTACAACCTACATTACTTCACAAAGGCCGTGTGTTTAATTAGAAAATAATCAAAAGTTTCTTTTGTTTCATAAAATTCTTACTGAAGCAGTAAGTGTTTGACATTATTGTCATGATAACAGTGTTGTTTTCTGGTTAATTTTCTTCTTCATTGTATAATTCAAATAGTATGAAAGGATTAATAATAACCATCCATTCTGTTATTTTTATGGTAGTGCAGAGAATAATATTGAGTTCTTAATTAATTTTACACGAGGAATTAGAAAGTAAATGAACAAAAAGTCATAATAAAATATGGAGACTTATTACTGATGCAAAAATTACTAGATACACAAATTTGAAAACTAGTAATCTCAGTCAAAACCCTAATAAAATAAAGACTTTCATGAATGGTTAACTTCCCCTTACTTTTCATCTTTAAATAAATGTGTTTAGCATTAAAGAAAAGCAAATGAGGTTTATTAAAAAATGCAAGACTGGAAACCTATAAGTACTAGAAAATTCTGTCATTCCAATTTATTTTACTAATTGATTCACACAACAAATATTCTGCATCTGACTCCTTCTAGGCGTCATTAGATATAGCAAGTTTGACAGGTCAGGAATTATGGTGCTGCATGTTCCTTCTTAAAATCATTTTTAACATCTGCTTGCTTGAACGTACTGCAGCACTAACTTAACAACCTCTAAGAACTTCCTGAAAAGTCAATGTGGTATGAACATCTTCTCATAGTTTATGGCTCATCTGTGAATTTTCTCAGTGTTTTTGTTAAAATAATGAATTTGGAATCGTAATTAAATGTGTTTTATATTTATTTTATACTTGTTTTTCTCTCTAAGAAAATATTTTTTCAGTTTCATGGGGATGCTTTTATTTATTTATTTATTTATTTATTTATTTATTTATTTATTTATTGGTTTTTTGAGACAGGGTTTTTCTGTGGCTTTGGAGGCTGTCCTGGAACTAGCTCTTGTCGACCAGGCTGGTCTCGAACTCACAGAGATCCACCTGACTCTGCCTCCTGAGTGCTGGGATTAAAGATGTGCTCCACCAACGCCCAGCGGGGATACTTTTATTATTTGCTGTTCTTGGTAACTGTGCTATCACTATTCTGTTCAGAAAGTCCTTTGCTATGTGAATGAGTTCAAGGCTTTTTCCCACTTTCTTTTTTATCAGGTTCCATGTATCTGGTTTTATGTTGAGGTCTTTGATCCATTTGGAACTGAGTTTTGTGCAGGGTGAAAAGTATGGATCTATTTGGATTCTTCTATATGAAGCCCATCCAGTTTGACCAGTACGATTTATTGAAGATGCTGTCTTTTCTTCCAGTGTGTATCTATATCTACTTTATAAAAACTCAAATTTCCATAGATGTGTTGATTTATTTCTAGTTCTTTGATGCCCTTGATTGGTGTGTTTTCTTTCATGGCCAATACCATACTGGTTTTATTACCATAGCTCTGCAACATAGTTCAGCAGTTCTTTCATTATTAAGACTTGTTTTAGATTTCCTTTATTTTGTTTGTTTGCTGTGTGTGTGTGTGTGTGTGTGTGTGTATGTTTTAATAGGAAGCTGAAAATTGACCTTTCAAGTTCTGTGATGAATTGTTAGTAACTTAATGGGAATTGCAAAGAATCAGTGGATTGCCATTTTTGATAGGGTGTAGGTTATTTTGCAAAGTCTAACTAGACAGGATGGCCATTTTTACTATATTGATAGTACCAAGACTGGGAGATCTTTCCATTTTCTGAAATCTTCAATTTAGTTTTTCAATGTTTTAAGGTTCTTATCATACATATTTTTTACTTGCTTAGTAAGAGTTATTTGAAATATTTTTGAGGCTACTTTTTAAAAATTAATTATCAATTAATTATTTTTTTCTCAGCTTGATCAGTTTCCCCTTCCATCCTCCTCTTCTTTCCGCTCCTCTCCTTTCAGGCCCACCCCACAAATGCCTCCTATCCACTCACTATCCCTTCCTTTCAGAAAGGGTCAGTCTTCCGTGTGTATCAGCCAGCCATGGTATATCAAGTTGCAGTGACACAAGGCGACACTTCTATTAAGGCTGGAGAAGGCAACCCTAGGAGGAAAAGGGTCCCAAGATCAGGCAACAGATAAAGAGAGCATTCTGCCAGGTGTCTCTCAAGAAGACCAAGCCACACAACTGCAAAACATATACAGAGAGCCCAAAACAGTCCCATGCAAGTTCTTTGGATGGCAGTTCAGTTTCCTTGAGCCTCCATGAACACAGATCAATTGACACTGTATGTTTTCCTGTTGTGTCCTAGGCCCCTCTGGCTTCCATAAACCTTCCTTCTCCTATTCCATTTGATTCCCTTAGCTCTGTCTGGAGTTTGGATGTGATTCTCTGAATCTTTTTTGTATCAGTTGTTTGATGATGCCTCTATGACAATTGGTCTAGACTATGATCTATGAGAATACCAGATTATCAATAGGAATCAAATTGTTGACTTTTTATTTAGTCAACTTTGATTCTATCCTAGATATCTGGGCTGTCCTTCCTCCAGGTATATGCCCAAGAGTGGTATCACTGGGTCTTGAGGTAGTTTAATTCCTAATTTTTGTAGAAACTTCCATACTAATTTGCAAAATGGCTGTACAAGTTTGCACTCCCCCCAGCAGTGGGGGAGTGTTCCCCTTACTCCACATCCTCTCCAACAAAAGCTGTCCCCAGTGTTTTTGTTCTTAACCATTCTGACAGGAGTAAGGTTTTCTTTTTTGATTTACAATTCTCTGATGGCTAAGGATGTTGTGCAATTCCTTAAATGTCTTTAAGCCATTTGAGATTCTTCTGTTGAGAATTATCTGTTTAGAACTCTGCCCTATTTTTCAATTATGTCATTTGGCATTTTGAGATCTAGTTTCTTGAGTTCTTTACATATTTTGGAGATCAGCCCTCTACCAGATGTGGGATTGGTGAATATCTTTTCCCATTCTGTAGGCTGTAGTTTTGTCTTATTTACAGTGTCCTTTGCATTACAGAAGTTTTTCAGTTTCTGGAGATCCCATTTATTGATTGTTTCTCTCAGAGTATGTGCTACTGATATTATATTTAGTATTATGTTTAGGAAGCAGTCCACTGTGCAATGTGTTCAAGGCTCCTTCCCACTTTCTCTTCTATCAGGTTGAGTGTATCCGGGTTTATGTTGAGGTCTTTATCTACCCCATTTGAGTTTTTCATATGGCAGTAGATTATATCTATTTGCATTCTTATATGTAGTTTTGCTTTGTTATTTAGTTCAGTTGGAGCCAAAGATAATGTCGCAAATGTTTGTAACATTTTTATTTTCTGATATATCTATAGACCTAATCACACAAAAGAGACACAATCTAGAAACAGAGTGTTCTAAAACATAAGCTTATTGGACACAGTTCTCACGCAGTTCATTACAAAGTTGTACTCCTTAAAACTATGAAGTATATTTAATAAGGATAATAAAAAGTGGTGACTATGTCCCTTTTATAGTCACACCTTTGTCTTGAATCTTTTCCTAAACTAATCTCTTTCTTTAATGCCAGTTTCCTAATCTCTGTTAAACATTTTTCTTTTTTTCTATTTTCTTATTTAAATTAGAAACAAGCTTGTTTTACATGTCAATCCCAGTTCCTCTCCCTCCTCTCCTCCTCTGCCCCACCACTAACCAGCTATCTGATTCCCTGATTCCCTTTCTGCTCCCCAAGGAAGGTGAGAGTTTCCATGGGGGATCTTCCAAGTTTGTACTATCATTTGGAACAGGATGTAGGACCTCCCCCATGTGTCCAGGCTGAGAGACTATCACTCTATGTGGAATGGGCTCCCAAAGTCCATTCATATGCTAGGGATAAATACTGATCCACTACCAGAGACCCCATAGATTGCCCAGACCTCCATACTGACATCCACACTCAGCAGGTCTGGATCAGTCCTATGCTGGTTTCCCAGCTATCAGTCTGGGGTCCATGATCTCCCTCTTGGAAGGTACAAGAAGCCAGTAGTTGTTTAGATCATGAGGCTGGATGTCTCAACTGGCTTTCAGTATATGCCAGAATATCAAAGAAGTGAGTTCTAATGCCAGTGAAGGAATTGACTTGCCAGAGAATGGTAGAGTATACTGGCAAAGAGAACATGCATCCCTTTTCCATGTACTTTATATAGGCTACAAGAAGAAGGTATGGCCAGATGAAAGGTGGATCTTCCTACCTCACAAGATCTGAATTAAAATTGCATCTTCCCATTTTGAATGACTTGATTAAAAAACAAACTAACAACATCCCTCACAGTTATACCCAGTTTGGATTTTAGTAAATTCTAGATTTATTTAAGCTGACAACCAAGAATAGACATGTCATTTTGTATAAGTGAACAATATTCCAATTCCTTTTGACTTTGAGAGGAGAGAAACCATTTCATAACTATTCTTGTGTTCACTGAGCACTGCCTTCTAAGTGAATCACCTAAGATACTGTAAGAGTATGTTTACTAACAGTAGCTCTGACTTTTTATCTCACTACCCTGCTAGTGTTGCTTTACAGGTTTATACAATTAAACATACAGACTCTGTGTGTGTGTGTGTGTGTGTGTACATGCAGGTCTGTAGGCCTTCGAAGATCATATATTCATATGTGCAGATATATGTGCCTACCTTGGTCAGAAGACAATATTAGATACTTAGATAAAATATACAATTGTTTTCTACATTCCACTTTTAAGGTAATGTCTCTTATTGACTCTAGAACTTTTAGATTGTCCTTCCAGGGAGCCCCAGAAGTACTTTACCTCTCCAGCACTGGGCTAAAAGCAGAAAGTACCATACAAATCTTTTGTGTGTGTGTTGGTGACCTTAGCTCTACTCTACTCCCCATGCTCCTATATCAAATATTTCACACATTGAGCCACAGTCTCAGCTCGCAGAATGTTGTGTTAATGATAAAAATAGAGTTGTAAAATGGGTATGTTCTTGGATCTCTAGGTTTTTTGCTACCACAAAGGAGAAACATGGTTAATAGAGAAGTACCTATAAACCATTTGAATAGAAGTTACTTAAAAATTCCTGTTTAGGATTTGAAATCATCAGGGAATTTGCTTACTCTTTGAAAATTTCTGGTAAAATGTTCCTTAGAGCTAAGGGGTAAATATCAGGAGGTTTTATGGGGACACTAGATTTATAATGAGTGCAGTTACTATCTCAAAATAATTTTAAATTAAAATGCAAAATAATTCAACTATAATGCTTTTACAATGTATACATAAAATTAAGGAACTTAGGTAATACTAGAGTACACACTTTTGTTCTGAGGATAAGTGGCATAAAAAGTCTCTTACTTAAGACTAAAAAGACCATTAGCCAATATTAATACTAGAGACAAAAAGTATTAAGTGCTAATCTACAGGAAACCTATGAGACCTTCAGTACACATATAGCTAATGCCAGTCTGTTTTAATAACTTTTTAATTGCATGTTAATTATTTATTCATTAAATTGTTTATTCTAATACTTTATCTACTAGTCTCTAGTGGCTCCGAATGAAAGAACTCAAGCCCCCAGTCACTTGTAAACAACCGAGCAGGCATTTTTATTGCATTTAAATTAGTTGTACTGGGAAAACATGTGAATGTATGTGTGGAACCTTCAGACTTCTTGAGTTTTGTCTGCTCCCTGAATCAAATGCTTCAGCATTTGAATATTAGCTCTCAGATGAACAAAATTCAGTTGTCTAACATTTTCTCAGGCTAAATATTAGGCTATTTGAAATCTGAGAAAATGCATCACCATGAGGGTCTGTACAATGTTTAGAATCAGAATTTTCAATGAATTACAATAAAAATTAAGCAGACCACATATATATTTTGCTGTATGTATCACAGGAACCATGAGTGTATTTTATAATAAATAGATCCAGTGGAAATTACAGCAGTTACATGATACATGTAAAATATTGCAGATATACAAAGGGGAGGACAAACTTTAGAGATTAAGATTTAATCCATCTTTTTAAGAATGATCAGGACCTAGCCTAGTTTACAAATTTATATCCAGAGATACTCTTAGAGGCATTAATGAATCTGAGGAACGACAAGGTTATAGGAAAGGAAAGTTGAGCTATCCAGCCACCAAAGAGGAGGAACATGAAAATAGCTATGAATTTGTTCAGCAGGTAGTAACATGAGTCAAAAGTCAAATCTCATTTGCTAGTAAAAAGCTATGCAAATTTGAAAATGACATACAGTGAAACTGCACCTAATATACATCACAGGTTTGTCAGGTTCTAGGTGACAGAGTGTTTGTTCTCTGTTGTAATGGGATATGTGACAAGTAGCTGTGACTGGTTGATATCCACTGCAAGCAACAGCAGAATTTAGGCATCTGTAAAGTTTCACTCAGTGACGAGGGGGTCCCTGCAGGTATCCAGGCATGAGAGTGAGCGAACCATGTGACGAGCAAAGAATGAAAACCCGGTGCAGATTGATGTTGGCCACCTGGATCAGATTTTGGGGAGTCTAATTCCAGGCTCTTTATTGTCAGCATATTTAAAATAAAACTATTTGGGAAAGGTTTTCAGGCAACCATCAGTCCAAATCCACTTGCACACTAAAGCTTAAGGTGTGATGACAAAAACTCTTATGCAAGGTACATGTGAACATATACCTATAGCTAAAAGACCAAGCTAGTGTCCTTTCTGACCAATATCATAGAGGTCAGTATGATATCAAATACATTTGACATCTACCCTAAGGATGGGTAATAGTCTAGGGAGGGAAGAATCTGGGATAATCCTTCTGGGGCATTTGGGTGAGGACCGCCTCCCCAAGATAGCAAAGATGTTACCAGGTCATTAGCAAACCCACCCTCTGAGCCTTTTGGATGGAACACAGCTATTTGATTTCTATCCCTCCATTGAGGAGACATCCCTGTATGGTTAACATTCCTGGTTCATTTAGTGCTTCTATGTGAGTACAAGGACTTCCGTGCCCCCAACACAGTTAAGATTAAACTCCAGACATGAAACATCTGTTGTTAGTGTTATAGTGTTTTTATTGTATACTTTATTGTATACTACAATAAAGATAAAAGTTCCTAAGTAGGCCTATTGTAAGCCAGAAACTATCTGGACTTTATATTTAACAAACTGAAATCCAACATATAATTGTGTGCCCTTGTATGAGAGTGTACACACACATGTATATAGATTATATATATATATATATATATATATATATATACATAATTTATATAACACATTATATATTATAAGGTTTATATATACTATAATTGATATAATATATAATACATATTTTTCTAGTGGTTTCTAAGAAAATAAATAAAATTGATATGCCAATTAGAAAAATAAATAAAACCTGATGTTAGAATAAAATATTTTTATTTTGTAAGCAGTGGTAGCACACAGCTTTAATCTCAGAAGCCGGGAGCAAGAGGCAGGTGAAACTCTGAGTTATAGTCCAGTTGGTTCTATAGATCAAGTTCCAGAACAAGCTCCGAAGCTACACAGAGAAACCATGTCTTGAAACTACCCCCCCTTCAAAAAAAAGAATAAAATAATGATGGAAAATTTGATTTTCTGGGATTAAGCAAGAGAAACTTATAAAAGCCATATGCAAGAAATAGTGAAAGTAACTGTGAAAGGGCAGTGGTGATGTCTAGAAACAGGACAATTACAGTAATTCTGATGGGAAACTTAAGTGAAAAGATGTGGGCAGAGGGGAACTAAGTTGCTCAATATGATCTTAAAAATTTAACCTAGTGAGACAATGAAACAATTAGCTGACATAAGGGGTTTTAGAAACAGAATGGTTTTTGATGATGATAAAGACTCTCCTTTTATGTTCTTTCATATTCAGAGTCTCTCATGTATCTTATTGTTTCTAATGGAGTTCTTAGCAGGGGAGCCTGGCCATGTGACTAAGAAATTCACCAGTTTCTTAGGGAGACAAATCTATTGGTGCATAGAAAATCAAAAAAAGAGATACTGGTACAAAACTTTTCAGATTTGCCTTCTTTACTTATTTGTGACATTACCTGACCTCAATATTCATCAGGAAAATACATTTATGGCAATTTGGAGAATATGTAAATTAAAAGATCAATTACAAAAGAGTTTCTACACCATGGAAAAAAACTTGGGAACCATCCTGCAAACATCTGTATGCTGGTGTCCAGATCAGGAAGAAAAAACACAAGAGAAAGAGTGTGTTTCTATGTGAATTTCAGTTACCTGAGATGGGTGACTTGTACTCTGGAGCACTTGATACTGACTTGATATTCCACACAGCTAATCACAGCATTTGCAAGACATTGATCCTTGTTAGCAGACACTGCTGGGGTAGTTAAGGTATCTGGGAAAAGTACAATATAATCTGTAAATAATTAAGACTTTTGTGTGTGGGGGGTTGAGACAGGGATTCTTTGTGTAGCTTTGGAGACTTGCTCTGTAGACCAGGCAGGCCTTGAATACACCGAGATCTGCATGCATCTGCCTCCCAAGTGCTGGGATTAAAGGCATGTGCCACCACTGCCCAGCAAATTGAGACATATTATCACTAGATAGTGTACTACAAATATTTGTAGAATCCCAAATTTGAGAAAATCAATTAGGTAACCTCAACATATATAACTGATAAACTTTTGAGTTGGGTGATTTCAAGAAACTGTGAAATACAATAAATGGCTGTTGCAGTTGTTGGTGGAATTTAATTGAATGAGAAATGATTCCAACTAAATACTAAAGACTTTGAAATGGTTTCATTCTGAAAGCCAATTATGTTATCTGAGACCATGAGAGTTAAAATATACGAGACTCTTGGCAAAAATATTATGAGACAGAAACTCCAAAATTCTTTGGCATGAGAATTCTGCTTTACAATGAACATTAACTTAGATTAATGCCAGGATCCAAAGTAATTTCTACTGTTTTTCCTCTGTCTCCTGTCTTTGTGCATCTTTACCACAGGTGGATACACTTACTAAAACACACATGTTCATAATTGTGTAAGGACTGAAATATGATCCAAATATGAAGTTCTGAACAATGTGAAATTTGAGGAGCTAACAATGATCCATTTAGTAACAAGGCATTTGAAAACTCTTTGAGGATGTTGGAAACACATTTTTGTTTGCTTACAGTGTAAACCTGAAAAGATTTCCATAGCCAAGAACCAAAATTCTGCACAATTTTTATATAAAACTGGTATCTTAGGTGCTTTATTAATATGAATAGAACAGGACTAGAAAATGTTACTATGCATGGTTAGAATCAAGTCCTGTCCACATTTTCTTTAGTTCATGCAAGGCATTTTTCATGTTTTAATATGAATCCCTATTTTTCTAGATAGGTAGATATGCTGTGCTTTGTGTAACTTTATCTAATGTGTTTCCTCTGGGAGTCTTACATGGCCACATTTGTATTCCAAATACCTAAGTCATGCTTCTAGTTGATCTCTAAATTATATTGTACTTTTCACTTTTCTCTGATGTAAGTCAATGTGGTTCTAAGCCACAAATTATTTTATAGCAACTGAGCTAAGATTTTGATTATCATATTTCTCAATAAGGTTGATATTTTAAAAAGAAGTTTTGGCAGCTTTGGATCCAACCGTTTTTTCAAGGCTTTTGATACAAGGTGATCTGATATTTTGAGGAGCTAGGAATCTAGAAGAGTTTGGCTAAATTGAATCCGAGTCCCTCTATTATTATTTGTTTGAACAAAAACTCACTAGTAGAGTGCAGAGAGTGCAGAGGTGAGCTGATTTGGCACCTACCTTGGGCACAACTTCTGCCTGCCTGCCATGGCAAACCTGCCCCGGGATATGCAGGCAGACTGAATCGGTCCCTGAGGACCCTGAGATCCAGTCTCTGCTGAGATTGCTGGGCTATTCCAGCCCCCACAGAGTGCAGAGTGTGTGGAGGGGAGCTGCTTCAGCCCATGCCTTGGGCCCAACTTCCATCTGCTCACCCTGGCAAACCCTGCCCCAGGAGATCTTCGACAGGATGACTCCACCCCTGAGGACAAAGCAACCCAGAGTCTGTTGACATCTCTGCACCAGTGCTGCTCTTACCCACCTCGGGAGCGAATGCCTCAGACCTGCCTGCACCCAACTTGAAAACCATCAGAGTATCAAAGTCAACTGCACACACCTGAAGAGAACACCAGACCCATACACACCAGGAAAGGAAGTGACACCAACTGTACCCACTGGAACAAGAGATGGGAAGACGACAATATGAGAACACATCCAACAACAGGAAAACCAATATGACAGGGACTCTACACCAGCAAGACATGAACATCCCAACTCAGAAGAAGCAGAAGAGAGCAACCTTAAAAACAACTTCATGCAGATGATAGAGAACGTAAGAGAGGAAATCACAAAATCCTTCAGAGAAATGGAAGAAAAGACAAACCAAAAGATGCAAGAAATCAAGGAAAGAAAAAAAAAGCCAAGAAAATACAATTAAACAGTTGAAGGAAACAGTTAAAGACCTGAAAAACGAATTAGAGATAATAAAGAAAACACAAACTGAGGGAATGCTGGAAGTGGAAAAGCTGAGTAAACAATCAGGAACCACAGATGCAAGCATAAACAATAGAATACAAGAGAGGGAAGACAGAATCTCAGACGGTGAAGACAAACTAGAGGAAATAAACTCGTCAAGCAAAGAAAACCTGAGGTCTAACAAATCCATAACACAAAATATCCAGGAAATATGGGACACCGTGAAAAGACCAAACCTAAGGAAAATAGGTATAGAAGAAGGTGAAGAAACCCAACTCAAAGTTGCCACAAAAAAGTCCCCTCATCACATAATAATTAAAACACCAAACGTACAGAATAAAGAAAAAATATTCAGAGCAGCAAGGGAAAAAGTCAAGTAACATATAAAGGCAAACCTATCAGAATTACACCAGACCTCTCCATGGAAACTCTGAAAGCTAGAAGGACCTGGATAGATATTCTACCAACTCTGAGAGAACATGGATGCCAGCCCAGACTACTATACCCAGCAAAGCTTTCAATCACTATAAATGGCGAAAACAAGATATTCCACAACAAAACCAGATTTAAACAATATATAGCCACTAATCCAGCCCTACAGAAAGTACTGAAAGGAAAACTCCAAACTAAGGAAATTAACTACACTCGCATAAACATAGGCAATAGGTAATCCCACTCTACAAAAACACAAAATAAAAGGCAGGGTAAATCCACATATAATACCAGTACCAACAACAAACCAAAAACAAACAAGAATAAACACTCAATAGACCTTAATTTCCCTCAATATTAATGGTCTTAACTCGCCTATAAAAAGACACAGGCTAACAGATTGAATACGAAGACAGAATCCATCCTTCTGCTGCATACAAGAAACACACCTCGAATTCAAAGACAGACATTACCTCAGAGTAAAGGGTTGGGATAAGAAACTCCAATCAAATGTACCCAAGAAATGAGCTGGGGTAGCTATCCTAGTATCTAACAAGATAGACTTCAAACTAAAATCAATCAAAAGAGATGAAGAATGACATTTAATATTCATCACAGGAAAAATCCATCAGGAAGAAGTCTCAATTCTAACCATCTATGCCCCAAATACAAAGGCACCAATATTCGTAAAAGAAACATTATTAAAACTCAAATCACAAATAAGGCCTCACACAGTTATAGTGGGAGACTTCAACACCCCACTGTCATCACTGGACAGGACCACCAGACAGAAACTTAACAAAGAGACAAAGGAACTAACAGAAGTTATGACCCAATTGGGATTAACAGACATTTATAGAACTTTCTATCCAAACACCAATGAATATAACTTCTTTTCATCATCACATGGAACCTTCTCAAAAATCGACCACATTCTTGGCAACATAACAAACCTCAATAGGTCCAAAAAATTGGAATAATCGCCTGTGTCTTATCAGACCACCATGCTTTAAAGTTAGAAATCAAAAACAAATCAAAGTGCAAAAAACCTACCAACTCATGGAAATTGAACAACACCCAATTGCAACATTCCTGGGTCAAGGAAGAAATTAAGAAAGAAATTAAAGATTTCCTAAAATTCAATGAAAATGTTGACACAACATACCCAAACTTATGGAACGCTTTGAAAGCAGTACTAAGAGGAAAGTTCATAGCTCTAAGTGCTCACATGAAGAAACTAGAGAATAGCCACACCAGAGATTTGACATCACAGCTGAAAGCTCTAGAAAAAATTTAAGCAAATTCACCCCGGAGGAGCAGACACCAGGAAATAAACTGAGGGCAGAAATCAATAAAGTCGAAACAAAGAAAACAATTTAAAGAATTAATATAACAAAGAGTTGGTTGTTCGAGAAAATCAACAAGATACACAAAACGTTATCCAAACTAACCAAAAGGCAGAGAGAGAGATCATGCAAATTAACAAAATCAGAAATGAAAAGGGGGACATAACAACGGACACTGAGGAAATCCAGAGAATCTTCAGGTCATACTTTGACAACCTGTATTCCACAAAATTTGAAAATTTAAAGGAAATGGACAATTTTCTGGACAGTTATCACTTACCAAAATTGAATCAAGAACAGATAAGCAACTTAAACAGACCTATAACCTCTAAGGAAATAGAAGCAGTCATCAAAAGTCTCCCAACCAAAAAAAGCCCGGGACCAGATGGATTCACTGCAGAATTCTACCAGAAATTCAAAGAAGTGCTAATACCAATACTCCTCAAATTGTTCCACAAAGTAGAAGCAGAAGGGACATTGCCAAACTCTTTTTACAAGGCTACAATAACCTTGATACCCAAGCCACATAAAGACACAACTAGGAAAGAGAACTACAGACCAATATCCCTCATGAACACTGATGGAAAAATTCTAAATAAAATCCTGGCAAATCAAATACAAGATCATATCAGACAAATCATCCACATTGATCAAGTAGGCTTCATCCCAGGAATGAAGGATGGTTCAACATACGAAAATCCATCAATGTAATCCACCATATAAACAGACTGAGGAAAAAAACAAACAAACACATGATCATCTCACTAGATGCCAAAAAAGCCTTTGACAAAATCCAACATCCCTTCATGATAAAGGTCCTGGGGAAATCAGGGATAACAGGAACATACCTCAACATAATAAAAGTAATATATAGCAAGCCAACAGCCAACGTCAAATTAAATGGAGAGAAACTTGATCCAATTCCTCTAAAATCGGGGCAAGTAAGGATGTCCACTCTCTCCATACCTCTTCAATATTGTCCTTGAAGTCCTAGATAGAGCAATAAGACAACAAAAGGAGATCAAGGGAATACTAATCGGAAAGGAAGAAGTCAAACTCTCACTATTTGCAGAAGATATGATAGTCTACATTAGTGACCCGAAAAACTCTACCAGGGAACTCCTACAGCTGATAAACACCTTCAGTCAAGTGGCAGGAAACAAGATTAACTCAAAAAAAATATGTAGCCCTACTATATATCGATGACACGTTGGTGGAGAAAGAAATCAGAGTAACATCACCCTTTACAATTGCCACAAACAACATAAAGTACCTTGTGGTAACACTAACCAAAAATGTGAAAGACCTATACCATAAGAATTTTGAGTCTCAGCCGGGCGTTGATGGTGCACACCTTTGACCCCAGCACTTGGCAGGCAGAGGCAGGCGGATGTGAGTTTGAGACGAGCCTCTGATCTCCAGAGCGAGTGCCAGGATAGGCTCCAAAGCTACACAGACAAACCCTATCTCGAAAAACTAAAAAAAAAAAAAAAAAAAAAAAAAAAAAAAAAAAAAAAAAAGGAATTTTGAGCCTCTAAAGAAAGAAATTAAATAAGATACCAGAAAATAAGAAAATACAAAGATCTCCCATGCTCTTGGATTGGTAGGATCAACATATTAAAAATGGCAATCTTGCCAAAGGCAATCTACATATTCGATGCAATCCCATCAAAATCCCAACACAATTCTTCACAAACCTTGAAAGAACAATTCTCAACTTTATATGGAGAAACAGAAGACCCAGGATAGCCAAAACATTCCTGTACAATAAAGGAACTTCTGGAGGCATCACCATCCCTGACTTCAAGCTCTATTACAGAGCTACAGTCGTGAAAACAGCTTGGTATTGGCACAAAAATAGACAGGTATACCAATGGAATAGAAGTGAAAACCCTGTTATTATCCCACACACTTATGAACACCTGATTTTTGACAAACAATCCAAATTTATACGCTGGAACAAAGAGAACATCTTCAACAAATGGTGCTGGCATAACTGGATGCAAACAGGTAGAAGACTAGAGATAGGCCCAACCCTTTCACCCTGCACAAAACTTAAAGTCAAAATGGATCAAAGATCTCAACATAAATCCAGCAACACTGAACCTATTAGAAGACAAAGTGGGAAATACCCTTTAATTAATTGGTAAAGGAAACCGCTTCCTGAACATTACACCAGTAGCACAGACACTGAGGTCAACAATTGATAAATGGGACCTCCTGAAACTGAGAAGCTTCTGTAAAGCAAAGAAGACAGTCAGCAAGACAAAACGGCAGCCAACAGACTGGGAAAAAGATATTCACCAACCCCACATCTGACAGAGAGCTGATCTCCAATATATACAAAGAACTCAAGAATCTAGTCCTCCAAACACCAAACAACCAAATTAAAAAGTGGAGTACAGAACTAAATAGACACTTCTCAATAGAGGAATCTAAAATGGCTGTAAGACATATCAGAAAGTGTTCAACATCCTTAGCCACCAGGGAAATGCAAATCAAAACAACTCTGAGATACCATCTTACTCCTGTCAGAATGGTCAAAATCAAAAACACCAATGACGGTTCATGCTGGAGAGGATGTGGAGAAAGAGGAACACTTCTCCACTGCTGGTGGGAGTGCCAACTTGTTCAGCCACTTTGGAAATCAGTATGGTGACTCCTCAAAAAAATGGGAATCATTCTACCACACGATCCAGCAATTCCACTCTTAGGCATATACCCAACAACAGAAGCACATTCATACAATAAGGACATATGTTCAACGATGTTCATAGCAGTATTATTTGTCATAGCCAGAAACTGGAAGCAGCCTAGATGCCACTCAACCAAAGAATGCATAGAGAAAATGTGGTACATTTACACAATGGAGTACTACTCACTGGAAAAAAAACAATGGAATCTTGGTATTTGCAGGAAAATGGATTTATCTTGAAGAAACCATTCTGATCGACGTAACCGAATCGCAGAAAGATAAACATGGTATGTATTCACTCATATGTGGATTTTAGACATATAGTAAGGATTATCAGCCTACAGTCCACACTGCCAAAGAAGATAATAAACAAGGAGGTCCCTAAGAGAGACATACATGGTCCCCTGGAGAAGGGGAGAGGTCCAAGGTCTGCTGAGCAAATTGGGAGCATGGGAAGAGGGGGGAGGGAGCTAGGAGAATGAGAAGGGGAGAAGAAGAGGGATGCCGAGGACATTAGGGAGCATAAAGTATGAGTCAGGGGAAGAATGCACAATAACAAGAATGGAGATATCATAATTGAGGGAGACATTTTCGGTTTACAGAGAAATCGGGCACTAGGGAAATGTCTGGAAATCTACAAAGATGACACCAGCTAACCATCTCAGCAATGGAGGAGAGGCTACCTTAAATGCCCTCCATGGATAATGAGATTGATGATTGACTTATATGCCTTTATCCAGCAGCTGGCTGAAGTAGAAGCAGACACCCATAACTAATCACCGATATGAACTGGATCCCAGATGCAGAGAAGGACCAGTGAAGAGCTCAGAGGTCCAGACCAGGCTGGTGAAACCCATAGAAACAGCTGCCCTAAACATCAGGGAACACTTGCTCCCCAGTCTGGGACTGATCCAGACCCCAGAAACATGGGTTTCTGTGAGGAAACCTCAGAAATCTAAGGGACCTCCAGTAGAAGCCCAGTATTTATCCCTAGCATAGGTGTGTACTTTGGGAGCCCATTCCATATATAGGAATACTCCCTGAGCCAAGACACATGGACTGGGCATGGGCCCTATCTCAAAGGATATGAAAGATTCTGATGACACCGTATGGAAGGCCTCACCATCTAGGGGGAGCAGAAAAGATATGTGACACATAAGGTTTTAGTTGGGGGGGCTAGGGGAGGACGGTTGGGAGAAGGGAACTGGGATTGTCATGTAAAACAATCCTGTTTCTAATTCAAATAAAAAAAAGTTGGAAAAATCTCACTAGTGAGGAGTATGACTCACTTAGAAAAATACTGCTACTTTAGAACTCAAAGTAAAATTTCATGATCAGATTTAAAGGGTTTTCTCACTTTATTTACGAAGTCTGTTACTCATTTAGAATTAAACTTGAATTTCGCAAGTTAAATTTATCTCTGTGCTCTCAGACCTTTTTCTCTGAGATGAAATGTTTAAGTTATGACATCCAATATGCTTTAGAGTATTTAAAGATGATGGACATTTTACACACGAGTACTCTTTTCGTTGAATTTTTAGGAGCAAAGGATGTGATTGACAAACCAGTGATCTGCAGAATTGGCCTGCAGATGTAAGTAGATACATATCCCTTTGAGAGCTAGAAACTCATTCCTTCACATCTGAAAATATCTAGTTAGCATTTGTTAAAATCTCATGTGCGGTGTGTTCAAATATTTGTGGTGAGGATGTCATTAACTAATATTATTTTGCATTGATATTAAGAATCAATGTCATATGGCTTAGCAGGTCTGAGGGGGAGATATGCAGTATACTCAAACAAAACAACCAAAAGCAAATAATACCTACAGCCACAGAAGAAAAACAGAAGAGTGAGTGATCTATTGTCTGCAAAGAGTTCATAGAAGTATTTTTGAAAGTGAAGTGTGAAATATATATTTGATGGGCAAAAGTAAACAACTAATTAAAACAATTTTTTGTCATACCTGCTTAATACTTTGTGTGTTACTTATATATTTTGAAGCAACACACACACAAAAATATTTATATACACAAACATTCACACACACATATATACATATAATAAATATGCATATAAGATGTGTGATTGTGTTTGCATAAGAATAAAAAATCATGTAGTTTAAAATTTTAACATACATAAAAGAGTTAAACAATTTAGGTCTGCTCAAAGACATAAAAGAAAAGTTGAAATATTATCATATTTTTCTCACAATTCTTATTTTAAAGCCAACCATTAAGTTGTTTTACTTTTGTTAAAATATTGTTTTATACAACCAATATTTGAATAATGTGGATTAATGAAAAATTAAGTATCTATTTTCATATACTTTTGGTGTAATGGTGAAATCTATGTTTATTATATGAACCTATGTTTTGTTGAAAATCTAGTAAAACATTTTATGCTTTTGGATATCAATTCCCCTAGAGTTACAGTAATAGAATTGTTAATGGATATTGTGTATTTTTTATTTTCCAAACGGAAGTGAAATGACCATCACATGAAAAAAAACTGATTTAAGGACAAATTTTAATTTTAAAATTACCTATTATTAGATATTGTAGTTTAAGGTTTTATAAATATCATATGCAATACATGTAAAGTATCATAGATATTTTTCCTCAAATTTGAAAAATATCTGTGTATTGTATAGATTTCAAAATAAAGAACTAATCAAACACATTTTTTAGAATTATAGGATTAGTCTATTATTTGTATACAACCAAAGAAGAAAGAGTTCAATATGATATATATTTATTATATGTTTATACAATGGTTTAAAATAATTAATATTAAAAATAATGACTATATGGAAAAGAACAAAAACATCTAATGTATATATAACTGAAATGTTAGAAGAGTAAGAGAAAATGTTTGAGAAGCATAAAATCAATAGTGAAGTTTTCTAAAAAAATAAAATTTCATATTTATATATCATGATAAATAACAAATTAAAATGAAAGAAAATCCATATATTTCATATGAAATGTATAATAATTTATATTTAATGCAAAATAGGTATCAAGATTGCTCAAAAAGAATAACAAACTAATAAATACTAGAAACTAGAGACAATAAAATAGTATCTCCAAATAAAATATTAATTGGTTATACATGGTTAATTAATGAAATTATCCCTCAAGAATAATACTTCAAAAGAAAGTAAATAACCAATCAAGTGAAAAGAGAATGCACAGAAGAAAACAAAACTTAAAACCCTAAAATATACACCTAACAAGACACTATACCAAAAATATACAAGGAATTTAAAGAACCAAAATTAGTAACCTTTTTAATGGGGATAAAACTTAAGACATTTTCTGAAGAATTCATGGGTATGTCAATAAGTGTAGAAAAATCTTTGAATATCACTACTTAAGAGAGAAGTAAAACTGTAAGCAACGGGACATCAACTCAGTGATCAGGGTGTCTATTTAGGGGATGGTGAAATCAAGAAAACAAGCTCTCTATGCCAACATGAGCAAAGCTCATATGAATTCACAGAGAATTAAGGTGCCATGCAGGGCTTACAAGGGTCTGCACCAAGTCTGTTGCCTATGTATTATGGCTTCTAGCTTCGTGTTTTTGTGAGATTCTTGAGTGTGTGAATGAATGCAAATTTGTTTCTTTTGTTTTTTCCCCTTCTGTTTGTTCTGTCAAATTCTTGTGTGCCAATTTTAGTGTTACTTTACTTATTTTATTATTGTCTATTAGAAGCCTGTTTGTTTTCTAGTGAGATAAAGACAGACTTTGGATCTATTTTGGAGGTGGGGGAAGAAACTGAGAGGAGTAGAGAGAAGGAAAACCATAATCAGGATACATTGTATGAAAAAAAAATCCATTTTCAGTAAAATGAAAAAAATAGTTTTCAAACGATGAAAAGTTAATTTTTGGTGAGCATGTAGAAGGTAAAGATCCTTGTGTAAGTAGAGGTATGTGTGTGAGTGGTGGGCCCATTTTCTTTGGTGCACACCAGGAATATTTACAGGTTACACCATAGTTCAGTTATATTTTAAATGTACCTAAGAATCCCATTCTGGTCCTTCTGGTGGTTGTATCAATTTATATTCCTACTGACAGAATGAGTCTATTGTTCATGTTGTTTGTTGTGTTGGTTGTTTGTGTTAAATGATGGTAGGCGGTAAGTTCCAATTCTAATGGACATTTAAGGAAATAAAATCAACATTAGCTATTCTGAAGCATCCTAAAGGAGGCAAATTTTCTGTTCCATTAGTTGAGCCATTAACATTTTAACAGCAATGATTTGGAGGAATAGTACAGAAAGTAAAATCTTGATTTTTTCATTTCAGTGAGCATGGAGGTAAAAATATTCAAGTACATATATAGATAAAATAAGATAAATAAATTAACATATCCAAGCATAGTTCATGTATTTTTCATATTTTCTCTTACATGTCTAAGTTTTAGAGAGAATTCAAGTTTTAGAGAATTCAAGTATATATAATAGTTATATTTAATGAAAAAATCCTAATCCAATACACATAAAGAATATGAATATTTTCACAGCTACTCATTGACTATCTAGCAAACTCTAAAACTAAAAGATACATGAATTTCAAAATATCTTAAATAATTATTCCGAATTGTGGAACTTTTTTTTTCAAGACAGGGTTTCTCTGTATTGCTTTAGAGGTTGTCCTGGAACTCGATCTGTAGACCATGCTGGCCTTGAACTCACAGAGATCCACCTGATTCTGCCTCGCTCGTGCTGGGATTAAAGGTTTGCCTGGTGAAACATTTAAAATCTTACCCTTGAAGAAGTGAACTGTTTTTCCTGATTCTGAATGTCCTAGTGGTTCTGTGTGATAAGACAAGGAAATATATAAAGCAATAAAAAGTCAGTAATACATCAATTTGTTTATATTGTTGAACAATAAGGAAACCTGAGAATCTACAAAGAGAGGTTAGAATTCATTAAACAGGGGATAAAAAGGCTCCTACATCTGAATATATTTAAAATTAAATCAACTCATTTTGTATTTATCTCTAACAACTTGAAAGGAACATTTTACAGAATTCTAGAAGGAAATGTATAAGTTAGTTACCAAAATAGAGAAAGAAAGAGAAGGGGAGAGGAGGACATGAGGGAGCATGAGTCAGGGGAAGAGTAGAGGAAAGCAAGAAAAGAGGTGCCATAATAGAGGGAGCCATTATAGGTCTAAAGAGAAATCTGGCACTAGGGAAATGTCCAGAAATCTACAAGAATGATCTCAACTAAGAATCTAAATAATAGTGGAGAGGCTGCCTTAAACACCCTTCCCCTATATGAGATTGATGACTACCTTATACACCATCCTAGAACCTTTATCCAGTAGATGATGGAAGCAGAAGCAGAGATTTACAGCTAAAGACTGAGCTGAACTCCTGGAATCCAATTGCAGAGAGGGAGGAATGATGAGCAAAGGGGTCAAGACCAACCTGGAGAAACCCACAGAAACAGCAGACCTGAACAAGGGTTGAGCTTGGATCCCAGACTGATAGCTGGAAAACCAGCATAGGACCAACCAAACCCCACTGATCATGGATGTCAATTAGGAGGCCTGGGTAGTCTATGGGGCCTCTGGTAGTGGATCAGTATTTACCCCTAGTACACGAATAAACTTTGGGAGCCCATCCCACATAGGGGGATACTTTCTCAGCCTAGACACACGGGTGAGGGCCTACGCCCTGCTCCAAATGACAGGACAGACTTTTAAGATCCCCATGGAAGACCTCATCCTCCCTAGGGAGCAGAAAGGGGATGGGATAGGGGTTGGTGGGGGGCAGGGCAGGAGGGGAGGGAGAGGGAACTGGAATAGACATGTAAAACAAGCATGTTTCTAATTTAAATTTTAAAAAGACAAAATGTATATTCCAAGGCTTTAGCTTGATTATTCAGTTCTCTGTACTCCTCAGTCACAGGAGAAGAGAATAGTGGTAATGAAAAAAAAAAAGATTGTATATGGCTAACAGTATATAGAAGAAAGGGACAAAGAGGTTTCTGGGATGGAACACTGTTTTTTTGTTGTTTTTGTTGTTGTTTTGTTTGTTTTTTTGTTTTTTGTGTTTTTTTGTTGTTATTGTTGTTTTTCAAGAGAGGGTTTCTCTGTATTGCTTTGGATGTTGTCCTGAAACTCACTCTGTAGACCAGGCTGGCCTCGAACTCACAGAAATCCACCCGCCTCTCCCTCCCAAGTGCTGGGATTAAAGGCGTGCGCCACCAACGCCCGGCAGAACACTGTTTTATATGTCACTTTGTTGTAGTTGCAGCAGACTTCTCCTCTGCTAAATAGCCCTCACATATGCAGATTTTATGTGCTTCTATATTTCTTCATATCTCATTCCACACAAAAGGCAGAGACAATAAACAAATGAAGATTAAATTACCCACTGAACAACAGGTTGTTTGCAACATGAGGTGAAATACAGTCACTAATAATTGATGGGCATCCATTTCTGCGAAATTATGTTTTTTTCAATGCACAGTACAGTGGAATGTATTTACCATTACAGAATTGACAAATAGGTAGTCATTGTAAAATTGGTAATCAACCAAAGATTTGGACATCTCCCAAAGATAAGGCCATATCAGAAAAGAATATATAGTTTCTGGTTTTCTTTGTAGAATATACTAATGAGGTTACCTGTTAAAGTTTATAGTGAAATCTATGAGATATAGATAATAAAGTTTACTCATTTGATTTAGAAATAATTATAAATAACATGTCTTGATTTATATTAATTCCTTTCTTTTATTATTGTTATTATTGTTTGTTCGATAGGGTCTTACACTTTAGTGCAGGCTGGCCTAGAACCGACTGAGTAGGGCAGACTCTTTAAAATCTGTGCACTCTCAGCCTTCTAATTTGTGGGAGTACAGGATTGGGTCACTAAACATGGCTTTTATAAATTTCATTTACTTATATTGTTGATCTGATATCATATGTAGCTTTAGTTATGTAAACAATCGCACATTTTTTTAATTAACACTTTATACTGAATTGATGACAAAAATTGGTTTAAGTGTTTATACAAACATTAACAGATTATTCTTTGCAGGCCAACATTTTTTTCTCTATAGATTGTGCCTGGGCATCTTTTTTAACACATTATTCCTGGGTCTCTGTGAAGGATGATACAGATGTGAAAATACAGGTTTTATAAAAGAATGCAATGGCTCTGAATCCTTTATCATGCCCACATAAAACCACATGGGCAGCACGAAATTAAAGGATCATTGAGGAACTCTGCTTTAAATATAATTTACTTTCCCTCAGAACCCAAAGGCAAGAAACAGTAAATATTGAAAGCTGTGACTGGTCTTTTTTTTTTCTAGGGCATTGTACCCAATGTAAGCTTATTTTTCTCTTATGGTCTAATGTGCTTACATTTATTATTATATTAAAATATATCTTAATAGGAATGCAGTCCACATTCTCCAATGTATTATGTTTTTTAATAGGTGAATGAGTAAATTTAATAATCAATAACTCTTGGTAATACTAATGCTCTGAATGCTAATAATGTATTAGATCAACATTTTATAATTCAGTTTTATGGGCACAGTGTCAAATCACAATTTGGCCATCAGCAGAGTTATACTAACAACATATGTAAATTAATGTGAATGCACAAAGAAATGTTGTTGCCCCAAATAGAAATAGGACAAATTAATGTTTTAACCAGATTTTATGAGAATCCAGTATCTCCAGTTTTAGAGGCAACCAATAATTTGATTCCAAAAATAAATATTTTGCTATGTCATTTGGGATTTACCATTCACAAATGATTGCTTTATACAGGAGTCTTATTACAATACATTATGTAAAATTTGATTACAGGAAGTCTACATTGTTTATATTTTTCTGATATTTTCAAAGTTATTTGTTTATAGATTACCCTTTCTCTGATACTGAACTGAAATAGCTTGTCTCTACTAAAAGTATAAGCAATTTTGTTTTAAAATGTACTTATGAGTAGTAGTAGCAGTAATAGTATGTATGCCTGTGTATGTCTGTCTTTATACGTGAATATGCCTGTGTGCATATTTGTGTGTGTGTGTATCTGTATTGTGTATCTGTGTCTGTAGGTGTGAGTGTATGTCTGTATGTGGGTGTCTACTTCTTTGTCAGCAGGTGTGTGTGTGTGTGTGTGCATGTGTGTATGCACAGATCTCAGAAGATTGGTTATCTTTTTACTCCATTGGGTTCCGATGCTGGAAGTCCTGTTTCCACCATGGTGGGAAGTGCCAATTCTATGGAACCATCTAGCTAGTGTCTCTAAAATAAGCAAAAATATTCATTTAAAGCTTCATCATCTGAGAAAACGTGTATACTTTTCAATAAATATTCACCTGAGTTTCATATTGTGCCCATTGCAGACACAGAAGTAGAGAAAATATGACATTATTTGAATATATGTTTTAAAAACCAAGTAGCATCTAAGTGTTTACCCAATCCCACAAAAATATTAAAATTGATTTCTTTACTTCTATATAATTTAGTGGCATTAAAAAGTTGAAACCGGTACTTTGATCCTATTTACATTTCCACATGTCAATCAATGAGTAAATTTAAATTGCAAATGTCTGCTACAAATTCACTAAAAAAGTAAAGCCTTGTAACTTTGTAGACCCACTTCCATTCATATTTATATTAGCTTCCATCAGAATGTAAAGGAATACTGAATGACTCTTTTGTCTATATGTCTACAGTTCCAGACAGCTAGACTATACAAATGCTTCATAGTTACTCATAAGCATGAAAGCATTGCTCTGAAACAGTATATAGGATATATATATATATATATATATATATATATATATATATATATATAGTATAGAATTATGTAAAAGAGAACACTGCACAAAGCAGAGATTGTCAGATGATGTAAATTAATCAGAGCCACTAGTAGAGTTGATAAAGCAGATTTGTTACTTGCAGTTCTGGTGTGCTGTCTCACATGATGTTACTAGTGATAGGCCAGTGTATATACTCTGTGTTATGATAAATCTTTCTGCCAAAAGCCACCTGAGCCCCACCGCCACGTGTGAGCTTCACGCAAGCCGCCCGCCTGAGTCAGGGCCCAAATGAATACACAGAAACTTGTATTAGGTTCAAAGCTGCTTGGCCAATGACTAGGATTCTCATCTGTTAGCTCAGTCGTAACTATCATACATCTATATATTTTATAAGACTTACCTTATCGGACGCCTTATTGGCGTCCCTCCTTGTTGGTGGATCACATCGTGCTGCTGGAGCAGGAGCGGAGGGGAAAAGAGAGCCCTTCCTGATTCTCCTTTGCTTAAATATGAGTCTCCTTGCTATGTCACTTCCTGTCTGGATCAACACTTCTCCACTACATTTCCCAGAATCCTCTTTGACTCCTAGTCCGTCTACTTGCTGTCTCAATGGCCAAACAGTATTTTATTTAACAATCAATAAGATAAACATACACAGTACATTCCCCATCAACTCTGAATGACATTGTCTTCTAAGATTTAAACTGAGATTCCAAATTAAAAAAAAAAAATATTTGTTTGTGGCCAACATTTCATCCTTATTTTTAAATGCAATCCCTCTATCCCAGGGAGACCTCGAACTTCCTATGTAGCCCAGTCTAGCATTGAATTTGCTTCTGCATACCACAGTATCCCCAGATACAATAAGACAGGCATGACCCAACGCACACAGATAGTAGAAAATTGACTCAAGGAGCAATCGTGTCTTAATTTCCTTTCATTTAGGGACTGGAAAGATGAGATATAGGACTACAAATTGAGCCTGAGTACAAAAGTTAAGACACTTTATACTGAAAATATGTAGCTGAAATATGGCAAGATTTCTGGCTTCATATGAATTGATGTAAAAGGTTGGGAGAGGATGGCTTGGTGATTTTGAAAGGAGATCAGCAAATGTCTCAGGCTACAAAGAAACATTCCAAATTCACAAAAAAAGACATGTTTAAATTTTGTATTCACTGACAGTTTTCTGTAAAGAGACAGGTGTGGTAAACCCTTCTCAAGGGATGGTTATTATACAAGTGCTGAAGCTAATCCTCTGCTCACCCTGATTTAATGTCTGCTGGAATGACTGGAACAGTCTTGTACTGTTCCCACCATTGGGCTAATAAGGACCAGGTTGAGGTTGGTGTCAGATCCTTCAAACCCCAGCACAATAATTAAATCAACTCATTTTTAAATAAATTTCCACATCTTTAAATATTTTAATATAGTGAAAAACTCCATGAGTCCATCTCTGTCCTCATACAGCCTTTATTATTAAATATTCTATTACTATTTTTCCTTTCCAGCAACTAGTGACTAAATAATGATTGCGAACAGTAATTTCAATTATCAACTTGTTAGACTTCCATCAATTTGTTGGAATGTAGTGTTACCTTCTAGTTGTGGTGCCATATGCCTTTAATCCCAGCCCTCTGGAGGTAGAGACAGGTTGATATCTGTGAGTTCGAGACTTGCCTGGTCTACAAAAAAAGTTCCAGGACAGCTGGGGCTGTTACACAGAGAAGCTCTGTCTCAAAAAAACAAAGAAACAATAAAAATAGATACAGAAAGAAATAATGTGTGCTTGTTTTCTTTCAGTCTAGATTGGATATGTGCATGGATCCATTCATTTGCTCATTAATCTGCTAAGAGCGTGATATATTCATCCTACTTTTACGTATTGCTCATCAATTTGTTTGCTGAATTTTCCAAATCTCCATGCTCAACTGCTTTTGCTAAAAACAGCCAAAAATGCACATATAGTTCCTTCTGTATATTGAGAAATTCTTCTACTACTCTGTCTTTCCTAAGTTCATCTCTGATCCAGCTCCAGGACAAAAAAAAAGGCAGCAAGCATTTTAAAAGTGTTTTTTATTAATCCTTAAAGAATTTCATATAATGTGTCATCATCATATTCATGTCCATTCATCACTCAACTCCTCCCAGATAGATCCCATCATCCCCATTTATTGTTTTCTTCCTCATTGCCATCTTTTTGCTTCTGCTCTAGCTTCCTTTTTGGAATAGACTATCTTGCAGAAGCTGCCTTCTTTCTTTCCCTCCTGATCTCACATTATACCCAGAATTACCCAAAGCACTCTGCTTACAGCATCACGAGCATGTCAAGCCTATTTCTTCCCAGCCCTTCCCACATCTCTCTCTGATACACTTCTGAAACTACTTACAAGTTTTTAGATAAAGTTATAGCAAAGGCCTCTTCTCACTACCAAACATCTATACCTTTGAATTGGTCATTGTATTAATGGCATGAGTAAGGCTGGGTAGCTTTGCTAAGTAGAGAAGACAAGCCACAGTTCAATATTCTGGGGGTTGAATGGCATTATAATGGCATCACTATGCTAGCTGAGGGCATCATAGTAGCTAGGTGTGTGCATGATAAAGAGTGATCTCATCCCAAGTCAGATAGCCACAGGCAGGCAGGGCCACGCTCTTTGTTAACATAGTCTGTGAACTAATGGAAGTTCTGAGAGTTACATGTGTTAATCCTTTCTGAAACCAGAGGCTCCAGTGGACCTGCCATTACCTTCCACTGCTCTAATATTCCAACTCCTCCACACAATAGCTGCAGCTCATAAACCCCACTGGGGATAAAGAACATCCAAATATAGGTGGGTGCATTCAGCTTCTGCATGCCACATTCTTCTCGGGTGCCCCAGCCTTCTCTGACTAAAGAAAAAAATTCAGATGGCTTGCAACAAAAGAAACATTGTCTCTAGAGTTTTTGAGACCACACACCTAAAACCGGAAGCCAATTGGGTTTCATTTTCAAGGAGGATCCATTTCCTCCACAACCATCTTTTTCATTGCAACCTAACTCACACTGAAGAGGAGAAAATGAATGAACTTCCTGAGCTTCTTTTATGAGGAAACAAATTATACTCCCCAGTGCTCCAGCGCTACAGCCTAATGACCAACCAAGGTTTACCCTCTAGACTGTAGCAACTTAGAGTTTAAATGTCCATGCACACGTGTGAGAAGGACATATTTCAACTGTGACATTCTATATGACTGAATCTATTTGAAAATGAAATAAAGTACTTTAAGGTTTTATTAAATAACAATATTTCACATAGGGAATTTGAGACACATTGTTATTCATGCCAAGGTTAAATTGAGATCTAAAGCTCAGCATCCCCCTAAACGCCCGATAAAAATGATGGTGAAGCTGCATCTGGTGCCTTTAATGCAACTTGCAATTCTCCTGTGCTCAGGGATGAATTGTTAATGGCTCTGCTTCTTGCACATCTGTGTTTTCTAATCCTCCCCTCTCTCATTTCATAGTCCTCTAACCCTTTTAGAAACTAAATTTTGTCATTTTAATACGACTGTAATTGCTATATGCTACTCTATTCAGTACCTGACAGGAGATATTGCCTCAGGGAAAGAAAGAGATAAGTGTCCTATTGAGTTTAAATAGATTTATTCTGCAGATATGCTGAGATACATTTTATTTTTTTTAACAAACCCCTGAAAAATAAATTTAAATCTGTTTCAATGTTCTCATTCTTACTGATGGTGAAACTTTAAATGAAACTTTTTTTGTACTATGTGCAAAATAGGAAAAAAATCCATATAACCTTTTGGTATCCAGCAAACAACTCTGTCTGATTTTGCTAGAATGTTTGTTTAAATAGGTGGTGCTGCAATGATTTTCCAGGAGTAAACTGTGATGTTCACATAAGAAATAGTTTTATAGCATTTTCTTCTGTAGTGAAAATAAGTAAAATTGTATATAGACATATGTATGTATATATATAATGTTATGACCTATCTATCATCTATCAGACATCATACTAGTTATAGAAACAGAACATGTATTTTGTTGGATTTAAAAATCAAAAACAGTTTGAAAAGAAAATATAATCAATGGAATGTAACTCATTTGCAGAGTAGGTTATGATTTTTTACAAAGACCTAATCGAAAGGCTTACATGTTTCTTCCAAGGGAAACTTCACCTAACAAAAGTTTAAAAATACACCGAGAATGGAACTGTTCAAGTTGAAAGGCAGCAGGGATAGGAATATAGAATGCTTTGTCTTTATTGGAACGAAAATCGTTTATCTAAATCTTACTAAATTCACCATCCCCACCACCAGAGAATGCTAGAAAATTCAAGAGAATGAAATAAAGCTAACCACTCAGTTCCAGGTCCTTTCATCCATCAATGTATCCCTCAAAGATGCCTTTGCAAGGAGTGTCTGAGGGGAGAAGGAGACAAGAAAGTGCTGTGACTTACTGGAGGTTTTATCGTGGGTGGCAGAAGTAGGGTTGATAAATATTCAGTGATATTCAAAGAGAATGGAGGCCTTGCTTCCCTAACTGCTTCCCTTTCCACAGCACAACACATTCTCAATCACAATTATAATTATGCAACAGAAGGCTGAAGATTTACCTAGAATGCATGGCTTAAGGGAGTTTCTTTGCACATACAGATTTGAAAAGACTAGCAGTTATATGGAGGCTGGAAATTGCTTCTTTACCATTATCCTTCCAGTGTCACAAGGTCATTATTATTCTAGCATGACTTCATACGAGCTATACTGTTGTTTCACATTGTCTGTATGCCAGTCACTTGACATTCATTAAAGAAAGGATTTAACCAGGAAAGTAAATTCACTGTTGTGATAAGTATCCTACAACGATTCAAAAGCCTCATTAGCCTATTTAGGAGACTCAACACTTCCAAAATTATAGTGTGTGTGTGTGTGTGGTGTGGTGCGTGTGTGTGTGTGTGTGTGTGTGTGTGTGTGTGTGTGTGTGTGTGTGTGTGTGTGTGTGTGTGTGTGTGTGTGTGTGTGTGTGTGTGTGTGTGTGTGTGTGTGTGTGTGTGTGTGTGTGTGTATGTGTGTGTGTGTGTATGTGTGTGTGTGTGTGTGTGTGTGTGTGTGTGTGTGTGTGTGTGTGTGTGTGTGTGTGTGTGTGTGTGTGTGTGTGTGTGTGTTCAGTGCATGTGTATACGTGTGTGGAGGACAGAGGTTAATATCAGTTGTTTCCTTAAATCACTTCTCCATCTCAATTTGAAGACAGGTCTCATATTAAACTGGAGCCCATCAATTCCTCCAGTATGACTATACTTAAAGCCTTAAGGTTCTCTCTGTCCCCAGCAAAATGTGACAGGCATGGCTTATTGTGCCCAGCTTTTCTGTCGGTTCTGAGAATCTAAACTCAGATCCTTACCCTTGCACGATGAGCATTTGTTGAGTGAGCGTATCTCCAGGCCATGAATTTCACTTTTTTCTAAAACATAATTGAGATTCTTTTATGGAAAAATAGAGAATAATTTGGAAGATATATATATATATATCTTCACCAACTTTCTGATTTCCAATTTTCTCCCAACAGAATCGACACTGTAGAAACCTCCTTCAATGAAAACCTGTAACTTTACCCTCTCCCGAAAACAATAACACATTAGAGTGGACATTTTCTACTTCAAAAAGGTGACTTCCCTCTAAAAATACTTGCACAGTATTCACCATCTGTTTTAAAGCAGTTATCCTTGTGCCATTTTTTGTATTAAAACATCTTCCCTTATACTTTTAAATTATGCCACATATCAAGATACAATCTTTTTTTTTTCTTTACCTTTTAATAGATACAAATGGAACAAAATAGTGGTTCAATTATATCATTAGCTAAAACTATGTTCTTAAATTTTAAACATGTTTATTTACTACATAAAATTTAAATACATCTGAGAATATTATTTTTGATTATCATTATCCATATGTATTAGCAGTATTATTTTGGAATAGAATATATTTCTATATTACTACACATATATTTTAATGATGCATGTCTATTTACAATGAAAAATATGCATGCTTTTACATATTATATTTAAATAAAACATGTCATAATTATGTTTCTGTAGCAGAGAAACTCTTAGCTGCAATTAATTGTCATTAAGGAAGACACTTGTCTGCTCAAGAGGCCGAGAATAAGGGCTGGTTCACTGCAAAGCCATAAGCAGGATATTTATGCCACCTCTCCCAAGCTCAGAGACTTTCACAGAAGACAGAACAATACAAATATAAACCAATCTAACATTTGACACTCATTTCTTAATCCACTCCATTTTTAAATTCATTTATTAAAGAAGATTTATTAATAATCTACATTTTAGCTAGTTATTTTTTAAGGGTTTGGTAAAAGATACCAGAGATTTAGCTGCAACTAGGTGTTCCTATAGACCAAGTACTGTTCTTGCTAGTGCAGCCTGTCAAGCTATTGTAAAATCATGACCTCAGTGTTTTTAATGTTTTAATATAAAAATAACAAAATGAATAAATATTGGAGCAACAGGATGTAATAATTAACAGGTAGTCATGAGATCAGTCATTGAGACCTTAAATAATTACAGAATGGTGGAACAACTATTAGACTAAGTCAACTATAAGTGAATCTGTGGGGAAATAAACATATTTTAAACAAGGAGGCAAGGAGAAGATGGCATAGACCATTATGGGTAGAATAGACAAAATGGTAGAATCTCAAATCTGTTTGCCCATCCTTCCTCAGACTGTCAATGCATGTTTTGTCAGTGCACTGATGGATTAATAAATCTTGCTTTGTAGTTTCTTTGGAGTTTTGTTGAATTCTTTTCAATGAAATTAGAGGTACCCAAAGTTCTGGAATTGTAAGTACCAGAGTATACGAGAACATACATTTTACTTAATGCCATATAATAATGTTTCTAAACAATGAAAAAAGTACATCTTGCTACTTTGGTAGGAAATAGACATTGGGGTTTAGATATATGGAAAGTGGAAGCTGGCATGAAGTAGCAACAGCAATCAGTATGGTTCTTTGCTACTCAAGTTCAGATGTAATGCTAACAGATGTCTTGAAACAATTTTTAAAGATAATCCATAGGTTGTGCTATCCAAGAAACAGAGTTGACAAGCCAGGTCAATTAAGTATAATTAGGCAGTCAGGAAATATACAAGAATCAGAAGTTTGGAATTTAGAAATAAGCTAATATTGTCGAAGATATAAAAACAAATTTATGCCGATGCAAATGGAATGTAAACTGCCATGAATCTATGAATTAAGTTTTAGGAATTGTTTGAATTGAGTAAACATTTTAAAAATGAAAAATGAAAAGAAAAATTTTTGCATGTGTCGTTAAGTAGCCTTTTTGAAAAGTGAGAATTTTGCACAAATTCAGATTAAACTGAAGTTTAAGGTAAGTGGGTATTACATCAGGAGAGTAAGGTAAAAATCCAGGAACACCTACTTGGTAGAGTAGAAAGATAAAATTATTACTGACTAATTTTTATGTACCTATACAGGCTGAGCTTCATCTACTCACTGGGAATGTTTTCTATATTGTCTTTAAAGGTCTGCAGGAATTAAAAATTCTAGATTTTGTGTGGTTCATCTTAGTATTCATACTTTATATCATGAATAATCTATTTTGACTGACCAAATTTTTGCTTCAGTATTTGTTCATGTTTTTTCTGTGTGCAGTGGAGCAGAAAAACAATTGTTTAATACTCTGTACCTGATTTATGCTTGATTTTATCAAATCAAATAGACTTTTAATTTCCTTTTCCTCTATTAAAAACTATAACTTTCAGTGTGATTAATAGTAAATTATCACTATCTAAATATCCATGCCTTAATTTTGTAAATTCCTAAATAAACTTCTCAAAAGGTATTTTGTAGAATATTCCACCACCACCAATTGATAAATTACAAGGTCTAAAGACCTTTAAAATAAAGAACCTTATACAATCAGATTAAAACATGGGTGTAGGGAACACCTTAACCATGCCTGCTAGGGGCTGGCTACAGGTATGCCTGACCACTCCTATGAGGGCATGGTCAAGGTGACGGAGGGAAGGTTTAAGAGTGAAGGGTGCACATGTGAGTGGCCCTTCTTCCATTTCACCTTTGGCTTGCTGTACTTAACTGCTGCCCTGAGGGCTGGCTAGGTCACTCTGTACATAAGGCTTTTCCCTAATAAATACCCTTATATTTTTACCTGAGTCCGTATTGGTAGTTTCCCACATTATATGGGGACCTGCCTATTTTAAAGTCTTAGAAGAAACAATCTTGAAAATATTCTGTTACCGTAGCCATTGTTTATATGTAAGCCATTCAAGGAGTTAGTAAGAGTTAAAATATAGGATATAGGATAATTTTGTAGAATTTATTTTGAGACTCGTGGTGTTTGGTTTTACCCTACATCTCTGGATTATCTAGTCTCTGCTTTTTTGTTACCCAAGCTGAGCTGGGTGTGGGTTCTTCAGTCAAATCAGACATTGGTAGTTCAGTGCCCTGTTCTCTTGTCATCAGAGATGCTTCCTCCAGCATCAAATAGGAACAGATGCAGAGACCCACACATTATGTGGAGAGAGAAACTAAAGTGGAGGTCTCCATCAAATTCCTTCCTTCATAGTTCAGGGAATCCTGTGAAAGAGACTGGAAGAGTGTAAGAGCCATAGAGGATGGAGAAAAACAGGAGAACAAGGCCCTCTGAATCAAATAAGCAAGGTACATATGAGCTCACAGAGACTGAAGCAGCCACACACAGGGTCTCCATGGGTCTACACCAGGTCCTCTGCATATATACTATAGCTATTAACTTAGTATTTTTATGGGACTCCTGACTGTGATAACGAGTGGGTGCCAGCTCTGGGACGCTTTTCCTGATGTTGGGTTGCTGTTTCCAACTTTGATATGAAAGTTTTGGCTTAATCTTATCGTATTTTATTTTGCCATGTTTAGTTATTATCACCTAGAAGCTTGTGATTTTCAAATGAGAGGTAGAAAGAGAGTGGATTTGGAGGGGGCAAGAGGGCAGGAACTGCAAGAAATAGAGGGAGGGGAAATTATGATCAGGATATACATGTAAGAAAACAATCTAATTTCAATAAAGGAAAAAATGTAAGAAACAAGGTAATAGGATACAAAGAATGGATGTTTGATAACAGTTCCTAAAATTTAGACTTGCCATTTAACTATCATAGGCAAGCAATAGGTTGCACTCTGGAGTCCTACTGAAGACAAGGAGAAAGGATTGTATGAGCCAGTGTGCTGAAGGTCATCACAAGGTAACCTGCAGAAACAACTAACATGGGCCGATAGGAGCTCAGAGATCCACGACTAGGGAGCCTGAGGGGAAACCTAGGCCCTCTACTTATGTATGGTATTTGTCTAGCTTGATCTACTTGTGGGACTCCTAGTAGTGGGACTGGGCCTGTCCCTAATTCTTTAGCTTAGTTCCAGAAACCTGTTTCTCATACTGGCTTGCCTTTGCCCAGACAGCTTTGTTGACACCCATGGGAGTCACCTGTCCCTTTCTGAACAGAAACCTAGGAGTGAATTGTGAGGTGTGGGGAGGGGATGGGAAGAAAGAAGAGAAGGGAAACTGTGGTCAGTGTGTAAAATAAGTGAATAATCTTAGGAAAAAATATGTACGTGTATCTGTGAGTATGTGCATAAAATTCTCCATAGAAGTTTTTTAAAGTGACTGAACAAGCTAAATAAATAACAAAAAAAGTCAAATAAAAAATTAAGATACTCTGGATAGTTTTAGGACACAAAAGTATTTTCAAGATAAAAATGCAGAATCATTTTACCTTTTTCTATAATTTAATTCATTGGTCTTATAATAGGAAAGCTATGATGTTTAAACTACCAAGGTGCCGAAACTTTAGACTGATGGTGATTAAGTCTAAAGCAATGGTTTTCAACCTTCCTAATGCTGGGAACCTTTATAGTTCCTCTTGTTGTGTTGATTCCAACCACAAAATTATTTTTGTTGCTACTTTGAAACTGTAAGTTTGCTACTGTTATGAATCATATTGTAAATATCTGACATGCAGGTTATCTGATATTTGACCCCTGTGAAAATGTCATCAGATGCTATTGAAGGGTCCATGACCCTCAGGTTGGAACCACTTCTCTAAAGTGATTATCTATCTATCTATCTATCTATCTATCTATCTATCTATCTATCTATCTACCTATCCATCCATCTATCCATCCATCCAAAGCTCCTTACATTCTAATACAGATCAGAAATACAGAAAGATTTTGAACCTTGTGCATGATTTAGAGTGAGGAGAAGAACTAAAAAAGTTTTGTGCAGAGAGCAAAGAACTGTTTCTAATAATTCATGTATGTTTTCATTAATATCTAGTCAAAAAACTGCACCATTCAAAAGTATCTCTGCTTTTGTTTCATCTCTGCTGCTGTAACAGATACCCTGAGTAAGCAACGTAGGAGATGAAAGTTCTCATTTGCATTTCAATTCTGTCTTACATTTCATTACAAGTAAAGCAAAGCAGGAACTCTGGTAGCTGGTTAGGCTACATCCTGTCAAGAGTAGAAATAGCAGGATGCTTGTCTGCTGGCTGCCTTGCTAGCAAGACTCATAGAACCTTCTTCACTATTATGTAATTCGTGAAGAAGCCCATGAAATATTTCCAATAACTCAGAATGGGACTTACTACATCAATTAACAATCAATACACTCTTTCATAGACATGCACAGTTCATCTTATTCTAGACAATTCACCAGTTAAGCTTCTCTTTCTTTTCTGGTCATTTTAGATGGTGAAAAGTAGATAATTCAAAAGTATCCATCACACTTGTCAACTTGACACAAATACACGTACGTGCATGAACGCGCGCGCGCGCGCGCACACACACACACACACACAACTTAAAAAATTGTAATTAAGATCAGAGACTAGGGGATGCAGTACAGGTGGTAGAATGCTTGTTTTGTATGCACAAATCCCTGGGGTCAGTTGCCAGTGCCACACAAACTCAGTGTGGAGCTCTTCTCTTGAAGTGAGCTTATAAAAAATAAAGATTTGTGACTGGGGCACTCAGGTTTAAAGGGTATAATTTGTACACTTGATGCATGCTTATTTTTTTTGAAATGGTAAAATTTTAGCAGGGATCTGAAACATATTTTTTTTCTAATTTAATTCTTTCTTTTTGTATTTTCTTAATCAGTTACCATGACACAAATTTGTGATTATCTATTTAGAAGTAAATAATGGCAGTAGATGATGAACTTCTCTCTAGAACACAAGTGACATTGTTTGGATGAATATCTAATTTTTTTGTGAAAAAACAAAAACCTGAAATGACTCAAATTCAATATTTACCAATGAACTAATAGTATGTTTATGGGTTGATTATTCATACAAGTTGTCTGTCTTGGACCAGTAGTACTGTCATCAGAACATAAATAATTTGATTTTTAAACACAAGCTCATGTACATGTTCTTATTTGTTTCATATTCTCTCTGTCTCCTTTTTTCTCTCCCACTCTTTCAGAATTTCTCACATCCCCTACCACTCTTTCTTTTCTTAAATACTGCTATATTAGCTTTGTAATGAGTGTATTTGGGGAGTTTATTTTGGGAAATGTATAAAATAAAAACCTAAAAAGTTATTGTCCTTAGTTTTTTAAAAACATAATTATTATGTACATATTGCACACCTATGAAGTTAATTTTGTACTAGCATAACTCAGTGAAAATTTCACTTGAATATAATTAGTATTTAAAGCTAATGTTTGTGCTAATTTCATAGTCATAGAGTGGCCATTATTTTCACAACATTCTTATCCATTTTTAAGCCAATAATCTCATTTTCCACATCTGACAAAATTGACAGTCAATTTTCATTTTCTGTTTCTAATGAAACATTCATTTCTTGTTCAGGAATCATACTGAAGATTATATTATAATGTAGAGGGGACCACATTTTTAAGCCTTTGCAAGAGAAGCCATACAAAAGCACAGTGGGGCAGCCTTCTATGAATACACAGTGTGATGCAAATTTATAGCCAACTCCTATTTACAATAAATGAGTCTTGACTGAAAAGAGGATCTTGCTGAGATCAGCTTCCAAGTCCAGCCCTGGCTTGGTTGGTTGATTAATAGAGTACATATTTGGCTTAACTACTCAATAGGACACAAGATAGAAACATCACACATTTTATACTTTGAAGATCATACTTTTTATTGAAAATAAGAAAACAATACTTTCATCAACATACAGCAAATAAATGAAACCTGAAGATGTAGGAACATTTTAAATGAAGGCAGTAGAAACATACTTTCCTACATCTGTTATAGGCACACTCATGAATGTTACTCAGTATTTCTCATCTGTCCTTTCTTGGTATTTAATGGAAATGGAGACACAACCAACCAGAGGTCTTGGACAAGAGCAAGCCAAGCACTCTACTAACAAGCTCTACCCAGACTCTGCTATGCATTTTAAAACATAAAATATTCTTTGGGATAGGTTTTGCTTTTCTCTTATGTCTGTCTCATAAAGGAGAAGACTAACTTCACTTAAAATGTAAGTAACAGTCTTTGTGTTTGTATCTTATTCCAAATACCAATAAGTCCTTTCTTTAAATATTCAGTTAAATTTGTGAATAGATATTTTATGGATTCTGTTTACTATCAATCTTAGCTGACTATATCATCAATCGATCAAATAATTATTTGTGGTTAGCCTTCTGTATCTTAATCCATGCCAAAAGTATAAGGAATATTTTTGTGGAATATATTCAAAGTAGACATTCAGACTATAACGTATTCTTTTATACTTCTAGTTTTAACGTCAGGCGAATATAGTTTGAAGGTAAGGAAATTAGATGTTTTTAGTTGTGTTATGTGTCCATTGCAGTCATTTGTTTGCACAAACTTCCATACCTTTTCTTCACTTACACTCTTAAATTTTTCACCTCGCTAACTCTTTCAAAACCATGGAGTATCACAGCTTTCATCAATACCTTAAATAAATATCAATACAACAGTTAAGATAATACATAAAAATTGCACCAGCAAAGTGTATTATGGGTATGACTACTTGAATTCTAGCTTTATGGTCATTACTCATATTATTTGAATTCAGCAATACAGACTTAAGCTGATAGTATATGTGTGTGCAGCTGAAAATCATTAAGGATAAATGAGTGCACTATAGCATTGCTCTCTCATGGAACAGATTACAGGTCAAATTAAAGAATAGAGACAACCATATGGGGAATGATAAATATCATTGTAACAAGGGGTATTCCTAAAACATGAGAAACTATTACAATTATTTAACTTAAATAATTAAATGTATTCCAAAAGTTGGATGCTGTCACCTGATTTTCTTGTGAAGCCCATTTAGGAAATTTTCTAGTGCCTGACTTTAGGGGAACTAAATAAAACATTAATAATTATTAGTCTCTAGGCCATATCTATAAAAAGAAAGGGCATTTTTTTTCACAACTGGACCCCAAGATTTCAAATGTTCTTGTTAAAAAATGAACTCATTTGCATATATTAACTATCACTCTTCATCTATAAGTCATATGTTTTAAACTATAATAAATGGTCAGGAAAGTGTTTTTATAGCCTAGTGAAAAGACAATTTACAGTTTATAATTTGGACTTGAAAGGAATTGCTCATGCTATTGAAGAATATCTAAAATACCAAGATCAGAATTAACTGTCATGTCTTTGACATTGTTGACAGACTTCCACAATAAGAGTGAGAAACAGAAAGGAACACATTGCTAAAATGGTGCTATTACATTAAAACGTACAGATTTGAAGAATTCTGTAATGAACCCATGCCTATGGGGCCACGTTTCTACATAGCCTGTGAAGCCTCTGCACAGACTCTGAATGGGTATTTCTGAATGCAATACAGCATGGTGATACTGTTTCTTTTTTAGCTACTCAGTCTTACTGATGGATCCATAATGAATTTTTCATAACTGAGATTTGAATGTCTATTTAGAAAAATTAGGTATGGCATTCTTTGAAGAGGGTTTAAAACACTAATGGAAAAAGAAAATATAATTTTTGCAAGTTAGATATGGTTGTAAGTAGTTTTCATGGCAGATGTATCAGCAATTGGAATTCAATTCAAAGAGCGTATTTATATATTTATAAACCCCAGTGCTGTTTTGCTTAGGCAAGATGAACATAGCTCACTCCCTAATGAACATCTTTTCTGTTTCAACTAAATAAGGAGGGATCTAGATTCTGCAGAAAATTTAGTCACAGAGAACCCCAAAAAAGAATACCAAGAGTGAGAAAATACTCTTTCTAAGGGAAGAATACAACAGTTGGTTACATAACACAAAATGTCAGTCCTAAAAACATATATGCAAGTAATACTATATGAATTGAGTAGGTAGGACTTACCAATTTAGAAATACATATGTGAATATATGTTACAGTATTTAAAGAATAAAGTTCATTAATTAGTAATTGATCAAGGGGTTTATTTGGGACATGTGCAGGAAAGGATGGAGGTTTTTATTTCCATTGTTTTATTTGAATTAGAAAAGATTGTTTTACATGACAATCCAAGATCCCTCTCCCTTCCCTCCACCCCTACCACCCCTCAACTAAAACCCTACCTATCAGGTACCCTTTCTGCTCCCCCTGGATGATGAGGCCTTCCATAAAGTGTCATCAGAGTCTATTGTATCCTTTGGGATAGGGCCTAGGCCCACCCCCATGTGTCTTGGCTCAGGGAGTAGTTTTTGTAATTATTAAGGATGGAGTTTTGTAATTATATTATAGTTTTATAATATAATTTTATAATTTATATAAAAATGAATACTAGCCAATAGGGAAGAAGTTTCTTGCATAGTACTAACTCAATTTCTCCATATTCTTTGAACAAAGAGTGTGTTGCTTTTGGAAAAAGGGTGTTACCATCAAGTCCTATGGGAACCCAAGAGCAACACAAAAAACCTGTATTGTTTGGGAAATTATTAAAATACCAGTGATCACAAATTGAAGGAGAGATAGTCCACACTTGGTACTGTACTTTTCATTTAGAAAAGCAGGCAACCTAACACTTCTGCAGGGTTAGGGCCTTATCACATTCTGAGAGGAACTCTAGTTTAGGAACCTCATAAAATACTAGGTTTCCATATGATTTTGTCAAACATAGTGTAAGTTAGCTCTCCATTTATTTTTCCCCTTATTGCCTTCTCTTATTTTCTGTCACCCGTGTTCTACTGTCTTCTCTTAAAACTTTCTCCCTAATTCCCTCCAATACTCCAATTCGAATTTCCTTGATTTTATGTACAGTTACTCAAATACACCAATCAGAAGATTGCAAACTACAACGAGTGAATTAGCTCAGCTCCAAAGAGAAAAACTAAATAATGCAGTTGAATTTTTACACTCATTCTGTGTTTACCAGTCGAAAGTGCTGACTGCCAGGGCATGATGGCACCCACTGATAATCCCAGCAATGGGGAGGTGAAAGCAAGAGGACATTGAGTTCAAAGACAACTTCAGTTATATAGCAAGCCAATAGTCCAAGTCAGCTTGGACTATGGGAAACCCTTTCACAAACAAGCAAATAACAGAAAGAGAGAAATGTATGATGTTCTCTACTTTATAGTCTTGAAATCAGGATCTACTCTTACACTGAGAATGCTTGCTGTTTTCATAATTAGAAGTACTTAGGGTAGAAAAGACTCCTAGAAATTAGGAAACAGGTTTTTGTTGTGTAATGGGTATCTGTTTCTTCCTGAAACTCATAGTGAACTCATAACCAAAGGAGGTGAGGACTCTGGGAAATAAGTAATGTGAGGAAGCCTTTCATAAATGTGATTTGTGCCCTTAGCATGCGGACTTCAGAGGGCTCTCTGACCTTCTCTTTTCCAGTTGAGAATGTTAAAAAGATGACACTTGCCAACAATAGCAAGGGTCATCACTGGAAAACAAATCTGCTGGCATCTTAATCTTGTCACTTCTGTACTTTAGAACTGTGAAAAATAAATGTTTGTGGCTTAACCCATTGCCATTTTATGGTGCTTTGTTACAGCAGCCTAAGCAGGCAGGGGCAAAATGGCATGTCCTGGGTGCATGAAGCCTGTTAGATCTAAAAGCAAGGGCTATTTGGAGGATGTTTCTAGGCAGACTGTTCATTAATCTAAAGGCATGCTAGATAATAAAGTGTGAGTAATGATATTCTTCCCTTGAAATTATGAAGAGACATAGTTTATTTAATAATACAGCAAACAAGTCTACCATTTGATATACTCACATTTTCTTTTGTCCAATGTCTTTGAGTCCTATGATTCCTTAATAATAGACCTTATTTTATTCCAAGATTAACATACAGACTTGTTTTCGTTTTACTTGAGATTATGTATCTGTGTGTAATGCATTGATTGGTATGGGTGCAAACAGATATGAATCACCTTATAGTTAATGAGGTACAGAGAACTGAAACTAGGCATCATGCCTTCTGTGTAAGCATCATACAGAACCCAGGTTTCATGAAGGCTAGACAAGCTTCCTACCCAGTTAGGCACATATTCATCTTACTGTTTTTCAACTCTTTTCTAGAGGATTTCTCTAGGGAAAATAGATAATGTATATTACTTTTGTTTTCTTGTACATAATTGAACATAGAACTGTTACGTAGAAGGCTTTTATTTTTTCAAGTAAGAGTGCTTTAAGAGAAAAGTTAATTAAGAGCAGCAGTTTATGTCTTGTAAGTGATTATGGACTAGACCTGTAAGGAGAGTTTTCTTAAAGACTATAATAGACTGCTTTGGGCTAACTATTTGAGTTCTAATTTAAAATGCTTAACACTGGATAGTGTCTCTAGTTTCTCCTTATGTTCTAGGTTAAAGCCATTGTTTTCTTTTCATCTTTTATCCACTTAATTTTAGGAGCCTATTCATACACTAAGTAATAACTGAAAAAGGAAAGTATTTGCAGAAATTTCTACTATATTTCATCAGCATTGTTTTATTTTGTATTAGCTTCACTTTATTAATATTTAATATAATTTAAATATAATAAATAATACATGTAAAGTCCCTATGTATTTCTACAGAAATCTTAAACATAGAGTAAGTTATTCACTTTTTAAATAGTTATCAGTATACCTAAATATTGGGACCTGATTTTTGTTTACATATAAGTTAATACAATTTTTTATGAATGATTTTTGAATCAGTGTCCCTTTTTAAGACCTGTTAACCTTGTCCTAAATAAGATCATCATCATAAATACTGCTTTGTTCTTCTCTAATCTCTCTTGAATGACTATGCTACCATTTTTTAAATATGATTACCCCTTCTCCAATTTTACTATTCTTGTGAAATTAAATCACCTTATCAAAAACAGCAGTTAAGTGATAGCTTTGCTTAAATAGTTTCCTGAAGGTCAATGTGAGACAGTCTTCTCCATAGGGATCATAGAGACTTATGAAATGCCATCACAGGCTAAAATCTGATTGCATCTAACCAGGTGGAAGGTGTTTTATAAATAATTCTATGTTTATAACAGATGGCTTAGTGCAGAGAAAAGAATCAATAAGAGAGGTGAAAACATCTGTGTCAATGAATAGTAATAGATTAATGTCTAAAAGACTACACAATACATAGCAACTTTGTCTATTACCATTTATATCTTAGTTTTAGTAAAGGATCCAGTATTTTCGTATGCAAAACAAATTTTCATCAGTTCAGTGGAAACTTATCTTTAACATCTGATCTCATATAATATTGAGTACAGCAAATTAGATATATGACTATAAATAAGCTGCTTGCTTTATATCTGCATATTTCCTAAGTCCTGAGAATACACCATGAATTGCTCATAACTAACAAGAGTGCCAAGAGTTTTCAGCTTAACCACCTGTGGTAGAGTTTGTGGAGAATTATCTTTATAATTTCCCAGATGGTAGGATAGAGGAATTTTTTTAACATGTCTATGCATTTTCATGTCCTCTGAGGTTTTGCCTTTAAAAAAGTATTTGAAGTTTACTTTTGCAATGAATGTCTTACTGCCCATGAAGAGCTTAATGACATGAAATTTGCTTTTCACAGGAATTAGAATCAGTGATTTTTCAGGTATTTTTTTAATTTATACATTTCCTAATCTTTATGTACAAATATGGTGTGCTATGGGCTGGATTTTCTTCTTCCATTACATATGTGATTATTTGTTCTATTTTGCATGTTTTTAAATTTATTATTCTGTCATACAATACATTCTGACCACATATTCAATTCCCTCTACTCTTCCCAGATGTGCCTACACACACACACACACACACACACACACACACACACATGCATTCTCTCCCTCTCTCTCTCTCTGTCTCTCTCTCTTTCTCCCCAAGATCTCCTGCTTTTACTTTCAGAATAGAGGAATCCTCCCAGGGACATTAACTGAACATGGCATAACAAATTACAGAAAGACAAGGTAAAAACTTTCATAAAAAGGCTGGATCAGGCTGGGCGTTGGTGGCACACACCTTTAATCCCAGTGCTCGGGAGGCCGAGGCAGGTGGATCTCTGTGAGTTCAAGGCCAACCTGGTCTCCAGAGTGAGTGCCAGGATAGACTCCAAAGCTACACAGAGAAACCCTGTCTCAAAAAACCAAAAAAAAAAAAAAAAAGAAAAAAAAAAAAAAAAAAAAAAAAGGCTGGATGAGTCAATCCAGTAGGAGCAAAAGGTTAAAAAAACCCACTCGCACTGTCAGGAGTCCTGCAAGAACACCAAGCTGTACAACCATCCCATATATGCAGACCTAGCACAGAGCCATGTCGGCTCCATGATTGTGCCTTCAGCCTTTGTGAACCTCTATTAGTCCTGCTTAGTTGATTTTGTGGGTCGTGTTCCAATGATGTCCTTGACCCCTCTGACTCCTGCAACTCCTCTTTGCCCTCTTCGGAATGATTCCTTGAGTTAACCCTAATATTTGATTGTGGGTCTCTGCATATGTTCCTATTGGGTGCCGGATGAAACCTCTCTGATGACAATTGGGTTAGGCATTGACATATGAGTGTAGCAGAATATTAGGAATCATCTCACTGACATTTTCCTTGTTGTTCGCTTTTGGCCAGTCATGTTTAATTTTAACCTCAGTCTCTGGAATAACCATCCTCATGTTCCTTCCGATCCAGGTAGTGTCAGATGTGGGCTCTCTCCCTCGGCCTGGTCCTCAATTTTGAGCAGTCATTGGTTGGCCACTCCCACCATTTCTGTGCCACCATTACCTCAGAACAACTTGGAAGCAAGACAAATTGTAGGTCCGAGATTTTGTGGCTGGGTTGATGTTCCAGTTCCACTATTGGAAGCCTTGCCTGGTGTGGTTTAAAAAATTTGTGTCATGCAATAAATAATTTTAGTAAAATTAATCTGTATATAATAAAAATTCTGGCATGAGAATTCCAAAGATGTGCAAATTGGCCTGTGAAACATCATTTAAATGATAGATCCTATTAATAAAGTAATTTGAATTTACCCTTGATTCATCTAAGCCTGTATATAGAATTCTACATAAATAATCCAATTTAAGCTGAGACTGTGATAAGTCAGTATGTGTTTACCAAAACCAAGCAAACATGAAAGATTAGCCTGTGTGTTCAGAAGAAGCATTAAATCCAAAGCTTGTTTGTGGTATATAGTTGAAGATACCAATTAAAATTAATTTTGCATTGAAAATTGTACATGCACATATAATATATCTTGGTCTGTCTATTCTTTACTACCTACCTCCAACTCTCCATTGTCTCCCAAAACATCACTCTCTGAATTTCATATTATCCTTTTTCTTCATTATTTAATTTAAATTAGAAACAAGATTGTTTTACATGTCAATCCCAGTTCCCTCTCCCTCGCCTCATCCCCTGCCCCAACCACTAACACGCTACCTATCCCATACACTTTTTGCTCCTCACAGAGAGTGAGGCCTTCCACAGGGGGTCTTCAGAGTCTGTCATATCCTTTGGGAGAGGGCCTAGGCCCACCCCTCTGTCTAGGCTCAGGGAGTATCCCTCTTGTGCAATGGGCTCCCAAAGTCCATTCCTATGCTAGGGATAAGTACTGAACTACTACAACAGGCCTCAGAGATTTCTGAGGCATCCTCACTGACACCCAAATTTAGAGGGTCTGGATCAATTCCATGCTGGTTTCCCAGCTATCAGTCTGTGGACCAAAAGCTCCGCCATGTTCAGGTCAGCTGTTTCTGTGGGTTTCACCAACATTGTCTGGACCCCTTTGCTCATCACTCCTCCTCTGCAACTGGATTCCAGTTCACTTCAGGATTCAGCTGTGGGAGTCTGCTTCTACTTCCATCAGCCCCTGGATGAAGGGAATAGGATGGCATATAAGTTATTCATCGATCTCATTATCAAGGGAGGGCATTTAAGGTAGCCTCTCCTCTGTTGCTTACATTGTTAATTGTTATCATCCTTGTAGATCTCCAGACATTTGCCTAGTGCCTGATTTCTCTTTAAACCTATGATGGTTCCCTCTATTATTGTATCTCTTATCTTGCTCTCCTCTATTCTTCCCCCAACTGAAACTTCCTGTTCCCTCATGTCCTCCTCAACCCTCCTGTTCTCCCCTTCTCATTCTCCTAGCTCTGTCTCCCCCCCAGCATGCTCCTCTCCATATCTCTTCAATATTGTACTTCAAGTTCTAGCTACAGCAATAAGACAACAAAGGGAGATCAAGGGGACACAAATTGGAAAAGAAGAAGTCAGACTTTCACTGTTTGCAGATGATATGGTAGTTTACATAAGTGTTCCAAAAAAACTATACCTGAGAGCTCCTACAGCTGACAAACACCTTCAGCAAAGTGGCAGGATAAAAGATTAGTTCAAAAAATCAGTAGCCCTACTATATACAGGTGATGAATGGGCTGAGAAGAAAATCAGCAAAATATCACCCTTTACGATAACCAAAAATAATATAAAATATCTTGAGGTAACACTAACCAAACAAGTGAAAGACCTGTATAGCAAGAATTTTGAGTCTTTTTATTTTTTTGGTTTTTTGAGACAGGGTTTCTCTGTGTAGCTTTGGAGCCTATCCTGGCACTGGCTCCGGAGACCAGGCTGGCCTCGAACTCACAGAGATCTGCCTGCCTCTGCCTCCCAAGTGCTGGGATTCAAGGCGTGTGCCACCAACGCCTTTAAAGAAATAAATTTCTTTAAAGAAAGAAATTAAAGAAGATACCAGAAAATGGAAATCTCTCCCATGCTCTTGGATAGGCAGGATCAACACAGTAAAAAAGGGAATCTTGCCAAAAGGAATCTACAGATTCCATGCAATCCACATCAAAATCCCAGCACAATTCTTCACAGAACTTGAAAGAACAATAATCAACTTTTATATGGAAAAACAAAAGACCCAGGATAGCCTAAACAACCCTGTACAATAAGGGACCTTCTGGAGGCATCACCATCCCTGACTTCAACCTCTATTATAGAGTTATAGTCCTGAAAACAGCTTCGTATTAGCACAAAAATGAACAGGTAGACAAATGGAATCGAATTGAAAACCCTGATATTAACCCACACACCTACAAACACATTATACAATGGAGTAAAGAAAGCATCTTCAACAAATGGTGCTGGCATAACTGGTTGCAGACATGTAGAAGATTGCAGATAGACCCAAGCCCATCGCCATGCACAAATCTTAAATCAAAATGGATCAAAGACCTCAACATATATCCAGCCATTCTGAACCTATTAGAACAGAAAGTGGGAAGTACCCTTGAATGAGTTGGTACAAGAGACCACTTCCTGAACATTATACCAGTAGCACAGACTCTGAGATCAACAATTAATAAATGGGACCTTCTGAAACTAAGAAGCTTCTGTAAGGCAGAGGACACAGTCAGCAAGTCAAAACAGCTGCCCACAGAATGGTAAAAGCTATTCACCAACACCACATCCCACAGAGAGCTGATCCCCAAAATTTACAAAGAACACAGAAGCTACTTTCCAAAACACCAAATAATCCAATTAAAAAGTGGGGTACAGAAATAAATAGAGAATTCTCAATAGTGGAATCTAAAATGGCTGAAAGACTCATAAGAAAGTGTTCAACATCCTTAGCTATCAGGGAAATGTAAATCAAAGCAACTCTGAGATGCCATCTTACTCCTGTCAGAATGGCTAAAATCAAAAACACCAGAGATAACTTATGCTGGAGAGGATATGGAGAAAGGGGAACACTCCTCCACTACTGGTGGGAGTGCCAACTTGTACAGCCACTTTGGGAATCAGTATGGCAATTCCTCAGAATAATGTGAATCAGTCTACCACAAGATCCAGGAATTCCACTCTTAGGCATATACCCCAAAGAAGCACATTCATACAACAAAGACATTTGTTCAGTGTTCATATCAGCATTCTTTGTAATAGCCAGAACATGGAAGCAACTTAGATGCCCCTCAACTAAAGAGTGGATAGAGAAAATGGGGTACATTTACACAATGGAGTACTATGCAGCAGAAAAAAAATGAAATCTTGAAATTCATTTTCAAGGCAAATGAATGGAAATAGAAGGAACCATTCTGATCCAGCTATCCCAGTCACAAAAAAGACAAACATACTCACTCATATATGGATTTTAGACACAGAGCCAAGGATTACCATCCTACAGTCCATACTGTCAGAGAAGCTAGGATACAAGGAGGACTCTAAGGGAGACATGCATCATCTCCTGGAGAAGGGGAAAGGGACAAGTTCTCATATTATCATTTTATAATTTACTTTTTAAAAAGATGTTGGGTATTTTTCACTACTAGCATGAAAGTAAAGATATTTCTTGTGTTTTCAACAGTAACTATTGCATAGTAGAGCCTTGCTGAATGAATGAACTTCATATTGAATGGAAGACCACATCAGAGTATTTTCATTCAGAAATGTAGGAGCAGATTCCTTACATAAATTATACACATGGAAATGTAGAATGTGGGCATCTCATTGTGTGCATGTTTGTACATCTGTGGAAGTATGTGTGTTGTGTACCCGCATTCGATGTGAAAAGAATTGTAATTTTTGTTATCTATTCTTTGTCTCTCACCTAATTTTCTCGTTATTAAAAGTATGTCTTAACCTACTATTCATTTTGGTTAAATTCTCAAGTGTAGTGATTATCTGGTCTCTTCAGGAAATGCATTATGTGTTACCTAAATGTCAGTTTCTTATGTTTTCTTGTGTTTGTAAGGAATGTTGGGGTTTTTTCCTCATTTGAAGTTGAACTTCCTTCATTCCCTCACCAGGACACCATGTTTGGTCTGCCTATTTGCTGTTGAATGGTTTCATTGTATAATCTTACATTTCTCTCCACACTCAGATTCCATGAACTACAACCTGAGCACTGAATATAAAAATCTCACTTTATTGTCCTTTTTTGCTACAACAGAAGATGCCAGAGAATTAATCAATGTGCTGAAATCAAGTAGGGCAATTTATCACTGTTAAAGTTTTGAGGAAAAATGTATTACAAACAGTTACTAGAGACTGAATTGATAAGCAGAGAAAAAAGGGATATTATGTGTACTTAGGAGGTCTATGATAAAATAATAATAACTTCCGATAAAAATCACTTACTAATTTCCAAGTATTTTATTAAAGCTAATAAAACTAGTTTTATATAAAACTAACACTGGTAGATTTTCAATCAATACATTTCTACATGTGAAATTTTATTTGTTTCAGGGTAGATGGAGACTTTCTAAAACCTTTAAATGCACTGTTATAATATTTTTCAATACACTAACAAAAATAGTTATGGGAAAGAATATTATAGAAAATTCTAATTTGCCTAATGTTTTCAGATGTTATACGTTTGACTTTTTACTATTCATATTTTGGCACACTTCACACACATTAATCAGAAATTGAAACACATGGACTCAAAACACAAATTATATGTGACTGAAAACATTTCATTGAGCTACACATTTGCATTTATTGCTCATGCAAATTCACAATAACTTTTGCATAATAACATCAAGAGTTGCCAATATAATATAATAGAAGTCCCTAGTGAGATTTTCTAATATACTATGGATATAATATTGAGGAAAAAAGAAAATGAAGAAATCATGTCCATAAATGTAATGAATACATTCCCTGGAGTTTTCTCACTTACAAAAGCAATAATTCCTAAAATATTTAGTGATTTCTGCATCTAGTAAGGCATGCCTATAAACCAAATCATGGAAGGTGAAGGGTGAAGGAACATGAATTCACACCCAGACTCAACTACACAGTGAGTTCAAGTACAGCCTGAGATGTCTAAATTATTAATATGTAACATAGATGTATATGACTTACAAGAAAACCATCCTAGAAATATGATGTTTTTAGATATATAAATTCATCCTAACTTCTCATAAACATGTATTTTTGCACTACCACGGAACACACACACACACACACACACACACACACACACACACACACACACAGCATCACTTTTGTTCTAAAACTCAACATCAATGCAGTGCTATAATTTTATGGAAAGAGTCTGAATTCATCTCTCTGTACATGTCAGACATACTGAGAAGCTTATATTTCAGAGGTTACTCATGACAGATGGTATTAATAGGGTTGCTTTTTTAGCAACAGCAGCCTTCCTCCTTGACATGAGTTACATATTTAACACCTTTGATGGATGCTCAAAACATCAGTTAATGTTGAATTTAATTGGCATAATATTTCCTGCCATATAACCAATACCATTGTAAGCAACTTTAGAGCTTCCCCTTTACATCTTTGAATTGGAAGCATCAGTGTTCTTGGGGGCAATTATTAAATAAAATAAGAATTGTTTACACACATATATTGCAATACTCCTGAGACTGGGATACAAAGTACCATCAGGTTGGTGGTGTATCCAGAGTAGAAAAATACGCAGAGAGCTGATTAACATACAAATCAATGAAGATGGGCAGTGTGAGATTCCATCACACTCTTTGGAATATCGAACAATTTAAAATTGATGGATTGTTTATTTCTGGAATTTTTCCCACTTTTTTACAGATCACTGTTAATCATGAGTAACTTAACCGCCAGTGAGCAAAATTACATGCAGTGGATGAATGCTATAGCTGCTTCTTAAATAGTGACTGTGTTTTCATAGTAGACTGTTCACTTCTCTTCATTATATATGTTTACTGGAATGTCCCCACAGCTGACTTCTTCTTGTCACTTGGGTAATATGGTGCTACTTCAGAGAGTATTCTCTGAAGAATGTGCACAAATATTGCCCCATCTCCTCTGGTGAAGCATTCTGACAAAGACTGACTTTGTTCCTCTCAATATTCATCACAATCTGATATATATTCATTGTAATATACCTCCCTTTGACCTCCAACCTCTCAATGAAGTATATCTAGCGTATTGCGTTCTTTTGACTTGCTTGTCTCTCATGCTTTCTTCTGTGCCTGTCATAAAGAATATGGTGTTCATCTGCTAGTGCATTATGCACTTGCAAACATGCATTGTACTCACAGGCACACATGCAAATACACACACACACACACACACACACACACACACACACACACACACACACCTCCTGAGCCTCTCTCTTATCCAACCTAGTATTTTTGCTGGATTGATTTTAAGTCTTGTGCATTCAGTCCCAGGTGCTGTATGTTCATGCAAACAACTAAACTGTCATGTCCAGCAAGATTTTTGGTTATAGATATCTACTCCCTGTGATTTTTTTAACTAAATGTTTGGTTAAGTCAACAAGAATGAGATTCAATGAAAAGCATTGATTTAAAAAAAAAACTCAAGTAGGAAAATCTAAAATTATATTTATTTTGTTCTTTTGCCCCCTAAACAATAACTTTCTCAGTGACTTTTCTCAATTTTGGAATTTTTAACAGATATATTTTAGAACATGCTTATTTTTCTGTAGAAATAGATGTCAAAAATCAATAAAGCATTCTCTGCTATGTGTCTTCCCAAGTCAGTATATGAGTCACAAATATAGGTAGCCTACTTCAATTTAGGCATAAAGATTAAAAGCTACATAAGATAATAGAGAGGAAGGAAGTGCTAAACTAAGCAGTTCGTAGATAAAATTTCACATTAATAATGAAAATATATTCTGATAATTTTTAAAATCTTCAATAAGAAGATCAGCATCTTTACTATATAGTGGCATAAATCTAGTAAACCCTGGGTGCTCACAGGCATACACACACCCCCCCCACACCCCCCCCACACACACACAGAGAGAGAGAGAGAGAGAGAGAGAGAGAGAGAGAGAGAGAGAGAGAGAGAGAGAGAGAGAGAGAGAGTCTAGTCATATATGTGAACACACAGCAATTGGGACTGCATACACCAATCCCTGCCCCAGCACAGGACACAGGATTTGCAGAAACCTTCTCTCTCTTGGGTCCCTGCTACTTATTTCACAGTAAGCAGAGGTCAGAGTGCTGTACTATCTCTCTGAGAACAATGAAGGGGCTCTGCCAAAGTGCCTCCCTTAGCTTAACCTGCAACTAGTAAATGTGAATTTTCAGATCACATCATTCCATGTAACCACAGCTACTGTGAGTTCATAAGTGCAATAGTCTTTGTAAGGGGACATGGTGAGAGTTATTGGGAAAGCTGAGGAGGAGTGAGGGATATATGATCAAAATTCTTTAAACATGTTTAACGTTCTCCAGAAGAAAGAATATGATAAAATTTAATCCTGATATTCAGGGCACTAAAAATTACAGGGATGTTCAAAACATTGTCTTCTGCTAGGCTGTCTAAGAATATTCCAAGACATAACATGTTTTAGCCACGTTGAGGCTAGTGAAGATCAAGAGAGAGGTTATACCTGCTGTACAAATAGTTTCATAGTCCCTTCCTCAGTTCAGTGGAAGAAACAGGAGGAAAACACAGATCCCAATTCCTCACAAGAAGAGGAAAGAATGTTCATTGGCCCAACTTTTCTGAGATTTTTCTGAATAGCATACTTCAGTTACATATTGTGAAATGCAGCCTGATATCAAGAAAGCAGGATGGAATTGCACCAAGGTATGAGAGAGTTCCCTCTCTTTGGACAGGCTGTCTAGTAATGTCCTTTAGCTGTAGGATTCAAGCCTCTGAAGATTGGCAGAGGTAGCTTCACAGAAAGGAAAAGAACCACCCAGTCAGTTGAAAATCAACCAGAACAGAGCTGAGAATCTACTATTAGTTATTTCTTCAACTTTGAACATTTCAAAGTATATTGCTTTAGACAGGACATGGAAGCAACCGAACTGGGAAATCTACTTGTAGTTGGCTATTAGAAAATATTTAATTAGTACTTTTGAAATGACCAATCTCTAAGTATATCTCAAATTGTAAATAAAGATTAAAGCTATTCTTGCTCCCAGTCTTAAGAGGACTCTGTAATTATTTTGTGTGTATGTATGTGTTCCAAAGAATACCACATAGTAAAACTTCATTGTGTTACTACAGATCTATACACAAGACACTAATCCAGGTATGATGCTCAAAAATATCTTATTTTTCTTTATGTATAGAAATAGAAAATGATTTCATTTAGAGCTAGAGATTTTAATGTTAATTTAATTTTAAAATATATCCTTATTCTTTTCAAATAATAAAGGAAACAAAACTATGTCAGGAGCATAGCATTACCAGTAAAACTCTTAAGTCAATGTGTTATTTTTACTTTGAAATTTATGCTTCAATATTATCAGTTATTTATTAACTTGGTGGTGGTGGTGATGGTGGTGGTGGTGGTGGTGTGTGTGTGTGTGTGTGTGTGTGTGTGTGTGTGTGTGTGTGTACATATATGTTGAAATATATGTCATTTGATGTGGGGAGCCACAGCCCCAAGATGGTGCCTGGCTGGATGCCAGGGAGACCGAGCTTAGCTGTAAACAAACCTTATTTGGAAGTGCTTAGTGGATCTGGTGTGCCTCCTCCAGCTGTGACCTATCCAGGATGGCCAGGTGGCGTGAGTTAATTGGGTAATGAGCTTGCTTTTAAGGGCTTGCCAGGGGGCTGGGAGATATAGAAGAAGCATAGAAGAAGCAGAGAGAGAAGCTGAGGAGAAGCTGAGGTAGAGGTAGAAGGAGAAACTAATGTACAAGTTTCCTAAATAAACACGAAGAAGAGTCGTGGTCGTGTCCTTCTTGCTGGTCGAGATAGGTGCGACGAGATTTATCCCTTGTCTTCTAACTTTTTACAATATATCAATGTAGCAATCACTGGATAGTAAGTTCATTTCATTACACTACACAAAAAGAGAGAAAACTACTAGTCATTTTTCATTTTTCTAAAGACACCTGGCCTTTTCACAATTAGCCATCATGTAAATGTTCACACTATGGCAAGTAAGTGGACATGTATACACTTCACTCAAACATCTTTTGTGAGTTTGCAAAGATGAATATTTATAAGCATCCATGTCTAGCTCTCAACCACTTAGAGGCTTAACCTTTTATAGAAAAATGCATTGTTTCAGCTGAGAAACATAATGTTTTATTGTTCCATGTAAAAGTCAATGAGAATAAATTCTACAGGTAAGGAGTTAAGCTAAACACAGGCTTTTATTTGAAATAGCTTTAGAAATTCATTAACTCTATGAAAACCCGTGGGTCGTGTTTTTATGGTTTTGTTTTGCTTTGCTTTTTAATGGACCATGTATTATTCTTGACATATTGAAAATTGGGAGTAGCTTATTTATCAACTCAAGAATCACCTTAAAATTGAAACACTATGCAGTTAACCTTTATAACATGTGTATCTTCTTGGGAGTGTCTAATGTAAGTTGTCGAGGACATCCAAATTTTAAACAACTCAGTGAAATACCAGCTTTAAAGTCACAAATGTGCAAAATGCCAACCTGAAATATTGGGTTGAATGGTTTAGCCACACAATGGCACTCAGCTACATATCTTTTCCTTCATTCAGTGACCTCACTTAGCAGGAACCTCACTGCTAGGCATTAAGAAATCTGCAAAGAAAAAAATTAAAAAAAAAAAAGAAATCTGCAAAGAACTAGATGTGAGCAGTGTCGCTGAAACCCTCTCTCACTGTCTTTGTGCTTTGGCAAATAACACTGATGCTGCATCAAAATATAAATAAATTTATAAACTTATAATGTAAATGGTTTTTAAAACTTAGGCCAACATGGCATTTCTAAAAACAAATAGTATGAGAAAAATTACTAATTGAAGAATTCCAAAATAACTCTAAAATGCACTCTCATCTCTTCCCTGTTTCTCTGCCAAATGCTGAGCCTGTCTGAGGTCCTCCCTTAACTGCAAGAGTAACTCTTATTTTGAAAGCTGCTTCAATATTTCTAGCACAGGAATCCACTCATTCTGCAAATGGAAATATCCTTCACAATTTGCTATTGTTGATATTGGCAAGTATTCAAGACACTGCAGAAGATTACAGGGTATTTTAAAGAAGAGCTCTATGTCCTTTACAAGAAGCCCCCAGTGGATGCTCAATCTTTGTTCTTGGAAAAGATAGCAGATGCTCATCTCTGAGATGAATAGGCCTTGTAAAAAGCCACAGGTGCAGTGCTGTAGCTATGAGGGTTGGTCTAATCATGACCTTTCCAACTGAGGGAAAAGTAAAACTGAAGGTGAAGGAATACAGTAGGGCGAGTCTTACCAGGAATATGATTTTGAAAAGGAAGTGACTATGGAAGCCTTTGGGGAAGGATGAAATGGTTGAAGAAGACTACTGCAAAGGAAAGCTGACTAATCTGAGGTTCTCAGCCTCCAAAGCCATGTGCAGATATATAAGTTGCTGGCTTTAATAAGCCAACAGTAGCATGCATGGTTATCAGGAAAGTTTCAGAGGGTAGATTTCAGGGTAATTTGACAGAGGCATCAAGTGAGTTCATCTCTCTCCAACTGTCCCGTGCAGTGCTGTGTAAGAATGAGCTATAATAGAGTTTGACCTAAGACTGCATTTTCAGAGAATTTGCTCTACATGTGGAATCACTGGAATATATTTCTGGTCACATCCACATTCCAGTGACATTATAGGTGGAAGTTCAGCTCAGCTCTGCCAACAGCAGCATGAGGAGTCTCCTAATCCATTAGAAACCTCAATGAAAGAAAAGCCAGATGCCTCTCCATCACAAGAAAGAATTTCAGGATGACCCACTACTACCAAGAGGTGAAGTTACTTCAATGGAGTTTTTAAATAAAGATATAAGGGCAGAAGTTTAAAAAGGGAAAGCTTCCCAGACAAAGAATAAGGTACAATCTTGGAGCATAGCTACATGCCTCTCAATGGAGTCTTGCTCAAGTGTGTTAGCAAGCAGACATGTACATTATTTTCATAGCTGTCAAACTACCTTTGAAATGTTTCTAGGAAATGATTCTTTGATTTTTTTTCTCTGGAAGAACAATGTAAAACTCTGGGCTATGAAGGTTGAACAAGGGTCTAAGATCCATTTTATCATAAATTGGATTTATGGTGAGAGTCTCAGAAAAATTTAGAATTTATTTTAAAAGACATTTCTACAAAAAATACTGTTTCTATGTAGTCACCTTTCCTAGAGAATGTATTAGAATTCTAAATTATTAGGTTGCGAGATGTCACCAATCTCTAAGATGAGACAATTATTTCCTCCTCAGGTCCGCATAATATCCCCATTCTATCTTACCTCACAAATACATGAGTATAACAAACAAACTTTATTGTATAACAAAATAGTAATGGAACACACATTGAAAATTGATTCAAATAAGTACTAAGATTATTTAAACTTGAACTTCAGCTATGAGGTTCTAATGTTGTTATTTGTTTTAATCTTAAACCTTTGTAGCTATTGAGGCTGAAGAAACTCAGGAGCCAACTTTGTTCAACAATCCTCAACTGAAGAGAACAGAGTGGTGTTCCTTTCCTGGGGTGCTAATAGCTTTGGGAATTGAGGGAGTAGAATTCATTTCTCCCTTCTTTTGTTATTCAGTAGTTCACATTCAGGAAAATTTATTGAGAACAATAGTGAAATTCACCAGCACTCACTTCTCTTACTTCCATTATGTTGTCGTATCAATAATTTATTTGTCAAACTATTGTCTTTATCTTGATGCTTACTGTCCCTCTTTAGCCTTCCTCTGTATTTCCCCACTAACTCTGTTTCAAAATTTTTAGCTTATATGTAAAAAAATCTACATTACCTACTTTTATTAATGAATGGTATAGGCAATGTAAAATGCAAAATATTATGTTCATAAGCTAGACTAATTCCATATCAAAGTAAAATTATAAAGTGGAAGACTGAATTTAATCAATAGAATTACTGAGAAACAGCACTGAAGCTACATGAACATAAATAATTCTTGGAGTCAGAAACTGTGGAGAAAGGAAATCACATGGATTTCAAGGCTACGGATGGGATTCACATCAACACAACCAGTGAAGCATGAGCTATGGCATTTGAAAAAGTTAGATGGTATTCAACTCAATAGTAAGTCTTGCCTTTGCTTCAGCACTCATGGAACTGAAGATCCCTGTAATGTTTTAGCACTGATGTGATATGATTTGTTTAAAGAGTACTTGGGATGTGGTCTAGAAAGACCATTAGAATAGTGAAAAGTATAAATAAAATAAGACTGTACTGAAATATTAGTCTTGTGCTAGAATAATGTTGTAGACTGCTTTGAATAGAATCATGGGAATATAAAAGATGTGTTTTTGCAGTTTCATTGAGATATAGCATGCATAACTTACAAATTATAAAGTTGAAATTCATAATTTGGTTTTGTTTTAGTATGTTTCTGTGTAAGGGCAATTGTCACTAGGGGCTGTTTTAGAACATGGTTTCCAATGACAGCTATAATGTAGAAAAGATCACATGTTAATTTATGCCTCTTACGGTTTTATTCAGTCAGCCCTATGTAACTGAATCCACACTCTCTGCAGATTTACATATTACGACCTTTTCTTATATTGGAATCACATGGTATTTCCTCCTTTTTTGATGGTTCTTTCATTTAGCATATCATTTTTGAAGTTTCATCCATATTTTATCATGTATCATTTGATTACGCTTTATGTCTGTATAATATTCCCCTGTCCATATGTATAACATTTTGTTTATTTACTTATTCATTGGCAGGCATTTGGGTTGTGCCTACCTTTTGGCTATTATGAATGATTTAATTTTAATTACTGTTGTTATGTTTACTGCATTGATCTTCTTGACTTTATCTTTAGATGTATATTACTATTTACCACTCCTCATTTCAGGAAAGAACTGGATATCATCTTCAAATATATTACACATAATGCATATCTATATGTTCAGGTTCCCACATTATGTTACACACTGAACATTCCACAAAAGTCCTTTTAAGTCAATTAAGAAAGAAAATATACAAAGGAGGTATTTAAGCATTATTTATTTTCACACATTTTTTATTATTTGATCATTACATATAATGTATTTTGTTAATATTCACTCTCCCTTCTTCAACACATGCTAGATTCACTCTTTCTTTTCTCTATATCTACCCAGCTTCTACTTTTCTTCTTATTATTATTTCTCTTTGTTTCTTCCTTTCTTTCTCTCAATTAATGAAATCCCACTCTTGAGAGTGAGGATAGTGAAGGATATAGTGGTTGACTTAACAGCACTATAACTACAAAACAAAACTAACCAAAAACCTGTCTCTGACTCTCCTAGAAATTAGCAAATGCCAATAGCTGCTCATCTAGTGGTAGCATTTTAAGCTCATACCTTCTCCTTCCATGCTTGGATTTTGTTTGGATTAAAGCAGTGCATGCATTGTGTATATTGTCACAATAAATGGAAATTCAATATGTGCAACTTCTTGTTTTGCTTGCAAACATGATTTCTTTGAAGTCTGACTTTCAAGAATCTCATTTTGGAAGAGGTGTGTTATGTCCTTCCAATTTATAGTTTGCATTCCTTAGTTTCTGACTGTCTTAACCCACTAAACGTCTCTGATTGCCATCTACTTCAGGAAGCAACTTCTCTTTAATGATTTGAAAGATTCATTAATCTTTGGATTTAGCATTAAGTTATTAAGAGTCATTTTAATGCTAAGTCCATTTATCAGAATAGTATTAGGTACTTACCTAAACCCCATCACTTATTGAGTGACAGATTGTTTCCCCATTAACAGTGCCATTTATTGGTTATATCTCATAAAACAAGGGCTTTATCAAATTTGAAAGTCATTAGTTACTCCCATAATATTCATGACAGTATTTCCTCAGTAAACCTATATTGTAAGGCCAGTTGATTCTGCAGTTAAAGGATTCACAAGTGGGTGATATTGATAACTACATTTCTCCTCTTCTGGGATTTTTAGTGCCTATCAGCACTACCAAGCCAGTATGTAGGAATGAAGGTTTGAGGTACATACCAGCTTCATTTCTCCATGTGCTATGACTAAATATGTAACATCTTCAGGAATAGGATTTTGTCATTAAGTTCTTGGGGATAACCCAGAACATTGGCAATATCCTACAATATTTGGTATTCTATAGTTCCCATTTCAAAGCAGCTAAAAGAGAGATAACCTATTCCTCTTACAGTACAGTGCTTTTATTTGCTACCATATAGTAATTAGTTGGAAGATTGTCCTCCCAATATGGGGCTACAGACAGAGATTTCTACCAGACCTTCAAAGTAGTGGTAACCAAGATACCCCAAATTAGTGTGTAAAATAAGAAAAAGAAGAAACACTTTCAAATTTTTTTTATTATTCCTTGATACCAAAATTAGAAAAAGCTCCAAACAAGAAATAAAAGGAAATTATAGACCAATCTCTCTGATGAAAATAAATGTAAAAATATCAATAAACACAAAGTATATTCAAAACACATCAAAAAGACTATTGACCATGATCACTTTGCTTTCAACTGAGAGATTCTAGGATGGTTCAAATATGTAAATCAATAAACATAATTCACCACATAATAGACTCAAAGGCATGTTACACAATTATCTTATTTAATGCAGAAAGATCTATAACATAATCCAAAATCCCTTTATGTTAGAATCCTGGTGAATCTAGAGCAAGCTATGGGGATATACTTATCCATAATAAAGGCAATGATTTAACATAAGACCATACCAATACAATACTACATGAAAGTAAACACAAAGCATTTCATTAAAATTGTCAGTAAAACAAGGATGCCCACTTTCTCCATCCTTTTCAACATAGTACTTGAAAGCTCAAGTACAGTAGTAGGAGAGGGTGAAAAGAGAAATGGAAGATAAATAGGAAACTAAGAAGTCAAAGTTTCCTTATTGGCAGATAATATGATTCTACAGATAAAAGATCCCCCCCAAATGAGAATTCTGTGAAGCCTCTAGTGTTACACTTTATTGAGGCAGAGTCCGCATGATTGCAGACTTCAAGATGATTGTGTTTTTGATACTACTCTTCTTTGTTCTGGTTAAACCTTGTAGGGGAACCTGTAGCCATGCCTGCTTAGGGGCTGGCTACAGGTCTGCCTGACAATGCCTGCCTTACAAAACCTAACTCCCAAGCTTCACCATTCAAATGCATATTGACCAAATGTAATTTTAACAAATAACGAAGCACAGATTACTCCTAATCTAATCTAATAAATGATGGCCTTTGACTCTTTTCTGGAGTTAGAGTCTATTTGCTCAGATTCTTTGTACTTTTTTTTTCATTTTTTTTTGTTTATTTGTTTGCACATTATGTCTGTGTGAGGGTGTCAGATCCCCTGGAACTGGAGTCACAGACAGCTGTGAGCAGCCATGTGTGTACTGGGAATTGAACTCTGGTCCTCTGGAAGAGCAGCCAGTGCTCTTAACCACTGAGGCATCTCTCCAGCCTCCTGCGTACATTTTTTGATTGATATATTCCCTAGTTTGTTTTTCTTGAAAACAATATTACAATTTAGCCTAGACTTAAATGAATTATACTAATTACGTTTAAGAGAAAAAAATCTAATTTTACTTGACTTTCTCCTTTTCACATGTGGATTCACTTGAAAAGAAATTAGGAGCTCTACTTTACAAGTCTTTGTAAGTTTTTCTTCTCAGGAAAAACAACAGCTGGGACTTTACAACTATCAATGGGGGATAGTAGCAGACTTCTGGGATAGATCCTACAGGCTCACCTCTCCTGGGGCACACTAGGCAGCTGTTAAAACACCCTCAAAACATTATTAAAATCTATTGAAAATCACTAATGTTAATGGAAATATTTGTATTTGTTAAGTACTCCTGATGTTCATTTTCCTCTAAACTAGCAATGATGTTGGGAAATGGGACCATTTGACTCACTAATTAGCAGCTGTTGACTCTCTGTTGTTACCCCAACTGCCTTGAGGAAAATGGCTATCAGCCTAACAGCCAGCTGGACTGGCCTTATGGCAGCACCAGCCATCTCCAGCACTCCACTGATGACTTGAGACAACTACCAAAAATAGTATTTAATTGTTCTGGCTCTTGAAGGCACCATCACAGGCAGGGTTCTTTTAAATAGAGCATAGTAGACTTTGCTATTAGAATGAAGTCTGTATGGCTGAATAACAGTTTCTACTTAGGCAAAAAAGGTAAGTCACTTGACTGTTCAGAAAAGTGACTTGGTGACTTGTGAGACTAATACTCAGAGGTAAGGTGTGATTGCTCCTAGATACAAGCCATCATGACTAAAGAGAAAAGACAACAGGGATAGACCAGCAACAGCAATGATGAGAATCTTGTAGCAGTGGAGTGTAACACGAATAATAAAAACCCAGAAACAGATATTGGTGTTTAAGCTGAAGATCAGAAAAAGCAAAGCAGCTAGCCACTAGCTCTTACCCTTTACCGCAGACTGAAGTGGGTGATCCTTTCTCTATGAATCCTCAGAGTACTATGCTCCAAACAAGCCTCAGACTGCAATCCTTTCAGTTCCTGTCTCCTCCAGACTTATATTTCTCTCTCTGCCCAGCCATATCACTTCTGGATCCACCTCCCTGGTGCTGGGATTTAAGGCATGTGATGTTGACAGTGGAAATAAATTCTCACAATGTACAAACTGTAAAAGAAATACATTTCCTTAAAAGGGGCAGCTTTGACCTGCCAAGCACCAAGCCAAGCTAGAAAAGAAGAGAGGTAGGAAAGGGGTGTCTTTGGCTAAGCAGGATGCTCTGGAGATGTGGTAATAGCCACACAGAGTTTCAACATCCCATTGGACTGCCACTTATTCTTAAACAGTACCAGTGGCTCCTGTAACTTTGAAAACTGATTTTTCCTATTTGTGGTCATACTCATATTTAGGAAGCTTTGTCACATGAACTAAGGAAATCTGTCTCCTTTGGTATCCAACAATCCAAAGAACCAACAAAGAGGAAAAATACCAACCTTCCACCAAGAACATTTCTATCAGAGACATAATAAGTGACCTGTCCTCAGAATGACTCATATGTTTTGCCAGAAAGGACTTGAATAAATATTGAGAGTCTAGATGATGAAAGAAAGATGATTGCTTTGAAGATTTATTTTTATTTATGTGTATGCATGTATATGTTTATGTTCTCTCTGTGTGTGTGTGTGTGTGTGCGTGCGTGCGTGCGTGCGTGCGTGCGTGCGTGTGTGTGTGTGTGTGTGTGTGTGTGTGTGTGTGTGTGTATACTTATGTTTGGAGGCCAGAAAAGAACATTGTGTTTCCTGGAGGATGAGTTATATGTGATTGCTATCCTTCAGTCTTATCAAACTTAGGTACTGAAAACTAATCTCAAGTTCCCTGAAACAGCAACAAGCACTTTTAACAGCCAAGCCATTTCTCCAGCCCTAAGAATATTGCTTTGAAAATATGTGCTCAGATCCTACAGAAATGAAGAAAAGTGTTTGCATGTAAAACTAAAGTAGGTTCCTTATTGAAAAATATAAAATATTGGAAGTAGATGAAAATAAAATTATAGAAAATCTGGTACCAAGGGGCACTGATACAAATTTTGGACAGCACTGATTTCATGAACATATACAATCCTTGTAGATTATATTGTGTATGTTTTAAATAACATTGAGGAATGATATAAGTTTGGGTATACCAATAAATTTACATTTTATGGACTTAAATGTGCTAATGTTATTGAAGTATAAGGAAGATTTCACCTATGTGCATTTAACAGAATAAAAAGTAAAATGTATAATTTTACACACTTAATTTTTTGTCAAATAATGTAGAGGTGGGTATAAAATATTCTAGCAAATCTATTATACATTTGTTATATTTTCTATATATAGCTAATTTTAATATTCACTCCTAATCATAGAATACCTTACTTTTCCTATTCTTAAGCATTTTATTTTAATATTTCAATAAAAAGCTACAGGCAATTAGGCATTTTAGAAATATGAAAGTCTTTAAAATTTTATAGATATCCATATGCACAAGATGTTTCCAGTAAAATAGTCATCTTCTGTGCTTTAAATTTCTGACTCGCTTTTATTTTTTCACTTTAAAATTCAAAAATTGCTCTTCAATTTCCTTCAGTCAGTCATTAATTGTATTTTCCAGGACATTAGAAGGCATTGGGGTACCACATATGTTTTATCTTTGAAAGAGGACACTTTTTATGCAAGAAATTAGAAACTGATTTTGGGAAGATTGTTCCTTGAGAACCTGAGTTTGATACTCAGCAGCCTTTACAAGACTTGGTTTGACAAGACAGGAGCTTATTCTCCCACCAATGTAGTCAAATCTGTGAGCACCAGGTCCAAGTATGAGATCCTATGTCAAAAAAGAAGGGGTGCCTGAGTGAAGATATCTGGTATTGACCTCTGGCCTCTCTCTGTATGTTTGTAGCCAAAAGAAAGCAAGAAACAACAGCAAGTCGAGACAGCGAATAGTGCTGCATAGAGGGTGAGCTGAAAGCCACACAGTGCTAACAAAACCCAGATGCTTACACTTAGAAAAAATGAAGGAAAGAATAATGTAGTAAAGACTTAGAATCCATGCTGAAAGAATCAATAAGTAGAAGGTCAGAGAGTGAATCCCATCGTTTGATCTTCAGAACCTTAAATTACAAGATTGAGTCTCCACCCTTTATGCATCAAAGCTTTGTACACATGTATTATCTATTATCACTACTATAAAATTGTGTATTTTACTAAATATGGATAATCTCTGGACATGACAGAAAATTATAAGAGCTAGTGCAATATTCTTCTGAAAAAAATACTCAATTTCCAGAATACTACTGAGAAGCATATATATGTCAATTTAGAGATCATATGCATATCATGTACTGTATTCCATTAATTAAAGGGTGGTGGGGCTGTCCTTCTGTGTATATGTTTCTCTTATTGGTTGATGAATAAAACACTGTGGCCAATAGAGGTGGAGAGACAGGTAGGACTAGGAGATGAGGAGACTTCTGGGAAATGCAGGCAGATGCTTTCTCCATGTAGCTGCCAACAGAGTTAGAGGTCTGGACCCTTCTCTGGTAAGCCAAGACCACATGGAAATACATAGATTGATAGAAATGGGTTAATAATTAAGACAGATGTAGCCAATAAGAAGCACAAGCCACTGGCCAACAGTCTGATAATTAATATAGCATCTGTGTGTTTATTTGGGGCTAAAAGGCCATGGGACCAGCTGGGGCAGAAAGCTCACATTACAAAAGGGTAAATAAATAGATACCTATTTAATTAAAAAATATAGCACTCTAAACATTTGTCCTTATACCCACAGATAAATATGGTCTCCACTCCTCATTAAGGAAACTTATTTTTGCAACAGATGGAGAGCACTATAGGGACACACATCCAATCAAAATGCAGCATTGTGGAGCCCAGTCCCAGTGGATACATCTACAGAACACTTCCACACCTAAAAGCTCATGGTACACTGCAGGAGAGGGAGTAGGAAGATTGTAAGAACTAGTTTGCTGTGAGATTCTATCTCTTAGAGATGCCAGAAGCTAAGACCCCCTCAAATCTCACCAACATAACTTGCCTAAACATAAGGCGAAAAGGGACACCTATGGACATGCCAAAGGAGGTGGGGAAGTCCATGAGGCTGTAACCCTACACAAAGAACTGCAGGCAAATAAGGAATGCTGAGACTTTCTTAGGGAAGAACATACTATTAGTTATCTAATACCAATGCTTACCACTTAAAACATGCATACAAGTAACATTATACAAATAGAGCTGGAGCCAATTATATTTGGCAATTTATATGCAGAAACATGTATTCATATAACAAGTGTTAATGTTTGAAGGTATTTGAAGAGGGAAGAGGATTGAGAAGTAAGAATATAATATAATCTCAAAACAAAAAGGTCAAAAAATTATTAGTTTATACAGTTGTCTAATTGTGCAATTTAATATAAATGTACAGAATTATAATTTTTCTGTAGGTTTATGTGTGTGCATATATGTTTGTGAGTTTTGTGCCTGTGTTTATGTTTCTTTGTATGCAGATTCACACATATATGATTGTATACATGAATATGTTGGGTGTTTGAGTGTGGAGACCAGAGTACAACCTTGGTTGTTGTTACTCTGGAGACATCTACCATTTTATGGTCTTTAATCAAAAGATTATGTGTGTGTGTGTGTGTGTGTGTGTGTGTGTGTGTGTGTGTGTGTGTGTGTGTGTGTTGCCTGCTTGTATCAGTCCCATGCTACAGAGGCCATTTATTCCGGACTGATATCTTTTGGGCTGCAATTGGAACCGGCTGAACAGCCCTGGGTCCGACCCATAGGTGGGGGAGTGTGGATCAGGAAATTCCTAGATACCCAGTGGTGTTAAGGACTAGAAGACATCTTGTCATCTCAGGAGGGTTATCAGTCCATGCTGGAGACCATGGTTTATTCAAGCATCTTCTTAAATAGCTATAGAGCTGATATCAAACATTTTCTTTAATCCTCAAGATAGTCCTAGAAGGCATATACACAACCCCTCAGACATCCCACAAGGGCCCCAGCCTTCTAGCACCAGGCATATGTCACTATCCCTCATGATGGTTGTGCATCCACCCAGGGGCCTAGGTCTATTGTTACACAAACTAAGAACCATTCCCCACCAAGGTCAGGCATCCAGAAGTAATCAGCTGACATCTAAAAGACAATAGGATAACTGAACTCCTAGAATTGATCTGAAGCCTGTATCCAAAATATCATAGTTGATATTTGGGCCCTGATATGCATGTTACTGTGAACATGTGTGTAGGTGTAAATGTGGAGGCCAGAAAGGGCATCAGAACACTTGGAGTTGGAGTTACAGGCTGTACTGACCTGCCCAATGTGGAAGCTTAGCACTGAATTCAGATCATACAGTAGCATTAAGTGCAACGTGAATGTATACTAGGCTATGTTATAAACAAGCTCTCTCTCTCTCTCTCTCTCTCTCTCTCTCTCTCTCTCTCTCTCTCTCTGTGTGTGTGTGTGTGTGTGTGTGTGTATGTGTGTGTGTGTGTGTGTGTGTGTGTGTGTGTGTGTGTGTGTGTGTGTGTGTGTGTGTGTATGTGTGTGTGTGTGTGTTTAGTGTAGGACTGAATACAGCTGCAACCACTTAACTGACTAAGCTATGTCCCTGTGTAGTTTTTATGACTTTTCAAACTATACAAAACTTCTGAATGATTCTCACTCAAGGTTAATTTAAACTTACATTTGGTCCTAGGAATCTGTAGTCACAGACAGTTTTGAGCAAGTCTAAATATTTTGAAGTAACTCATGTTCAAATTTAATTTCCCCTGTGTAGTTTTATGCAAGTTGCTTAAGTGTGATATTCAACTTCTCATCTGAACATAAAACTAAGTTTTTAAAATTTCTTACTATCGTTAAGTGGATGCCAACCAACCATTTTGAATAAATTATCACAATATTCAGGACTTATTACACATCAAGATACTAACTTGTATCACAGTAGTTTCTTCCTTGAGAGATTATGCAAAACATGCAATTATGAGGCTTAAAAAGTTGTATATATGTATTTTGATGCAAGTGGGGCAAAAGGAAGGGGCTTACAGATTTGTCAATAATTCAGAATGAATATTCACTTGCTAATCTGTAGTGTATGTGTATGTTAAGATTTAAAAGTCAAAAAGTGAAGCAAACAACCAGAACATGTGTCTATGGCAACCCAGAAATATATATGAAGAATAGAATTATCAAGAAAAAATATACATGTAATGAACAAAGGTTACAGAGAAGTATAATATTATAAAATTATATAAAATATGGCTGCCAAAATGCATTCAAAATCAGAATGTTCGATGGGTACAGGTTTTAAAGGTATTTGTTTCCTTGGAAAAAAGAAACCTTCAGTAGAAAGTTTTATTAGAAGCTAATCATAATAAGTTTGTCTAAATTTGTTTTCAGTATAACCTTGCATAGGCAAAATTGTATTTCTACCAGTTTATGCAAAGTCACAACCTTAAAACTGAAGTTGGCTAGTAAAAAAGGAAATCTATTAAATTATGCATTGACTGATATAACTGTTTCATAATAGCACTCCTAATGTTTAATGTTCTGGCTTCTTACAGGAATTCTCTTGCACACCTTCACTAATTTAGGTGTGTTAAATCTTGTTAGTAGTAGATCAGAGTGGGCTTTGAAATTTGATATATTTTATTATATATTTTATTTAAATAAACTGAAAAATTTCCAGTATTAGGATTTTGTGTTTCTTTAATGATATATACATTGTGTACTATGTTATTTTAATCACACTTATTCATCTCTACCAAATTTATTAATCTCACTTTATGTGATTTATATGTAACGACTTTGAATCACACATAGTCTTCCCCAAACAAATTTTTATTTGTTCAGCATCTATTCCTGTAATTAAAGTGAAAGTGGTGTTGAAAAATTATATAGGGGACCCACAGCTAAAATTCAATTCAAGGTATGTAAAGTATAGTCAAATATATGTGGTTATGTCCTATGTTATATTTCATATATAACTATGTTTTAAAATATAATAGAACCAAAATATTTTTCTAGTTTCAATTTGAAACAAAAAATGGTGACATGTACTTTTTAAATTTATTTTCAAATACAATAACCTTTGAGGAGAGATGAATCAAGTTGAGATATAATAACTTTGTAAATGAACTAAATTATCATTAGAAATAACATTGCAATATTGCATTTAACATTGCATTTAACACAGTAAAACTGTGTTTGTAGACTAATTTTATTTCAATGCGAAAGTATGTTGTCAATACTAGTAATGCTAAAGTAGCCCATAAAACATAAAATAGTATTCTACTATAAACTCTGATTTGGGCTATCTCCTAACTTTCCAACCAACATGAGAAAAAAAATATAAAAAACAGATTATCAACAGCATGGTCAAGAAACCATTTGTATGAAGTAAGTGGGGATCTACATTTCTTAGAAATGAAAGTTTCATTTATAGTGTTTATGAGATAACTAAAGAGAACACAAACCAAAAAGAAATTAAAAGTCAAATTTCACCCAAAATTCTGTCCACTGAAAAAAGCAGCTTAACACTTCAGGAAAGTATAACAGGACAGCTAGAACTCAGAGATGAGAGTCTGATGGCCATATGAGCCAAAATGTTGGATGTTATATCCTTAGTTGCTAACAAGACTAGTGCTTAAATTTTGTCTACACAATGGGATTTTTCTCAGCCATACTGAAATTATGTCATTTTTCAGTAAAATGGATGCGGCTGAAGACAATCATATTAAATTATTTCAGATTTATTCTCTCATTTATCATTCCTATTATTTTTACATAAATTCATATTTGTGTATGTGTCTTGAAGTAGAAGTGAAGCTGCCTTGGAGAACAAATGAGACTAACAGGAGAAGACTCAAGGGACAAAAAGGAGAATTATCAATGAATATTTGTATGAGAACATCCTTAAGTAGAGTATTGCTTCAGTGAAAACAATGTGTGAGTGGATAAGAATGTGACGATCATTAGGGATAAAATCTTAAAGGGCTTACAGTTGGAATGAGATAGCCATGGGGCAAAAACAAAACCCGTCTGGATAGGCTCAGGTTGACTTTCATGACCCCTCCCCTTGCCCTACAAACACACACACACACACACACACACACACACACACACACACACACACACACACACACACACACACAGCAGCAGCAGCAGCAGCAGCAGCAGCAGGAACAAAGCAAGGGACTATGGTCCATTCACACATTTTTAGATCTAATGAATTTAATTGCAACATACTACTGTTTTGTTTTCATAGCCATTTTACTCATGATTGTTCTGATCTATAAGTAACTGAGATGTCCTCCAACAGAAATGATATCTTTTTCACTTATTTGGAAGTTTTGTTTTATTTAAATAACATTTTTTCACTTATTTAACATACCAACTGCAGTTTCCCCTCTTTCCTCTGTTTCAAGTACCCCCTTCCCAGCTTCCCATCTATCTCCTTCCCCTTCCACTCCTCTGTCCCCACTCAAAAAGGGGCATGGCTCCCATAGGCTTAAGCAAAGCATGGCATATCAAGTTGAAGTGAGATCAAGCCTTGTGTCAAGGCTGGGCAAGGTAATCCAGCAGGCGGAACAGGTTCCTAAAAGCCAGCTAAACTCCAAGAACAGGTCCTGACCTCACTGCTAGGAGCCTTACAAACAGACCAAACTACATAACCGTCACTCACATGCAGAAGGTCCAGGCCAGTCCCATGGAGGCTCCCTAATTGTTGGTCCAGAGTCTATGAGCACCCAGGAGCTCAAGTCAGCTGTCTCTGTGGGGTCCCCTGCCTTTTTGCAGCTCTCTCCAATGTCTTTTTGCAGTTTGCTTTGCTATGCCTTGCTTTTGCTTTGTTTGCAAATAAGTACCTAGTCAAAGTGCTCTTGATTGAAGGCAATCTTTAAGAAAACAAGGAGCAACAGAAATCTGCAATGTCTACAACAGCACCATATACAAATGACATTATCATTTAAAACACTAAACAATTGTATGAAAGCTTTACTAGTAATCTTTTTTAATATAAAGGATTAGAGGCTGCAAAATCAAATTCTGTCCAGTTGAGTGCTTGCTAAGGAGAAAGAGAATAGCAGAGATATTTGTAATATGCAAATGAAAATGAAATTGTAGTTTTTTATAAAATTCATTATAAACTATCTTTCTGCCACTGTATACTATTCTAAACTTTTATGAAGTTTATCTAAATTTATCTAAGATATTTGCTATTCTGAAGTTATACACAATAAGTGGTAGGTAAAATTCTTCTACAAATTCAAGAATTGTTTTTCCTTGTTGTTCCTGAAAACCCCCATATCAATTTAATCCTAATAGTATTTTATTACATTTACCTTGTTAGCAACCCCATCACTTGTTTACTTTTCAGTTACTTGTTATCACATTGGAAAGCTGTGATTCTTTCCCTGTGATCCGTTAATGTATACTTGCTATAATTAGTTATATTCTACAATGTATTCATAATAAAATAATCAAAACATAAAAGTGCATGGTTATGTAGCTGTCTCATCTGGCCCATACTACCTTTATCATAAAGATATTGGGTGAGGACTTACAAAGAGTGGGGGCACAGGGCCCAACTTATTATATCAGCATTAAGTAGGCCGAAGAAAGTATGGAGTATAAGTTAATTGTAATAATTAAGTATTTATTTGACAAGGTGAGGTGTCCCTGTTGGAGTTGTTGAGGTCAAAAAGGACAATCAGTGCACTGATAAAGGGCCTGGGGTGTGGGGTACATCATCAAGTATCTAAGGCAGAATTGAGTAATTCTGTACTCCTTTGTTGTACCTAAGACTGCAGTAAGGATTCAAAGTTGCAGCAAAATAGCAGACACAGATCCAGCATGGAACATAGCAGGCTTGTGGAGTAAGATAGCTTTGTAGAGATCTATGTGTGGAACTAATAAAGGGCTCTTTCACAGACAGGAAAAAGTCATACTAGAGGTGTGCTTAGCTAATCCTCTTTTCTATAGAGAAATGATACTTTGGTGAGGCAATAATTAGACCTTTAGAACTTTTTACTAGTATTTTTTAACTTTGTTCCACGACTGTATATCCTCTAGTCAGTCTTCAACACCTGAGAGTCTCTCTTCCATCTCTTGTATTCTATTGGTTATGCTTACTTAAGTGGTTCCTGATCATTTACCCAGCTTTCCTATTTCCAGCATCCCCTCATTCTGTGCTTTCTTTATTGTTTCTAATTGTGCTTTCAAACCGTGAACTGTTTAAATTGTTTCCTTCACATGTTTGGTTGTTTTTTCTTGGTTTTCTTTAGATTCTCTAAGGGATTTGTTTATTTCTTGAAGTTTTTGGTTTGTCTTTTCCTCCATTTCATGTAATTTTTTGCTTGTTTTTTCTTCTATTTCTTTAAGGGATTTTCTTGTTTCCTCTTTAATGGTCTCTATCATCTTCATAAGATAATTTTTAAGGTCCATCTCTTCTTCATCCTCTACATTGGGCTTTTCAGTTATTGCTTGTGTGGAGTCCCTGGATTCTGGAGGTGCCATATTGGTCTTTCTGTTGTTGAGTGTGTTCTTACTCTGTTTTCTTACAGTGGGTGCAAGTGTCTCTCCCTCTTTCAGGTGACAGGCAGAGGACTCGGGCTTTGGTGGCAGCCAGATGGCAAAGGGCAGAGTGTATATAGGGGTGAGGTGTGTCCAGACTCAGGGTGGGCCTTCTGGTCTGGGCAGGTCCACTCTTGTCCTGGGGGGGGGTTAGGTAGAAGCAAGCAGGGGTTCATAGGGGAGGTTAGGGAGCAGAGCAGTGCCCAGACTCACCTGAGGCTTGGTAGCCAGCCAGAGGACCTACATGGTGTTTTAAAACTAACTAATTATCTAAGGCTGCAATTGAATGAAAATGAAAACAACATAGCCAAACTTATGGGACACAATGAAGGAGGTTCTTAGTGTCAACTTGATAATACTAAGTGTCTTCATTAAAACATTGGGTATACCTCATTTTGGGAATTTAAAGGTACATCAGAAAACTCTAGAAGAAAAAAATAATGAAAAAGCAATAGATGGAAATAAATAATCAAAATCAGTAAAATCTAAACAGATAAAAAACAACACAAAAATCAATGAAAGGAAGATTTGGGTCTTTGAGAAAATAATTAAGATTGACCAGCCTTAGACATATTAATAAAAAGTTGGAGAAAATATCCAACTTACCAAAATTAGAAAAAGTAGGAGATGGATATAACCACAGACAAGAAGAAAATCCAGAGAACCATGAGGACATCATTTAAAAACATGTACTCTACAAAACTGAAAATTCTTTAATAGAAAAAAGATATTTTTCTTGATATATACCATTTACAAATGTTAAATCAAGATCAGGGAACAAATTGAAACAGATATATAACCTTAAGTGAAATACAAGCAGTAATTAAAATATACCCACCAAAAAAAGCTCAGGGCCAGATGGATTTATTGCAGAATACAACTAGATTTTCAAAGAATAATTAACACCAGCACTTCTCAAATTATTCCAGAAAATAGAAACAGGAGGATCTTTGCCAAACAAGGCCATAAATTCCCTGATATTTGGTATCTAAACCACATAAGGACACAAACAAAGAAAGAGAATTGCACAGCAACCATATTTATAACATAGATGCAAAAATATTGACAAAATACTTCCAAATCAAGTACAATTACACAAAAAAGAGTCTTCATCATGATCATCCCAATTATGCAGAGAAGTTTCAACTTATGTATGAACACACACACACACACACACACACACACCCTCAGGATAGTTAAAAATATCTTGAATGATAGTAGAACTGCTGAAGGTATTATCATACCAAACCTCAAACTGTACTATTGAGCTATGGCAATTAAAACAGAATATTATTTGCAGAAAAACATGTTGATTATTAGAATAGAATCGAAAATCTGGATATAAATACTTAAACATATATACACATGACTTTTGATAAATTAGCAAAAAATACACAATGGGGAAATTCAGCAGCTTCAAAAAATTGCACTGGTCAGACTATATGTCTGCATGTAAAAGAATACAAATAGATCTGTACTTATAACTTTCCACAAACCTCAATGCCAAATGGATCAAAGACCTCTACATAAAACCAAATACACTGAATCTTATAGGAGAATAAGTGAGGAACAGCCTTGAAATCACTGGCACAGAACACTAATAGCAATAATTAATAAATGAGACCTCATGAATCTGAGATTCTGTAAGGCAAATGACACCATCATTCACACATATTTCCAGAATACCGAATGGGAAATTTTTACCAACTACATTTCCAATGGAAAGCTACTATCTAAGCTATATAAAGAACTTAAAAAAAACTTGACATTAAAATCAAATAACCAAATGTAAAAATAAGATGCATATTAAAACAGAAGATTCTCAAAGGTGGGAACACAAATGGTTGAGAAACATCTTAAATTTTAATGTTCAACTTCTTAGTTCTTAGGAAAATCCAAGTCAAAACTATGTTGACATTTCATTTTATACCTGAAACAGAATGGGTAAAATGTGGGATGGTTGTAGACATCAGAGGACCAGGAAGTCTCTTGTAAGATGGTGTCTTCTATATATGAAAGGTAAACTGAACCTAAGCACTACCTGCATGAAAAGAGCAAAAGCTGATAGGAAAACATGGATGAGGAAAATGCTCCAGGATCCAAAGGAGCTGTAGACCTATAGGCTACTAATAGTTGATGAAAAGGGATAATCAAAATTACTTCAGGAAAGAACTGGATAATAGGCTATCAGATCTCAAGTTGTCAAGCTTTAAATACATATAAGTAGAAATAACATTAAATTTAGTCAACACAGTGTGTGTGTGTGTGTGTGTGTGTGTGTGTGTGTGTGTGTGTGCGTGTGATAATGAAAAGACAATGGCAAGAATTTGGGATTATGGAGAAAACAAGATGAGCTAAGAGAAATAGTATGAATGTATGTAAGAAATTCTCAAAAAAATTATTTCCTTTGGGATAGGACCTTACGCCCACCCCTGTGTGTCTTGGCTCAGAAAGTATCCCTCTATGTGGATTGGGCTCCCAAAGTCCACACCTATGCTAGGAATAAGTGAACTACTACAGGAGGTCCCATAGATTTCTGATGTCTCCTTACTGAAACCCACGTTCTTGAGGCCTGGATCAGTCCCATGCTGGTATCCCAGCTATCAGTCTGGGGACCAAGACATCCCCCTTGTTCAGGTCAGCTGTTTCTGTGGGTTTCACCAGCCTGGTCTGGACCCCTTTGCCCATCACTTATTCTTCTCTGCAACTGGATTCCAGTTCAGTTCATTGATTAGTTGTGAGTGTCTGTTTCTACTTCCACCAGCTGCTGGATGAAGGCTATAGGATGGCATATAAGACAGTCATCAATTTCATTATCAGGAGACGCCATTTAAGGTAGCCTCTCCTCTGTTGCTTAGATTGTTAGTTTGTGACATCTTTTAAATAATGTAAAAACAATTATAAGTTCTTCTCTTATAAAAGATTATATTTAGCCTAATCAACACATAAATAGAAGAATAAGAGTTAAAATACTGCACTTTGGAATTATAAAATATTTGGACATACAAAGAAAATTTTATTTAGGCTTATTCATAGATATTTTAAAAGCAAGGTTCATGTTCATATACAGTTAATTATAATCAATGAAATGAATGGAAATTACCTTTAAATTGGGAGTTTATTTACACATAAATAGAGATTCTAAAATTTGCTAAAGATATACCAAGTCCAAGTGTCATGAATACTTTAAATTACAAACAAGACTGATGTAACAGAATCTAAACATGGGTCCATCATGGTCAGTCTTCTTGCAAAGACACATAGGAAAGTGTAAAACCTGATAGAGAAAAATGATTTGTAGTTCTAAATAATATAGCTTGTGAGCCTATACAATGCAAGAATACATGACTTTTTTCTTCATAAATTTTATTTAAATTGGAAACAATTTTATACACTTTATTTAAAGAAATTATTTTATACATTTTATTTAAATTAGAAACAATCTAATTTCCTTCTCCCTCCCATCAAAATCTGTCAAGTCATTTGGGGTAGGGCCTAGGCTCTCCCACTATAGCAACCCTTGTAACATAGTTTGTTCAACAAGCCCACACCTGCTCTGAAAAGGCCACACCTCCTAGTAGTGCCTCTCTAATGACCAGACAGTCAAATATGAGCCAATGGAGGCCATTCCTGATCAAACTACCACACAAACATAACAAAAATTCTCAATTTAACACCAAAGAAGACAGCCTTATACCTTTGTACTTGGAAAACTCTAAATTCTGTGGGAACTCCTTTGACAATATTATCAGGTAGGTGCAGCAAGGGCCGAATTACATACAGCTGGCAGAGAGGCACAGGATAAAGTGGCTGAAGTCTCAGATTCAAAGTCAAGTTAGATTATCCTACTCATCCCCTGGTTCTAGGAGGCTCTTATACTCAGAGGAAGGAATGACTTAAATAGAAATATGTAAGAACATTTTTAGAAAAAGCAAAAGCTACAAGATAATGTATTAAAGAGCTATCAAAAGATATTCTGAGAGAGAAAAAATGTCATGGCAACAAATGAATCTCTTGTTTTTATTCTGAATTTCTTATATGTTAATCAACATGCCTATTAAGCTTCCATTACAGATTTTTTTTTAAATCTGAACAAGAACAGGGAACACAGATTACTTACTGGTATACTGGTCAGTGCAGCTCTTCTCTGTTTGTATTTTTCGTGTGTTTAAGCAGATTTTAATTGAGAAAATTAGCATTGAAGAAAATTATTTTTCTCTAAGAAAATTGTTTTATTTCTGTCCAGGGTAAAGAAATTTATTGTTGTAGGTAATTTTCATCTGTTTGAGAATCCCTTTGTGCATGACAATCACCTATATGCATATTGAGTGAAGCATCCTTTATATCTCTTCTTGAGTAGAAATATATGATATGTGGTCAAATTGTCTTTCCATGCAGCATTATACATTTTCTAACAGAAACATTCTTTAACAGAATAACTCTTAGCTTCTTGAGATTTGAATAATGCTGTTACATTTGTAGGTTGACCTTTTTAATATGTCACATTAAAACTCTTCATTATTCTTATTATAAACATACAAATGTGGTGTGTGTGTGTGTGTGTGTGTGTGTGTGTGTGTGTGTGTGCGTGCGTGCGTGCGCGTGCGTGCGCGCGTTTGTATCTGTTTTTAATGTGACTATAAATAAAAGATTAGAACATGTTTTCCTAGTGGGTGAGATATTCAAAAAGCCATTACATAAACGTCCTAAAGTAGGGCTGCCCCTGTGTGATAAAACAAATGCCCCTTGCATGAAGCTGTAGAACTGGGAGGTGAGTCAGCTCAAAGGTGTTTTCCAGTTGAATTTATTAACAAAGAATAAAAATGGCCATATGATTATAGATAAAGGCAGACATTTCTGCCCAGTAAAAGTGTAATAGTAGTTAAATTATATATTGTTTTATATATACTATCTTTTCAGAAATATGCTTCATATTATTAGAGTTCATTCAGCTCTTGTATGCTCATGAGTCAAAGACAGCATGGCAGAGACATAGGAACAGCAAGAGCCACTCCCATCGTGTTCTCTGAAGCCAGAGTTATGGGAACTCATCCTGTTCAGATGAACTGATTTAGGCAGCTTGGGTTCATCTAATGTAGCCTATCTCTAAAGAAGTATCACAACACAGCATGCCCTCTCATGCATTACCATATAGCATGTGTAGTAGTCAGATCCTTCATTTTAAAACTGACAGCACACTGAAATATTCTTGTAGATCCCTTGTAAATTTTTGAGAACCTCATTATACATTGTTAATGTTTGTATAAAACTTTTGTAAATAGTAATTAGCTGATTCTAACTTAGAGTGAAATAAAAAGGCCAAATTCTGGTGTGACCCTTTTGAAGGAATTATAGAGAACAGGAACTTCTTTTACTGTATATCAAAGCGTTTTATACAATCACAATTATACAGGCACCAGTGGAGAGATGAATGGAACAAACTACAGTGCATAGAAAAACAGGAACATAAAATATTGGATTTATAATTGAATATATTGGGTTTATAATTAATTATAGCCCAAGTAATTAGAATGTTTGTTATTAGCAAGAAAGGGAAATGTGAATTAAGTTATAAAATAGATTTATGTATGCCTCTTAATAGTGGTGATTCTTTTTACCAGAAATGTTACAATTTGTTATGCTGATGATTCTAGACATTAGCAGTGGTTTAGAGCAAGTGGAGCTCCAATACTTTGAAATTAGTCTATAAATCAGGAAAATATTTTGAAAAAAATCCTGTTGTTGAAAATGATTGTTAAAAGCCCACTTTCCATGACCATTATGAATTTATCTTTGTGCACCAGCTTTCCAATTGCACTACTAGGTATATTCCTCACAGAAACTTGAAAAGTAGGACATTTAACTTTGGCATTGAAAAATAATTTTTGTTAACTAAATGCTAGCTACCATACATGGTATCACTCACCTCACATTCTATATTAGCCTTTTTAGTTACACTATGAGGTATTATTTTTTATAGCCTTTGTTGTTCTTTTGTTTAAGTTTAAAGGAAAAGCACACTAGATGCGGTATGACCAAGAGAGATACATTAACCATAGCGTTTATTACAGGTGGGGGATGGGGAGAGATGAGAAGAGAGTAAGAGAGAAAGAAGGGAGGAGAGAGAAAGTGGGGGTGGGGGCAAAAGCAGAGCAAAAGGAGAGAGCAAAGAGCCAGAGAGACAACCACATGGGTGTGCTCACTTAAAGGGCAAGCTGGAGCATGCACACTGAGTCCTTACACAGCCCAGTGTAAGGAAGGAGTGACATAGCCATGACATGGCCACTCAACACAGGCCCTTTGGACTGCCTAAGTATCTGCCTGAATGCCCCATGTCCCACAAGTTGTCAGGGGGTGGGGTCAGCATACCCATTCCAACACCTTTGAAATGTGAGAAGATACATAACTTGTCTGAGTCTATCCTCCCAGTTCCTATTTCTCTCTTCTTCCTTTGTTTCTTTCTTTTTACTTGAAACAAGGTCATGGATCAGAGTTTGGTCTAGAGCTCTCTATATAGAATTTAACTTTACACAGAGGGTATATGTAGAGGCAGGCCTTGAACTTCTGATCCTCATAGTGACACTTACCACGTAATGAGATTGTAGAGATTTACCTAGTTTTATGCTGTTCAGGGGATCAAATCTGGAGCTTTGTGTATGCTGGGCAAACACTCTACTCACTGAACCTGTCACCTGCTATTATTTTTTATTTAAATTAGAAACAAGCTTGTTTTACATATCAATTCCAATTCACCCTCCCTCTTCTCCTCCCATGCCTCCCACTGATCCCCTATTCCATCCCCTTTCTGCTCCCCAGGGAGGGTGAGGCCTTCCATGGGAGGCCATCAAATTCTATCACATCTTTTGGAGCAGGGGCCTAGGCTCTCCCCCATGTGTCTAGGCTGAGAGACCATCCCTCCATGGGGAACGGGCTCCCAAAGTCCTTTCCTGTACTAGGGATAAATAGTGATCCACTGCCAGAGGTCCCATAGACTTCCCAGGCCTCCTAATCAACATCCAAGCTCGGGGGTCCTGGGTGTGTCCTAGGGTACATTTACAAAATGGAGTACTACTCAGCAGGAAAAAAAAAATGGAATCTTGAAATTCGAAAGCAAATGGGGGGAATTAGAGGAAACCATCCTGAGTAAGGTAACCCAGTCACAAAAAGATAAATACGGTATGTACTCACTCATATGTGGATATTAGACATAGAGCAAAGGATTACCAGCCTAAATTCCACACCTCCTGAGATGCTAGGTGTAGGGGAAGCTGTAGCCACGCCTACTTAGGGGCTGGCTACAGGTGTGCCTGACCACGCTTGTGAGGGCATGGTCAGAGTGACGTAGTGTGACTGCGTTTGCGCTTTCGGTCTCTCTTTGCCTCTTGCTGTACAGACTGCTGCCACGCCAGTTGGCTAGGTCACTCTGTAAGTAAGGCTTTTCCCTATTAAATACCCTTATATTTCTACCTGACTCCGTATTGGTAATTTCCCACTATAGCTAGGTAACAAGTAGGACCCTAAGAAAGATATACATTGTCTCCTGGAGAAGGGGAAAGAGACAAGATCTCCTGAGCAAATTGGGAACATGGGGGAAGGGGAGAGGGAGTTAGGAGAAAGAGAAGGGGAGAGGAGGATGGGGGAGGAGGACATGAGTGATCAAGGGGGAGCTCATGGACATCTACTTTTTTTTTAAGAGGCAACATTCAGTAAATTCCCTTAAGTATTTGCTAATACTTTCTCTTTATTTATGGTTCATTCACAAAGATGTTCTGGACATCAGGTTTTACTTTGACATTACTATTAATATAAGTTAGATTTAGGAATACTGAATGATGAATTTATAACATACTAATCTCATTTTCAATTTTGTATGGATGTTTTTACTTATAACAAGAATATTGTACTAATAAAAGTAAGGATAAAATTCACTACTGACCTACTGCATAGATATGCTGCAGAATTCTCCACTGCTGTCATGTGAATCTCTCATTGTTTTAAATCTTGTCATGTACTAAAAACTCCAAATACATTGTGCAGTCAGCATCTGTGACTAATTACCTGACAAAACAACAAAAAATCAAAAATCAATATTCTAAACTACATGTGTATTACTGTCATTTTGCTAAAAGAAATTATGACAATTTAGTCTGTTTATCTCTACATTAAGAGAATTTGTCATAGTGATATATTTTGGAATTCACTGGATTCAAGGGTAACTGTCATCAGCATTGCTGCCCTCTGATGCTTATGATTATAGAATAAAAACCAATGTAATCTGCATTCTATTCTGCTTTAGCATCTTGTGTAGCTAAGTTCTAAAACCCTGTCTCATTTAAAAATATGTATTTCTGCTATTTTTAAATTCTATATATTTTTTTAAGCACGAAACAATTTAAAGGAGTACATTCAGAAATTGAAAGAGGGCTTCTCAGGCAAGGATACAAAATGCACATATGAGCACCTGAGTTGAGACTTTAGCATCCATGTAAATAGTCAACCATGTACACATGTGTTTAAAGCCGGTACTCCATGGTGAGTGGAAAGAGAACACCTGGGATTGAGGGCTGTCAGTCTAGCTCCAGGTTTTCTGACTCACCTATCTCAAAGAAATAGTATGGTGATTGAGAGAAAGGGACACTTGATTTTCTCCTCTGGTCTCTTTATGCATATAGGTACTGGCACTAGCACAGACATGTGAGCATATGCCACATTTTGAAGTGGTGCTTTCAAAGAAAAAGGCAACTGATAAAATCACTTATAGAAACATGTCTTCACAGTACAGTCTCCAAGACTAGCATGTTTCCACTTCCACATTTTCTCCAGTCTTAATAGAATCAGTTTAGCTTTTCTAAGTATCTCCTTCTAAAAACCTGTTGACTGGATCGTTAATGATAAATTCTGATTTTAACACTTTTCTTTCATTTGCATAAAATGAATTATTCACTCCAGCTCAGTCTTGGTGATTTCTCTGCTAAAAGGAACTAGAATTTTTTTCTATATAAAGTAATGAAGATAAAATGATGTCGCACATAAGCATGTAGGGATATAACAACCACTCATAAGACAAAGTATTAGGAACCTTGTGCATACTTGAGTTGCCTGGCCTTGAAGAACAGTTAAGTTTCTTTTTTTTTTCTTTAATGTCCACTATGTAAAGCAGATGTGTTGACTTTCCTATTTTACTCCCTGATATTTTGTTATTTTATATACTTATAACACTGACACATAAATCCCTGGTAGGTCCTCCTATGTACTTCCTATAATATCCAAAAGATAATGGAATAAAAGATGTTCAGACCCACATGAAACTCACATACTTCACTCCTCCTTCCAGTTTCAGGGATCAAGGTTGAAAAATGGAGCGTAAAGAATGGAGAGCTAGAGGCTGTAGATGGCTCCTAGGAAATAACTTCTTCTGGGTATAGCAGGGCAGCCACCCATATCTACTCATGGCCATTGTCCCAATATGCACAAAACACGTGTTTCCTCAGGATAGATGAAATCTTAGAATGAAAAGGGGAGTGGGACGTGAAGTCGTACTTCTAGATGAGAAGCTATTGGCAACTGGTAGCTGTTAGGAGAGGGAAAGCCAGATTTCTAAGAGAATGGAGCCCCTGGTATATGTGATCATCCGCTAGAATATCTAGGAAGCAGCAAGTGGTTTCAGTGAATTTTTTTTAAAAAAGAAAATGGCAACAAAAGAGATAAGCAGGAAAAGAAAATCAATTTAGAAAGAATTGGTGGAAGGATGATTATAATCAAAACATTGTATGAAAATCTCAAATACTAGCAAAAATGATTTGTCAATATTGGAAGTGCTTTAAGCTGAACCAGAATTTTACTTTTAAATCATTTTGTAGAAGTTGGATTTCTTCAAAGATTACAAAAAAGGAACTCATGCAACCTCCACATTTCTTGTTCACCAGAAACTTTCACACATGTTCATGATGATCTCAGAAAGCTATAATTAGGTATGTAACAATATATCATTCTAAAATTACTGTGGGTATATCCTTAAATTCTTTGATAGTTTATAAAATTGACTTAGAATTTGGTTTTCCTAAAATTTAAAATCCATTATATCGACTTCTAAAATTTAAAACGTTTCTATGGACTAAAGTGAATTTTATAGCATTCTTTTGCGGTGCTTCTTTTTCTCAAGATAAATCATTCGACAAATTCAAATAATTAAATGTGGTGGTGCTGAAATTATTCACCTCATGATATCATGACTATTCTTCCTAGCATCATCTTGCTCCTTTCTGTTCTTTGTGACTGTTTTACATTTAAATCTGAACTTAGAAATAATTGCATAGCTCACTCTGAAGCCTTCTGCTGGGAAGCATGGGCGTTCTCTACTGAGTCTCACTAACTAAATTTCTGTGAAACTGACATGCACTATTCTGGTAATATTACAACTTGAGAATGGCAAATTACCAGAAATAAAATCAGAAAAAGTACAGTCACTGCTTTTTAAATTAATTTAGTTCTTTTAAAACCATAATATTATACTGTACTTTTCCTAAAATGGCTTGTATTCATTGTGTAACAGTTTGGAAATAATTTTAAACGCTGAGGAATAAAGTCAGAGGAACATTCAAGAACTTATCTTTAAATTTTTCTCCTTCTACTTTGGTATTAATAAGTGGATCGTGGAATACAGAATAATTTTGTTCTTGCTCACATGTTTTTCTATCCATTAAAAACACTTCTGTTTGCTACAAATTGTCTACTTCAAAATATTGGAACCCCCTTTGTAAATAAATGCTGAAATATGATTATTGGACTTTATCAAATGCTAATCAATTATAGTCAATTTAAATGTCCTGAGCATAACACCAATAACACAGACACTGAGAACTACAATTAATAAATGGGACCTCCTGAAACTGAAAAGCTTCTGTAAGGCAAAGGACAGAGTCAACAAGACAAAATGGCAGCCTACAGAATGGGAAAAGATCAACAACCACACATCTGATTTCCAAAATATACAAAGAACTAAGAAGCTAGCCACCAAAACACCACATAATCCAATTAAAAAGTGGGGTACAGAACTAAACAGAGAATTCTCAATAGTGGAATCTAAAATGGCTGAAAAACACTTAAGAAAGTGCTCAACATCCTTGGCCATCAGGGAAATGCAACTCAAAACAACTCTAAGATACCATCTTACAACTGTTAGATGGCTAAAATAAAAAACACCAATAACAGTTTATGCTGGAGAGGATGTGGACAAAGGGGAAAGCTCCTCCATTGCTGGTGGAGTGCAAAGTTGATTTTCTTAACCAAGATTATAAAGGTTCAACTGGGGGTAATTCATTCCATTTTATGGGTGAATACATTATGATTTGTCACGTTTTAAAAATCTGTGTCTAGTGATGGACAGTTAGGCTGCTATCATTTGAATCTCAAGACAATGCTTCTAATGCATACATTCATATAATTTTTGTTGACATAATTAATTTGAATGATTCAAAGTAGAATTATTTTGCTTAGAAATATGATTACTATATTTTAAAATGTTCAATAACCTTCTAGGATTTTCCAAGGTTATGTGCCCTTTGAAATCCCCCACCATAACTGTGTGAAAGCAATTATTACTTGCCCTATTCATCTGGATTTTTTCATGAATTCCCTTGCGTCACCAATGCTAAAGGCCCATGAAACCAGTCTTAATCTGTGCATTGTCTGAAGCTTTGAAAAACAGTACTTTTAGGAAATTAAGTCAACTTGACTATAATATGTTGGCAGATTAATAAAGAAGAAATTTCAATACTTCTTTTTCTATGTGTAAAAATGGACTTATTATATAAGATGAAAAATTGAGGTAACCATAGTGCACTGCATTGACAAACATGCAAAATTGTGGACAACAAACTTAAAAATCAGTGAGAAATACCTTTTGTATGCTGGGTACAATAGTTAGTTATGAAACTCCTGAGTCTGGTCAACATGATTCTTGTCTATCAGACAAGAGGGTAGCAGCAGACCACCACTGTCAAAATAGATATAATTATCACAATAGCAACATAATTGAAAACACAAGATAATGGTTAATAGAACACAGATGTCCTTTGATGCTACTAAACAGGGAGATACTAAGAGCATAGCTGACTTCTGAAAGCACACTCTCAGTAAAACAAAATTTGTACAAGTGGAAATTATTCTTTCTGTAACAGCAGTGAGAAGCAATACTCCCTTTTCTGTGTCTAAATTAAAGTCAGTTCTCAGAAATAGCAGTGATCTTCTTATTGGAAGAACCTAGTCACTTATAGAACACAGTAATAGTGCAATAACTTAGAGACTATAGTAATGACCATATTGTAGCAATTACTACAATCCACTTGCAGAGAAGGTTGATTATCTAACTTGATAATTATAAATTGAATGACATGAAAATATTCCAAAGACTTTTAGAATCAGGATGTGAAACACCATAATCAAAAAATCACCAGGAATTGAGCTTCGATTTGCTTTTTGTCTTTGCACATGTAGTCTGTGATATATTAGAGACATAGGATATCTGGTGATGGAAGATGAGCAGGAAATTCCGTGAAATTTTCTTAAACCCAACACTGTGTTTGCTGGATAGTTCTTTCATTCTTGGTATGTTAGAAGAAAAAGGTTAAAAGTAACAATTGCATTCAATGAAGAACATATATTAAACCAGAAAAATGAAACTAGCAAAAAAAATTACTGCGTTAGGAGATAGCTAAAAGTAGCATGGAGTTCAATGGGTTAAAATAGTATTGTCTTTATAATAATTTTTTTAATATTTAAATCTGTATTTAATATTTAAATCTTCACAATAAACCAGTGTTAGTAATATCATTCGATAATTATGTCACTTTTTCTAAAGAAAAATAATTAAGTCCAGACAGACTTACTCACAATTTTTACATTTTGTGCTACATTAACTAATGTTTGTTTGTAATCTTAGAATGAGTTATTAACTAAGTTAATAGGAATGAAAGCTAAATATGAGTATATCATTCAATGTCATTAATTTTAATAGGCCTAAGTTATAGAAAATACTAAGTAAATGGGGCATTGTCTAAAAATATCATTCACACTAAGTTTTTCTCTATAAATCTTTTCCAATTTTATCACAATTCAATTTTCTTCATTTATATTAATTTGTGTATTTCCATTGGTGTTTCTTGTTTCAAACTTTAGATAACAAAACTTCTCAGACTCCCATAATTCATGAAAACTCTATAGCTCTTTTTAAATTAAATTTTTTTGCTGCTCTTATTTTGAGAAACATCCACGGACATCCCTCATGTTCATTGATACATTTTCCTTTCTCTGTTAATCCTCTTTAGGTGCTTACCATGGACAACATTTATTTTGGCTGGAGTCCTTATTTCCATGATTAATTTTGATAATCATTACAGTGTACACTTTGGTATGCCCAATCCTTCTTGTATATTATATAATATCCCCTGAAACAAACACTACTGTACTCATTATATTTTATCAGATGTTTCATCTGAAAATTACAACTCTGTGATTTCTTTTCTATTTCTGATGATGGATTTATAGAATGCCTTCAATTTTTGTTAAAATTTACAATTTTTGGTTTTGTTTTGTTTTGGCTATGAGATAGAATATGTTTAAAGCTGTCAGAAATGCCACATATGTCTGAAACTCTTCTGATACTTTTGTTTAACTTTCTCTCTTTTCTTTGTGTTTAGTTTCTCAGTATACACTTCATTCAAAAAAGCCTGTACTCTTTGACTCAAAGGTGTTCTCTATTGTTATTATAGCAGCCCTGTGGTATTACATTGAGGTGTAAAGAATAGGAGACATGAGCAAACCAGTTAAATTACATAGGTTTATTTCTTTCTAACAACTTTAACCACACTTTAGTGGACATATAATTTTGGGATATAAGAAATTTTCACACGATGATTTCCTGTTTCTCTCTATTTTTTGTTGAGATAAATGGAATATTTGCAGAGACTGACAAGTCTATTCCCATGAATGGAGTGTTTTCTTTGGAAAGTGGGTTTGTCTATAAGCTCTTTCTACATATTTTAGAAAGGTTGTATTTCTCCTATCTCATCTATCCTACTCATCTCCCCTGTCTTTCTCTGTTACCAGAGAGATGGTGAGAATTTCCTATATCTACACCACTATGACTCTAGTACAGTTCCTGCAAGTGGCATCATAAAACTCTGGGAAGCATTTTAAACCTCCAACCATGACGTTTAAGTTTTTAAATCACTGCACATTTAGACTCTACCTTAAGAATTAGTTGCTTATAATCTTTTTCCAGTTCATGATCCCACAGCTTCTGCTCTGTGGCAGGCATCTCAATTGTGAATGCAGATATGCCTGTCATCTCAGATTTCAGGGTAGTAGGTCACTGTGTAAATTGAATTCTTTGATCAGTTAAGAAAAGTCATTGATTTTCAGTGCACCTAATTTTCTATTGCCATGAATATACTTCAAACACTTTCCAGATTTTACTATTGGAAAAATGCAAAAAGAAGCTCCATTACTTTTATTGTTGGACTAATAATAACTATCACTTTGAGAATAATAATATTGATACGAAAGTGTCATTTGGATGTTATGAAATTTTGTAATTCTGACAGGCTCCATTGCATTGAATTAAAATTCTAAAATTTCCTCCAAATAATACATGTAATCATTTCAAAGCACTGTCAGTGAAAGTTAATATGGATACTTAAGACAAAAGCTAAGATAATTGTAGAGCCTGGCTTGGTACCTAAACAAGTTTTATGCAATACTGCCATCAGCTACAGGGATTTGATTTGCTATGGGACAAAATTCATGTTTAGCTCTTAGTTCTGCTGCTTAGATTATATCTTAAACAGAAAACAAGTTTCCATCCTGAATTTTCATATCAGTTGTTGTAGTTCTTTGACTGAGATATGTCCCCCATCATATGGGGTTCTGAACAGTGAGACCTAGTTGGTGGTCTGTTTGTTAAGATTTAGGGGTCCAGTCAAGCTAAAGAAAGTTTGTTGCTAGGGGCAGACTTAGAACAAACAAGCCTTGGACCATCCCTGTTGCCTTTCTCAGCGTGGGCTAATGGTTAGAATGGAAGCTCTCAGCTTCTTGCTGCAGCTTACTTCATGCCTGCAGCCATGTTGTCCCCACCATTATAAACCTGATTCACAGTTTCTGTTCAGAATGACTATTCTAACCGTATAAAATTTCACTTAGCAGGGCGTTGGTGGCACACACCTTTAATCCCAGCACTTGGGAAGCAGAGGCAGGAGGATCTCTGTGAGTTCGAGGCCAGCCTGGTCTCCAGAGCGAGTGCCAGGATAGGCTCCAAAGTTACACAGAGAAACCCTGTCTCGAATAAATAAATAAATAAATAAATAAATAAATAAATAAATAAAAGTTCACTGAGTTGAATATTCTTTGAGTGTGGTTAACTTTCTCTCTCTCTCTCTCTCCTTCCCTCCCTCCCCCTCTTTCTTTCTCTCATGTTTGCATGTGTGATTTTTAAAAATAATTTATTTAACCTTATTTTATGTGTATTGGCGTGAAGGTGTCAGACCCCCTGGAACTGGAGTTACAGACAGTTATGAACTGCTATGTGTGTGTTGAGTATTCAACCTCGGTTCTCTGGAAGAGCAGTCAGTGTTCTGAACAGCTAAGCCATATATATATATATATATATATATATATATATATATATATATATATATATATGTAGTTTTAAAAGAAAACAGAGAATGTGCCAAGAAGCCATTCAATGTTTGTTCTGTGACTCTTAGGAAGAAAGTACATGGTGGATTTTTCAGGAATAAACTTGCAAATGCATTGCATTTTTAATATTCTTAACAGTATTTTTATTAATTATGTGTGTGCCTTGTATGTCACATGTATGTTGGAATCTTTAAAATGCAAACAAGCACATTAGAAACCCTGAAATTAGAGACACTGCTGTTTGTGAACAACCTTGTGAGGGTTCTAGAGAATGAACTCAAATCCTCTTTAAAAACAGCAAGTGTTCTGAAACACTGATTCATCTCTAAAAGCCCTGTGTGTGTGTGTGTGTGTGTGTGTGTGTGTGTGTGTGTGTGTGTGTGTGTAATTATATAGAGAAATAAATAATTTTGAAATATATTAGATTTAACTTACACTGCAGGATTAATTTAGAAATTTTAATTTACTGATGTACATATTTTTCTAGTTGTGACAAACTATTATGTCAACTGAGCCATGATTTAAAAGTAAATAAGGGTCAAAAATGAATCTCATTGAAATAACATTTTTTATTTTCTTGAAAAAAAGTAGAATATATTTGAAGATATTTACCAGTCATAATTTTAAAAATGAAACTGACATTATTTTTTCAGAATGATTTATTGGTTCACACAAAATATTTTTCTTTATTATATATGTACTCTAAATCTCAAAGTAGGAAAGGCTTTACAGATTCTAGAAGAAAAACATAAATTTATTGATAACTTAAAGTACTGGGTGAATATGCTGTTCGAGTTTTGTTTATCTTTGTCACTAGCCTTTAGTATGTGAAAATACACAGTGGATATTTTAGTGTATGGCTATTTTAGTGCACCTAGATCATACATAACTACAGGTCTGGAACTTTTATAGAGTGTTGAAATATCTTCTAAACACTTAAAACATCAAGTTTTATATAACCTGGAAAAATATTCTTTCATGTGCAGACATTCTAAGAGAATCATTTTTATATTTCATTTATGACAAATTGATTTTTCCTGCTAAAAAGGAACATAAACCCACACATAATTAATGTCAAGTATTTTCACTAAAATTCATCTTACGTTTAATTGGACATGTCTGTGTTTCCACTGGACATCTCCATATACCCAATGCCAGCTAAATGTGAAGCCAGTACAATGAAATTGATTGCCCATCTTCACATTTATACTTTCTTTAATAATTACCCATATCTACTTATAGTCTTAATTCAAAATTACTTTATATCAAGTATGTTTGTGGAAACATTTGAACTTAATTATAAATCTTCTTACTATAAGGTTAGCTTTCATTCTTAATTTTGTTTATTCCCTATGAATAAACCTCAATCAAAACATTTTTCTCTAATTTACTGTTTTGAGAGCTATAATTTAGTAATATGTATAATTGAAGATTATCTAAAAATACCATTACATAAAATAGTAGATATGTCTTACCCACTTCAAAGAAATGCTTAGGTATAATAAGATACCACACTGCTTATTTATATGTAAATTTTATTGTGTATTTTTAAACACTATACATATTACTTGCCTTTCACTGTATACAAACTATTTATACAAAGGCTCTTATCTGTTATTTGAGCAAGAGTGCTGTGCTCAAGCTTGGCTGGCTCTGAGCTAAACGACTGGTGAGAAAAATCTGACCACAGAGGATGTGAAGCAGTACAGCATCGGCCTCAGTTTTAAACTTGTTTTTCTTCTTATAAAATATTGCTACACATATTTTAGACAGTAAAAGTGGCTCACAAACACACGTATAAATTACTGTAAAGCTCAAATATAATGTGTCCAGGAGCCAAACTACTTTCTATTATTTTGTATAAGACACTAAAATAATAACTATAGATAGGATACCAGTAGAATTTATTTGGATTACTTCGTTTTTCTGTTTAACTAATGGCTTACATTTAACAGGCTTCTGTTCTTTTCATATGTTTGTGTATTTCTTATTTAGAAGTTTTATATGATATATTTTGGTTATTTTCTTCCCCATGCAGCCACTCATTCCCTGTGTGTGCTGCTCCAGGCTCCTTGAATTCATATGAACCATGGTCATGTTGAGAGGGCCTTGCTTTCTTGGTTTTCTCCATCATTCCTGCATCCTTTCTTAATCCTTCCTTACAGTCTTTCTGCCTTCTCCTCCATGGGGTTTCCTGAGCTTTGGGTAGAGGATTTAATGGAGGTATTCCACTTAGGATTGAGTGTTCCAAATTCTCACCATATTCTCAGGCTGTGGGTCTCTATATCTGTTCCCGTTGCTGTAATTAAAATAAAATGGAATGAGAGAGAATAATGCCATGCCACAGAGTTCAATTACAGGGTTTTGTTTTTTGTTTTTTGTTTTGTTTTGTTTTTTTTTATCAAGGAAAGGGATTATAAGAAAGGGGAAAGGGGAGTATTTCCTGCCACCTGAGACAGGAGTAGTGGCAGAGAGGAAAGAGAGGCAGAGAGACAGAGCAACAGACTAAAGAGGGAGAGAAAGAAAGAGAGGAGGATGGGAGGTAGGAAGGGTGCTTTTAAAAGGGAATGTAGGGAATGTGCACAGTCGGTGCTCTAAGTGGCTGCAGCTGTGGGTTTCCCCTGTCAGAGTAGGCCAGTACAGATGCATGAATACTAGTACTCATTTGGTTAAAGAAGAAACTCCTATAAGGAACGTCACCGGCACCAGCATCAGCAACTGAAGAACCCGACCAGAGAGTCTGCCGATTAAGGACACAACTCAGGTCATTCCATAGAAGTGAACGTCATCACTTTATTGCAGCCAGCAGTTTATATACAAGAATAGATGGAAAGCCATTACCTGCTTGCAGACCGCGCTCCCATGCCCTCTCATAAACAAGGAAACCATAACCCCCACCCACGGTCAAGGAAGCAAGAAGGGGATGGGGGTCAAGGCATAATATTTTAATAACTAGAAAGGTTCATAACAGGATGTTATTGGGCCAACCTTAGAAAAATGGGAGGTACCTGTGGTTATGCTGGAAAACAACTCACAGAGACCCTGTGGGGGCTGGGTTCCAACAAGGAAGGCTGAGCAAGGTACTGATGTATGAGTATCACAGAATATGATCAGCAGTCATGCTATCTCTATGTGTTTTTATAGCAGTATTATTTGGTTTTAGCCTCAGTTTCTAGGCTATCTAACATCAGGTTCTTGGTCATGAAAGTAGTGTCTGGTCTGGGTTCCATCTCATAGAGTCAGCCTTAAGTCAAATCAGTTATTTGTTGACTACTCCCACAAGTTTTGTGCTCTAGTATAGCTTGGAGCCATTATAACATTGCAAATAAAATTTTGTGGCTTGCTTGATGTTTACATTACATTTCAGATGATAAATATAGACAAGGTTTCTCCATGGCTTTCAAGGCTGTCCTGGAACTAGCTCTTGTAGACCAGGCTGGCCTTGAACTCATAGGGATCCACTTACCTCTGCCTCCCGAGTGCTGGGATTAAAGGTGTGTGCCACCACCACCCAACTGAAAAATATTCTATTGTGTATATACAATGTTTTTATTATCCATTCATCAGTTGATGGACATTTAGTCTGCTCCTAAATTTTGGATAGTTTGACTAGCCCTGTTAAACAGCCTTATTTTCAGCAAATACAACCTTCAACAAATATATAAAGATTGATACTGTTAATTCATCTTTAAATGATTTAAATTGGGTTTCATGGTAATTCTACCCTTGAGGTTCAATGTGATACTGTATTTTGATACATTTGTACAATTATATTTTCCTGTATATTTAATAAAGTTTATTTTATTCAATTTTGTTTAATGTTTACTTTATTAAATACCTATTTCATACTATACTATATAGTAGGATAACATGAACTACTTACAATGGGTGCAAAGTGCTATAATAAACAAGTTTAATAATTTCACAAAATTAAAACACATTGTAATAGGTATATGATATCCAGAAGCAAAGAAATTGGGAATAAGTGGATTCTCACATAAAAAATATTGCATGTAATGCAAGGTATTTACAAGCAAAAGCCTGTCAGTATACATAACCTGCGCAGACCAAGTCCGGCAAAGGTAATTCACTTGTTATAAAGGGATGGGTAATAGTAAGAGATAGAGAAATCAGCAGGACCCTGGAAGATGTTTTAGTGCAGCTGTAAAATGTTTCAAACAGCAAAATGAAAAGTATATGGAGATGAGAGAGGAATGATCTTATGTAAGGCCTTCCTCATGTGTGGAATATGGATCAAAAGCTGAAGAACATATCACAAGGAAGATTTTCAATGAATGAATTTGGTTGCATCAAAACTTAATCTGGCTGGGCGTTGGTGGTACACGCCTTTAGTCCCAGCATTTGGGAGGCAGAGGCAGGTGGATTTCTATGAGTTTGGGACCAGCCTGGTCTAAAAGAGCTAGTTCAAGGGCAGCCTCCAAAGCCACAGAGAAACCCTGTCTCCAAACAGCCAAAAAAAGAAAACAAACAAACAAAAAACTTAATCTGCCTATTGTGAAGACAATTAAATGAAGGTTAGATGAAGCACTATTAAAAGTAGTTCAAGAGGACAGAAATATGATTGAGCAATAGAAAGCAAATAACTATTCATGTTCATGATTATTTAAAATTAAAATACTGAAGGGACCAGCTCCCCATTTCCGCAGCCATGACAGTAACACGTGCTTTTCTGACCTTGCCTTAGTCACTAGAGGTTAGGTGCCTGCCTCATGGCAAGGAACCAATCAGAAGTTAGCTGGTGGCTCTATGCTTTACAGCTCTGGGTGTACTTTATGGACAAGCGCACAGCAATGATGCACAGAGCATAGCAACCACCCTGGGAGGGCCTATGGGCCATAACAACCAGTTGGCCAATCAACACAGGGCAAGCCCTCCAAGCCTGGAGGCACACCAATCTTGAGCCTGTGCATACCCCTAGACACTCCCCTTACACTGCCCTACAAGATCTTCTAGGCAGCCGGTTCGAGCTGTCTTTGCCAGCCATCTGCCATGGCAGGTGGGTGAAAGACCCGAGCTAACATGGGGTTAGCTCGTTAAAAGAAAACAATAAAGCCTCATGCAGTTTGCAGCAAGCTTTTGAATTTGCCTGGTGATTGGGGTGACCACGGTCCTGGGCTGAGACCCCGGAGACCTGAGTTTTTTTGGGGGTCTAACAATACATTTACCAGGGAGATGGTTTATAGAGGAACAATGACTATGTGACAGAAGAAAAGTCACACAGACTGCAGTATTTCTGATTTGGACCACAGGGAAATCAGTGCCATCAAAGCAACAGACAACCAATAAGTGGGAAGAAAATACAGAGTCTGATTTTAAAGAAGCAGTTTTAACATATTGATGAGCAAAATCTGCCCAAACAGTTTTTCTGTACCCGTTAGCAACTGAAAAGTGGCATAGATTAGGACATATGCTCACCTCTCATGACAGCTAGGTAAGACTTCCTGAGAGGAATTTGTGATTTGCCCAAGACAGAAATTCTAAGGCTGTGAAATTTGGCACATCTACAATTGGAGCTAGGGAGCAACTCAGGATTATGTCCTCAGGTGAAAGAAGACTCTTATCTACTCTTAGATCATGTGTCCCTCATTCCTCTCTCACTTTCACATCCAGTTCTTCTAGGAATTGTTTACTCTTGTGTTTAAAACATATGGGTTTGCTGGCTAACGATGGAGATTCTTGCTCCCTCTGCCTCTCAATTGCTTTGACATTTCTTTTATTATCTCCTTCCATAGTGACAATTTAAGTTGGGAGTTAAAGATAACTCACATTCAAAGTTAATGTTAAACTTCTTGAAGAAAATGAAATCAAGATTTGAAAGCTAATATCCAGGGAATGCTGTTAGGTTTTAAAGCTTGATTTTTAAAAGAATGTTCTTTTAATGCTTGATTGTATAGTTAAATTGTTTTCACTGACATGTTCTCACTCCAAATCAATCTATGTATACGTTTTTCTCTCTTTACATTTATTAACTGTTTTCCTATTAATTGTTACATGTGTGTGCAAGTACATGTATAAGCAAAACCTACTCAGTCTGTATAGTGTCACTTGTATGCACGTTGTCGGGGCTGACCCTTTGATATTACACAAGCAATTTTTGTGCTCATCCATGGGATGACTGTTTCTCCTGCTCTCAGTATTCTTTCATTGCTACAGTTTTTGTGTAGGGCTAACACCTTATGAACATTCCCCTGTCCATTAGCATCTCTATTAGTGTGCTACATGTTTTATTGCAATGCACTGTTAGAAGATTCCCTATCATGATTTCCTATCTTTCAACCAGGCTGTCTTCAAGTTATGTAGCTAATTCAAAAATGCATATCTAGGCAGGCATTGGTGGTGCACACCTTTAATCCCAGCACTCTTGAGGCAGAGGCAGGCAGATTTCTGTGAGTTCAAGGCTCAAACGGAAAACAGTTTAAGGAATTATAGTTTCGTGTGGACTTCAAAGATTAATAACTGTCTGGTAGGGAAAATAGTGACATAATGAACAATAATAACACTTCACCAAAATTGCCTGAGTACTGATTTTATTCAAACTTAAAGATCCTTCTACTCAAAATCAGTTATTGTTTATTGTGGTTTTTGATATAGCTGAAAAGGATTTCATAATAAAAATCGATAAGAAAACGTTGGTGAAAGGAATCAATATGGTATTCCTTAGGCTACATAGAATATAATGATAAATGTGGTGTAAACAGATGAATGAATTAGAAAGAAAGGACAATGCAATGTGTAAACTCAGGGAGTTTGGGGGTTACACATTATAACATCACAGAATACAGATACAATGAATATGGAAATTTTGAGAAAGAGAGAATATGATTCTCAATAAATCAAATCTTTAAATTTACTTGGTCATTAATTAGGAATTTTGAGCCTTTCCTAAGGAAAGTTATTGAGATTAAGAGAAAGAGAAGTCACAATATTTGAGGGACATCGAATTAGGGTGGTTGATAATTTTTTAGGAAACAGAATTTTCTTAGTACTCTCATCATTTTCTGACTTCTGATGAACAAAAATAATTTATTTCCACCTAGTGATTAGAAGTAGGTGGACACCTTACATAGGGACATAACCTATGAATCCCATTGATTTTTCAATACACTTAAAGTATTTTCAATTAGTATTATAGATTATATTGCATATTCAAGAATACTTAAAAAGAAGCTCCTACTAATGGCTTAGCTAACAGAGATTAGAACTGAGTGAGTTTCTGGTAGAATCACCAAGAACATGAAAAATTGTGCACAGTATAGTAATGATCATATAAAATATGAATATTTCTCCTAATAGTGATCCAAGGTGGAAAAAATCTTGATTTAATACTTATTTAAATTAATTATATCCAGTGTATGAATTGATGAAAAGCTAATTGTTCTTAATAAAATGAACTTGCATTTGGTAGTTAGGTATGCATATGGCATATGAAAATCTTTTAAGAACATCAGAAATACTTTAATGCCATTTAAAGAATAGGAGGGGATTCTATGGAATTTTGTAATGCTCCATGGCTTCATTGTCCATTGTATGAAGAGAAAATGAAATTATCTTTACTAGTGTAAATCAGATTGATTTCTAGACTTTTGTGAGTTCAAGCAATGACCCCTAAGCACAGTGCTCAGCAGCTGATCACCATTACTTATGGAAACAGAACTTACTCATTATTTTTATATTATTCAATAAGATCATTCCTAGTTTAGAAAAGGAATGTGTTTACGTCATATTTTCTTTCTAAATATATAAGTAGATGTGCATTTGTTTTTGGTTTTTGAGAAGGGTTTCTCTGTGTAGCTTTGTAGACTATTCTGGCACTCCCTCTGCAGACCTGGCTGGCCTTGAACTCACAGAAATCTGCCTGCCTCTGCCTCCAGAGTGCTGGGATTAAAGGTGTACACCACCAACGCCTGCCTAGATATGCATTTTTGAATTAGCTACATAACTTGAAGATAGCCTGTTTGAAAGATAGGAAATCATGAAAAAACATGTTGTTTTTGATAGTCAGTGGTGTGTCTCCAGTTGCCTAGAAGAATGTGTAGAAGAATGTGTCTAGGCTCTATGTAATGCAAGTGCTTCAGTAAGTCTAGTGGTACACATGTAATCTCAAGTGCAGGTTTCTATTCGACTCATTTATTTCTACTTCATAAGTGAATTTGGGTAGTTCTTATTGAATTTATTGTTATCATCTTAGAGTTTCTGTTCTGGTAGTTGTATATAAACTTAAAATTTTTATATTTCCTGCAAAATTATATAATTTCATATCACCTTTTGCTCATTTGTTTGAATATATTGTCTATTAAATCAATGTACTGACTCCTAACTTCGGTTAAAAAATATGACAATTGTTGCTTCTACAAAACAAACTCTCTACCTAAGATTCACAGAATATTGACAAAAATAGCAAGAAAGATTGATTGCTAGAGGCACAGCACCAGGATGTCTGGTGCTAGATAATATCTTCAAGAAATGGCAGGGAAGCTACACCAATGAAATTTTGCCAAACATTGCCCAAACAAGACTTGCGTAATGATAACTCATACCACCAGTTGATGTGCCTACATAGCTGTCAGAAATTCCAAAAGTTTCCACATATATATGAAATGATACAGACAATCAATGGCTAGTGGGCTACCTGAGAGGTTATCTTACCCCTAGTGATCAACCCTTGTTTTGTAAGGGTTTTTATTGCCATAAAAAGACACCATGGCCATGACATTAGTGGGTATTTGCCAGCCCATAACCCATGACTGTAGGGATGACTGACAGGTATTTACTGAGGAACCCTCCTCCAGAAGTCAAAGGACACTACATGTGTGGATACTTAAGGAAAGAACGTAGCTATAATCATCGAACAAAAGGAACGTGCCACACGGTAAAATTTACAGCTATCTCTCAAATAACTATGTCTCTTCATTTCCTAGCCCTATTCAATTAAATCGATGCGGGATTTAGAATTCGATTTGGCTTTCCTACTCTAAAATCCAAGCATGTTATTTAACAACATTTAAAAGTTTCTGTGTTGTATCAAGAAGCCAATTGCTGTAATACAGAATAAATGAAGAATTAGAGGACTATCTTTGTCTTTTCTTGGCTCTTTCTTTCAAGGCCTACACCCTCTTATAATTGTTGTTCTTCAAGGATTGCCTTTCCCAGTACACATACATGAACAAGCAAACATTTCTCTGATGACACTTATGTTTGAGTCCCATACAGCCAACAAGAACCAGCCTGACAGCAATCCCTGCATGCTCTGGAAAAAGAATTGGACTACACCTCCCCGACTGCACTAGATTCAACTCACTCCGTTTCGACTGACACTCCAACCAGAATCTCGAGTAATGACTTCAATCAAGTTGAGGATTTCAACATAATCTTCAATCAAACAAATCTCATCTAACATGGACTAGACATAATTCATTAGAGACTTTCCCTGTACTAGCATTTTTTTTTCCCCACAGGACCCCCACATGACTACCATCGTCCCATTTCAGCAGGAAGTAACCTAGAAGATGCTACACCCCCGTTCCCCATTATTGTTTATTAGGGTAGTGTAAGCCTAGTTAAGAATGACCTTCTTATTGTTTAGAGTTGGGATTGGAAGGAGGTGTTCAAGTTAGACACCTTTTCCACATGACTTTAAGACTTAGCTGGAATAGACATAGGATGTGTCATAGCAGATTATTGTATCTTCTTGTATTTCACCTTTATGATTGTTAGTTTTGAATATTTTACACTATTAAGTCTTAATCCTCTTTTAGACTAAAAGGGGAATTGTAGGGAGACACTGTAGCCCTGCCCAATTGTCTTGGGACAGGTACCAGGTGGACCGGGGACTCTCCCATAAGGGCGTGGTAAAGGAAAGCCAAGGTGACGTAAGGGAAGCTCCTTAAAGACTGCACATGGAGACCCTAACCTTTTCTTTCTGGCCGTGCTTGCTGGGTTTCTGTGACCTCGCTCTGGCCTGTGTTTTGCCCTGGTACTTTCTTGAATAAAGAAATCTTACCATCACGGATTAATTCATCCTTGAGCTCACGCTACAACCTTTGATCTTCACATGACTTTGGGTTCTTTCGTTCAATACAGATGGAGCTTCTTGCTGGATGACATATAGCTCATTTAAAAGTAAGGGGGGGCAGTCTTGTGCTCTTTTGTGTGGTGGTATGAGATCTGATTGCAGCTTCCAGCAACCCCAGGACAGAAGACCTCGGAGGCTCTCTACCTTATTGTTATTCGTGAGTGTTCCCCAATAAATATTTGGTATCCTGTATTCTGGCTCTTTTGAACTCTGTTAACACTGTCTGTACATGACAACTATTACAAAGTAAAACATCTCTTTGGGGCTTCCTTACAGTTCAGAGGTTTAGTCCATTCTCTTCATGAAGAAAGCATGGCAGCATGCAGGCAGACATAGTGCTGGAGAGTAAGTTAGTGTTATATAGCTGCATCAGAAGTCAGCATGAAGAAGGGAAGACTCTGGGTCTGGCTTGAGCATTTGAAACCTCAATCGCTCCTTCCCCCCCAGCCAAAGGACACACTTCTTCCAACAAGGCCACACCTACTCTAACCAAGGCAAAAAGACCTAATCCTTTTAAGTAGTTCAACTTCCTATCAGCCTATGGGAGTCATTTTCATTCAACCACTCTAGCCCTATACACATGTATAGAGAAGCAACACAAAAATCCAGGTTGTACTGTTTTTATTCTGTTGATTGTATCTTTTCCTATTAAGTTAAAAACTATTGCCATACTCTTTATAGGAATTCTTTTTTATTTAAATTAGAAACAAGCTTGTTTTACACATCAATCCCAGTTCCCTCTCCCTCCCCTCCTCCCCTGCCCCCCACTAACTCCCTATCCTTTTTCCTTTCTGCTCCCCAAGTGGGGTAAAGCCTTCCATGGGGGAACTTCAAAGTCTGTCCTATCATTTGGAGCAGGGCCTAGTCCCTGTGTGTCTAGGCTGAGAGAGTATCCCTCTATGTGGATTGGGCTCCCAAAGTCCATTCATGTAGTAGGGATAAATACTGATTCACTACCAGAGGCCCCATAGATTACCCAGGCCTTCAAATTGACATCCATGTTCAGGGGATATGAATCAGTCCTAAGCTGGTTTCCGAGCTATCAGTCTGGGGTCCATGAGCTCACTCTTGTTCAGGGCAGCTATTTCTTTGGGTTTCTCCATGCAAGCCTCGACTCCTTTGCTCATCATTCCTCCCTCTCTGCAACTGTATTCCAGTAGTTCAGTTCAGTGTTTAGCTGTGGGTGTCTGCTTCTGCTTATATCAACTACTGGATGAAGGCTCTAGGCTGGCATGTAAGGTAGTCATCAATCTCATTATTGGAGGTCATTTAAGGTAGCCTCTCCACTTTTGCTTAGACTGCTAGTTGGGGTCATTCTTGTAGATTTCTGGACATTTCCCTAGTGCTAGATTTCTCTTTAAACCTATAATGGTTCCCTCTATTATGGTATCTCTTTCCTTGCTGTCCTGTATTCTTCCCCTGACTATATCTTCCTGCTCCCTCATGTTCTCCTCTTCTCCCTTTCTCATTCTCCTATCTCCCTCTCCCTTTCTCCCATATTTCAAATTTTCTCAGGAGATCTTGTCTCTTTCTCCCCAGACACACTCTGGGGGACCATATATGTCTCTCTTAGGGTCTTCCTTGTTTCTTAGCTTCTCTGGTGGTGTTGATTATAGGCTGGTAATCCTTTGCTCTATGCGTAAAATCCATATATTAATGAGTGCGCACCATGTTTGTCTTTTTTGTGACTGGGTTACCTCACTCAGAATGGTTTCTTTTAGTTCCATCCATTTGCCTGGGAATTTCAAGATTCCATTCTTTTTTTCTCCTGAATAGTACTCCACTGTATCCATTCTTCAGTTGAGGGACATCTAGGTTGCTTCCAGTTTCTGGCTATTACAAATAATGCTGCTATGAACATCGTTGAACAGATGTCCTTGTTGTATGAATGTGCTTATTTTGGGTACATGTCTAAGAATAAAATTGCTGGATCTTGTGGTAGACTCCTTCCCAGTTTCTTGAGGAGTTGCCATACTGATTTCCAAAGTGGCTGTACGAGTTGGCACTCCCACCAGCAGTGGAGGGGTGTTCCCCTTTCTCCACATCCTCTCCAGCATAAACTTTTATTGGTGTTTTTCATTTTAGCCATTCTGACATGAGTAACATGGTATCTCATTCTTGTTTTGACTTGCATTTCCCTGATTGCTAACAATGTTGAACATTCTTAATGATCAATGATAATTTTTAAACTCTGGAACTACTTTTTTAACCTTCTTAAACGCTCACCTATCTGTTTATAATATCCTACAGTTATTTCATGTTTTCTTAGAGATTTTCACAAGTTTTAAACACAGTTACTTAAAGATCCTAATTTGGTGGTTAATATTGCATACAGTGTTTGAACTTACTAGGCTTTAGAGACAAAAAAAGCAAAAAGTGTCTCTAATATGTAAGGTCCTAGCTTGCATAAAATATACCCAAGCAACCACCTTTTAATTTTTTAACCAGATATTGAGGACTATTCTTGAATGGAGTGATTTTGTAAAATTTGCCGTTCTTGCAAGATAATAGGTCATAAGATTCTCTGATATTTCTACTTACTCAAGCAAACTTTTTGGCTCAGCTCCAAGGATGACTAGAATAGCTGAAGGAAACATAAGTTAAAATAAGGCTTTGCCTACACATAGCCATAATACATGCAGTCTTATAATTTTGTGTATTCAGGGTCATGGTGAATCTCTGAGAGATCCCAGATACATAACAACCTTTGATAATTCCAGCAATGTGTCATACCTCATCTTGGCTTTAATGATTACTTTGTCTTTGCACATTCTTTTCAGTTTTCTTTCACCGTGATTATTACTTATGGTTGAACAATGAATACATTACATAATATAGTAGAAACTATGGGAAAGTAGTCTTCAGTATAATTGTTTTCACACAGGTTAGGGATTTGGCATATTAGTGTCAGGAACTTTTTATGTATCTAGCGTCATTCAGTTTTAACTTAGATTTAAGTACTTCTCAAACTGCATGCATCTTGCAGTTCCTCTTTTACATTTTAAACCATCTAGTTATATTAAAGTTTATGTATATGGTATTTTGGATGCATGTATGACTGCACATGGGCATGGAGTGAACATAGTGGCCAAAAAGGGTATCACACCCCCTGGAACTGAAGTTACAGACAGTTGTGATCACCATTTGAGTGCAGGGAATTGGACATGGGTCTCCTGGAATAAACAGCCAGTCCAGTTACCATTGAGTCAGCTCTCCTGTCACTCTTGCATGTCTCATATTGTAAAAATTGTTATGTTACACCCCTTCTGGTGATGTGGAACACAATGGATGAGCATGAGAACTTAGTCTTTCTGTAATTATCATTTTTGACATATAACATAATTGCATTTCTTCCTTCCTCTTACTCCTTCCACACCATTCCACATATTTCTCTGTATTCTCCTTTGAAGTCATCTCCTCTTTTTTTTTTTACCAATTGTTACTGCATGCATATACACATATACATCTATTTGTAAATATAACCATATCATTGTGCATAAGACTGCTTGAATGTCTGTTTCCTGGACTGCTCATTTGGCCCCCAACAACCAGTTTGTGTGCTCTTCCCTGAGGAAGACCACCTCTGCTGATGCCTGCTTTCCTCATTGGCCTGTAATTCGTTCTGTACGGTTGTATACAATATAACCAATTCATTTAATGTACTTAATTAAATATTATTCTTTATATTTTGCATAAAGCACAACAGTTTATAAAATAAAAAAATAGGAATTAAAGGTAGTATTTAAAATCAATGACCTGAGTTGTAAAATTGTCACAAAAGCTGTCTTTGAATAACTTAATGTCCAATAGGCAAAATGACTTCACTTTAGATTGCAAAGTAATGGGCAAAGTATTATGAGTTCTACTTCACTAAATATTATGCCTCACTTTCATGAAGTGGGGTACGTATGAAACAATACTAATTGTTATCAGCATTTGAAATAAGCAATCTATAACTAATAAAACTAATAGTTGAAATGTATTTAGAGAAAAGCAACTGAGGAAGAGAGAGAGAATAAAGATTTTACAAGACAATAGCACACTAAAATTTCTTGAAATAAATCTAAATAATGTTTATATTTCAGGGTAATAGAAAAAAATAAAATTATGAATAACATTGTAATTGATAGCTCATATCATCTATAAATATATGATGAGTGAGTGGTACATGAATGTTTAGAAAAGGAAAGAGCTGTTTATCACTTGGGGGAAAATGTCCTTTTTTATTCGTCTCTAACATATGCTGAAAGAAGAAAAAAATTCTAGGGACGATTTTTTTAGCCTCGCTTCTATATGAAAACCTGCTTGCAAGTAAACTTTACAGAAGGGAATCTGTTAAACACAACTGTGAAAACCAGCACGGGCAGGCAAGCTTAGGGGTGATTGTCATCTCCTAAGTGTGGCAAGCTGTTTTCCTTCACACATTATAAAAAATGTTATAAAAGGAAAGTTAGCATAGCACTTGGGCATAATTTCATCCAGGCTTCATAGCACAGATAATAAAAACCATGGACAGGTTTTGGGATTTAAGCTGAAGATCAGAAAAGCAAAGCATCCAAGCCACTACAGAGTTCTTACCCCTACCATGGTTCAGACCAAAAGGAGTGATCTTGTTCTCAGTGTGACTGCAGACTGACTGGTTCCTGTCTCCTCCTGTTTTATATTCCTCTCTAGTGCTGAGATTAAAGGCATGTACCACCACTGCCCAGCCTTTATGGCTAACTAGGGTGGCTGCTGGAATTAAAGGTGTGTGTCTCCACTGCCTGACCTCTATGGCTGACTAGTGTGGCTATCTTTGCTTTTCTGATCTTCAAGCAAGCTTCATTTGTTAGATCATAAGAAAAATATCATCACAAGGCTTCATGTACTTAAATTTGTAATCATATATAATTTATACTTGATCAAAACTATTCTGTCAACTAGTCATCATCAATAGAAAGATCCTTAGGCCTACAGGAAGAATGCCTGCCCTTTGTTTTTTTATATATATTTTTACAAACAACTATTTTTAATACAAATAAATAAAAGTAATAGGATGATGCAGTCACTTGTAATTATGCATACATTAAAGTAAAATTGCATTACAATTATCTTTTGAGTTAAGCTTTTACTCTAATTCAGGCTGGCCTGGAATTCATGATGTATCTTGACTAGCCTCAAAATCACTTCATTCACTCTGTGTCTTCCTTTCCAGTTCTAAGATTTAAAAGTGTGAGCAAACACAGACACACACAGATACACATACACACACAAGCTTCAAATTAATATTAAGCCTGAATGTTTTATATTTAAACAAGCAATCACATTTGAATTGGAAAGATCATAAGATGAAAACTACATTATATGACAATAATTAGTCATTATCATAATTTAAGAGTTAGTATACAAATGTCAGTATACAAGTAAGTATAACAAAGTAACTGCAGACAGGAATATTGTGAGCATTACTACAATTCTACCAACAATAAGTGCACACAGTATCCAACCCTGAGCTTGAATTGGAAGACCATGAATAAAAGCAACTTATAACCTTGGCAATAGCCTGAGTTCTTCGGGGGTTCCTATGGGTCCACTTTGGTCAAAAACTTTGTTAGATATATGGTACTAGAAGCATCATTTTGTGATGAGAGATGTTCAGTTGTGGGTCTTTCACTCATTTTACTTGGCAATTTCAACTAGATCACCTTCATATTCTGAAAAATTGTAAGAGGCTTCTACTATGTTATGTGTGCATAGACCTCTCAAATGGCCCTTAGTGTTAGCTTCTGATTTCCATATCCCTCCCCTACTCCCTCTCCCTGTTCCCTTCCTGTTAGATCCTCTCACTACATGTACCTCCAATCCCCCAAAACTGTTTATTCAATTCCCACTTCGTAGGTATATCCGACCCTTCCTACCTACTCTTTGCCTAACTTTTGTGGTAATTGTAGGTTGTTTATTGATGATGTAACAACTTAAATCCACAAATCAGGGTATATATTTCATATTTATCTTTCTGGGTCTGAGTTACTCAACTCAGGGTGATGTTTTTCCGAGTTCTGCCCATTTACATGTGAATAGCATGATTTCGTTTTCCTTTAAAATGACTTGGTAACACAGAAGGCCTTGCTCTCCCTGGGGAGGAGAAAGGAATTAGGATGGGGAGTAGGGAGGCAGGGGAGGAGGGGAGGGAGAGGGAACTGGAATTGACATGTAAAAGAAGCTTGTTTCTAATAAAATAAAATGAAATGAAATGACTTGGTAACATTCCTTTGTTGTTAGATTACTAGATCCAGAGATACATTCCTTAAATAACTAACACTGGTATTCTAAAGCTCATTTACTTTAAATTTACTTCATTTTTCTTTCTCTCATCTTCAAGGCTGGAGATGATATGAAAGTAAAATCCCTATTAAAGCTAGTGCAATTGTCTCAGAAATTGTATAGCATTAGCTAACAGCTTTCTGATTGGATTTCAAACCCACTGCACAAGTGGGAGTTCAACCTGGTACTGTCAATCCAGCCAAGAACCTGTGTCAACAGAAGGGAGATGCCTTAGGGAAGGACCTTCTGATATTTTTCTAAATGAATATAGCATTAAATGGCCTAATGAATACTTATTCTTTTTATAGTTTCTTACCCAACACAGGTTAAACAAGAGATTTACAATTAGCCAAAGTGGATAGAAAAATTCACTGTGGATTCCTTATCCCTAAATGACTACCTACCTCTCCACAGAAGATTCAAGGAACATCACCAAAGACAGGATGGAAAAGCTGTGGGAGCCAGAGTTCAGCAAGAACCACTACAGAACTCATAAGAACTGTAGCTGCCTGAATAAGATCTTCACAAGACTAAGCCGATCAGCATCACAGCATGATATGGAAGGAACCTGTGTCCCTACCAATCTGAGGAACTATTTACTGGAAGTCAATGTTGCTGGAACAAAAGAATGTGTTACTGTGACCTCTTAAAGGATGCTATGCACCAGTGGATGGTCCTACACCCATGTGCCTCAAGACATCTCTAATTGAACCTAATGAGTTAAAAATAAAAGTTTGAAGTAGGTTGCATGTAGGATATTTGGGGAATAGTTGGAACTGGGTAGGTGCAAATATAATTTAATGTATTTAAATATTGTATTCACATATGAAAATTCAAATAACGAACATTAAAATTCTCAATAGCCATTTTTATAAATTCCACCACTGCTTTAAAGACATAAACAGAGTAATTAAATATTTCCACAGTTTAGTAATACCACACATGGTTCTGTGCATTGCTGGGAGGCACTGAAGGTCAGAGGTTGCAGTCGCGATCGCCTGCCAGCTCTCTCAGAGTTCAGCAACATAAAAGATCACCCCTGCCCTATTCTCTACCTGACTTTATTTGGAGTCTATCTCTAGGCCCAGATGACTGATTTATCTCTAGTATGACCCTTGGTTCAGTTCCCTGCAAATTCTTTCCCCGTGCTGCCCATATGGTAATTAGACATTGTGAGCTTTATGATAGGACTGTGCTTCTACATATAATAACTAAGACTTGTACTAGGAGCCTTATGACGGGAGTTTGCTGTTTAATGCAAATGAGGTGGTGCCCCAGGCTCTTTCTCCATCCTTTTTATTTCCCCTCACTCTGGAATAAAGTGAGCTGGCTCACTGAAGCTATCTCCCAGAGAGCTATGTCTGTTGTGTTCACAGGCCTTGGACAAAGCTTTCTGTCACTGCTTCTGCCACTTTGTCTTCATGGACTGGTGGCCAACAGACCTCGAGGAAAAAGGGGCCCCCACAGTGCACATCAAGTAGCATCCTTTACAAGGGCTCTTGACAGCTAACTGTAAAGGTGCCAAGAATTTCCCAGTCCTCCACATTCATAAACCAAGTATCTTTATTTCCTTCTCATGTCAGAGGAAAGAGAGTTTGAAATTTATACTGAATTAAGATGGTTACTTTCCAAAGAACTAGTCTTCCATTGTCTGGTATTCTGGGTTACTAATAAATCTATTTCTGTGTTCTAAAATTTTTACTGCATTCATGATGAACCCTTACTAAAGGCAAGTGCATGGATTTGGCTGTAATAACAGTTCATATATGTAGTACTAATCCAAGGTATACCTTTCTCCACATATCTTATCTACCCAAAACTGTGATTAAAAGTATTTTTCTAAAACATTTGTCTTTAAAGATAACTTCTGGTTTCTTTTGTTAAGAATAATCTTCTGTAGAAATGCTAATTTATGATGAGTTTTTAAATGAATTAATACTCATTTTTTGTAAAATTCAAACAGTAGTAGGATCTGTTATATATTGAAGATAGCTAATTTAAAGCTACTCACTGATTGAAGTAGCTAGAGTAGGATGCAATCTAGTAGTGGATTTTCTTCTCCCTTCCACAGATACTACATCAAAATTGTGACTACTTGTCAGAAACATATTAGGCATTAATAAATTGCATTTACTTGGTCTTAATACAAGATAGCATATTATTATAAGATATACATGTATATATAAACACATTTTATAAGCATTAATCTAATTGAGCAATACAAGATAAAACACACACACACACACACACATACACATATACAAAAACACACATTCCTTCAAATAGTACACATTTGTTTTACTCTTTGTTCCATTATATTTTTCATGTTCCTCGTCATCTACCTTGGCTTATTTGAAAATTCTAACCTCAGAAAATTACACTCCTCTCTGAGAGTTTAAGTTTTATGGCCCTACTCAATTAGTTACATATTGATCACTATGTGAAAGCAAACTGAGACATGTCCCAGAAAATTATGAACAAATATCACAGTTGAATAAGGTATTCATCTGCCCCTAATAAGACTGTTGAATCCCTTCATGGTGAGATAATTCTAAGGGTAATGCCTCTAGAAAAATCATTCAAGTTCTCCTTCAAATGCCCTAAAATAAAAACTATATAAAAGGAAGATCATAGGCTTTCAAGAGGAAAAGGAATGTAACATTAGAATTAAAAAGGTATCAAGTTGTACAGAAAGCACCTTGATGAAGTCCTCATTTGTAAAGTTTCAGAGCAAGTACTGGCTTTTCCACCTGTGATAGGTTAGAATGAATGGGAATTTTGCAAGTGGTCTACTTTAAATAAGAACAAGAGATATTCATTTCTACTCATGTTCTGACTTAAATGAAAAGGTTGAAAAGACAATCAATTTGGTTTAGTGTTTACTGATGGGGGAAGTGCTTCTTTGTATGTGTTTATCTTATTGGATGATGAATAAAGTACTGTTTGGCCAATGAGGCAGCAAGTTAGGTGGGACTAGGAGTCAAGGAGGATTCTGGGAAATGTAGTAGAGATCCAGGCAGGAAATGACATAGCAGACAGACTTGTATATAAGCAAGGACAAGAAGGAAGTCGTTCCTTTTCTCTTGCTCTTCCTCCTGGTCTCTGCTCTGGAGTCGCCATGGGATCCGCTGGCAAGAGAGGGCACCATTGGGAGGAAACCTCCATGAGATAAATCTTATAAAATATATAGATTTATGATGATTAAGACTGAGCTAGCAAATGAGAAATCCTAGTCATTGGCCAAGCAGCATTTGTATGTAATATAAGTCTCTGTAATTACTTGGGACCTTAACGTGGCGGTGGGTGGAACTTGGGCGGCCTGGCAAAAGCACCCATGTGGTAGCAGGACTCGAGAAGCTTGGCAGAAAGACTTATTGTTACAGTTTACAATGAGAAGAAATACTATATTACTACTAGTACTACTACTACTACTACTACAATCATTATTATAAACTTATCAGGCGATGTTTCTGAAATTATTTTTCTTTTCTTTTTTTTCTCTCCATTTTTTATTTGAATTAGAAACAAGATTATTTTACATGTCAATTCCAGTTCCCTCTCCCTCCCTTCATCACCAGCCCCCCAACTAACACCCTACCTATCCTATACCCTTTCTGCTCCCCAGGGAGGGTGAGAGCTTCCATAGGGGGTCTTCAGGGTCTGTCATATCCTTTGGGATAGGGCCTAGGCCCACCCCCTGTGTCTAGGCTCAGGGAGTATCCATCTATGTGAAATGGGCTTCCAAAGTCCATTCCTATGCTAGGGTAAGTACTGATCTACTACAAAAGGCCCCATATATTTCAGAGGTCTCCTTACTGACACCCACATTTATGAGGTCTGGGTCAGTCCCATGCTGCTTTCTCAGCTATCATTCTGGGAACCAAGAGCTCTCCCTTGTTCAGGATAGCTGTTTATGTGGGTTTCACCAGCCTGGTCCTGACCCCTTTGTTCATCACTCCTCCTCCTCTGCAACTGGATTCCAGTTCAGTTCAGTGATTAGTTGTGGGTATCTTCTTCCACTTCCAACAGCAGCTGGATGAAGGCTATAGGATAGCATATAAGTCAGTCATCAATCTCATTATCAGGGGAGGACATTTAAGGTAGCCTCTCCTCTGTGGCTTAGATTGTTAGTTGGTGTCATCATTGTAGATCTACAGACATTTCCCTAGCACCTGATTTCTCTTTAAACTTATAATGGTTTCCTGTATTATGGTGTCTCTTATCTTGCTCTCTTCTATTCTTCCCCCAACTCAACCTTCCTGCTCCCTCATGTCCACTTCATCCCTCCTCTTCTCCCCTTCTGATTCTCCGAGCTCCCTCTCTCCTACCCCTCATGCTCCCAATTTGCTCAGGAGACCTTGTCCCTATCCCCTTCTCTGGGGGACCATAGAAGAGTGCCTCATTGTGGTTTAGTTGATTTGACAGAGACAAATACAAAATAAGTATAAAAGTTACATTATTTAAGCATCACTACATAGGGTGAAGAGTTATTTTCATCTCTGGAATCATTATTAGTGTTTTCCTTCCTGAAGATGACATGGGGAAAGCAAAAGGCCCATATCGCCTGTGCCTCTAAGGAAAAAAATAATGTGAAATGTAAATATGTGCTTGCTGTTCTTCACAGAACAGTACTTTTTGTAAATTATATGAACAAATAAGTACAACATTAAATATAAATAAGAAATAAGGCAAGAGGCAAAAATACAATGAGACCAAATTTCTATCATGCACATGCAGGTACATGTGGTATTTTCCCAATAACTTTCATTGCTACTTTTATTAAGGAAGAGAGATAAGTTTTCAGTAGTTTACAATACGCCAATTTAATTATTTTAGCAAATATGAACATTTAAAAATATAACCTAATAGTTTTTAATATTTTTCTCCTTTTTTGTTTAGAAACAATCAATTTACATATCAATACCCCATTCCCCGCCTCTCTTCCTCCCATGGCCCCTAGCAACTCCCTTAAACCACTCCCTACCCACTCCCCAAGTACAGTGAGGCCTTCCATTGGGGATTAGAAAGTCTGTCACATCATTGGGGGGGGGCAGTTAGGCCTTCCTCCCTGAATCTGGCGGTGAAATAGTTTCACTCCATAGGGAATGGGCTCCCAAAGTCCATAAATACTGGTTCCACTGTTAGTGGACCCATAGACTGCCCAGGCCTCCTAACTGGTATCCACAATCACAGGATTTGTTTTGGCTGGGAACCAGCATTGGACCAAACCAAGTTCTTTTTATCCCCTCTTCCTGAATCCCAAGTTCATTGTGTTGGCAACAAGGAAATTATCTATGGGTTCAGGGGTCGGAGCATAGGTTCTCATGCTTTAATTTTTGCATTTTCCAAGTAAGCTCTCTTGGCAGCCATACTTTCAGCTTTTAAAACTGGTTTGAAATCTTAGTTTGTGTGCTTTAATAAATATGTATATTTTACCTACTTTCACTGCTACACCTACTTTTGTATATTTATCTTGTAACTTAAATTCCTTCATGGTTGTGTGATAATTACAGTTTACATAAAAAGGGATGCATATAAATAGGTGTTCATCATGGTCCCTTTAACAAGAAACAGGTGTTCATTATGGTCCCTTTAATAAAAGCGCATCAGAAAAGATAATGTCTTCAGTGCACTAAGCAGGAAAAACCAAGACACAAGCCTCAATTATAATTGTGCAAAGTCTCGAGGATTTGGAAACTGTTATGTAAAAGACATGTTGTAGTAATGTAGTGCAGATGTGATAAAGCCTGTGTGCTATATAACTAAGGAGCTCAAAGGAAGAAAATTGTGCATCAGAGTTGAGTAGGAAAAAAATATGTGACTCTGTAATAATTCAGGAGTAATAGGAAATGATATGAAAAAGTCATCCACTGAGAGAATTGGATAAATGTAGCCTTGGTCAAAGAATATGAAGGCTTCAGGAATAAAAAAAAAAGATTTAAAGAAATATACAATTTCAATAATATTTACTTGATTTTCATGGTCAGTTGATATTTGAGAAAAGTAAGACTGTAGCTAGTTCAAGTAGCCAACACAGATTTTAAACTGGACATAGAATATGTTAGAGCAATGCAAAGTGTTAAGTCTTTTCTCATTCTATCTTTTATAAACTAATGTTATTCTTGGGGAATTAAGTTGCTGCTTGAATGGAACTATCATAAAAATGATTTTATGGGAGTCTATATCATAAAAATTGTCTTAATTAATCGAGTAATTTATTATATACTGTGTAATAAAGGCTGTATTAAATGTACTATATTTAAATTAATATAAAAGGTACCAAAGATCTACCACTTTTTGACTTCTTGGGAATTATCTGTACCTGCCACCATGCTTAGGTTTTCTTTTATTGGTACTAAAGTTATGAACACAGTTCATTCTGTAATGGACATTAAATGAGGAACATAACTGACAAACCTTTGCTATTTCCCTTTTTCAGTAAAGTACCAGGTTAGGAATTAAGAACTGTCCTTTTTTCATCCTTGGTATACATATAATATGACTTAGTTTTAAGGACATTTCATAATGTCAATGAGATTCAACAGCCCTTTCACTGCCCATTTTATTTTGAATTGATTGCGTTATAAAAATCTATGGATACATGTGGTTAGTGCCATCCATGTAGTCAGCATTCTGTAATGGTCAATTAAAATTTACTCTCTGAACTTTACTAATGTCTTGTAATTGCATTCATGATTTTCTGATAAAGCTCAGTGTGCCAGAGGGGATATGTTCTAAGTGTTGAGGAACAGTAAATTTTAAAGAGCTCATATGCTAGTATTTGTTTATCCTGCTCATTTTACCTTTGTCTAGTATCCAATTATTTGTCTCCATATCATAATATGAATATATTGAAAAGATATAATTCAGAATTGAGGTCAGTGCTTTAATTAGGAAAGAAAATGTTCATCGCTTGTTCCTTATTGTCAATCATATCTCCAGGAAGTTTCATATGGAAAGCTGCCAAATATTCAATCTGTAGTCATTAGAATGCAGTAGAATTTTCTATTGCATGAAATTAATAGTTAAAAAGGAAGTACGTAACAGATATTGTCAAGTTAACAGCAACCAACATGTCAAAAATGTCTACTTTACTAGAGTTTCTGCTTCAATCTGGTGAAGGATAAACTACGTATATGCATTAGCTTAGTCTTTTTACTAAATGCTACCATGGAATACTAGGCAAAAATTAATAGTAATCCTAATCCATGGAAGCTGTTTTTAGGTAGTTGAGGTGAATTTGCAAATTCGGATATAAAATAAATGGAAAATTAAGGGAGATGTACATGTTCAGTTACTTACAGAAAACCCTGGGTGAAGACAGAAGTTATGAAATTGACTTCCTTTATGTTACAAATTTTGCATTGGTCAATATACTAAAGCAGTTCTTTCAGTTACAACTTAAATTCTAATTACAAGGAGCTATACCACTGACATTGTAGGCTACTGAGAGCCCTGCATTATCTATGGGTGTTTACTTACTGTAAACTTATATTTGTGTTCATTTGTGTTATTTTGTAAAATAATGCAAACTGATAGTCATATGATTATTTGGAAATATGGCATAAAAGTGTATATCTGTTGTTTCCACGTACTTTTTTTCATTTCTATATGTGCCAGTCACCTTAGTTTATTTCCTTAGATTATTTTCTTTGCATCATAAGAATTGGCAAAAAATAATTGAAATCAGTTTAGAAAGTTTGAAATCAACCTGTAATCTTTCCAATAAAGCTCTCTTTAAATCCAATCATCTGTTAAATTTTTCTTTTAATTTACATCTTTTATTTGAAAATTGATTCTTTCTAATACAATATATCCTGATTACAATTTGTCCTCCTTTTATTCTGGAGACATTCCATTTCCATCTCTCATTAAAAACAACAGGCTTCTAAGAGGTAGCAACAAAACATAACACAATGAAATATAATAAGAGCAATCAAACACCATCACACTGAAAGTGGACAAGAGAAGTCATCAGAAAGAAAAGATACCAAGACAAGGCAAAAGAGTTTGAGCACCTCTCATTCACACACCCTAATGTCTCATAAAATTACAAAACTGAAAGCTATAATACATCTGAAGAACACCTAAAGCATACCCATGCAAATCCTGCGCATGCAGCTTCAGAAGCTTGTGAGTTCATACAAGCTGTGCTCAATTTATGTAGAGGGACCTTTCTACGGGTGTCCTTCATTCCCTCTACCTCTTACACTCTTTCTTCGTCCTCATCTGTGGAGTTCCATGAGCTCTGCGGTGTGGGGTGGGTGGTAATTGATGTAGACACCGTTCTGATCCTCCTTTAAAACAATAATTTACTAGATTTTGTGATTATTTGCCCTTGCCATACCAGGTAAGTTTTAATACATATCAGCAATCATGTATGTTTTTATTTCTTTCATTTCTCATGAGTAGCAAGTGACACTTTCATCACAAAACAAACATGAATTGAAACTAAGTCTACTCCCTTAAGATGTAGTTTTGAAATATAAAAAGTGGGGTGCACTTGAGAGGAGTGGAGGTTTTCCTGCTTCAGTTTTTCAGACCTGGAAAAGTTGAGATACCATAGCTGTTAGGAAAATTCAAAATTGTACCATTAAAAGTATTAGCACATCCTTAGAAAAATGGTTATATAAAATGTAATCTTTTAACCATAGGAAAATGTGGCAAGAATGTGTAGAAATTGGGGTTTCCATTTCGGTTACCTATGGAAACTTAAGATGGCAAAACCTTTTAAAATATCTTATCAACTTCATAGAATATTGGAATGGATGCACCGTGCAGTCCAGACATGTTCACTGCTGCATATTTTCAGTAAGAAAAGAAACAATATATATTTTAAAATCTGCCTAATAATTTTATAGTAGATTTATAGCAGCTGAAGTTAGTAATGCACAACGTATAGAAACAAGAGTACTTTTTGATATTAATTAATTTTGACAGTGACACAATGTTTCATTCATTGGCTACATCAACAACACTCCATGGCTGGCCCAGTAGCAGGAGTAGTTGGTTAGCACCAAATGAAATTCATGGTTTACTTGTGGACTTTTTCTTTTCATTTGACTTGTTTGGGATTTTTTGTTTTGTGTTCTTGTTAGCTTTGATATTCACTTTTTTGCTTTTGTTTGAGAGAGAGAGAGAGAGAGAGAGAGAGAGAGAGAGAGAGAGAGAGAGAGAGAGAGAGAGAGAGAATAAATTATGGGTGGGTAGGGAGGGTAGGGGGAATTGAGGACAAGTTTGGGGAGGGAAAAGTATGACCAAAATATATTGCTAGCCAACAATTTTAATGACAGCAAATATTTCAGATTTGGGAGCCTGAAGAGATCCATCAGTTGATAAAGTGCTTGCCACACAAAAATATGACCTCAGTTCTATCCTGAGCACACACCTAAATAGGAGGAATAGCATTTTTACTAATAACCTCAGTTCTGGGGAGGCAAACACAGGAAGAAACATGGGTTCTCTTGCCAACTACTCTAGCTGAGTCAAGAGTGAGAGATTCTGTCTCAAAAACAAAACAAAATCTAACAAGCAAAAAACTAAGTACGGAACATGGAGGGGGTTATGATAATATTTTAGTGTACACATATACATTTTTCTCAAAGTATAAAAATAAGATGAAATAACACTGAGGACCTATTAGCTATTGATAGATTCAGAGAGAGGGGAGCCATTCCTTTAGTTGTGCAACCAAGAATCTAATAACAGGTGAATTGCTGTGGTACATTCATATAATAGAATCCTCCTGTTCAATAAAAATGAGGTAGCAAAGTCGGATAACAATTCAGCAAAATTTAAAATAATTGTATTCTGTAAAGACAGACAGAGAAGACAAAAATTACAGACAGAAAAATACATATTATATCATGCCATTTGTAAAATTTTTAAATGCTCCAGAAAAAGAATATAGAACTACTTTAACACAGGATATTGTCATGAATTAGGAGTGAATTTCCCAACATAAATATTTTGAAACTTTACCTTAAATAAGATCACATTTATAGTTAAGATAAGAGTGACATCTTAGGACACCCAGAATGACTAGTAACCTTATGGGAAGGGAGCCACCAAAGGTGCCATTCAGAGAACACATAGAAGTAGGGTGTAGTTGTAAATAAAACTGAAGTGTTATGAGTAAACAAACTACTGATATTTTGATATAGGATTTGAGCCTACAAACTGTGAAAAAATAAATTTTATTATTTATGATCCATAGAAATTTATTATGACTGCTCTTGTAAACTAATTCAGATGATAATTCATCTCACAAAATAATGTTAATTATCCTGAACTCCTTTCACTTAATAGTGAACTGTGACATGGCATCTTCATGACGTGGAAAACAATACATCAAAAGAAAACTATCAATGGCTGTTCCATATAGCAACTCACATCAATGCCACAAATGTAATGCGGAGTTAGAGAAGAAAGGATCAGAGTATGTCAGTATATGACGATAGTTAGAAATTTTGTTTCAAAAGCAAAGCAATGTATGTTTTGAACTCAGTTATTAGCTACTTTAGAAATTTCTAAATTTCATCAAACCTCAGGGAACCCTATAAGCCTTGGAAAATTGGACTCCCTTTGTCTGGATTCACATCAGACAGAGCAACCCACACTTTGCTAAGGATTCTAATGAACATTCAGAATGGGTTAAATCAGAATCATCATTGTCTATTTTTATTAATTAAGACATCTTTACTGAAGTAGAACTATTATATTCAAGCAAATTTGAATTCTTTAGTTCTAATACTTTCCTCTCAAAATATCTGACTTTAACAAGAGAAAGTCTTTTAAGTGCTCTGGAGAGCTCCTCTGACTGCTGGACTCAGCTTGGACAGTTGTTTAGAAAGAAAAGCTCTCATTTTTTTCTAACAGCTGAGTAAAACTCCACTTTGTAAATATATCACATTTGTTTTTATGCATTCATCAGTTGAGAGGCATCCAGATTGTTTCTAGTTTCTGACTGTTAATGACAAAGCTGCTATGAATATAGTCTAGTGAGAATCCTTGTGGTGGGATGGAGCATCCTCTCTGTATATGGCCAACAGTGATATATCTGGGTCTTGAGGGTGATAAATATGGACCTAATTACATTCTACTAAATGTAGGCATCCAGTGACTAGGAACATATGTTTTAAAAGGCTGTGTATTTTCCAGTGTGTATTTCTGTTTTATTAAATCAAAAATTAGGTGTACATAGGTGTTTAGATTTATGTAAGGGTCTTCAGTTTGATTCCACTGAACAATCTGTCTAATTTTGTGCAAATAGCATGTGATTTTTATTATTATAGTTCTATACTATCATATGAAATAAGGGATGGCTATGCCTCCAGTGTATCTTTTGCTGTTCATTACTGCTTTAGCTATCATGAATTTTTCTTTATTCATATGAAAATGATTATTGTCCTTTCTAGGTCTGTAAAGAATTGTGTTGAAATTTTGATGAGTATTGCATTAAATGTGTAGATTGCTTTGGTAGGATGGCCATTATTCCTATATTATTTCTACCAAAAAACAGACAGGTTGATCAATGAAATCAAATCAGAGACTCATATGCTGTCAAAATAACTGCTTTTACTTTTTCATTGTAACTGAATTGTTCCAGTTGCCCAGAGGGAAATTATATTCCCAAGGCTAATAAAATACACTTTTATTTGATTATAAATATAACAACACTTCATATTAAAACCCTTCATTTTAATATACACTGCCTGCTTGTCATATATTAGCTTAGTTGTAAAAGTGCTAAAAAGTAATAAATATTAATATATAATCTCTACTTACTTAAACTAAGTTTTGGACAAAAATATCAGTAACAGTCACAGGATAACTCTATGATGTATTTGTCAGGGCCATCGAGAAATGCTGAAGAGAACACAGGCTACTGCCATTGCTCTTTGTTGGCCACAATAACTGAGTGGCAAAACCCCTATTGCTGAAGATACCACACACTGTGTACTGTACACAGATAAATGAACCTCCATTCTTCAGTAAACTTCCTCTTTGATCTCTTGCTTTTGTAGTTCTGTGAGGTGTTATGTGAATTTCTGAGGAAGAAAAGATGACAACGGACTCAGTGTTGGACCTTGCAAACTACAGGACAAATCTGCTAGGCAAGGTATACTTACTAGTACAACAGTATGAAGATTGTATATGGGTAAAATTAACTGCTTTCTGATCAGATTTCAGTCCTGATCTACCAATAGAAATTCATTCTTAGTTTCAGACAGTAGAATCCATGACTAGGGAAGTCATAGGAACAGGACACACACCCTTTGTTTCTTTTTAAAAGGTAAATGGTTGTATACAATACAAAACTTCCTGCTAAATATCTGATGGGGATGTCCTTATGGATGTTTCTTTTATTGGTTAATGAATAAAACACTGTTCAGTCAATGAGGAAGGAAGAAAGGCAGGACTAGAAGATGAGAAGGAGTCTGGGAAACAGGCAGATTCAGACTCCATGGGAGACGAAAAAGGGGTAAGAGGTCCGGACCCTTCTCTGGTAAGATAAGACCACGTGGAAATACATAGATTAATTGAAATGGGTTAATAATTAAGAAAGAGCTAGACAAGTAAGCCCTAGTCATCGGCTAACATATTTATAACTAATAGTGTCTGAGTGCTTATTTGGGGCTGAGCAGCTATGGGACCAGGCTGGCAGGAAGAGTGCATGTAACAAATATCTATATTTATATCTATGCATTTGTGTTGTTCTAAACCTTGATCAGAAAATGTGTTATTTGTGGTGGGAATGGCTAATGCAGAGATTGATAACTTTCCTTAAATGCTGACCATATGATGCCATGATTGTTCAGCTGTAATTGGAACATCTATACACATTCCTCACCCTGGGCTCAGGGAATAATGTGGAAGAAGAAGCAAAACAATGAAAAGGACACAGGATGAGGATGGGTGCTCTGATATCCTATCCTTTAGACAACATGTATGTTGCACATATAAACTTCCTCTAGCAGCTGTTGAGAGCAGATTTAGAGACCCACAGCCAAACTTTACACAGAAGTCAGGGAACTCTATTTAAAATTATAGAAGGGACTGCAGGAACCATTGAGTTCTAGGATACCACAACAAAATAGTCTACAGAATCAACTAACCACAGCTCATAGGGGTTAACCAAGACTGAAAACTCAACCACAGTGCCTACATGGCTCTTCACCATGCCCCCTGCATATATGCTGTAGTTCTTACCTTGAGCTTTTTGTTGGACTCCTAATCAATGAGAATAGGGATGCCTCTCACTGTCTTGCCTACTCATGTTATCTATTTTCTTCTACTAGGTTTCCTCATCCAGCCTGTATAAGAAGGCATATGCCTAGTCTCACTGTACTATGATATGCCAAGTTCGGTTGCCATCAGTGTGATCTTGCATTTTTCTGAAGGGAAAGAAGGAGCAGTGAATCTGGGGTAGAGGGGAAGTGAGCATTGATGGGGAAGGGAATGGATGGGAGGTGGCATTTGTGATGGATGAGAGAAGAATAAATAAATCATAATGAAATTTTAAAAATTAGAAAAAATTATCAGGAAAGGAAGAAGGGATCTCTACATTCTTTATGGCCCACTGCCATTATCATAGTATAATATTTCTTCTGAATATCTGCATCTACTATTATTTTGATGATAATTTTAACTCATTTTCTGCTCAAATGTAAGCTCTAAAACAATTTGTTATAATTTGTGAAATATTTTGAAGATTTAATTTCTACAAACAAAGAGGAGGAGAGGAGGAGGAGGAAGAAGAAGAAGATGAAGAAGAAGAAGAAGAAGAAGAAGAAGAAGAAGAAGAAGAAGAAGAAGAAGAAGAAGAAGAAGAAGAAGAAGAAGAACCAGATAACAGAAAACAAACAATAGCACATGCTAGGAAGATAAAACTATATAGACATAATTGTACAACCCACATCAGTATGTGTGTTCTGGGTCACAAGGGACACTGTTTCTAGATGTTTCCCCCATGTTTTTGTTGCTTATGAGCTCATGTTTTTAAATAACAATATTGGAAGCATTATAAATTTCCCTTTAAACATGTTAGTGATTCTGTCCTTTCTATGAATACATGCCCTTGCTTTCCAACTAGGGAAGAAGGGCTGCTTATCAGACTTACAATAGCCTGATATCTGGGCTTCTTAAGATACTACAGTATCAGTGAAATACCATTTCTTGTACTGAGCTCTGGAGAACCATCATTACTTAGCACAAGCTTTGTAGTACTTTCTTCAATAATTCTATTTTTTAAGTTTCTATTTAGATTAGAAACAGGCCTGCTTCACATGTCAATCCCAACTCCCTCTCCATCCTCTCCTCCCTCACTCCCAACCAATGCCCCCATTCCATCCCCCCTCTGCTACCCAGGGAGGGTGAGGCCCTCCATGGGGGATCCCCTACGTCTGTCATATCATCTGGGGCAGGGCCTAGGCCCTCCTTCATGAGTCTAGGCTGAGAGAGCATCCCTCCATGTGGGATAGGCTCCCAAAAGTCTATTCATACACCGGGGATAAATACTGATCTACTATCAGAGGCCCCATAGATTGCCAAGTCTTCCTCACTGACACCCACTTTCAGGGGGTCTGGATCAGTCCTATGCTGGTTTCCCAGCCAATAGTCTGGGGTCCATAAGGTCAGCTGTTTCTGTAGGTTTCCCAAGCTCGGTCTTGACCCCTTTGCTTTTAACTCTTCCTTCTTTGCAACTGGATTCCAGGAGTTCAGTTCAGCGTTTTTCTGGTTACTAAAGGCAGTTAATGTATACCTCAATAAGAGTATGATTCTCAATTGTAACACCTTAATATGTACATATCTAACTAAAATAATTGCATAGGTATATCTAAACATGAAATATGGCACAGTAAGAAATGCAATAAATTTGTTTTATTTTATGATAAATGGTAGCCTAAGAAAATAAGCTATAACATTAATATTCAAACAGAGATTTCACCGAATAGCTGTTATTATCACCACAGGTGGAAAGAATGATCAAAATTTGGGGACAAATGTGGTCAAAAGGTATTTCATAGAATGTGAAGAGACACAAAATAAATGGATATCATCTTTAAAAAATTATAGATTTCAAATTTTATCCATAAACTCAATTGTATAAATGAATGCACATATGTGATTGAGAAAGGAAGCCAGTGACAGATTGAAAGCTCAATATACAATGCTCTTATTTGATAATAAAAACATGCTTTTTCTTATTTGCTATTTTTTGTGTATTTTCAAAGCTACATAAATTCAATCGTTACTATTATAATAGAAAAATATTATGCTTACTAATTTAAAGATAATAAATAAAAATAAAATATTTACAAAAATATCACACAATGAAGAGCTGTAAAGAAAGCAACCATGTGTTTAAGTATTAATATAAAAGGAAATGAATTTTAATTTTATTAGTACATCTTAGCAGCAGGCCTTATTTTTTAATATTAAGTATGCTTAACCTGACATATTTATATTGCTTACTTACATCATCTACAATATTAATAATCCTTTCAGATTCCATATGCACACCTTATCGTTTGAGTGCTTCCCAAAAAGTGAGAAAGTTTATTGGATAATTTAAAAGGACTTGGTGTCTGTTTTTTTAAATATTATCCTTAAAATGGAGTGTTTAAATTTGAATTCATAAAAAATTTTTCTTATATTTTATACATTTGCTATATTAAATATTGCTTTGGCAATATCCAATACAGGCATTAGAGGTATTAATTAAGTCCACATATGGAGGGAAGGATTTGGAAGCCTGTAGACATCATTTGCTATTTGTGACTTATCTCCGTACTATGTTTCTTTGAGGATTGCTATAAATAAGTCAAATTGGATAATGCTCATGAATTAATTGATTTACTGGCTTAATAGACTTCTGCTTTATATTACACAAATTGACAAGCTTCTTCTCAAAAGTAAAGTCTACTAATAATTGCCATTGCTGGACAGATTTTGTAGATCACTGAGGTATATGGACAAATGTTGTGTGTAAATGATTTCAGGAAATTAATTACTTGCCTGAAATACAATTGTTTGTTATTTAGCATAAACAAATTCTTTTCATAGAAAAATGTCAGCATATATAGACTTGAAATAACTTGCATGTTGATTTGTTGTCTGATATTATGACAAATACAGTTAATTTACTTGTTGACAGTGTTATAGGCAGGTGAAATCACTGTCTAAACAAATGACTTCAGAGACCCTGTGCAACAATTGACCATTTTTTTCTTTTCTTGGTTGAATGCCCTAGAATTCTGGGCACTCTCACAAACTAGGCATCTCAGGTGGCAGTGACAATGTTGCCACCTCTTCGCTACCTTATAATCACACCTAATTGGTTGCAGCAGGTGGTAGGAGCTGGCACAGTTGAATAGCTTACTCACTTTGCCAACAACTGGCTACTTGTTTAGCAGATGAAAAGGACCCCATAGAGAAATCAGCAGAGAATAGTTAAGCATTGGCTGTCATTCCACCAATTCTATTATTCTCCCTTCTCTCTTCCACTATAGAATATGTCCTTTATATAAAGGGTAAAATGGTGTGCTGCCTTTTGCATTGAAATGAATTATATACAAGTACCCTTTACCATGTTTGAAGTGGATTTGTAGTTGTACAATCAAAAGAACAATTACTTGCTTAGTGAAAGTCATTTTTTGATGCCATGTTAGGTCTCAGATTCACCTGTCAACTCCATAATGTATGTACACAGTCAAAAGTCATGTTATGCACATTAATGTATGTAAGCTTTTCCAAATAAATTTAAATAAAGAACACATATTTTCTAAGTGTTTTAAGACAATTAAGTTTCCACACATCTGTATTTAAGATACTAGCTAGTATGTTTATTGCTGTGATTTTTAGGTCTTGACTAGGGAATTGTACTGTTGAGGCATCACATACAATATTGCCTGTCATTTCTAGGAGGCAGATTCTCCCAGCAGGTTACCCCTCCTCTGGCCCTCACTGTCATTCTGGACACTCCTCTCATATGATCACTTAGCCTATGTGAAGACATCTTGCTGTAGAGGCATCCATGATACCATAAAATACAAAATCACTTGTTCATTTCCTTGCGACTACTTGTGGTATTCTATACTATATAGTTTCTATCTGTTGTGAAGAGACAAGTTTTGATGATTAACGGAAGATACAATTAGTGCTGTGCATAAATATAAATAGGTAGAATGTCGATGGGGAGTCATGCTGGTTTAGTGAAGTGCAGGAGAAGGATGGAACCCAAATGTATTATACTGGATGATGTAACCTAGACCCAGATAATCAAATGCCGAATTTCCTCTCATTCATGGCTAACAGTTCCATATTGTCAGATGTAAGTATATAACCCTAAAGAATGGGTTGCCATATCTGTTTGTATTTCTTGAGCCTATTCATGGGTTTGTTTCATTATGTTTGTTTTGTCTTGTTCTGATGTGTTAGATTTTATTTTATTTTAATCCCTTAGAAGCCTAGATTCTTTATAATGAGAGAAAGAAGGGGAGTGGATCTATTTGGGAAGGGAGGTTGAGAGGAATGGAGAGGAGTAGAGGATATAAAGATATGTCTGAAATCAGATGTATTATGTGAGAAAAATCCATTTTCAATAAAAGGAAAATAAATTTATAACATATAAAACCATAACAAGGAATGATTTTGTAAAATCAATTACATCCAATAGTAGGTTATATTTATCATCTCTCACTGTTTCCCAAGTGATAATACTACAACTCTTACCAAGGCCTGCCTTCACTAAGAATTCTATTTAGTTTGTTTAGGAAAATTCTTTTATTCCTTGAATAAATTTCTCAGTTGCCCATGTCATACTAAGTTTATATGATTCCTTTACAGTAAGCCCATGTTGCAGTGGCTACTGATACCCACCACTTAAATAAGTCTTTCTTGTTATTACAAATAGTGCTGCTATGGAGATATCATAATAGAGGGAGACATTTTTGGTTTACAGAGAGATCAGGCACTAGGGAAATGTCTGGAGATCTACAAAGATGACACCAGATAACTATCTCAGCAAAGGAGGAGAGGTTACCTTAAATGCCCTCCCCTGATTATGAGATTGATGATTGACTTGTATGCCTTCATTCAGCAGCTGGTAGAAGTAGAAGCAGACACACATAACTAATCACTGATCTGAACTGGAACCCAGATACAGAGAAGGACCAGTGAAGAGCACAGAGGTCCAGACCACGCTGGTGAAACACATGGAAACAGCTGACCTGAACAGACAGGAACTCTTGCTCCCCAGTCTGATAGCTGGAATACCAGCATGGGACTGATCCAGACCCAAGGTACATGGGTTTCTGTGAGGAAACCTCAGAAATCTATGGGACCTCCTGTAGAAGCCCAGTATTTATCCCTAGCATAGGTATGGACTTTGGGAGCCCAGTCCATATAGAGGAATACTCCCTGAGCCAAGACACACAGGGGTGGGCCTAGGCCCTACCCCAAAGGAAACGAAAGACTCTGATGACACCCTATGGAAGGCCTCACCATCCAGGGGGAGCAGACAAGATATGTGACAGATAAGGTTTTAGTTGGGGGGGGGTGGGTAGGGGAGGACAGGTAGAAGAAGGGAAATGGGATTGTCATGTAAAACAATCCTGTTTCTAATTCAAATAAAAAAAGTTGAAAAAATAAGTCTATGAGTTAATCATACTAATAGTATTCTACATAATACTTTAGATGTCAAAATAGAATTAATTAGACGTATCTGTATACTGAACTTTTCATACTGATAGCCTGCAGAATAGATTATAGCAGTTCTTACTGCAAGCATATTAAACCACTTGTTTCTTACTTTAGGTTGACATGGCTCAACACAAACATTTGCGGGCGGGCAGGGACTAACTGTATATCTTTAGCTCACTTGGAACTTGCTTGGTAGAGTAGATTGACCATTACATCACAGAGATCTACTTATCTTTGCCTTCCAAGTGCTAGAATTAAAGTCATATGCCACCATGCCAAGTTGACATACTACAAACATAAAAGATACTAATGTAGTGACCAAGTGTCTTTTTGTCATTTTATTATTAATAATACTGATTACTTGTAACTAAAGATGCGTTTTTTAAGTAATCTTCCCATTTGTGGTTTATCTTTTCATTTTATCTTTGATGTCTTTTGAATAATACAATTCTCTTTTGCAGTTAGCCTTTTGCATCTTAAGAAAGAGACATCTAAGTTCATAGTTACAGAGATATATGTATTCTTATCAAAGTTTTAGATTTTCATTCTCTCATTTGTTTGATGTATTGTAGACTTTAACACCTTTCCTCTATACATCTTGACCTTTCTTTAGCATACTCATTCCTTTATCTCTCTATGACACCTGATAAATGTCTAATTCTTTCATCATATGGTTTAATCTTATTTTAAAAGACTAGTTCTAATCTTCCTTACCATTATTATAGTGTCCATTTCTAAATCTATTACATATATATTCAAATAATGTTTGCTTGGAAGTATAGAGTAACATGAATTTCATAAGAAACAATGTGAAAAACATAACTATAATTTTGCATCTTGGTAAAAAATGTGTTCTAATCAAAGCTACAAACACCTAGCATTCCTAGTCAGCATTATAACATAAAATTACCAATATTAAATGCTAAATAAAGCAGTTAGTAATCCTAAATATTATATATTTTAGTGAAAAAATAAGTTTGCATAGATTTTGCAATTACAGTACAGTTGTAGAGTTTCTGAACCAAAGATGAAGCCAAACTTCTACTAGACAAAGATGAAGCCAAACTTCTACTAGACTTCTGCATTTTTTGTTTAATACTGATGTTTGGATGACTGAAGACTGTCACAACTGTGATTGAACTGTTTCTATCAGTATATGTAAGTCAACCATTGATACATATTAATCTGGGAATTAACAATACTGAGTCAAGTAAAAATATAAGGGTATTTATTAGGGAGAAGTCTTACTTAGAGAGCAACCTAGCCTGCTGTCAGGGCATAAGTAAGTACAGCAAGCTGAAGATAAAAAGGAAGAAGGGAAGTTCCACATGCATGCTCCTCATTCTTAAACCTTCCCTACGTCACTCTGACCATGCCCTCGCAGGCGTGGTCAGGCATACCTGTAGCCAGCCCCTAGTAGGCATGGTTACGGTGTCCTCTACAGCATATATATGATTAAAATAAAATTTAAAGGAAGAGAGCAAATTTTACTGGCATGTCATTTTCATATCTTATTACTGTAATTTCCTTTGTTTCATTTTGTTCTTTCAAATTATGATTATACCTGTTACACTTATTTAATAATTCACAAATTGGTCATATATCAACTTTAGAAAACATATCCTGAGAGATTTTTACATCTGTGAGTATTCATAAGAGCAATGTTTTAATAGCAAAATCCAATGGGCCAAGGGAGCAAATGTTGTTCAATTGCAGGTCATTGGATTGTAAAATTGTGTTTTCAAACACTATAATCAAAACAAATTCAGCAACAGAGACTTAGTGAACTGGAATTGTGTGCACTGACATGCCTCAATTCAAAGACAAAAATAATTAAATGAGAATGGTACTATTTATGAAAATTTCAGTATTTCAACACACAAAGATTTATATTTTAACCATAAGTAAGGGCACAGTGAAACTAATGAGGGAATCTGTGTATTAGAAACAAAACCTGCCTTAAAAACAACTATAGAAAATATGAGAATGGTGAACAAAACTCCTAGTTTGATAAAGAAACGGATCCTAAAATGAATAAAATCTGTTAGTCTGGGTGATAACAATGAGAGTATTTCATACTATTGGTAATTAATCATCTCTTACCAAGTTTTTGTATGCTTTACAAAAATGATCACACTAAGAGACTATGAGAAGCATATAAAACAGTTATGCCCTAATTGGAAAATTCAGAAGAAATAGGAAGGTAGGAAATATACAAGACTTTCATTAGTACATATAGTCATCATTTAAACCTTGTTTCAGTTTAAGTGACACAGAATTTATTTTTAAATTAAAAATATTTTAGAAATGGTATTTTTATAGTTTAACTTAAAACAAGTTTTCTAGATGTCATTTTTGTTACAGAATAAGGTGTCAGAACAGATGACAAATTTCAAAGGATTTTGCAAATGGTATTCAGAAATGGAGGCCATTACAATAGCTTCACACTTTGCTGTGAGTTCAGTGGCTTTGGGTGTAGGCAACTGGCAGCAATACTATTTACTAGACATCCAGAACATTGCAGATGCAGCTTCACTTTCAATACATTAGCCCACTTTTAGTGAAGCACAAATAATGGTACATTCAGAATACAGCTTTAGGAGCAACTTTTTAGTGGCTGTATTTTCCCTTGTATCCCCCCAGATTCCCAACTCTAGGAATATTCAGATATGCTGGCCATCCCCTTCACAAGATAATATCCCTTGCTATATGCCTTTGAGTGACACCCACCCTAAGAGTACAGTGGAGATCAAATCTGTATACATACTTATCCTGCATTCACTATAAGTTAGATGATTCAGTTATTCTATGTTCTTTTTCCCACAGTCTTAATTACAGAAATATCTAATAAATGCCTGGCATCATTTGCAAACACATATTATAGCTGAGAATTTATGAAATGCTTTTAATATAAGGAAAATGGAAGGATTCTATGAAGAAAATTCAATATACCCCTCCAAATCATGTTCGTGAACATCAGAAGAGACCATTTTTATATGTGGCATACAATATCTAAAACTGCCAGATATATATACTGAGCTAAGGAAAAGGTACATGGAAAATGCCTTGACTTCATATAGGGCTTCATGTATGATACTGTCATACAGTGTCATAATCGAGCATTACCTTTTAAATCTTTTGATAATATTTTATCTTTCTTCAAAGTCTGAAAACTGCGAGACCATGTGTAGAGAGACCTTACTTCTTGACACTGTTAGAATTAGTTAAAGTAGAATGGTGGGTGTTCAGCCGATTGTCATTCAATAGCATATTATTCAGGAGCATTTATGCTAACATAGTCAAAGCAGGATGGGTCTGTTTCTTTCTATTTACATCAGCATCTTTATCACGGTTAATTTAAAAAAATATTAATTTTTCATGATACATTAAGATGACCTTTTACATATTTGGCTAATGTGGAAAATTAGTACTAATTACTAAATGTGTAATAACCGAAGTTTTAATATACAGTTTAGCTGGATTTGTTAATATTTCAATGTCTTTCATCTATATTACTTGTGCAAGCTGATGTATAATTTCTTTGCATATGGTATTTTCAGGGTTTCTTAATAGAATGTTAATTCATCAGTGAGATTAGGGATACTATATCCTCTATAATTTTGAAAATATTTATGTAAATTTTTTAATGTAATTTAAAGTAATATTTTTGAAAAATTACAGATGAAGTTATTTGAGACATGTTGACAGTGTCACATTTTGTAGGGCACACTGGACATGATCACTCAACACTTATATTCACCTTTTCTAGCCATGAAAGTATGTGGATTAAAAGTGAGATCCAACACACCCAGTTAGGAATAGTATTCTAGTGGAATATATGAAATTATTCTTATAAAATATTTCCCAAATATAGAGAAACTCAGAATTTGAATTCCATAACTATTGTTTAAGTTATATTCTCAGGGAATATTTTATGTTTATCCATGTCACCAGTATCTATTGAAACAATTCTTTGTATATGATTGCTATATTTTATTTGTATTTAATTTTTATTTTAATTAATATAATTTAAAAAGATTCCACATAATACTTGAAATAATTTTTATTTTTCTGTAATTTCTTAAATATCTTAGATTAAAGTCAATTTGTAGGTGGGGAGTTTGAAGATATGATTCAGTTGCGAAACATATATCATGCTCTTTCAGAGGACTTGAATTTATTTCTGAGAAGTTCTGGTACCAGCCAAACTGGCACTGGCACTTGCATACAATAGCCACAAAAAGTCCAATAATATGTATTTAATTTAAATAGAAAAAACTTTAACTTTTTATTTTAGCAAATAAAAGCCTTCACAATATTCTTATTATGCCAAATTACAAATTACTTCATTTCATTTTTATAACATTTGCATGAAATTTGTCTCCTCTATGTATATCCATATATTTAGCATGAATAAATTTTTACATGTGGAAAATAGAAATGATAGATCATTCAGCAGATAAGATAGGTATGGTCCTGTGCTTAGCACATGTAGAAAAAGTATAACAATCTATGCTGATTTGGATTAATTTAGTATTGGTTTGGTAAGGCAATCATACCATGAAATTTATCAAGCCCCCTTAATCCTGTCATTTTCTGCATAGAGCAACATATTCTGTCAAAATTGCTGCTCTTACATTTTCATTGTAATTGGATTGTTCTAGTTGCCCAAGGCTAATAAAATGCACTTAAATTGATTTTAAAATAACAACATTTTATATTAAAACTCTTCATTTTAATACATTTTAATATATATTTAATATACAATAATATCATATATTGGTTTATTTGTAAAAGTGGTATATAGCACAAAAATACTAATATATAATCTTTATTTATTTGAATATAGCATTGGATGAAATTATCAGTAACCGGTACAGGATACCTCTCTATGAAGTATTGTTCAGGACCATCTAGAAGCTTCAAAAACAACACAGGCTATTCCCAGTTCTTTTTGTTGGCCACAATAAATATATACTAAAACCCTAAAGAAGAAGAAAAGACAACAATGAACTTAATGCTGGACCTTGAATGATTCAGTACAAATCTGCAAAGTAAGATGTTCTTACTCTTAAAATAGTGCGAAGACTGTTTAATGGGAAAATTAACTGCTTCCTGTTTGGATTTGAGTTCTTTTCAACCAGTAGGAATTCATTTTTGTTTAAAACAGCCAGAATCCATGCCTAGGGAATGCATTGACATAGGGCAGGAAAGCTGGTGGGAGTGCAAACTTGTACTGCTACTGTGAAAATCAACATAAACATTCTGTAGAAAATTGGGAATTGATCTACCTCAAGACCCAGATTTTTTGGAAATATATATATATATATATATATATATATATATATTATATATTCTACTACAAGGACAATTGCTTAACCATGTTCATTGCAGCCTTTTTTATAGTAGTACAAACCTGAAAACAACCTTTATTTCTTTCAACAAAAAACAGATGAAAAAATATGTTAAATTTACAAAATGGAATATTACCCAGCTCTTAAGAGAATTACATTATGTAATTTACAGCAAATGAATGCACCTAGAAACAATCATCCTGAGAAATTGTCAAGTAGTATTGGAGACTAGTTCAGAAATGTCATCTATAAAACCAAGTAATGCCTTAAAATATGGGGTCTGTTATAGCTAGACAACCTCAACCATTGACTAATTTTACTATGATAAGTTATTATTTTACAAACCTGAACATTACTAAAGTCATTTGTTACTAAAATACCCAGTAATGTCTCCAGAAGAATTTATATTGCTTCAGTTTAAAACATGAGAATACTTATATATTTCACATAGAAAAATTAAATATTTGTATCCATAATATTTAAAGAGTGGGGAGAATTACTGCAGCCAGGGACTTATATTTGTCAGTTATTTAAAATACTACTAAATTTCATTTATGCATTGTATCAACTTAACACATACAAAACACATTAAAATGAAATGGCAAATCATTAAATGTAGTGCTATTTTTACATATACTTTAACAAGCACACTTGTATCCTAGTTAATACATACATGTGAGCTACTTGATTATTCTAAAGATATTATATATTTTTAAAACATGACTTCTCTGGCAAAGGCATTTGCTAAATATTCTGCCAATCATCTACACATGTTGATTGCATTAATTATGTCATTCTCTGCCCAAATCAGAATTTAGATTTGGGCATTCTAAAGACTTCCTTATGTTTCTGTTTATATTTAAAAACTAAAGAATTTTAGGTATTTCAAAATAACATATGGCATAAATATATTCCTTATATGATTTTGGAATAGAAAACAATTCAAGAAATGTATATATACCTCATACAACGGCAATGGCTTTTGAATCTTTATGTGAGTCTATGTGAGTCTTTAAAAAAAATAAACACCGAGCATGAGTTTCATTATTACAAAGGAGTGAATTCAATCCAAATGCACATAGTTTCTATATGACATCAGCCTTCAGAATTAGATAAGACTGAAAAAACTAAATAAACATGTTTAATACCAACTGGGATTATAATCATGTAAGCCCCATATTGACAAATAAAAATAAATTCACTTAGTATCCAAATCAGTAAACTTTTTGACTAATGCTATAAATCAGAGGAGAAAATAAAAAAAGGGATGTCATTAACTGATTGACTAATAGTTTGAAATTACTGGTTATCATTAAAAATACCTGTTTCTTTTAAAGTCCCTTGGAGAAAGGAAATGCCCACAGAGCAGATATTCAATGGTGGGTTAGTGTGGCAAATTATATTTTTCTATAATAGATGCTTAAACATTATTGATACCTGTCTTCCAGAATCCTACACTTTGCTATCTTAAAACAAACCTTGATATAAATATTAAACCAAAGTCTTTTCTTCCTGATCCCCTTGTCCAAACAGAACTGTAAGCTTCATTGTTTCTTAGTGAGATGAATGATGTACAGTGAATAAGATTTGTAATTTTGTCATATTGCATGGTTCATGGTGATAATAGCTCTAATAGTTGTAAAATAAAAACAGGTAGCCAATAGATTATGTAGTTAGGAGAGTACTTTGCAACAATAGATGGGTTAGTGAGGTGAAGCCTCATCATGTGAAATTGATCAAGTTTATATGAGTCAGCTCATAAACTTTCATATACAAATCTGGAAGAAAAATATTGGGTCTCTGGAAGAAGTACAAAAAGGGAATTGAGTAAAAAATGTCCTTGTGCATGTGAAGAAGGATTATCTCCGGTGTCAGAGGCTGACTGGTGTGGTAGAAGTAGAAGGTGATATTAGAGAAGTATGGTTCTCATTAAGTCACCTTGTGGAAACTTGTGGAGGATTTTTGATGAGAATCTGCAGGGTCTCTAATTGGCTGGTAGGATCAAGGCATAGTTAATTTGAAATGTGTACTTGTTGATTATGTAGAAATTGCCCTTGCTGTGTGGGAGCATTGTAGAGACATGTTCATCTCTTAGGATATATCACACTCATCTCCATAAAAATAGGATGCAACTGAACAGGACATGGGAGGTAGACACCGTAATGCTTGCGAAGCTCCATGCATCTCACAGCCAGAGCCAATAAAGTATTTAGTAGCAGGAAATTGTGTGGAACCTTCAGAACTACCAACAAATCACTAAAAGGTAAGATTTGGGCAAGATGAGCCTTTGCTACTGAAAATAAAATGGGTTATTTATTCCTATCCCTGTGATCTAGGATTCCTGTATTATTGGTTGATTTATTCTGACAGTTTACAACATTCTTAAAATAAGCTAACCTCTGTTCAGCATTTTATAGAGCCACTAACATCAATACAGCTTTCAAATATTTAGGTAATTAAATAGCAACTTTGCAGTTGTTTTATCCCATACCTACCGAAATTTTTTTAATCAAAGTGTTCCATTGCTTTATCTACCATCACTACCAACAACCCAAGGTCATAAATGTACATTTTCCTTCATACAGGCATTACTTGTCACTCATCTTAAGAAATAACATTATGTTGGTGGCAGAGATAGTGGTTATAGGAATGTGACACCTTTGACAGTATTCAGGAACTGTTGATATTATAAGTTAGCAGACATTTCTCCCATAGATGTAACTATGTTTGTATTAAATAATTACTATTTCATGCCTGAGGTATGAATCCAGAATGAGATAACCATAATGTTTAAATGATACCTTGTTCTATATACACAATTATGACTATACTCTATGAAAAATAAGCACTAAGGTATTTGGAACAATCACAATACATTATCTTTGCCTACCCATGATGTTAATGATTGTCTGTAATAATTGAACATAATGATTTTGATGATACATATATAACATTATAATCACATATATAGAACTTTATTTCTATGTGTAAAAGCTTAGAATCTAATATTACCAATTATACTGCAAAAGAAAATGTTATACTACTGCTAATAGTATTTGAAGTGATTTTATACAATTCAATTTTCTATTCTTTAATATTGAAATTTATCTCATGTTGCTAAGGTGATTAAGAATTTAAATATTTAAGTAAAAATAGTCCCACTGTTAGATATGATAGCACTTTTGAAAGATGTTACTGTAAATTCAGCACAATAACTTAAAATTTTAGTCTATATGCTAAGGAGTACCATTGATTTACTCCTTTTAAAATTACATCCTGAAAATGTAACTAAATGGAAATTAATGGAAATTAATTCTTTCCAAACTCCATAATGCTCAGTAAAAATGTATGTCTAAGAATTGATTAAATCTTTTATGCATCATAATCCTGAAAATGAAATGTATGACTTTGAGCAATGAAAGCTTCTACAGCATGGCAAACAGTGGAAAGGAATTGCAGAGGTAAATATATTTTGTGTGTATAATACAGAACAAAACATTTCAGAACAAAACTTAATAATCCGATCTACTTATGTAATAAATGGAATAATCTATTTCTACATTTTCTCAGTAGATCTTACTGTAAGTCAATGGATCAAAATTTGGAAATTAACAGCAGATGATGACCACTGTGCCATCTTCAGAAAATGTACAAGCTGATACTGTGTTGGTTATTTGCTTTAGAGCCATCAGAATAGTTAAGAACTATGTATTCTAGTCAGCTACCATGGCTCCTGAGGATCTTTATTATATTAGAACAACTTTGTCGTGTTTATGTCCATTATTGGCATGGATGAAGTTTCCAGACCAATTATTTCAGATAATGGATTTGATTTAGTCTCACTTAATGTTCCATTAGATTTATTTTATGTCTTTGCCAGAAATGTGACAGAAGTGCCTACGGTTTTCATTACTTCTGATCAAGTCAAGTGTGATTTGGAGATATCCCACTACTGAGCATGTTAAATTGAATCACTTAATTAAGGTTATCTGTGACAGATTTCTTTGTTGTCAACCTACTCATTGCACTTTTTTTGGGGAAAAATATTTTTAACACTTTTATTAAGACGAAATTTATCTTAAGAGATATTAAATATAGAGTTACATAATATATTTTAAAATTAACTTTTTAAAAAGAACATTATAACCCAGTGTTTCATTACACAACATTCGGAATATTAAAATCAACACAGATTTGACATCAAGTCTTATTCTTGTTTTATAGATAAGGCAACTTCCTGGTTATAGTGGTCATGGATGATGGTTGTGGTGGTGATGATGGTGTAGATAGTAGGAATGATGGTTGTGGTGGTGGTACTGATGATGATAGTGGTGGTAGAGCTGGTGGTTATGATGGTGGTAGAAATGTAGATTATCATTTGCCGAGGGCTCTAGATTTAAACTGGTTCATTCCAACTTTTATCACAGGTATCACATTGATATCTCCAACTTTCTTCTACTACTGCATTAACATACTTACGTTTTCATCATGTTATATGTATCCTTAATCTCTACCATTGATAAGTGGCTCTTGCAATGACAAATTACTAACTTCATCATTCAATGCTTTCATTACATACTTAAATTGGTTTCAAAAGTATACATCAAATCCTCTTGGGAAACAAGTTTTGCAATTGCCTTTACGTTCACAGACTCCACTAATATCAAAAGGAACATTTTCCCAACTCCTTCCAAGAGAGTTGTTTCACACATTTATGATGAATTCAGATTGTTTTGTCATATTCTATATTCCATTTTTGAATTCTCCTAGCTCCTTATATAATTTATTTCTAATTTGCATTCAATAAGTTCTCACATTGTGCTATAATGTTCTATGGATTTTGACAAGAACATAATGTTATACATCCATGTTATGATATTAGAAGAGTTTTACACTCTAACAAATCTCATTTTTCTGACATCTTCAACATTATCTCTTTCCAATCCTTGGAAACTAAAGATATTTCACCATCTCTAAATCTTTGATGTTTCAGAATGTCACATAAGATGAAGCATACATGGTATAGCCTTACCTAACTGACTTCTTTTCAAGTATATTTAAAAAATCACTTGTGTTTCTGCTACTTAATTTTATGCTCTATAATATTTTTATGTTTATGCCTAAAATACCTTTATAAACCTACTTACTGAAAGTCATGATTATTTCCAGTTTTTAGTGATTATGAAGATTTGTAACTAATATTTGTAAATGTTATCTTTAATATAATAGTTGCTGTTTATGTTAAATACATAATTATTTCTATATGACACTAAAAATCTTTCAAAATGATCATAGCATTTGGTATTCATTATAGTATGAACTGAGAACTTCTGATTTTTCATTCTCACCACTAATTATAATTTTCATTCTTGGATTTACAAGGTTATTTTGCTGTTTGAATAGATACATTCACTGAAGGATAGTAATGAGTGTGACTTTATAAGCTTATTTACCATGTTTCTTCTTTTTTGATATTTTTGGTTTTTTTCAGATTTTGTTATTTGAATTAGAAACAGGATTGTTTTACATGACAATCCCAGTTCCCTTCTCCCTCCCATCATCCCCTACCATCCCCCACAACTAAAACCCTACCTATCACATATCCTTTCTGCTTCCGCTGGATGGTAAGGCCTTCCATAGGGTGTCATCAGAGTCTATCGGATTCTTTGGGATAGGGCCTAGGCCCACCACCATGTGTCTAGGCTCAGGGAGTATTCCTCTATGTGGAATGGGCTCCCAAAGTCCACACCTATGCTAGGGATAAGTACTGAACTACTACAGGAGGTCCTGTAGAGTTCCGAGGTTTCCTTACTGAAACCCATGATCCTCGGGTCTGGATCAGTCCCATGCTGGTATTCCAGCTATCAGTCTGGGGAACAAGAGTGCCCCAATGTTCAGGTCCGCTGTTTCTGTGGATTTCACCAGCCTGGTCTGGACCCCTTTGCTCTTCACTCTGCATCCTTCTCTGCATCGGATTCCAGTTCAGTTCAGTGATTAGTTGTAGGTGTCTGCTTCTACTTCTGCCAGCTGCTTGATGAGGGATATAGGGTAGCATATAAGTCAGTCATCAATCTCATTATCTGGGGAGAGCAATTAAGGTAGCCTCTCCTCTGTTGCTTAGATTGTTAGCTGGTATCATCTTTGTAGATCTCCAGACATTTCCCTAGTGCCTGATTTCTCTGTAAACCTAAAATGTCTCTCTCTATTATGGTATCTCCATTCTTGGTTTCTTCTGTTCTTCCCCTGACAAAACCTTTCTGCTCCCTCATGTCCTCTGCATTCCTCCTCTTCTCCCATTCTCATTCTGCTAGCTCCCCCACCTCTTCCTGTGCTCCCAATTTGCTCAGGGGATCTTGACAGTTTCCCTTCTCCAGGGGACCATGTATGTCTCTTTTAGGGTCCTCCTTGTTTACTAGCTTCTCTGGCAGTGTGGATTGTAGGCTGGTAATCCTTTACTCTATGTCTGAAATCCACATATGAGTGAGTACATACTATGTTTGTCTTTTTGTGATTGGGTTACCTTGCTCAGAATGGTTTCTTCTAGTTCCATCCATTTTTCCTCCAAATTTCAAGATTCCATTGTTTTTTATGTTTTTTTTTTTTTATTGTTGTTCTGGTGATTAGTACTCCATTGTGTCAATGTACCACATTTTCTCTATCCATTCTTTGGTTGAGGGGCATCTAGGCTGCTTCCAGTTTCTGGCTATAACAAATAGTGCTGCTATGAACATCATTGAAGAGATGTCCTTTTTGTATGAATGTGCTTCTTTTGGGTATATGCCTAAGAGTGGAATTGCTGGATCTTGTGGTAGACTCATTCCCATTTTCGTGAGGAGTCGCCCTACTGATGGAGAAACAAAAGACCCAGGATAGCCAAAACAACCCTGTACAATAAAGGAATGTCTAGAGGCATCACCATGTCTGACTTCAAGCTCTATTACAGAGCTATAGTCCTGAAAACAGCTTGGTATTGGCACAAAAATAGACAGGCAGACCAATGGAATAGATTTGAAAACCCTGACATTAACCCAAACACCTATGAACACATCTTTGACAAATTATCTAAATTTATACGATGGAACAAAGAGAACATCTTCAACAAATGGTGCTGGCATAACTGGTTGCGGACACGAAGAAGTCTGCAGATAGACCCAAGCCTATCGCCATGTACAAAACTTAAGTGAAAATGGATCAAAGACCTCAACATAAATCCAGCCACACTGAACCTATTAGAAGACAAAGTGGGAAATACTTTTGAATTAATTGGTACAGGAGCCTGCTTCCTGAACATTACAACAGTAGCACAGGCACTAAGATCAACAATTAATAAATGGGACCTCCTGAAACTGAGAAGCTTCTGTAAGGCAAAGAAGAATCTAAAATGGCTGAAAGACACATAAGAAAGTGCTCAACATCCTTAGCCATCAGGGAAATGCAAATCAAAACAACTCTGAGATACCATCTTACTCCAGTCAGAATGGTCAAAATCAAAAACACCAATGACATTTTATACTGGAGAGGATGTGGAGAAAGTATAACATTTCTCCACTGCTGGTGGGAGTGCCAACTTGTACAGCCATGTTTCTTCTTTAATTTAGTATGTATCCAAAGGCTTGTCTTTTATAATGAATATGTTTCTTATTTTTTACAATAGGATGATTTATTGTATATTTGAAAGTCAAGTATTTTATATGAAATATATACTTCATACATGTTCTTAACCTAAAAATTTTTCCATGTTGTTAACAAGGTAAGCATTTTTAGGAAGATGTTTTCAATATTGTTAATTACAAATTACCATCTGTTATGTGTGGATGTTTTACTTAAAACCTTAATGTCAAAGTCTTACAAATTTTACATTTTGTTCTTTTATAGATATTTCATAATTCTTATATTTTATAATATTTTTGTTCTATTTTAAAATTGTTATGTAATGCATGTGGTCTATTTATTTGTACTCTTTCTACATATGGTTGTTTACATTTTATTTATGTATTCATTTATTTCCTGACACTACAAATCCATTCTACTTATTCATTCTTAAGCAGTATTTTGTCACCAAGCTGCATCCCCAGCTACATTCATTTTTGAATTGAAAGACAATCATTAAAAAAAGGTGCCTATGTTTTTGGCATCTAGATATTTATTAGCTGTGTATAATGTTCTTATCGCCTTCATCCTTGTTTTTCAGCTGTTTTGTTTATTCATTTTTTCCCAGTCTATTTTCACAACAAGTACAGGACTAGTATTTAATTATCTGTAAAAATGGGGACATACTCGAAATTAAGATCAGTTCAAAATATGACAGTTTGAAATATAACCTCAACAATTGAACTTAAGAAAATCTGTACATCTGTACATTTTCATTTTCTATCTTACACATGAAGAATACAGATATTTTTATGTAGATATTTTTAGTTTAATTATCTAAGTGTTTAGTGAAGTAATTAATTTAATTTGATAACAGATGACAATTTTTGAATTTTTTATTATTTTTATAGCTGGTACAGAAAAGAAAACTTTTTTGTATATTGACTTTTTTAGCTACATATTAACTCATAAATAATTATGAATTTTTAAAAACATATTTTCATTTTTAATCATGTGAAGGCTTACGTGTCTGTGTCAGAATATGAGTAAATGTAGTTGACTAACAGAGGTTAGTAGATTAAATTAGATCACCAAGAATTGGAGACCAAGGTAGTTGTAAGCCTTTGAACATGGGTGTCAGGAATTGAAAACGTGGTTTCTAGAAGAGCAGTAGGCAATAGTTTCTGAGCCATCTTTCCACACATTCTGATATTTTTCATATGTAAATTCTCTGGTTTTCATATATAATCATTTTTATAAATGAACAAAGCAATATATACATATACATCAAGAGAAATACATATTGTTATATGTATATGCTACCCTTTCTATTATAAAATCAAGGACTTTGCCTTCCATTATCCATAATTTCCTTCTGTACTTCATCCAAGTAGACTAATCATTCAAACCTCCCACCTCCTTCTGCAGAGTGTAGACAAGGAAGTTTTCCTGACTTCTTCATGTGTTCTCTGCAACAGACCAGATTTATTCCAAGTCACACATCCAGTGTGCTGGTCTAGTTTGGACTCATTGCCTATTCTGCAAATGGTATCTAGGCCTCTGTTACAACTCCTGCATCATGTCTATTCCCTCAAACAAGTCACACAAATGCCACACCCACCCGTTCCATCCAGCAAGTTCTACCCTCACACTGCAGACATGCATCAGGAATCACACCCTGTATGTGAGTCCATTAACCTTTACACCTGGCACTGCTTGGGTGACCAAGAACCAAAGAAAAGACATCACAGAAACTTAGCATAAAACCAATCATTTCTGGTAAACAAAACCAAACCTCCTGATAATAGTTTGTTATACTCATAGATCAGTGCCCTATCTGACCATCATAAGAGATGATTCTTCAAGCAGTTTATGGGAACAAATTCAGAGACCCACAAGCACACATTATGCATAGAGAGAAAGTATAAATGGGATGTTTCCATCAAATTACTTCCCTCAGAGTTCAGAGAACTACACAGAAGAGGAGTTAAAAATGTCTGTAAGAGCCAGAGGAGATGAAGGACATTATAGGAATAAGGCACTCTGATTCAACTAAGCAAAGTTTATATGAATGCACAGAGAATAAAGTAGCAACCACCGGGCCTACAAGGGGCTATACCACATTCTCTGTATATGTATTTTATTGTTGCCAGCTTCGTGTTTTTATGGAAGTCATGGAAGAGTGAAAAACTCTACTGCTTGCTTTACTTCTCCAGGCTCTACGTGAGGGTTTTACCTCATCTTACTATATTTCATTTTGTCATAATTGGTTTTTATCTCTAAAAGCCTGTTCTCTTCTAATGAGAGATAGAAAGGGAGTGGGTCTGGAGGAGAGGAGGTGTGGGGAAGAACTGGGATAAGTAGAGGGAAGGAAACTGTAATATATATGTATATTGTATGAGAAAATGTCCATTAGTATATATAAATAGAAAATACACAATACATATGTATGGATGATCCCTAACTACATGCTGAATATTTGTCCTCATACCCCCAGATAAGTGTAGGCCATGATCCTCAAAAATGAAACTTCTCTTCGTAACAGATGGAAACCACTACAGAAAGCAACTAATTGAAATGCAAAGGTGTGGAACCCAGTCCAAAGGGATATATCTACAAAACATTCTTGTATTTGACTCTGATAACATTGTAAAAGTGGACATAGAAAGATGGTAAGAGGCAGAGGAACAAAGACTAGTGACCGAGTCTCTCCACAGTATCAGAAATCACACCTATAGAGTCTCAACAACATGACTTCCTAAATATGAGCATCACAGGAAGCATCAATAGACAAACCAAGATACAGAGTAAACCCTAGAGGCCACTACACAGGGAACTGTGTAGAAGCAGCTAGGACATCTGAGAGAAGAGTATTGATCTTTTCTAGGGAAGAGAGCACCAACTGATTTTCCAACAGCAAAGGGTCAGCCATGAAAACATGCATACAAAAACAATATGCAGATCATGCTGGTTTCATTTATGTATATATACATGAATGTTCATAACAAAAATGAATGGAAAATAAGCCATGAATTTGAAAGAGATTAAGACGTAGTATATGGGAGAATTTGGAGGGTGGTAAGCCAAAGAAGATATAATATAGCTATATTATTATTTCAAAATTAATAAAAATAAAAGTAAGAACTTCTAATAGGCTTAAAATAGGTATGAGAGGATGATGTGCCACTTAGTGTAGATGTGCTTCAGTTTTCAATGTCGGTTATTGATTAAGTAACAGCCTTGTTTTATTAGAAAATTATCCTTATTTTTGGCTAAGAATATTATTTTTAATTATAGATTTTTTTGAGAATATTTTAATAAGTGAAACTAAAAAGTGTCAAATCATTTTTTCCCACTTGTCAGGACAGGGTTTTTTCTGTTTCAATAATTTGATGCACTGTAATGATCATTTCAAAATGTTTAACTGTGAATACATTTTATTTAATTTTAATATATTCATTATTTTATGTACTACTTGCATTCACTAATATTTCTTTAAAGGGATTAAAAATGAAAGTTTATGAGATAGGTTCAAGGAGTGATTTTGTTTTGTTCTTTGTGTAATTTTTGTTTAAATTAGGTATAGTTTGTATTCTTTTTTTTTTTTTTCTTTTTGGTTTTTCCAGACAGGGTTTCTCTGTATAGCTTTGGAATGTATCCTGGTATTCACACTGGAGACCAGGCTGGCCTCAAACTCACAGAGATCTGCCTGCCTCTGCCTCCCGAGTGCTGGGATTAAAGGCGTGCGCAACCAAAGCCCGGCTAAGGTATAGTTTGTATTCTTAATTACTGTTTTATAATAATGATCAGAGCAAATGACACTCATTTATTTCTTATTTCTGGAAAAGACAGAGAAAATTTAGTACTATGAATTGTATTCTAAAAAGTTCTCTATATTCCTAAATTATTAGGGTATATTTTATATCATTTCAGAATTTTTCAAAATCCTTTTTAGAAGTTAGAGTCTTTCATTACTGGAGAAGCTATTTAATATAATGAATTTTAAACTACTTTAAATGTTTTGAGCTGTGTGCTATTCAATAATACTTCAGTTCTGATTAATATTTTAGAATATATATATATATTCATATATATGTATATATATATAGTGACAATAAATTATTATATGTTGATGGATGCCATTGTGTGTGCTATTACAATTTAGTTAATTAATCTACTTATTGACTGAGCCAATTGATTGGCATTTGGGTAAATTCTAATTATTCTCACTGAATTAATACAAAAAGATGACATGAGAGTGGGAGTGTGGAGGAGAGAAATGAGAAAAGAGATCAATGGACACTGGAATGAGGAGAATTGCGTGACACTGTCAAAAATAAAAGGCTTGAATTGAGGGCATTTAAATTCAGGATATGTAAATATATAGAGTATGCAAATAATTCATGGATTGCATATAAAAAGAAAAAATAAAATTCCAAGACTTCTGGAGAAATCTTTAATGTATATGAACTACCTGATTTCTTGGTTATAAAAGAACAGAAATGGACAAAGGTGTTAGATTGTCTTTACCCACTTTAATCCTTGTTCTGAGTTCAGATGTCATACTGTGTTCCTCTGCACAGAAGATCATCAAGTCCACTGAAATTTTGCATTTTCTAAGACTCAGCATTGTATCCTTGTATGTACCTTGGTCATTTTTCTGGCTTACACCAGGGAACTTTCCAATTCACCCTCAGTATAATGACACTCAATTGTCCAGCTCACCAGTATCTCATTCTTATTAATGTACATTGCAAACTTCAATTGCATATTCTAATTGTAATTATATTTTATTTCTGAGATAAGATCTACATTTTCAAGTACACAGAAAAGTTCATTTCATAGTGAGGCATAATTTCACCAAACATGAATGGTTTATCTATCTTATCCCTCTCACCAAAAGACAGTCTTTAAACTAATAATCTTACTTTTATAAACATTAGAATTTGACAGTAACCCATTAGTATTTATTAGATTAAAATATGAGAAATACATGACTTCATGCTTGTTTCTACCTTCATTATGTTAAAAACATGTAGAAAAATAATTATAAAGTCGGTTGATGTTGAAGTTTATCAAATAATTTCTAAATTATGAACTCTTTATAATGGGTACTTTATGATGGTATTTCCAAGATAAAGTAAATAACTAGCAGTGTACAAATTTATGACAGTAGATTATTTTACTTTCAAAAGAAAAAAAGCCCTAAAATTCAGAATTAACCAACATACCATATGGCATGTCCTCATTCACTCTTTCATGGAGAAAGAACTTATCATTTATTCATCTTTCCCTCTGGTGACATTCCTTTATTAATATTCACAAGTAATTTCCTCCCCAGTTTGTAGAAATCAAGCTATATAATAGCCACAGACAGGTATGATGAACCAATATTAATAACAAACATCTCAGGGTGCGGTCTGTATATTAGTGCTTCTTGTGTATATCTCTAGGTCATATTTTTTTCAATTTTTCCAATTATATTGAGCATTGTAAAAGTCCATTTAATGTCAAGTAAAGCCTTTTTTGCTTAAAACAAGCTAATTTGTTGTGTCACAGCCAAAAACATGTAAGTAATTATGAATGAGGTACTATATACCAATACTATATACCTATTCTATTCTTTCTCCTAAGGTAATAATGTACAATTCTAACAACTGGAAGATTAAAACTTACCTTCAGTGTTTCCATTTTATTGTTTTGATGAGAAATATATTACAATTTCCTTTAAGTAAATACAATCAAAATTTGTATATCACTTAGAATGAATGGTGTTTTGTATTCTCCAAATAATAAATCACTTATCTTCCCTGAAGCAGCACATGAATCCTAAAAACTGTACTTAATATAGTGTAACCTTGCCATCTAAAATTTCACAATAAAACCCTCATAGATTATATGAGCTTTAGTAGTCCCCATATATTATTTTAAAAATCTGAGATCTTTTAAAACCAGGCAATCTTTGTCTTCTTAAGTTCATGTAAATCATTTGTATGTATACATGCATGTATGTATCAAGCTATCTATCATCTATCTGTTTATCTATCTGTTTGTTTATTTGGTGTGGAAGATAAAACAGAATAGAACTTCTTTTCATAGCTTTCTTAGTTTGATATTCTCATCAAACTGTACAGTTTGCAGCTCAATACGTTTCAGTTGTTAATAGGAGCTATAGGTCAAAATTAATAAAATATGTGTATTTTGTGTATGTGAAAATTCAATTTATCTATGCATATTCATGAAGACTTTCCTATTACTATAGTTTAAAATAGTAGTGATCAAATACTTGATGATTTCCCAATACTGAATTTTGTTTATGGAAAAACAAATTAAAGCTATTGTCAATACTGGTTATACTTCAAAACATAAATATTTAGATAACTAATTTTCATTTTTTATACTTATTTCCTTCATATAAGATAGAATTTTAAGTCACACAGAGATGTGATATTTGATTATCTTCTTACCTAAAAACAATTATGATGTTTCAAATGACAAAGCATAAATAATAAACATGTTATCACTTTCTAGCATTTGAATTTCATTACCTTGTCAAAATATAGCTACATGTAAAAGGTACAGATGAATTAATCTTTGCTTTCAAGAAAACTATTTTGATATGCATTAACTTTCAATTACTTTCTTCAGTCCTAAACTATTGATATATCCTTCATCATTATAATGTCCAATAACACAATCAAATAGCACCCCATCCTCAGTATGGTGATAATATATTTTAACACCAAAACTTTATCATATTGAATTCTAAGAAAATATACATGCCCTCAGTAGGGTGAAAAATGCATGTAAGTTTTGACTTTGGATCCTGTAATTGTCAGTTTTATATTTTAGAAATATCAAATATTTTCAAAACATTCCTTATTGCATTGATGTGCATGGCTTGAAATTTTTCAAAAATATTTTAATGAAATAAAACATTTTCTTTCATATTGTCAATACCTGTGAAGTTATTACCAAGATAAGAATATAATTTATTTTTATAAATAAAAATTGATGGATGTGACATAACATTTTCATAGAATAGATTTAATGAGGTATTATTAAAAATATTTATATCTTCATAAAATTAATATGAAAAGTTCTTCATATGAAATATTTAACAAATATTCACTATTACTTGAAGAACTATATTTTAATACATTACATTACTATACATTACTAATCAAACTTACAGCTACTTTCAGTATTATTCAACAATTTTTATCTTCTACCAGAACATTTATATTAATATTCAAAAATATATCACCACATTTGAATTTGACATGAACAGGTCATAAGGTAATAAGGACCACCCAGATGTCTCAGTAGATGAAAGGATGGAGACAACCAGAGTTCTATCACCAGGGTTCATGCAGTGGAATCAGTAAACTGACTGCCATAAATTGTCCTCTACCCTTAATGCATTCACTGTGGTACACACACACACACACACACACACACACACACACACACACACAACTTCCCACATAAACAATAAACAAGTAACAAATTAAGTTGATTGTCTTAGTATATTTTCACAAAACTCATAGCTTTCTTTATTTGAGACAAAGTGAACCTGACAAGACAAACCAAAATTGATCACAAACATTCTCAGCGAAGTCATCTAGTTGAAAGATGATTAATCTGGCATAAAGGTATTTGACTTATTTTCTTCCACTGAGAAGGCTTTTTAATGGTCAGATAAGATCAATGTATCTAGAGAAATTATCAGTATGAATACTGCAATAAATTACTTTTTGCAGCCAATACCCAGAACATTCTGTGGGTGGTACAACAACCAAATAAACCTATAGACCTGCCGTTAATGGTTTCACACTCATGCCCCACTAATGAAAATTGACAAAAAGACAAATAGTATGCAAAGAGGGCATAAAGGTTTGAAATCTAAATTGGACAAATTAGCAGAGAAAGTTAATAATCTGGAAACTGCAATCAATGACCCAGAGGAGCTGACAGCAAACATCGACTCTGTCATTACATGATCCTCCAAGGAAATGATACACTCTAAAAAGCCTGCACTAGTGGGAGAAAGGCAAAGGTAAAGTTTTGAGATTTTAACAACAAACTAGTGAGAACTACACATGCTCCATAAATGACTTTAACTCTGGGGAGCAGAGAAAAACATCCAGCTCAAGGAAAAAAAATGATGATTCTAAAGTCAGGTAAGTGAACACAGGAGGAAGTAAGCAGATCCCCCAGGAAAGAACACAATGGGGGACTTGCACTGATTTATTATATGCCTGATTTTGAGCTAACAACCAAGAGCTTTTAAGTCAATGTGTTACAAGAACCTGAAATGCATTTCTAATTGTCTTTTTAGAAATAGTATTATAATCATTTTCTGCATGGAAGGAGTGTTGTACACAATACTAAAAGTACCCAAGGGACTGGTAACTACAGAGTTAGAAGTCCTTATTAAAACAATCAACCCAAACTTGATATTATATTAGTTTTCTTTTGTTTTGGAAGGGTAGGGTTCAAGACAGGATTTCTCTGTGTCTTTGGAGCCTGTCCTGGAAACTTGCTGTTTAGACCTTGCTGGACTGCAAATCACAAAGATCTGCCTGTCTCTGCCACCTGAGTGCAGTGATTAAAGGCATGCACCACCACCACAATGCTTTTATAAGTTTTCTTAGATATATTATGTAGCCTAGGCTGTCCTCTAGTGATGACCCAGAATCAGCCTCCAGAAAGTTGGAAGTTGGGGTTTATGTAGTCATACATTTCTAAAAGTGTTTGTTTTCAGTACTGAAGTTTGTATCTAGAGCTTGGAGCATGGTAGGTAGGCACACTGCAACGGAGCTATATCAGAACTCTAATTTTTAAAGGTTACTATCTCAAGATAAATTCTACCCCATCATTTGACTTCATTTTGATTCCATAATCAGTTATATTACATAATATCCAAATGTACCCCAAATTTTACTGCAATCACTTGGAGATGCTTGGATTCATTTAGAAATTAACATCCATGAAATAAATGTTGCTTGAATATTCTTTCCTTTTTCAGATTACTCTTTCAATTAAAAATAAATAATTAATTAAAAATCAAGGATTGGAGATATAGTCCTAGTAACGAAAATCCTCTTTGTCTTCCACACTATAAAGAAAACTCCAAAATTAATTCAGACCTTTCAGTATCATTACTCTGTGTTTTGATATTCTCTTAAAGTGTGTCATAACCTGTGATATTATTTGCTTTCAAGAAAGTCTTGCTGTTACTTTGCAATATGTGTTGGTATTATTCATTCTTAAGAGAAAAGGATCAGGAAATGCTCAGAACAGACCATGAACACCAGTAATAGTTGTAGGTATGAATGATAATTGGCTTTAGCAAGTCATAGAGACTTACACCAGGTCCACAGAGGATGTGAAGGCAGTCCATGTATGTCAACCTTGAAGTCCTTGCAAGGAATGACTGTGTGAATCCATGGAGGTGAGAATATCAGTACCCAAACACAGAATATCCAATGAGGAGATCTACAGGCATAAAATGGACTTAGTCCAAGAAGAATATGTGCTTCGGGCAGCAGAGCTGGAGCAAGCACTTTGGAGCTGAGATGTACCAATTAAAAGCCCCAAACACCAGAAATGTGGCTGAAAGCTTTCATGTTTCCTTTGCTCAGCATTTTTAATCTTTTGAGTAGCTTTATTGGAGTGGAAATCTATTATTTCCCATTTTGAGTTTTAAATATGGTTTTTAGATTGTGTGGAAATTCATAAGTGAGGCATTATATTATCACTTTTTAATAATTTCCTTTTAGTTTACATACTAACCCTGCTTCCCCTCCCTCTCCCTTTCCTGCACATTGCCTCCCCCTTCCCACCCGCTATGCATTCCTCACAGGGGGTCAGACCTTCCTTGTGGAGTCAAAAAGTCTAGCAAACCAAGTTGAGACAGGACCAAGCCCCTCCTTCCTGTATCAAGGTTGAGCAAGGTGTCCCACCATAGAGAATGTGCTCCAAAAAGCTACTTCATTCGTATGGGAGAGGTCCTGGAGGCCCTGCCACCCTAACAGATCAAATCATATAACTTCCAATCACATTCAGAGAGTCTAGTTCTGTCCCATGCAAGTTTCCCCAGCTCTCTATCCATAGTTTCTGAGTTCCTAGCTCAGGTCAGCTGTCTCTGTGGTCTACCCCATCATGCTCTTATCCCACACCCTTGTTCATATGATCCCTCCTCCCTGAAGTTCAGATCTGTGGGGTACTTTGCTCTGGGTCACTGCATTTGCTGCCATCAATTTCTGCATGTATGTTCTATGGTGACAATCTGGCTAAAGGGGAAGGTCAGTTCAGGTATCCTCTACACTCTTGTTAGGAGTCTTGTGGATTCATGAGAATTTCTCTTTAGCAACTATTCCTCTCCAACCCCATAATGGCTCTATGTATCAAGCTATCTCATTGTCCTCTCTCTCCCCCTCTCCCCCTACTTGGTCTTCTTGATCCCTCATGTTCCCATCCCCCATCCCCTCCCTATTGAACAGAGGTGAAACTATTAAAAACCATGCCACCTTTTAATTTATTCCATATAAATTTTGTATTGTTATATGGTGATGACCCTATAGAAACAAGATGTAGAATATGGCTTAAACTAATCTGGGGGAATGCCAAGCTGACACAGGAGAAGAGTTATGATATCAGTCTCACTCATCAATAGGATTTGATGAAGAATCTCCATGATTGTGTCTGCTGAGAATTTTCTGGGATTAAAGGCATGCACCACCATCACCTGACTATACTTTTCTTCTTTAATGCAAAATAAGATTCAGAAATAGAAATGATCATAATGCAAAAGAGTTAAAGTGATGGAGGAGAAATTTGTCACATATGAGTATTGGGTTTCATATGACTGAAACTGCATTCATCATATTCGTTATATGACTCTCTTCTAGGAAATTAAATTACACAAATACATCAATATTTTGTAATACCATACATATTTTCATGCAATTCATAATAAACCAGAATTCACATATAAGTGATCAATATCAATTGTTTAAAAAGTACATAACTTCTGTATAGTTAAATAACACAAGGAATAAACAGCAAGTTCCTATGATTTTACTTCGTGTTAGAGTCAGTGGAACAGGACATATTTAAAGGGTGGGTTACTGCTACTTTGTAATTACTGTATTATTGTTCTTATGTAAAATGAGCATAATGTGTTCATTTATATCTCATTAAGTAGTTCTATAAAAGTTTCACTAGAGAGTGTAACATTATGGAAGATATTAAATGCATAAGGTCTGAAAATTGCCCTTTTGTAAACACAGGAATCATAATTCCCTAGAGACTATGTGCTCTTGAAGACTCTGGCTTAAACTTCAAAGATTTCCAAACAAATTCAACAAATAAAGTTTCAAATTGAATGCATAAGCATAATTTTTCAGGGAGGAAGCCATTGACTGGAAAGCACAGCTAAATATGTAATAATATTTTAATGCTAGGAAGAAGTGGGTAAGGCAATTACATAGTTAATTGATGCTTTCTAATTAGTAAAAACTCATTAAAAATTCACTGGGTTACATATTCTTTCAACAACAAAAACTATGTCCTATTATACTGTAAGCAACTTATCTCATTTTATCATGGATATCCCAAACCCTATTAATTTTAATTCTGTTACCTAATCTTGAATGTCAGTTGAACTTAAACATAGTTAAGGTTTGAAACATGTGCAAAGATGTGAATATCAACCTAAGAAAGCTATGAAAAGAAGCAAGTTCTATTCTGTTTCTTCTTCCACATCTGTTTATGACTCTTAAAATGCTATCTTATATGAAGAAAATAAACATAAAGATAAGTTAGTCATCTAAATATTTATGTTTTGAAGTATAACCAGTATTGCCAGAAGCTTTAATTTGTTTTTTAATGAACAAATTTCCAATATTGGAAATCATCAAATATTTCATCACTGCTATTTTAAACTATAGTGATAGAAAAGTCTTCATGAATATACATAGATAAAGTGAATTTTCAATATAAAAAATCCACATATTTTATTAATTTTGACCTATTGTGCCTTTTAACAATTGAAACTGTCCAGTTCCAAGTTGAGATCAAGATAATTGTTTAATATAAAGGATTAAGTTTTAATTCTCCAAACCAATTATATTTAGAGAAGTCACCTGCCATCATACCAAATATCACCATACTAATAATCTAGAATATTAAAATATAAAAATACCATTCAATAGCATATGCTCAAAGAAATATGTCTCCAAATAGAAGTTTAAATTAAAGTGGTTATAATTAACTGGTTAAGTTTCCCCATTCTCATAAACATGCCAAAAATACACGCATACACACACACACACACACACACACACACACACACACTATATATATATATATATATATATATATATATATATGCATATATATATATGCATCTTATGATATCAAGACACCAGTAACTACTGAAATTTTCATTAAAAGTATGGGTCTTTTTTTTTTTACTATGTGTACAGTTGCTGATCAACCTTATGTCTTCAGTCAAATTCAATAAGACACATTTTGGTGCAAACAGTTTTAAATAACAAAATTCAGGTTTTAAAAGAGAGTTAGAATATTAAGGAAGCCAATGCACTGATCATATCACACAAAGACATCATATAATACTTGAATTGTAGATCTTAGATGTGTTGGAGAAAGCTAGAAGTCTTTATGTGACTGCAAATAAGCATCACTAACAGATTAGCCTGTTAATAACTATTTAGAAAATCTGAAGGTTTGTAACTCAATTTGCTGTGATTGGCATTGTGAGGATAATATTTGTATATACAACTGTGAAGGGAGGGATGAAAATAGTTCTTTTAGCATCAGTCTTGACACACAGCTGTTTACTGTGCTCACTGACTCATTATGAGTCAGATAGAGAGAATCACAATTAGGTCTCTGTTCTTCCAAAGTTCAGGGATGTCCTCGTATTATTGTCAAAAATATTCCAACAGCATGGAGAAAATGCTATATAAAATATTATCATTTTGTTCAAGGCTTTCCTAAGAAGTTTCCTATTCTTGAGTCTCAATTTGTATAATTATGAGCCATTTCATGTCCTTTTCTCATTTTGACACAACGTTGGAGCTATGAGAATTTGAGCATCCTTATATAAGACACCAAAGATTAGAAAAAACTCTACTATAGAGCTATAGTTATAAAAATAGCTTGGTATTGGCATGAAAACAGAAAGGTGGATCAATGGAATTGAATCAAAGACACTGATATCAGTGCACACATATTTGCATATCTGTTTTTTGACAAAGAAGCCAAAATGGTACAATGGAAAAAGCAAAACCTCTTTTAAAAACATTTCTGGAATAACTGGATGTTAACATGTAGAAGATTCCAAATACATGCATTTTTATCACCATGCACAAAACTCAAATACAAGTGAATCAAGCACCTTAACATAATTCCAGCTCACTGAATCTGATAAAAGAGAAAGTGGGACGTAGTTTGTAATGCATTGGCACAGGAGACCACTTCCTAAATAGAACACCAGTAGCACAGACACTGAAAGCATCAATCAATAAATGGGACCTCCTGAAACTGAAAATATTCGGTAAGGCAAAGGACACTGTCAATAAGACAAAACTTCAACCTACAAAATGGGAAAAGATCTCCATCATTGGACCCACCAAAGCCTCTGAATGTGGGTGCCAGGTAGGAGGGCAGGGAAGCCTATGGGACCTCTAACAGTGGGCTAGTGTTTATCCCTAAAGCACAAATGGATTTTGGGAGCCCCTTCCCTAAGGAAGGATACTATTGTAGCCCAGATACAAGAAAGAAGGGTTTGTTCCTACCCCAAATGATGTGACAGATTTGATGATACCAATGGAGGGCCTCAATATCCTTGGGGGGAGTGAATGGGGGTTGGTGGGGGGCAGTGGGGAGCATGGAAGGACAGGAGAGCAAGGGAATGAGGGATTGATATGTAAATAAGAGTGCATCTAAAATAGAAAAAAAAATCACAGGACAGCAAAAAATATCTGACCAAACCCACATCTGACAAACCTGATCTCCAAAATTTATAAAGATCCCAAGAAGCTAGGCATCAAAATACAAAATAATCCAATTGAAAAATGGAATACAGATCTAAACAGAATTCTCAGAAGAATAATCGCAAGTGGCCTAAAGACATTTAAGGAACTGCTCAATGTCCTTAATCATCAGGGAAATGCAAATCAAAATAACTCTAAAATACCAGCTAACATCTGTCAGAATGGCTGAGATAAAAAATACTGAGGACAGGTTATGGAAGAGAGGATGTGGAATCAGGAGACCACTTCTCCACTGCTAGCCAGAGTGAAACTTGTACAGCCATTTTGGAAATCAGTATGGCAGTTTATAAGAAAGTTGAGAATCAAACTATGTCAAGACCCAGTGATAACACTCTTGGGCATTTATCCAAAGGAGGTTGAACCATAACATAAGGACATTTGCTCAACAATGTTCATAGTAGCATTATTCATAATAGCCAGAATGTGGAATGCTCCTCAACTGAAGAATGGATAAGGAAAATGTGGCACATTTACACAACGGAGTACTACTCAGTGGTTAAAAAAAGTGACTTCATGAAATTTTCAGCTAAATGAACACAAATAGAAAAATAAAACCATCATGAGTTAGGTTAATCAAACTCAGAAACACACAATATGTACCCATAAGTGGATATTAGATGTAAAGCAAAGGATAACCAGACTAAATACACAGCTCTAGAGAAGCTAGGCAACAAGACGGACCCTAAGAGAAACACAGGATCAACCTGGGTATGAAAATTAGATGATAACTACAGTGAGTGAGGGATGGTAAGGGAGAGGGGAGGTGTAATGATAAATCTTTACATCAGCGGCCTGAAACCCCGCTGCCACATGGTCACCCAAAATAACAGAGTCCTATATTAATTTACAATGCTGCTGACCAATTGACTAGGATTTCTTATATGCTAGTTAAGTCTTAATTATCATAAATCTGTATATTTTATAAGACTTATCTTATCAAGGATGCCTTCTGCTAGCTTCCTCTTCCCGGGATCACATGGCAGCTCCAGAGCAGAGAGCAGGAGGAAGAAGAAGTGCAGGAGAGCAATTTCCTGCTTATATTCTGAGTCTGCCTGCTCTGTCACTTCCTTCCTGGATCACAAAACTACATTTCCCAGAATCCTCCTTGATTCCTAGTTCTGCCTAACTGCTTCTTCATTCGCCAACAGTATGCTATTCAACAACCAATAAGATAAACATACACAGAAGGACATTCCTCATTGGAGAGGGTTGAGAACAGTAGGGAAAGAGATGGCCTAGGCATGGAGGGATGCAGTGGAAGAGTAATAAAAAAGACATCTTAATAGAGAGGGCCACTATAGGCTTAGGGAGAAACTTGGTGCTCAGGTAATTCCCAAGAACCCATAAGGAGGAACCCAGCTAAGACTCCTAACAATAGTAGAGAGAATGCCTGAACTGGCCTACCCCAGTAATTGGTGAATACATCAGCTATCATTATAGACCCCACATACAATAATTTATGCAACCAGACACAGAAATCCACAATTAAGAACCAGTCTGTGCTCTGGGAAACCAGTTGAAGAGAGGGAGAAGGAAACATGAACAAGGGAGAACAAGATCCTGATGGAGAAATCAGCAGAAACAGCTGAACAAATCTTGTGGAAACTCGTGAACTCTATGCCTACAACTGTGGAGACTTCAAGGGACTGAACTAGGCCCTCCATATGTGGTAGACAATTGTGAAGCTTGGACTATCAGAGGAGCTCCTGGCAGTAGGACTGTGATACATACCTGGTACATGAGCCAGCTTGTTGGAGCCCATTCTTTAGGGTGGAATGACATACTCAGTGATAGTAGTATCACAATATAATCCTGGTGCCTGAGCTAGCTTTTGGAGCCCATTTCCTATGGCAGGATGCCATGATCAGCCTTAATCTACATTGTTTCTTAAGAAGAGTTTTACTTCAGAAGCAAAGAGGATGCAAACTAATTGTAAATGTATCTTTACTCATCTTATTTGTGAACTGGCCCATTCTGTTGAGGCATTTTCTCTCTGTTGAGATATGCATAAACTGAACTCATTGTTCTCAAATTACATTTTTCCAGAGTTTAGCCTTTCTGAGTCAAACTAAATATGTTATCTTAAAATGATCTGATGTTATCAAAAATTAACAGAAATGCCAATGAAGCTACAAATACAGACAAAGCAAAGTGGAGATTGGGAGAGGTAGATACCAAAGTTAAAATGTAATTTAGTGAGCTTTACTGTTAGATAGTAGAATACATACCCTTGCTTGTTTCTTAGTTGCACTTGCATGGAATGGGAAAGCTCAGTCTAGATGATATCCCTGCATGGATCAGGGGCATGTGCATGAAGTCCCACAGCTAGGACCTTCTAACCATTTATAGATTCCAGAAAAGGAAAAGTCATTTTTCTGTAAGAGTGATGCCACCACCCAGATTGTATCCTTACCTTTTTTTATTATTAATTCAAGTTAGGGAACAAGCTTTTTTCACATGTAAGTCCCTTCTCCGTCTCCCTCCCCTCACCCCATCCCTCCTCCCCCACCCCAACCTACCCCCACCCCATCCACCCACCAATCCCCAGGCAGGGTAGGGCCCTCAACAGGGGCTCTGCAAAGTCCACCAAATCTTCCTGTGCTGGCCTGGGCCCTTCCCCATGTGTCCAGGGCCAGAGTGTATCCCTTCATGTGGGATGTGCTCTCAAAGTCCCTTCTTACACCAGGGGAAAATGCTAGTCCAGTTCCAGAGGCTCCCTGGAGTGCAGAGGCCTCCTTATTGACATCCATGTTCAGGGGTCTGGATCAGTCTTGTACTGGCCTCCCAGATAGCATCTGGGGTCAATGTGCTCTCCCTTGTTCAGGCCAACTGTTTCTGTGGGTTTCTCCAACCTGGTACAGTCCCCTTCACTCTTCATTCCTCCCTCTCTTCAACTAAATTCCAGTGTATCCTTAACTTTAAGACTAGGCTCTCCATATGTGGGAGACAGTTGTGAAAACTGGACTAGCTAAGGAACCCCTGGCAGTAGGACCACTCACTATACAAACCTGGTACATGAGCTAGTTTGATGGAACCCATTCATTATAGTGGGATGCCATGCTCAGCCTTAATGCATGTGAGAGAGGCATGCCCCTGTCCCAAGTTATTGTGCCAGACTATGTTGACTCCTCATGGGAGCCCTTACTTATGAGGAGGAGTGGTCTTGGGATGGTCTAGAGGGGAAGTGAGGGGGGGTTGGGAGAAGTCAAGAAGGGTGGGAGGGATAACTCTAGTTGTAATTTAAAGTGAAATAAAAAAAACTGGGAAAAAATTTAAAAGTATTTCAAATCCCATAGCCAGTAGTGTGCTGACCATTGTCCATGGTGCTGAAGCTGTTGTTACTGACTTTCAAAATCGACCATATAGGAAAATTCTCTGCTTTTTTTTTTTTTTCCTGCTGGTTTTTAAGATGATAACTTCAATAGATATCTATATATATTTCAATAGACACTTCAATCAACTTATCTAATTTAGAGAGCTAATGTTGAGAGGAAACCATACTGCTATTTCATTCTGTCTTACACCCGTGAAGACATGAAGGAAAGTCTATTCTCAAATTTGGTATCACCATTCAGACTGAGCAAAGGGTCTCACCTGAATAAGTTATTGAATCAATGAGGTAATTGGAGCTACTTACAGGATCATAGGTTAGGGATCATATGCAGGAGTATGGGAAGCCCACACCACCATGGGTGTCAGCTCATGAAGCTATAACCATTGAGGTCCATGCTAAAGTTGCAGAGAACACGACTGACAATGTTCTCCATTGTCCCTGTAATTTCTCTCTGCCTTTATAACTTAGGGTAGGGTCTCTTGATTCTCACAACTTTCTTGAGTTTCTTTACCCTAATATGCTTTGTAGCTTTCCAAGTTTTATGACTTTCCCATTCCCTCCAGGAGGAAATGTTTCAATTTGATGAATTAGTTCCAAACAAACAGTATGATATATAGAGTAAGTTTTGTCTGTAAAACAAGAAAATATGTTGCCAGGGTGAAACAGAATTAGGTACAAACAAGGTCTCCAAGGACAGCTAGTTATTAAAACCTATCAACCTATTGTAATCAAGCCTTTGTTAGTATATAAAGTACTTTTAAAATTAACTATTGAGTTTTATGTGTGTGAGTGTTTTGCTAGTATGTATGTCTGGGCACTGCATTCATGTCAGATTCCCACAGAAGCAAGCAGAAGGCAGAAGGCATTGAATTCCAAGTAATTAGGATTACTGTTGCTTGTAAACTGTCATGTAAGTATTGGGAATAAAATCCTGATCCTCTGCAAGGACAATAAGGTCTCTTAACCAGTGAGCCATCTGACCATAGGCTATTCTTTAAAAGAGTGATATCAGCAGATTATGAACGGATAATATCAGGAATCACTTATACATTGTGTTTATTTGAGATCAGTATTTTAACAACATAGTCTTTACTTAAACAATTGTTAAGTTTAAATGGGGACTAATTTTAATTCACAGAACATCTCAATCTATTAAAATATCATTGTCAATTTTTAAATAAGTTAAATGATCACCCTTTGACACTTAAAATGACTAAAAGGTAACAGGTTAGAGACTGAAGACATAGTGAGAAAGAGGAATTTTCATTTCTAAAAGTTTTAGATGTATTTATTTTACTTTACATGTATGCATGCTTTATCTGCATGTATGCATGTGTACCATCTCTGATTCCTGCAGAGATAAGAAGAGGGTGATAAGTTACTGGAAATTGAAGCTGGCTGTAAACCACTATGTGGAGTTCAGAGAACTATATCCCAGTCTGCAGCAAAAGCACTAAAAAGGATCTAATAACCACTGACGAATCTCTCCAGCACCCTAAGTTTTTGATTTTATTAATATCATATACACATCAGACTCTAAAGACAACCATTAGTAAATGTGTCATCAGGATTCATTAACAGAACAATTGACTAAACTGAATTATCAAAGAATAAAGAGTCAAATCTCAGAAATCTAATAGAGTAATAAAACTTACTGCATTTGGAGCAAAGGTAGCATTCCATTTGAAATAAGGACAACAGTGTCAATTTTCCAGCTTTTGCTACTAAATTAAAAGATGTATGTACTGGGAAATGACCATATCATTGTGTCTTTTGCTTCCATATACACATGGATGTTTCAATTTTTGTACATTTGTATGGATAAGAAAGGAGATAGAAATCAAGCATAAAAATAAGAGGCTAGGTGACACAACCCAAGGCAGAACAGGAGATGAGGCCATCTAAAGTGAATACTGAAGCAGTATTGTAAATGCAGTTTGATAAGTGCCAGGTATTAAAGTGGCAATCTGGATGATGTTTTCTTTTACCTTGTCCATTTTGAAAGTAAAATCATATAACATGGGGCAGTACCCTTAGTAAATATTGTTGTTATGCATAATTTTAAGAATAAGGACTATGTTGTTCATCAAATCCTTACAAGTTAGCATCTTGAATAATGAAAACTAAATATACATCAGTCCTCAAGTTGCAATTTTTACCAACCCTGGCATCTGAAAACCATTATTCTAATGTATTTATAAACTTTTCAAAGCATGTTTTTGCTTTACATGAGAGTGGGATAAGTAATATCTGTCCTGTGATAAGAATAGTTCACTTGTACAACATCCTTCACATTTAAAAAATCCAGTATTTCATGCAATATTGTTTGTGTTCTCCTCTTAATTGCTTGATTATATTTTGTTTCAGATATATAACACATATTTTTGAAGTACATTCATCAGTCTATAAAAACAGTTTGTTCCCACATCTTCCCTATTGCTAGTAATTCTGGAGTATATGACATGTAAATATATATTTTAATATTTCTGAATAGTTGCTCTGAGGTCATTATATGGAGAAGTGGTCGCTCTGGTTATAACACTATCAGAAATCTGGACATAAGACATAAATTCATTTGACTTTATATTGGTGCCATTGTTACCAACCAGCTTTACTTTACTGGCAGATAAGAGCACTTGTTCTTTTAGAGGACTTGACTTCAATTTTCAGTACACATGTAGTTATTTATAAGCATCTGAGACTCCAGTATAAGATTGCTGACACCCTCTTCTGAAAACCAAAATTACCAGGCATGCCACAGTTTTGCACAGACATATATGTAGCCAAAACATTCATAGATATAAAATAAAGTGGAGAAATCTAAAAATATATAAATAATATTATTTTATTATTATGAAATTACTATTGGAGACACATAAGTAAGAAATTTAAAATATTCCTAATATTTGTATTTGGTATTCATTGATGTTTTATAAACATTAAATGTTTGATCTACATTAACTATTTTATTAAAATATTTTCTTAAGGAGTATATATATAAGCTCTGAAGAGCCATCACTCACAGAAGTAATTTTCTTGCATTTTGGACATTTATGTAATACTAGAATCAATTATATTATCTGAATACACCAATGTTATTTAAAATCATTTATGTATTATCAATAGTAACAATATTTTATTAAGAATGTAAAAAATTATACAGTAGAATAGAAAGACATAAAATATATTGGAGGTCTCACTCCTTAGTACAAATTTTTTTACTTTGGTAAATATTCAGTAAATTTAGGTAGAAGAACATAGAGTTGATCATTCTGTCATGTTTATACAAAGCATCTTTAATTTCAAAGAAAATACATTGTTAGAACTGCTTTGTTGAGAGAGCTTTTCAACAAATATTATATTTCATTAAACTGCAAAACAAATCATGAGTGGCTCTATTTCCTTTTGTGATGCAAAATATTTGGGCCTAGAAAAGTGTGGACAGAGTTTTCTCTTGAATCTCTATTATAAAACAGTGGTAGGTGAATTGGGAATCGTGTTTCTTTAGCAGAGTCACTGTGGCTATAGAAATACTACTGTGAACAGAATCAGAGCAAAATGACTATCAGGAATTATCAATAGCTTAACCTTCATCTCAGCTGTAGGGTACAGACCATAAGAGAATGATTTACCAACAGACTTACTCCACCATAATGAGCCCAAATTGCTTGCATTAAGGTGGGTTTCTATGTCAATTCTTAAAAATTAACGGGGGCATTGTGTGATGAAAAAATAATCAGTACTTCATTCTGATAAATTAAATTTTAAAAGGTTTTCACACCTTCCTAACAACTAAATCTCTCAACATGAGGACCTGGAAAGAGCTAAATAGAACCCGTAATCAAGAAGATTATAGGTGGGAAACAGACTTGAACATTGTCTTTCTAAGTGCTCTTACAAATCTGCACTTGAAAAAAAATCATGAATTTTACTGGAGAGGAAAATCATACCAATTGTGAAGCAGTGATATTTGGCCTTGGAAGACTGCAAGTAGTGCCTGATTATAAGGTTACTGATTTATTTAGGCAACATGCTGCGTGCAACTTGCACTTTCAACTGTCATCTAAACGGTGTTCATCTCTGACTTAACATGTATACAGGTCATTGAAAACCTCAGGGAACCAAATTTAATACTGTTTCAATGGTAAAGAGAGTGTATAATCTATTTGCAGCTCAATTCTGGATGACAGACACAAACGCTTTCTTTCACAGCCATTCAAATTAATTTTTAAATCAAAAGAAACAAATGGTGACTAAGTGGTTAGCCACTGAAGAGACATTTAACCTGTAGTCATTTCAACTTCTTCAAAATATAGGGGAAGAAACAAAACAAGTATTTTCCTGATGACAGTACATTATCTGTATGGATTAGTATTTGTCACAGACAATAATTTTATTTTAAACACCCATTCCCTAAAGAATATGAGATGCATATCTTGGAAGATAACACTGCCACACTTCCGCAACCCTTCTTTCTTTTTTCACTAGACAGACTCCTTAGATATCTCTCCTTTCTTGAGTTTTCTGTAATCTTTCTTGTAATATAGATTTTTCTGTTCATTTTCTGTTATTTTCTTTATTTAAATCAGAAACAAGCTTCTTTTACATGTCAGTCTCAGTTTCCTCTCTCTGTCCCCATTCCCTGACCCCCAATAACCCCCTACCCCAACCCCTTTCTGCTCTCCAGGGAGGGTGAGGCCTTCCATAGGGGATCTTCAAAGTCTGTCCTATCATGTGGAGCAGGGCCTAGACCCTCCTACGCTGAGAAAGCATCCCTCTATGTGGAGAGGGCTCCCAAATTCCATTTGTGTACTTGGGGTAAATACTGATCCACTACCACAGGCCGCATAGAATGTCCAGAACTTCAAACTGACCTCTTCTCTCAGGTGGTCTGGAACAGTCCTATGCTGGTTTCCCAGCTATCAGTCTGGGGCCCGTGAGCAACCCCTTGTTCAGGTCAGCTGTTTCTGTGGGTTTTGCCAGTCTGGTCTTGACCCCTTTGCTCATCACTCTCCCCCTCTGCAACTGGATTCCAGAGTTCAGCTGAGTGTTTAGCTGTGGGTGTCTTGTTTCTGCTTCCATCAACCACTGGATGAAGGCTCTAGGATGGCATATAATGCAGTCATTACCTCTCAGAACAGGAAAATTGTATGCACTTGATTCAAGATAAAATAAATATTTTAAGATATCATATGATAGGTGCTAATCATCAGATTGCTGTTTATTTATTTATTTATTTATTTATTTATTTAATCGAGACATTTCTCTGTGGCTTTGGGGCTGTCCTGGAACTAGCTCCTGCAGAACTGGCTGGTCTTGAACTCACAGAGATCTGCCTGCCTCTGCCTCCCTAGTGCTGGGGTTAAAGGCATGTGACACCAAGGCCCAGCTAATCATCAGGTTTTATGTAATATATATTTAATTTTAAGACATGGTTTTTCTGAGTAGCCCTGGTTGTGCTGGCCCTCACTCTAGCTTGGCTGGCCTTGAACTCAACACATTTGCCTGTCTGTGCCTCCTAAATGTTGGTATTAAAAGCTTGCCCAACTATGTCTCAGCTGTAATACATTTTTATAGATGCAGTATTTTTGTAAATTTCTGTATATGTGCACAATTCATAGGCTTTACTGTGTTTCCAACACTGTTTTTGCAATGCCATGGAAAAAGCACTAAAGAATATTTTATTAGTTTGTCTATTTCTCATATGAATTAGTTAATAGACTCCTGATTAATGTGTTAACTTCTCAAAACTCAGTTGTACCTACATTTGCTTTTTATATCCCTGTACTTGTAGGATGTTTTCCATTTTATTTAAGTATAGGATGGTGTGTAGTGGGTTTAAACTTTCCTTCCATTTATAAATTCACTTTTGTGTGTTTAAGTGGTTATATTTTTTCTGTTTATAAATTGTCCAGAAAATTATATTAATCTTATTGTTATTCAATTGTATATACTTTCATATGTATTTGACTCTCCCATTTTGGACCACACACACTTTCCAACATGTGTACTGAACTAATAAATTGTTATTTGCAAACAAACTATGTAAATTATCCAATAATATAAAAAATCCAAATTTAATAAAGCAGAACAGCATGGATACATAATATGGAAAGAAAATAGCTATGAACATATTAAATTTTCCTTTTCATTAGAAATATATTTGAGAAAATCAACATTTCTCAATGTTAATTATTATTTCAGATAGAAATATTTTCTTTCTAACTACAGTTTTCTCAGGTTAGCACATCAAGATTTGTTTGTGCTTTGTGTTCTTGGCTTTGGATCATTCCCGCCCCCCATATGGTTCTAATGGAAGAAGACTACAATGCTTAAAGACAAGACCTCATAAAGAAATTGAGTTGTTCCAATATGAGATGGGGTTGCCCATGTTGCATATGTTTGCATATGTTTAGTGTAAATTGGTTTTGGAACATCACTCATTGAGTCAGTTAAAAATAAATGTTTGGTATTTGCATTTAGCCTTTCAAAAGTATGATGTTTGTTGTCACAAAACACACAATAATGAATAAAAGATGGTATTAATATTTTGTGAATATTTAGTACTAACGTCATATGTAGATTTGCACATTATCTTATCCTTGCATTGTGGCAGGCTTTGTACAGTGCAGCAGTTATTTTATTTTTCTTGTTGACAAGGATTTGTCAATTCTAAGTCCCCTTTTTCTACTTTTGTGTATTAATTTTTGTCCTAACGCAGAGTAAATTTGGTCAATAGAATCTTTAGTCGAGTCACACTCTTGGTGCGTTTGTTCTCTCACAGAGCCCATCTGTTCCTGGCTCCATAGACAACCAGAATCACAGCTGTTTTACTTGTTTATTGACATACATCAGCATTTGGGCTATGCAGAAATCTGCACATTCATCATTCAGCCAATCATTGAGGAACAGCCCATTTTTCCAGAGCTGATTTCAGAGATTTAAAGCTATGGCTTATGTGTTCATATGCTTCGGGAAATGCTCAAACAGTTACGTTATTTGGAATTTCTTTGGTATTCTTACTTTATTCATATGAATTGGCATGCCATATTTATATCTGTATAAAAAATAGCTTTGTCCTTAAATACTGTTTGTTTAAAGAGTTTAAATGAAAAGTAAATTAAAAACACAAAATTTGGAGCATTTTAAATGTGGGGGTGTTAATGTTCACTTTTAAAATATAGGCATTGATGATTATATATACATGTATACACATACACACCTACATATATACACACCTATACATACTTGCACACATATATGCATGTATGTACATGTACATGTAGACCATAATATAATATTACATTTTTCTTTATAAAATATATTAAATTTTCACATGAACCAATGACATAAAATTCATAATTAGAAGCTGTGTGTGTGTAATTTTGTTTGATAACTTGGAAACTGTATTAGGAGAGTATCAAAACCAAATTTTATTTACTAGAATCAAGGACAGAACCGTTTCTACCTCTCATCTCATATCCTGTAAGTGAAAATGGATGGCAATGTATCACTCTTGTTTACAGCGATAATACCCACATCATATAGCCAGCCTTCTTTGTTACATTATTCACATCTAGGTCATGATGTTTCAGAATACAAAATTCAAAAAAAAAAAAGAACCAAAAACTCATGGTGTCAGTCAGTTCAATGAGATCTAAATCACAAAATACCTTGTGCATTACCTCTTGGATTTTGAAATGCAAATTATATGATTATGATAAAATACATGACAATGATCTCAATTACATTCTTTACCTATAATGATATTAAATGCAAATAAAAACACAACGATAATATGACATGAGTCAGAGAAGACCCCAAATAGAGCCAGGTCTGTTACCTTTAACAGCATTTTTCTATGATTCTCCAATAAGTAAGCTCATATTTTTTTTTTGTGCCAGATACTTGTTTGCGTTTAAACATCCATCCTAAGCTGTGTGAGGCATACTATGATTGTGGCTGGTAATATGACTCTGTGGTTGTTAAGAAGTTGCTGTTCTCTGCATATGAAGACCGGGAAAAGATGATATTTAAATGAAAATGAGACTAGACTAGATTTCTTACAATGATTGAAATATTCACATCTACTATATTATTCATAACCAATTTATCCTAGATATGCCTGAGGAGAATGATTGTTGGTTTTCAAGGTATAGCATCTGCATTGTACTGTTAACCTACATTAGGCATAAGGTAAGTTTTCCTCACTAGAGCTGGATTTATGCAACTCGAATATTGCCTGGCTCTGTTGTAGTCAACATTTCACACTGCAATACAAATGATTTGCTTGTCTGTGTACCTGTGGTGATACTAGGTACACCTGTAAAGAATGAAATGTAAAATTAGCAGAACATCAAGGAACAGGAAAAGGTAATAGGAAAGGTAATTTTTACAATGCCCCCAAAGTCTCTGATATAACCTTAAGGTTTGCTTTGGTTCTCTAACTTTAAAATTTGTTTGTGTATAATAATTCTCCCATAATTCTTCAATAGATACCTTTTAATGTAACATGATTCAAACAAAGTTCAAGTAATCAGAATTGAATTTAACAATTTCAGTATTCACTGATTACCAGATATGACTCCCCACTCATTTTCTTAACAATATTCTTCAATACTTTGGGGTGTTTTGTTTTGGTAAGTTTTATTTTAGCATATTATAATTTAAGAAATATAATTTTGGGTTTGAATTCAAATGTGTTTTTGTTTTATTGTTGTTTTCAAAGATTTATTTTATTTTAAATTATGTATATTCATGTGGGTCTATGTGTTGTTACGTGCACATAACTGCAGGACACTACAAAGGCCAGAAAACATTAGATACCCTGGAGCAGGAGATACGGATATTGTGGTTAATTCGGTGTGGTTCTTGGGAATCCACCTCTGGTATTTAACACTCTGAACAATCTGAACTCTGAACAATCTCTCCAGCTTCCAGAGAACTTCATCTGCAGAGGTATCTGTTTTCTTTTTGGTCTTAGTTAAGGTCTGCTCCAATTTGTTGAAGTGCAACTTTTCTTTCTTTATTTCAATTCTATTTTCATTAGTTTTGTTTGATAGGTAATAGCTTTCAATCAATGTCATATGATATGTGTCAGAAAGCATACAGGAATTGGAGTGATGACAGTACTCTTAGTTCAAAAGAGACAAATTAACTGATATGACTAAAAATGTGTCTATTGTGTGGAAACATTTCAGAGTTTGAGTAAAACTTGTATTTTAAATTATTTCATAAAATCAGTATTTCGGTTACATTATTGTATTGACACACAGAAATGTGCTACTGGAGGGTGACCAGGTTATGCCTTGATTTCTATATAGAAGTTTCAAACTCCTCTTTAATACAATACAATGTACTTTCAAACAGTAGGCTAGAAGAAGGGGAACATTCGGAAATGAAGTTATGTGTGATAATAATATTGTGGATAAATAGTGCTTTTTGAATTTTTGACAAATATGCTGAAATTTTTAATAAAGATTAAGTTGTGATAACTGTTGGATCACAAACTACAGTGTCTTTATGCAATATTTAAGTTTTAAATGTGAAAGCTCACTAAGCATAGTAGAAGTTTTTGAACCTCAGATTCTAACACACCATTTGTTAGATGCAGGACTTGAAGCTGCGCTTTCTTAATTTATTTGAATTTTATGTAATGACAATCGATATCCAGCATTGTATAATATTTCTCAATCACTGCCAGGAAATTTGAATTGAATTGCTAGCTACTTCACAAAGTCTGTAAGTTCCTGTTTAAAAATTGTTAAGCAAACAGTGTGAGGCATTGTATGGTAGAGCTTTGTCATCCAGATGATTGCACCACAGGGTGCTGCAGGTGTCCCTCAATAGGAGCCACATGCTGGAACCACATGATAGACTGAACAGACAACATCTTTACCCAAGATGCCCAGGATAGAAAGACAAGAAGTTTATGCCTGGGTTTGTATGATTACTTCACCAAGTAGATTCTATAAAAAGTTAAAATTGTCAAACAATTATTGAATAGTATAGAAATGGTAATTAATATTTCAGACCATTTAAAGCCACTCTTGACTATCTCTAGAAAGAAATCAGCTCATTAAATTATGTTTTTGTTATTAAAGATAAGAAATAAACAATTCTTGTTTTTACCTATTGACTTAAATACATTGAGTATTGATAACATTTCTGTTTTAGTCTTTCAAATCTTTTTTGAGGATAACAGACTCTGAATCTATTTTATAGATTTATAGTAGAAAGAAATAAATGTGTCTGCACCCAAGATTATCACTAAACAATTTAGCACTTTGAAATATAATTTTTTTACTGATTTCAGAATTTTAACATTAGCAAAGAGTTGAAAAATCAATCATCAATAACACCTCAAGCAAAATTAACTAGAGACTGTTAAACAAAACTGTGATATTAATTTACAAATGACTGTGATAGAAAAAAATATATTGTGTTTAGAAAAACTGTTCTAGTGCCAGGTAGTGGTGATTTATGCATGTCTTTAATCCAAGCAATTGGGAGGCAGAGGCAGGTGGACTGCTCTGATTTTGAGGCCAGCCTGGTCTACAAAGTGAGTTTCAGGACAGCCAGGACTGTTTCCAGAGAAACCCTGTCTCAAAAGAAGAAAGGAAGAAAGAAAGGAAGAAAGAAAGAAAGAGGAAAGAAAGAAAGAGGAAAGAAAGAAATAAAAAAACTGCTAAGCAGTAGGAACTGTATTTTCACAATTGAAACTGACTCATGTAATTAATGTTTTTTAATAACATTTGTAATGAGAATTACTTAAAAACAAAATGCTCAAACTCTGTGATGTGATATGTTAAAAAAAAAAACAGGAAAGATGTAGTTTTGCTAATAAATCTATCCTTTTAAATACAATTTAAAATTTATCAATATCAGAGAACAATAAATATAATGAAAACTTTTTTCTTAGATGTTTAATTTCTATAATGAAACTGTTATTTTTATAGACAGTAATGTACCACTTTTATATTTATTTTGACCTTCATTTATGATAAAGATAAATGTAATGAAACTTTCCATGTAGTAAATACACAGTGATTTTTAATAGTTAAGTTGCTACTGTTACTGATAATTAAGTAAAAATAGATAACTTCTATGTCTGTGAATAATCCCTTACTAAAGTACATTTTGATGAATTAATTTGTGACTAACTTGGTGCAACCTTCATTATTAAAACCAGATTTAGTTCCTTCTGAAGAGGCTGAGTTACCTCTGAGCTTATTTCTGTAGAGGCCTCTGGTGACTGACTTGATACATCATTTAAAGATCACATTGGCAATTTAAATATGTACAGGGATTATATATATATATATATATATATATATATATATATATATAGTTTTAATGGAGGTTCAAAATAAGGAATTTTTAAATTAACTAGTGAGGAATTCAAATTACATGTATAATGGGACATAATCAATTAAACCTGTTTAATAACAGGTTTGAGAAGGGGAAATGAAGAAAGTTGTTTCCAAGATTCATTCAAGTAACAAAACCAAAGAAAAGTTTTAGCATGCATCTTGATTTAAATTTATTTTGACAACTGGGCTTTGGGTAGAGATGAATTTCCTGGTGCTAAGACTGATGGACACAGTGTCTAAGATAATTCTTATAGCTAAAGGCAGCATTTAGAAGGAATGCTTATGAAAGACAGGTATATAGTGAAGAGTGGGGAAGGCATATATTAAAGTTGTGTATTGAGATCAGGAATAATAATAAAGAATAATAAAGAATAGCTGACAATTAGGGAATATATGATAGCTCATATCCCACCATATCTATCTGTCTAGACCCAGTGAGGATATTCTGTATTGTCTGTGCCACCAAACAAAGATTTTCTGTAGGTTTGTTTTTTTTTTTTTTTCATTATTAGCTCTTTTGGGGGCCTGCCACCCAACTGTCAAATAAATACATGGAGACTTAAACTAATTTATGATTAGTAAGTAATTATAATTTACTTAGCTTCTTTGTATCCTGCTCTTCTTAAATTATCCCCTCTACCTTTTGCCTCCGGGATTATTCTTTCCTCTATTTTATAGACTTTTCTTTCTGTCTTTCTCTGTGGCTGGTTGTGTGGCTGGCTGGCTGGCCCCTGGTTTCCTCCTCTGCTTCTCATTTTTATCATTCTTCCCTCTACTCTTCCTTTTCTCTGTAGCCTAGATTTCTTCTCCTATTTGTTCTTTCTGCCTTTCAGCACCACATATCCTTTCTTTTGCCTTGCTGTTGTGCCATCCATCTCTTTATTAGACCAATGAGGTGTTTTAGACAGGCACAGTAACACAGCTTTACAGAATTAAACAAATGCAATATAAAAGAATGCAACATACCTTTGAATCATTAAACAATATTCCACAGCATAAATGAAAGTAACACATTTTAAACTAATATTCCATAACAATATTTTTGACAAGAGAATGTTAGGAACAATGGACACAGAATGTGGTTATTATTGCTAAAGCAAAAAACTTTGGAACTTGAACAAAAGGAGAGTGTGTCAACTTCAAAGTTTTAATAAGCAGTGATACTTCTTTTCTCTTCCCCCATTTAATTGAGTTTTCTGTCTTTGTAAAAAGCAATCATTGGATGTAAAGTTGAAATAAATGTTATGTTTCTGTTCTATTTTCTTTGACTACAATTTTGAAAACTTAACTGAAACTTTTTCTGAAAGATATGATCCTGCAAAGATTGAGGTTTTTTATTTCTTTTTGTATTTTTATTTTAGAAACAATCTTATTTTATGTATCAATCTCAGTTCCTTCTCCTGCTCATCCTCCCATGCCACCACCATCCCCCCAACCCCAGAACTCACTCCCCAAGGATAGTGAGGCCTTCCACCATAGATCAACAAGTCTGTCACATCATTTGGGGGAAGGGCTAGGCCCTCCTCTGTGTATCTGGGCTGCAATAGTATCCCTCCATAGGGAATGGACTCCCAAAGTCCATTTGTGCACTAGGGATAAACACTGGCTCAACTGTTGAAGGCCCCATAGACCGCCCAGGCCTCCTAGCTTACGCTCACATTCAGAAGGCTTGGCTTGGTCCAGGACTGACTCCCCAGCTTTACAACTAGTGTATCTGTGCCCTCACTAGGCCAGGTCAACTGTTTCTCTGGGTTTCTCCAGCAAGGTGTTGGCTCCTTTGCTCATTCGTCCTCCCTCTAAAACTGGATTCTAGGAGTATGGCTCATTGTTTAGCTGTGGGTATCTGCTTCTTCTTCAATCAGCTACTGGATGAAGGCTCTAGGAATGGCAACCAAGGTAGTCATTAATCTCATTATAGGGGAAGGGCATCAATGGCATCCTCATGCTTGTCTTTCTGTGACTGAGTTACCTCACTCAGGATGTTTTCTTCCAGTTCCATCCATTTGCCTGCGATTTTCAAAATGTCATTCTTTGTTTGTGTTTTTTTTTTTTTTTTTTTTTTTTGGAAAACAGTTTTCACTGAGACTCATGGTATTTTAAAGCACCTGCCAAAGTCTGTGTTTTACACAATTTGATGTTCACTACTTTATTAGAAAAACAGATTATTTACTAAGCAGCAAATTATCTGATTTTCTTAGCATATTTCATCTAAAAGCCAGAGTTGATATAATGTTGCCTTTTTTAGAAAAAAAAATAGACTTTTCAAGCAACATCTTTTGCTCCTTCAGTAAAGTCATGCAGATATGTTTACTAAGAATATTATTCTTTAAAAAAACCACAAGAACTTAAAGATTTTCTCTAGGTTATAATAATAAATAGACTACTTGCAGTTGACTTTATTATTCAGTGTTGACATTTTCAGTGTGGGAACTTGGTGATGTTTTGTTAAAATTATTTTAGCATGACTTGGCCTTTGCTTTCTGTGATATGCTGTCAGTAGGTACGAACACACCTACAGAATTTCTAGCTGTTAAAAAACAAGAGGAAAAATTCATTTTCAAATACTGTAAAAGAGTTTTTAAACAGCTCTGTAGTATATGGAGGTTACTACCTTAAAACACACTAATATAAATAGTTAATTTTTAACACATTTGATGCCACTCTTGTAGTGGCATCTTGCTTTGCCAGTGAACTTGTTGTGGTGGCCACATACTTTGGGTGTGGTTTCAGGTTTAGAAGTTACCCCATATAAGGTACAGGAGTGACTGACTCACCATCCCCTGGGTTGGAGTGAGAGCACTGCAAGGGCAGAGATTGTATCTTCTGGAGCAGGAAGACCACATCACATCCTACCTACCACCTCCCTCAAGGAACATTTTAATATTTAATATTCTAAGAAATTTCATTAAATTATCAAAAGTATACCTAATTTGTTTCTACTACCACTAAAATGAAAGTTCATTTACTTCAATTTCCAATAAAAATTAAACATTTAATTGAAATAGCAAACCCCACCATGTTAGATTCAGATGCTCTTGGTTTTAATAAGCTTGATTTAAACATGCAAACCACAATGTCTTGTGTTATATAATCATTAATAGATTTCTAGTCTTGTCAGGTACTTTGGGATTACCTCAAGGAAATCAAATTAGCATATAGCTTTGGTAAAACTCTCTTTTGTTGGAGAAAATCATTATAAAAGACAAAAATTCCAGCTATGCTTGGGAAAGGTCATAGTGTAGGTAAATACTGCGATACTAGCAACAATACATTTGCGTTTAGCGTAAAGGCTGAATGTATTACTTGTACCTCTCTTTTATTTTAGTTCTAGAATTGGATATAAGAAAATAAACAATAGAAAGATTATTATTAATATGATAGGTAGGATTTTGGTGATGTTTACAGGATTTACAGAAATAAATATGATTTACAGAAATAAATAATTTGAAGATTAAAAAGTTGTTCCACAAAAATGAAGTATCCAGGCAGTATACACAATTAAGTGGGGAAATGTGCTTGAAGCATGTTCGACAATATGATTTTAATTTACAGGGTAGTTGGGAATGACTCCTGCAAATTTCCCTCTGACATCCATACATGCACTTTGTCACACTACAACACAAACATAGACATACACAGATATGCACACATACACTAAATTATTAGACATACATATAAATAAATAAATGTAATAAATGAAGATATAAAAGGAATTAAATAAACTTTTAGTGTCACTTGTATATTTTGTAAGTAAGAGCAATTTTAAGCCAGTATTAGAAAGAAACTAATACATATACAAAGTAAGAGTAAAGGCCTGGAGAAAATGTGTCATTGATAAAGTACTTGCCTTGTAAGCATGAAGACCTATGTTCAATGTTAGGAATCTGAATGAAAACCTGACTATGGTGGTACATGCTGTAATCTTGACATTGAGGAAGTGGTCTTGGGCAGATCCTGCAACTCTCTGGGATGCCAACATAGGTTACTTGACAAACTTCCATCCTGTGAAAAACCTTATCTCATTCAAACATGGTAGAAACAATCTGAGATCAGAACTGCATTCACACCTGAGCAAATGGACACTTGCACACACTCAAACACATGTATGTATGCCAAAGAAAATGCTTCAGAGATAGAAACAGAATTACTGAATTAGACATTTACTTACCTGGCTGTAGAATGTAGTAATACCTTGTGGAGTTTATATAAAAGCCATTATGAAAGAAATGTTAGCAAAGTGTAAAATGGAGGGTAAGTTCATTCTCAAAATATTTATATTTTAATTCCAAAACTTAACAATTTCAACACAGGACTGCTGGCAAGCGTTCTCATATTCCAAATTTTCTTATAGTCATTACCAATATCAATTAAAAAAACCTCACATTATGAAACGGATAACTTGTTTATCATTTTATCTTACTGACATATGATTTTGCTTTTCTTATTTCATTTCATAACATTTCTAATATTTCAAACCATATTTCAAAATATTTCAAAACATGGATTTGTTTATTTCATTTGATTCACATAAGAATAATGCGTGATCTTAAGCTACTTTTTCACAATTATAAATCTCTCTTTGTGTATATGTACCATGTGTGCATATACACATGTTTGAATCACATTCATGTTTACCCTTCAGGTGCATGTGTGGATTCATTTACAGGAGGCAAGGATCTGATATTGGACATCTACCTTCAAAGATATACAATTTATTCTTAGCGTTTTTTGTTTGATTGTTTGTTTTTGAGACAAGGTTTCTCACTGAACCTGACGTTCATTGATCTGGGTAGGCTGGATGGCATTTAGTTTCGAGGATCTGCTTATCTTCCTTCTAGTTCAGGAGTTACAAATGTATGAACCAGGGCCAACATTTATAAAAGTGCTGGGTATTCAAACTTATGGCTTCATGTTTGTAACATAAACACTTCAGCTCCTGAAACATCTCCCCACCACTAACCTGTCCCAGTCTGTTTCTTTTTCGGTCACCAAACAGCTCCCAAATCATGATACAGAAAGTTATCATTAGTTAAAGAATGCTTGGGCTTAGCTTAGCTCTTTTCTTGCTAGCTCTTATAACAACCTGTTTCTCTTCATGTACAAATTGCCATGGAGCTTTTGACCTTTTCTTTCTGCATGGCCTACTTTTCCTGCTTCTTCAATGTCCGGCATCTGCCTGACTGGCTAACTGGCCCTGGGTGTCTCCTCTATCTCCCTTTCATTCTTTTATCCTTCTCTCATTTCTTTTGAACTTAGATTTTTCTCTCTCCCAGTTATTCTCCCTGGCTGCAAGCCCTGCCTATCCTTTCTCTGCATGGGCTCCTCAGCTTTTTATTAGACCATTCAGATGCCTTAGGCAGGCAGGGTGAAACTGCAACACAATTTTTAATAATTAAACATTGAAGCAAAAATAAATGTCACATATCTTTTAATTGTTAAATAAATTAACAGATTTACAGTTAAAGTAATGGTCCACAGCATAAACAAATGTAACATATCTTTACAGGGCTAAATATTGAACAACACTAACTCACCTCTATTATACCATAATTTTAAATATATCAACGCTATTTTCTTTGTTCAGCGTTTTGTTGTTGTTGTTTTGGTTTGGGTTGGAATTTTGTTGTTGTTGTTTTGAAACAGAGTTTCTCTGTCAAACAGCTCTGGCTGTCCTAGAAGTTCATCAGGCCAGCCTGGAACTCAATGAGATCAACCTGCCTCTGTCTCCTGAGTACTGGTATTAAAGGCATGAGCCACTCTCACAAGGCCTTTGTTCAGGTTTTTGTAGAAAATATCACTTAGCAAGCTATATTGTATCACCCAATCCTAGTTGTCACAAAGATTGTTTTTTTACCTATTTAGTTCTCTTGGATATTTGTTTGTGCTATGAGACTAATTTATTTGAATCATAAAGATTTCTGAAATCATTTGTTTTTCTTTGTAACATGAAAATAATGTATAGTTGTAGAAAGATTAATAAAATGGTATTATGAATTGAAATGTGTCACTCCAAAATTAATATGGTTAGCCTTCCTTCTCAAGGCCACAGAACACATTGTATTTGAAGACATGGGTGTTATTTTAACAGTATCTAATGATTCTCTGAGATCCTCCTGCAACACCAGCCAAGAAAGCAGTTAGCTTAACTTCTGATCTTCACCTCTTCCTCCTTTCCTCCAAATCCAATTCCCCATTCTATAGAGAGCAACTTCTACAGCAATCCCAACTCCCATCTCCAGAGAATCACATGGAGCTTCCCCTTTAAACTTCCTTCCCTCTACTCATCATTTTATACAAGCCTAAAATCCAACAGGAGTTCTGGGGAACCTGCAGGCTACTCCAGCCAGGGAACAGGTAACCTAACTGTATATTTTTACTTATTCCTTCTATTACCTAAGACAAATCCACCCTGCATCTCACCCAATACTATAGCTGACCACCTGCTGTGGCCTCCCCTCCTCTCTGTCCCTATCTCCAGAGGATCACACAGCACTTCTCCTCTAACCTTCCTCTATACTCATCCAGTTTCCCCAGTCCCCAGCTCCATCAGACATTCCCTAGGAACCCACCAGCTGGCCTGGGAGAGAAGCAAGTATATCAGTAAAGCAGATAAGGGAGTTTCAGATTCTCACATTCCTTTTCTCCTCCAAATACAACCTTCCAGTCTCATTTCCTGCTCTGTAGCAGACTACCTGTTACATCCTCTCTTCATTCCCTGCCCCAATTCCCAGAAGACCATGTAGATCATGGTGGAATATCTGTTTTCCCGTTTCCTGTGGAACACCTAGTGCCCTACCACCTTCCATCCAACCCATCCTATTCCTAAGTGTAGGCTGTTAAGATGTAGAAACACATTTTACCTCAACTCTAGTGGCTATATCAAGCAGATTTACAAAAATATTCCCTACCAGGCAACACAAAATCATGACACCCTTCTAAGAATAAAAGAGGGTGAAAGAAATTAAAGAACAAAACACCCACCCAGATGGGAAACTCCAGATATCAGCATTTAGAGTAACAATCATTTCAATTCTGAATGCCTAGACATTAGCATAAACAGGACAATAAATGACAGTCAGGAAAATAAGTCTCTATCAGAGCTCAGCAAACCTACCAGAATAATTCCTCAGAATTGCAACATATATGATACACAAGACAAAGATCATAAAATAAAGAAATCCTTTGAAGAAATCTTATAAGCCCAAACAAACAAGGGAGGAAATGAATAAAATAGCTCAAGACCTGAACATGGAAATAGAATCAAAAAAAGAAAACCCAAATTTAAGGACACTTGAAAAGGAACAGTTTGAGAATTTGAACAAGAATCTCAGTTGCAAACCTCACCAACAGAATATAAGAGATAGAATCCCAAGTATTGAAGACACAAGAAAATAAATGGGTGCCTTGGTCAAATAAAATGTAGCATCTACAAAGAAACAAATAAACAGCCACAAAAACCTTGGTTCAAAACATCCAGGATATCTGGGATTCTATATTAAGACTAAATCTAGGGATATGAATAGAGCAAGGAAAAGAACCCATGTCAAGGCACAAAAACTATTTAACTTGTAGAAGAAAATTTCCTAGCCCAAAGAAGGAGATAATCTATCAAAGCACAAGAATCATAGAGAACACCAAATAAACTGGACCAGAAAAGGAACACTCCTTAGCACATAATAGTCAAATATTAAACATACAGAACAGAGAGAGCATGTTAAAGGCTGCAAGGGAGCTTTAAAGATGAGGAAGTTTAGGCATACAGAACAGGCACTGAGGATGTCTTACCCCAGTGAAAGTGCCAAAGGATGAGATAGCCAGAACACAGATGTCTGCAAAGTAACTTCAGCCCTAGTAGGATACCAATTTCTGGCCTATTGATATTTCACTCCTAATACTAAAAATTCATTGTTTAAGCTACAAAATTTGTGGCACTTTGCTATACACATTACAGCAAACAAGTATAGATCAGCACTGTGGCATCTTAGAGAAAGTTTATACTGAGGGGATTAAGGAGCCCATATCCTTAACATTTTCCATTGGAAAAAATTAATATCTGATTTGGAAATGACAGTATCACTAGGAGAATAAAGTATGTTGCTGTCTAAAGTTATGGGATAATTAATGACTTATGTAAATTATCCTCTGCCATGTATATCCAACCATGTGTCTGTAAGCATTCTGTTTTTTTTTTTTTTTGAATGGAGAAATGGCATGATTCAAAATGCTTGACTGGAAAGAACTCAGAAGATAGAAGGTCTCTATTTGTCATATTTTTTGTTAAAGGACCAGTGAATTGAAACCAACATAATCCATAGAAAGTCTGAGGTTCTTTAGAAATATTCATTTTAAAAATGATATACTAAGAAGAAAATAAATATTGCTTACTAAAACTAGCCTGAAATATCAATATCTGAAAATAAAGTATGCCTTTCATAATATACAAGTATTCATATTTCTTGGATAAAAGTGGAAGGAAAAGCAGCAGAAGAAAAAAATCAATAACCCATGACTTTCTAAATATACTATATTTCTCAGGATTCCTGAGACATAGATTGTATTTCTTTAACTCTTTTTTGGAATATGGTGTATTCAGCTGTTTAGAAACACAAAAGTACCAGCAAACCAATTCTAAAATAAGTCACTGAGCTCTGAGTCTTGTAGGGTTAATTATGGAAAAATATAGAGCATAACAGAGAGGTAAAATCAAATTACCTACCTGCAATATCCTTTCTGCTTCATGACTTTTGGTATATAGAAATATTTGGCTCATAGTTTCTAATGGCATCTGTGATGTCAAGATTTAGAGAGGGGGAACACTCAAAGTGACATTTATATTAAAGCTGCCAAGACCAAGGTATTAAGAAAATCATTTCAGGGTGAGGAATGCTTTATGAAAGAGATGCAAAAATCTACACATTTGTGGAAGGATTTTTGATTTACAGTGGGAAGAAAAATAGAGTATGACCTGGCATCATTTCTTTGCACTTTCTTTATGGCTTATTTTGTGATTAAAGCTTTTAGAAATATAAGTTGTATTAGCCCTACTCAAGAAGCCTTATTTTTGCAGAGTGTTTTATAAGGAAGCTGGTGTAAGTGGTGTCAGCAGGAGTTTTGTTGAGTATTTTTGAGGAAAAAGAAAATCTCTGGCTGTGGCCTAGCTCAGTTGTAGACTGTATGCTGAAGATGTATGAAAGCCTGGTTTTTGTACACCTTTTCAACCAAGAAAAGGGGACTGTAATCCTTTAAAGTACAATGAGGAGTTTTCATTTCAGGATAGCAAATTCTGAAGATGATGAAATAATCCTATGATATTCATAGGTTCTCATAATTCTTCAAACAAACAAACCAAACAACAAGAAAGACAAAAAGCAAACAACCATCTGAAATCCACTGGTACAACAATTCCACCAATTGTGGAATTAAAAGCTCAATTAAACTGAGCTTTTCTGAAATACCTTTACTTCCCATTTAAAAAAAAAATGCAGACTTAGAGAATAAGGCAGGCACATTTGGTTGTACAATATGGAATCAGCCTCTGAATTATGAAATCAGATGGTTTTCAATTTTTAATAGTTAGGAGGGATACCATTGCAGCCCAGATATACGAAAGAGGGCCAAGGCTCTCCCCTAAATGATGTGAAGGACTTTGATGGCTCTGATGGTCCTCTGTGGAGTGCCTCACTATCCTTGGGGAGTGGTTGAGGGTGGATTGAGGGGTCTGTGGGGAACAAGGGAGGATGGGAGGGCAAGGGAATGGGGGAATTGATATGTAAAATAAAATTGTTTCTAAAATAATATGATAAAAATAAAAAATGGGAGCATATGGAGAGATAAAGTTATCATGAATATTTCTTCTTTCAGTGAATATATTTTCAGTTTCACATCTGTCAATTTTCCTCTTTATTTTGCATGTGAATATATATACCTTGAAACTTTTTGTCTGAGTGAATGATATTATCTCTGAGCCTTTCCCAAGATGCATTGATTGTTCACTAGTTGCAATGCAATTCAGAACTCAATGATCTGTTTATAAAATTGCATATCATTCCAACAGCATACTCCTAATAGCAGATGGGAAAGTGCACTTTATCCTTTTGAGCTGTTGGCTGAATTGGTGCAAACTTCCCCTCCTTATTTTGTTCCCTGGTTTCTTTTCTTCTTTGAATTTTTCCTTTTTTAAAATTTACTTTTCATTTTACATACCAGTTCCCCCTCCCTCCCTTCTTCACCCCCCAGCCTTCTACCTTCCCACCTCTCCTCCCCAACCCTCATCTACTCCTCAGGGGGTTAAGGCCTTCCTTGGGGAGTCAACAAAGTCCAGCATACCAAGTTGAGAATGGACCAAGCTCCTCCCTCCTTTATCAAGCCTGAGCAAGGTATCCCACCATAATAACCAAAAAGCCAGTTCATGCCACTGGGTTAGGTTTTGTTGCCACTGCCACCCCCCCCCAATAAATCAAGTCACATAACTGCCACCTACATTCTGATTCAGTCCCATGTAGATTTCCCAACTGTCAGTCCATAGTTCCTGAGTTCCCTCTAGTTCAGGTCAGCTGTCCAGCTGTCTCTTGTTTTCCTCATCATTGTCTTGACCACCCTTATTCTTGTGATCCTTCCTCCCTCCCTTCAACAGGACTCCAGGAGGACAGCCCAGTGCTTGGCTGCAGGGTTTCCCTGGTTTCTTACCTGCCAGAACTGACTACCAAATTGCCCTTGATGTGTATAATTTGGAGTTGTAGTTGGATGTGATCAGTGTGACTCTCCTGATAATTTCTATATCTAATCAAATTGTTAATTTCAGGGTTTTGAATAATATTCCTGATTTCATTAAAATTCAATTATGAGGCATGGTTTCTATCTAGATTAGATATTTTTGTGTGTATTTTGCATGGCTATTTTTAAAGCTAGGGATAGATCATTTTGAAACATTCCAAGTCATGTATCACTCATTATTTTGTTCAAATTTACTTTTTTCTTTCATTCAATGCATATTTACCTGCATTACAGAACATATGTTAAAGACCAGAGAAAACATGATTGATTCATGTAAGAATGCTATGGTAGTTCTTTTCTTTTAACTGGGCTGGCTGGGAATTGTAGCTCCCTGCTGCCTCCCTGTTTTTCGAGAGAATATGGTTCTACATACTACTGACATGGGAAGAAAGTAAAGCTCAGAAAGTACAGTTTCTTTTTTTCTTTAATTTTTTATTAGAAACAAGCTTCTTTTACATGTCAATATCAGTTCCTTTTCCTTCCCCTTCTCACACCCCTTTCTGCTCCCCAGGGAGGGTGAGGACTTCTACTGGGGAATCCTCAAAGTCTGTCATATCATTTGCAACAGGGCCTAGACCCTCCCTCCCCATTGTATCAAGACTGAGAGAGTATCCCTCTATGTGGAGTGGGCAACACTAGGGATAAATACTGATCCACTGCCATAGGCTCCATAGATTGCCTAGACTTCCAAACTGGCATCCTCACTCCAGGGGTATGGAACAGTACTATGCTGGTTTCCCAGCTATCATTTTGAGGTCCATGAGCAACCCGTTGTTCAGGTCAGCTGTCCCTGTGGGTTTGTCCAGTCTGGTTCTGACCTCTTTGTTCATTATTCCTCCCTCTCTGTAACTGCATTCCAGAGCTCAGTTTTTAGCTGCTTCTGCTTCCATCAGCTACTGGATGAAGGCTTTAGGACAGCATATAAGGTAGTCATCAATCTCATTATCAGAGAGGTACATTTAAGGTAGGCTTTCAACCACTGCTTAGATTGTTAATTGGGGTCAGCCTTGTAGATCTCTGGACATTTCCCTAGTGCCAGGATTCTCTTTAAACCTATAATGCTCCCTCTATTATGGTATCTCTTTTCTTGCTCTCCTCAATTCTTCCCCTGACTAAATCTTCCAGCTCTCTCATGTCCTACTACTCTCCCTCCTCTTATCCCCCTGTCTTTCTTCTAACTCCCTCTCCTCTCCCGCCATGCTCCCAATTAGGGGATCTTGTCCCTTTACCCTTCTCCAGGGAACCATGCATGTCTCTCTTAGGGGCCTGAGAGTTTTTACTAGCCATTAATGAGGCATTTTAAGGCAAATGCTTTAAAAATATTGAAGAATAAAAAATACTTCATTCTTCATTATGTATCATAGATTCATTCTCTAATGTTATACTTAAAAATAGTTCCATAGTCTGAACTCTCTTTTTATGCATAGTAATTTTCTAACATGCAGCCCGATTTCCAATGCTTTTTGCATATTAAGTAGACTTAGCTGTTCAAAATTACTCATGCTATACTCTCATTTAGCATAATTCTTTCTTTTAAAGATTCCCTTCATCATAATCATTTTTGACATGGTCATTTGATTGAGTATACGATTTAATTTTATTAATGATAACAATGAAGAGTCACATCTCTTCTTTAATTTCTCTTCATCACATTTATAACATTTCCTTGGGAACTGTCCCAAGGCAAACATTAAACATTGATCTAGGAATTTTATTCTTTATTATTAGGAGGTGGGATCAATGTAATACATATGTAAATATTCACATATGGATTTCAGAGGTGATTCAGTGAGGAAAAATGCTAACATGAAAGCAAGAGGGATTAAACACAAAGTCATTTAAAAGACAGACATAATCCTTCGTGCCTGTAACTCCCAAACAGGTTTTTTTCCTAAATATAAGCTGATAAAAAATATTGTATGGATTTATGTGTGTGTGGAAATGGGGGAGGAGGGAGATCTGGGTGGAGTGTGTGTGGGGGGGAACCAGAACAATTGTATGAAAAAAATCTATTTTCAATTAAAAATGAGTTTTAAATAAAAAGTATACTAAATATTTCACCAAATTTGATAGGAAAACTAAAAACACAGCCAAGTATCATAGTGAAAAAATTACAATTCTCTATGCAACCTAAATTTTAGTTAATGTAAATAAAGAAATTTCAAACTTTTAGTGTACTTAATGGTGGTAAAAAGACTAGGTATCTTTTCTGGAACCATGTAAGGATAAAGCACGGGGGTAAAACAACTAAGGTTTAAAAGAAAATAAATTTTCCATTCACAATTTTTACATGCTATAGCACCATCAAAATTTGAATATTGGACTTGGATTGACTCTATATTAAATGATACTGTCAAGGAAAATGGAGTATAGTAAGTGTGTCATCTAAGTGCCAGAATGGGGGTAGTCTGGTATTATATCTTGAAAATAAGATAAAGGTCAGTGTTATTTTACCATTTCTTGTTGAGAACAGAAAGAGATTATCAAAGTTATTGCTAGAAAATTATAGAGAAATACAGGAAACCAAGAGGGAGTTTTCTTGAACATTATTTTGCAAACTAGTCTAGGCAGTTTCTTTCAGCGTCCAATTGTAACAGACTTGTTCAATACAATTAAGCCACACATTTCCAAAAATTAATTTTTGAGATTAGAGGACAAGTATATAAGCAATGGTAAAGAGATCATGAAAAATTGGAAGAACACATTTAAAAACTGGAAAAAATAGAATTCACAAATAGCATGGTCTTATGAGAAAAAGTAAAATTAATTAATACTTAGAGAGAAGTGGATTCCATCAACCCTGAAGAACTACCAAACACTCAACCAAAGAGGTAATAAGAAATATTTGAAAACATCAAGCACTAAAAGATACAATAAGTGCTATATTTCTATCCCATGCTTGTGGCGTTTTAAAGAGGGGCAATATTCATAGGAAAGTGTTCTTATTCTTACACCATATTATTTATAACACAGAAGCATGAGCTTCTCTTATAAGTCTAAGAAACTAGAAGAAGTCAATATTTCTATGGGGCAGGTTTACATGAACTTTCAGTAATGGTGATCAAGAAGCAAAGTATTGCAGGCACAGATTTATTCATTCTATTCAACCTCACAGAGCACCAAAATTTTTCTCTTCACTATCAAAAGTGAATTCCCAGGGGTGATTCATCTGGGGGATGCTAGTTTTGCTTAGGATTGTACGTCTGTTTATTTGCTGTAGACTAATTATTTCCCATCTCACAAAATAAAATTCAGGCTACATTACCTCATACTGATGTCAAAAGTTTAAATATTTATTTTTATTTCAAAATAACTAAAAATGCATTGGTTCTTCAAAGATTTCAGTGCCATTCGATTTAACTATTTAATTTAAGCAAGTTTCTTTTATTACTCAAGCTGACATAGGCAGGGTTTGAAGTGAATGGGTAAAGGAAAAATAAAATGTTCAGAAAACAAAGTCAGTGTTTTAGCACTAATACTCTAAACCATTCATTGAGTATGCAAACTTAAAATCATAGTGGAAAGAACTATACATCTGTAGCAAAAGTAATATATACAGATTGAATGTGAAGAAAGACAAATTATGACATACATTTTGCATCCTTTCTGGATATTCTTGTTTTAGTAGCAATTTCCCTAGCTAATAATTTTTAATTATCCCTACAATTAAAAAACATATTATCATTGGGCATTGGTGGTGCACACCTTTAACCCCAGCACTCAGGAAGCACAGGCAGGTGGATCTCTGTGAGTTCGAGGCCAGCCTGGTCTCCAGAGTGAGTGCCAAGATAGGCTCCAAAGCTACATAGTGAAACCCTGTCTCGAAAAACTAATAAAATAAAATAAAAAATAAAAATAAAAAACCATATTATCAAATAGTTGCTAAACAGATTTTGTTGGTAAGGCCCTATTTCTGAAGACAATGTAAACTTTTGTCATAGGACATAGAGAAAACATGGACTCTCGCTTGTTGGCTAGGAGACAGCAAACACCAAGAGTTACAAGGTATATTCAACAACTTTCTGATTGGATTTAAAATATGTTCAGCCAGAGAAAGCTCTTACTTTAAATCATTTCAATAACCATCCCTTTGGAACTAATAGCCCCCTGGATGAACCTGCTACAGGTATTTGACTAAAGGGAAATTATATCAAACTGCCCTCTAGATTCTTATTATTATGGATACAGATTAGTGAGGCTCTCTCTTCCTTTTCTTGCCGATGACATGATTTTTCAGTCCTATACAATGAACTAGTTAATGTGTCTGCTCTCTCAATTCTGGTAAGTGCTGACCATTTTTTCACCTTTGTTCCACTGACTTGTAAAGTGTTCTGCCAAGTACATTCCTTTTCAATGTCTTAAACAAAAACAAAAACTAATGTTTCTGTGGTGGGTGTCTTAAATTCTTACAAGAGAGAATTAATGATGCATTTAAATATGATTTTTTTATGTTTCCATTTCATGTTGACACTTCATCTTCTATGTAGTCACAAGATGACCAAGGCAAGAGACTGTCCTAGGTGGGATACTATTGCTGCAATTAAACCCTCTGAAAAAAAAACAGCTTAGGGAAGAAAGGATTCCACATCACTGTTCATCAGTGAAGGAAGTCATGACAGGAACTCAAGCAGGACAGGTACCTGGAGGTAGAATCTGATGTAGAGGTCATGGAAGAGTATTGCTTACTAGTTTACTCCTCATGGCTTACTCATCCTACATTTTTAAAGGACCCAGAACCACCAGCAACATGATGACACCATTAACAATGGACCAAGTCCTCCTCCATCAATCACTGGTTAAGAAAATTCTCTACAAGCTAGCCTACAGACTGTAGTTAGGGTGGCATTTTCATAATCTTAATTCTTAATTCTTTTCTTCTTCTCCTCCTCCTCCTCCTCCTCCTCCTCCTCCTCCTCCTCCTCTTTTCTTTTTTTTTCAAGGCAGGATTTTTCTGTCTATCTTTTGCTGTCCTGGAACTTGCTCTCTAGACCAGGTTGGCCACAAACTTATAGATACTCGCCTGCACCTGTTCCTAAGGGCTGAAATTAACTAGGCTTGTACCACAACTGCACAGCAGGAGGAATTTCCTTAATCAAAATTCCCTTCTTTCAGCTGACATTAGCTTGTTTCAGGTTGACATAAAACTAGCCAGCACAGAGCCCCAGTAATATATGACAGATTCTGTTGCCACAAGGTTTCTGGATATGACTTGGGAATTTCCAATGAGATGCAGTCAGAAGATAGCTGGAAGTCACAAGAGACATAAGAATTCTCCTGCAGCATCTGATCATTAATGGGAGAAGTTTAGTGTCTTGAATTGGCAGTAGCTGTGTTCTATCTTTGGCCTTTAACAACTTTGAAGTAGTGAGATTATGCTAGCAGTTAGTGACACTTGTTTCTTTCATTTAAGTGGCAAGTAGGTTGGTCAGTGTAAATGTCTCTAGTCATTAGCAGGTTGACATTCTTAGCCCTTGTACTCAAGTAGAAGTACATTGTACCTTATATTGTTATTTGTACTTGTTTTAAAAATTACTTGAGGGAATATATTCACTGTAATGCACCCTGCGAAATGACTTCTGTAATATTCGTATTTTAGGTTTATTTTTGTAAATTATTTTTGCATTCCAACCACAGTTTTCCCTCCTACTTCTCCCACTTCTCTCCTCCCCTCACAGCCTACTCCTCAATCCACTCCTCCCACATGCTAAGGGCTCCTGTGAGGGGTCAACAAAGCCTGGTCCATTAAGTTGTGACAAGACCAAGACCTTAATCCTTGCATTAAGGCTGAGCATGGCATCCAAGCCTAGGGAATGGGCTCCAAAAAGCTAGCTCATGCACCATGGATAGATACGAGTTCTGTGGTCAGTGGCCGCTCAGATAGATCCAGCTACATAATTGTCTCCCACAAGCAGAAGGCCTAGTTCTGCCTCATGGAGGCTCCACAGCTGTCAGTCTAGATTTATGAGTTTCCATGAGTTTGATTCAGCTGTCTCTGTGGCTCTCCCCTTCGTGATCATGTCCTCCCTTGTTTATGTATTCACTCCTTCCTCCTTCAACTGGATTCCTGGAGCTCAGCCTGGTGAAAGGTTATGGATCTGCATCTGGTTCCATCAATTACTGGATGAAGGTTCTATGATGACAGTTGGGGTATTCACAAGGCTGATTACAGGAGAAGGCCAATCCAGGCACCTTTTTCACTATTGTTTGTAGTCTTATAAATTTACATATCAATAATTAACATAGAAAAACTGAACATTAATGGAATTTAATGTAACAATATTATTTTGAATGACTTTCTGCAGTATAAAGAGTATTGTGTAATAACATATCAAATTAAAAATTCAGGATGATACTAAGTCCATCAGTGAAACTTGGTTATATATTTTGATATAATGAGAAACAGCCCCTGGATTAATTTGAAGGATTGTATCAAATTAATCTGCATTAATACATACAACAATATTTTGTAATATTGTCATTTTAACAGTGCTATTTGTTTAATCGCATTTTAGTAAGCACAAATAAAATATAGTTTATAGAATACAATTAAAAATCCCATAGTAAATATATATTACATTATTGGTTGTCTTGCAGTTTTATTGCACGTGGCTTTTAGAACTTCAAAATAACTTGTAACTTCAACAATTTAGGTTCTTTATTTTCTTTGTGTATTTGCCACCCTCTCTGATTTTGTCAAAATGAAAACAGTTAGCAATATATGCTTAGTGATGATAACAATTGATCTTTGAAAATAACAGAGATTGAAGGTCTATCCATTTTTATGTTTCATTTTTTTAAGATGATGATCTTATCATTAAGTTGACAAATGAATGTCAAACCTGATCTCCTGCAATGGGATTTAATGAGTCTTTTTACCTAAATTGCAATAATCATTCTAAGATCTGTTTCCATTCCATCCTACCATATGGTATAACTGAGTTCTTTAAAACAAACAGCAAGTCACTCCTCCCCAGCCAGACAGAGAAATTCCCATTTTTTAATCATTATCCAGCACATGATACCCTAATAATTACACTGAGAATGTCAGTGACAACTCTTGGCTTCGGTGAACAGCTCCTTTGTCAGAGTTCTAATTCTCAATTCTCTGAAGAATAGGAAATAACGACTGTGGCTCTAGCAAGTTGAAACCTTGATGCATGGACTGATGAAGACATTTCATGGCATGAGTAACGTGCCACAAGAGGGCTCCTACTACCTCTCCCCAGGTTCTGTCTGAAACTGTGTGAGTACATCAGAGACATTTGAATTAGAGAATCACATTACAAAATTCTGAATAATTACTGTTAGTGAAATTTTTAAACAAGTTAAATTTCCAAACTTATATCCAAGGCCCAAATTATTAGGTATAGTTTCTTAAGAATGTGAGCTTGTGCATTGAGGATCTTGAAAATTATGTACGGGAGAGAAGAGGATAAATAAAATGAACACAAATGGTGTACAACAGCATACGCAGAATTCCTGTCTGTGATTTTCTTTCCTGAAAGGGAGATTTAAGTAACATATTATAAGTTGCTTAATGTGGATTTTTAACTCTCAGTGAATATACTGAGAAAAGATTAGGTAATTGTGCAAAGAAAATTGAAATTTCCATGTAACGTTTCATAAATATGTTGACATGTAAGATTTTGTGCCTTTGACCATCTTCAGTTTAGTGGAAAACCATTTTCATCATTCTAGTCACATATAATCAGTTCTTTACTTTTGTTGTTATTAATGTTATATCATAATCTGGTTTAGTGATCATAAATTGATGTAAAGCATTCATAATTAGGGAAGTGAGACATTTGTAATTTTCACACGTATTAGTTTGGTAATTTTAGTATTGGCAGGTAGTAGTACCTTGCAGTGTCTTCACACGGATTTGCATGACTTTTATTACATTTAAATATTTACATAAATATTAACATTTTTTTACTTTTGTTGAGACAACATTTCACTCTCCAGTTAAGGGTAGCCTGGACTTCAGTGAGGCCCTAAGCTTGTGACTATCCCCTTGCATCACATTCTAGAGTGCTAGGATTCCAGGGTTAAGTCACACATTTTCTATTTTTACATTTTTTTTCTTTCATTTTGGCAAAGCTGCAGTTCAGCTAAAGGCAACTGCAAATACTAGGCTATTGCTCTGCCATTTTCTCCAGCACATTTTAATTCTTTTATCCTTGAGCAAACATGTAAAATACTGTATGGAACCTCTCTAAGTTTCCTACTTGTAGATTTTTATCCTAAAAGCATTTACTTAACATATTATGTTTTTAATTTAAATTTTAAAATTTGAGTTAATGTACCTTGATTAGATATTTACAGATAGAGAATATATAGTCTTAAGGTTATTTATGTTTTCTACTTTTCAAAGTTCTTCTTCAACTATTTATTGTAAAGACAGTCAATCATCAGCCAAAGTAAAAATACAGGACTTGCATCCTGATTTCTAACATCACTACACAGACAAGCATATGTTTGAAAAGAAAGGAAACTAAACACATCAATAGATGAAACAGTGTAGAAATTAATAATGAACATATTCGGATATACTTAATTGTATTTGGCCAAGGTTACCATGACTACAGAAAAAAAACAACAAAGCAAAACAAGATAGGCTCATCATAAAGGGTTCTAAGGATATTGGATACCAATGTATATAGGCATAAATCTCCATAAGACTATATTTAACAATTTTAACTTACATTTTTAATTGTCTGCTACATAACAATCAATTTTCCTCTATTCCAATTGCATTAATTAAAATTCCAAATGTTTTTTTTATTCTGATAGTGTATTTCTGAAGCTTTTCTTCAGTGTTACTTGAAATATCTTTCTCATTCTGTATTTGATTTCTGTTTGTTTGTTTTTCAATCAGTTTCTTTCTATAGTCTTGGCTGTCCTTGAACAAGCTTTGTAGATCAGGCTAACCTTGAATTCACAGAGATTCACCTGCCTCTTTCTCCCTCCTCAGGGCAGGGATTAAAGGTGTGTGCCATCACTGCCCTGTTATCATTACATTTTATAACATTGGTTTTCTTAACATGATTCTAATGTCAAAATTTTGCTGCATTTACATTTTATCTAATTTATAATAATTATTGTGCTCATTGATGGATATTATATATATGCATTTCAGTATAAAATAGTTTAATTGTATTGTAGTTATAAATTATTTTAGTATTTTTCTGTTTATTTTAATACTATTTTGTTGTTTCTTTGATAATTTATTTGCCATCTTTTTGCCTCTGGAATGCTCAAACACATTCTCCTCCAATAACTGTAATCATTTTTCTTTTATATCCCACTAAGTTCACATAAAGTTACCCATATGTGTGTGTATGGTCATTGGTCATCCACAGGAAGATGAGTAAACTACTAGCATGACATACTTCATGTAAAACAACTTCGATCCTTCCATCAACTGTCCACAGCTCCCAAACACATATTGGGTCTCATAAGTCCCTTTGTTATCCATGCTGTTATGTCAACTAATTTGATAATTTGTTCCATCAAGTAAGCACAGATTCTGTTAGTTCATGAGTGCAAAAACCATACCCTCTTGAGAAGACCATGTTTCATAGCACCCATCCCCATTCATAGCCCTTTCAATTTTTTTCTGACAAGTCTTCCATGATATTCCTTGAGCCATGGAGAGGGGTGATATACCCATCTCATTTAGTGTTTAGCACACAATGGTCACTTATTTTCAGTGTTTTGAACTGCTTTGAATTTGTATTAACCACTGCCTACTGCAATAAGAAACTTCTGTGGCCAAGAAAAAGAAATATCAGTAGTGATTATAATTTCTAATGTTGAGAAGGTAGCTTGGCTTCATCACTATTTAACATATCATTAGTAGTACATCCATTTCCCTTTGGGTCTGTGACATCCCCATCATGCACTATGTATGACAAGATAATACCAGGCATACATGTATTCCCATGGAATGAATTTATATTCCAAACAGAAGGCACTTGGTTACCTCATAACAGACATGATACTACTATAGAGGAAACATCTTGATTATCAGGTTGGTATTACAGTGCATAGGGTCCACTGCTGGCTAAGATGCCTGCTGACTTTCTCCCCAAATGTCCTGGCTACTTCTGGAAGTATGATAGCTCACCAACAGGGAGGAAGTTTCCAAGCCAATTATAATCAATTTGTCTATATTCTACAATAAATGTTTGTGTTTGCTTTAGTAATAAAGGCTCATGACCTAGATATATTTGGCAACAAAGAGCAATGGCAAAAGCCCATGTTTTGGGGATCTTCAGGCCTTCTTAACCAACACCTCTTAGAAATGTACACAAATTGGAACTGAGGTTTTCATCCAGATTTTTAGAAACAGCAAATGATTTTTTTCTGCTTATTTTTTGTATTTTGAGATCACAGGTAGACTGAATTTAAACCTTTCATTAAAACACTTATATGGATCAAAACATCATGTTTTCAGAACTTTATACAGTTTCGTATTTGTTTCTATTAATGTGGAAATGCTTTTTCAGTTAATAATTTTTACATCTTTTGATTCATTGTTATGTATTGAAAGTTACAGAAGAACAGTACAAAATTATAATGTATTCAATTTGACAGTCATTGCTTTTAAAACTGAATTCATTAGAAGGAATTAAAATATCAAACATACATTTTCAAACATTCATGAATCATAACATATTCTGCAAATATATGCAGACAGATGAATATTAAATCCTTAATAAAAACTGAAATTAGACTGATATATTGTAAACTTAGTTGTCAGTATTTGTTTTCAAATCAAAAACTAAATATTAGAGAACTTGTTTTTCATATTATAATGTATAACACTGAAATTTTATGAAGTGTTTTATTATTGTGAATTAACTACAACATTACCTTTTAATGAATCATAAATCTTCAAATTATCAATTCCATGTGTAAATGACTTGAATTGTTTTTAGACTGAGACAATTCCATACAAATATACATTATAAAAAGCAATTTGTTTTACTAAAAATAAATATCCTAGTTTAAAGACATAAAATAAATACACATCACAATGCAATATATCATTGGATAGATTATTAGTAAGACTGGGTTTCCTCTACCAAATCCAAATGTATACTTTTTACCAATCATCAGAAAATCAAAATGTTATTAATAGTGTGATAACTTTACATGCTATTGGATCTAAATACAGAAGGAATCTGGGCTGATATTTTTTATTGTTTGAGAGTTGCATACTTGTTTATAATGAATTATAATTGTTTTCACCCCAACACACGTCTCATCCTATTCCTTATCCCATCAAAATCTTCTTTCATACAACTCCACCTCTTAATTCCATATCATCTTTTGGTGTGATGTGGTGTGTGTGTGTGTGTGTGTGTGTGTGTGTGTGTGTGTGTGTGATCCACTGAATTTAATAAGATTTTCTTGTGAGAACATGAGTGGAATGTTATTTACTGTAATAACTTTTATTATTAAAAAGCAATGTTAATAGTAAGAAGGCAAGAAAGAAAGAAAAGAAAGAAGGAAGGAAGGAAAAAAAGAAAGAAAGAAAGAAAGAAAGAAGGAAGGAAAGAAAGAAAGAAGAAAAACAGTTTGTGATACCTACAACTCTTATTTTCATAGTGGGCATATCTTACTTGGCAGGTCAGTAATATACAGTGCAGGCTTCAAACTAGGTAAGACCTTTGATGCCTTTTTGCTAACAGTAATTTTCATAGAACCTTTCAATGTCTTAAAATCTGGGCATCCAGAAAAATTTCCCAATAAGCACAGGATAGTTTATCTATATTCTATAATGTGTATGATGACTCCAGCAATAAGATCTTACTATATGGTTATGATGAACAGGCAAGAAAAATCTGTTGTTTGGGGGAGACTACCCCATTACTTTTAGGAAGGTATCCAATGACTTGTAATGAGTTTTTAATTTATTACTAATTATTGTTTGGGTTATAAGACAGTGTGTCTCCATTTTTTATTTTTCATATTCACTGTATTTTTGGCTAAACTTTCCCATCTACCTTTTCCTCTCTAACCTCCTCTTCTTATTGATTAAACCTTCCCATCCAAAGTGTATGTTCTATTTATTTTGCTTTTATTTATATTCCACTATTTACATTCCACCAAGTTATTCTTCTTCCCAAAATAGCTCCTTTCTAGTTGGCTGGTTCCACGTGTACTCCATGTAAAATAAATAAGGCTAAGAGCCACATATGATAAAGATATGGCATTGATATTTCTAGTCCTGGATTAGGAGAGTATAATTTCCCCAGTTTCTTTACTTATTTGAAAATTTCAGGACTTCATTTTTTATAGATATAGAAAATTTCATGTGTATGTTCACTACATTTTCACTATCCAAACATTAGTTGATACACATTTAGGCTGATTTCCTACTATAGCTATTTTGAAGAGGCCAGCAATGGACATGATGTGCATGTGCAGGTATTTCTTAATTAATTAATTAATTAATTAATTAATTAATTAATTAATTTGTTTAACTTGGATTTTCAAGACAGGGTTTCTCTGTGTGACACTGTAACAGCTCTGACTGTCCTGAAACTCACTCTGTAGACCAGGCTGCCCTCACACTCATAGACATCTGCCTGCCTCTGCCTTCCAAGTGCTGTGATTAAGGCATGCACCACCACCACATGACTTATGTGCAGGTATCATTGCAGTATGATTTAGAGTCCTTTGGTTATTTGGACAGTAAGCCTAGTGATGGGGTCTTATGTTAGTGTTGTTTCTAATTTTCTGAAAAAAGTATACACTGATGAAAACATGTATAAAATCCTCCTTTTCCACATTCCCACAAGTGTTTGTTGTCAATTTTATTTTAGTTTCTCTCTAACCACACATATTGCTAATGTTAATATAAGTACAATTTATATACTATAGCAAAGTAATAGAATAGCAGATTAAAACTCAGACCTTTATCTTTGAGAATAAATTGCACAGAGATATTTACGATTGACTACTAAATAAGAAATTCAGAAAGTAGTCAAATTTACATTTTTCAAATTAGTGTTAACTTTTCTTTGTAATTTGTCATTTGTAAATGTGTTTTCATGGTCTTTTTTAACTTTTACTTTACACCAAAGTACTAAAATGCCACATGACTATTTCTGAAGTTAATTTTGATACTTGGCATCCATTATGTACAAATTCACGTATTTCTATTAATTTTGCTCTCCACAAATATCTTGATTACTCATTTAGTTTATTCTTATTAAAGTAAGTTACAGACATATCTTTTTTTTTTCAATTCTGTCATTCCATGTGCAGGGTATTTTGGCTTCCCTGATAGGTAAAATTGAATTTCCTAGACCTAGGATAGACAACTTAGCACAATGTACTACAAATATAAATAAATTGTATTCATAAATAAGATGTGTGAATGATTAACAACTAAAGTTATAGTAATATTTCAATTTTTTTGATGCAAACTACATGAGACTTTATTGTTGTTTAACGAGCTAACCCCATGTTAGCTCGGGTCTTTCATCCACCATGGCGGATGACTAAAAAAGACAGCTCAAAGTGGCTGCATAGAGATCTTGTAGGGCAGCATAAGGGGAGTGTCTAGGGGTATGCACAGGCTCAGGATTGGTGTGGCTCCAGGCTTGGAGGGCTTGCCCTGTGTTGATTGGTCAACCGGTTGTTATGGCCCATAGGCCCTCCCAGGGTGGTTGCTATGCTCTGGGCATCAATGCTGTGTACTTGTCCGTAAAGAACACCCAGGGCTGTAAAGCATAGCACAACTAGCTAACTTCTGATTGGTTCCTTGCCACTAGGCAGACATCTGACCTCTTAGTGACCAAGGCAAGGTCATGGCAAGCATGTGTTACTGTCATGGATGCCAAAATGGGGAGCTGGTCCCTTCATTCCCCAAATTTTTGGAAATTCCAATCATGGAATTGCTGTCTCTCTAGCGCCCTCATCAGGGAGTAAGAGATATTGGCATCCCCATGCAAGGGAGTTCCTTCTGCTTAACATTTCAACCAGGGAAAATGGGTGGAGTATTCTTTCCCATGCTACTTCCTGCTGACTTTGGGACAAAGTTAGGGGCACCAGAAGGTTGAAATGCTAGTCAAAAGCAGAAGAAAAGGAATTTAGGCAATGGGGAATCCATCAGGGGCTGTTGAAAGACTCTGTTGCAGAGGCAGGGGGTGTCCACAACAGCTGGACTGGTTCACATCTACAGCAAGTCCAGGGCTCACAGTCTATTTAGGAACAGCCTGTAGTCAGCAACTGATAAATTGCAAGCTTGAATGATCTTACCTCCAAGATCGAATCCACTCAGGTGAGGGGTAGTCACAAATCCAGGACGAGGCCCCAAATGTAAGAACCCTGGAAATCTCAGGCCTCCAGGATCTCAGCCCAGGACCTCGGTCACCCCAATCACCAGGCAGATTCCAAAGCTTAATGCAAACTGCATGAGGCTTTATTGTTGTTTAACGAGCTAACCCCATGTTAGCTCGGGTCTTTCATCCACCTGCCATGGCAGATGGCTAGAAAAGACCTATTTCAAATTTTTTACATACTTGCTTACAGTTGTTGAAAGTTTATCTAAAATTTTGCCTTGGATCCATATCTGCAAACTTCTGATATTCGGAAATCTAAAGCTTTCTGAAATTCTTTTTTAATCTTGATTTAAGATGTAGTCCCTGATTTTTCCTAAAGAACAATTTATTTCCTACATTATTTATCATTTTTCCAAGTCTGTTCAGCTAAGAACCCATTAATGACTCTTTTGGTATTCAACTAGGATCTGAGTAATTTTGTTTTTTGAACCTCTGCTCTAATCTTTTTTCTGCATATGAAATTTTAAATAGAATATTTGATCAATTGGACTTATGGCATTTTAGTTACAAAATAATATTATTTATTTAAATAAAACAAGGGAAAATGGTGAGAGAAATTATAGTGAGTTTGGTGCTAATTTATATTGTAAACATTTTCCCAAGGGCTTTTTATCAAATATTTGTTTAGTATTTTGCCTCTAATCTATTAAACTGTTTAGATTTCTGTCAAGTGGAAACATACAGACACTAGGTATTCCATGAAGAGACTATTGTAGTACACGAAATACATCAATTTATGTAACTATGATTATTTTCAGTAAGTAAATACTGTGCGTACAGAGGTATTTGGTGTGTGTGTGTGTGTGTGTGTGTGTGTGTGTGTGTGTGTGTGTGTGTGCGTGTGTGTGTGTGTAGGCCAGAAGTCAACATCAAGTGTCTTCAATCATTACTTACCATATTTCTTGAAGTAAAGTCTCACTCTGAACTTCCAGCTCACCAGTACACTGGACTAACTCACCAGCACTCTCCCAAGATTAAATTAGCACTTGGATTACAGGTATAGAGTGCAGTGCTTGAAATTTTTAACTAGGCTCAAGGATCCAAACTTGGATCCTAATGCTAACAGGAAGTCCTTTATGGTCTGCGACATATCCCTAGTCCTCACTAAGTATGTATTTTATGTAGAATTATTGTATCTTATTTTATTTCATTCATAAGATTTGATTTAAAGTCATAATTGTGTGATCCTGTGGCAGCTTTTATCCTCACCACATTGCAATATAATTGCATGAAAACTTACATGTTTTAGCCATCTGCATAGCCACAAACCTAGTCCCATACCTATTGCCAGGAAACCTTTTATGTTTTAGAGCCCATCTTCCAGAATAAGTGTAGTTATGTATCACCCTTCATCACAGAAAGAAGCTTGTTCCTACAGTAAATGGACCATTATAAAAATCCACAAGTGGACATAATGCACTGATCAATGGATTGTGGGGAACCTGGTCCAAATAAATACATATGCAGGACAACTTCTGAATCTATTGCTCTGGGAAGATCATGGAAGAGTGGTTGTAAATCTTGTAAAGACCAGAATACCAGAAAGTCTTCTGTCAGAGACTGGCTCTATTACGAATGACTACATAGCCAAGCCTGGAACAATGGCAGTATCAACAGGTGTGCAGACAGCCAAGCGGGTCTATCTCAAGAGTTCTCACATCTAGATAAAGAACTAGAGGCAAGGAATGACTGATGAAAGAGGGAGACTTAACCTTCCCTAGGAGTGGAACCCCCAATTTGGTGATGCAATACAAAGTGACCATCCATAAACAATACACATAGAAATAAAAAGAGTCAAAAGTTTGTATGTATATATTTGTACATGTATGGCTGCACACGCACACAAACACACAACACACACACACACACACACACACACACACACACACACACACACACACGTAACAATAATCAAAGGAAAGACGCTATCAACTTGAAAGATAGTGAGTATGGGAAGGATTTGAAGTAGGATACATGGAGGAGATGTAGGCATGAACAGGAAGGGACAAATGATATAATTTATATTTTAATTAAAATGTTAAAAACATAAATTTAAACATAATAAAAAGAAAATGCACAACATATTTCAAAAGATATCTATATTTTTACTACACATGAAACCTACATTTCTTTCTTTCTTTTTTTTCAAAACAGGGTTTCTCTGTGTCTTTGGAGGCTGTCCTCCAACTAGCTCTTGTAGACTAGGCTGGTCTCAAACTCATAGAAATCTACCTGCCTTCTGCCTCGTGAGTGCAGGATTAAAGGCATGTGCCACCACCATCCAGCTTGAAACCTACATTGTTACCAAACCTTTTGCTTCAATATTATTACAGGCAAATAGTTCAGGAAGACATGAAGGGGGAGGTGAAGCACAATCTTAGATGGTCTTATCAATAAAAATCCGGAGTAAGATATTAAAGTCTGAAAGCTGAAAGATCAGAGATGGAGAGCAGCCAGCCACCAGAGAATCTTTACCTCCCTCAAACCTCTGACCCTATTGAGGGGCGATCCTGTCTCTGCAAATCCTCAGACAGAAAGGGGAACATCCTGTCTATGCCCTGCCTTATCACTTCCTCTCTCCTTCCAGGCTTATCATTTTCTGTGTCCTGTGTGTACAGACCTCCAGACATCTGTGGCTAACTAGTGGCTAATAACTCTATCCTGTGATTTCCAGGCAAGCTTTATTGGTCAGAACACAAATAAAAGTTCACAAAGCATGGATGGGGATATATTGGAGGGGTATGGGGGAAGTTCGAGGCAGGAATGGTGGTGTATATGGTCATATTTCACTTTATTCGAGTATTCTCTATTTTGAATATATATATATATATATATATATATATATATATATATATATTGTATATATAAGTATAAGGAGACTACTTAGTAAGAGGTATATAGCCAGTGAATCTATGGGGATGAGGATAAGACACAAAATGAGATGAACAATACAGAACAATAGAACATGTGAATTTATGAAAATGTCACAATGAATTCTATTTGTTTGGAAAGTGAAAATACACTAGTAAATATTCAGATGGAAAATGATAAATGTGAAATATGAGTTTCCAAACCATATTATCCCATTAAGATACACACACACATACACACATACACATATCACAATTAGTATGTATGTCATAACATTAATTTTTCCCAAACAAATGTTTTATCAATAAAAGATCACAAAGCTGTGACATTTAGTAACATTCTATACATGATTCCCAAAATGCAATGACTAAAATGGTCAATAAAATTTACATAGAATATATTTTCTTTGTTAACTAATTGCATGTTAATTTTTTCATATTTCTTGCATTATTTGTGATGTCATCTCTTCTCAAATGGATTCTATTTTTATTTCAATTTCCTCAACTGCTGCCTCTGTCTTCTCAACTTCCTGTCTCCCTGCTATCTCCTTTATTATCATTTCATCATAATTATTTACCTCCAGGATACTTAATTACTGTACATTATGCTATGCCATTCAGGGATCATTTCACAGAATTAATTATTCCTTATTTCATGTGCTTGTAGATTTTGATGCTGCAACATAAAAACTCAAGGACATTCATTATATACACTAGTTTACTCCTGGCTTAGACCTGTTGCTGGAACTGATTTAAAGAGATAGATCTACTAACTGCAGTTTTCCTACCTTACTTGGAAATATTATTAGATTCTACAATCTTTCCTTTTCATCTTACAAATACGCAAATAGAAACAAGTGTTTAATTTTTATGTTATTTACTTGAAAATTTGAATACAGTAAGAAGTTTACAAGATAACATTATATGAACCATAAACATTTCATATTTTGTGAGGACTAAGTTCTCTGAACATATTCTTTATATATAACATGAGTTATTCTAGGTTAAAGCAAGAGAGGGTATAGCCAAAAATGAAATCCAGCACACTATACAAATGAATCTCCTCATTTTCTTGTGTCACTGCTCTTGGTCTATCATTTCTGATACACCAGTAGCTACACTGTGAATAGAGAAACATAAGATTCTGTCCTCAAAGAAGCATATGAAGCAGTGACTCCTGTAAAGTAATAAATAATATGGATGTCTATATTATTGAAAGAATTCTAAGAGAAGCTTGTCATCTTGTGTTTCCCTGTTAATCTTTAACCAAACTTTGTCCTATCCACATAAAAAGTAATTGAGAGAAGATGGTCAAATCAGGCTACCTATCAACTATTTGTAGGAGTCTAAGCTGGAGTCATCCTTATAGATCCATTAGGGATTCCCTAGCACCAGGTTTCTACATGTCCCCAGAATGGTCCCATCATACATCTCTTTCATTACTCTCATACTTCATCCAACACCTCCAACCCAATCTCTCATTTTCCCATCCCTGTCAGCCTAGTATACCTAGGAGATCTCTTCTATTTCCCCTTCCCAGAGAAATCCATGCCTCTCATCCCCTTTATGTCCTCCTTGTTACCTAGCCTTTTTGGTGCTGTAGAGTGCAGCATTATCATCTTTTACTTTACAGCTAATATTCATTTATGATTTAGTACATCCCATATATGTCTGCTAGTCTGGGTTACCTCACTCAGAATTATTTGTTTCTAGTTCCATCCATTTCCCTTCAAATTTCCTGATGTCATTGTTTTTAACAGCTGAGTAATAACTCCGTTGTGTACCACTAACCTAGTAGAGCTTACAACTCATGACTGGTGGTAACAGATGGAGAGATCTACAGCCAAATACTAGGTCAACCTTTGGAATCCTTTTGAAGTGAAGAAGGAAGGATTGTACAAGCAGGGGTGGTGCGGTAGGGGAGTGTAAAGGTCATCCTAAGGGAACTCACAGAAACAACTAAGGGGCTCATAGGAATTTACAGAACTGGACTAACAGCTAGGGAGCCTGCATGGGACTAACCTAGGCAGTGTGTGACAGTTGTGTAGCTTGATCTACTTATGGGTCTCCTAGTGGCAAGCAGGGCCTGTCCCTAATGCTTTGGGTGACTTCCAGTAACCTATTCCTTATACTTATTGCCTTGCCCAGCCTTAATAAAAGGGGAGGAGCTTAGTTATATTCAACTGGATATGCCACACTTTGTTTACCATGAGAGGCCAGCCCTTTTCTGAACAGAAACAGAGGAGGAGAGGATGGGTGACTACTGGGATGGGATGGGGTGCTGGAATAGAATGAGAGGAGGGAACAAAACTGTGGTTGGGATGTGAAATAAATGAATAAATTTAATTAATAAAAAATAAAACAAAAGTAACTGACAAATATCTAATAAAACATGCCAATACATTTTCTAATAAAAGCAAATATTTCAAGTATACGGTAATTAATTTATATTTACTAATGGCAATATAGGGTTTAGAAATTGAATCTATTCCAGTCAGTTAATGTTTTCTACTTAAGACCCTGTGACATAGCCCGGCGTTGGTGGTGCATGCCTTTAATCCCAGCACTCGGGAGGCAGAGGCAGGCGGATCTCTGTGAGTTTGAGACCAGCCTGGAAGAAGTTCCAGGACAGCCTTCAAAGCCACAGAGAAACCCTGTCTCGAAAAAACCAAAAAAAAAAAAAACAAAAAAAAAAGATCCTGTGATCCTTTGACATAGTACATAAGTTCTTCATTATAAGATTAGACTCTTGAGATGGAGTTGGTCCCATATTTCTTCCAGAAGTTACATCCTCTTCCTCCCCCTTCTGCCACTATACATTGTACAGAAGTGTCCTATTATGATTTGAGAGCAAAGATAGACAAACACAAATGTAAAAGAGGACATGAGGAATCAAGAGCACACAGCATTCTAGAGGGCATTTGCCAAAATAATTACTTTCTGTTTTAGATCTAATTGGTTTCAAAATTAATTTCCTTGCTTTTAATTGGTATACTGATGAACAGTAATAAGGAATAATTATTTCCCTTTGGTTGAATTATATGAACAAAGATGAGAGCATGAACAGCTATGGGTAACTAATTTTAAATTCTCTTAGCAAAAATAAAAGGAGGGTGGATATTGTGTCTGGATGCTATAAAAAGCAAAACTCTTTGCAAGGCAACTTTAGATCTGTCTTATCTGTGATCTCTGGAGATAAGTACCAGGAGAGCTGGTTTCACAAAAAAAAAAAAATAAAAAAATAAAGGAGAGCTGGGATATTTATATCCCCACATGACTACCAATTATTAAGATACAAAAGCAAAAGAATGAAGAGTGGGGGCTCTTTGTGGTACAATAGGAGCCCCTTGATTACAGCAGTAGACTAAGATTCTGGAAAATGTATGTAACATGGGGTGCACTGGTTAGATTTTTTTTTCTCTAGTTATCACAAGCCAAAGTCATTTGGAATGAAAGAATATCAATTAGAAAATGCATCCATAAGTTTGGCAAGTATGTTGGTGATTTTCCTAATTAATGGTTGTTGTGGGAGGTACTAGTATACTGGGGATGCTAGCATCTCTGGACAGGTGGTCCTGAGTTGTACAAGAAAGCAGGTTGAATGAACCATGAGGAACAAGCCAGTAAACATGACCAATTTGTCTCTGCTCCAGTTTTGTTTTGGGGTATCTGCCCTCACTTCCTGTCTTGTTTCCCTTTTTGAAGACTGAAGGATGGAAGCTGACATCAACCCTTTCCTCACCAACTTGCTTTTGGTCATGGTGTTTATAGTAATATAAACCTAAGACCGGGATTCTGAACAGAACAGGATCTTTCACATCCCCATTGTGCAAGACTAAGTGACCAATTTCACTTTTTCCTCAGCTTACATGACTAAATTTTGGGTTTCCTGTCACAGAAATTTCACTAAAATCAAGGCCAGCTAGCCTAGCAAAAGCAGTAAAATCAAAGACCTTGCCTCAAGCAAGGTAGAAGACAAGTGCAAATACCACAGATATCCTATGACCTCCACAGAGGTGCTCACATTAAATATTATGAATGGGGTTCCTAATTGGTTTAGATAATAAAAAGCCAGAGTCAAATAAATGCTGAGAGATCAGAGAGAAGGAGCAATCCATAGCACACTTTACCTCCTGAGTGTCTCAACAGACAAGAGAGTGATTTCCTCTATATCCTTGCTTACATCCTGGTTCTGCCCAGCTACCTTACTTCCTGTCTGTCTGTACAGACCTCCAGACCTCTATGATTAGCTAGTAGCAGGCTCTATTCTCTGACCCTCAGACAGGCTTTATTTGTACAGGCAAAATATCACCACAAAATGAAAACACTGACACTGAATATGAATACACACAAACACTCATCAAACACAGAGTCTTTCTGTTCCTTCCTTCCTGTCTTCCTACCTTCTCTCTCTCTCTCTCTCTCTCTCTCTCTCTCTCTCTCTCTCTCTCACACACACACACACACACACACACACACACACACACACACACATGAAGAAATTTGATAATTTGAAGCAACATTTATAGAATTGGAAAGCATTATACAAGAAATTATAGGTCAAATATAGAAAGGCAAATAAAATATATATTATCATCTACAATGACAAGAATATACAATTGTTGACCCAAGTGAAGAATCATACCAACTGCAATTAGGAATGTGAATGGAAAAGGAGTTGGCCAGGACACATATGATAAAAATTCCCTTTGTAAAGAAAAGAGTATATCCAGGGATGGCATTTAAGGTAGCCTCTCCTCTGTTGCTTAGATTGCTAGATGGTGCATAATGAGATTGATGAGTGACTTATATACCACCTGACAGCCCTCATCCATCAGTTGATGGAAGTAGAAGCAGAGACCCACAACTAATCACCAAACTGAACTGGAATCCAGTTGCAGAGAAGGACCAGTGAAGAGTAAAGCGGTCCAGACCAGGCTGGTGAAACCCACAGAATGAACATCGGGGAACTCTTGCTACCCAGACTGATAGCTGGGATACCAGCATGGGACTGATCCAGACCCCAGGAATGTGGGTTTCAGTGAGGAAACCTCGGAAATCTACGGGACCTCCTGTAGAAGTTCAGTACTTACCTCTAGCATAATTGTGGACTTTGGGAGCCCATTCCACATAGAGCCAAGACATACGGGGGTGGGCCTAGGCCCTATCCCAGAGAATACGATAGATTCTGATGACACCCTATGGAAGGCCTCACCATCCAGAGCAGAAAGGATATTTGATAGGTAGGGTTTTAGTTTGGGAGGGTGGTAGGGGAGGAGAGGGAGAAGGAAACTGGGATTGTCATGTAAAACAATCTTGTTTCTAATTCAAATGAAAAAAACTGAAAAAAAAGAAAAGAGTATATCTCAAACTTTCAAATAAAAATCTCAATGATAAATAAATGAATTAGAATAAATTTCAATGTTTAATAGTATGTTCTGATGATTTGGAAAATTAAACACATGACTTTCTCAACACTATGATATTGGGCGTTCTCAGACAATTAAAACAATCTGTGGCGTTCCTCTGCAATATACATCTACTTGCCTTTGGCTTACCTGGTAGAAAACATTGATCACATATCTATTCTTGTAGCTTTAGATTTCCTTCAATTTAATAAAATGTTACAATATTGAGCCTATTCTGCTTGATATTTTTTAAAAATTATATTTTTGTTATTCATTTTTCTTTTCTCAATGGATATTCATTCATTTAATTTTAGTTCTCAGTATTTTCAGTGACTATGATGAAACAGGATGTTTATTTACAATAGTGCTGTACTATTTATCATACCTTCAATCAGAAATCTTTGATATTTGCATTTTTTATATCCTTGCCAACACAGAGAAAATCAATTGCTTTTAATTTTAGCTACTCTGGTAATTGTGTCTTTTCCATAAGACTCTATTCTTCATGAATAATATTTTTGAGCATATCTGGATACAAATTTTGGTTGTTCAGATTTTAGGGAGGTTCTCAATTCAAAAAAATTGCTCACATTCATAGTGTAAATATTGTTTTTGTCTTTACCAAAGAATTCCATTTCAAAGGGTATCAATACTAAAGGCTGAAATATTACAATTTGATATTGTAATTATTCTTAAATTAAAAATAAATAATCATAGCTGGTGATAAGGTTCAATAGCAAAGGGTTTGGCTGTACTATTTTGATGACTTCATTTTGATCTGCAGATGCCACAGTTGAAGAGAACACATTCTCAAAAGTTTCACCCTGATCTCTCCATGAGTGCATGCATGCAAAACATGGGAAAGGGATATAAAGTTTGTTCTTTCAGGGGTTCAAAGTATGGACTGATGTTATGGTAAATGGGGTACCATTTCATGCTGAAACAAGGAATTTAATATTTTTGTCTATTCAAGTATTTAATATTATATTACATTATAATATATTAAATGACTGTAGTATGCATATTTTTTTGCTTTTTGTATTAAGTCCCAATTTGTTATCTTGTTTTTTGGGGGGTATTTTTTTTCAAAACAGGGTTTCTCTGTATTGTTTTGGAGCCTGTTCTGACACTGACTCTGTAGACCAGGCTGGTCTCAAACTCACAGAGATCTGCCTGCCTCTGCCTCCTGAGTGCTGGGATTAAAGGTGTGTGCCACCAATGCCCAACAATTTTATTGCTTTCTCTACTGCACTATTAACATAATTGTAAAAATTTAATAAAAGTCTATGTCATTATTTATGGTACTGTCTTTATTTTTTATGTCTTTTGTCTTTTAAAATGAAAGCTCTTTCTGTTTTTATGCCTGATATTAACTTTTTTCAGTTCATTTATTGATTTGGTGTTTTAATAAATAATAATAAACTTTACTTAGTTTATTATGTTTTTTTCAAATTCTTAACATATGTGTACACTAGGTAGTTGCGCTTTATTTTATACTTTCCTGAGACTTTTCTAGATGCATTTTTCCTTTGGGGTTTTGGTGCATAATCAAGGTGTTTGAGAGCTCTTTACTCTGAGTACTCAACAAATGATCACCTGGAGATGCAGGGTCTGGCCCCACATCACAAAGCACCTCTTCTCCATTCTACTCCACTCTCCTCTCTACCCTGACTTTGAAGAATCTCTTAGCAGAGCTACTCGTGCTAATACCTAGCTATGCAGTCAGATAGGATCCGGGGCATGAATGCCTATGAAACATCATACCTTTTTCCAGTTATTTTTCTCATAAAATCCACTGATTTAATAATAAAAATATTGATCTCACAATAAGCTGAATGTAATTTCCTGTACTATATGAACTTAGTCGCATCCAAGAAAGTGTATCTGGGGAGAAGATCATAGTTCTAGAGCCAAATGATACTGTCCTTTTCAATCTGATATATCTGAGCTATATTGCTTGGTGTAATATTAGAACAGTTATTATAGTGACATGTGGAAGGAGAGATGAGAGACAAGCAGTTTCCACATTTTAATCAGATATGGATGCCTTAACATTTGATGCTATTTTTAAATGAATTATTTTGACAAAATGGTCAAGGGCTCATTATTGTTGAGCAGAATACCCTTTAAATGGAAACACCTCTAAAATATCCTTCATAATGAATAGCATTTCAGAATAAGGAAAATCACATTGCATTTATTACTGTTATTATAATATTCTGGCAGTATGATGAGGTTTGTACATATAATTTCAGTATTCAAATACCTAACACTTGCAGGACTCTGCTGATGTCAATTCCTACTGCAATGAGAGTACTGTAATATCAGTAGTTCTTGCATGCTGGCAAAAATTAAGATTGTGCCCCTGATTTAGTTAAGCATATTTAGAAATGAAATTTTTAACAGATTTTTTCAAAGACTGTTATGGCATGCATGCATATTTAGGAAAGTAGTAGTGAATAGTTTTCTGTATTTCAAATATATTAGCTTCATTTCATTTCCTTATAGAGTCTTTCATGAAATCATGAAACACACACAGACACAGACAGACAGACAGACAGACAGACAGACAGACAGACACACACACACACCACTGAGCAAATAAACAACAGTTGAAGTCCTGATACTTAATAATGTTGACTTATTTTGCTATCTACAGGGTCTATGTATCAGGTCATGTGATATGTTGAATGTTACTTTGAAGTACTATCTTAGCTTGATCAAAATTTCAATGAACAGATTTTTGAGTCATGAGGAGAAATTGATTATATGTCTAGACCTCACTCAATCAAATTGACATTTTAAGAGAAAAGTAAAGTAACATCAATTCTTCCCTGTATCTCAATTTTGCAGACCTATTATGCAGTTGGAGTTGGCTAATTCCAATGACAACCAGTGTCAAAGACAAATGGAAGGGTCAGGGCCAGATGAAGAGAAGGAGATAAAGAAAGAAGGGAGCAGGAAGAAGGGAATGGGAAGAGGTGATGCCAAGAGAAAAGATGGAGGATTCTGTTGTTTCCATTTCATTGGTATACCTTAGTATTAGAAAGATTTTTCTTGTTTTCTTTACTATTAATGGCAATCCCTATCTTTATCAAGTTTAGACTATTGTCCTAACATATCAAATGCTAGTATGATGACTTGAATTACTTCATTTGCATATATATTCAAACAAATTTAGTTGAAGAGATTTCTACAATTCAGATACTATACACTCACACTTTGTGTCTGTGTTCATTACAATTCTTAATTGCACAAGCCAGGAACTTAGATTTTTATCTATTAGTCCTTCCATTGTGTTTTACTTTTATTTAGTTACTTTTGAGGAAAGCAGTGCCTTTTATGAATAAATGTTAAGCAACCTATATGTTGGTAAAGTTCGTTTGTCTGTGCTGAAAAAGAGGCAAGTGATATCATTATTACACATTTCTAATGACCTCCTAAAACAAGTCTGAAAAATTACTTCCTGTTTCTGTTCATGGCTGTGTTGACTTGAACATTTATACAAATACTAATAGAAAATACTCATTATATTATTTTATTTATTTATTTATTTATTTATTTATTATTTTGGTTTTCCCAGACAGGGTTTCTCTGTGGCTTTGGAGCCTGTCCTGGAACTAGCTCTTGTAGACCAGGCTGGTCTTGAACTCACAGAGATCCGCCTGCATCTGCTTCCTGAGTGCTGGGACTAAAGATGTGTGCCACCATCACCTGGCTATATTATTTTATTTTTAAGGAAATTATTCACCTGATAAATTCCTCCCATTGAGAGAGTCAAAATCAAGTGAAGCAAAATAAATCATTTAGTAAATGTTCAAGTATTTAATGCTGACATATAGCTATAAAACACATCTCACTTTCTGTGTTTTGCTCATGTGAATCAAATTTGATTTTGTGCAGTGAGAACTAAGTCTGATTGTAGCCATACGGCATAGGAATGGAGCCAGAAGAAGCAAGCATTTTTGTCCCTTTTCTTCTATTCTCTCTTTTTCTTTAACCCCCAGGCTCTTCCTTTTTTCATGTTTTTCACTGATTCATTTCTTTTCTTGAACTTTCTGTTTGATCAAGTTGTCTACCTGGCATGATTTCATTGGCTGCCATGGCTCAAAGTGCAATTTAAGATTCTGTTACATAGGCTGTAAATCCATGTAATGAAAGTCACAAACTTCTTGCAAGCATTATAAGGCTGACATTTGCGGAGATAAATATTGTTCAGTCAGCAAGTCAGAGGTGGCATAGAGGGCTAGAACAGTTAACCTTGATATTTCATTTGAGAATGCTTTAGATGCATATCACTTGTGGAGTGTCAGTTCAAGCCCGTATTGCAAAACATGAACTTATTAGTTGTGTGTTTTTAATGAGAGTATAAGAACAGTTTTGCATTTTTTAGGAATAGGAAATATATTTCTAAGTTTGGAGTTTTATTCCTTCACTAAATTGTGTTACATATCATGTAAAGAAAATATGGAGATGTGAAAGTACAAATATAAGCACTATTACAGTTATTTAATATTTCAAACATATCATTTAATTGTATTTTTAAATTTTAAATTCTTTGTCCATATGTGTATATGTTTATAAGCTAGTATATGTGAGTGCAGTGCTATTATTTTATGGAAATATTCATTTTTGCTAAAAAATTAAAAAATACTGATAGCATTAATTACATATTAGATAGGAATTTGCCTTGGTATGAATTATGGAAATTTCAGTAATGAATTAATTCATTAGTTTGTATCTCTTTCCTTCTCTTAACATAATATTTTCTACTCAAACTTTCTTATTGTACCAGTCTTCTTCTGTGTATTTTACTCTACTTTTTTGTAAATGTTGAACTATATTTGTCTGTATGCTAGACATCAATAGACCATGCCCCAAGTTGGCTACTTGAAGTATGAAAGTATTTCCTACCAGCATATAAACCTAAATCAAAATGCCAATGTTGAGACAAGTGCTTATTTTTTCTGTGTTTCTGTCTCTTTAGTAATGGACGCACTGCTCAATAATAACTGCATAAAGGACATATCTACTAACACAAATGTGCAGATATTTTATATATCTTTATCCAAAGTCAGAGACACTTTAAGCACATAATGATAACAAATAACATATTAAATTTCAAGTACTTAATACTAGTAATAGGGTCATTATTTGTATCCAGGGAATTTGATGTAGATTGCTGACCAATTCATAATTCTGATTTACTGCAATAGTGAGTTATGACAACTTTTGTGGAACCATGCTATTATTTCAAAATGTCTTTTTATAATATTTGGAATTTGATATAAATTATTGGATTTCATATATTATTATTATGGGTTCCTAATGTTTCACTTGCCACTTTAATAACAATGAACATGCAATACTATAAATCAAATACAAAATTAAAGAAGATGTGGCCCATGGTATTCCACAAAATTCATTGTATGAATCATACCAAAAATGTTTGTATTTCTTTTTAAAATTTATTTATTTCTTTATTTTAAATTCATTTTATATTGCCACCACAGTTCTCCCTCCCAGCCCTCCTCGCACTCCCTGAAGCCCATCCCCCATCCACTCCTCCCAGCTTGTAAGTGCTCCTATGAGGAGTCAATGAAGTCAGGCAAATAGGTTGGGCCACAGACAAGATTCTCCCCACTACTTTAAGACTGAGTATGGCATCCACCATAGGGAGATCCTGGTGCTATTGCCTGGGGCCCCTTAGATAGTCCACTTAATAACTGACTCCCCATATGTAGGGCCTAGTTCAGTGCCATGGAAGATCCACAACTGTTAGTCTTATTTAGCAAAATTTACCATATGAAGTTTCAGGATGCCTTAGATTCATGTTGTATGTGATGCCTCAATCATGTGATGTTTCACAAATTTTTCTGATTAGTTCCACATAAAAGCAATTTAAAATACAGAGACATTGAGCAGGTCTAGCAGAAGAAAATACACTGAGAACAGGATCTAGGGAGCATCTTAGCCTCAGTCACGGAAAGAAATAAAACTGCGCTTATCTGTTTACATATCCTTGCAAAGTCCACAGCAGCAACTTTCAAATGCTTCCTTGCATTCCTCCATAACTTGATTATTGTCGAATTTCTTCAATGAAACTACATAGAATCAGCTCCAAGGAGGACATTAAGGTACTATCTACAATATGATGGCCTCTGGGTTGCTTTGTGGAGATTTGGTTTGATTGCTATAATTAATATGGAAGGGCAAAACTTAACAAGGTGGGAGCCATGCCCTGGTTTGGAACCCTGTAGTCTATAAGGAGAAAAAAAGACTGTTGAGCACTAAACATGCAAGCATTCATTCTCTCTCTACTCATGGCTGTAGATATAGAATGACCATCTGAAGATCCTGTCACCTCAAATTCCTTTAAGGACAGACTGTAACCAGAGGTTGGAGTTGAAATAAATCCCTTTTCCCATAAATTTCTCCTTTGTCAGTGTATTTTTATCACAATAGAAATGAAATTAGATTACTATGCCTATTGGAATTCCACCTCAAATAAAATATCTGCTGGCAATTTTAAAATTAAGTGGAAGATTGCTGTTCTGATTGCTATGCAATTTCAATAGGTAAGTATAGAAACTTTTCCCATGAATTCATTTGTCTTTATTTTATTCCTCTTTAAGTAGGAAAAATGTCATGGGAATAAACATATATGTATTTTGTTCTTATTTTAGTGATCTCATACTTAATATTAAAGTTTTGATACTTGAGGATAGTAAAGGTGAGATACTATAAGACAAAAATCAATATATGAAATGTGTAAAGTAAATATTTCTTATAGGCATTGCATCCTTTTAAAGCCAAGGCCTGTTGGTGACAGATCTAATTAACACATCTTAAGAAATATTCCATCTGTTGAGGTATTATTGTTATATCCAAGGCTAATGTGTCAAGATGAGGTTATTTCTAACATTTATCCATCAGATATCTAAAACAAACAAATCACAAAATAAATCAGAGCATGGACTTTCACCAAAAAAAAAAAAAAAAAAAAAAAATAGCCGAGTTTCCCTTTCAACTCTCTGTTCCTAGAGATGCCCAGGAGGAATGGTGCCTGTTTTCATACCAAGATCAAGTTGTCCTGGATGAATCATACTCCTGCCTTATACTACAACTAGCCTATGAAAGAATCACTTATGGACAGACAATATTCTGGGCAAATTCTTTTCCTTTTGCTTAAGTTCAACTGCTTTTGTTTCCCAGTATAATATTCCTGTTTCTGGTTTGCTGGATAATGTAAGTTATTCTTATTATCAAATAACACTAAAATCAGAATCCAGTAGCTTGCACATGTATAGACTGTGCAACAGCACACTCGGCTATTTGTAACCCAGGACATCACATGCTTTGTTTGTCTCAGAAGTATCAGGACATCATTTTATAAAAAGACATAAATAGTTTAAATTAAGGTTTCTGAGCTAACTTAATACTGTTATTTAACTAACTTGTTACAGTACAAGGCTCCATTTTAAGGGTTCATCAACATTATGCCGTTGAAAAATTCTTCTTCTGATCTTAAACATAAGAGCCTCTTTTTATAACAAACAGCAATAAATGCAGAGACATGCCATTGCTTTTTTATTTTTATTTTTTTTTACTCTTTTGCTTTTGGTTCTTTACTCTTTGGGGGGGGGGGTCCACCACACAACTCCTAAATAAATCACACATGGATTCTTAGTCTTACCTATGATTGCCCAGTCTGAGCCTGGCTTGTTTCTAAGCAGCTTTTCTTAACTTGAATTATCCCTTCTATCTTTTGCCTCTGGGCTTTTATCTTTCTCTGTCTCTGAATACCTTTCTTTGCTTCTTTGTCTGTGAATTGCTATGTAGCTGGTGGCTGGTCCCTGATGTCCTCCTCTCCTCATTCTCATTTTCCTTCTACCTCTCAGATTTCTCCTCCCATTTATGCTCCCTGCTTGCAAACCCCACCTATCATTTCTGCTAAGCTATTGGCTGTTCACCTCTTTATTAGACCAATCCGATTATTTAGACAGGCACAGTAACACAGATTCACAGAGTTAGCCAAATGCAAATTAAAAGAATGCAACGCGTTTTAGCATCATTAAACAAATGTTTCAAAGCATAAACCAGTGTTACACATCTTAAAATAATATTCTACAACAGAGAAAGTTGATAGTTCAAAGACTTGAGAATAAATGACAGGTGAATGCCCAGCTGTAAACAAGATATTTATATCTTCTTTTTTTCTATTTTTTAATTAGAAAGAAGATTATTTTACATGTCAATCCTAGTTCCCTCTCCCTCTCCTCCTGCCTGCCCCCCCAAACTAACACCCTACCTATCCCATACCCTTTCTCTTCCCCAGGGAGGGTGAAGCGTTCTTTAGGGGGTCCTCAAAGTCTGTCATACCCTTTGGAATAGGGCCTAGGCCAAACCCCTTGTGTCTAGGCTCAGAGCATATCCCTCCATGTTTGATGGGCTCCCAAATTCCATTCCTATGCTAGGGATAAGTACTGATACACAACAAGGGACTCCATAGATTTCTGAAGTCTCCTCACTGACAGGCACATTCAGAGGGTCTGGATTAGTCCCATACTGGTTTCCCAGCTATCAGTCTGGGGACCAAGAGCTCTCCCAATTTTAAATAAATGATTATTTAAAAATTATCTCGCTTGTTCAGCTCAGCTGTTTCTGTGGATTTCACCATCCTGGTAGGGACCCCTTTGCTCATCAATCCTCCTTCTCTGGAACTGGATATCAGTTCAGTTCAAGGTTTAGCTGTGGCTGTCGGCTTCTACTTCCACCACCTGCTGGATGAAGAATATAGGATGGCATATTCTTCTTTAAAGCTCAGGAAGCACAATTAAAAGAAAACCTGTTCTCTTTGTGCTTGACTACACCAAGATGCTTAGCTAATATGTACCTATTATTTGCTTCAGTATGTGTCTTCCAATTGGGTTTAGTTCTTTGTCAGCAATATATTTGGAAAGCTGCTCTACTTGTAATTTAAACATTTCAACCACTTACATTTATTCTTACAAAAGTTATGCATGTTGAAAACAAAGGATCTTCATCCTCACAGCACAGTGGGCAATGAAAGCTTCAGACTTGCATCTACTTACTTTGTCCTTGAAGTGTCACGTTGAATTGGCAGAGGCAGCTTCATATGCATATTGTAGGGTGAGGGAATTGTTCCACAGATTCAAATATTGGTGACTGCATAAGTGACTGTCTTGTAAGAACAGTAGTAATAAACCTTTCCAGTCTTTGCCTTGGGATGTATTCTTTAAGGAATTTATTGGTAAATGCAGCAATGAGTTATATAAATATCCTTGTTAACCTAGAACAAAACTAGTATAACCTATGTAGTAATTTGAATGATTATTTAAAAATTGTCTCCCTTAAATATTTATATTTTCTATGCTATCTTAACTTCTTGCATATTTTACTATAAGTAAAATGCTATGCCAGTATTTCTGATTACTCTGATTAGTGAGGCTGGCACTGATTCCATTCATTATTTAATAGAGAATTATATTAAGAATACTGTCATCAATGCTCAAAGCAAGAGGATGAAGCCAAGCTGCCACCCTCATGTTGGCTCTCCTCCCAGGGTCTTAACCATTATCCACAAAATCAGCAGTGACTTTACTTCACATTCAATGGCTTTGCCTTAGTATTTTGCAATGAACCAAGAAAGCAATTCTCAGTATTATTTTTCAGGCAGGACACAGTATGGTCTTAATTGCAAAAATTCCTTGTCCCATAAAAGGAAAGCTTAGGCTATTCTTGTCAATGTTAATATTCCTGGCAAGTAAATATGTCTAGTCTAAATGCCTTCAAGGAATTAGTTAGTATTTGCATGAACATTTTATTACTACCATTTCCTCAGAGAAAAAGTGCTATGTTTTAAAACACAGAAGCCATCCGCTGGCTGTACATTTGGAGCACAGTACCATAAAAAGCATGTGTCCTCCTGTAAAGAGTGTTTACCATGGTTTTTCCCTTCAAGTGGCTTCTCTAACAGTTCTTAGGTGATTGTTACAGACAACATTGGATATTTTTTATCTTTCCTCCTTATTGTCTAGTTTTTAATGGGTTCTTAGCTCAGGATCCAGGACACTGTTCTATCTTTGGATCATTAAAGTCTTATTGTTTTGTTATAATAAATTAAATAATTACAATATATTTTCACAATGAAGGAATAGATGTTCTACTTAAAGCAAGAGATAAGAGTTTCTTTAGTAATGGAGTCTGAATTACATGAATTACCATCCTACAATATTTTTTTTCTGAGGTGCAGAGAAAGGTCTACCAGTTCATTAAAATTCAGCAACACCAGCATGCTTAGAAATAACTGGAAAGGAGAATACTGAATTTTCAGAAATACTTTCCTCTAATCCTCTACCTAGTAAATAATTTCATTTTGTACCATGGATACCTGGCCTTTGTTCTTACCTCTTGATAGCATTCTCTAACCATGTTTAATCCAGAGACTGCCTGGCTGCCATGGGTCCCCACTGGAAACTTTAATAACAATTTATTGTGAGAGCTTTGGGTCACACAGTATCTGTAGACCTTTGGTGAACCTGGAGACTGGAGAATGAAATAAGTTTTAGTTCATACTAAACAAAAATCCCAATAGAAAATAAAAGACAAAAGGGAAAATGAACTTGAGCTAATGGAAATAACATAATGAAAACTGAGTCTTGGATGAACATCCCTGTGTGGCAATATTCATTGCATAGTGTCTCAGTTCCACACCAGGAATTCATGTGGATCCCATTCGGAGAGTACTAGAGATTCTTTGTTTACTGCATTTCTAGGACTATGTCCAAAATGTTACTTATTTTAGCTAACTTTAATTTTATACTTTTGCTAGAACAAAGTTCAGACATAGAATGTTAGCTTTCAGTGAATTTTGTTTACCTTTTAGTAAATTGATGAAACTGGAGTTTGACATATCTTCAAATCAAGATTAGCTTGAGAATAAAGATGCTGTGGTTTGGACTTGAAAGTTAATTAACATGTGTGACAACACATTCTATATGCTTCTTATTAACAGAACTAGATAAGACAGGGAGATGCCTTGAGGGTAACTATTCAGTGGCCATGTTTCTTGCACTAAAACATTTGGAGCACAAAACGAGCAAGTGTATTTTCAAACTCAAGCTCTTTTTTAGTCATGCTTTGTAGTCAAAAGTATATCATCATCAGGTTGAGAAAAGCAAAAGAATGGCATAGATTAGATCTGATATCTCTGCAGCATACTTATTATACTAAATCCTTTGCAAGTTAATGAAAAACCAATTGTATAACTTGAAACACAAATCACAAATAAAGCAAGTAATGCTAACTGCTGAATAAAAACCATGAAATAAGGTTCAGTCAGAAGTGTGTTTACTGTTGAAAGACATATTGTTGTATGACATGTGACCTATACAGTTCAACAAGCATTTACAATTTATTTTTTCTACAATCCATATCCCCATAGTAGCAAATTAGAGTGCTAATCTATATTTTCCGAAAGGCCAGAGCAAGCAGGCACACATAAAAGTCCCCTCAGATCAGAGTTTTGACATCCTATTGTCCTTTTTGAGTCCATAAGTGCTAGTATAGAATAAAAGCCCCAGAAGTCCCTGAGTTTCAGATTAGTCAAACCATTCAAATGACAAATGTGGTGGTTATCCTTTGCACATGGAGAACATAATACTGTATTGCTTTCTTTCAGACAATATAGTATAGTGTAAAGAGTAATTTAGAGAGAATGCTGACTTAAAAAAATCCTTGAATTTACTAGATGCACATAAACTCCATTGAATGCTTACTTTATATAACTGCCATTTGAATCATGAAAGGTTGATGTGGAGTTGAATGTGAATGTCTCCCATAAGTTTCTGTGATTAAATACCTCAGCTATGAAAACCTTACTAGGTGGAGTCCTGCTTGCAGGTGTTTGTAATTGTAGGTGGGCCTTAAGGGTTCACAGCCCAACCCCACTTCCTGTACACAGTGCTGATGTGATGTGACCAACAGACTTCTTACTCCTGCCACATGCCTTCCCAGGCATGGAAGATTCATGTTGTCACCCTGGAATTGTATATCCCTGGAACTGAGAACTGGAACTGGAACTGTATGCCTCTGGAGCTATAAATTGGAACTGTATACCTCTAAAACTGTAAATTAGAACTGGATACCCCTGGAACTATATATTGGAACTGTACACCTCTAGAATTTTAAATTGATTCTTGTCAGGTTTTTGGTTGGTTGCAACAACTGGAAATTCACTAATACAGAAGTCTTTTGGGGTGATTTTTTTCTTATTTTCTTTTGTTTTGGGTTGTCTTTCTACCTGTTTACTATTAACTTGCTATATGAAAACATACCTATTAATAGGCTAGAAAGTTATACACTTTTGAAAGGTCACAATTTAGCTTTGACAGGAGCTCAGTATTAAATTCATGGTTGCTCTTCCACAGGAATTTAAATACTATTAAAGAGATCAAAACTCAAAATTCTACCAGGTGACTGCAAGTGGAAGCCTCTGCCCCATGTCTCAGATAGGAATAATTTTGTTACATAGAATTATTATTTATTATAGCAGAATTCTCCCTACCTTACATATAGAGTATGCTATAGGAAACCAAAACAGAAACTTTTCCTTTAGGTCATAAAGTTTGATTTAAGATCATTGACAGAGAAACAGACTGTATGGCAGCGTATCTGAGGAAAGTTTATATCTCAGCACTAAAGACAGCATAATGAAGGCTCTTTGGAGAGGACATTAGGACTCATATGGTAGACAAAGGAGTTGCTCCTTAAGCATTTCTAAGGCTGGGAATAGTTTCACAGAATAATCCTGTATCTGAGTGTTCTGATTCCTAGGTGGAGGCCAGAAAGTGTGGAAAGCCTAGAATGTATGGCCATCAATACCTCCTCACTTCTACAGGTAAGAAAGCCTGGCACTTGGAAGTCTACTAGGAAGGATTCACAATGTCTCAGTTGGTTGCCTATTGGTCTCTGTGTGAGGATAAAGACTACTACAAGACGCTGTGGTCTGAGAAGCAGCAGGATTCCAATTATTTTCTTACACCCAATAGAGACACACATAGCTTCTCTGTAGAGATCTCAATCAGAATGATCACCAGTTACAGAGACTTCATCAGCTTCCATACCTACCGTTCAAAAATCTAAACTAACCCTAAGTCTCCTGTTGTGGTGGTAGTGTTAGAGGACCTTGCGTCAAAAACTGTGCCAAATCTAAATTTGTTCAATCATCTTCCCTTAAACCTGTAAAATAGATAATTTAATAATAAATATCAGAAAAAGTAGAATATATCTAAAGTGCTTACACTGAGAATAGGACAAATATCAACCCCCCAGTTCATCTATAGGGTACTGAAGTGAGGCAGAGGTCCAGCAAGGCATATAGAGGCAACCATTCATCAGGGCTGATCCAGTGTATCATTCTTTATGTTCCAATGTCTCCAACCTGTGGCCTGGCAAGATGTCAGGACTGTGTGAAATTTCTTTCCTAGATAAAAGTGTCCATTCAGGCTAGACCAGGCTTTCTCTTCTCCAGGCATGAAATGCCTGGAGAAAGCCCACTTTCCTGCATGTATTGTTTTAAAAGCCCGAGATGTAGATTATGGGACAAAATTATTTCTTTAAAATATCTTCATCCCTGCCATTCCAGTTATGGAAGCACAAACAACCAAGGATTGCTCATTTATTATTATTATTTTAATTCTGAGACTTTAAGAGACTCTCAATATTTCTCCCATCCATATTTCTCATGATTGATGCTAAGGCTGACTACTTTGAATTTGCCACATAGTAGATAAACATTACTTGAAAATAAAGCCAGAATTTATTCTTTATGCCAGTCCCCTTAGTAATTGGCCAGTAAATTATCTACTTGTTCAAGAAAATGGAAAAGAAATAGTATAGCTACTCCAGTGACTCCTTACCTACCTGCTAACAGCAAATGTTGGATATTACTTTAGTGTTTCTCTATTTGCAACTAACTTGTCTCATGGGATGGGAAGCATATAGATGTGACAGTAAATCCTACAGTGCTTTCCAATGTAAGTGCAATGAAACATTGAATCAGTTCAAACACGACTATGTATAAGATCACATTTGCTGCTTTCATTTTCTGACTAGGAAACTGCTTTTACTGCATGTTAATTCTGAGGAGTTCAATGGAGTTACAGGTTACAGTAGTGTTTTTATAGATTCATACTGCCCACTATCAGGACTACGTGTGAGCACAGAAGAGACAAACTGTTCTACTGATAGGAACAGAGGATAAAAAATTGCCTATACAGTTTTAGGGTTAAAATGTCCCCTGAAAGTGCCAAATTTGTATTATTTTTATTTGATGGTTTGCTTAACTAAAAGGTAGAAATGTCATTGGACCTGAAAGCCTAGTCCTTGCTGGAGGTCAGGGATGCCAGAAGTGTTTAAGAAAAAATGCCTATGGATTTGCCAAGTGGCATTTGTCTGAGATTACAGTAGGGTGATCTACTTCTTCTTTTCCCCCTAAAGGAGTAACTTCTTCCCTAATATGTACTGAGGACATGACTGAAACAAATTGCAGGGCACCTTGACACCCAGAATGGGAATTACACTGACCAGTTTATCTTTATCCCTTCATCCAGTAAAACTCTCTTGAGTCCAAGGCAGTGAGGCTCAGGGCGGTCCCATTCTTGAACGTTGTTTCCCTCATAGATTAGCTCTGCATTCCTTTCTTAAGCTTTCCATATTGAAATGTTCTTCCTAAACCTCAGTTGTGATCTGTGAGTTTCAATCTGTGAATTTGTGAGACATGGACCTGGAAGAGGCTCTTGTTGGCTTTGATTTCCTTTAGTTTCTGGGATGCTGGCTCTCATACTAATATTCCTACCTCAGTATTGTGAAGAATGAAGGGGATAGTTAATGTCTGATTGCTTGCTTCAGGGTCCTTACTGCTGGATTTCTTAATGGTGTTGATTGCCAGATTTTCTGAGCCTAGACTTTTTTTTTGTATTTATGCTATTTTCTTTATACCACCAAATCCTCATAACTTTCAACTAAACCAGGCCCTATATCCAACTCTCTATTAACCAGGCAGGGGGATTTGAGCTCTTGTTACTGAAACAATCTACAAAAGGTTTACTTACTTTCTTCCATACCCCTTTCCCTGGGTACTCACGGTTTTCCTTAAGGTGACTTTTACGGTGCTGAAGAAATCAGATGAGAAATTTTTCTACCAAGAAAAATACTTGTATTTACTACTGTCTTCAAATGGTTCCTGAACCAACCAAAAAGAAACAAATACTTTCCTGATTGATATCAGGGGTGGGGAAGCTCACCATATTCTTCAGAGATGGGAATACTTGACGTGTAATGCAAGTGAAGGGTCGGGTGGCTCTAAGGTAGGTAGGTGCATGGCCTGGAGTGTGCTATGTGCATAGTTGTAGTGAGATATACACCCCACCCATATGCCCATTTGGGCGTTGTCACATGTGAGGACTTGATGGAGGGGAGGATTAGATCTGGGGTCCTGGATGTCAAAGCTCCCTTGCTGCTGGTCGGGTCACAAGAGACAGCCTGGGAGGATCCTTGGAGCTGGAGGCTATGGCAGCCACCTGCCTCTTGTGTAAGTGTGATCTCTCTGAATAAACTTCATTTAACCTGTACTGAGTCTACTGAGTCTAATGAATCTTGATTCCCATGCAACACGTAGTATGTGTAGTAAATACTCTAAGCTGGAAAGGGAAGGGTGCTAGTGTAGGGCAGAATTTTTTTGTTTTCTGTTGGCAGTGAGGAAAATTTCATTACAAAATTTCCGGGGGATCCAGTAACCAGGAGATCCTGTCTGCATTGAATAGACTATTTGCTATTGAATAACATGGCCTCGGTGGGGAATGTCTCCTAGTTTGCATCTCTACAGAACTAATCATTTGAATAGGTCTGTACCTGGGTGGAGATGCTAGGTATATAAGTAACATGTGAGGACAGAGGGTTAGGAGCGACGGAGCAAAGAGAAAGAGAGGTCAGAGGGAGAGAAATGACCTCGTAGCCATGGAAGCATGGTTAGAAAACAGCCAAGAAAATGCTGAATAAACAAGAGACTCTAGTTTTACAGCATGGAACTGAGAGCTCTCTAAAGATGACAAGATGCTTGTGTTTGGCTCTGGGTTTGCTTTTTGAACAAATGCACAGCAATGACGTGCAGAGCATAGCAACCACCCTGGGAGGGCCTATGGGCCATAACAACCAGTTGATTAATCAACACAGGGCAAACCCTCCAAGCCTGGAGGCACACCAATCCTGAACCTGTGTGTACCCTAGACACTCCCCATACGCTGCCCTATAAGATCTCTATGCAGATGTTTCGAAGAGTCTTTCTATCCATCTGCCATGGTGGATAGATGAAAGACCCAAGCTAACATGGGGTTAGCTCATTAAACAACTATAATAAAGCGTCGTGCAGTTTGCATGAAGCTTTCAACTCTGCCTGGTGATTGGGGTGACTGAGGTCCTAGGCTAAGATCCTGGAGGCCTGAGCTTCCGGGGGTCTTACAAGTCCACGCTCCCCACTCAGGCTGAACCTCATGGCTGCCATGGCTTAGGGCTGAGATGGCCCGGGCCTCGACAGTTTTCAAATCTCTTGAAAGCATCTTCCTAAGTGTGTTGTGTAATTGACGTTCCCTTGTCAGGTGCAGCACATCCATACTTAAGTACAACTAAGTTAGCCAATTAGTTTTCCTTAGGGTTACTAACAGGAGTACACATGAAAGGTTACTTACAGGTGCTGGGTGAATTAAAGGCAGCTAAACCCATCCCCAAACCCCCGACCCACAAATCACCTAACACAGGTGATGATCACAAAAGCTGAAAACCTGGAGCTCTGCACAATATTCAGGCAGCTCCACAGCCAAAGAATCTATGATCTATACATTTCAGCTGCTCCATGTCTCCTCCTTCAGTAGCGATTTACTCCCCTCGTAAAGCTAAGAGAGGCCTTTGGGAATGTTCTAAAATCTTATTTTTCCAGACGTGTGACATCTTATTTAACTCCCAAGTCTCCTGAGTCTCCTCATTCCTCCTGGAAGGAATACTTCCATTTGGGAGAAACACGGCATGCTGTCTTTTTAGCCAGCTGTAGTTTTATTTGTTTTTAATGATTTCTTTTAATTTTTTTATTTATGTGTGTGTGTGCGCAGTGTGTGTGTGTGTGTGTGTGTGTGTGTGTGTGTAGGGGGATATGCAAGTGTGAGAACCAGTGCCTGTGGTAGGTACAGGGAACTGAATTCAGTTCTCCTAAAAGAGCATTATATGCTCTTAATTCCCAAGCCCTCTCCAAATTCCCAGTTGTTGTTTAAGACAAAGATGTATTGCCTTCCCTCCACAGAAACACGGATTTACTCATGCTCTTGTCCTGATGCTGCAGCATAGCTACTGAGGCAGCCAGAAAGCACTGCTGTCCTCCCCATTAGAGAACATACTTTTCATTTGGGTTTTGAGGGAAAAAGTCAGTAGCGAATTGTTATGCCCGTGCACCTTCTGTTTCACAGTCCATGCCTTTAGGTTAAGTGTTATTTATCATGTTTACTTGATGGATTAAAGCAGTGTCACCATCTCCAATGAACATCTTTTCATCTGGGACCACCAGAAGATCCCAAACCCCACAGAGATCCATATGCCATGTCTTTCTCCAATTTTTAAATAATTTCTTTCCACTCTATCCAGCTCTACAAGCCTGAAATTACTGAGATTCACTTTTCTTCTCTACCTGAAAAGCCCTCTATCTCTCTAGATTTGGTCAACTTATCCAATGCTTTTAGCCATTAGTATGAGGTCTATATATTTTTTGATTGTTTGTTAATATTCCATCCAACTTTCTGTGTGTTACATTTAAAAAAAAAACAATCCTTTATGAATTAAAGAATTAAATTGAATCAAATTGACCATGTAACTGAAAAGGACAGACAATTAAGTGGATAAATACAGTAATAAATAACAAAAAGAATGAATGAATCAGAAACTCTGTATGGTTCTAGACAAATTTGGACTGGAGAAATGTTGCTCATATTAAAATTGTGAGACTATCTGTGTAAAAGGCTCAACTGGGTATCAAAGAATTATTTATTTCTTGTTGGCTCACAGCTTATTTAGCTCAATGTATCAGAAGCTACTTAATAATGCATACTATTCATTTTCAAAGCATCTGCATGTTTATTGGATTGTTTGGAAGAATGTGCCATACTGGTAAATGTTAAGGGTAAAAATGTCATTAGTAGCCATTAATTATTATGATAAATCATAGATAATATAAGGATTAATGGATGCTGATAACTGTTGAGACAGGATATAGTTTTTAGTTAAAGGGATTAAGACGTAGGACAGCAATAAGAATGGCCGGTCAAAACTCAAATTAATTGACAGAGCTTTTTGGCAAATAGCTAATGAATCTGAGGACAAAAAGCTTAGAACTAAGACCAGGAATAAGGGGGAAATTATGGTATTCATTGAAAACTCAGATATTGCTTATTATATTGGTTTATGAATTTGACATAATATCCTTTCTTTCAGTGATATATACTATGTATTGAAAGAACCCCAGAGACTCAGGGCCCCAGGATCTCAGCCCAGGACCTTGGTCACCCCAATCACCATGCGGAAGCAAAAGCTTGATGCAAACTGCATGAGGCTTTATTGTAGTTGTTTAAGGAGCTAACCGCATGTTAGCTCGGGCCTTTCATCCAACTGCCATGGCAGATGGCTAGAAAGACTCTTTGAAGCGTCTGCATAGAGATCTTATAGGGCAGTGTAAGGGGAGTGTCTAGGGTACGAACAGGCTCAGGATTGGTGTGCCTCCCAGGCTTGGAGGGTTTGCCCTGTGTTGATTAGTCAACTGGTTGTTATGGCCCATAGGCCCTCCCAGGGTGGTTGCTATGCTCTGCACATCATTGCTGTGCACTTGTTCGAAAAGCAAACCCAGAGCCGTAAAGCATAGCACCACCAGCTAACTTCTGATTGGTTCCTTGCTATGAGGCAGGCATCTGACCTCCTAGTGACCAAGGCAAGGTCAGGCAAGTACATATTCAGCTGTTAAGGCTGCCGAAATGGGGAACTGGTCCCTTCAGTATAAATATAAAACTTACTATACATAGTAATTACATTTTAATGTATCCGTTTAAATGCTTATTACAAAAGAGTTTAGCTTTTGATTTAAATAGTGCAAAAGTGTTATTTTTTTCTTCTCAAAATTCTTTTTAAATTTAATTTCATTATTTCTGCAATGTTTCATAAATTTGTTTGGACAACATTATTTCATATAGTTTTCTGCTAAGGTGTTTATAATGTAACAAATATAATATGATTTTTGTCTCCAAGAGTGTCTATCAGTTTGTTTTCTATATCAGTATGTATATTCTAAAGCATATACATACTAACAAAAAAAGTAGACTCAGCAATTTGTATTTACATTTATTTGCACATGTATGCATACATGTCTCTATGTTTACATGTATTCATGTAACAATAAGTATTAAAAAAGAAGCCATTAACTTATGAGTAGGGCTACATGGCAGAAGATTAATGGAGATTTACTGGGGCAAGCTGGAAGGAAGAAGGGAGGAAATAAGAAGTGATGCATTTCTTTCAATTAAAAATCTACCAAATAAATAAATAACAAATAAGTTTAAAAAGTAATAACAAACAATTTGCTTTAAAATAAACTCATCATTAACTATAAACTATAGATATACTTATGACTTCTTTTGGCTTACAGTTAGAATATTTTCCTCTAATTGAAAATGTTTGTGTTCTACACATGCTAAGTGAAAAAAAGACATTGAATAAATACTAATAACCCTGTATATTATTTTGAGGTTCATAAGAGCATGGAATTTAATTATGACCTACTTTTCTTTTTTTCTTTCAATGAAAGAATGAAAGCTAAATAAACATGTGGCTTTCTTTTACAAATATGAATTTTACCTATCATACTTAAAGACTGTTATTTCTGATTGTGTAGTGATTTGTTGTGCATTAATTAAAATTAATGCACATAATACTCTGTAAATAATATTAAACCACAAAAAACATATGGCACAAGCCAGAATATCTACTGAAAAATCTAATAACTTTTGCACACTTTGGGGCAGTCTATAATTTTAAAAAAATACTATTGGGTACACATCATGTGCTTTCTGCTTTAGATGCCTACATCCTACTCTTTCAACACAATATCAATCTTTTTTTTTTTTTTAAAGGCGTGTGCCACCAATACCTGGCGAAATCAACCTTTTTTATTTTCAAATAGTTTTCTTTCATAATACTATCAGTTACTATTATGGATCATAAGGCATTTTAAACAAAGAAATTGATAAACAAACTAAGCATGTCTTAATAAAAAAGTTGAACATGGTGCCACATTTTTTATCCTCAATGTTTAGCAACAGAGGCATAAAGATTAAACATTAAGAATAATCCTTGGCTGCTTAGTGAATTCCAGGGTGGCTTGAAATCCTGTTTCACAACCTGGCTTCCAAAGATATTAGTGCAAAGTATGAAAAGGAACTGATGAAAGACTATATAAAATAACAGCACTTGTTAATAAGATGTATCTAAATAAAGTTAACAATCTCATATATGTACAATATATAGATGGTTATAACTGTATCAGGGTTAACATATGTGTTATATGTATTTCTAGTACATAAAGGTATTTATTATCTTGTTTGATATATTACAGAAACACAGTAGTTATACCATAGGACCTGGAATGTAAGAGATGAATGGAAATCATCAATTTATACTGATTTTGTAGGAATATCCTATATTTGTGGATTTTAGAATATGCTAAATATTTTAATAGAACTTCAATAGTATTCATGCTTTAAATTTAGAGTAAATTAAACATCAACTCTGAGAGAAAATTATGCTTCAAATGTTGCAGTCACATATATGTGGAAACATATTTACTACTTTCAAATAGTTAGAATTCATATCACATAAATTACTATTGGGAGCAATTTTATGCTGTAAATTTAATCAGGTAAAGCTGTAAACACATCAAAGTGTACAAGCTGTTGTCGTTTTAATGTGATTTGTTGAAGACAACTTTTCATGTTCATATAAGCAAAATTGAAGACATATTTTATTTCAATGAAATATAATCTTTTGTTAAATAAGAATTTATATCTTTAACATGACACATGGCACATAACGTCACATATAACCTGTGTAGTTAATTCTTATCTATAAAAAATGAAAAAGCTTTCTAACATAATTAGAAATTTATAAGCATAAGACCACTGTAGAAATTTAGGAACAGCAAAAGTTACACATAAATCAACTATGTTGAACTGTGCTTTTGGTTTCTTAAATTTCTATGAAACCTACAGAAAGGAACTAATCTAAAATATGCAGGTAATATGATCAGGCAAAGATTGTCTTCCAGTATTGAGTCTCTTTAAATTTATAATCATTATGCTTTCTTATAGAATTCACATCTCAATTAACATCTGGCCTGTTTGTTTCATTTGCTCTATATTTTCACTTGTTTGCATATGTGTTTATGCACATCCATGTGAGCATGCATATGCAGAGTTCAGAGGTCAAATTTCAGGAGACAGTTCTCTCCTTCTACCAGCTTGGCCTTGGATATCAAATTCAATTTGGCAAGCTTGGCAGCTAGTGCCTGTATCTATGGAACAATCTTCCTTGCCCATAAAGTCAGTATTTAAAGACATGTAGATTATATAGCATCAAAGAATAGCATCTATTCTTTGATATTTAATATGCTTTTGTTAATGAAATTATAATAGGGTTATTTTTTGGCAAATATAGTATGAAGCAATTTTGTTCTACAAGTGCATTAGAACATATATCCACTAATAAAATCAGCTAGCTTGCTATTATGTACTATTATCTATGCAATTCCTGTCCTATGTGTGTTCTACCTTTGTCCAAATAGCATTTCTCCAATTATATGAGTTCTTTGTTATGCTTGATCCAATAAATAATCAGGACTTATAATGCATTTTTATTTCATACATATTATTATTTGTCTCAGAATTCATGTTTAGTTCCTTGATTGAATTCCACTTCTCTGCAGTACCTTTGTTTCCTACAGGCTTGTATTGGTATTTGTTTATTTGAAGTTATTTCTTTTAGATTTTACCAGCTATCTTTGGGTGCTGCTAAATGATTAGCAGCATTAGATGGTTGAATTTTCTAGAGGTGCTCTATCTGATGGATGCACAGAGACTCTAGATTTGAGAATTGTGTATATGTGCTTGGGGAAGTGATCCATGGACCGAAGCTCTAGCGAGGCTGATAGAGTTCATGCCTCATAATGGAGCCTGGGTGTCATCCCTATTGGCATACAAAAGCATGTATGATAGAACACGCTTATAATCTCAATAATCAGGGTGTAGACACAGCAGATGAGAATGGTAAGGTTAACCTTGGATACACAGTAATTTTAAAGCCAACCTGGGCTCATAATGCCTTAATTCAGAAAATTACTTGTGTCATGTCAAGGATATGCAGTGCCATGTATTCTGTGCAATCCCTTAGAAGACATTTGCTTTGCTCAAGAATATAAAATTTCTTAGGAAAACTCTGTGCAATCACACAGATTTTGCACAGACTGATTGGATAATTTGTGGAAATAGTTATTGCAGCCATTCTCCTCTCTTTTTCCTCCACAAGTTGTTTTGTAGCTGAGCAAGTTACTCTTGAGAGATTCTGGTGAATGTATGAATGCTGGTAAAATCCCTAAATTGATCTATGTGGCTGTTGTCAGATAACACATGGTAGTGAGTTCATCTATTTAATTCCCTTTCTCACCGCTTTTCCTCCCCCTTCTCTTGATTTCAGTACCATATCCACCATGTAGTATAGGCAATCCTGAAACAGGATCCTCCTGCCTCAGCCTCCTGAGTGTTCCTATCAAAAACATAGGTCAAGCTACCTGTCTTGACTGCAGCTTTTTAACTGAACTCTGAAACATTCCTAAAGCTGAGTTTCTCAGAAGTAGTCGTTTAGTTGAGAGGCAGAGAGGCAGGACCACTTAGACCTTGGCTGTGCTAATTTAACTTTCTTTTTCTTTGCTTCCTATTCTATGCACAGCTGTAGTTTCAGATTGGTGGGGATTCAGCTCTGGGTGAATGAGGGCTGCTGAGGAAGTACCCCCAAGTATTAGAGGGCCACATGTTTATTTATTGTCTTCATCTGAGGTACAAACATTTACACTATTACTTTTCTCTAATTGCCAAATAAAACACAAGTCCATTTGTAATTATATCTCACTTCTTTTCTTCTCAATACCCTCCTAATTGGATGTGTGAACATGCATTTGTTGCTGTCATAGGCTTGTTTGCTGTGGTGAGTGTTTGAATGGGAAATATGTCCCATGGTAGGCTGAAGTATAAGAACTCTAGCTTCCTAGTTGATGTGCACTGCTGGGAGGAATTTTTACCCCAAAGGGCAGGCTTTGAAGGTTCAGGTTGTTTTCTTATTATAGACTGATGATGAAGATATAATCCCTCCTCCTGCTGCCATGCTTTGCAGCTATGAAGACTTTAATTTCTATATTATCCTAAGTCAAAACTCCTCTTTCTGTATTTTCCCTTGGAATGGCTCTTCATCACAGTAGACAAAAATTAACTAATACATCCGGCATTTCTAATATATGACTGTTTTATTTCATGGGAAATTATTTTTCTGTCTCATAAATAATGTTGATAAGAAGGTAGATAACACATGCTTGGTATTGTTCACTGGTATGTGTTTTTCCTTCACATTTTCTTGAGCTTTGGCCCTGATGCACTAGACTTGTTGGGATAAGGTGTTGCTTTATCATGGCTTAACACTTTAAAAAAGATTGCTTGAATAGGGAAGTAGCTCAGTTGGTAAGATTAATTGCTGTGCAAGTACAAGAAACTGAATTAAAAACTATAGTACTCCAAAAAAAAAATTAGGCATAGGTGTACATGCTACATTCCCAGGTTTGGTGAGCAGAGAATGGAAAAATCCAAGGGGTTCACTGGATTCCCAGACTAGTATAAAAACAACGTTCTGATTTGTTAGATTGAAATTTTGCCTTAAGACAGTAAGCCAGAAAATGATTCCAGAAAACACATCTCATGTTTTTCTGGTTTCTACATATGTGTAAGCCCATGAGTCCATATGTACGCATAACACAAACATACATACACACACACACACACCACACCACCCAAATACATTTACACACACACACCTCACATACACACACACCCATCTCATATACACACATACTCACTCACATCATGATATGCTCATATACATTCATTAACCACACATACACACACACACACATACACACACACAGAGACACACACTATACATCCAGTGCTTCATAATTCCTAAAGCTTTCCAGCTGGCTTATGGAAACAGGCATAATTCCCAGTTCTGCAGCAGCAATGGACACAAGTATTGTTAACACACCTGGTGAGTTCTATCTAAAAAAATGTGATTTCCCTACCACTTGGTATATATGTGCTGGTTTGTACTCAACTGAATTCTTCCCCGACAAGTATTTAATGTCTCCAAGCTTTTTTTTTTGTATAGGATTTATTATTTTTGATTTACAGCTTCTTTTCACAAATAAGAACACACACACAAACAAAACTCTCTTTTGTCCTAAGGCATCCTTGACAGTATTAATGGCAGGATATTATTTGGCTCCTTTATTTCTCTTTTCTTGGCAAACAAATTTTTGATTATTTAATGAAAAATTTTCATAAATTATTGTATGTATCTCAAATATATTTTACTTATTATAAGTTTAATATGAGTTTGGTTATCATCACAAATATATATTTCAATAATATACTATGAATTTTAATAATTTTGTAAGCTGATATAACATTTTTTATTTTTTAATGCATATTTATAAAGCAATGTTGTGGTTTGTGTGTGAAATATTTCCCATAGGCTCTGGGGTTGATGACCCCAGAGTACTTAGGAAATTGAGAAGTGGGTCTTTGAGGTAGTGACTCAGTCTGATGGAAATAACCTCAGCAAGGGTTGACCATTGATGGATTAGTAGTTTAATTGACTATTTAGAGGTTGAGGAATTTGGATACTGCAGTCTTAGTAGATGAAATGTGTAACTGTGAGGGGAAACTTGCTTCCTTAATCCCTCTCCCTCTGCTAACTAGCTGTTGTCAAGCAAGCATCTTTCTTCTGCCATGATCATCAGCCGTGCTGTCTGTACTTTGTCACAGCCTAACGATGGATGGAGACAATGGATGATAGATTGAAAAGTTAGCAAATGTGAACCCAATAAATATTCTGTTCCTCATTTTAATTTCTCAAGTTAAAGAAACTAAAATGGATACAGAAAGTTGATGCTGCAATGAGGGTTATGTTTTGAGATTATATTTGACCATCCAGCACAGAAATATTTGTACTTGGATTTCTGGAGAAATTGAAATGTAGAGAAGCCAGCTAATAAGTCTTAGCATGCTATAAATGGAATTGATGGATTATTCTTGTAGAGTTAAGAATACTTGACTGGCCATAAGAATGCAGATGTGGAGTGTGCCAATTTTGTTTCAGATGGGAGTGAATGCTCGCTGACCCAATATCAAATCAAGTAAAAGTCAATCATCTGTCTTAAAATCTGTAAAAAAACAAAACAAAACAAAACAAAACAAAAAATGCTATGCTATAGTTTGTCCATAAAATAAGACTCTTTATGAGTCTGTAACTAAATACTAATCTGTAGTGGCATACTAAGGGAACTCAGTATTCATTGACTCACATGCCTATAGATGGTGATTGCTCCTTCTCACCTGACACAAACATCATTTAAAAATGTCCACTGTTTCAGCCATTACATTTTCATTGTTCATGAAATACTTGAGCAGGCCTGAGCATAGAAACACACAGGCCTGAATATGACAAACATGTCACCAAAAGGTTTTTGCCCTTTTACCCCATTCCCTCTGCCCCTTCTTAAACTGTTAGATTGTATTCCTAAAGCAAGCCCCCAGGTCATTGGCCACAGATTGATTCCTAGGGAAAAAAAAAAAAACCACCAAGATCCAATAATCAAAAATCATTATTTAGCTAATCTGTCCAATCAGCATTTACCAACTTCCCCTAACACAGACTTCCCCTTTAAAACTCACTCCAGAAAAAACACCTGCTCTTGTCTGCTTGATGCTGCTGCTGCTTGCTGTCTGCCTCTGCAGCTCCCCACCTTCCTTCTTACCCCTGCAGAGTAATAAATATCCTCTGTGTTGAGAATTTAGCGTCTGGGTGTGTCCTCTACTGAGTCTGAGGGGGACATCCTCCCTTACAGATCATAACTACAAACTGTTTGGACTTGGAGGTGATTTGGCCTCTTCAAATCCCTCCTCTTTCCCTTCTCCCCCACATTAATTCCTTCATCTCTCCCCCATTCCCCATTTCTTTCATGACCTCTTTTTCTCCCTATGTTTTCCCTTAGTGCACTTTGACAACTCAACATGAACCTGGCTTAAGGCATTGAATGTTTTTTAAGACACTACAGTGTTTCTAGATGATTGGAAAGGTTCTCTGAAGATACCTTAGGATATGTAAATACCCACACTGCAGACTCAAAGGTGCAATGTCTTTGACTCATTTGAGACACTTTAAAGGAGAGTTCTGGAGATGTTTGCCTACAGTAAACTATGCAGACACATATGACACTGCAAAGATGGCTCATATGACACAGATATTGCTGTAGCCACAAATAGCCATTGGTGACATTCACATGCTACTTATTTTGCAAGTGTTGTGAGGTCATGGGTATTCCAGGATTGTTTCACAGGAAGACTTGGAAGTCTAGGTAGGTTGTAGCAGGCTCAGAGTCACTATGAGAATTGCTGAATAAAACAGAAACTTCAGTTTCAAAAATAGACATGAAGGAAAAGTAAAAGTCTGCCATGAAAACCCTAGGCAGTGAGGAGAAACACCCCAAAGGAGAATGTATGTGATCTAAGCCAGAAGAGCCTTAAGGATTGGGCTACAGAAAACCTTTGAAACTTAGACCACTCTGCATTCTGCTCTAGATTCCATACATAGATATACAGGATTTACTATTGCTCTGATGGGATTTGCTCCTTCCCTAGTAGTCATCTATTCCTACTTTATGGAGTAGAACTCTATCCATGTGCTGTTATATCTTCAGTAGACATACAATGTCCGTTGCCCAGCCCATCTCAGCTCCAAGCCATGGTAGCCATGAGGTTCGGCCTGAGTGGGGGATCATGGACTTGGAAACTCCTAGCAACACAATGGTGATAAAGACCAAACACAGGCATCTTGTCATCTTTAGAGAGCTCTCAGTTCCATGTTGCATAACCTGAGTCTCTTGTTTATTGAGTGTCTTCTAGACTGTTTTCTAACCATGCTTCCAAGGCCATGAGGCCATTTCTGTCTCCTTCAGTTGACTCCTCTCTGCTAGACAGCTCCTAGCACTCTGTCCTCACTTGTCACTTATACACCTTGCCCTCTACCCAGGTGCAGGCCTATTCAAATGCTTAGGCCCATATAGATGCAAACTAGGAGGCATTCTACACTCAGGCCATGATATTCAGCAGCAAACTTGCTCATATTAGCAATACAATTGTAGGCAGGAGCTTCTGGGTGTTCTTGTTTACTGAAACCAGAGGTTGGACCATAAGACATTTCATAATAGAACTTTCTTGGTCCCCAACAATACAGAATCTAGTTTGTACAGTACTCACAGAAAAGATTTTCCATTGATTCCTAGAGAATCCATCGAATATTTGTTCAATGTGCAAATTTTGTTCAAATGGTGGCTGCTGAGACTTTAAGGAGTCTAACAAATGAACTAAATACATTTTGTATTATGATATTGATACAAGGTTATTAGTTGACAGAGTGAATGTGTTTGATTGATATAAGATGCTCCTTCAAAGTCTTATTTGGAGACTTGATCCCAGAGGACTATTTAAGATCACTAGTTTTGGGAAGCAATTTAATCATGTGGATGGTAAACCACCAATTGATGATTCGTCACTATACAGACAATTGTAAGATGGTGGGACTAAGGAGATGCCAGCTAACTAGAGGAAGTATGTAGCTGTGGGCATGGCTTTCAAAATGAATTGGGTCAGCTGTCCCAGTCACTTTCAACTTCCAACATGACACAACATGACACAACATGGTGTCATATCAATAGAGAGTATCAATAGAGGAATTGTCTAAATCTGATGGCCCATGAGCAGGTCTACAGGGGATTATCTGGATTAGTAAATCATATAGCAGACCACAGTCCACTATGCATGAGTGTCATACTTAGATTGGTGGTACTAAACTAAAAAAAAAACTTTCGTGTTTTTTTACACGAAAGCTACCTGAGCATAAGCTACACCACAAGCCAGCTAGCACACATTATCCTCCATGGTTCCTGCTGTACTTCTTTGAATCTCAAGTGAATTGGTCAGAATAACGTGGTGAGGAATGAATACAAGCAGGCCTGCCTTCTAGTTCCTGCCTTGATTTCCCTCAATGATGTACTGTGAACTGGATTTGTAAATCTATCGAAAATTTTCCTTTCCTGTTGTATTTGTTTCCTCTCCTGTTTCCTGCTTACCATTAAGTGTGTAGTTTTGTTACACTCTCATGTTCTGTATGACAATTCTGCCCTGTCAGAGCCCTAAGAAAATGGAGACAGTTAACTATGGACTAGAACATCTGAAACCTGGAGCTAATATTGACTTTCTTCCCCATGTTTGACTTACTCAGGTACTTTGTTACAGGGAAAAAACTTGGGTAACCCATCCACAAATCATTTCTTTTGTAGGTTCATAGGGAAGCCAAAGAAATACACCCTAACCATGGAACAAGAAACATACCCTTTGATGAAGGAAGTGCTTCTGTGTGTGTGTTTGTCTTATTGGATGATAAATAAAGTACAGTTTGGTCAATGAGGCAGCAAGTTAGGCAGGACTAGGAGTCAAGGAGGATTCTAGGAAATGTAGTGAAGAAGTGGTCATCCAGGCAGGAAGTGGCATAGCAGAGAGACTCATATATAAGTGAGGGCTAGAAGGAAGTCATCCCTTTTTCTCTCGCTCTTCCTCTTCCTCCTCAGAGCTGCCATGTGATCCCAGGGAGAAGATGGCAGCAGAAGGCATCCTCCATAAGGTAAGTCTTTATGGTTGATAATAAGTCTCTGTGTTACTCGGGACATTAATGTGGCGGCGGGCAGAACTTGGGCAGCCTGGCAGAAAGCACCTATGGGGCAGGGCTCGAACAGCTTTGGAGTAAAAACTTATTGTTACACATATATATGAATATGAATAATTTTATGAATAATTCACTACCTGAATACATCACTCATCTTTGGTTTTGAGTGAAATAAACCCCAAATTTCCTTGAATGAGTCTGAGCAAAATAAGAAAAATCTATCATGAGATTAGTGGTACACAGGCATTAAGAACATGGAGTTTATTGAACATAACAAAGTCTTGTTTTGTGTTGTGAGCATTATATACCATCTGTAAAGTGTGCAATAGTTAATTTTCCAAGGACCAGCAATTCTTCCAGTTGGCCACTCCTCAAAATGATTCTAAGAGTCAGAATGCAAGTTTAGTTTTGGCAGCCAAACATTGTTGTTTTTGTCTTGCTTTGATTTGAGACAGGGTCTCACAAAAAACAACCTGGAACTTGCAATACAGCCAAGGCAGACTTTGAACTCCTGACCCTCCTGCCACCTCCAAGCCTGTTTTGATATTGTTTGCCTCAGTTTGTGTCTTTGAAGCTCTTCTGAAGTATACTGTTGACACAGGAAACTAGATTATGTGTTCTGACAACTAATGAGAACATTTTCTCTCATTCCCATAACCTGGAGAAACCATAATATTTGCTTGCTCCAAACAAACAAACAAACAAACAAATATACCCTTACCTTGAAACCAGAACCAGTGAAAGAAAAACACTTTAGCCTTGAGAGCAGAGTCAAAGTAACACACTCTGCCCATGACCAACTGAGCACAAAACCAATGAATCCCTGAGCAGGAAAATCAGTCAGTCCCTGAGCACAAAACCAACCTATCACTGAGCACAAAATCTAGCCAATCCTCAAGTTTGTTCACACTTAGGGATGGAAATCTGACCAATCTCCACCCTGAAAATCTTATCCCTGGAAAAACCCCTCCTTGAAGAAGCCCTATATAAGCCTGGTGCTTGTTCAGTTGGGAGCTTCCCTTTTCCACCCTGGCAGAAGCAGCCACCCTCCTGGATTCCTCCAACTCAATATATCTCTTGTATGAGTTTGAGCGATATCCTTCTTTTGCTGGAATGGAGTAGAGCAATAAAACAGCAGACAGCTCTGCTGGGAAACTCTTTATTGAGTGGAGCAGGAGTAAAATTTCCAGGAGCTGGAGCAGAATGCTACATTTCTGCAGGGGTTTCCCCCTTAGCAGAATGAGTCACAGAAGTAACAACTTGGGCCATAACAGAGAAGCAAGGGCCATCTCGGCTAGGAAGTTTTCTTAGCAGAATTGAGTAGGGCTGAGCTGTAATGGATTTCTCAGAGAATGGGAGAATTGCCACATCCTGCAGTGAGACTAACACCAGAACACAGATGTCAGTAAAGCCTGACTTCCAGACAGTCAGGATACCTTTCTCCTCACAGATCCAGATATCCAGGATACTTTCCCTTCACAGCTATAAGTATAGCCTGACTTCCCTGAAGAGCTGTAACACTTGCATCTATAAATTAAAGAAATTCATAGACAAATGGATGGAACTAGAAGAACCATTCTGAGAGAGGTAACCCAGTCACAAAAAAAGGCAAATAGGGTATATACTCACTCATATATGAATTTTAGACATAGAACAAAGGAATACCAGCCCACAATCCACACCACCAGAGAAGCTAGGAAACAAGCAGGATTCTAAGAGAAGGGGAAAGGGACAATACCTCCTGAGCAAAATGGGAGCAAATGGGGAGGGAAGTGAGGGGAGAGGGAGCTAGGAGAATGAGAAGGGGAGAAGAGGAGGGGAGAGGAGGACATGAAGGAGCAGGAACTTTGAGTTGGGAGAAGAATAGAGGAGAGCAAAATAAGAGATATCATAATAAAGGGAGCCGTTATAGGTTTAAAGAGAAATCAGGCACTAGGGAAATGTCTGTAGATCTACAATGATGACACCAACTAACAATCTAAGCAGCACAGGAGAGGCTACCTTAAATGCCCTCTGCTGGTACTGATATTGATGTCTGACTTATATGCCATCCTATAGCCTTCACCCAAGAGCTGGTAGAAGTGGAAGAAGACAACCACAGCTAAACAATGAAGAACTGGAGTCCAATCGCAGAGGAGCGATGAGCAAAGTGGTCCATACCAGGCTGGTGAAACCCACAGAAACAGCTGACCTGAACAAGGAGGAGCGCTTGGTTCCCAGACTGATAGCTGGGAACCCAGCTTGGGACTGATCCAGACCCCATGAATGCGGGTGTCAATGAGGAGACCTCAGAAATCTATGGGGCCTTTTGTAGTAGATCAGTACTTATCCCTAGCATTGGAATAGACTTTGGGAGCCCATTCCACATAGAGGGACACTCCCTGAGCCTAGACACAAGGGATATGACAGACTCTGAAAACTCCCTACAGAAGGCCTCACCTTCCCTGGGGATCAGAAAGGATATGGGATAGGTAGGGTATTAGTTGCTGGGAAAGGGAGAAGGGGAGGGAGAAGGAACTTGGATTGACATGTAAAATAATCTTGTTTCTAATTTAAATAAAAAATGGAGAGAAAAATCACAAAAAGAAACTCTAAATTATTATTTCTCATCTAAAATATAACTAATATTTTAATTACATTTTTCTTTATATGCACATGTTTGTAAAATTTCTCCAAGAAAATATTTAATACAGCATTTAGTAAAACTTACAAATTACATAATCATAAATCTGAGTTCTTGAACATACACAAGTTTTGATAGAGTGCATTTTAAGACTTTTTGAGGGCTTTAAAAGACTACATACTAAATTAATCATTAAAAATATCATTTCATTATTTTTACTGAATTCTAATACTTATTTAAAATAAGTGTTTGTTTTCTTTTTTCCATTTTTTATTTTTTGATTTCATTTTATATTCCAGCTACAGTTCTCCCTCCCATCCCTCCTCTCCTCCACCTCCTCCTACCCTCTCTCACCTTCCCCCTAGCCCACCCCAGTCCTCATGGGTAAGGGCTCCCATGAGGAGTTAACATAATCTGGTACAGTAGGTTGGGGCAGGGCTTCTCTCCATGCATTAAGACTGAGCATGGCAGCCCACCATAGGGAATGTGCTCTAGCAAGCTAGTTCATGTACCAGGTTTTTATAATGGTCCAACTGCCAGGGGTCCCTCTGATAGTCCAAGCTTCAAAACTGTCTACCACATATGGAGGACTTAGTTTGGTTCCCTGGAGTCTCCATAGTTGTAGGTCTAGAGTCCATAAGTTTCCATGAGATTGGTTCAGCTGTCTCTGTACATTTCTCCATTATCTTGGTCATATGTTCTCTCTTCCATCTCTTGTCCTGTATTCCTGGAGTTCAGCCTAGTTCTTGGTTGTGGATTTCTGCATCTGGTCCATCCATTCCTGAATGAGGGCTCTATGATGATAGTTGGGCTACTCACCAATCTGATTACAAGGGTAGGCCAGTTCAGGCATCGTCTCTTTTATTGATAGGAGTCTTAGCTGGGGTCCTCCTTGTGGATTCTTGAGAGTTACTCTATCACCAGGTGTTTCCCTAAGACCATAGTGGCTCTCTCTATTAAGATACTTTTTTCATTGCTCTTTCACTGCATGGTCCCTGGCTAGGCCACCTATATCCCTCCTGTTCTCATGCCCGTCCCTTCCCCCTTACCACCCTCCCCCAATTTTGCCCTGTAGATATCTAATTTCTCTTCCTAGGGTGATTCATGTGTCCCTCTTGGGTCCTTGTTACCTAACTTCTCTGGAGCTGTGAACTTTAGTCTGGTTATCCTTTGCTTTACATCTAATATCCACATGAGTGAATACCATGTTTGTTTTTCTGAGTCTGTGTTACCCCACTCAGGGTGTTTTTTTTTCTAGTTCCATTCACTTGCCTTAAAATTTCATGAGACCATTATTATTATTATTATTTTACCACTGAGTACTACTCCGTTGTGCAAATGTATCACATTTTTCTCATCCATTCTTGGGTTGAGGGACATTTAGGTGATTTCCAGGTTCTGGCTATTAAGAATAATGCTACTATGAACTTTGTTGCAAGAATTTTGTCATTATATTACCTGAATTCTTGAAAAATTAAGACAAAAATGAACACAACAGAATTCCCATTTTTGTACACCCATCTTATACTATTATTTGAGCCACCAAGTATTTTAGTATTTTCCAAACTATAAACCAAATTCTTCTATCCCACATAGAGCTGAATAAGTAAATGCACAGGTTTTAAAATATTTGACAATACTAAAAGTTTTCTGCATATATACCAAGTAGAAATAAATTAAAAATTAAACACATAATGAATCTGAGGTATTTCTGGCATCATTTATACATATTGTATGTATATGTATTCAACATCTATTAAATGCATGGCAGTGTTGGTTATGATCTTATTACACACATATTTTACATAAGTGATGCTGTGTCTCCATATAATACAAAGGCATGCTGCCTGGAACATGGGATTGGATACAAGACTACTTTGGTTGATGAATTGTAGTTTTTGGCACTGTGTTTACAAAGTTTCTGCTCTTATTCAAACAAAGATTTATGCGTAGAAAGGAAAGAATTTCAAATATTTGATTTCTTTCTATATTTGTATCCATAAATTGGTGCTTCAGTTCTTGGTCAGACTTCTTATTTTGGTAAGTAGTATTTACTAAAGATTCATTACTGTTCAAAGTGCTGAAAACAAGCAACTATGAGTGCTTAACTATAGACCTGACATCTATACCAACACTACCCACAAAGGCTGAAGGGACACCTGAGAAGAGGGGGTACATAGGGAGTGTAAGATCTGCAGAATGTGGAAGAATACTTTGGAACACAGCACACATGAAACAAAGCAACTGTGGTTTCTATGCTAAAGTTGCATAAGATCAAGATAGTTAAAAATTCCAGGATGGGTGGGGAGGTGTTATTGAGGCGCTAGCCCTAGCTAAGAGTCTGTTGGCAGTTGGTGGTTGCTACTATAGGAAGAGTCACCTTTCTTTTTTCAATTATTATTACTGTATTGCTGTATGAATACAGGTGTATAACCTGCATGATTGTCTATGTAATATATATGCCATGCCCTCAGAGACCAGAAGAATGTTCCATGTTCCCTGAGTCTAGAATTCCCAGATGGTTATGAGCCACGATGTGGGAGAAGAAGACACAACCCACCCAGGCCTTTTTGAATATGAGCCAGTACATGATTTCTGAGCCATTTTTTCCAGTCTCAAGTCATTCTTTATGAATGTTACCACTTGAAGTTTGTCCATGTCCACGTGGATGCTCTCAAATACATTTGCATATGGGTAGCATTCAGTAAGTAAATAAATAATGATAAAATGAGTACTTGATGTCATGTATGAGATATGATTAGGTGTGTTCTACAGGGAACTGAAGGGTTAAGAGTGATGGTGATTATGGTCAATATATATTGCATACATGTAGAAGACTTCCCAGAATGAATTAAAAACAAAAACATCACTGTGTAAACTGTTAACTAGACTGTCACAAAACATTGTTAAATATACCTTGGTTTCAGATAAGGAAAGTGTGGAACGATTACTGGAATTGCCTCAAATATACTTAATATATTTCTACTGGTATTTTTGAAACATGGAAATCTTATGATGATTATTATATTATAATAGCAGTCAACCTTGATAATTAGAAAATTGTTCAGTATTCCACAGTATCAAATATTTAATAAAGATTTAATTGTTTTTTGCCAAAATTACCAGTATATACATATCATTAATATGAACAATTCTTTTCATCATTAATAATTGATAAAACGTATGCAAAAGAATTGTTTTAGATAAGTTTCTTCAAGCCATTAGAAGTAGGTTTGTTTTGGGATCTTATTTTATATACCTATTTATACAGGGTCATTTTTTTTCCAGGTGAATATGTAATGAAAATACAATGAAAGTTTGAGAATCCCTGTTATAAATGAATTTCAAAAGAAAAGCAATTCTAAGAGTTTTATCACACCTTATCATGTGTTTAATCAGTTCACATTTGTCTGAACAGTGGGTTTTCCTTCTTCCCACACTAGGAGGTTAATGTTCTATGGAAGATGTTCACAGTAATACTGCAGAGTGCTGTGTTGTTCTTTTCTTTCTCACTGCTGGAGAGCAACTGTGAATGGCAATTTAAATTCAATCCAGGCAGCATCCCATTTCTCCGACAATTTGAGTTATCTTCCAGTCAATGACTCTCATACGATATCTATCTTATTGACATATAAATAAATATACTCAATGGTCTTTTGTTCCTTTATTATTTGTTTTCCTTTCACTTTACTAAGTCACAGTATTTGAGATTAGCTTAAAGAAAAATTATATTTCAGTATACACCTTTCAATATGACTTTCTGCTTTCTGTGATCTGTTTCCTCAATCACCTGTCATTCCAGCAGTCTTGAACAATATCTTTCACCACTGATAGAAGCATGAATTTCTGTTTGTGTTGAATGACCTCTCAAGATAAACATAAGAACCTGGCTTTTCTAATCTTGGTTCTTTCTGTTATATACTTTTTCAGTTTTGAAATTAAAATACAATTATAATATTTTCCTATTTCCTTTCCTCACTTTAACTTTAATTCCTGTCATAAGCTCTATTTGCTGTCTCTCAAATTCACAGCTTACCTTTCTTTCAGTGTTTTGAAGTATGTATGTGTGTTTGTGTGTGTTCTAAATATAAAAATTCAGCATTTATATATTACTTATAATATATGAATATTAAATCTGGTTAGTGTTGTCTATATATGTGTTCACGGATAACCATTTGTTATTGGATAACAAACTGTGGGGCTTCTCCTGGAGAAGACTATTTCTCCTACTTTCAAAATTTCTTAGTTACTTGCAGTTTCTTGTCTAGGGTTGGTGTAGTGATATATTGTATATGATTTAATAAAGCCACTGGTGATGAAAATGCAAAACTAGCCACAGGTAGGCAATGATAATACACACCTTTAATCTGAACAGCCATACAACCTGGCCATAGAGGCCAGGCGGTGGTGACACACATCTGTAATCCCAGGACTGGGGAGACAGAGGCAGATGGATATTCAAGACCACACTGAGATATAAAAAATAATACGGTCTAAAAGAGAAACATCTCACACAAATATGATCCCAGCATTTAAGATTGCATGCCTTTAATCCTAGCACTAGGGAGGTGGAGACAGGAATGATATGGATGGGTGGAGAAAGAAATATAAGGCAGAAGGAGACAGCAACTCAGAGGATTGCAGTCTGAGGCTTGGTGGAGAGCAGTGCAATCTCCATTGCACTCTGAGGATTCCTGGAGATAGGATTACTCATTTTAGCCTAAGGTGTGGGTAAGAGATACCCCTTTGGCTGCTCTACTTCTGTAACCTTTCCGCTTAAACCCCAATATCTGTCTCTGGGCTTTTACTAATAGTGTTACAGGTTGGGGCCCAATGAGATGGCCATTTTCTTATTAGTTCTCTTGTAAAAGTCTAAAATAATAAATCTCCAGAGCTTGGTTCTTTTGGTTTTACATGATTATTTTAAATGTTTTGTATTTATAACTAAGAATTTGGGGAAACCATTTTTTTTTCATGAGTATGCTCCACTGTAACCCATTACAATATTGCCTGAGGTGAATATCTAATGATTCATTTTTAACATTTATATCAAATATCATGCTCTCTTCAGGTTGAATCACAAAATGCAAGACATTGTCATGAGATTATCTGCTTGTAGTTTAAATAGATTAGTAGAGTTGTTCCCATAACGGACAACTGTCCATATGCATTAAAGATGCTATGCCAGATTTTTTCATATGAAAAACAAGTGAACAAGTATAATTTTGTTTTTCTTAAGTCCTTATTGGAAATATGTTTCTTCTGCAACAACACCATTTCATGCATAGTGATTAAGGTGAACTTGAGAACCAAATGTAGGATTATGATATGTGCAAGCTGTCTGAGGGCTGAAATTAATTCTCCTCTTAGCAAAAGACTATATGCTCTGGCATCCCTAATTTATTAGATATGTGCACTAACCTAGTTCCATTTCATATCAGAGTGAAGCTTTGCAATTATTTATTCTGATAATGAATGGTCCTCAAGCTCAAGGTGGACAGCAAAACAGTAAACACTCCATCATTAATCAGCTACAACAAAGAGTGCCTTGTCAAGTGTAATTGTAAATCAGAAATGAGCCCCCTGTAAGAAAGTCTTGTTGTTGCAGGGAGGAATGGCAATGATTTTACAATGCTTTTCTTCCACAAACCTTCACTAAGAATGTGCAGAAAACATTCACTTTATCAGTATGACAGAATTCCAAAATATTATATTTAATTATTTGGGAAGATGTCTTCCCAAACACTTCAGAATCATTCTCTAGCAAACGATACTTTACAAGCTGATGGCCCATTCTATTCTATTTGCAGATAAAAGATATCTTTTTCCCATCCCTACAATCAGAATTTCCATGTTTATTAATTAATGATTTTTAGTATGAATTAAGGGCCACATAATGAACTCTGGTTAGGGGAACCATTTTTATAGGAAATACAAATATTCTTTAGCCAAATCTCTTTAATTTAAAATTATCTGCACATCAATACCATTTAGGTGATACAAGAACAACAAAAAAGACAGTGAGTTAAAAATGGTATGTCACATGGGGAAGGGCCTAGGCCTGGCCCAGGATGATGAAGTAGACTTTTTTGGAGCCCCTTTTGAGGGCCTTACCCTGCCTGGGGAGTGGAGAGGGGATGACTAGGGGCAGGTGGGATGTTGGGGGGAGGGAGAGGGAGAAGGGATTGACATCTGAAGCAAGCTTGTTCCTAATTTGAACTAATAAAATAAAAAAATAAAATAAAAAAGAAAACAAACAAACAAACAAACAAAAAAATGGTATGTCAATGTAGTGCTTGAAGAAGATAAGACAATGTGCAAAAGTAAGATTAGAATGTCCAAAACACAAACTGAACCATTAGAAAATTCAAACTTTATGTTTTTTAAACTAGCATCTAAATCCTCTTAACCACATATAGTCATATTAGAGGTGGAAAAATTATTGTGGTGACTTAATAGTATATATCATAGTATAATGTTAAATTCCAGTAAATCTAATAAATGAATCACAGTATTGAGAGTCTTTTAGACAAAATAACAATATAGTGTGCCTCTCTTATGCCATTCATTCTCCCAAAATGCTCATTAGAATGCATAAGATAATTTTGAATATGAGCTTGAAATTTATCATTTTGGGCTCATTATTTAAAGTTGCCAAGATGATGGGGTGTCAAAGATATGGCTGGTAGTATGGTGGTGAAAAAACATGTTCATCTTAAATCAAAAAGCAAAAGAAAGAAATGGGAGTGTGGAATAATCTCCCTGTCATGCTTCTAAAGACCTAAAGCAGTCCTGCTGTAATCTACTCCTCACAGAGGCCAGCACTTACCTTTAGAGACATTTTGGGGACCAAACTTTAAAAATATATCTTTGGGGATTCAATATCCTCAACATAGAACCTTTTTCTGCATGAATTTGCTTTCCACAATTTAATTTACCTTCAGCAACTTGTAGTCTGAAAATAGAAAACATAAATTTCCATAGATGAATCATTTATGTTTTATATTGTGTACCCTTCTGGGCATAAAAATTGAGACATGCCACTTCATCTTGTGTAACATGTAAATCATCCTTTTCAGCATTTCCAAACTCAATGTAATTGCTGACATAGTAAGCATATTGATTGTCGGTGGAATACTGCTTTTATTAATACATGTGCTCAGTAGTTCTATTTGTATACACTAATGACCCCTGAGCTCAGAAGAAGTTAAGAGGTGATTAGATGCCATAGAGAAACCATATAGTTTATCCTAAAAGTAGGTGAAAACATAAGAAATAAGGAAAAAATATCTTTTATGCAGTGCTTTCTTAAAGATGGAAAAATAAAAGTCTGTTTGATATTGATCATTTTCAAAAATCACTTACAATAACATATTGTTATAATTATTCCATGTTATTGATTTTAATATTTTCATGGGAGAATCTTTAAAATAACTTCATCACAGGCATATATGCATAGTAAAAATAAAAGCATTTTATATAGAGTTTCATAGTGGCATAGTTGAGGCATTGACTGGCCCATTTAGTGATACACACACACACACACACACACACACACACACACACACACACACACAAATAGGGTCCGCTTACAGAAAAAAGTACAGCTGTGAAAAAGATTTAAGTTAATACCAATGTATTCTATATCTGGAAATAATAATATTTACATTTATGAACTTAGTTGTTAATGAATTAGTTTATGTTTCCACTAAAATTTCAGTCAAAAAACAAGCAAAGTTTCTAAGGTTTCTTCTATGGTCATTTAGTTTTTAGATTTTCGTTCCTGCATTTTATTAAAATAAATTTTATTAAATTTATTTATTGATAAGCACCTATGTGTGTTGAGATCTGAGGACAATCTAAGAAGTTTTTTTCTATTTTTCCATGATGTGTTACTGGGTATGAACTTGTCAAGCCAAGTGGCAATTTTTTTACATATTGAACCATGTCCTTCCTTCCTTCTTTCTTTCTTTCTTTCTTTCTTTCTTTCTTTCTTTCTTTCCTTCCTTCCTTCCTTCCTTCCTTCCTGCCTGCCTGCCTGCCTGCCTGCCTGCCTCCCTTTCTTCTTTCTTAAACTTCCATTTGTGTGTGTGTGTGTGTGTGTGTGTGTGTGTGTGTCTGTGTGTGTGTGTGTGATTTCCTGGAGAACAGAAGAAGGCATCATCTCATTGCATTTGAAATTACAGGTTGAACAGCCCAACATGGGTGATGGGTGCTGGGGGCCAACTAGAGGTTTTTCTGGAAGAGCAATAAATGCTCTTAGGCTGAGTCTTCTCCAGACACCTCCTAGTTTCTTAGCAAAAGAAAACACAATACAAACAGATTTCAATGTATACATGTTACTTTATCTCCTTGTTCATTTGCAAATGACAGACTATTACCTGACACAGTACACAGATATTAGCAATGGTTTTGAATGATAGACTGGCGTTTACTTAACATGCATCATTTTTAAAATTCAAATTTGTTTTGGACACAACATCAGATTAGTTTACAATGAATCACTATTATTAATTTAAAACATTTAATAGCAGAGGAAAAAGTTATTAGCAATGCTATCTTCTCCCAACTTCTTATGTTTATCTAGTTTAGTTGCATTCAAAATGTAACTATTGGTCTTAGTTCCATTTAAAAGCCCTTGAACTTGGTACTTTTATGCCTTACTGTATCTAACTCCCTTACTTTCTCCTAGAATTTTTCCATTTCCAATTGTATCTCTTCCTTTTTATCTGAAGAATTTCTTTTTCCCCTCATCTGTCCAAATCTCCATCTTTCCTTCCAGATTGATTTAACTGCAAAATTAAACTTCCATACCATCTGTTTCTCATCAGTAAGCAGAAGCACACATCTCCCTGAACGAATTGTTAAAGGCCTATTTGTCTTTCTTTGTATGTTATAATAACACATAGGAGAAATCTAAGCATAGATACTAAGGCCTATGGCATTCATTGAATGTCACCAAAAAGCATAATCACTGTAGGTAAAAAATTATGGTACTTCCCAAATATGAATTTTGTGCCATAATAATTTGTTTCAGTTAAGTTCAATTTTTATGATGTTATGTTTAATTATTTTCTAAGAAAGAAAGCTACATAATTAAAGATGCAATGGTTCTCGAATTAAATTTTGAGTCACTTTTCATATGAAGTACTATTTTGATTTAATAGCCTTATTTCGATGAAGACATTGATGCACACACTTGATAAACTTAATGGCTAAATTTGCATTTAATTTAGTTTTTTTCTACAGCTTTTAGAACAGTTTATTTGTTGTGTGTGTCATGAGAGAGAGTAAGTGGCACAAGCTAACCATAGTGCACACATGGTGATTAGAAGATTTGAGAGAGGCATTTTTCTTCTCCACCATAGGGATTTCAATGATGAAACTTGCAAAAAAGCACTTTGACATGCTGAGTCATCTTGCTAGTCAGGCCTGTGTTTTCTGATGTGCACCCGGTGAGTCTAAACCATTTTGGAATTTTTAGGGCAGCAGGTGACTAATAAGTGCATAATTGCTGTGATACTTCCTTCCAAAGTTAAAAGGAAAATGATGAGAAAGTCATGATAAAATAAGTTATAAATTAAATATAGAGGCAGTAGCGACATTAAGTCTCCTAACTGAGCAATTCGTGGACATGATTAGGGATCCTCAATATCTTTATAAAACTGTGTGTGTGGCCAGATATCTACAACCCCCAGCCCTGTGGAGAGTGGAAACAGGAGAATCATCAGTGTTGACACCAGCCTAGATCCGGAATCCATGGCAGGTTCCTTCTTAAAGAAATCATGTGGAGTGATAGAAAAAGGCACTCAGTGTCATTCTATGATATTTGTGCACACACAGGTGGGCTCCCCTGTAGACATGTGTAGGTACAGCACAAGCACACCCATGCTCCATAACATACACATAAATACACAAAAATTAAAAATAAAATATATTTCCTATATTCTAGGTTATTTACCATTTCAAAACTAGCACAATAGCTTATGAAAATATTACAGTCATGTTTACACAATGCAAAATAATCACTCTACCAACTATTCTCTAACAGTCAACATCATTTTGAATCCAACTGCAGAAAGAGAGACACTCATTGTCATAGATGTCCTGAGTTTTGCTGAGTTATTATTGCTAAAAAGAAGCTCAGTTTTAATAATTTCATTTCTGTTTTACAGCCTAGACCTTGTCCCAATAGTAAAAAAGTCCATCCTACTTCAATTCATCAACATTAAAGTATTTTAGCCATAAAATAAAATATTTTATGTAAAATATTTGGTATATTACCAGATACATCTATATTACATAATGAATATTATGCAAAACACTGAATGGCCAAATCTACTACCTGGCATTTTTCAGAAAATAAGCAAAGGAAAATAGTCAAGAATAATGTATTCTGTCTTTAACTTAGGTATTTATATATATATATAAAAAGAACAGTAATGTGTAGTGTTTATCACCAAATACTTTAAATGTTATGGCATGCATACTGTCACTGGAAGATAAGGAAAATGTAGAATAAACTAATATACTAGTAGAGAATTAAGATCATTTAAATATTGAAATGAGATGAGAATAATAGAAACATGTTACAGAATTAGAAGTTATCCTGTTTATGTTAGAAACATAAGCATCATTAGTTATCATCATAACTTCGGGTTCATTTTCAACTCTGCTGTTTCTTCTTAGATGATCATGCTTGTGAAGTATGAGGTGAACTTTGAAAACAGTGATTAGAGTACTGGCTCACCTCATCCTCTTAAAATTACTATGATTATGCTTCTCATAACACATTCTAGCTGTGATTTTAAAGGTTGAGCAATACTTAGATAATACCTTCACATATATATTATACATAACACAATTTTTATAATTTCCAATACATTATGAAACTTCAAATGAATAGAAACAGTATTTTAAGGGCATATTATAAACTTCAACTTTTCAGTAGGTTTCTGGGATTGAAGTGAGTCTGTCACATTTGCAAAGCAAGCAAGTTACTTGTTGAGTATTCTCACCAACTCAAATTTATGTTTGACTTTCAATAATGAGGTTAAAAAAGCCATAGTAGTGAGGATAAGAAATATAGCTGAAGACACTGTGGAGAACCTCAAATGTGCTGTACAAATTAAATCTAGCAAAATGAAAATTAAACTATGAGAATGTTAGACAGCTAGATGATTCCAATACTTCTTTCTCAAAGTATAGTTTTCTGATAATACAAATTTTGCTGATATGATTCACTAATTTTAATGTACTTAAATTGACTGTGTTTGGTACTGTAATATAGAATCCACATCAAAGCTGAATAGAGTCTCTGCCTGGTTCATGGTAAGCTGTATCCAAAAACTGCAAACACTTTCTCAGAAAATTGTTTAGCCATACATTGGGTAACAATGTTACCAACTTACACAAATGCATATTTCAGAATTTAAAGATCAAACAAGTGGTTTAATAGATGGTTTCTCTGCAGGCTATGAAAAGAGAAACCAACCCAATGACAAAAACCTGCACCTACAATCTATCCTGCTCACAAGATATGCTGATGCTTTGGCAGCACAGAGCATGTGGAAGTGGCCAACAAATATTTACTTTAAGTTGAGGCCCATCCCATGAGAGGGATCCCATGCTGTATATTGCCTAGATTGCTAATAAGCTGGACTGGACATTCCAGACCCCTAGAAAAGAACCAACATGACTGGCAAAATAAAAAAAAATGAATCAAAGACATGATTCCTAAAGATATTCTGCACTAGTCATAGATTAGTGTCTTGTCTAGCTGTCATCATAGAGGGTTCCTTCAAAAGCAGATGGGAGCAAGTGCAGAGACATATAGCCCTGGGAGATCCGGTAACCTCAGGGAAGATGGGGAAGAGTGCAGGAGTCAGTGCACGATGAAAACATGACCCACCGAGGCAACGAAACAGGACTCACAATGACTGAAAAGGAAAGCACCGGGTGGGCATGGGTCTGCACCTGGTCATCTATATTTTATTGATGTTGGCTTGGTTCTCTTGTGAGACTTAGAAGAGTGGGAATGGGTGTGTTTCTGACTCCTTTGCCTGCCCTTGAGCCTCTTTTCCTCTTATTTGTTTGCTTTGTCCAGCCTTCATATGAGGTTTATCATCTTGTCTTGTTGTATCTTATTTTGTCTTGTTTGGCTGTTGTGTCTTGGAGACCCACTCTTTTCTGAAAAGCAAAGGAGAGGAATTGGATCTATCGGAGAGGGGAGGTGGGTTTGCCAAAGGAGTAGAAGGAAGGGAAATTATGGTTGGGATGTACTATATGAGAGAAGAAACTATTTCATAGAAAGAAAGGAAGAAAGAAAATGTTAGACCCCCGAAAACTCAAGTATTCGGGGTCCCAGGCCACGTTCTCGGTCACCCCAATCACCAGGCGGATTCGAGAGCTTACTGCAAACTGCACGAGGCTTTATTGTAATTTAACGAGCTAACCCTATGTTAGCTCGGGTCTTTCACCCACCTGCCATGGCGGACGGCTAGAAAAGACGGCTCCTACGGGCTCCCAAAAGATCTTATAGGGCAGCGTAAGGGGAGTGTCTAGGGGTATGCACATGCTTACGCACAGGCTCACGATTGGTGTGCCTCTAGGCTTGGAGGGCTTGCCCTGTGTTGATTGGTCAACTGGTTGTTATGGCTCATAGGCCCTCCCAGGGTGGTTGCTATGCTCTCTACGTCATTGCTGTGCGCTTGTCCGTAAAGCACACCCAGGGTCGTAAAGCATAGCGCCACCAGCTAACCTCTGATTGGCTCCCTGTCATGAGACAGGCATCTGACTTTCTAGTGTCTAGGTCAAGGTCATAGAAGCACATGTTTGGCTGTCATGGCTGCCAAAAGGGAAGCTGGTTCCTTCAAAAGAAAGAAAGAAAGAAAGAAAGAAAGAAAGAAAGAAAGAAAGAAAGAGAAGGAAAAAGGAAGGAAATTCTTTCCTTAAATGAATGAGTGAAGATTTAAAAAACAACTGGTTTTTCTTTGTTGGTTAATCATATCAGTATGTACCATGAAATCCTATTTGTTAAAATAAATTTATTGTATACTTACTTGATCAGGATGGCATCAGCTACACAGGGAAAAGGGTGTCTTCAAAACAGGCTGCTAGGGAACATATATAAATTCTGTGGTGGAAGTGCTGTGAAGTGAGGAATTAGACTTTAATTTAGACCTTCATGGTCAGAAAAAGCAAGGCAGAAGGACAGGCAGATGGGCATAACAAACAAAAACATGTTTTCAAAAAGGGAAAGCACATAAATGAAATCAAGAAAAAAAGTCTTGTGTGTCTTGATTAGGAAGCAATTAAAATCTGCATATAACAAAGTTGATCCTCTGAAAACATCATTTCCTTTTAATTCATCATCTGTAAATCTCAGTTGACTTCATAATTTTTCATTACATTTATGTTCCAATTGCTCCTTAAGAAACTAATATAGGACATGTTACTAGATACCCTTTGGTGTTTTCAGAGTTCTAGAATATTTACTCTTTACATCCTTTCAATGTGTCTTCCCTCTTGAATATTTTCCACATTTCATAGTGGATACATTTAGAATCCATTTTGGATTGCACGATACATTATTGTCCTGGCTTACAGTCCTGTGCAATATCACATCAGACTTTCTTGTTGCTGGTTTTAACTTTGACATTGGGATTAGTCCTTCCTATTTCCTCCTCCGCTCTAGTCACCTCAGCCACTTTACTAACTGCCACTTGACTGGAAACCTTTACAAGCTCAACTTAGTTGGATTAAATAGGTCTCAAGTCTTGCTGTTTCTATCCATGTGTAGTTTATTTTACTTTGCAGGAAGAATAATTATTTTCCAGTTCCACTTATGTTTTAACAAATGTCAGACTTTTATTCTTTTTCAGAGCTAAACACTTTTCTCTTATGCACATATTCCATGTGTCCTAGTTTTATTTTTGGTGCTGTAATAAAATGTTCTAACAAAAAGTAATTTAGGGAATAGAGTTTATCTTAGTTTAAAACTTTCAGGTTATAGTCCATCATTTTAAGGAATTCAGAATAGCAGGGAATGGAAAAAGTTAGTCATATCATATCAACAATCAATAGAAGGGAGAAATAAGTACATATATGCTCACTTGTTGCTTTCCAATGTTCATCTAGGTTTCTGCACATTTACACAGCCCAGGAACTGCCCAGCTCATGGTATTAATCACAGATTTTTGGGTCTTTCCTTAACCATTTACTTAGACAGTTCCTCCCAGACAAGGCCCTAGCCTAACCCACTGCTGACAATTCTTCCTTGACACACTTCTTAGGTGATTCTAGATTGTGCCAGCTTGCTGACTAAATCAAACCACCATACCATGTTTATTTAATTACTCAACAAGTGATGGGCAGTGGTAGGCTTTAATTCATGGATGTAGTTTATAGTGCTTCAAGAGTTTAATATTAAAAGCAGAAAGTTAAAATTGGAAAAACAGATAACTTGCCAAAGTTATTAATTAATGTATATCCCTGTTAATGGAAATGGTCTCCAGGAGAGTTTTACTTTGAAAAAGTAGGAGCTGAGGCCCCCTTCCTGCTGACCTTTGCAGAGTAATCGAGTATAATCAGTTCTCAGTCAGACAGAAAGGTATTCACACCAGCCTGAGTAGGAAGCACAGAGAGTCTCTTTCAAAAGGAAAGAAGGTTTCAGGAGTAAGACTGTCACAGGAAGAGAAATCTTGTCATGCTCATGGAGCTGTATACTTAATTTAAAATTGATTGTCATTACTGTGTCTTACTTAACAATCACATTTATTTAGAATATTGCCTCCACTTTATTTCAAATATCTTGTTTTGTGGGGGCCAAACAAAAGAAGGATATATGAAGCTAATTAATGAATCTTGGCCAACTGACACCCACAACTAACCACTCAACTAAACTGGAATCTAGATGCAGAGAAGGATGTGTCAAGAGCAAAGGGGTCCAGACCAGGCTGGTGAAACCCACAAAAACAGCTGACCTGAAACAGAACATCGGGGAACTCTTGCTCCCCAGACTGATACCTGGGATACCAGCATGGGACTGATCCAGACCCCAGGAACATGGATTTCAGTGAGGAAACCTCGGAAATCTACGGGACCTCCTGTAGAAGTTCAGTACTTATCCCTAGCATAGGTGTGGACTTTGGGACCCCATTCCACATAGAGGAATACTCCCTGGGAAAAAAAGAAAATATAGGATAAATACTGAGTAAGTACTAGGATTAATTGGTTAAAAACACCAAAGAGGAGGGCAGGTAAAAGGAGGGGGAGGAAGGTGAGCAAGAAAGAGGGAAGCATATACATGTGTGATTTGCATTTGTGAGTTTAATGTCAAATGCTGAATGTAGTCAAATCTCAGAAGGAATTGTGATTCTCAAATAACACTGAGATTTCAATTCCCTAAAATTTGGAAGCCATTAGTAGAACATTTGACTACCTGTGCTAATATACTCCATTCCTTCAGGTTTTCAAATGATGTAGCGACATGAATAAACCAATCTCTATAAGAAATTGCAATAAATATACTAATGATATATATTTGCATTATAAAAATAGTTAATGCAAAATTTTCAAGGATTTCACAATTAAAACAATCATTGAAAATGTTGCAATAGTTATACTTTTCAAATATGTCCCAGTGATCAGACACATTATGCAATTTCTAATAGCCAAATAGGAATTTTTAGACCCTGGTGACAACATGGTCATATTTTATGTAGGTTTTTTTGTGGCATACAGATGGTTCACTTCTCATGGTATCCTTACTTACCAGAAAAATAACTACCCAATTCACTGGTCTTTCTTTAAAAGAACACTAATGAAATTTCTCAAGATACACTGTACACTAACTAATGTATCCTCAAAAGTTCTGCCCCAAACACCATCATAATGGTTTTGGGATTGAAGGTTTAGTATTTAAATAAACCAGACTGGTTTATTGAATATTAAAATGTTAAGAATGTTTGCATTATTTCTCTGAGGAGGGCAGTTGAAGTACACAGGGTCATAGCTAGCAAAGATAAACTGATGTTCTGAGGGAAATGTTATTGAGCCCTAAGAGAAATGCTGGGTATAAGCTTCATATGAGTGATAGAGATAAAATAAAGTAGAATCAAAAGTTTTCTAGTTAGAAAAACATATGAATGCCAATAATCATTTGAAAATATACATGTAAAATGATTGATAGATTCTAGAACAAATATTTAAAAATGTCAAAGTAAATAATATACCAGGGTCATTATTGAGGAGGTTCTAGGGATAGGGAGATTGTGAAGTTTCCTATTAAGGAATTTGAAAGTTACCATGAAATTATTCTATAAATGAACATATTTAAACTAAGTGAATAAGTTAGAAAAACTCTTGGTAATTAATTTAGAGGTTGTCTTGAAAATAGCTACATTAAACAAAGAGAGAATAATGAGCAAACTCATATAATATTCTAGATTTCAAAAATGAAATTTCACACTAACTCACTGTGAGTAGGGATAGAAAGGAGACAGCAGAGTCAAGAAAATGTTAATTAAAATTTGTAGATCTTTATATCCAATTTGATGTTAGTTTCATCTCAGTCTGGAGGAATAATTCAGTAGAGCTAATTTTACTAATAAAAGACCTACTTTGTGTTTTCAGGGGTAGAACTGAACTCCAGAGTACATTTGTTCAGTTTTATCTCTAGCATTTGTTCTAGTATCGTAGAGAGGAACTCACCAGGCATTCTTCTCAGGAAAGATAGTTGGCAGAGTGTTTGACAAACAATTGATTATGATGCAATTTAATTTAAAAAATCACCAAGATACCCATCAATGGCATCTGATCACATAGAATTGCCAATAATTTACACATTTTCCATTGCCCCAATCTGCCTCCATTGTGGTTACTTTCTTCTGTTTTTGGAGTCTTCTCTCTGGTTACAACTGTTATTTTTTTCTTTTTCATAGCATAATTACATTAGCATTCATCTGAATAATATTCAGATGTGTCATCTACCATGGAGGTCCTCGTCAATATGCTGCATATCCATAGAGTCACTTAGTAATTGGAGATAGGCTAGGTATAGAATATACACAAATGAAGAACATGACACCTATCATAAAGCAATTTCTTTCTAGAGGGAATTGAATAAAAACAATGGTAAATTAGATTTGAATATTTGTTCATTATAGCGATCATTATTAGGACAAATAAGGACTCAGGATAGAAATCAATATAAATGAGAAACACTGAAATTTCATCCCCAAATTGCCAATGTTAGCAACATTATAAAAATGGAGGCAATTGGGTTAAGGTCTTAACAGCTTCATGTCTTCCTTGATTCAAGATCTCAGAAGGACAGTGTCTACTACTTTCTGATTGTTTCTTCCAAAATGGAAAGTCAAGAGAAGCAAATTCTAATGTGTGTATTTGTTAGAACCTGCTTAGATATTTAAGGGCATATAAGACCTAGGCCTGGCCTGACATGTAGAACTTCACAACACACTAAGCATTAAGCCACTTTTTATTCCTGTTGTTTGGAAAGTGATTGAGACACCTACTGGTAAGTCACATTCATGTGACCTTGAACAACTTCATATCTCTTATAACTGCTTTCTATCTACTCTAAACTAATTCACAACTTTGAAATGAATGACTGGACTTGAGCTAATGCACGACCCTTTGCTTAATGAACATTCAGATCCCTCAAGGCCTGGAACAAATTTGACAGTTGTCAGAGTGCTATGCTTTTTAAATCCTATTAACTGACATCATAACTTCCCCCGAACTTTAATACCATTATTGGTGACTTTTCTGCCAAGGCATTATTCATTGGTAATCAGAATTTAGAGGATTGCTTCCTTAGGGAAAATATCTCAATGAATAGTTGGCAGTATGATATGAAAATAATCATTCAAGGTCATTTGCAAATTACAACATAGGGCTGCTCATGCTGATGTCAGCTTTTCTGATGACAAGAGAAAGTTTAAGACCCATCTATTTCACCTAGATCCAGTTTCTGATAATTAAGATGTCCTCTTTTAAGGCCTAAATTTTAGAATATGTTTAAATTTTAAATTATAATGTATTAATAAATACAAATGTAAATTTTGAGATAAAATAAATGTGTGTACCCATATTTGTGACTAAGCTGACAAACTACTACACTATATTTTGTGTATCTTTATTTTATGTATACTTTGAATTTTAAGTTAATTTCAACTAAAAAACAAAATATAACAATTGAATATCTTAAGTAACATGTAGTACCAGCATATTTTATCATATTTATATATAGCAAAATGCCTACATGAGGTTTAACATATATATGAATATTTTACACATCTTGTAAATGAGCTTAATAATATCTGTTTATCCTGCAATATAAAACACAGAATATTTTCTAGAACACTGAAAATTTATTGGTTAATATTTTGCAATTTTATATTTTCTTCATCTGTATGTAAATTTGTAGGCATATGAATGTGTTCATTCAGATTTAATTTAAATTTATACATATAGTAAACACCAATGTATATTACTTTTATCTTTAAATGGATGTATGGAATATTATAAGCCATAGTTGATTATTTCATATTTAACTTAATATATGCACTTTTGCATTTTTCTGTCTTTTTAAAATGTAAAATAAGTATGCCAAGTTGGCTTTGCAAAAGCTGACATGGAATAAAATTTCTTATGACCTTTTTTTATCCAAAAACCTATTGGGATGTAACCTAGAAGTTTTTTCTTTATTTTCCTTCTCCTTTACTACACTAAAAATTGAACATTTCCCCAACAAAATATTTGTATGTTTACTCTGAGAATATTTTATATTTTTATTGCTAAAATTTAAGGTTGAAACATTATTTTCTCACTTGGGTCTTATGTATCTAACTTGATGATTCTCATTGATTGTAGATTGTATAAGTAAGTAGGTAGAATGAGGAATGAATAACCTATACAGCTGCAGAATCACTGGGTTTCACTTTAGGAGCCTTTCCAGAAAACCTGAACACTGTCTGGCATTTATTAGTCATTTTCTTCATATTTGCACAAAAGAGAGTTTAGAACAGTAAAAGTATGAGTATTGTGACAGATATCACCCATGGTTATGAAATTGTGTACTAGTAATGACATCATTTTTAGTGACAGCAACATGCACAGCGTACACACACATGCACACACATACCACATATACATGAACATACACAAAAACTCATATTCATTATTTACACAATATTTTATAGTATTATATTTGTAATACGTGCAATAAATATATAGACAGAAAATACATAGCATAGATTATATTCTCCTATGTAAATAAAGATCACAGGTCTTGATTTTTACTATTCTGTCATCTATCCATAATATCGTTCTATCCTTCAATAGTGTTAACAAAACTTTAACAAAGTGAAATGTTGTTAAAGCATGGAATGTCAATTTTGATAAGTAAAAACCAGTAGAATACTCAACAGGGCAATATCTTTTTGTCCATTAGCTCTTCTAAAAAGGACATAGAATAGGCATAAGTATATCTAGAGCACAAAGCTACAAAGATGACCCAGCACTTAAAAGTGCTTACTGCTCTTATAGAGTATTTGGGTCCAACTCTTAGCACAAATGTAGTGGCTCATAATTGCCTATAACTCCAGTTCTAGGGGATTTGATGATTTCTTGTGGCCTCAGGAAAACCTTTAAATACATGGTACATATATATTCATGCAAACATAGTTAAATACACATGAATAAGGATATATTTTAATGGATTGTTTAGAACAACTATTTCAATAAAGAGAGACATGTTCAGTTGGTATAGGAAATTATTTTTTTAAATATCACTAATAAGGAGTTGGAGCAATGTCTGAATGATTAAATTATTACAAACTCATTTTCTTACAATGACACAAGTTCAATCACTAGTACCCACATGCCTGCAACTTCAACTCCAGGGTATGTCTGCCCTCTCGAGGTATCTGTCCTCACAGGCACACATCTGCATACAGACACATATGTACAGATGATACAAAAAATTACAAATATCCACTAATGATTAATTCAGAAAGAATAATATTTTGGTATTTTCAGCTTAAAGATAATATTTATATTGCATTGATAAGAATATCAAAACAAGAAAAATGTGCAAAACATAAGTATTTCTACAGCTAATAATGAATCACCAAATATGTACTCAATTATATATGAATTTTAGACATAGAGCAAAGGATTACCAGCCTACAATCCTTTTCATTAAAGAAACTAGGAAACAAGAAGGACTCTAAGAGAAAAATGCATGAACCCCAGAAAATGGGAAGGGCCAGCATCTCCTGATCTAACTAGGAGCATGAGGGTAGGGGAGAGGGAGCTGGCAGAATGAGAGGGGAAGAGGGAGGAGGGGAGAGGATGAAATGGAGGAGCAGAAATGTTGAGATGGAGGAAGAATGGAGAAGAGCAGGACGAGAGATAGCATAACAGAGGGAGCCATTATAGGTCCGAGGAGAGATCTGGCACTAGGGAGATTTCCAGAGATCTACAAGGATGACAGGAATTGACAATCTAGGCAATGATGGAGAGAATACCTTAAATGCCCTTCCCCTATAATGAGACTGATGACTACTTTATAAGCCATCCTAGAGCCCTCATCTAGTGGCTGATGGAAGCAGAGGCAGACACCCACGGATATGCATGTAACTGAACTCTGGAACCCAGTTGCAGAGAGGGAGGAATGAAGATCAAAGGGGTGGGGACCAGGCTGGTGAAACCCACAGAAACAGCTGGCCTGAACAACAGGGAGCACATGGCCCCCAGACTGCTGTCTGTGAGCCCAGCACAGGACTGATCCAGACCCCTGAACATGGATGTCAATGAGGAAGCCTGGGCACTCTATGGGGCCCCTGGTAGTGGATCAGTATTTTTTTCCCTGGTGTAAGAAGGGACTTTGAGAGCCCATCCCATGTGAAGGGATGCTCTCTAGGCTTGGACACTCTGGGGAGCACCTAGGCCCATCCCAGGATGATGTGGCAGACTTTGGGGAACCCCTGTAGAGGGCCCTACCCTACCTGGGGAGTGGAGGGGGGATGGGAGGCAGGTGGGGGCTTAGGGGAGAGGGTTGTTGGAGAGGGGAGGGAGAGGGAGAAGGGATTGACATGTAAAGCAAGCTTTTCCTAATTTGAACTTATAAAAAAAAGAAAGAAAAAAATGACATAATTAAATCTAGTGACGGATAGGTAACAATACTTAGAAATTTCAATATTTTCTTCCCCAAAACAGATACAGCATATGACTTAAATAACCAATTTTGCTACACAAACATATATAGAACATTTTATCTTACAAACAACATGACTATTTCCCAAGTACACAAAGACTAACTTCTAAACATAACCAAATTTAATACACAAATTATGTCTCAACAAAACATTAATGATAGACAGCATCCAAAATTACTTCTTTTACCAAATCATAATATCATCTCTGCGATATCACTTTTCTGTGGTTCTTGCACTTGATACATGCTAAAGAAGGGCCCCATCCCTCAGCACAGCACCGCCCAAACAATGTAATCCTTAGAATGTAAAAAAAATGACATTATTGGTAGTAAAATGAATAAAGGCTTTCATAAACAAGCTATCTATATATGGAAAGTCCACAGCAGACATCAGTTTTAATTTCCATAGGACAGAGTAAAATAGAAAATGAAACATGTTGGTTAAAATGTGGAGAAGCTGAAATAATTATTGGTGTTGGTGTGAAGGTTTATTGTGTCACTTGGTACCACTAAAAGCTTCTCGGCAAATATAATGGAGCCGCCATACAATACAGCTAATTCCATGTAGATTTATGTGAAAATATTGAAAGTAGAGACTTGAAAGCATGACTTTACACTTGTATTCATAGTAACTAGAGTTACTTAATCTCCAAAAGTATAGATAATGTGTGTGATTCACTCTTAAAAATGTTTGCAGTAGGAAATTGTAGACAGTAATCTTGAAGAAATCAACATAGGTGAAATAAACCTATCACAATAAGACAAATAACATATGAAAGTACTTTGGGAGCCCATCCCACTTGGAGGGATGCTCTCTCAACCTGGATACATGGGGTGGGCCTAGGCTCTGAACAGGGGAGCAGAGAGGGGGATGGGGTGGGGGCTTGTTGGGGGCCCGGGGAGGTGGGGAGGGAGAGGGAGCAGGGATTGACATGTAAATCAGGCTTGTTTCTAATTTGAACTAATAAAAAAAGACAACATACAGTTCCATCTGAATGAGTGGGGGTTGACAGCAGTTGGGAGGCATGGGGAGTTGTTGTTTAATGAATATAGAATTTCGATAATACAAGATGAAAAGAGTTGTATTTTGTGAGAAAAACAGCATAACAGGTCTCACATTTGGTGGTGAATGAGGTTGAAATAAAAATGAATCAACTGTAATTGAATATAAGTAATCAATATTACATAGTGATGAGTGTTATCAGAAATAATAGCAAATTTGTGATCCACATAGAAAATTAACTCTGTTACACAGTTTCAGTGTGAATAAATCCCAAATAATACTTTGCCTGATATCTTAAAATCTTAAAACATGTTTTTGTATATATTAGCTTGATGTATAAAAGGCATCTTTGTATACTCTATTATATATTTTATAATTGTAAAAAGCCTAACTTTTTCCTGAATTATGGAAAATTAGAAGTAGAAATCTTTCAGATGATATAAGTTCTTTTTCATTCATTTAGAAATCAATAAGGTGAGAATTCTCAATAGCAAATTGTAGACTACAGAGCACAGGAGGGAGAAGGGAGATAGGAGAAGGGAGGAGGGACACAGTTGTGTTCAGGAACATACTGAAAAAAAAATGTCTTATAACACCTAAATTTTGTTGAGTATGTTTTCTGTGCCTTTGAGTTGGATTTCTTCACCTTCTTCTTTACCTATTATTCTTAGGTTTGGTCTTTTCATGGTATCCTATATTTCCTGAATATTTTGTGATATGGATTTGTTGGACTTAAGATTTTCTTTGGTTGATGAGTCCATTTCGCCTAGTGTATCTTCAACTCCTGAGATTCTCTCTTCCATCTCTTGTATTCTGTTGGTTATGCTTGCATCTGTAGCCCCTGATCATTTACCCAGCTTTTACAAGACATACAATAGCTATAAAAATCTTTAAAAAATCACTAGACATCTTGAGGTACTTTAGGTTTCTATTGCTGTTATAAATATCATGACCAAAAGTAACTTGAAGAGAAAATGGCTTATTTCATTTTACAGTTTTAGTTGATCATGTAAAAAAGACAGGACAGAAACTCAAGGAAGGAACTCAGATGTAAGAACTAATGTAGAAGTCATGTAGGACCTGGGTTTCTCTCCATTTGCTCTTTCTGGATTCCATTTGCTTTCTTATAAATACCAATAACAACTCCCTGTGGATGCCACATCCCACATTTTCTGGCTTTTCGACATTCATTATCAAATAAAAACTACCTCATAGGATTACCTAAAAGTTAGTCCGAATGGGGTATTTTCTCAATTTAGATCACCCTTTCTTAGATGATTGTAGTTTGTGTTAAGTTGAAAAGTATCACAAAAGAAATCATATCCACCCACCTACCCACCCACACAAAACACTCCCCCCCACACAAAACCAGACAATAATTCTCAGGAATGCTAACAAAAATCATCCTTAACAAAAATACAGATTCAATGCAATCCCCATTAAAATCACAGCACAATTCTTCACAGACCTTGAAAGAACAATAATCAACTTTATATGGAAAAACAAAGACCCAGGATAGCCAGAACAACCCTGTACAATAAAGGAACTTCTAGAGGCATCAGCTTTCCTGACTTCAAGCTCTAGTATAGAGATATAGTCCTGAACACCAACTAATCCAATTAAAAAGTGGGGTACAGAACTAAACAAAAATTCTCAATAGAGGAATGTAAAATGGCCAAAAGACACAAAAGAAAGTGCTCAATACCCTTAGCCATTGGAAATGCAAAGCAAACAATTATGAGATACCATCTTACTCCTGTCAGAATGGGTAAAATAAAAAAAAAACACCGATGACTTTATGCTGGAGAGGTTGTGGAGAAAGGGGATCACTCTTCCACTGCTGGTGGGAGAGCCAGCTCATACAGCCACTTTGGAAATCAGCATGGTGGTTTCTCTGGAAAATGGGAATCAATCAATCTACCACAAGATCCGGCAAATTCACTCTTAGGCATACACCAAAAACATGCACATTCATATATCAATGACATCTGTTCAACCATGATCATAGCAGCATTATTTGTAATAGCCAGAACCTGGAAGCAACCTAGATGCCCCTCTGCTGAAGAATGGATAGAGGAAATGTGGTACATTACACAACTCAGCTGAGAAAAAAACAATGGTATCTTGAAATTCACAGGCAAATGGAGAGAACTAGAAGACACCATCCTGAGTGAGGTGACCCAGTCACAAAAAGACAAAAATGGTATGTACTCACTCATATACGGATTTTAGATCTAGAGCAATGAAGTAGCAGCCTACAATCCACAATGCCAGAGAAACTAGGAAACAAGGAGGACCCTAAGAGAGACATACATGATCCCCAGGAAAGGGGAAAGGGATAAAATTTCCTAAGGTAATTGGGAGCATGGAGAGGGGAGAGGGAGTTAGACGAAAGAGAAGGGGAGAAGAAGGGGGAGAGGATGACATGAGGGAGCAGGAAGATCTAGTCAGGGGAAGAATAGAGGAGAGCAAGAAAAGAGATACCACAATAGAGGGAGCCATTATAGGTTTAAAGAGAATTCTGGCACTAGGGAAATGGCCAGAGATCTACAAGGTTGACCCCCAACTAACAATCTAAGCAATGGTGGAGAGGCTACCTTAAATGCCCTTCTCTAATAATGAGACTAATGACTACCTTATATGCCATCCTAGACCCTTCATCCAGTGGCTGATGGAAGCAGAAGACAGCCACAGCTAAACACTGAGCTGAACTCTGGAATCCAGTTGCAGGGAGAGAGGAGTGATGACCAAAGCGGTCAAGACCAGGCTGGGGAACCCACAGAAGCAGCTGATGGGAACAAGGGGTTGCTCATGGACCCCAGATTGATAGCTTGAAATCCAGAATAGGACTCTTTCGGAGTCCCTTAAAGAGGAGGTCAATTTTGAGGTCTGGAAAAATCTATGGGGCACTGGTAGTGGATCAGTATTCACCCCTAGTACACAAATGGACTTTGGGAATTCTCAACACATAGAGGGATACTCTCGAAGCCTAGACACACTGGGGAGGGTCTAGGCCCTGCTCCAAATGATATGACAGATTTGAAGGTTTCCCCAATGGAAGGCCTCCCCTCCCTGGGGAGCAGAAAGGGTTTGGGACAGGGTGTCAGTGTTGGGCAGGGGAGGAGGGGTGGGAGATGGATCTGAGATTGACATGTAAAAGAAGCTTGCTTCTAATTTAAACAAACAAACAAATAAACTGCCTTTTTAGCCCTAATGGATCAAGATGTATAAAAAAATAAGCAGGAATTACAAAAAAATGCTGGTATGGATATGAGCTAAAGGGAACTACAAATCTGTGTAATTATAAACTAGCTAACAACTTTAGAAAGTGTCTGAAGTATTCTCCACAAACAAACAATAAAAATACAATATGATTCAGTCACGTCCCTCCTGTGCATCTGCCTAAAAGTCCTCAGATCCTACTACAAACACTTGCACTTCCACCTTCATTTTGACTCAACACATAGGAGCCAGCAAATAGAATCAATTTAGATATCCATCAACTGATACCTGAATCAGAATATGTGGTGTATATAAAAAATAGAGCATTATTCAGGGGCAAAGAATAATGAACTCACAATTTTTCAGGCAATAGCCAGAACTGGGATAAATCATGAGTGAGATCACCTAGGTCCATGAAAAGAAACACAATATGTTCTCTTCCATGTGTTAATCTTAGCTCCAAGTCTTTTGTTATGTTTCATGGGCACTATGTGTAGACACCAGGAAAACACTGGACATGTTAAGTGAATGGAAACAGTAAAATGCAGAAAAAAGGAACACACAAAGGAATGGAAAGACTGATTTAAAGGTGATGAATGATGGGAAAGTAAGAGGGTGCCATAATGCATAACCAAAATGGAGAGTACACAAAAAGGACTTATGGGAACCCATAATGTACATATATGCACACATGTATGCACTTATATATTGTGTATGCATATATGTATATAATGTACATATATGTGTGTGTATTCACATATATGTTACATATATATGCTTGTGTGTGTGTGTATGTGGTTGCTGTGTCACTGCAAAATTTCTCTTCTCCATATTACCATACTCACTGGTGTTGACTTATTCCAGGCCTATATTTATTTATAGCAGAATTTAACTGGATGTTCATGGAATATCTGCAACCAATTCCTTTAAGAATATTAGAAAATAGAAACAGAAGAAATACCTCTAAACTCCAATTATGAAGCCAATATCATGCAAGCAAGGTAAAGAAACAGAAGAAATAAAACAGAAAATAAAGCTATAAGCTAATATTTGTAATTGGGAAGGATTTGAGAAGAGTTGGGGGAAGGATAGTTATATTTTCAACATGAAGTAGGTTTTGTCCTAGAGATGCAAGCATACTTAAAACCTATGAATGTCAATATTTGTAATTAACATAGATTAAAGTTAATCAAGCAGATACTTGTCAATAAATGCAGTAATGACATAAATGGATTTAGAGACAAAAGTCACATGCTCTTCTCCATAGGTGATCATTAATATTGCCATTTATGTGGCTAAACTACTCTTCAGAAACAGTTTTAGTTAACTATGAGAACAAAATTTTCGGGACTTTCCAAGTACTTTCCTATTTAACTCAGTGGGTACTTAGCTCATGATTTTATACTCATGAATGGCATTCATGTATAAAGTGTGGAATAATGACTTATTCAGTCTTTCAAAAATAAAAGAGCCTTTCATAACATATTTCAATTGTACTTGAGGCACCACATGTGTTTAAATCCACTTATCTTGATATGTTTAAGAAATTGCAGAGTCTGCTCCCATTACATAGCCCTGAATCTATTGGTACTATTTGTGAAATATAAATTTTAAATATGGTAACAAGATGATGTACAATATTTCTTCAGTGAACACATCTACAAACTGCTTAGAACACATTGCATCTCTGAGTGGATTACACATTCCATAGCCTATTTACAAATCTCTAAACATTCAGGACCCTCAATCTCTTTCAGTCCTTACTCTGAACTATTTCTCTGGGCCATCAGTATTTTTCATTGACTCATCTCTGTTATTGCCCTTTCCTGTCACCTTTCTTCAGTATCTTAGTTCAAACTGGATGTTTTAATAACCCAGTTGAAGTACTCCAAATTATTTCTTCTCAGAAAACTTCTTCAGTTTTATCTTGATTACAGTCTTTTCTGATAGGGTAGAATAAGCCCCCACCTATCTTAGTATCTATAGGAACAATATGGATTTCAGTACTATATTACTTCTGATACAAAGTCTTTTCTCTACTTTTCACTGTTTCTTTCTTTTAAAAAATAAATCTTTAAGTAATTTCATAAGGACCGCCATCTTTATTCCATGTGTCACTGAGTATTTTACCACAACAAATTATGTCTAAAACATTTTAAATATGTCTGTATATGTGCCATTCTTATTTGTCATGGATCTGAGGAAGCCTTTTACTATGGTGATTTCATAATTTTTTGAGTCTTTATAGCTGATTGATATTTTACATGAAATGATTTTCTAATAACTTAAAATGCTTGAGAAACTTTAGTGAGAAAATCATCTCCTATAAAAAGTAGCAAGCAGCTTATATTTTTTAATAATGAGGGTTGTTTCTCCTGTTGTTTTTATTAAAGTAACAGCTCTTACTAAAACAACATTGTGAAAGAATACAGAGACATTAGGCCAAAAGAGGCATTGTAATTTAGGAAACAAAAACATTTTTAAGCATGTAAAAATTTCATTTTGTTGTAATAAATGTAAAATCAAGAAACATACAGCAAAAATAGCTACGATAAAGGACTAATAATTAAATGCAAAAGAAAACATATCCAACATGTTGTCTTATATATGATATATTAATATTATTATTGAAGTAATGTTTTATTTCATTACATTTAAAGTTTTATAATACCAAAGTTATAAACTTAGAGTAATTTCAGAAAATGAAGAAAGAGTGACATAAGAATAATTCAAATAACATACTTCACTTTATGTTTTTTGACAGGGTTTGATTAAATTTTCCTATATTATGCAACCTCTCATCACAGAATAACTGGTGTGATTCATGAGTGATTGATAAACATTCTTTTCGGTACTAAAATATAATCCCCACTGGGTATATTGTGCAAATTTTGAACAAATGCTTCCTAAATAAATCCAAGTCAACTTCAGGCCAGCCAAAAGTTAATATCTTATTTCTCTTGAGTAACTAAAACATTTGAGGTAAAATTAATCTGTTGCAAAGGAGGCAACAGATGCTTCTGCCTCTGGTCTCTCTCCATGGCTTAAAGGTACAAGTTTTGTGCAATTGGTCAAATAGCAACTCCATGTAATATAGCTGCTTTGCCATGAATGTTGTCAATAATAAAGTCACATCTGTTCTAAATAGATTAGACCATACAGGATCATTCAATCTGATCCAAGGGATTATGGAATTATATGTGCTTAGGGGGACCCACCTCCCTCTCTATGAATGTGTGTGTGTGTGTGTGTGTGTGTCAGTCTTGGGACATCTGGAGGCCTATGGTCAACCTCAGTGTCTTCTTGATTTCTCTTCACTTTCCAACTTGAGAGACATTTTCACTGAACCTTGCACACACTTATTGGCAAAACCAGCTGGTCAACAAATTGCACCACAATTTCATGCTTTTGTTAAACTTAGATATTAGCTTTTCAAATTATATTTCTATTGCTTGTGAGGCAAAGAGTAAAACAAATAATCTCCTGCAGCTCTTTTGATTATTTATCAGAGAACACACAAGCAGAAAATAAAACCAGTATCACCTGGGTTACTCTTACACTACCAATTTCAGCTGCTGGCACAAGGTAAATGTCTAACAGCTTCTGGATCACAGCTTGTGTGTCTTGACACTGAGGAGCTACTTTTCAGAAGATTTTCTTGTCAGTTTTGCTGCTCTCTTCTTAATCACAGCTAATATCTCAGTTCCAGGTAACTGCATCAATTGTTCCAGTGATGTGAATGTTTTACTTCCAGGATGCCAGTCTTAGGTTCTCATGGATGAGACTCCATTCCTAGCTGACAGGAATGAATCTTAATTCAAAAGTAGCATCCAACCCAGATAGAGTCTTCAAGTTTCTCTCTAAATGACTACATTCCCTCAATCTTCTGCACTGCTCTCAATAGCCTTACTTGGTAAGCTCCTACAGAAATCTCCACTGAGCTCTCAACACTCAATGGCTATCCCAACCCAAAGTTCCAAAATCATTCCACAAACTTCACCTAAACATGCTCAGGTCTGTCCCAGCAATGTCTTGCTTCTGGTAGCAACTTGTCTTAGGGTTTCTATTGCTGTGGCAAAACACCATGACAATAAATTATGGGGAAGAAAGGCTTTCTTCAGCCTAGGCTTGCACATCAAAGTTCACCATGAAAGGGAAGCAGAACAGGGACTGAAATGCAGGAACCTGGAGGCATTGGCTGACCCAGGGGTGCTGCTTAATGGCTTGCTCATCATTGCTTGCTCAGCCAGCTTTTTTTTTTTTTTTTTTTTTTTCATACAGCCCACTACCACTAGCCCAGGGATAGCGTCTACCCATAATTGACTGGGACCTCTCCCATCAATAATTAAGAAAATGTTTTCAGGCTTGCCTACAGCCTGGAAGCATTTTCTTAATCAAGGTTCCCCCCTCTCAAATGTCTTTAGATTTTGTGAAGTTGACACAACTATACTGCATATTAAGTAAAGTCACATTGTTTTCTCTTAATATCAACACCGAAATATAAATTCATCTTACTAAATAAATCATACCGGATTTGAAGTCATTGGTTATTATATTAATTTGTAACAATGAATTAATACAGATTAATCTTAAAATATTTAAACTTCACTTTTATTACTATTTAAACTTTTTTCTATTTTTAAAAGAAATGGCTTTATTTTCACTTAAGGCTACATTTATAAAATTATAGAATTTTGTACATTTATTTTCTCCCTGTTTGATATCAAAATTGTTTTATTTACTAAATAATATTAAATTATTGGAAGTCTGGCATATTGTTGTGCCCAGAGTCCAGACCCCCAAAGACCACCAAGAGACCAGATCTGATGCAAAAGCAAACAGTTTTTAATGTGCAGCCACAGCATGGAATAACATTTATTGGGGGTACAGCAAGGGGAGAGTTTGGAGGGGTCTACAAATGACAGAGAAACAATGTCAGGATTGGTGCACCTCTGGACTGGGGAGTACCTGGACTAAGTTGATTGGTTAACTACATCAACAGGAAAAGGGCTACACATGGTGGCAGTGGTTGTGGTTACTGCTTTCCTTCTTTATCAGTATAGAGCATCCAGAGTCTGCTAGCCTAGCCTCGGATTGGTTCTTTACTATATGGGAGCATATCTTGTGTTATTTTTTTTTTATTTCTTTTAAGGTCAAGCAAGGTCTGGAACACAGCACAGCCTGAGACAGTGGCCAACATCTTCTGTGGTCTTTTCTGCAGACTGTTTTGGCTGCAGAATTGTCAAAGTGAGGACCTGGGCCCTTCCATATAAAGCATCACAAATAACCTGCTTTGTACTCATGTATAATTAATGAACAATTAGTAGTTCATTCTATAATACTTAAGAAATTTGTCAATATCACTTGTTAAATTTTTAAACAATGTTTAGCAATATCTTTCTTTGTTTGTTTCTTTGTTTCTTTGTTTCTTTCTTACTTTTTTTTTTTTTTTTCGTTTTTAGAGACAGGGTTTCTCTGTGACTTTGGAGCCTATCCTGGGACTCGCTCTGGAGACCAGGCTGGTCTGGTACTCACAGAGATCCGCCTGCCTCTGCCTCCTGAGTGCTGGGATTAAAGATGTGAGCCACCAACGCGGGGCATAATTTTACTTTCTATTGTATTATATTTTTAAAAAATTAATTATAATAGGTCATTTTCTCCCTTCACTCCTTTGCATCATTCTGTAGCAAAAAATGTTTAAATGTACAATAAAGGTGTTATTGATTCTTAATGATTAAAAATATGAAAAGTCCCATACAAATTACAATAAAAACAAAAATATAAATTTGAAATCATGGTTTTTAAAGAATGTGAAATATTGTAAAATGTATTTATCATTTGCTTGCGTACTTAAAACAATATGTATTTAGACTGCTGAAAAGCTATATAAGTTGCTCATGCTTCCAACAGATGCAAACTGTACTTTCTAAAGAGATACTAAGAAAGTTGTTGGTATTATGTCATTACTTTGAAGAGGCATTTGAGTCACTTAATTTGGGAAGGCAAGATAAATATTCCTTTAGTTGGCTGGAGTCCTATTTCTTCCCTTGGCATATCCTATTACACCACATAACTTCCAACATAAATGAAGTTAAATTGTCTGTCTTAATGATTTATGCATGACTTCGAAACATGTGTTTTATTTCTAAACAAATAAGAATATAATGTGATTGTTTACAATGACATTTGAATGTCTTAATACAGTTATACAACAAAATAGAATATGACTAATTTGCTTAAGACAGGATTATGATATATTTGAACATTTTATTATTCTATAAAACAATCCAAATGTGTATTGCACAGAGCACATTGCAAACTTCCCTCACATATATGTCAAGGAAATTCATGATTTACAATATTTATGCATAAACATACATGCAAATATTTGCTTTGAAATGTATATGTAAATACATAAAGTAATATAACAAATCCTATCAACACAGTGCAATCAATTTGAAATTATTTTCCATGCTTCAATTAAAGAAGATGAAATGAGTAATGTTTTATACTCCTGGTGAAAGTAAAAATTAGGGAAAGTTACTTATTTAAAATAATCTTAGCCTTTAAAGGGATATTATATAAACCTCTTAGGCATTTTATTCAAGTGTTAGAAAAAAAGAATTGCGTCTCTGAAATGGATCATTAAAAAAGTTGCTTTCTACTGATTATGATGACCTGAGGTCCCATGTGTGGAAAGGTAAAACAAAGTACAGCAAGGTGTCTTCTGTCCTCTATGTATCTGGGCAGTTGTCCATGCATACAAATTCATGTGCACCCACAGGCACATGTTCACATTAAATAAAAGTGAAACCCATTTGAAAAAAATAAAAATAAAGCAATTTAAGTAGTATGACATTGGAGATATAGCAGTAAATGTAGCTGCCTTCTAAAAGTTTTTACTGTGTATTGAAATAGGAATTTCATTCTAACAATATATTCTCTTTAGGTTTCTCTTCTCCTCACTACCCCCATCCTTCCCAATTCTCCACTCATCCAAATCTATGCACTTTGTTTCTCATTAGAAACCAAACTAGTATAAAAATAATAATTGTAATAAGAATAATATTGATAATATATAATAAAACAAGCCAGAATAGTGAAAATCAGTTAAACACAATTAATCAATTAATTAATTAAACAGAAAACAACAACATAAAAGCACATGGTGTACATATGTACTGAGAGACACATGTCCATCCATTCATTCATACTGAAAACCCATGCAAACAGAATCAGTAACCATACCATAAAATATCTGACAGTAGGAAAGGAAGTCACCCAGGAGACAAGGCCTTCTAGACACACTGGCACATACATATCTATGCCCTGTGCAGACTGAGGCAGCATGCACAGGACCTACACATGTCTAAACCAGCTGCAATCCCAGTGAGTGGTGGGAAGGGGAATAGACAATGGAAACAAGCCCTCATCTCTAACCCAGGAGCTTACTCTAACTGATCATAGTTTGCAAAGAAAAAATTAGCTTTATCAAATGACTTCTCTTTTGGAGGGGGAGGTAAAGGTTGACTTCATATCAAGGTCTACAAGGTAGGAAAGGTAATTTTTATATCAGAATGATGTTCACATTAGAAATCTGGCTGGCTTCTTTCTTTATTGTACAGTCTTTTCAGACTGTAATCACTATTGGGAAATGTATGTTTTAAGTCATAAAGTTGGAGGAATAGTTTATGATGCAGATTTATTCAATCGTGTATTCATTTGTAGTCATACTTTATGCCATAACTTTCTCATGCTGAGGGAAAATTTTCCATATGGCATAAATATTTAAAGAAATGATGATTACTCCTCTTTGAGCTTATTTACTTTCTTATTCAAGAATCATATTTAAATGATGCTAAGCAACAAAGAATTACATGAGTAGCAATAAAAAGTTGTGATCGATTTTTGCATTTGATGCCCTCTCCAAGAGTATAGCAGGGTCATTACAGCAAGAAGAACCCAATACATTACCTCTATTAAACAGATATGCTGTGACAGATACAAGTATACAACAGTAACCACTATTGTCTGAATACTGTAGCAATGAGTGGTAGGTATGAAATGACATATTTGTTGGCTTAAGATTATTAGTATCAACATCAGTGTTGCTGCTACCACAGTCTGGCAAATAGTTTTATATACCAATGATATAGAGAAAGTACAAAAAAATGACCAACTACATTAGTTAAATAAGATAACTAAAATCAAGTTAAGGGAGAGAAGGAATTGATTTTGGCTTATTGTCCTACATGGATAATAGTCATTATGGTACAGAAATGCATGGCTGCAGGAAAAGGAAGTAAAGACATCAAATCATGAATTACAAAAAGAAAACAAAGAATGCAAACTGGAGTTGTGTTAAGAATATGAACATCCAAATACTTTTCCCAGTGATGTAATTCCTTTATGAGCCAAACCTAAACCTTCCACAAGGAGCACGGCCAACTGGGGACAACATGTTCAAATACTGAAATTTATAGGGTGGCATTTCCCCTGCAGACCTCCACTGGCCTAATAGGAAAAATGCATTTAGTTCATCATCAAAATTCCCCATAATCTTGCACAGTCTGAACACAATTTAAGACTTTGAAGTCCAGATCTCATCCTCAGCTGGTCCCCAGATCTTATGGAGCCAGAACCCAACCCCTACTTAAGACATCTCAAGAGTTAAAATTATCCTGATTTGTGTCTGTCAGCTACCACATTCACTGTGATGATCTCAGACAGCTTCAAGTATGAAAATGGACTTCCAACCAGAAGTTCAGGCCAGGGATCTTAGTGCCAATTCATTACCAACTACCCACTGACAAAACACTGCTAGCTATCTTGCTCACCACTGGGCCCTGGACCTACAGGAGCCAGGCACCAAGTTGTATTTGGGGGAGGGGGAAACCTATGGTGAAAATATATTGTATGAAAAATTAAAAATATAAAAAATAAAAGAAATATCTCTAGCTCATCCATGTGATACAGTGACATAGGTTACTTACCTGTGTTCCATGGTACAATACCACCCAAATTAAATACTCCTACAGTTTCTTGTCTCAGTGTCCTTTAGTGCTAACCAGCACCACACATCCTCTGCTCTGCTCCAACCTGATGAGTCTTATGTTGCTTGCAGCTTCCCCAGTTCTGAAACATACCCCATGTCCGACGAACAGGGCCTTCATCCAGCTTGATTAACCAAATCTGTGTCTTTCCAAACCCCAGGTTCTGAGGTGTGGGCATCTACATTTACAGACACACAATCAATGAATGCCCAGCTCTCATAAAAACAGAATGAAAGGTCAGACAATGTGCCTTGCCACATTGACCTGTCCTGTAGTAGACATTTCCTCCAAAGAGAAGTGTATAAATGGACCACAAGATATAGCATTTAAGAGAATCATAAATCCAGCCACACTGAACCTATTAGAAGATAAAGTGGGAAATACCCTTGAATTAATTGGCACAGGAGACCACTTCCTGAACATAACACCAATACCACAGACACTGAGATCAACAATTGATAAATGGGACCTCCTGAAACTGAGAAGCTTCGGTAAGGCAAAGGACACAGTCAGCAAGACAAAATGACAGCCCACAGAATGGGAAAAGATATTCACCAACCCCACATCTGACAAAGGGCTGATCTCCAAAATATACAAAGAACTCAAGAAGCTATTCTCCAAAGCACCAAACAATCCAATTAAAAAGTGGGGTACAGAACTAAATAGACAATTCTCAATAGAGGAACCTAAAATGGCTGAAAGACACATAAGAAAGTGTTCAACATCCATAGCCATCAGGGAAATGCAAATTAAAACGACTCTGAGATACCATCTTACTCCTATTAGAATGGCTAAAATCAAAAACACCAATGACAATTTATGCTAGAGAGGATGTGGAGAAAGGGGAACACTTCTCCACTGCTGGTGGGAGTGCCAACTTGTACAGCCATTTTGGAAATCGGTATGGCGACTCCTCAAGAAAATGGGAATCAGTCTCCCAAAAGATCCAGCAATTCTTCTCCTAGACATATACACCAAAGCAAGCACATTCATACAACAAGGACATCTTTTCAACGATGTTCATAGCAGTACTATTTGTAATAGCCAGAAACTGGAAGCAGCCTAGATGCCCCTCAACTGAAGAATGGATAGAGAAAATGTGGTACATTTGCACAATGGAGTACTACTCTGTGGAAAAAAAACAATGGAATCTTGAAATTTGGAGGAAAAATGGATGGAACTAGAAGAAACCATTCTGAGTGAGGTAACCCAATCACAAAAAGACAAACATTTTATGTACTCACTCATATGTGAATTTTAGACATAGAGTAAAGGATTACCAGCCTACAATCCACACTGCCAGAGAAACTAGTAAACAGGAAGACACTTAAAGAGACAAACATTGCCCCCTGGAGAAGGGGAAAGGGCTAGATCCCCTGAGCAAATTGAGAGCATGGGAATTGGGGGGAGGGGATCTACGAGAATGAGAAGGGGAGAAGAAGAGGGATGCAGAGGTCATGAGGAAGCAGAAAGGTTGAGTCAGGTGAAGAATAGAAGAAAGGGTATGTGATAGGTAGGGTTTTAGTTGGGGAGGTGGTAGGGGAGGACAGGAGGGAGAAGAGAACTGAGATTGTCAGGTAAATCAATCTTGTTTTAATTCAAATAAAAAATTATTTAAAAAATCAAGGAGATTAATGAAAACACAAGCAGCTCAATGAACTCTAAGAAAATAAAAATTTGAGTGATTCCCAATAAATCACAAGCATAAAACTGAATAAAATGACAAATGCATCTGTATACAAATACTTAAATAAATAAAGAGAACTATTGAAAAGAATGGAAGCTCAAATGAAGATGGAATTGAACTTAGTGCCATAATTAGAAAAGTAAGGAGAAAACCTCATAAACAGAACAGATTAAGTAGAATATACAACATCAGGACCCAAGGACGAAGTAGAGGAATTACATCTTACTAGCAAAAGATACATTATATATATATATATATATATATATATATATATATATATATGTGTGTGTGTGTGTGTGTGTGTGTGTGTGTGTGTGTGTGTGTGTGTGTGTCACATAGAATACAACACCTGTCAGAATAATGTCTGAATTCTGAATGGAACATTTGAAAGCCAGGATTGCCTAGAATAATGTACTCCAATTTCTAATAGACCATAGAAGTTAACCTAGACTATTGTACCCAGAAACACTACGTGTAATACTTGGAGAAGAATGACTTTCAATGACACAAACAAGCTAAGAGTGGTCATATGCACAAAACCAACCTTAAAGAGAATAATGGTAGCACATTTTGGACTGAAATAAAGCAAATGGAATTATAGTTACTTAAACACAAAGTTCAACTAGTAAGAAAAACAGCAAGCAACCAAACCAAACCAGTAAAATTACTGAGGTCTGCATTCACAGTACAACAACAGTTTTAAATATTAATGACCACATCAGACTTCTCTGGCTGTATTTTTTCTTTAGCTGTCCATAAGAAGAATAGTACCTATGTACACTCTTGTGACTTAAATGCTTTTAGCTGACTTCTAATGTGGAGCGATTATATTGTCATCAGTGGCATGTGGGAGATAGTTCTGGACTGTCACCTCTATCTTTATCACCAGTCTGTGTTGAACATCTACCACTGAACTCCTAATGTAACTTAATTGCTTTCCACAGTCAACTGTCATTATACTCATTGTGAAAAAAGTGTCATAATAGCCTTTTTCAGAACACAAAATATTAATGAGTTCCTCTGTTTTCACATCCATGAGACTGCATTCATTCATTCACTCCATCTACTCTTACACAAAGCTATTCTGAATGATTATTTCATTACAGGTTGAGCATTGAAATGTTCAAATTTTTCAGGTATCATTACGTGAATACATTCTTAGGGGCTTCCAGAATATGAAATCCTAATTATATAAAATGCCCTATTATTTGTTATTGAAATGCAGACACATACATACACAGGAGAGCATGATTGTGCATGAGCACACACAATAGACTTGAAATACTTACATCTAGATGCACTTCCTATGTCCCTGCCAGTATATATTTAACATAGGTTGCTTCTCCTCCATTCCAATGTTTCTCCTTTTAGAAAACTACACACTTATTTCATTTATTATACTGACTCATTGTCACATCTATTGGTGCTGTGGCAGAGATATAAGGTAATATAAATCCTAATAAAAATACTATCTTTCCTATAAAGTATATTAATTAAGCCTCTTCATGACCTTTAAACAATGGGTTACAACATACTTCTTGTCAGAACAGGTCAAAGAATGGAGTTCTTTGAGGAGAATTCTGAATGAATTGTGAATAAACTTCAATAAAACAAGACTAGAGTCACATGCCTGCTGTTTCTTCAAAAATATGAAGTTGTTATTGCAATATGTTTTTCTGTTCCTCCCAGGTACAACAGATATGAGTGAATTTACTTCAAATTATTCATTATAATTGGCTACTGTTATTTGTTTACATGTCCATACAAAAATCATATTTTTGCCACATGAGGTTTGTCCACCTTGTGTAGCTTGTGTGGCTTGCCATTATGTTTGGACCCTTTCCTCATGTTACTCTCCTTAATCTTCAAGGTATGAGTTTCAAATACTCTGAATAAAATTGGCAATTTCATGACACTTTACTCTGCATCATTTATCAGCTCCATTCTCCCAGGTCCCACCACCTCTAGAGCAATAAACACTTCTAGTAACAGACATACAAGAATTTCAAGTCTTTTGTTGTTGTTGTTCTTTCTTGTTTGTTTTGTATCTAGCCTATATACCCCATTAAAAACTTACTCCTTTAGCTATCATTTCAGTAACTCCAAAATTCCAGATGTTCTGTAGTCTTCTTTCAATTTCAATTATATTGTACAATTAAATCCTGTTCTCTGTATCTAAGCAATAACTTACAGGATATGGTGTTACGGACAAAAGATGGCATGGAATTGCTCTAGTTTCCATGAATTGCTTTCAATTTTTCATTAATAGATCTGAGCCTCTTACTCTCACAGGTCAATTAATAGCAAGCACACAGCAAGGGCATCAAGTTCTACTATTATTGTGACTGTAATCTCTCCTGTTCCTCTTGGTACCTGGGAACAGTGCTACGCCCACGTCGGTCACGCCTGTGTAGCAGAAGATGCCACTAAGGCGGGTTAAGGCCTGGGTTGGGGTCTGTGCTCCCTGGAGATGAGCCCCAGGCGGTTCCCTGGTGATCATGATGCCCGATGAGTCAACTCGAAGCTGCTGTCTTTGGTGCCACTGCAGCCTCTTCTTCCTTGTCTTTTTGTTCTGTGTATTTCTTGTATCTTGCCAGCAAACTGCGCTGATGTTAAAGGAACATCTGAGGACATGCTGAACTCTGCCCCACCGTTTATCAAAGCTTTTGCTGAAGTGGCCAGTTTAGGAAATAGATGGGTGAATCATGAGGGAAAAAGACAACTTTAGAAAGACTTGCCTTTCTTAAAAAGATTAGCTAGATCTAGAAAGCCCTGGTGTAGATGGGATAAAGAAGAGAGAAAAGAAGTATTAGAAAGCATGAAGCCAGCATTAAAATACTGGATGACTTTATGGAAAGGATTTGATAGATTTCATGATGTAGAAGAACTTTATGAGGCTTATTTTACAGGAGACTTAGACCCTGAGACCTAAAGATATCCAGGGCCAGAAAATCAGGAAATGGGTAGAGACGTGGTTGGTGGTATGAGACAGATTTTGGAGAACTCTTAGATCATGTCCTTGGGCAATGACCACAATCTGAAGCTGAGAATAGATCATCTATAAACAATTTTGCTGTTCTTTTTCTTTCTGTCGTATGATCTGGTGATGTAGCCCCCTTGCCAAGTTCCCTGATCCCCCTTGCCAAGTTCCCTGATTGTAATAGTATATAAGCACTGCTTGAGATGAAGTAAAGTTGCAGCAGCATATTCAACTACATTGAGTGTGTCTGTCTGTCATTTCCTGATTTCTCCTTGAGCCTTCTCCCTTGTTCTCTCTCGGTAGGTGGTCTCCACGAGAGGCGGTCAGTGGCAGAATAGCACATGGCTAGTGCAACCTCTCCGTGATTTATCCCATTCAGGCCCATCATAGCTGAAGCCTTAGCAATTACTTTGCAATATGACTGTCAACATTACACTTCAAGTCATTAATTTGAGATTACCATCCAGAAATCACATCCCCAGGGATATATTCCTAATATGATTACTGTTAGGCATTTCTGTAAACCAAGTATTCTATAAGTAGTCTGTGATAGGATCAGTTTTTTTCAGATGCTATATCAAGAAAACACTTTCAGGATATAAAAAAAAATAGTAAAACAATATAGGTCAGGAGAACCTGCAAACAATAATGGCATGTCAGGTAGGGATTAGTTTTGGTCTGATCCCATGTTGAAACTGTAGTGCAAAACTTGCTAACTTTCAGCAAATAAACTTGAGCCTTAAGGGAATCAGTCATCAGCAAAAATCAGCCGTTATATATAACTTTCTAGTAAGGTGGGTGACATCTGGATGAAGGCACTCTTTTGAAGAAGCAGGCAAGTATCAGATATGTTTTATTAAGCAAAAGTGCCAGTTCAGGAGACTTAGAAATAACAATTTCAATACCTTGAATCATGTAAAATTAAGGATAAATTATTGAGGTTTGGCTTTCGGTCAGCATATAGCAAATACATTTACAAATATATGAAATGACATGATTTTGAAATCCATATTTTTTTGTTCAAATTAGGAACAAGCTTGCTTCACATGTCAATCCCTTCTCCCTCTCCCTTCCCTAACCCCCAGATCCCCCACCTCCCACCCACTCTCCCCTCTGCTCCCCAGGGAGGGTGGAGCCCTCCATGGGGGCACCCCAAAGTCCACCATGTCATCATGGGCCAGGTCTAGGCCCTCCCCCACGTATCCAGGCTGAGAGAGCATCCTTCATGTGGGATGGGCTCTCAAAGTCCATATAGTTTTTAATAAAGGTGAGTTGAGTTTTTAATAAAGGTGAGTTGAATTCACAGAACAAGAGACAAGAAATGACATTTAGAGACTTTACATCCTAATGGCAGTACCACTGTTAATTTTCCACATCCTATTTGTGAGTTTTGTATCTCTTTCTTGAAGGCAAATGCATTTTATTGCACCCCAGAAATAATATTATCTCAAGCTGAAACTGCATGTTTTATGTTGGAAATATATTGAAGTAATCCTTTTATGGAAACTCAACTAAATGATCATTATTGAGTGATCTCCTTTACATTTGGGAATGTCAAATGATGGAGTAGTATGGTATCACAATGTACCCATACTGGAAACATGTCTATGATTAATATGTATGTCTACATTTCAAAACATCAGCACTCTGTATATAATCCACTACTATATCCATGCCCTATGGCTCTATACTGGGAATACACTAATTAAAAGACTGTTGTTAGGGGTAAACTCAGAAGCCAGCTTTCATCACTCCAGGGCTGGTACAGGATTTTGTTATGGATATTAGAGAAATGGCTTTCTTGAAACAGGTCCACTTTGATCAAATCAGTGATCAGTGAGATGCTGTACTAACCAGAGATAAAATAATTCATGGAGAAAGAATATTTTACCACTTACGCATTCAAAGGAAATCACATTTCTCAGACTAAATTCAGGGAAAAATCACATTTCTTGCAACTTTAAAATATCTGGGATTTAGCCTGAGGATTCACAATGATTTTAGATATCTCTGTTTATTTTTCTTCAAGTATTGGCTACTAAGTAAGGGATTTGAAACTTCGTTTATTAAATTGACCTCTATGAAAGCAAATCACATCTAGAAGACGTGTGTGTGAAGAAAGAAAGTAAATAAAATTTTGGGTGTAGCCATGTGGGAAGATTTGTTTTCCTTTATTCTAAAACTATTATTGTATTATTCTTTATATAGGTGTAAACAGGGGAGAAGAATATGATGCAGCAAATTCAATGAGTACAACATTATTACATGTTTACAAGTGTTTATTTTAAATACATACTTGGAATAATGGAATAACAAAGAAGAAGCATTAAAATATCCTCTGTAATGGCTTGGTAATATATTCTACTACTGCAAAGAATTATATTGTAACAATAACAATGGCAAAAATAAAATAATGTTGTGCAATTATTTTTTAAAATGATGATCCATCAACATCCCATGGGAGCACACTAAAGGAGAAGGGTCACTTCTCTAATATTTCTGATGAAACACAGTAATATTCATGTACTTCAGTCATGAAGTACATTGGAACGATATAGAGAGAAATGTTACAAGTTACTGGTCAGCAATTCTACAAAATAACATCAGTGTAATTTTCAAGTTGTCAGGACCTAAATCAGTAAGAAAATCTGAGAAACTGTATTAAACTAAAGAAAATAAATAAACATGGAAACTAAATGCAATGTGCTACAATAGATTTGAATCTGGACCAAACAGAAAGAAAAGAATATTTTCAGAAAAATTGATTCCAATTGAAAAATACCTTTGGATTATATTACAGAATTATTGCACCATTGATGTTGGGGCTTCAGGGACTTTGGGTAGTATAGACTTGTTACATGAATCTTCTCACTTTTAGAAACAAATTTTAATGAGGAAAACAGTCTTTAAAGCACAAACTATTCTTATTTATTTTGGTTAAAATGGCATTAATTTATTACTATAAGTTAATTACCATAATTTCTGAGGAATTTATATGGATAAATCACCTTTGTACTAACTGCATAATAATATCACAAATGAATGGTGTACAAAAGGCAAGTGCCTTCAAGTCTCTAACATACAGAAGGTTAGGCAAATGTGTCTACTAAACTGATACTAGGTGTGATTTCTTAGATAGCTTTGCATAGACTATAGTCAGAACTGCAGGTGCTGATGTACAAGTTAGGGTTAAAATTTTCTGAGCTTTTAGAATTAATGGGAAGTAACAGAATATGATTGGCAAATATAAACCCCAGTTTAACTAACATCAATTCATATAATTATACCAGAGACATAGATTTGCCTTTTGGTTATGATGTAATAAATAATCATTCTCCACATTATTGTACTAGAGGTGTTCATGTCTCGTCACTTTGCTCTGAGGAGCTGTTTAGTATGGGATGATGTGATCAAAGCCATCCATTAAACATTGTGCTTCTGTCATACAGAGAGAGGTTTCACAAATAACATAACTGAAGTTTTGTTTTGTTTCACTGAATTACAGTCAGAATATATGATGCTAATTTGTGCTACTATTATTGTATTATGTGACATAAGTTGAAATGCTCACATTAAACTAAACTTCAAAGGATAAATAAAATTAAATGAAATTGTTCTTGCTTAAATATAAACAGGCAAGAAAAACATTTGAACAAAATAAGAGCTGCTATTAAATAAGCATCCTATATTATAAAACAACTATATTTTAAATTATATAAAGTGAATTTCCATATATACAAATCTTATTATTTATAATAAAACTGTAAAACTATAATGACACTCGACCAACTATGTTCATATAGGCTCCATTCGTAATAGCCAGGACCTGGATGTTCTCAACTGAAGGATGGATTTTAAAATAATGTGGTACACTTACACAATGGAGTATTACTCAGCTGTTAAAAAAAATGACATCTTGAAATTTGGAGGCAAATGGATGGAACTAGAAAAAAAATATCCTGCTTGAGGTAACCTAGACCCAGAAACTCAAACATGGTATGTATTCACTTCGAAGTGGATATTAGCTGAAAAGTAAAGAATAACCAATTATATAATCCACAGCACCAGAGAGACTAGGGAACAAGGATGGCTCAAGTGGAGACACTCCAATCTCCCTGGAAAGACAAATAGAAGAGATTTGGGGAGGGTGTAAGCTGTGTAAGCTGTGGAAGGGAACATGAGGGATCAGGTGGTGACGGAGTTGTAGGAGAGAGTACGGAAAGAGACAATGTGAAAGGGGGGAATTTTGGGGTCCAGTAGAAACCTGGTGCAAGGGAAACTCCCAGGAATCTACAAGGATGGCAACAACTAATACTCCTAGCAATAGTGGATACCAGTAGCCTGACCTGGCCATCTCTTGATACCCGGCAAGGCTTCCAGTGGAAGCATTGGAACACCAACCCAGTCTTACAACTGTCCTGCCCTGCATACAAGATGTGGGGGGTGAGGTTGGCATAGATGTTGTGGGTGTGGCCAACCATTGATTGATCCAGCATGAGACCTATACTACAAGAATTAGCCCACTCCTGACACTGCCTGGAACTCCATCACAGACAGGCTGGATGGTTTTTTGATAGAACCAAACACAACTGGAGGAAAGACAAAGTATCAATGTAATAATGCACAACGATATTCTGTTATACTCATAGAATGGTGTGTAGCCCAATTGTCATCAGAGAGCCATCACCCAGAAGCTGATGGAAAAAGATGAAGAGACCCATAGCCAAATGCTGGGCTGAGCTCAGGGAATCCTGCTAAAGAGAGGGAGGAAGGATTCTAGGGCCAGAGAGGTCAAAGACAACACAAGAAAAACCGTGGAATCAACTGACCTGGGCTAATAAGAGCTCACAGAAAGTGAGCGCTCTGCATATATGAGATAGTTGTATATTTTGGTCCTCTTGTGGTATTCCTAACAGGGCGGGCAGAGGCTGTGTCTGACTCTTTTGCTGGCTTTTGGGACCCTACTCCTCATAATGGTTGCCCTGCCAGCCTTAATAATAGGGGATGTGCTTATTCTTACTTCATCTTGATAAGGCATGCTTTGTTGATATCCATAAGAGGTCTGCTTTATTCTGAACAGAAACCAAGAAGGACTGGACTGGACTGGGAAGGGAGAGGGGAAGTGGGAAGGAAGGAGTTGGAGGAGGAAAGGAGCAAGGAGGGGAAACTGCTGTCATGATGTAAAATAAACATTAATAAAACATATCTTTTTAGATGAAACAAAGAAATGTGCTGTAACTTATCATCCTACAATGATTGTTAATTTTAAAAGTGTTTGATATAATGTGTTTCTTGATTTGTATATTTTGCTCTGTTTTTTTTTGTAGTATAAGAACTCACAATAGAAACATTTACTTTTGAAAACTAAATATATGGTACACTTGAATCAAAAATACACAAATGCTAAATCACAAAGAAAACCAGTATTTTCTTATTATTGGCTATGAAAATCCTTTTACTCTAGTCTGATTGTACTTATTTGATAAAGAAAATTACGCTACTGTATAAATTTCTTTAATTATTTCCTATGACAATATAATAGAAATGCATGAGCAATTGCTTTAGAATATCGGAAAAAAATGGTATTGAATTTTAAAAGGTGAATCTAACTCTAGGATTTCACATCTAGAACATTTTCTATAATTTGAATTGTTGCACACTGAAGTTGGTATCAACTAATTTTTAAAAGTAATACTAATTTTGCATTATAAAAGGAAATATTAATGGAATATATTTTTCTGGGGGAAATGTTTGTTTTCTAACAACTACATAGCACTTGCTTGTTATTTAGAAATATAGTAATTGATTGCCTATTTGAGTCATCTGAACCTAAACATACTTATTATATATAGTCTATAATGATTCTACTATTTTCTTCATAATAATAGACACTTTTTATTAGATAGATTTGATTTCACTTCCTATATATCATGGTCTAGTGTTCTGTTTCTATAAAAAATGTAAGAACCAAAGGGATGAATGAACCCAAGAAAACAGTGTCTCCCAGATACAACAATCTTGACATAGATATGAACTCAAAGACTGGTATCACGAACGGTTTCGAAGCCAGACTGGGCACAAGCTCAGAGAGGGGAAGGTGGACACAAACTCCTATTCCTAACCAAGAAGCTATCTTCAGTTGACAATTGCTTGCAAAAATGAGTTTTCAGTTTCTCCATTGGAGTGTTACTACACTAAAGTGTTGGCCCCATCCCCAGCAGTGTGACCAACACAAAATGAACTCAATGGTGTTTAGGTAGAATTTTTATCTTATGTTGACTTTTATAGGAAATATTTTTTATCTTAGTGGTAGTTTGAGTGTACTCTATGGTTTTCAATTCTCCTTTTGGTTTGATGGGAGCATTTACTCCTCTCACTAATAAATATATAATCCTCTGGGAAAAGGTCTTGTAGAAATGTCCATACACACATATTTTTATTTCACTGAAGCTTCTCCCAACTAATACAGCTGATTATCTGTGGGTATGAAAGCAAGTTCAATAAAAAGCTAGTTGATGGGTCATGTTTTAACATATTACAATGATTATTGTTATTAATTTTTATTATTTATATTTCTTACATGTTAATTTTATTACATTTATGAAAATCACTAAGAAACAAATTTCTTACTTCTCAGTAACTTTTAATTATATTTCCTAGGAAATATAGAATAATGGTGTACTCAAAGTTTTAATTATATAGTTTCTTATTGACTCAATATTGACACTCATTTTGTTGAAACAGATTCATGGATTTTAAGCTGTATTCAGACTTATTGTAAAATACATTGTGAGTATAATAAATAATTTTGTTCTTATTTATCGAGAAAATCACTTGCATTCAGCATTAAATCAGAATGTTCATTTGATCTATACTTGCTTTTATTATAGTAAAATATTTCATTTTAGAGCATGAAGAACTAATTAGACTTGTGAAGTAGGGAATTTACCACTAACAATTTTAGAACTCCCCCTAAAAACCTTTGAAATTTTTCTCTCCCCTCCTCTATAAAAGAAATAAGATGGAAAATATTTTGACAGCAGATAAATATCTTTAAAATACATATAAATTTTATAAATGTCCTATTGACTTGTGAACAATTAATTGGAATTAATTTCTATTAAAGTTTCATTTTATTTTCCACCCAAAGCCGATAGGAGAATTTTGGCTATAGATGGTCTTGTTGCTTGGGAATGAGAAAGGATCTATTTTTCACTCATCTTTTCTGGAACTTACAACATATGTATAATAGTACGTGGATATGGAATCCAAGAGATAGCCACTGGGAAATATGATTTCCTGATTGTAGAAATGGGCAGTAATTTCCTTATGACTTGATCTGAATTGCATTTTGTTTTTAGTTTATATAGTTTATATAGTTTATTTTTACACTTGCTGTCTTACAATCTCCCCAGCAAAGACTTGTCTAGAATTTAGAACAAACAAGATTTTTTTTTCTGTACTGAGCCCTCTGACAGAAGGAAGGGGAAAAACCAGGATTTCCTGCCATAACTCAAATTTATGTCAAATTTTGAGGTAAGTTTTTCCATTTTAAATAGAGCTGGTTTAAAGCAGCGAGACTATAAAAAAATTGCTCAGCATATCCAAAGTTACTCATTACATTTTTCATTGTGCTGCTGGCAGAGATGCTAAGAATTGATAAGAGGATTGTATATGATGTGAAGCCAGGCAGGATAACAGTCCAGAGAGAATCGGTTCCTTTTCTGGCTTAAAGTGGGCTGGAGACTGGCACCTTAAAAGAGAAACAAGTATGTGTTTCTCATAATGCTGGCAAGTGCAAACACAACCAGTACCAATCCTGGCAGTGTCCAAGTTTGAAAGTGGCATATGCTGACATTCATTGGCCAGCTCACACATGACAGATGTATTTTAACCAGGTCAGGAAAACTCAGCATGAAAGAGTAATTTGGTTGTTTGCTAGAGTAGTTATATTCTCCAATGCAAAGTATAATTCTTTCCTATAGTTAGCCTGATATTTACACAGTTTTTCATGTATGCAACGCCTCTATTTCTATAATTACTTTTATATTTGGGCATGAATATTTAGAACTGCTTTGGATGTGTAATAAATTAGAATTCCCTAAGGTATTTCTTAAACTTGCTATACTTCATCAAATGTTTAATTTATTTTTTTTTTGCTTTGTCTTTGGTTCATTAATTTCTCAACAGCATGCTGTTTAATTTCCATGTGCTTCTATATTTTATATTATTATATCTATGTCCAGTGAAGCTATTGGATGCAATGGCTCTCAAAATGTATATTAGAGTACATTTGTCCCCAGGTTGAATTTACCAGTGCTCTTCATTATTGGTTTTCTGTGTGGACAATTGTTGAGTTTGTAGTGACAACATTATTTTATCTTATTGCATTAATGTTCATCTCATCTTTGTATCTGTTAATATTCACTCTCTATTTTGCTTGTCCAGTGTTACATACAAATTTGTTGCAAATAGTTTCCTTTTGCTGACATATTGACTTTATCAGTACACATTAACCCAATTTGTTATGCTGTGTTCATATAGCATATACCTTTTCTCACATAAATATGGTAACTCTTATTTTTCAAATATCCTGTCTTCATTGTAAACATACACTTACTTATAAGTTAAAATTCCTATAAATTTTGTTCTTCATGTCTTACCCATTCAGTAAGCTATAAAATTTAAAGGAACATATTACTACACTCTTTTCAAGCAATGTTATTGTATATAGATAAGATCTTCCTAGAGTTATTTTTTTATCTGCATTTCAACTAGGTCAGACCTGTGTCAGGTACACAACATAATGAGATGTTACTATTGTTCATATGTGGCCTGAGAACATAACTAAATTTGGACAGTGAGTAGCTTCTACCATTGCAATGGAAGTTTCCAGTGCTATCTATGGAAACCATGAATCAGTGCAATAACACTTAGACATTTCTCATGGTAGTATTAATAGATATATTAGTTATGGGACAGTAAAAGTGAAAATATATTAACATGTCAATAATATATTTTCCTTCCTGAATATTATGGTTGGCCATTGAATGTTCTACTCTGTTGAAGGCTACTTCCAGCCAATAGATTCAATGATGCAGATGTGATAAAGTAAAGGAATTTCTATCATAATTAATGGATTACTTCAGTTATAGATTTATAAATTTACTCATTATCAGGGAATTGCAAATTTTTGACACTGAGACTTTATTAAAATAAGTAAGTCACCAGGGCTGTATGAGCATTGTTCATAGAGAGGAAATCTTTACCAAATGGCTAGGGTGAAGTCTCAGTAGAGAAGGTGTTTATCAGGCTAGCAAGAAAAAATATACATAAGCATTAATGTTGGAAGTGATCAGCAAAACTATTCATTTCAAGAACTCATGAGAGAAAATAGAGGACCCTACAGCAAGATTTCTCATTTGACAAGATGAACCATTGAGGTTGGGTTCTGCTAAAGACCCCTGTCTCAATAAATAAAATGGAGATTAATGATTCTAGAATGTAGGAGAGAAATAGGGGATCCATGAGGAAGGTTTCTCACAAGATGGATGCATTTTTTAGGTCTGGATTCTGCTGGAGAATCTGTCTCAGTAAATAAAGTGGAGATCCATGGAGGGAGAAACCTAGCATCAACTTTGGGCCTTCATAGTCATCACACAAAGCATCATTGTGCCTGAGCACACATGTGCACTACACTCTTGTAAACACACAAATATGCTCACAGCACATATATGTACCCCTGTAAAATATATTTTCTAGGCTCTGACTTTCTGCTTCCAGGTAGCCATTCAGAGATCATCCCCTTCTGCCACAATGTTCTGGTCTCCAAAACCTAAAATCTTTATAGCTTGTGAATAAAGACTGAGATTCTGAGACTGAATCAAAATAAATTTTTCCCTCATTTCAAAATGTTTTTCTCAGAAATTTGTCACAGGGACAAAACAAAACAAATGAAAACAAACAAAAACAACATACCAAAAAAGAAAGCCCAGAACACAGTAATTAGTAAATGTAAGTTACTATCATATATTGTTACATTAATAGTGACAGAATTACTGGAATGTAATATTAAAAGAATTACTCATAAAATTCTAAACTTCATGTTGCTAAGCTAATAAAATTAATATGAATAAAGCATTGATGACAACTATGAGATCATGTGTAAGTGCATGTGCATGTGCGCACAATTTCATGTTTTAAAACTTAGCTGCAGTGACAGTAAGCATGCAGTAAGACAGGAATTCTCTTATCAGTTGACTAAACATTGACCTGAGATCTATATTAAAAGATACAAGTGTGGTATAACTGATAAATTTTCACTATTATATAAACAAGAGAACTCATTTAAAAGCCTGAAACAAAAATATCAAAAATGGTATGAGTTTTAAAGACATTTAAAACACTAAATTTTCTTCAATCAGAGATGTATTCAGAAAATATTAGTCATTAAAATATGCTGTGCAAACTGACATTTAATTATAATGAATTATTCATTGACTGTTTGAAATTCCTGATAACATTTACTGACAAAGATTAAAGAAAATATTTGCTTTGGGACAATAAAGTTAATAATTTACCTTTAACATAATTATAAATTCAGTTTTTTGTTTTCAATTAAAAATTTAAATTTCCTTACTTTCTGTTATTTATTTGAATCATCAAAAAATTGAAGGTATTTTTCAAGAATAAACAAAATAAAGGGTTTTTATTCAATGGAGACATACATTCTCTTTCAATTTTATTTCCATATAAATAAAAATGATAAAATTATCATTTTCATTAACTCATCTATAGAAGCCTCAAATAAGTTTCATACCACTTCTTCAGTTTAGTAAATAAATAATTACCATATGTGAGCAAGGAATGTGAGCATGGTGATACAGGAGATCATGAGAAACTTTTATTAAGATCAGTTGTTTAATTTCAAATATATTTCTCTCAATTTCTGCATAAACACAAATTGTTCAATTATGTCCTACACAGATAATTGTCAGTCTTCTTTAACACAAGAGCAAGAGTACAATACAGTTGAGACATTTGAATGAAACAATAATTTTAGTATACTCATTATGCGATTACAAATGTGCAAATAGACTAACACTTATAATTGTTTTAGTACTGTGGTCATTAGTCTGTACATAATACACTATGCATACTTACAGCTCAGGAACAGCAAGATGTAATGCATAGTCTAGTGTCTTGGTTAGAGTCTTATTGCTGTGAGGAGATACCATAATCATGGCAACTCATAAAGGAAATAATTTGTTTGGGGATGGCATACAGTTCAGATGGTGGATGGCATTGTGGCAACAGACTGACAAGGTGCTGGAGAAGAAGCTAAGAGTTCTACATCCTGATTTTTAGGCAGAAGGAAGAGACTTTGAGCCACAAGGTCTGGCTTCAGTTTCTGTGACCTTCAAGCCCAGCATCTAATATACACTTTCTCCAACAAAGCCATACCTACTAAAACAATGCCACACCTCATAATAGTGTCATGTCCTAAGGCCACACATTCAAACACTAGTCTATGTGGGCCTTTCCTATTCAAACCACCACACCTAAGTAACCAGTAAATTATGGCATTTTTTTACATACGCTATATGGTGATCACAGAATAAGTAAAAATCTTCCTACAGCATTTATTTGAACATAATCTGTTGTTGAGCAATGAGTAATTTTAATTGAATTTCCACATTACACTTTGATTTGGGTTTTAACCCATCTAAACAGACTACACAGGTAGTACTATTTTGGAAAGCTGTAGAAAATTCAGAAGGTACAGGCTTACTGGAGAAAGTGGGTTGCTGGATGTTGGCTTTGAAATCATTGTGACTTCCTGTCTGCCCTCTATTTCTGTTTAATGATGGAGTGTGACTTACCACCAATCCTTCATCACCAAGAAAGGCTTCAGCCTCTCAATTGTGAAGCCCCCCAAAACCTTTCTTTCCTTAAGTTATTTTGTTCAGGTTTCTGTGACACAGCAATGAAAAAAGTTACTAATACAGAAATTTGTGGCAACATAATGTTGGGTGGGTAGGGTGTTAGGTAGTGATTTATTTAAATCACTTAATTAAGTTTCAGTGTTCCCTCCTGATAAGCAAAGATACTGCACCCAATATAAAGAAGTAAATGTGCATATATTTGTGCTGCTTTGAATATTAAATCCCTGTATTTTCTAGAGAAGTAGTACATTGGTTAGTAAATTCCAAATGTTATGTCCAGGAGAAAGATTGAAATGGTGTGCAAATTTACAATCTCTCTGGTTCATCTCCACAACTTGTTTCAGCAAGGAACAGTAATATATTTAGTCACACACTAAAACGCCTATTTATTTTACTAAAACAAACTAATAAGTGATATTTTCTCTAACTAACTACACCTACTTGCTGAAAATCCATTATTTATTCAAAAGTAATATCTATAATGTATATATCAGATAATGTAATACATAGGATTTAAAAATCTCCTCTCCTTTTTCATTGTGCCAACCAGATATATTCACACCAATTGTCTCATCTATGATTCTGGTACTTGAAAGGAAAAGATAAGACTGCCTTGTTTTCTGAGCATCATTTACTTTTCTCCTACATTCACTGGCTTTATTCCATCCTCATCAGTAAGTTTTCTTGCTGTTTCACACATGCCAATCCTGTTCATTATTTAGGCTCCCTACAGAAACTCTTCTTTCACTATGCTTTTATTTTTTCTACATTGTATAGTTTTTCCTTTCTGTAATACAATTCCCCATTAAAATTAGATCTCATTATCAATCTCTAACTTAACTGCACAATCTAAACCTGATTCATGATTTATTAATTTCATTATGTTATAAACATTTATGAATTCAGTCATTTTTGTTTTTATATATCTTAGCTAAGAACAGAGGACACTTGTCACTAACTAACTAGTCTCCTATATATCACATCTATGTCCTGAGGACACTTGTCATTATTAAGTATTCTAGTTTTTCCACATAAAATTGCATCTGACATGTCATAACAATGCATAATTATAAAATTAATGGAATTTCAATAGCTTAGACAAGAGTGTTTTACAGAAATAAATGAACACATTGTCACTACAGTATGCAAACCTGTAGTCTTAAATAGATGAAGTAGATGAATAATTAGCATAAATTTCCCTAACTAAAAAAACAAACTTAATTAATAATATTTCTATACATTTTTTATGTCTTACTAATGGAGTATGCACTAATTTTTATTAACAATATGAATCTGGCTAGCATTTTTAAAGGACTTGCTGTTTGTCAAGGACATAAAATTGATAAATTTGGGAAAAGGAAATTCAAAACAGGTGTGAAAGAGTAATATGAAACTGTACTATACACTATAATATGCAATTTGTTCTTGTCTGGGGGATGAAATGTTGATGAGGAAGAAGAGTAGAAAGTCCAATAAAGAAGTCTCCAGAAGAAGGTTTGAGAGCCAAGCAAATGAACTTAAATTTCTTACCTTCCATATTTAAAATATTTACCAGAGATTTATGAAGTTAATTTTAAGGAATTTTATAGTCAAAATATGTAAAATGCAGTTCATCTTTTATGATTGTAACATTTCAATTCTGATGAGACACGTTTCAGAATCTCATTAGACACATAAGTCTAGTGGCATTATGTGGTATAAGTCTAGACAGAAGGGATGATAGATAACAGGTGATGATCTGTCTGGCACTCTCACAGCCAATGACTGGCTCCTTTTAAACTACTGAGTTCCTTACAATTTGTAACAGATAAAACGTTCTCACTAAGGTGTTTTTTCAAGTATTGATAAAAGGAAAGAACAAATAAGTGGACAAAATGGAGTAACAGAATTATCAAGACATGGCATCCTATTGTTGTATCTCCACAAAATATGTCAATTAAAACTTGTCATGGGAGTTAAATACAATGAAATGTATCCACAATGAATACATATATCGCATAAATGCAGGAGAAAGTTAGACAGAGACATAGCAGTTTTAGAGAAGCAATTCTTAACATAGTTGAGAACACAAATCCTACATGCTTAGGTTAGGATTGAAGGCTGGGAAATCACCCCTTGCTCTGACATGAGGACATACTATAGAAAAAACAGTTGAATCCACCTAGGTAACTGGTTTACCAGAATGAAGTACAAAAAGAAATTACTCATAAATGTATACTTCAAAACTCTGCTATATTACAGTCTATAATTCATGATGTTTTGAATCAAGTAGTTCATTATGCACTATTAAAATGATAAAATAAGTTTCTATATACCACAAAGAAAATGAAATGCTTACTAAGAGTTTGGATTTATTACTCTAGATTCTGTAATTATGTTTATTATTAGTGAGAGGGATACTCCCTGAGCCTAGATACATGGGGTTGGGCCTAGGCCCTATCCCAAAGGATAGGACAGACTATGATGACCCCCTATGGAAGGCCTTACCCTCCCTGGGTAAGCAGAAAGGGTATGGGATAGGTAGGGTGTTAGTTGGGGGGGAAGGGAGGAGAGGAGGGAGAGGGACTTGGGATTGAAATGTAAAACAATCTTGTTTCTAATTCAAAACAATGGAGAAAAAAAAAAACAAAAAATAAAATTAGGTCCTATTTACTCCATTTCTGAAAGATTAGAATCTTTCTCTTTTCCTAACACAAATAAAATATTTAGTCTGACACACACATTCACAGTGTCTGGATCGGTCCTATGTTGGTTTCCCATCTATGGGGCTTCCTGGAAGTGGATCAGTATTTATCCCTAGTATAGGAATGGACTTTGGGAGCCCATTCCACATAGAGGGATATTCTCTCAGCCTAGACACACAGGAGCGGCCCTAGGCCCTGCTCCAAACGATATGACAGACTTTTACGATCCCCCATTGATGGCGAATCCTCCCTGTGGAGCAGAAGGAGGACAGATAGGGGTTGTGTGGTTCAGGAGAGGAGGGGAGGGAGAGGGAACCGGAACTGACATGTGCAGCAAGCTTGTTTCTAATTTAAATGAAAAAAAAATTTAGACTGTCTATCTTTCAATAAACCTATATTAAATTTCTCAAAAAAGCACTGTTTGAATTGATATCCCACTAGGAAATTTTAAACTAATGTTATTAATTGAACTGTAGGGATTTAGTCTGTAAAATTCTAACATGAACACAAAGCTAGTAATGATTAATTTCCTTCCTAAATTTGAACAGTATTAACAAATTGTTAGCTTGGGAAATGTATGTGCTAATGAAATCTGAAAGTATTAGTAATACAAAGAACAGATTAGCAGTACATGTTTAAAACTCAAATTCAAGAGTAAAACATATAACAATTGTGCTTTCCATTGAAATCATTGAGCAAATTTAAATTTATGCACAATTTTTAGAAACAATGAAACAGTCCCTCATACTTTATTAGCTATATCCTGGGATTAATTTAAGCACTTCTAGAAAATGCATTAATATTTTAGGCCTCTTGGGGACCATTTTATAAGTTACTGTTTGAGTGCATTAAAAGGTACCTAAATCATTATAGTAGAAACTTGCCTTTTATATTAACCCTGACTTTGCAACTATTAAAGATAAATACAGCCTAGGGTATTTCTAGATAGAGTTTCTGGGAATAAGCTAATTATTGGCAGTTTGATGGATCCCTGGGGGTCATGCAGACCTCTTTTCTCCAACAACTGGAAGGGGGTTGTTGTAAAATCTCCATGAATAAGATGAGAAATTTTTCTTCACTCTTCCATACGAAGTTTCTCTCTCTACTATTCTCTCCCCAACAGCTTCTCTAGTGTGAAACTTCAAAAAGTACACATTCTATGACACAATAGAATAAGCTTCATATTTTTTTAAATGTGTTTATTTTTATTTATGCATATATGTCTGTGAGCATTTGCTACATGTAGGTCACTTCCTATGAAGTCCAGAAGAAGTCAGCAAATAACCAAATAACCAGAAACTAGGGTTAGAAGTAGTTTTGAACATTCTGACACAAGTGCTGGCAACAAAATTGGGTTCTCTAAAAAAGCAGTGAGTGCCCTTAACCCTGAGCCATTTCTATAACTCAATATATTTAAGCTTTCTTTAAGCTCTCTAGATATATTAAGCTATTTATACATTAATTAGTTCAATGTGCAAAATCAGAATTCTGCAGTATATGGATATATCTGAAATAAATATTTTTAAATCATAGAATAATATAAGAACAGCATGGACATCACCATTTGTTAGTCCCTGTGACATTTTCTAAATATACTTACTATTGTCCATTCAGTGAGTATTCTTCCTGAATTTCTCTATGCTTTCAGAAACATATCAAATAATTGAAAGCACATAAAGTAATTTTCATCTGAACATATTCCTTAGGCTTTTGTGGTTGACTTCTGCATGAGTTTTTCATATATAATGCAATCCTATTATTTTATGTTTATATAATGAAATAATGTCAATGTATCATATATAACCTTTTTAATCAAAAATTCATACTGATAAGCCACACTTTACCTTTTATCACTGTATAAATCAACATTAAGATGAGTTGTAATCTTTTGAATGCATCTTAAGTAAACACTAAGTATATCTCACAAGACAAGAAATTTCGGTGGTGTGAATATTGAAGATTAGATTACATTAGATTAGATTAGATAGGAAAACTATCAGATTACCAAATACCTTTTTTTGGTCTCCTTTGATGGGGAATGTACTTCTTAGTATGTTTATCTTATTGATTGTTGAATAAAATACTGTTTGGCCAATGAAACGGCAAGTTAGGAAGGACTAGAAGTCAAAGAGGATTCTGGGAAATGTAGTAGAGAAGTGATGATCCAGACAGGAAATGACATAGCAAGGATACTCATATTTAAGCGAAGGAAAAACAGGAAGGGTCCCTTTTGCCCTTTCCTCCTCCAGCGGCAGGATGTGATCCACCGGCAAGGAGGGATGCCAATAAGGCATCTGATAAGTCTTGTAACATATATAGATTTATGATAATTAAGACTGAGCTAACAGATGAGAATCCTAGTCATTGGCCAAGCAGCATTGAACCTAATACAGGTTTCAGTGTATTCATTTGGGCCTAACTCAGGCGGGCGGCTGGCGTAAAGCTCACATGTGGTGGTGGGGCTCAGGCGGCTTTGGCGGAAAGATTTATGGTAACACTCCCTTTTGCTACTCACCTTCTTGTTCAATTAAAGATTGCAAGATAAATCAGTCACAATTGACACCTACTCCTCTGAGCTCTCTATGCACTATAGAGAATGACCAATCACATGTGATCAGAATTTATATTGTGGATAAGCTCTTTAAATACTTGTCAGTTCACTAGCTACAGTAGTATCATATCCCCATACTGAGTGGAAAAGATGCACTTAATATCACTAATAGAAGAGACACAACTCACTACCCACTCCCAGTCGTGTATTAGGATGAGCTCATGAGAACATACTCAATAACTGGAAGGCAGTCAGAGTTTTGTAGCATAAAGGAGAGAAATAGATGACCATTTTGTAATAATTAATATATGAATGTGTGTGTGTGTGTGTGTGTGTGTGTGTGTGTGTTTTATTTTCTCCAACTTGTATTTCTAATGTTATAAATGATCTCTGTGAAAATATTTCCACTGTTAAGAAGTCCCCCAGAAAACATGAATAAAAGTAACATTATATCATTTTGGACAGGTAATATTTTGGAATACATGTACATATATATGTACATAAATGTATGCAATAACAATTAGTGAAAAAAAGAGGCATGACTTTGAAGGAGAGTTAAAGGGGATATATAGGAGAAATAAATGTGGGAAATGGAAAGGGAAATATAATTAAAATATAATCTCAAAATAAAAATATGTAATTGTGAACACCCCGCATGCATGTAAGAAGTAAGAAATAGTGTATTTAAATATATATATATATATATATATAAATTTTAAAACATAGACAAAAATAAATGAAAAGCTACCATATATATTCCAAGTACCCCACATGTATGTAAAAATGAGAAATGTCATATGTAAATATATATGGATTTCAAAAGAATAAACAAAAAGAAATGAAATAACACCATATATTTAAACAAATAGTAGTTTGTATAGGAATGAATGTCCTTTTCTAGATGGTGAGCATATTATTCTGTATGGGATCTAGTATCATAGTGACAGTAACACAAAGCTTATTTATAATTACAGCAGGGCAGCAGGAAAAACTGTAGCTGTTATAATCCAAATGTAAACTATTTTCATAATGTATTTCTGCTTAATCTCAGTTTGTATAAAATTATATACCAAAAATTTCTAGCAAAACATTTTGTAGTTTACTTATTTTAATCTTATAAAGGAATGGCTTTTTGTAGTTATATATATTAATTTAGAAAAGAATCCTCAATTCACATAGATATACATATTGACATAGCATTTATTGTATAATTAACATTTCTATATGTACAGAGAGGTTTTGCTTTCTCAACCAGTAACAACATCTTCTCTCCTACTCTTATATAAAATATAGCATAACTAATTGTCATGAAATTAATCATTCCACGTATGTTTTCAGTTGCAACATATTTTTAAATAGTCTTAAATTGTTATGAAAAATACAACTACATCTATTAATTTCCAACATTTTAAAAAAATATTTATTTTCTTCTATTTGAAAGAAAGCAGAAATAAAAATCTCTGTAAAGTATGCATTAGTGACAAAACATTGAAGTTTAAACTGCTTTTGCAACATTTAAAATATATTATAAAAATACCTCAACAATTTATCTTCTAGATCTGCATCTAATATTTTCCCAAACTATAGTTTAACTTCAGATAGTAAAATTAAATTTAATAGTAGTATAAAAACAAAAAAATACACTAGATACAATGTAAACAATCATAAATATACATAGCTGGTTGGGAGTAGTTTGTGTGTAATCAGTCTGCTCATGTAAACCTTGTATAAGAACTTTTAGAGCACAGTGTGTCAGATCCATTGTCCACTACATACAAGAAGACTCCAGAGTCTTCTACAGGACGTATTTCTACCAAGACATTTCCTTAGTTTTCCATGAAGCAATGGTCTTAGTTTCCAAAACAATGTTTGTATCACCCTTAATTTTTATGTACAAAACTCTCTTTTGACTCTTGAATACATGGGTAGCATGTAATGCCCTGTGTGTTGTCATTGCATTGTCCCATTTTTAACAAAAATATTACCCTTTGAATGCCATTCCCCAGTTCTTTAGGTGGACACATAGAACATAGATGGAAAATGAAACAGAAGAAGACCAAAAATAGCATGTAAAATGAGGAAGATAATTTTAAACCAACACTATTTTATGTTTATTATAATCACTGAAATCCAAAGCACTAATTTCTGGTAAGGACAAAGAGAAGCAGTAATTATATAGACAAAGTTGCTATATAAAGGGTGCAGTCATGATAGCAGGCAATAAATTCCCTGACAAACTAAAAATATTATCAACAATGTAACTGATGTCTTTGATTCTTATCTCCAGGATCTGAAGCTAAATTTGTATCTAATCACCTGAGTATAGACTTGGTTAGTTGTAAAGATTTTCCACAACTTCGTCAACTGTAAAGCTTAAAGACACTGAAGAGGAATAATTTGTAATGGATTCCATGATTTGTAACAGATTAAGTAATAGTTAAAAAAAAAGCACAATCCTCAAAGAACCTTCAGATTCAAGCTATCATTGAAAAATTCTCAGAATATACAAGCATTCATGGCTGGAAGTTCCTGGCTGGTAGTAAGTACATCCTCAATCCTAGCACCCAGAGGATGTCTGTGAGTTTCATGACGCCCCATGGGAAGCTCTACCCTCTCTGAAGTGTGGTTGGGGGTAGGCTGAGGAGAAAGTGGGGAAATAGGAACTGGAATTGGTATGTAAACTGAGAAAAATTGTTTTAAAATAAAAATGATATAAAGATAAATATATAAATCAGTAAGTTAGTTTTCAAAATGATAACTAATTAACTTTTGCCTCTCACTAAGTGTCTTTGGCAATGATTTTGACTTCATTCTAATGGCTGATATACTGAGGAAATATCCTACTCTCACTGGCTTTCAAAAGGAAAAGGGGATTCAGTTATTCAAAACTAGTGTAAGAAACACGTCCTTTTAAAAATCAGATAAAATTCTATCGTGAAAAACAAATAAAATGTTTGTTAAGATATTTCTGAACACAATAGAATAATACCTTTGAATTTTTCAATCAAAATTACAGTGTACTCGCTATTTACAACATAAAATTAACTACACAATACACGTGCATGATTATCATCTCCCTTGAGGTGTCCTAGGATTTTACCCAGGTTAAGCAATTCCATTTTGGGATAAGACAAATACATATTTCTCACTTTTACTACTTTATCTATGTTTATACATTTGCACATACTCAATCATACTTGATAGTGGAAAATCTACCATAAATCTTTTATTGAACAATTTAATCACCCAAGTAAATTGATGGTATATCGGTGAAGCAATTTGGATCACACACCTCTAAAAACATTGCTCATTCACTATAAACAAGTTAGATAAGCATCTCAGGCTTGAGTTGCTAGCATTAACCATATCTAAGCTATTACTTTAAGATATGTCAGAATTTTGCAAACAGCTTGTTCATAAAAGTTCATAAAAGTTACCTATCCAATTTTTGTCTTCACAAGTCTATTTTTCATGAGAGCAAAAAATTATGAACAAAATAAATGAGAGTAAGGCAAAACTATGTGATGTTCACCTAAATTACTTAGCTATGAGATATAAAATAAAGAGGACTTTTAACTTGTCAAAAGATTAATGCTATGAGATCACAGCGATGATAAATAAAAATATGCTTGTGGTGGCATCAAGTAACGTGCTCAAAATATATCAAGTTTCACTTTGGACATGTTGCTTCTGTTCCTCCTACAGGATTACAAAATAAAATGTGCAACACAGCCTTTCTAATGTTCATCACATTAGGGACAGTAAATCTGCTAGAAGTGTACCATACATAACCATGCATTGGGCATTACTGGGATAGCATAGATGAACTTTATTTAGGGGCAAACATTCCCCACTTAAACTTACATACTTACACTAAAAAAAAAATTGTGAAGCTTATAAAGATATACTGGGTAGGTAACATATATATATATATATATATATAGAGAGAGAGAGAGAGAGAGAGAGAGAGAGAGAGAGAGAGCAGTGAGAGATTATAGACAGAAAAATAGAGGCAACATTGAATGCCTTAATGCAATTGTTACCCTTCATTCTGTACAAAAGTTATTTTTATTTGTAATCCACATAAAGTATTATGTTGTAAATTATACCATTGAATGCATTTTTGCCAAAGCATTTTTTTCTGCTAGAGTTAAAACACTATAATTTTTTTTAATTCAACAACTCTACATTTTAAATATGTATGTGAAGAGACTAACAATGGTAATTATTATCATTTTCACCAGTTCTGAAATTTTTGTTTTGCTTTGAAAAGAAACCATATCAACATATTTTAAAGGCCAAATAACTTTGCATAATATATCTCATCCACAGTAATGTGTATAAATTGAGTGTAATTTTTCTATTGAATGTACCATGCATTACTATCCTGGAAATAAGCTTTTAGCATTTTGAGCACCAGCATTAATCTACTTAATATTCTTCTTTTCCTGTCCTCACATTTATAAAATTATCTTTACAGAGCCATCCACAAGCTCATTACATTCTTGGTTTCTAAACAGGTATTAGTCTTAGACTGATATTTTAACATTAATTTTTTAAGAGAAGCAGTACGTGATTGATTTTAACATACAGGTTAAAGATTTTGTGACTTGTATAATATAGAAAAATAATTTTTCTTTTTCTTGGTATATTTGACCATAACAGAATATATGTTTTAGTTTACTTTGGTATCATTGGTTTTGTGTTTGTTACTATAACTAACAGAAGAATTATTGTTATATTGCCAGAAATTAATATGACTAATCCCTGTCTCAATATGAATAGACAAGAAAATGTATGTTCTAGAGAGCAGAATTGTGGCCAGTAAGCTTCAATTTGGGTCTTTTAACAATGGGGAAACGATTGGTTTAAGGATATACAACTACAGTTTGACATGAGGCATGGACTCTGTGAATTCTTAAACTCTACTGAGAGCATGATAAATATGATTGATAACAATATGCTATATTTTAAAAGTTGTGAGATAGCATACTTTAAGTGTTCTCAAAACAAAAATGATATGTGTGATATAACATGTTAATTGGTTTAATTTAGCCATGCCATTAGAACTTACTGTATTGAGTATCATAATTGTGCATGACTTTATTTATGAGCTAAATAAATGAATGGAAAAAAAGAAAATGTATATTCTGCTCCTTTTTACTGTATAACCTAAATATCTTCTTCCTTTTTTTTTTTTTTTTTTTTTTTTTTTTTTTTTTTTTGGTTTTCCAAGACACAGTTTCTCTGTGGCTTTGGAGGCTGTCCTGGAACTAGCTCTTGTAGACCAGGCTGGTCTCAAATTCACAGAGATTTATCTGTCTGCCTCTGTCTCCAGAGTGTTGGGATTAAAGGCCTGTGCCACCACTGACCGACTCTCCTAAATATCTTACAATAAAAAGGTTTACTAGAAATGTAATTTAGTTATGTGATAAGATGAAACACCGATTAATATGTGCCTTATGAATATATGTGTTAACAAGGTAAAATAATAAGAATTATACTAAACTACGGAGAAAATGTTCCTCTCTCACTTATGTTAGGCTACTTACAGACATGTCAGCTTTATGTTCCTGTTGTTGGGATGAAATGCCCTAACAAAATAAACCTAATGTAGGAAGGGCTTACTTTTGCTTCCTGTTTGAGGGTATTGCCCAACAATATCAGAAAAATCACAATACCTTAACCTAGAAGCTCTGGTCACAGTATACTGACTTTAAGGAAGAAAAAGCAATGATATTGCTCAGTTTATGCCATCTCTTTTATATTGTCAAGCTCAAAGCCCAGAGAACGGTTCTTCACACCATTACTGTGAATTTTCCCATGTCATTTAACCTAATCAAAATAATCCCTTGAGAAATGTCCAGATGCCAACCTAACATAAATACTCCATCATTGGTGTTCTTCGAGGGTTGATTGCTAGATAATCCCCGTGGAATTGATAATTAACTAAACTATTACAAACTATTAGAAGACAGTGACTTCATTTTTTACATGCAAATGAATATGGCTACCCTGAGTGATTCTTTTGTTAACAATAAAATATTTTTATTTCATAGAGAAAGACAGTTTCGTTTCACCAACTATCCACTCTAAAGAATGAACTGAGAATGCATGTAAAATTCTTGCAGCCAGATTGAAACCAAAAAGACAGAAGTTATATGAATAAGAAGATTCCAATTGCAAATCTCTATGGACTCTGCATGAACATGTGTATCTCATTTTTTTTCTGAATTATCATCATTAGCTTTTATGTGTTGGGAAGAATTGGAAGAAAAGTTATTTTGCTTCCAAAGGAATGTTTCAGAGTTCCTAATCATATTTATGATCGTGGATTTAACAGACTACCTTGTTTAAATCTTACAACAATTTATGATATAGAATGATTTTTATACATGATTAATTACATCTACTCAGCCCTGTCAGAGTGGGCAAACAAAACTTCAATTCATATAATCTTATTTATAATTGATTATTAAGTATAAGACAAATTTTCTTTCATATATATGATGATATTTCCCATTAGTTAATTTTATAACTATGTGTAGCAATATGAACTCTAATTCAACATTTATAATATTGTAGGTAAAGTCCACATACCACAGTATATATTAATTGATTTCCTGCAGATTGATACCTAATGGACTTCTAGGTTTTGAAGCCTTGCCCCCTTGAAATGATCTGTCCCCAAGTTTTTTTACATGTTTAGTTGTCTGGCCCAGATAAAGTTTCATAATCTATATTTTAATGCAAAGTTGATTATATCTTAAGTATGTATAAGAATTAGTTGGAATGGGAACAGGGTCGAAATCCATTTACTTTTGGAATTAAGTTCTATCATTCTGCTACTTACTACAGTCTTAAATATATATTCATCAGTTGTAGAGAATTAATTGCTTGCCCCTAAATCCCAAGACTTTGCTCCGTGAAAGTAATTTATTAGGAACCAGCCATATCTCTGCAATTCATCCCTTCAGGTGAAAAATCCTCAGCATGGTATTCTCTTGTGTGTAAAGACTACTCTGTATGATATACATTTGTTTTGAGTCTGATGCTAATCATCATGTCCTTTATTACACTTTTGATATTTAAGCTGGAATTTAAAAGATCTAGTTCATTATTGAAATTTTTCTTGTAGATATACAGCTTTTATACCCAGAATTTAGAATAAATTTATTTTAAGATTGTTCAACTTTTTCCCAAATTAATGACAAATTGTTGATACATGGTTGGGGTGGCAGTTTCCTTCTCATGTGAATTTGAAAGCCTAGTGTGTACTTTTCCCTGTCTTGGGCTATTGTTAAAACCTTGAGAAGTTTTTCTTCCACTTTATGACCTGCCCATATCCTTGAACTTGTTGGTGAGCTATTTCCTTTTTGGAGCTTTTCTGGAGAAGTTTTATGGCACAATCCAACAAGCCTTCCTATATTTCTTGTATTTTTTTTCCCACTGTCAGCACTGCAGTCCAAACTGCAAATTATTAGTAGATTAGCTTTCATCATGCCTCAGTCAACTCCCAGTCCGTGTAAAGTCAGTTTGGCTGGTACTTCTGAGACTGCATTTCAAGTGATGTTTCTTGGGAGTTTTACTTTGATAGAAGTCTCATAATGGGAGCTCTCCAATGCTGATCATAGTCCTGTTCCACATTACACTTTCCAAGACATGTAATTATTGCATCACAAAATTATTCCAAGTATATTTTCATCAGACATTGAAATGATTCACTGTATTATTAAAATGTTTTCTCAAAGGAAAACATACTTTTTTCTTTTAGTAGACATTTTATATCAGAAAAGTACATTTTAACAGAATTCTAAAAATATTTTTCTGCATAAACTCTGAGATGATTTTTTAGCCATTCAGTCACTATAGTTTGTGAGAAAACCCCATGTGGAATGTTTAATTTTCTGTAAATCATGTTGGCAGTACTTGTATTTCTTTTTTCTTTCTTTCTTTATTTACTCATTTATTTTGGGGGATGGTGTGGTGATGGTGGTGGTGGTGGTGATGTGTGTGTGTGTGTGTGTGTGTGTGTGTGTGTGTGTGTGTGTGTGTATGTGTGAGAGCTCACATGTGTGTGCACATTTGATTGTGCATGTATTCTATGACTTATGTGTGTACACCAAAGGACAGCTTCATTGGCTCCATAAACCATCTCACTAACTTTCAGAATTGGCATTTAAACAATCAATTTGATGTTTGTCCTATAAGGTATCTAGGAAGAGGGTTTTTATTTCTTTTTTTTTTTTTAGTTTTTTGTCTGCTTCTTTGATTATTTTTGTATCCAGAAAAAAATGCATTTACATTAGAGAATAGTAGACTTAATTATTCTTTCATAATTGAATACTAAAAATTTTATTTGTATCTTCCTAATTCTTATAAAACATAAAATTAGCTGTTTTTAAGGTATGTTGTGAATATACTATTGTAGTGAATTATGCCTAAACTAGCAGGGAGTCAAGTGCCTGCCCCTGGAAAGGCTCCTATGAATGCCAGGATGAAAAACTATACCTCATGAAATGAAAGGACAGCAAGAAAGTGTTCTTAAAATAGTTTCATATGTTTAGTATCTCAAAATTATTTTGCAATTAGTTTCATTATGCCACTGTCTTTCTTATTCAAATCATTAATACTAATATTTCGCAAATTGGAGTTTTAGAAATGGATGGGTTGGTTGGAAGTGAGCTTGACATGTAAGCATGGGGTTCTGAGTTCCACCCTAGCAGCCACATAAAAATAAAATATTATGCTTAAGATTCTGAACATTTTATTTGAAATCTAGAAAAGTCAGTTTGGTTTTGGCTGAATGACAATACATATTTGACTCCTGTATATAATGCTATATAAAATATATCAATTTCTACCAAAAAAACTATAGTAACCTTAAGTATCTATTATATCATTATTTTCTGTTAAATATTTCATTATAATCATTTATATTACCTCTAGGTAACCAGTTGACTTTACCTAATGGATAAATAGGACTTCCTTCATAACGAAGGGAAATTGCCCCTCTTTGTATCCAGTGCTAATATCTAACATGGATATAATTTGTCATTATATTTCAGAAAAACAAGTATATCTAATAAAATCATTAATCATAAAAATGGCAATGATGAAACTGACACCTCTCAGAACACAGGCAATCCATCTTTGCTTTCAGAGATTTAAACATGTTTTACACTCAGGACCCCGGTCTGCTAATGTCTGGTGTACTGTTTTATCTCTGTACTCAGGTACTTGCTCCTGAGTTACAGAACAAGTGTGGCTATTTTTGGTTGTTGGAAATCAGCTTGCCTCCTGACATGTGCAGAATGAACTGTGGTGAACCGTCATCTTTCTGCACCTCACAGGGCACAGAAAATTCAGAGACACCTCTGTGTAAAAGGAAAATCTCCAACCTTGTGCTCACTGCAAGGTCCACGTGCAAGGAGCTATTGCGTCACAATTAAGTATAGGACTGCCTAGACGGATGCATGAGGAGTGCGTGTTTTAACTGTTGAAATGTTTCACATGATCTTTTAATAGAACCACGAAAATATGTCATCCTCATGTGACTCAGCGATGCCTCACTGATACACAAGTCTTTTTATTTTTATTTTTTATTTAAATAAGAAACAAGCTCCTTTTACATGTCAATCTCAGTTTCCTCTTTTAAATATACATAATTTGACCAAAGTTTTCCTATCTGTCTCTGGATGATTTGGTTTACTATAGGTACTTCACACAAATGAACACCCAGTTTTCTGATTTGCTGTTTTCTTCTGTGCCTGTAAGATTCTATGTCTGGATTTTTATTTGACACAAGCATACACATTTTTTTTTCACAGAAAGGGGGGTATTTTAAATTTACATTCACCATAAAACTTAGTTTCATTTTATTTTGTAACATGAGTTCCAATAGGTCTTAATAATAAATCCCAGAGTCAGATCTAGGGAAAATGCTGAGAGACTAAGGAGAAAAACCAGAGCCTCAACTTCCCAACCAAAAAGAGACTTAGCCCCTACCTTCCCTTGCCATATCACTTCCTCTCTCTGCTCAGCCATATAACTTCCTGTCTACGTATAGAACTCCAAACTTTTATGGTTAACTAGTGCCTAGCTCTGCCCTCTGAGCTTCAGGCAAATTTTATTTGTACAAATAAGGTTTCACCACATTTTTCAACATGTATTTTGTCCAGTTTTATAGATCCCATTCCATGATGATGGCCAAATTTATATATTAAAATGCTTCTCCTTTTATGAGAAACATTACCTCATTTTAGCTGTCTTTATACGTATTCCCTTTCTCACATCGATCTATTAAAGCTTTTCCTAAGTTCTTTTCAAACAATTTTCTCTCTGTGTCATGTGATCTCTGTGTACACTGGGACATGCAAGCTTTCTTTATTTTCCTTTTCTTTATCAATTCCAAAGCATTATTCTGAATGTTGTTTCCCAGAAATATGATATTTCTTGATCTCATCATTACTTCTTTAAAATTGTCCCTTATTGTTTGTGTATATAACTAATAACCATGTAACAAGTTAAACAATTCCTGAAACTGACTTTTCATTCTATCGTGGGTTTTCATTTAAAACATCTAGAAAAAAAGCCCATTCACTATTCATGGTGAAATCAAATATCAAATCCCATTTACAAATTCTTCTCTTCTGCATGACAAAGCACAATACAACAGTGCTCCTGTACTTTGGGATATACATATTAATAATTCATTATTTATTCATACATTGATACTTTGTTAGCTTGGGAACTTCTCGAAGGTAACTCCATTGTCATAAACATTCCTTTGTGTGCTGTGGATGTGTGGTTGAAAATAATGACCATAAACTATGTATTTGAACACTTGCTTCCCTGTTGGTGAGACTTTGTGAAAGTCATAGGACCTTCTGATAGTTGGAACCTTACTGTAGGAAACTTTTCACTGGAGGAAACTCTTCACACAACCAGGGTTTACAATCTGGCTATACTTCCTGATCTTTCTCTCTGCTTCCTTTGTGCTGATGAGCAAGGCACTTCTATGCATATTGCAGAATACCACTAGGAGTCTTTTATTGCTATATCCTTTTAGTAGAACAGTAGTATCCAGTTTTACTATAGGTTCCTTGGGTATATATTCTCAAGTTCCATGTCACTCAAGCAGGTATGGATTCCCTCTTATAGAGTGGACCTTAAGACAAATCAGGTATTGATTGGTTACTCCCACAAGCTTGGTGCCATTATCTGTATCCTATCCTGTATGTAAGACATCATAGCAGATTAATGGGTTTGTAGCTGAGTTGGTGAAAGAAAAAAAAAAAAAGACACGTCAAAAGACATAACTTCTCCTAGGTATGGTGGAGGGGAAGTTTTATTGTAGATAAGAAGGAAAGCATAGTCAGAGGCACAGCCATGTGGAAGGCTCCACTGTGACATGACTGGCTGTCTGGACTGGGCCATGTGAGGAGATGGGGCAGGGAAGAAGTGTTGGTGAACCTAATGCCGTATAAAAGCAGCTGATAAATCCAGCTTCTACTTCAGTTCTTGCCTCCAGGTTTCTACCTTTAAGTTTCTAGCATGATTTCCTTTGGTGATAGACTTGTGAGGTGGAAGTGGAAGCAAAAGAAACCTTCTCCTCCCCTTGGTCATGGTAATTTTTCACAGTAGAAACCCTACTGTTAGCTCAGTCTTAATTATCATAATCCTATATATTTTATAAGACTTATCTTATTGGACGCCTTGTTGGTGTCCTTCCTTGCCGCTGGATCACTTTGTGCCGCTGGAGCAGGAGCAGAGGGGAAAAGATGGCCCTTCCTGTTTCTCCTTCGCTTAAATATGAGTTTCCTTGCTATGTCACTTCCTGCCTGGATCAGCACTTCTCTACTACAGAATCCTCTTTGACTTCTAGTCCTGTCTAACTTCCTGTCTTATTGGCCAAACAGTATTTTATTTAACAATCAATAAGATAAATATACACAGTACATTCCCCATCAATAATTACCTAAGTTTGTATACATAGGCTATGCGGCTATGCTTCTTGTAATATTGCAAGAATTGCAGAATTAGAAAATTTGATTAGGCCACAGATCTCATTTCAAATGCTTACAAAAGAAAATTAAATTCCACCAGACATAACCAGGCAGAAAAAATTCTTCAACTTCACATATTTCAATTCAATTTTGAAAGATTAAAAAGTTAACAAATGTCATATGACAATTTGTTAAAAGAAGAAAATTAATAACAAGAAATGTATTTAAAAGTATATGGTGTAGATAAATGCAAATCATTAACATCCAGTAACAAAATGTGGATTTATGTTTTCATATGAAACAGAGGACTCTTATTTACTCTAAGCACTTGACAGAATGCAACCTTTATTTAGCATAAGACAACTTGTGTGCAAAGTAAACTTATTTTCTCATAGAAATCTGAAATAAAACCTCGACAGAATTTCAACTGGTAATTCCAATTGCTCTACAGTAACTTTTACAATCTAATATACTGCAAATTTTGTCACTACAAATCTTACTGGGATTCACACTTCACTGAACTGTCTGTACCCTACCATATTCCTCCAACCTCTTCTTTTCCATTCCTACTCATTTAATTTCTACTGTCACACAGAGTTTAATGTTTCTCCTCTTCAATGCTAAGCACATTCTCACCTCAGAGTTTTTGTGACAACAAATTCACCTAGACTACTTATTTCAAATAAATCTTAGCTCAGCAGAACTCTATACAGAACACAGACACAGATGTGGGGGACCAAATAATTCTGTTATGGAATATTTGGGGTCCCAGTCTCAAGCTCCTGTAAACATGGAGCACCAGGAAGCTCTGGCCCACTATTGTATTGTTAATGCCAGTAGGGCTACTATTGTTTACCATGGCCTCAGGGTAATATGCCTCCTAATTTGCATATCTATGCACCTAAGCACCTGAATAGGCCCTTACCTGGGCAGGGAGAGCAGAGGTGTGTGAGTAACTTGGATGCAAGGTTAGGAGTTAGGGACTAGTGACCAGACAGCAGAGAGAACAAAGAGAGATGGTTCCCTGTGGTGTTGGCAGAATGGGTAAGAAACACCAGAAAAGATGGCTAATAAAGAAATGACTCTAGTTCTACAACATGGAACAGAGAGCTCTCTAAAGATGACAAGATGCCTGTGTTTGGTCTTTATCGCCATTGGGTTGCTAGGAGCGTCCAGGTCCACAAACCCCCCACTCAGTTAGAACCTCATGGTTGTCGTGGATTAAAGCTGAGACATGCTGGGCCATGGGCCATGACACACAGACACCCACACACTCACACACACACACACACACACACACACACACACACACACACACACACGGGGGGGGAGAGAGAGAGAGAGAGAGAGAGAGAGAGAGAGAGAGAGAGACAGAGAGAGAGGAACAGAGTTCAGTAGCACTTCACTATATCTGAAATTGCAACATTGCAATTATCTAAGTGCATTTCACCACAGAAATCAGCTAAAACAAAAATATACAAATCAGATTTTATTACTGTTAACAGTCAGAAAGAAAAAATGAATAGCAACTATTCATGTTTCTAAAGAATTCACAGAGCCTTCTTATGTGTCTTTCAGCCATTTTAGATTGATATATTGAGAATTGTCTATTTAGTTCTGTACCCTACTTTTTAATTGGATTATTTGGTGTTTCGGCGATTAGCTTCTTGAATTCTTTGTAAATTTTGGAGATAACCCTATGTTGGAGGTGGGGTTGGAGAATATCTTTTCCCAATCTGTGGATTGCTGTCTTGTCTTGTTGACTGTGTCCTTTGCCTTACAGAATCTTCTCGGTTTCAGGAGGTCCCATTTATTAATTGTTGATCTCAGTGTTTGTGCTACTTTTGTAATTTTCAGGAAGTGTGTCCTGTACCAATTCATTCAAGGGTATTTCCTACTTTCTATTCTCATACGTACAGTGTGGCTGGATTTATGTTGAGGTCTTCGATCAATTTGGAATTCAGTTTTCTGCAAGGTGATAGACATGGATCTATCTTCAGTCTAAGTGTTCAACATCCTTAGCTATCAGGGAAAGGAAAATTAAAACAACTCTGAGATACCATTTTACTCCTGTCAGAATGGCTAAAATAAAAAAAGTTGGCAGTTTATGCTGGAGAGGATGTGGAGAAAAGAGAACACTCCTCCACTGCTAGTGGGAGTGCCAACTCATACACCCACTTTGGAAATCAGTATGGTGATTCCTCAGGAAAATGGGAATCAGTCTACCACAAGATTCAGCAGTTCCATTCTTAGGAGTATACCCCAAAGAAGCACAATCATAAACAAGGACATCTGTTCAACAATGTTCATCACAGCATTATTTTTAATAGCCAAAACCTGGAAGCAACCTAGATGCCCCTCAACTGAAGAATTGATAGAGAAAATGTGGTACGTTTATACAATGGAGGACTACACAATGGGGGGAAAACAATGGAATCTTGTAATTCACAGGCAAATGGATGGAAGTAGAAGAAACTCTTCTGAGCGAGGTAACCCAGTCACAAAAAGATGAACATGGCATGTAGTCATATGTGGATTTTATACATAGAGTAAAGGATTACCAGCCTACAATCTACAATGCCAGAGAAGACAGGAAATAAGGAAGACCCTAAGAGAGACATACATGGTCCCCCAGAAAAGGGGAAAGGGACAAGATCTCCTGAGCAAATTGGAAGCATGGGGGGAGGGGAGAGGGAACTAGGGGAATGAGAAGGGGAGAAGAGGAGGCATGATGAGGACAAGAGGGTGCAAGGAGTTTGAGTTGGGGGAAGAACAGAAGAGAGCAAGATAAATTATACCATAATAGAGGGAGAAATAGGCTTAAAGAGAAATCAGGCACTAGGGAAATGTCTGGAGATCTATAATGATGACACCAACTAATAGTCTAAGCAACAGAATAGAAGATACCATAAATGCCTTCCCCTGATAATGAGATTGACGACTAACTTATATATCATCCTAGATCCTTCATCTAGCAGCTGGTAGAAGTAGAAGCAGACACCCAGAGATAAACACTGAACTGAACTGGAATCCAGTTGCAGAAAGGGAGGACTTATGAGCTAAGGGGTCCAGACCAGGCTGGAGACACCCACACAAACAGCTGACCTGAACAAGGGAGAGCTCTTGGTCACCAGACTGATAGCTTGGAAACCAGCATGGGACTGATCCAGACCCCATGAATGTGGGTGTCAGTGAGGAGACATCACAAATCTATGGGGCACCTTGTAGTAAATCAGTACTTATTCCTAGCATAGGAATGGACTTTGGGAGCCCATCCCACATGGAGGGATACTCCCTGAGCCTAGACACATGGGGGAGGGCCTAGGCCCCATCCCAAAGGATATGACAGACTCTGAAGACCCCCTATGGAAGGCCTCACACTCTCTGGGGAGCAGCAATGGTATAGGATAGGTAGGGTGTTAGTTGGGGGTGGGTTCGGGAGAGGAGGGGAGGGAGAGGGAACTGGTATTGGCCCATAAAATAATCTTCTTTCTAATTCAATTAAAAAAGAGAATAAAATTCCCAGAGCCTTCCCCTACCTTTTGTATTTCTCAATCCCTCTCTTTCTCCCTCTTACTCTGACCTCTCTCACAACTGTTACATGTTACACAGATCCCGTCTTACAAGTGAAACCTTCAGCTACATTCTTAGTGTGTGCTCGGTCTAGAAGACAAAAGTAAATATTTACAGCAGGTAAACTCATTCTATGCCATGATTGAAAACATAATCAGGAAGATGAATCCCACCAAAACGTTCCATCCCACCAAACCTTGCATTTTGTGTCTAGCAAACAAATACAGTTATAAATTACATGTACTGCCTCCAACTTTAAAAGTGAAAGTTGGGCACATTGATTACTTTAATATAGTAATTTTTAATTATTTTGTCACGTTGACAATGTTTGAGGGCAAATACTTGTGATCTATTTCGAACATTCTTGAGTCTAAAGAACAGATCTTTATGTACGGACACTGTTGCAGTTTCACCATCATGAACACATGAATAATGTTGGGCTATTTGTAACTATAACATCTTCAGGCCACATCAAATATGCCAAAATATCTTTTCTCTATAAATGATATACTGATATAATAACAGAACAAAGATATTGTGTAATTAGTTTCTGATATCGGAATCAAAGTTAGGCACCATATCCTCTGGCAGTGATTTTATATATATATATATATATATATATATATATATAATGAATATATGTATATATACACATATGTGTATATATGTATATAATATATACATATATAATTAGCTTTGCAAATATTTTAGATATCAGCATTATTGAAGAAAGCATGTCTGAAGGTGAACAGAGGGAACTATCCTTGGGAAAGACCTTTAGCTGTAAGAAAAACAAGAATGAAAATAGGTGAAAACAGCACTGAGTAGCTACTCCATAACGCATGCGTATTATTCCAGATACTGAGTTCAGTCTTTCCCAGTCAGTTCCTTATAATATCTATAAAATGGTACCAGGAGTAAATTGCTTTTCTTCCTTCAATATGGTAAACAAGAAAAGAGTCAGTTAGAGAAATCTTTCCATTAACTAGAAATAGAGTAGATTACATCACACAAAGCCTGGGACTTGTAGTATAAAGTTATTTCTAAAATTTTAGTAAGCAATGACAACTCAGAGAACTTAAACTACTCAAAATCTAAAGAAACATCAACAAAGATTTTGTATAGGAAACAGGATAATATGTACTTATCAGATTTATACAGATTGGTGTATACATGTGTATCTGTGTTTTTTCCTTCTTTCGTCATCCTATGCCCTTATGGATCAAAACTATTAATTGCCTTGCATAATACTTCTGGTTACATCTGTGCTATTACTTGATAATTCTTAATACTTTATTCACTTGATTTGGCTTCTGGAATAAGTAAAATACTATGTCCATTCTACTACTCTGTAATTTCATTGTTTTGCACTTTCGATGATATTTAGAGTTTTGAGCATGCTTCTTTCATTCCTGGTACAGATGGTCTACTCTCCTAGCACCCGCTTCACCTGCTCCCTGGCCCCACTCCACTCCACATCTCTTCACAGGGAAGAGCTCCCATGAGAAGTCAACATTGTCTGGCACAATAATCAAATTGGTGAATACCCCAGCTATCATCATAGAGCTCTCATCCATTAATTGATAGAACCAAATGCAGAGAACCAGGCAGAGCTCCAGGAATCCAGTCGAAGAGAGGGAGGAGGAATATATGAGCAAGGGAGGTCAAGATCATGATAGTTGTTGGTTTTTAACTCTTTACTCTTTTGTCCTTTGGTTTTTGGGGGGCCCACCACCCGGCTCCTAAATAAATCACACACAGTGAGGATTTTTATTTCTTATAAATGGCAGCCTTAGCTTGACTTGATTCTTGCCACCTTTTCTTAAATTATCCCATCTACTTTAAACCTCTGGGATATTTCCTTCTGGTACTTTTTTAAATCGAACTTTCACTCTTACTTTGCTGCTGGGTTGTTGGTCTCCGGCTTCCTCCTCTCCTTATTTGCTTCCTCTCTTCCTTTCCTTCTTCCACAATTACTCCTCCTGTTTATTCTCTCTGCCTGACAGCCTCTATCTTTTCTCCTGCTTTGATAGTGGCCATTCAGCTCTTTATTACACCACAAGCTGATTGAGACAGGAAACGAATCACAGCTTCACAGAGTTAAACAAATGCAGCATAAACAAAAGCAACACATCTTTACCTCATTTAATGAATGCTCACAGCATAAAATAAGTAGCATATCTTAAAACAATATTCTACAAGATACTTTTCCTTTTTATAGTGGCACTATTTTTGTGCTATAAAATTCCTGCAAACACCATCTCTGATGTATTACAGTTTTTTACTAGGTGACCTTTGCACTTTTACTCATTTATAAATTTTAGTAGCTTTTATTTTTTAACTCATGTATAAAAGCTGTGTTTTCAGACAATTGGAAAAAATTTCAGATTTCTGTGTTTATTAATTTTCACCTTACTTTAATTGTGGCAATAGAATAACCTACAAGTAATTCAAATTATTTGAAATGTATCAAAACTCGTTTTATAGCTCAAATTTTTATCTACATTTGTAAATATTCCTAAAATTTTGAATATGTCTAAAATCATACTCAAAATTGTGGTTGAAATTCTTTTTATTTATTATCAATGAGATAATTTAGTTAATTGGGTTACTGAAGACTTCTAAGGGCTGAATGGTATCTGAATATTGTCATATTATTTATTGACTGTGTTGTTATTTAATTATGACTTTATTTTTTCCCATTCTACCTAAATTTTTATTTTGAAACTCATTCTGAATGCATAAATGTTTAAAGTTTTCTAGTTTTCTTGCTAAATGTATGCATTTATCACCATGAAATAAAATTAATTTTTATTTTCACTTTTAAATTCTCTTTATTTTTAAGAATTGTATATATACATGCCATTAAATATGATATATCCTCTTTTTTACTTTCTAAAAGGTTTTTTTTTTAATTAGGTGTGGGTTCATATGCCATGCTATACATTTGGAAGTCAAATGACAACTACAGGAGTCAGTTCTCTTCCCCTACCATGATACATCCTCCACCAACTAAATTTTCCAATTTCTGCCATTCATGAGAATGTGCTACCTCCCAACTTCATATCTCTTTTTGTTTTTTCAGTTTTTATATTTTTTTGGATAAGAAATTAACTCGTTACTGTTGTATGTATATGCATGGGTGTAGTGATATACATGGGTATCCATTCAGTAGCCATACACTTAATGATGAATTATTCTACCACACCCAGAAACTGTCTACTTGCCAGTAGAGAAGGATGGATGAGATGGGGGAATTTTGTGGACATGTTCTTGTACAATTTACCACCTCCTGTGAGTTTATACCTGCAATAGCATGTCATGTCCAGAAGATACCACTTTACAGCATATCTTTGCATCCTACTCTTCTTACAATCTCTATGAATTAAACATATTTTCCTATAATTCTAAAGGATGATAATTATTTATTTTATGATAGCATACCACAAGAAAGATTTCTTATTATTTTAATTTTTGTTTTTATTTGAGACATGTTTTCTCTATATATCACTGGCTGTCCCGGAACTCACTATTTAAGTCAGGTCAGCCTAGAACTCACAGAGATCCACCTGTCTCTACACCTGAAGCTCTGGGATTAAAGAAATGTGCCATCATACCTGTCTCTAGTGTTGTTCTCCTATTTAGAATTTACCTTGTAATTTTTCCTGTTTCTTTTATTAGGATATATTTTCATTTTTAATTCACTTTTAATAATATAGGCATCATATAGTATACTTTATCCCTTTTCAAATTATTTGAATATTTTAACTACTCTTATTACATCATTTTCACTTTAAATTATAAATATGTTTCTGATTAAATCTATCTTATTGGGTTTTTAAAAATTATTTTCTATTATTTATTCCTTCTTTCTAATTTGATCTAATTTTACAAATAAAATATTTTCATTAATATCTTCTATTATTTGGTTGTATTTATCTATTTTAAAGATTAATTTATCATTCAATATTTTGCAATGCCAGTTGAATTCTAGGCCTCACAGATGCTAAGCAAGTCCTTTCTTTTCAGCTAAACTCCCAGTCCAATAAAGACTTTACATGCACTGAATAATTTCAAAGCAAATCAATGGATTTTTATGTCCTGCATTTAGTCTCCTATATTTGTAATTCCTCCTGATGATTCTTTGACTAATGGCCTGTATACAATTATGCTGGTATCCCACTAAGTAGTTAAGATTTTTCAGCAATCATTTTCCTGCCAGTTTAACTTCACTGTGTCCAGATAACACATTTTGTCAGATTTATTTTTTATATGACTTGGGTGTGTTTTATTCTGTAGAATTTTGGTTTGTCTTAGTAAATTCTCTATGTTAGCCTAAAAATAATGTGTGTGTGCTTCTGCTGGATGAAGTAGTCTATAAATGTCAATTAGATCACATAGATTAATGGTGCTTCTCACTTCTAGTATATCCTTATTGATTTCCTGCCTGTTGGTTCTATCAATTTTTGTAGGCAAAGTATTGAAGTCCCAGTTGTAAAAGTAGATTATTTTTTCTCCTGGAAGACCTATCACTTTTTGACGCCCATATCTGGGCATATGACTTTAGATGCATATACCCTAAGGATTGCTATGTTTTGATGAACAGCTGACTTGTTTAATACCATTTATTATTACTTGCTTTATCTTAATAAACAAATCCTTTTGTTCTAATACCCACTATAGCTTTCTGGGATTCTGGATGCCCTGAATTTGTACAATGTTTGCATAAAATATATTTTTCTGTTATATTCATATATAGGTTATATATGTGAGAGTTTATATATGAAGGATAGTAATTCTAAATACCATATTATTTACTCAACTCTGGCAGGCTGCCTCTTTTTATTTATGTTGTTAGGACATTAATATTCAAAGTGATGGTGAGTATTGTTATTTGCAATTAGATTAATACCATGTCTGTGTTTCATTTTCTGATCTCCATGTGTAACAGGTCATTTTAATTTTTACATTTTTTTCTTTGCATATAAGTTATATGTCTTCACGTATTTTTTGTTTGGGGAATCAAGGACATAGTCCTTGCTGTGAAAGAAGATACCCTGATTCCAAATCCCTAGGACCTACAAAGATGTGTGCCAATCTCAACAGCAGGGTGTTGAGTCAGACATATCCCTGGAACTTAATAGCCAACCACCCGTCTTAGCCTCACTGGTGAACTTCAGTAATGCCCTATAGAGTTTGAACATAATATGAATAAGTATTTAAGTTTGGGAATTTATGAAATTTATCTCCTCTAAGATTTATTCTTACTTTCGTTTCAAAATCTCAGCAACTAAAATAAGTTTTCATTTCTCTTTTTTTCTTACTTTGTTATTCTCTGGTAACCCATTGCACCTCAGCTACTCAATTATAAATTATATTGTAACACTTGGTTATTCTTCATTTCACTCTTATAAACCTCAGTGGACCTATCTTCAAATCTCTATTCTTTTCTCAGTTATGTCCAAGATTATTCTGAACCACAGAAGACATGTTCAATTTGCTTATAGAGTTATAATTTGCAACATTTTATTCAATTTCTCCTCAACAGAAATGTATTCTGAAATTTCCACCTGTTGCTACATGGTGTCTAATATTTATTAGTTATCACAAAAAAACATGAGAGTTTATAGTATAGTCCTAGTTTGTCTCTATTTCAAAATCTGTATTATAATGTAATTGGTTTTTATAAAAGGGATGCCTTCAGAATGAGTTTTTTCTTATCTATAAAATGCTTTGGGATTTTTTATTGAAAAGTGAGTATGTTGTAGTGTCAATTGCAAAATAGTTAAGCAAGCCTTTCTTTGTGATACATGTCATTCTGATGGTACAGTTGCATAGGAGATTTTTTGATATATGGATACATGCCTGAGGTTTTCTTTTCTTAGAGTGTTCATTTAGTTTTCCCTGTTGTATTTAGAACCTTCAAAATGTCTTCAAAAATAAAGTTCGTAAGTCCAAGAGCAAGAGAATACATCAGGTGAGGGTTGTTCTGCTATGTTCTAAAATGAAGGAAGGCAAGCAGGTACTTGCAAGAGAGAAGGAGAGCAATAAGAACAAAGTTAAAGCATGCCCTGTTTCCATACAACAAAATAAATTCATGCATCATTGTTTAATTCAAGACTTGCTTTTCCTATTATGGGTTATATTTTTTGCAATAGATTTAAAATAGCATTAAAATATCAACATATACTTATTGCCCAGTAGAATAAATGTAATTTGCCAAGGACTTGAAGTTTTCTCATCCCTTGCCTTTTTTTAACATCACTTTATGTTTCATTTATACAAGTATTTATGCACATATTAGAAGATTTCCATATTTTCATGCGGATTCTGTTTATATAATATTAATACATTTAAATTAAAAGGAAATGATGCTGTATGTAACATTTTATTTTTTCTGAGTTTTACTATATTGATGATCCAATTCCCTGCTTTCTCTTTTCAGTTCTGTGTTAGTTATTTTTGCTGCTAATTAATCATCCATTGTATACATTGTATTTATCAAATGATTAGATAACATTTTGTAATATAATAGAATTTATTGCACATTTTTGCTGGTATGCCTTGGTTTTCATTTACCCAGAAAACTTCCAATTATCAGCAGTGCTAGAATGAATGCTCTTGTTCACCCTTCTTGTTATACCATTGATCATTGTTTCAGACTAAATCTGAGTGTGAGTATAGCTAAACATCAACAAATTTTTTTTATTTTATTTTCTAGAGAAAGATTTTTTATTCTGTAGAAAATTTTAAACTTTGTGGCCAGGATATTAGATCCTGTTGATTTTATAGTCTTCTCTGATGCAAATGTGCAACCCACTTAAGTTTCCCTGTTAGGCGTGACATGGCACCTTGTTGAGAACTCAATTTTCATTTCCAGGAAACCATCTTCATTACTTATGACCATTATTCTTCTGCCTTATTGGCAATTTTTAAACGTTCCTCTTTCCGTTTTGTTACATGATGTAGTCATCTTTTTCCATCTGGAACTTTTAACTTCTCAAGTTACCATTTGATGATTATGATTTTTTTATAAAAATACAGGAGAAATAATTCATTTTTTCTAGTGGTCTTATAAAATGGAGCCCATCAAGAGTCAGGAACATTGTCAACAATGATATTTTAAATTTTGAAAATTTCTTTTTGATATTTAAATCATTGTATGGAGATAAACTGCTTTAATCTATTATCTAAAAGTCAAATATTATTTTTGCAGATAGAGTCATTAAGGTCACTGATTACACTTTTTTTTACTAATATGCCTCTGGCATATACAATTGGTATATACAATATACCAATTAGCCTCTAGCATATACAATTTCATTTATGCTTTGCATATGATTTTAAGGAGTAACTTAGTTACTGGTCATTCTGAGATCTTCCACTACAGTCTTTTCCAAACTGTATTTCCTGGTACATCCTATGGGTGGTTAGTCTTGATTGTCAACAGAACTGGTTCTGAAATTAACTCAGAGGCAAGACACTGGCAATTCCACTAAAACATTGGATTGAATAAATAAGTTGAAGTGAGAAGACACCCCAAAATAATGGTTCTCAACCTCTACAGGTCTTGATCTTTGGTGATCAAATGACTCACAGGGTTCTCCTAAAACAATTGGAAAACACAGATATTGGAAAACACTGCTCCTATGTTTCCCTTCAGAGAGGAGCAGGCCTCCATATGGTATCAACTAGACATGATTTAACAAGATTCAATAACACTAGATATAAACCCTTCTCTAAAGACTGGAGGGAAAGGGACCCACGAGCAAGCAAGAATCATAGAAACCTCCATTCCCACTATTAGGAGTTCAACCAAAACCCAACACTAAACAAACACAGCAAGCATGCAGAGGCCTTGCACAGACCCATGCAAGTACCATGGTTGCCACTTAGTCTCTGTGAACCCTCTGAGCTCTAATAGTTGATTCTGTGAGATGGATGGACCATGATTTCCTGGTGTCTTCAACCCCTCTGACTTCTACAATCCCTCTCTTCTGTGAGTTCCTCCAGTTCTGCCCGTTGTTTGGCCCTGGGTCTCTTTATCTCCTGGGATCATTTGGTAGAGGAAGCCTCTGTGGTGACGACTGGGCTAAGCACTGATATATGTGTATAGCAGAATATCATTAGGAATAATTTAGTTGACTTTTTTTCAGTCATGTTTGGTTCTGAACTAGGTCACTGAGTCATTCAGCCTCCAGATCCTGGCCACCTAGGCAGTGTTGGGCATGGGCTCTCTTTTACGGTGTGGATCTAAGGTTTGATCAGTCATTGGTTGGGCCACTCATACAAGCTCTGAGACACAATTGCCCATGAACATCTTGTAGGCAGGTTCCAGGAAGTTTCCACTGCAGTAGGTTTCCTTATCAGTCACTAAAGGTCCACCTATTCCACTATTCTCTCCATACACTCTCTACCTCCATTCTTCCCTCTCCAAACAGATCCTGCCTGTTCCCCTGCCCACCCACAAAATCTATTCTATTCCCACTTCCCAGGGAGATCCAAGTATTTCTCATCCACCCTTCCTCTTTATCTAAGTTCTCCATGTCTGTGGGTTGCAGTATAATTATCATTCAGTTTCTTTCTTTCTTTAAATAAAATCTTTTTATTGTCTTTAGTTTTTTTATTTTTATTTTATGAGCATTAAAAGTGTTTTCATATATATATTATATATAATATATATATAATATATATATCCTGTGAAGGTGTCAAGTACTCTGAAACTGAGGTTACAAACAGCTCTGAGCTGTCATGCTGTTGTTGGGAATTGAACTCAGGTCCTCTGGAAGAGCAGTTAATGCTTTTAAGTGCTGAGCCATCTCTCCAGTCCCTCCTTTACTTTTAATATGGATGGAATAAGTAGGTTTGAAAGTTTGTGAGGTGCAAAAAAATTATAATGGAAAGAACCGATGCATACACAGTCAAATAAGGAGGAAGCCAGAATCATTTTTTTCCTATTAAGATTTTAAAGCTTTTTTTCATAATTGTGTGGTTGAACAGAAAAATATATTTACAAATGTCTAACATTAAAAGTGACATGTTGTCTTAACTTCTGACTATAGTATACAAATAAATACCTTGTGACTATTTGTGATATTTTTATTATTTATAAAAATATTATCTCTAAGGCTATATGAAAGATCAGGATGTAGGGTTAGCAATTTATGTAAAATATTCCTAATGTGTCTAATATACACAAAGTGTCTGTCTTTTCAGCTAAAATTACTCACTAGACTCTAATGATGATCAGTAGTATATTTCGAAAAAGAGAAAACATTACATTAAAATTTAGCAAAATTTCAGCACTTTGCTATAATCTTCACGCCATTAATGCAATTACTAATTGGTCTATTTGAGTGCTTTTTTATGTACAGAAGGATAAAAGAGAATTTAATGAAGGTATGTTCCATTTTACTATTTTATAGTTCACAGCCTTTCAATTAAAAAGATTAAAGTTAAATGAGTTTCTCAATTATGGAAATTTTATACTATACTAAAGAAGTTTATTTAGAAAAAAAATGGTGTTATAAAAGTGATGATTCTACAGATGGGATGGCAGATACCAATAAAAAATGTCTCCCAACTCAACAGGGTCTATGCACACATGACCTCATAGAGACTGAAGCAGCATGCAGAGGGCCTACACAGGTCTGCACCAGACAGTCCCCTAGAGATGAAAGGAGAAATGGATACATGGCCCTGCCCCTAATCCAGAAGCTGTCTTCAATTGATAGCCCACTTGCAAATGAAAATTTAGTTTTTTCCAAGGGAGTGTCACTGGGAAAGCTAACTAATCTTATGGGTAGGCTTAACAGGTAACTGAATCATTGCTCCAAAGTTTTCCAGAGATCCATCACATGACAATTTATTAAATGGTAAATAACAATATAAATGCATAGTTTCAAATTATTAATTCATTAAAATTAATAAAGATATGACTATGCTAAAGTGGCTGAAATTATGCATTTCTTTCTCTAAAGGTAAATAATGCCAAAGTAAGTCATACAGTATACCCTTTAGTCCATACATCCTTTCTGTCAATGAGTCATTGTTGTTTGAAGCCTCTGGCTTATTTCACTATCGATACTGCATCCTCATTGGGACTCCTCTTGAATATCCTGTTGTTGTGCTGTGTCCTTGTCCTTGGATTCTGCTGCTTGGGTTCTGTCTGATTCAATGCTTCAGCAGTTCATTTCTGGGAGTGATGTTGGGGTGAGTCAAATCACAGCCTTTGATCTGGACCTTGGTGATAGCTGAGTTGGACAGCAGCAGCCTGATAGGTTTCCTGCACCCATTGTCAACAGGATTAGCTCTACTGTGCTGCCCACGTGATGTGCTGGGCCTGCTCCTTTGAGTGCTGTGGTCTTCGAGGGTCGAGACCATCTCTCCCCACTTTCATGACCCAGGGACCTGCTGCAGGTGGCAACGCCTGGGCACTTGGGAGTGGCAGATAACTTTCCCTCACAAATGCTACCACATGACAGATGCAAACTCACTTTTAAGAATATGCTGAAATGGGATACTGCATGGTATATTTTTTATTTTCTTTTTTCATATTTTTTTATTGAATTAGAAACAAGATTGTTTTACATGACAATCCCTGTTCCCTTCTCCCTCCCGTCCTTTCCTACCACCTCCCCAACTAAAACCCTACCTATCACATGTCATTTCTGGTCCCTCTGGATGGTGAGGCCTTCCATAGGGTGTCATCAGAGTCTTTCATATCCTTTGGGATAGGGCCTAGGCCCACCCTATTGTGTCTTGGCTCAGGGAATATTCCTCTATATGGAATGGGCTCCCAAAGTCCACACCTATGCTAGGGATAATTACTGAACTTCTACAGGAGGTCCCGTAGATTCCCGAGGTTTCCTCAATGAAATCCACATTCCTGGGGTCTGGATCTGTCCCATGCTGGTATTCCAGTCTGGGGAGCAAGAGTTCCCCGATTTTCAGGTCAGCTGTTTCTGTGTGTTTCACCAGCGTGGTCTGGACCCTTTTGCTCTTCACTGGTCCTTCTCTGCATCTGGGTTCCAGTTCAGTTTGGTGATAGTTGTGGGTTTCTGCTTCTACTTCCACCAGCTGTTGGATGAGGGCTATCAGGTGGCATATAAGTCAGTCATCAATCTCATTATCCGGGGAGGGCATTTCAGGTAGCCTCTCCTCTGTTGCTTAGATTGTTAGCTGGTGTCATCTTTGTAGATCTCCAGAAATTTGCCTAGTGCCTTATTTCTCTGTAAACCTAAAATGTCTCCCTCTATTTTGGTATCTCTTTTCTTGTTTTCTTCTATTCTTCCCCCGACTCAACCTTTCTGCTCCCTCATGTCCTCCTCACCCCTTCTCTTCTCCCATTCTCATTCTCCTAACTCCCTCCCCCCTCCTCTTCATACAATCCACATTTTGTTTTACCTAGCCCCTAATGTTTGTAGGTGTCTGAAAGTTACACCATAATCAAGCAAAAACGGAATCATAGAAAAGAGTGATTTTTTTTTCAGAACACTAATAAGTAAATTCAATTTGGTAGATTCAATACTTGAAATAGAGTTTGTTTAAGGTCAATTGAGAAAATCACAGGAGTGACTAGTGAAATAATATAAACAATGAAGGATCGAATAAAGAATATGATTTTAGATAATTTCTAATTTTATTCTTATCTCATAGGCAGCTTCAGTGAATTACTCACCCAACATCAGATTCCTGGGGTTTGGAAACATCTAACACAAGTCACCAACTGCACATGGATATCACTGAATACAGATGATTAGAATCAGAAAAAAAGACCTAGTTTGCATGTTACTCTAATAGAGATGTTTTCAATTTTCTAGAACTATGTTCTAGAAAGGTTATGTCATTAATGTTGCTTGAAGCACTTCCAAGAGGCATCCATCTAAGGAAAACCCTGGAAAGTTGTAGAGGGAATCAATAGAAAACAATTTTTCCTCTTATTATTACTTCTAGGTAATAATGAAGTATAATTTTGTTATTTAGGAGAAATGATTTTCCATTACAAAGATTATATTTGTTTCAGGAATATAATGAAAATACCTCTATTGAAATGTAGAGTATTTTTCATGACACTTAGAAACAATGTCTCTTGAAAATCACTTTCAAGTAATTACCAGGGGCTCTCGAGAAGAATTGAATTAAATCTTTGTCTATTAAGTATGATCATAGGCAAAACATATCCCAGTAGCATATATATTTTGAAAAATATGTTTATAAATCACAAGGTTGAAAATGTGGTTATAATGAATATTTTATAAAGTTAATAAAACATACCTTCTCTTATGTAAAAATCTTAAGAATAAAATTAAAACAGCTTACTATTCAGTTTCCAAAATAAAATATTTATATATTATACCAGGGAGTAAACATGTTCATTAAAACAAATAATATTCTATGTGATATGTTAGTTTCCTTTTGCCATGTTTGTAAAGCAACCAAGACAAAATGAAAAAAGTAGAATTTGTTTACTTGGCTTTGAATACATTTTTTCTTTCTCATAACTAAGTTTACCTAAGTCATTTTTATTATATTAACTGACAATTTATTTTTTCAATTTTTACATGATCTTACCAAAATCCTTAAAACCACGATATTTTGGTGATGTTCAATCTACTATCTTAGAATATTTCATTATGAAATACTTCCAATAATACAATAAGAAAAATGTTGAATTTGTATTAATGCATAGTTTGATTTTGTGTAGATGTATCCCTAGCTTCCTGATGAACTGCTCTGATGATTCCCATGGTTGCTGATCAAGTGTACACTCCCATCAGCAATGGATGAATGTTCTCCTACTCTACATCTCAGCAACATCAGTCTGAAGAGAATAAGATGAAATGACAAAAGAGTTTTGATTTGTATTCTCCTGATGGCTAAGAACGTTGAACATTTCTTTTTCGGCCTTTGAGTTTCATCTTTTCAAATACTCTGTTTAATTCAACTATTTTTGATTACTTAGAAACCTTGTATCATTTATTTCATTTGAGGTTCTTCTTTTTTCCAGAAAACCATATTTAATAACATAAAGAAAAATTAATAATTTTGCCCATTAATATGAATTATTCAATGTGAAAGGATAATACATCCATGATGAATGAATATATGTGTATTTTTGAGATTTTTAAGCCACTGATCCACTGATAACATTCCTGCTCTCTTACTTAATGGTGTTAAAAATACTCATTTGCATGTGGATATTATGCATTTGCACAAGACTCTTGATTTGTTTTAAAGGAGTTAGTTCTTTTAGTACTTTATGAGATTCAACCAAAATATCAGCTGACTTATGTTAATAGTGCCAGTTATTATCATGCAGAATATCAGCCCTCTTGAGATGCCTCAGTATAGTTATCTTCTTATAGCCGATGTACAAAGTTGCAAAGAAAAATGCAGATGGCACTTTGTTTTTCAAGTTTTTCTTTTTCTTAGTATAACCTATATATCTGTTTTTGGTTTTGTTTGTTTCATCTTTGGATTCTGTTTTCATTTAGAATGATATATTATCTTCAGTTGCTAGCAGCAGGGATTAAAGATTTTGGTTTCTAATGTGACTATCTGGTAAGCATGTTGTTTCTCATGCATCTATCTTCTGTCAGTAGAAAAGACAGAAAAACTAGCTCATTATTCTTATTTGTTTGCTCCTGTGTTTCCTTCACCTTGAGTTCAAATCATTTATGAACTTGCTTTCTACCAAGACTGAGAGCTATTATTTCATAACAGGGTATATGATGTTTGTATGATTCTGTGCTTACATGGTACATGGTTAGCTTGTAGAACTGAGACTCCAAAATAGTCCTAAAAATGACTATAGTTTTATTTGCCTGGCAATCAGAATAATCCATTTTCTCATGTTAACAGATTATGATGTGTCTACTGAAATGTACTCCATTAAATTATGAGAGCTCTACTTTCATTAATTTACATAGACAAATACTTATCTACACATTGTATGCATAATTATATACATCATATGTAACCTGTATGTTTGCTATAAATAAATATTCATATAAAAATTTAAAGACTGTTTTAAAAGATTAAAGAAAATAACATTTTTCTTTGTAAAATAAATGTTATAACTTAGTTTGGAAACCTACTTTTTTTATATATTTGGCATAAATGTAATTAGGTAAAGAAGCTGTACTCAAAAATCTGATCCTTACAATGGTTAGTAAGAACACAAACCTGAGGCTATGAAACTTGCAGAGCCCTAACACACTGTGTCCAATGACACAGCAAGGGATTCCAGACACCAATATAGAGTTACATGGCTCCTAAAAAAATGTTATGGAAGGATATTGGTTCATATGGGAGTAAACAAAAGCCACAAATTTGGCGTTTCTTTATTGTTTGTTTGTTTTTGCTTTGCTTTTTGTTGTTGCTTCTTTTGGTCTTTCAATAGAGTGCTGCTCTATGTAGCTCTGCTGTCCTGTACCTCACTCTTTATGCCAGGCTGGCCTCAAAGTCAGAGAGCCACTTATCATAGCCTTTGGAGTTCTGTGATTAAATGCTGTGCCACTACATCCAACAATTTGGATCTTAATTAAAAGCAAGTAAATGTAAATAAAGTTGAAATTTCAGTTTCTCAGTTTCATAAACTATATTTCAAATATTTAGAGCCTATATTTAACTAGGAACTATCAGAGTAAATGATAAAGAGATAGAAAATTACCATGATTCAGAAATACTACTCAACTATTCATTATGGGAAAATAATTTCTTTCCACTTGATATTCACGCCTAACAACATTTTGCCTTATTTTTTTCTACCTGTTCTCAGTTAAGATGTTTACTTAAAGGCTTGTTAGGTAGAAAATATCTGGGATAAAGAGTTTGGGAATCCAGAGTGATTTTTTATATATGATGTGTTACATTGCCACTAATTGCTGCTTCTAGTTATTTTTACTTTTTAAAAATTAATCAAAATAAATGGCTTTTATAATCTAGAACCATCAAGTACAAATTTCAAGGAGGAAATTTTATATATTTATTTTAATGCTCTAATATTCTCACATTATAATATGTCATCTTCTCTTCTATATGTTATCTATTTGAAAATTGCAATGGGGTTGAAGCACTTTCTTGAGAAATTATAAACTTTTTGGATAAAATCTCAATAAGCAATTGAGGTAGAAGAGTTTTATTCATTGGTATATATTCTCTATACTTTTGTGAAAAATATTTTCACCCCTGTAGATTCGTTCTTCTCTGGATATAGCGTATTTTAGTCTTTAAATTAATTAAATATTTGTCTGACACCATACCCAACAAATGCTCTGATGCTATTGAAAAGATTATTTAAATCAATTTATCTTAGAATCAGATAATCTTATACGTTTGTAATACAGTATTAAAGCTAACTAATTATCTATCTGAGTGAATATGTACTATTGACATGGAGTTAGCCATGTCAAAGATCCCCAGTACCTCAGATCCATGGACATGACAAAACATTCCCCAAGCTCCAAGGAATGGCACATCTTTTCATTTGGTCAAGAGTGAATGCTGTTGGTGTGTGCAAAGTGGCAGCTGCAGATTCCTCCTCCAGTGACTGAAAATCAGTGGCTACTGTTGACACTTGTCCCGCGCGCTCTGTATTTCTCGCCAGCAAGAAATCATACACGGGACACTCGGATCCTTCTGCAGACAAGCTTTAATGCATCTTGAGAGTGGAGAGCATAAGCTTCCCAGAGCGGAGACGCCGAGCCAAGAATCCCGTCCCCTAATAAAGGCTGGCAACCGCCGCCTCGGACGTGTCACCCTATGATTGGCTGTAGCTCATCCGGCCATATGACGCCACGGAATAGGCAGAGATCAAGGAATGGAAAATTACCCAGCGCCTGCGCAATAATCTTGTTTACATTCGGTGCCTGCCGGATGCAGGCGCCATCTTGTAATGGAGAATGCAGGGACGGCTCCCTACAGACACTAGCCATTGCCTCCTCTTCTGCTGCAGAGAATAAGGGAGCTAAGATTCTAGGTTGTGGTGGTAACTAGTAGTGTCCCATCAGAGAAATCATACCTCACATTGCTGCAGCTTTCCATATGCTGGTCCGTGTATATGTTTCATTATCATTACCTTGCTGTCTTGCTCAGGTTTTTCAGACCAGGTTCATATAGTGAATATTTTCAATGTTGTTTAAAAGAACATGAGGAAAATAAACAATCTTGTATGTACAGTTTTGTCATGCTCTCATACTGTGCAGCAACCAACATTCTAATAAGAATTACATTATTTGTGTAATATGAGTAAAAGTACTAAATTTGTATGATTGTATATTGCTTACAGCTTCTTTGGCATGATAATACTTCACATTTCACTTTCTGTATAATTATAAGCTGAAGAAAATGGAAGAATTTACTTCATTATATTCATTATGTCTGGCTGACATTTCATTTCTTAATTTTCAGCTAATTAAATTAGATTCTAAGTTATTTGCATAAATAAATTTGATAGATTTAACACAGAAAACATATTTGATCTCTGGCAGAAATGTAGGAAAACAAGTGTTTCAAGTAGTAAGTCCATCTTAGTTTTTAACTTTCAGAAGATAGAAGAAAATACCTGAGGATCACAATTTAAAGAGGAAATAGATATTTTAGTATATAGTTCTAGGAGTGCTTATTCTTGTTGACTCTGCTCCTGTGATGAAACAGAACATTATCCTGGTGAGGGTCTGGTAGTGGCTACAAAGCATAAATGAAGAAGTTTCTGAGGTGAAAATAGTCTTTGAGGGAATACTATGCAACCTCACATTTTCCACTAGGCTTTGTCTCCTCAGGGTCTACAGATAATTTCTAATTTCACAGGCCCAGACCACCCTTTCATATGTGAAACATGGGGGAATATTTAGGATTCAACCAAAAAAAGTTTCCCTTAATGGTACTGATAAAGATACACCACTTTATTGTTATTGCTCCTTTGACTTAAATATGGCAATTAACGATGCAAGAAAAACATTTTTGCATGAGAAATTGACATGAATCTCTAAAAATCTAATTGTATTTGTTCCTTGATTAAATTTTCCATGGCAGTTCACAAATGAAGATAGTTGTATTTGACAATTACTGGGTGATTTGATATTATCGAAATTAACATTATTATCTCATTGCAAGAAAATAGTCTTATGAGGTATAATTACATGTTGCTCTTGGGACTGTAGATATAATTTTCTATAAAGAAGTTTGAATCTTATGATAATAGCAACTGTTTTCAATTCTTATTCTAAAAATCTACAAAGACACAAATGACTTTTATCACTAATATATTCTGTCTGGGACACAGCAAAAAATGTCTTTTTGAAAATATTAGAAAGGTTTTGAAATTATTTATTTACAAAACCACTAAATGTCAACACTTGGACATAGGGAATGGCTTATTCAGTCAAAGTCTTGAAGTTAACATTGGTGAATTTATTAAACAGTTTGGGCAAGGAGCAGAGAACTGAACCCACCTAGCCACTAGTAGCTTCAAGGATGACACTTTCAGTATTCTGCTATACACATGTGGTGAAAATCCACGTAAAGTATGCATCCATCCTTCCATATTATTTTAGTTTTTTTAAAAAATCAATGGAAAGTTTCTTGATTTTTTTTTTTGCTTCGTTTTGTTTTTTTTTCCTTGTCCACTGTAGGAAATTAAACTGTCAAAGAGGAGAAAGCTATAAACACAAGGCTCTTTCCCAATGTCTCATTATTGTTTGATTTTCTTCAGTATGTGAGACCATGGAGAGATTTCAGTCTCCTCAGACTGCCTCCTGATTCTTTTTTCACCCAGAGGTTAATAACAACAGCAACAATAACAAATCTTTCCCTCCAGATTCATCTTTCATTGAAACCATGAAGACATGTGCCATAGTCTGATTTCTTCATACGATAGAGTACAGCTTAGTTCTATATATAATTTTCATTCCAGACACGACTGGTTCCTTCAGAAACAAAGATTATGTCAGTGGACTCTGACAGTTCTCACAGAGGCTAAAATGGAGCAAGAATGCAGAGATATGAAAGAGAATATCAAAAGAGGTGGTAAGTGCTAAGATGAATATGCACTCCTGAGCAAAGGTCCAAGAGCGGTAAGCACAGTTCTGTTAAGTTGTTTGTAGTACTAAGGCTTTCCAGTCGACGGGTATATGGAACAGTCTATTTTGTTTTAAGCATATTTTTCAACCATTGAATTTAAAACAGCTTCCTATGTATACTTGTGCAAAATGATATATTTTCATTGAAAACCAACCATGATCTTTGTGAGAGAAGAGTTTGGGTGGGTGGGGTGGGGTGGAGACTGAGAGCAGTGGAGGGAGGGGACTCATGGTCCGGGTGTAATGTTGGTGACCAGAATAAAAGTTTATTTTGAAAAAAAACTTTGAGTTCTGAATATATCTTAAAGATATTTACATAAAACTTTTTAGTGATTAAGTATATTTAAGAAGAAGGTTGCATGCTGCATTTTGTTAATAAACTGTAATCATTTTGTATGTTCAGTTCACAGTACTTCTTCTTTAAAGAAACAACACCAATCTACAAAAGGCGTAATGTGTATTAATTAGGGTGATCCAATAGAGCAGAATGTACTGGATGGTGGATGTTTATCATAGAGGTATTATCCAGCAATGGATCTCTCAAGACACAACGCCTGAATCAAGTAGTTGTTCAGTCCATAAAATCTAGATGTCTTTGCAGTCCAAATCTGGTGCTATAGTCCTGGAGGATTCTTGGATTGCGGCTACGACTCCATCTGCTTTGCAATTCTGAAGTAGTTGGATAATACTGTCTATGGTTGTTTGAATAAACATGGCCCACATATGTTATAGAAAATGATACTATTAGGAGGCATGGCCTTGTAGAATAGGTGTGGTTTGTTGGAGGATGTGTTTCACTGTAGGCTGGCTTTGATGTCTCAGATGCACAGGCCTGGCCAATGTGGCTCTCTCTCTTCCTTCTGTCTGTGGATCAAGATGTAGAACTATCAAATCATTCTCCAGCACCATGTCTGCCTGCAAATCACCATATTACCTGCCATGATGATAATGAACTAAAACTCTGTAATTGTAAGTCAGCCCCACTTACATATTTTCCTTTATAATAGTTTCCATGGTCTAAGAAACAAGGAGGAGTCTCAGAGAGACATTCATGGTCCTCTGGAGAAGGGGAAAGGGACAATATTTCCTGGGCAAACTGAGAGCATGGGGGGAACAGAGAGGAAGATAGGGTAATGAGAAGGGGAGAAGAGAAGGCATGAGGAGGACATGAGAGAGAAAGAAGGCTGAGTTGGGGAAAGAATAGAAGAGAGCAAGAAAGGAGCTACCATAATAGAAGGAGACATTATAGGTTCAAAGAGAATTCAGGCACTAGGGAAATGTCTGGAGATCTACAAAGATGACACCAAACTAACAATCTAAGCAACAGAGGAGAGGCTACCTTAAATGCCCTCCCCTGATAATAGGATTGAAGACTAACTTATATGGCATCCTATAGCCTTCATCCAGCAGCTGATGAAAGTAGAAACAGACACCCACAGCTAAACACTGATATGAACTGGAATCCAGTTGCAGAGAAGAAGGAGTAATGAGCAAAGGGGTCCAGACCAGGCTGGTGAAACCCACACAAACAGCTGACCTGAAAAAGGGAGAGCTCTTGGTCCCCAGACTGATCACTGGGAAACCAGCATGGGACTGATCCAGACCCCATGAATGTTGGTGTCAGTGAGGAGACATCACAAATCTATGGGACTCCTTGTAGTAGATCAGTACTTATTCCTAGCATAGGAATGGACTTTGGGGGCCTATCCCACATAAAGGGACACTCCCTGAGTCTAGATACATGGGGATGGGCCTAGGCCTAATCCCAAAGGATATGACAGACTCTAAAGACCCCCCATGGAAGGCTTCATCCTCTCTGGGGAGCAGAAAGCTTATGGGATAGTTAGGGTGATGGTTGGGGGGGAGCAGAGGAGGAAAGGAGGGAGAGGAACTGGAATTGACAAGTAAAAAAAAATCTTTTTTCTAATTCAAACAAAAAGTTTCAAAAAAAAAAAAAAGAGTTGCCATGGTCAAGGTGTCTCTTCCCAGAAATAAAATCCTAACTAAGCACAGCAATAGGACAGCTGAAATTATCATTGGAAGTAGGGGCAAGCAGGGAAAGAGCAGTTTTCTGTAACAATGTCATTTTATGTGAGCTGCCACCAGAAAGAGTGCCTCAGATTTTGGATGGGTCTTATTTTTCAAATAATCTGATTCAGAAAATCCCTCACAGATGTGTCTAATAGTTTGGGTTTTTGTTGATTCCAGGTGTTATCATGTTAACAGTCAAGTTGAACCCTCACATAACATTTAGCACTCACAGCAGAATGTTAAGCAGATTACAAATCTCAGTAGTTGATTTTTAAGTAAACATAGAGAGACAGATCTCTAGCTACATGGAGAATAAAGCAGGCTGTTAAGTGACTGATTGATGTCTGTGCCCAAAACAATTCCGTATCTAGTCTTTGTATTGCAGGTTCATTTTTGTGTAGCTATACCGCTTGTTCCCCAAGGACTACTAGTTGACCTCACAGAATTATTTCCTGTCTGACAGCAGCATATTGCAGTCAAAGCTGTGTTTTTCAGTGGAAGCACTCTTTCCTACCAAAGGTAGATGGACAAAATTAAGGAGCCTCAGAAATCGGCCCTGACAGCCAGGCACTTCATAGACAAAATTTCCTTCATGGCCTACTTAACTATTAGCGTGGAATGCCTGGGTTGTACAGGGGTGAGTTTGTGACCAAAGTAAAATGCTGAATCTTGATATAGGTCCTGAAACAATTCCAAAGGTATAATAAAAGTATATTTACCACAAGGGAAGATGTGCATATTTTAAATTTTCTATGAACACTATTTTTGTAAACAAAGGACAAAAATTAAAAATTTTTTAAATAAAAATAAGGACAAAGTGTTGTTATGAGAAACAATCCATTGGCAAAACAAACAAAGAATATTATTCTGATTCAGGTAAAGAGTTTTGATTTAATAGTAAATTCACTTTGGTTGTTCATTCTTCATACTAGGTTCCCTTGCTTTTATCTTCTGAACAAAACAGTTGTATGGGTCCTATTCCTAGGAATAAAGTGTTACTTGAATCTGGTATTCTCAGGGGTCACCATATTAAGTAATATTTACTTCAAGCTATTTGCATCAAGCTATTTGCTCTATTGACAGTTAAATTTAGGGGCTGTGTGGAATAATCTTTTTGTACATTGTTAATATATGTGTTTACTTCTGATTGGTTTATTAAAGAGCTGAATGGCCAATAGCTAGGCAGGAAGAAATTAGGCAGGACATCTGGGCAGAAAGAGAGGAAGAGGAGATGAATCTAGGTACACCAGAGACACCAGAGGACACAGAGAAGAAACAGGAGGTTTAAGATGGAAAAGAGGTAAAAGCTATGAGGCAAAATATAGTTTAGTATAAATGGGTTAATTAGAGTTATAAGATAGAGTGGTATAAGTCTAAGCTAAAGGCTAAGCTTTCATTAACTATTAATAAATCTCTCTGGGTGGTGATGGTGCATGCTTTTAAACCCAGCACTTGGGAGGCAGAGGCAGGCAGAATATCTGTGAATTTGAGGCCAACCTGCTCTACATCATGAATTCTAGGACAGTTGGAACTATTAAGCAGAGGAAACCTATCACAAAAAATCCAAAAAAAGAAAAAATATATAATAGTAATAATAATAATGAAGGTGATGATAAATCTCCATGACATTTTTTGTGTGAGCTGGCAGCCCCCCCTCCCCCCAAAAAAACAATCCATCTACAAGGGAACAAAAACATCTCAAAGTATTGCTAGTGGCCTTCAGTCACTTCGGTCAGATGTAATTTGCCGTAATTCATTGTTGAACTGAGAATATAAATTCTTTTAAAGCCATGATATCTATTCTTCAAAAACGCTATGAAGCTTATCTACAGTCAAGTTTTTCTATTGTTGTTAAAAAAATTAACTCTTAATATTTAAAAAACTGACTTTCCTAGCAGAACACAAGAAATACCTGAAGGTTAATGGCCTACTCCATTACTGGTTGATGCCTTAGCACTTCTGCTTATAATAATATGTCTCCTGAGAATTGACATTTTCTGTGGTTTAACTTATATGATTTTTCCCTTAACCTTCACTTGTTTTTGAAGTTTCATTTTCAATTGGGCTCACCCCACAACATTGTATAAATAACGGTCTGATAAATCAAAATCAACTTTGTCATTTAGGGACCTACCAGAAGTCCTATCATGCCCACAGTGTCATACTATATCATTGGTGCAGGTCCACCTAGCAGCAAGCACTGAGCAGAGCTCAACTAAAAGGGTAGCAGAAATGCACACAAGGATGTTCTGTTTTAAAATGTCACAGAGAGATCTAAAAATTAATTTCAGATTAAGTAATAAATTTAAAATATCCTGGCTACTAAAAAACATAATTTCAAAGAAAAAATGCTTAAGTACAAAAACAATACTTTCCAGTCACTTGAAATGAAAGCTATGGAGGTGCTGTTATCATTCACTGCCATAAAGAAAGTGGTAAATATGCAAATTCTTAAAAAAGAACTGAGGTATTTACTTCCATTATTAAAACAGATTAAAATGTATATCAAAAGGGACCATTGCATTGATGATCTCACAGAAATTGTGTTTTACCTCAAGATCTTTCATTTGTTTTGAAAAAGCCTTAAATTTAATACACTCTCTTGTTTAATTAAATATGATTTGTTTTTAGTTGCATATAAGGGAATTTACTGACTCATGAGTATGCAAGTGTAAGAGATTAATAATAATGAATTATACTAATACACATACATTCTGCTGGACTTGGTGGCTCATGCTTGTTATAACAGCAGTTAGGAAGAGAAGGCTGAGGCATTTGAAGTTCAAAGATTCTCAGCTGCACAGCAAGCTTCAGGAAAACTTGGGCTACTTCAAATTCTGTCTCAAAAAATTATTAACATATTCATTCACATGTGTTTACCTAATGGATGTCTCAGAATATGAGGACTGCATGATTCATTCTTTAGAGGAATATGAATAGATCATATAGAAAATACATTGTTTACAGACACAGTTTTTTTTTAAAAAAACGGATTTTGTATTTTTGTACCAGATGTGCATCATTTCCATCCCTTTCTCCATACCTACACCCATTCAAATTTATGGCCTCTTAAATGGTTATTGTTACATATACTTTAATTATTTAGTTAAACACATACAGGTACATACAACTTGCTGGATTTATTTAGTGTTGCTTTTATGTATATGTGTTTAAATCTGACCACTTGGAATTGGATAACTATATCTGGGGCTCATCTCAGGAGAAGACTTATTCTCCTTTTCTCAGCATCTTTTAATTGCCCATAGCTCTTCTAGTGTGTGGGGCTAATGATCCCTCCCAAATCTACAATGCCATATCAACCAGTATTGTGATTGCTTAGGTCTATTTAGAGGCTCATATTACTGAGATTTTTATGGGCTCAACTTCACTGTCATAAAATACGCTATCTCAAAGCAGACAACATGTTTTTCTGAATTACATAATTTTATAGCACCATGTTATTTATATATGACATTTCCTGAACCTTAGGCATAGTAGTTGGGTTATAAATATATCACTTTTGGTTAGATATCAATACTCTGCTGTTCTCTGAACTTTTATGAGTTGGGAACTTATGTAATAGTATCCTGCAGCATCAAAAAGTGGTTTAATTGATTCTTTTCAGTTTTAGATTCTAAAACTATGTCTCCTCTTTAGATTCTGGCTGTCATAATCGTTCTTTATGAGTATCGTATCCTTACTTTAACTTATTATCATGTCACTATTTACTGAGGATAAATCTTTACTTTTGGTCTTAGAAATCGATTATTTTTTTCATTAATTTGTCCACTGTTGGAACTTATATAAGAATTTTGTCCTGAAAAGCTAAATATTTTATGAGAATAAAACATCAAGGGTAACATTATGCTATAAAGAAGTAAAAATATTATACTTATTCTCTGAACTTTGAATGCAGATTAAGCTGAGCATTAACTTTGTTCACCAAAGTTGAATTTTCTTATATCATGGCTGCTGGATTCTTATTGGCACTGAATCCTTGGAGTCCATATTGGTGTGGAAGTAAAGAGAAATAAATAAAGAACTAAGGGGATGTTGACAGTTGTAAAGAGAAAACTGAGCTGTTTCTCTTGTGTGGACAAAGAATTGAATTTTCTGGGAAGGTAGAAGACTAAGTCTTGGAAAAGGAGAAAGTAGCTGCACTGCCCTTCTGTGTGGGAGAGGCTTAAGGCTGGGAGTCTTCTAAATGGATGCTGGCCCCTAGGTCCTCTCCTTCACCATTTCTACACACAAAGTCTTCCACTTAATTAGAAGCTCCCATCCCAGGAAGTCATCTGTTAACCAGTAGATAATGAAATTTGCAAGTTACTATGTGACTGACTAATTTTTATTAAATTATAGTGTTTAAGGACACCCAAGAATATTTAAACTTTTCTAAGCAGAGATTCCTATGGTCCACTGTCCTTCCAAAATGGACATACATATATTAATAAGGGTTTGCCTGTGATGTTCCCTTGCAAAGGGCAGAAAATTTGAAACTATTAAGAAGTGAGTCAAGAAAGCTAAAAGTCTATGTACATGAGAAGACCATATTTATAAGATTTTTATCTAAGATAAACAACATTATGGTAAAAACTTCAATGTTAATATCATTTTAACAGAGTAAAAATTATCCAAGTGTAATTTTATGCTTATTATGATTTTTGTAATTACTGTACATTATCATAATGATAAATAACTTTTATTACCTTTTATATTATCTTAGTTTAAAATGTGTAATTCCCAGTGCCCTTCTATATGAACTTCATGAGTACTCGACATTTTCTTTTAAAATTGACCAAATTCATTGCAAAGTGTGTACTCTAGCTTATAAAAATGTCATTTTGCTCAAGTATACTCAAACATATTAATTTCTGTTCAAAATATTAAAAAAACTGATAGAATGATTAAATATATATCTTCTTTATGATTTATATTCTCTCTTTGGCAGAGTTTAATTTGTAAATGGTGATAATCAGATAAACAAGACCTATAGACTCATTAAAGGGGGCTGGAGAGGTGGCTCAGTGGTTAAGAGCAGAGGACCCAGGTTCAATTCCCAGCACCCACATGGCAGCTCGCAACTGTTTGTAACTCTTATTCTAGGGGATCCAATACCCTCATAAAGACATTCATGAAGGCAAAACATTATTGTTCATAAAATAAAATAAATATCTTTTTAAAAATCATTAAAAACTCCAAGCAGGTTTTGTTACAACTTTTTTTCAAAAAGAAAATTATTATACATGTTATGGAGAATTATGCAAATTCACTCTTTGAGTATAAAACAAATATCAAGTAATCATAAAGGCTATTCAACACAACATATCCGAGGTAGATGATATCTCTATGATGAAATCCAATTGATGTGTCCATGTGACAATATTACTGTATAAACTTATATCAATAATTAATATGAAAAATACATCACCTAAACTTTATTTTTCAAAAATATTTCCATGTTAGATAGCTTACCATGATCATATGTCCTTCTTTATCCAAAAATACCATCTGTGGGAAGTATAATTTTGCTGTCATATTTTGTTTTCTGAAGAATAGGAAATAGTAGCAGATTATGTCAACTATTCTATCTTGTCTATGATTCTGAACTCAAATATGTGATGAATCCAAGGTGTTTCAGTGAGTGCTCACCTGTGCATGCAAATTTGATTTCATCTTTAGTAAGCAGTAAAGTTACATGCTTGCCAAAAAAAAAAAAATAAGTGACACACTGGAAGACAAATGTCACACAATTTCAATTTTATGTGTAACCTAGAAATGATGAACTTATGGGAACAGAGAGCAGAATTGTGGCTATTAGGCTTCAATGTGGGTCTTTTAACAATGGGGAAACGATTGGTTTAAGGATATAAAACTGCAGTTGGACAAGAGGCATGGACTCTGTGATGTCTTGAGGTCTACTAAGAGCATGATAAATATGGTTGATAACAATATGCTATATTTTAAAAGTTGTGAGATAGTATACTTTGAGTTTTCTCAAAACAAAATGATGAATATGTGTGATATAACATGTTAATTGGTTTAATTTAACCATGCCATTGTGAACATACTGTATTGTGTATCATAATTGTGCATGACTTTATTTATGAGAAAAATAAATGAATGGAAAGAATCATTTTTAAAGCTAAACCTGACAGTGTAAAGTTCTAGGTTTATAAAAGCCACTAACCTATTATAAGATGTTAAAAAATACAAATTAATACAGTTTGTTTTCAGAAGTTTAGCTTAAGCAAACAACTGAAATGTGTATATATAGCTAATGTTTAAAGAATATAAGGTAACTCTATGCAATTTAAATTCAACTGTGCTAAGTTTCAGATATTTTACTGAGTTTAAACCTGTTACAATCAGACTGAAAATTAATTAATTACAGAAATATGGCCTTATCTAGCCACATATGTGCTTAAGACAAGTAACTAAACAGACAGACAGACCTCTAATGCTTCAGAGACCTGCAGATTGTGACATTTAAAATGTTGTTTTAAAAGTTTATATCAGAGACTGCCAGATCCTGACAGTGACCCAAAGTCTTTAAAGAAGATTATGGGGCAACCCATTTCCTGCACCTGCATGATGCCAATGCTGACCAGTGAGTGAGATGCTCAAATGTGACACCTGCTGCCTGCCAGGATCTGGGCGAGACTGTGGACAAAATTTCTGGACACTGAAAAATTGATTGCACCCCCTTTGCCTAGACAAAACAAGGCCAGTCTTTTCCATGTCCCTCTTCCACAGATAAAAAGAAAACTCTCACCTTATTGGCCTGGAGAAGATTACTGTTCTTTGAATTTTCTGCCTCCAATGCTGATGGAGACTTGGGTATGGCTAACTATATTTGAACTGGCCCCTGTCACTTTTTAATAGATTTGAAAATTGTATAAAGTTTATTGTTCTCACAGCTCTGAAACTATTAATGGTTGTCAATGTAGCAGCATCAGGCAGCCAAATCCATAAGACTATAGTCAGTTTGGTAACTGATAAAGTTGTCACTACCTGCTCTTCAGTCATATGCTCAAGGTTTTTAGGTTTATTTTGGTTATCTAGGTAAAAATTTAAAACTAAAAAAAAAGAAACCATTTGTGGAAGTTCACATAGAAGTTAACTTTACCTTAACAATTCATGACAGGAAAGCTGGGTTTCATGAACCATGCCAAAACTTTGAATATTTTATCATCTATTAATCTCATTGCTCAATTACCCTGTTCTTATGGCACATTACTAGGAGACATTTGTCTACACTAAATGTTTATTTCATAGTTATATTAATATGTCCTAAAGCAATATTTGTCTCTGCTAAAATTCACCATTTAGTGGACCATGCAGACATTTAATACTAATTTTATAGTACTCATAATAAAATGTGTATTTAATGGGGAAATATTTTATATGGCTATGTGTCAATGAATAAAATATTGATTAAGGGGATGGGTAAGGTTGATCAGCAAGTAAAATTAAATTATTGTTTGTAGCCTTATGACCTGAGTTTGAATTCTCAGGACCTACATAAAAGCCAAACACAGTATCATGATTATCTGTAATCTTGGCATGCTTATAGAAGTTGATGGCAGAGATGGGAGCTTCTCAAGAATATCTCAATCCAAGTATCCTAATTAATACCATGCAAAAACACTGTCTCAAACAATGTGGAAGGTGAGGACTGAAACATGAAGGTTGTCTGCATACTTATGCATCACTAACTGCATCTGCAAGTGAAGTTCTGGAATTATTTATTGGCAACATTATAGTTTTATATATGCTTTGTCTTAGCTAGCCTGTATTTCTATTACTGCAACAAAACACCACGACAAAAAAAAAAAAAAAAAACAAATTAGGGAGGAAAAGGATTATCTGGCTTACCTTTCCATATTGCTGTTCATCATTTAAGTAAGTCAGGGCAAGAACTCACACCGGACAGGACCTGGAGGCAGGAGTTCATGCTGAGACAATGCAGTAGTGTTATGTACTTGTTTGTTTCCCATGGCTTACTCGAGCTGCTTTCTTATAGAACCCAGCACCATCCAGGAGCACCAGGCCATATATGTCATCACCAACAATGGACTGGACACTTTCCCATCAATCACTAATTAAGAAAATGCCATACAACTAGATCTTATGAAGGAATCTTCTCAATTGAGATTTCCTCCTTTCAGATAAATCTTGCATTTGTCCTGCTGACATAAGACTAACCAACACATGTTGTATTTTCTCTCTCTTATGAGCTTTATCCCAAAAGGCAAGTGATTAAAACTCATGATACAGAAATTTATTTTTGTATCTGAATTAAATTTTAGCGCTATTAGATCAAAAATTTTATTCCTTCATTTCCATTTAATAAACACACACTTTTCTCAAATGCAAATTCTCATAGTATTAATACTTAAGTTTCATTTCAATCACATAGCTAAAGAACAGCAGATATAGCTTATGAGATATATATTTAACTATACTCATATTCTATGCTAGGGCTGTAAGAGTATACTGACAATTTCAAAGATAGTACAAAATATAAATACCTTCATATTTCCTATTACAATATAATGATTTTTATTGTTAGTTATAAATCTCAGGTGGCCACTATGGAAAAAAAATAAATGTATTTTCGTTTTCTTTTTTTAAGGGCTTACTTATTCATGTATTTTATGTATATGAATGGTTGGTCTTCATGTACACGAGAAGAAGGAATCAGATCCCAATGTAGATGGTTATGAGCCACAATGTGATTGCTGGGAATTGAACTCAGGACCATGCGAAGAGCAGTCAAGTCCTCTTAACGGCTGAGCCATCTCCACAGCCCTCCCTTTGCTTTTCAATTCTTTCTAGTATTTTTATTTATATTTGAGAATTTTATACATGGATATTGCATAATATGGTCCTGTCTCATCATCATTTGAATACGCTAGCTCCCATCATATCACACTCAAATATCTGCTCCCGAATTCATATTCATTTCAATAACCTATTGTTTACATTTAGGTCCTCTCCTCATGCAGTATGCAAAGTGATTCATGAATCCACAGAATTTGAGAAAAGTTTCCTGGAGAAGAATTCACCAAATATTCACATGGTCAAGGAGAACTTTACTTGCACTGCCCAGGTAGGGGTCCTCATTATTAGCCTATCACAGACCCAATGCAGAAGCATAAAGATAATTCCTTTTTATCCTAGAACTTACATTTTCTAACCATCATTTTTAAAGCATGTACCAGGGGTTTAAAACACTTTAAAGAGATTAATTTCTGTAGTCAATTGTGAGAAAAATGGCGGGTGACAATAACAGAAATCCACAGAATTTTTATTATTAAAAACAACCTTAATCTCAAGAAAAAATCAACTAAGATGGGCAGTGGTGGTGCATGCCTTTAATCCCAGTGCTGGGGAGGCAGAGGCACTTACAGAGAATTCGCTCTGTGAGTTCGAGACCAGTGTGGTCTACAAGAGCTACTTCCAGGACATCCTCCAAAGCTACAGAGAAACCCTGTCTCGAAATCGAAGAAAAGAAAAAGAAAAAATAACTATACTAAAACATAAGAATAGACCAAAACTGGCAAGAATGAAAAAGATTTAAAAAATTATGGCATAGATTAATAAGAGAATAAGTCCTGGGGACAAGAGTATACACCTGTTCTAGCTTGTGATTCAAGATCTTCATCATACACTCAAACATTTTCATGAAATCTGAGAATGTTATTGTACGGACCTGAGAGAGAGGATGAACAATAAGCATATGAAGATATGAAATAGTCAAGAATATCCATCCCCGGAACAAAATCCTTAAATGAGATGTGAATCCAGTGGCAAATAATAATAATAAATAAAATTGTACACAAATGTGCCTTTTTAGCATATGCAAGCATGATATCAACAACTATTGTCTCACAGAATGCAGAATATGCTTGTGGGTGTGGGTGTGGGTGTGGGTGTGGGTGTGTGTACTATATAAGGGAAACAAAATTGCATCAGCTTCTAACCCATTAAAATGGTGTAATAAAAGTAATAAAATTTCCTCCATTTCACAAAAATGGAGGAAATGTGGACACATGATGAAATAGAGATGTTATAAATGCTTTATTCACTCTCAGCTGCCATAAGACAAAAATGTTCTCATTAATGTAGCATTACAGTGAAACAAGACAAAGCCACAGAAGAAAATGAGGAGAAAGTAAATGTATCTGGTCAAATTTATCAAATTGTAAATACTGAATATATAGACTTTAGTAGTAGTAAAGCTAAGAAAAGAAAACTGAATATATAAAATTTATATTTTAATTTTATTTTGCCACTATTACTAATTATCTATTTTTTTGTTTTTTTTCGAGACAGGGGTTCTCTGTGGCTTTGGAGGCTGTCCTGGAACTAGCTCTTGTAGACTAGGCTGGTCTTGAACTCACATAGATCTGCCTGCCTCTGCCTCCTGAGTGCTGGGATTACAGGCTTGCGCCACCACCGCCCAGCTCTAATTATCTATTTTTATTTGATACTTGGATTTAGGTATAATGTGTATGGTAAAAGTTATGCCTTTCATTTTCTTCAATTTCCTTCCTGGTATCCCACAATTTTTTCCCTTCTAACAACATATGCTCTATTTTTAAGTACTTTACTGAGTGCATTTAGAGTTAGCTGTACTATGTAGGGCTAGAACCACATAACCTTGCTTGAGCCACACTGCTGAAGAAAACTGATCCCTCTGCTCCCCAGAAGCAATCAATAACCAATAGCTCCTAAGTAAGGATGGGAATTCATGAACCATTTGCCTGGCTATTCTGGAATTTTGGATGGTTTGATCTTGTAAAAGTCTAATGCATGCAGTTACAACAGCTATGACTTAATATGTGCAACAGCCCTAAATGTCCATTTAATACAGTTTCATTGCAGATATCCACAATTTTGATTGTTGCAGTCTTTATGTCCCATTTCCATGATGATCTCTGAATGCTGGAGGAAGGGTATATAAAATACAAGTCCCATTTGCAGCTGATCACTCCACAGTCTACATGGTCAGTCTACATGATGATCATTGTGGATTTGGTATTACTCCCTATTGACTGAAAAATGCTTCCTGCTGTAGCTGAGAGATCTATAGGCATAAAGTTAATAACTTAGGGGCAGTTTCAAATTATTGCCATTTTGCAGAATAACAATACTATCTTTTCACTTAGGGCCTATGATTCAAACATTCTTGGTATTTGGACCCAGTAAACAGCACTCTACATGAATTCTTTTGGTGGATTCAACATTAAATTCAACCAGCATGTGGCTGGTAAGTTCCACAGCCTTCATGCCACTAACACACCAGGTGTGATATTGTGAAAGACCACCTGCTGTTATACCTTGCATGGTAAATAGTTGTGCAATGAAGCCAATTGCTTTTCTTCCTTCATAGCACAAATTGGACCTTCTAGAACTTTGAAGGCCATTGGTAGAAATGAAGCTTCTATGTCAAAACCCATTTATTTTCTCAATATGCTTCATTTAGTATGTAATCATTGAAAATGGTACTAGGTTACATAAAAACATTTTCAGATATATATGTAATGTAATTTTTCCATACCTTCCCATGATTCTGCCCTACAACCATGTTATTCTGTTTCTCAGGTGCAACCTGTTTCAATGGCTCAGTGTAGAAGATCCCACTCACAAATACTGAGTGGACAGAAATGAGATATTGCTTCACAAACTTCAGGAGGGGCTGAGAATTTATATTTCAGAGGAGAGTTTTAGTTACTTTTTTTATCAATATAGGAAGACTAATTGGAGTATATTTCCTTCAAGCTGTAGAGTGGTACTATGAGATTCTACCAGCTTTGGTAATGTGTTATTCTTTCTGTTACTGTTTTTCCTGTCAGAGCATATATCTTTGTTGTGAGTTTCATGGCAATAATCTATGGCACATGTAACAACTTGAGTTGTCATGTCCTGCCAATAACTAGATATTAAATATTACTATTTCAGTTGTGACATATGACCATGTCATTTTGGTATGTAAAACCAAATTTTCCAATTAGTATTAACCCCTATAAGTTTATCCATTCTTCTCATTCACCTTGCCTCTGTTTCACATCAGAATTAAAGAAACATGTCTCTCTAACTTTGAAAATTTCAGTGCACACCTTGCCTTGTATATAGCCATATAATAGATGATGACTTTGTGTACGGAGTATTTCAAGCCGCATCTGTCTGGTAGTTAAAATTAATATTGATTTCTTTGGTTGTTGTTGGCATCTTATGTAGACATTGATACCTAACAAACAAAGTTAACATTAGCCCAGGACCTACCAATAGTAAAAATCAAGTTTAATATGTGCCACAGCACTCACAACAAGTAATCAATATCTACTTGGCCTTGGATATGAAAGTGTTAGGGGGCCCTATAGGGAAGCAAGGAAATAACATGGAGAAAACAGTAAGAGCATGTGAGAAAAAAGAGAGCCACTGAGAGCTAACACAGCAGTGTATTAAGACTCTCTCTGCTGAGTTCCTACAGCCTTTATTCTGTTTTACTTCATTAGCCAAAGGAGCATCATTTGTTCTAGGCATTTAAGCTGCACCTGAAGATCACCACATGTAAGCAGTCTTCAATGGCTGTTCTTTTGTGGTTATCTGAGGTGTGCTAACTATGACAATAAGAAATAAGGGTTTTCTTCTCCAGAAGTCCAGGATGGAAACTGGACAAAAGCCTAAGGTAATTTCAACTTCTTTTACATGGTGATTATATCTTTGCCAGTGGTGCAAAAATTAATCACTATCATATTCTGTAGGTTTTATACTTTGCAAAAATAGAAGAAGTAGGCATGAAGCTGGTTTGGAGAAGTGGTGAGGAGGGATCAGGAATGGGTTAAAGGCAGGAAGTGATTGCATTTTGTTCATGTTTTAAATTCTCAAAGAATGGTAACACAGCAAAAAACAAGTTGATCCTATCATGAATACTGCAATTGTGAAGAAGTAAAAAGCCAATCATTTATTGAATAAATAGTTTATTTATTTACTATTTGTTAATTATTAATTCACCATTGCTATCATTATCACATGAGAGTTTACTCATTACAAACCAATCCTTTCTCCTGTTTCATCTACTACTCCCATCTACTAGACACCTTGAGCCTTTCATGTTGTTTGAAGACCATAGTGTATAGTCCAGATTAAGAAATAGGTGCACAGCAGAGTGCAAAGAAAAAGAGATTAAGAAGAAAAAAGGAAATAAAATAGGACTTATAACATATAGTATGTTAATGTAGCATCACTATTACCAGATATTATTCGCTTTGCCCAATAAAATGAAAGCAATATTTTTTCCTACAATATAAAATTAAATCCTTTCTCCCATTTTCTTAAGTGCGTAGTATATCCTATGAACCATTCTTTTTATTTCAATGTCCCACCAGTTGCTATAACTGTTACATCCATCCCCAGAAAACATATATTGGCTTTCAGGAGTTTCATTTTTATTGCTTTCATGTCCTTCAATAACATTTTCTGCTTTAAATTTATTTTTCTAATATTTTTATTGGTTTTAACTTCCATATTACATGTAGAATAGTGTTTGTTGTAGAATTTGCCTGATTCTTTTACAGAAAAATCCATGAGACCAAATTTGTCATTGATCAATATGGTTAAATATGAAAAAGACAAAGATAGAGATGGATATGAAGATAGGAATAGGATAAATACAGAAGTGTAAAGATGATATTTGAATTAATATCACCCTTGACTAGCTGGTTCCTTAATCTTTCACTGGTTTCATTATGTACTCAAATATGGAAAAAATCATTTTTTCCTCCCTTTCTTCTAGAAATAGTTATGAGTGTAGAGTAAAAAGAGTATTTTATTCCTGGCATCTTTCTGCCACCAGATAATGTCTTTCACAAAACTAGAATTTCTAGATCTTGATGCCAATGCAAGTAAAATATTTTTTGCTAAATTGGTCTAAGTGTCTTGTATTCAAATACCATGGAGAGGTATTAGAGTAATAGTATAAAGGCTTCTATTGTACAAGAACAATTAGACACACATATTAAGTTGCATCTGCAAGAAAAAAGAAAATTTCTTGCAAGTGAAGTTCCCTAGAATAAGTTCTGAGATAAGATTAAGAAAAGAGTCACAGAAGATTGATGGAGGAATGCTCATTAGTGAGTTCTGGGGAAGCAGAGGTTTAAGAAAGCATAGAGAGCAATAAAGTCTTACAATTGTTGCAAACCACATGGAGAAGAGTTTGACTCATAAGCACCAGGCAGTTGTCTTCATATACTTGACTCACTTTAATTTAATTATGGAGTAATATATGGCATCTTGTTGTCCAAGAAGAGGTCAATCATGTAAATGCCATTCAGGCTGCCTTTATCAATTGTTGTATATAAATTCATAACTGCCAATATTCTTAGCAGTAAAGGGCTAATTACAGCAAGCCAATAAAACATACCTATGAGCAGGTGGTCTGGGGCTTTCTTGCTTCCCTACATTACACAGGTACATAATGTTTCTGGGGATCTCATGTCCTTGAGTGGCTTACTGAGGCTCACAAACCAGTAGAGGTACATGCCTTGTATTTATAATCCTAAATATAACTGGCTCAGAACATATAGTTACCTATATATATGCTTACAGGACTGAACATACGGGTATTGGATAATCAATTCTTATACTCTTCCTGGGAAAGATTATTTCTTCCATTTCAGCACTTTTATTTCCATCAACTTCTTTCTGTAGGGATGTCATCTCCTCTGCTTTTTCCCACTGATTTTTAACATGTGCACTGGTGTTTTCCTGCAGCAGTTTAGGATTAGGTAAGTCATGTTTGTGAGACTTTATGGCTGTGTGCTGGGCTTTTGTGGCTCTAGCATCTGACATTACTATTTGATGCAATTTTATAACAGAGTCCCAGTCTTCTGCCTTTTATAGTCTGCAGTTCTGGTGGGGCAAAGGAGAGCACTCTAAAACACTGTTTCTAGTCAGTTTTGTTAGAGTTCCTGGAAAGAACTGGCCACCATTTTCAAGGCAATTACATGGGACTGTTTCGCCTTAGCAGGTAGTATACATAAGCCAGGTAACTGAGGGATTGCAGTGGAAGAAGTTATGTTTACTCTCACTCCTTGTCATATATCAGGGGAATTTATTTCCTGCCTTTGCATTCTAAACTGAGAAGATTTAAAGGTCTTGTTTCCCAGAGGAAGATCTCTTCCACTAGTCAACAGAAGAGGAATTAAACTTTAAGCTATGTCCTCTACCCAAATATCTGGGCATTTTGCCAATGGACCAGTGGGAGAGAAAAGAAGACATCATCCTGGCAGCTTATTGACTCTGAGCATCAAAAGGAGCTCCAGCTGCTCTTACACAGCAGGGCAAGGGGAAACATGTTTGGCATGCTCAATATCATGGCAGTGTTGTGGTGGTGCCACGTCACAAACATATGCTATTCTGATCAGACAGTGTGTGTGTGTGTGTGTGTGTGTGTGTGTGTGTGTGTGTGTGTGTGTGTGTGAAACTGTGATACAAATCACAGTATGGGAAATGGATACAGAGAGAGTGTGTGTGTGCATGTGCGTGTTTGTTCAGTGCACTGCACGATATAAATCTTATTCTTTGGTAAATTGAATGAAGAATTGAAATGAAGAAACAGACAGAATAGCAATTGGGGTTTCAAGCCAAGCATTAGAATATACAGCAGTTTTTTGACAACATTACATAACTTCTGGTTTCTTTAGAAAAGATATAAAAGATTATATGAGAAGACTTTTTCAACAAAGTATCGAACATTTTTATAGAGTACAACTACTTTAATGTGGTACAGGGTAGCTGTGGTGGATACCACTTATTTGCCATGTGTGACAACTGAAGAGATTAACTGTCTTTTTTTCATAGGCTCCTGGACACATCAGAGACTATGTGCAATACTATTCCCACAGGATGCACAGCTCCTGGAGAAACTGATCATGGTAAAACGTAAATTTGATGAGAGTTACTGCTTTTCTTTTTCTTGAGGTTAACAAATCTCACCAAATAATAGAGCTACATTCTGTTATTAATTCTACTGTTATAACTAAGGTTGAATGCCATACTGGTTTCCTTTGGATTGAGTAATAAATTATTATCAAAATTTCTGGTCCTTTTTAAAATAAAAGTGTATGTTTTAAATATCCGTGTTAAGAATGTCATAATACCAGTGCAGTGCCTTGACACAATGAGATCTTTGTCTTGAAGGAGACTGGAACATTCCAGGAGTAAAGACTTGGATCTTTCCCCACCCTTCTTATGTCCCTTCTTCCAACGTCCTTCCTTGTGTCCAATTCTCCCCATGGTGAATCTTACTGAAACCACTCTCCTGATCATATCCCTACATTTCTTTTCGTCTTTCAGTAAACAGAAGTATAAAATGCAATTATTTCTGGGGATTTGTGTCTTCATTCCCTAAATATATATTTTACAAAACTTTGATTAAGTGAATCTGTTATGTGTTATCTATTTAATCTGTTTCTTCTAAACATATTGGCTATAACTTTTGCCATTGTGAGGAAAATGAATAGTATACTTTATCTAAAATAAATACATTGCATTATGACATACTATAAATCAGTAAATGCAAGGGAAATGCTGGAATTTATTAAATCTTTAGCATTAGACACATGTGTACCTCTAATACATTTTTAATATCACAATCAAATCTTCTTAAGTATAAATTCATTTAATTGCCAAGTACTCACTGAGGCTTTACCAAGCCCATTATGGCTGGAATTCTTCTGAAAGCTAGAGTGACTTTTATTGGTATGGTAGAATAAGGAACACAAATTACTTATAATTTGAATACATTTTAATATTCATTACAATATATGTAAAATAGCAAAACCTGACAGATTGTTTTCCTTTTAGTTATTACAGTAAAGCAAAATCAGTAATATTGCTAATTGTAGAGTGCAAATACTTCAGGGAGATTGACGCCAAATATCCCTCAAGGGCATTGTGGAAAAATTCACTAGAGGCATTGTTCATCTAACTTTGATAAATGAGACAGATTTTATCAGGATAAGACAGAAAGCATTAAAGAGAGCTTGTATAGCTGCTTTAAATGTAGATTAACCCATTCCCTGATATTTGAGAGATGAAACAAGACAGAAACTGAGCTCTCTTCTTCGTGGAGGTAGGGAGTCATAGTGTTGACTACAGAGGGAGCACAAGCCTTTGATGTTTGACCTGCTGACTGAAAGAGTGGTTCATCACCAACTTGAACATAGTTTGCTTCTTATATAACATGTATCGTATTAGATCTCTTGTTTCTGACCCTACCTACTCTTTTCTGGTTTCTGAAGCTCTTACTGCTCTGTTTGTTCTTCCTGCTAATGTTTATGTCAGTATAGGAAGTAAAATTCAAGTCATCTATCTCTATTTCTGATTTGAATTGCTATATCCAGAGACTTAGATAAATATCTGTAGCCAAAAGTATTCCCAATAGAAGCTTTTGCATTACTGCCATTCCTGCTTGATGGGGAAAGTACTTCTGTGTATGTTTATCTTATTGATTGTTGAATAAAATACTGTTTGGCCAATGAGACAGCAAGTTAGACAGGACTAGGAGTCAAAGAGGATTCTGGGAAATGTAGTAGAGAAGTAGTGATCTAGGAAGGAAGTGACATAGCAAGGAGACTCATATTTAAAGAAGGAGAAACAGGAAGTGTCTCTCTTTTCCCCTCCGCTCCTGCTCCAGCGGCACAATGTGATCCACCGGCAAAGAGGGGCGCCATTAAAGCGTCCAATAAGTCTTATAAAATATATAGGTTTATGGTAATTAAGACTGAGCTAACAGATGAGAATCCTAGTCATTGGCCAAGCAGCTTTGAACCTAATACAAGTTTCTGTGTATTCATTTGGGCCTAACTCGGGCTGGCGGCTGGCGTAAAGCACACACATCGCGGTGGGGCTAGGCGGCTTTTGGAGGAAAGATTTATCATGACACTCCCTCTCTCTGTCTGTCTGTTCCTGCCCCCCACCTCTCTCCTTTCCCACTGCTGCTGCCCCCAGAGACTTGTCTACCCATTCTCCTTTCCCCTTTTTACCAATCCTTTTCTCAAAAAAAAAAACAAAAACAAAAAAACCAAAAATACAAACAAAAAAAAAAAAACTCTGTTTGAACTCTGTTGCCTGCTGTCTTTGTCTCTCTCACCACTTTTTTTTTTCATTTTATTATTTTTAATTACAGCATTGTGCATAGAGGAAGAGGGGACTGAGAAGGAGAAGAAAGGAGAGAGAAAGGAAATAAAGAGGAAATGTAAGGGTAAAGAAGGCACAGAATTTTGGACTGGGAAGATTTCTCAGGAATGAACACTTGATGCTCTTCCAGGGGACTAAGTTAAGTTCCCAACACCTGCTTTTGGGAGCTCACAATCTTAGATGGATATCCATGTCTAGCCTTAACATGCACCTGTACTCATAGGCACATGCCATCACAAGGACACAAACACAAATATACACAATTAAAATTAAATAAATATAAGAAAATACAATTAATGGTTTATTGTTTTAGGAAAATATGAAATAACATATAATCACTCATTGTTCCAAAGGGCAGTGTGATGTTTTCACTAGTGTATAGAGCATGACTCAGTAATTATAATCTATAAATATCAAAAGTATGCATTAAAATATGGTAAAAACAAAGGACTTATTGGACTAACACTTTTAATCAGGTTTTTTTGAGATTCTGTGCTTGTCATAATTTTAGAGCACAATTATGGTTGATGGAGTCTTCATGTTAAGAAATTTTTTATAGAAAGGCCCTTCTCCAACAATTGTTTTAACCTACTAACATTTCTTCACTTTCTCTTGTACCTCATATAATTCAGTGTAAGGTATTTATGCAAATATATATAGTTATGTTTCCTTGTTTACCCTAACATATTAAAATGATCATTTCTCAAATTAATTTTAACCCTTGCTTAGTCTCATAATATTGGTGAGTTTTCCACTGTTTCTTTATTTCCTATTACTATGTAATTATTATTTTTAATGAATATTTACAAGTTTTGGTGAATCTGTATCTTCAGGCAGGAAAATCAAGAAAATAAAGTCATTCTGTAAGATATTGAAAAAATATATAATCAATATCAGATTCCATACAATGTGTTTGATCATAGTTTCTCCCAGTTTCTACCCAGATCCACCGCACCTCTTCCCTTAGCTAGCTAGCCCCAAATTTGTGTCTTTTTCCTATTTTAAATTTAATAGCCCTTTGACTCCAATTCATTGACTTTACTCAGTTCTTTCTAAAATGTTGGTTAAACATAATCTGTCATTTCCTTTAATATGAAACTATTTTTAATAAGACTAAAAAAAAGTCCGGACATAACAGTAAAATGTCAAAGCATCTGACTAGACATATGTACACACATTAACTTTTATAGTAGGTAAAAGATTTAATTATAAATTCTGAAGAAGTTCATCATTTGCATGGGTCCAAATTCTGAATTTTTGCTTTATTTTAAAGCTTTGGTTCTCACCTAACAATAATGGATTTATATTATACATTTTTTGGGAAGAATCCTCATTTGGCAGATTTCCTAAGGGAACTCTTTTACTTTTTATCTAAGAACTGTTAAGGTTAGCACTCCAATTGTTTGAAAGCAAATTGTGGCTCCAGAAGGGCTGTGCGAGTTTGAAAATCCTCATAACACTAAGTAGTTTGAAGTGGCCATTCACTTTATGTATACTATTAATTTAATTAACAAACACTTTTCATACAAAGCTTATGGAGGTAAAGGGCAGCCTGAAATGAAGCTGACCTACAACAAATTCTGAAATAAATAATTCAATATGACGAAACCTTTTCTGTAGTCATTTCAAAGCCTAACTGGGAATGCCCAGTGTCCTGACCTCTTCAGTTACTGTCAGAATAGTAGACAGTTAATGAATTATGATTCCCAAGTGACATATCTACACCCCACCTTCCATATTCTATTTCAGTTGAGGACTTTGGCATAAAAATTATCTTGTTCAAATCTCTTTCTAAAATAGATAAAGGGTACAAAGGACAATAATGGTACTTTGATAACAGAGCCAGAAATGCATATATAATCATATTTTAGAATTGTATTGATTTTAAGGGACAAAGAATAATTGTGTATCTTTCTGGGGTGCAATGTTTTTTAGGTACAAAGTTTTGGTTTAGTAATGTGTCATAAAAATCAAAGGCAATTTTCTACATAGTGTATGGACCAATAGAAATCATTCTTGTAATTGTCAAGAAGGCACAAGCCACATCTCCTCTAGGGAAATGATAGACGACACACAAGAGAACTAAATATTCTCATTTTTCATATTATGTAATTCACATGTTAAGTTGTTTAAAATTAATTGCGCTTTGGTACAGGAGACCTAAAATTGATAATAATTATGAAGAAAAATTTTCAACTGAAACTGGTAATTCCCTACCTTTATTATCAAAACCAAAATCATAAAATGCAAAAAATGAAATAAAATGAAAATTTGAGACATATAAAATAAAGATATAAAAGTAGAGTAAGTGAATGGTTAAATATATTGAACAATAAATCTGAATCAGTAATTCTAATCCATGAATTTAAAATGAAGGACATAAAGGGAATAACATCTGATAGGTTTCCAGAGTTAATGATCTCAAAATTTTTCAAATGATAAGAAACAAGACAAAAATGTTGAATAAATTTGATTAAAAAAAGAAGCATACAAATTATAATTTAGAATTGCCATGAAAATAATAATTTTTGGATATACCTAAAGAATGTTGAGTGCAACAACTTGAATGAAAAAGTACAAAAACTCAACAGTACTGAAAATGAGAATAGAAGTACATATATTGATTATCTAGCTAAGATTTTGGAAACATTAAGGAAAAGGCGTGAGAGAGAATGTAATAGCAAGATGGTATGGTAAGGGCTATGAAATGCTGTCTTCTTGTCAAGGCACAGCTACTGAGCTCATGAACTATCAACAGTTGTGGTTACTCCAACAAAACCCGAACTAGATCAAGACATCCACAACTCCATCATTGATGAATGAGAAACTCATAGGCCCCATTACTAACTAAAGGGCTACTGGCAGCTCATAAATGCTTAGAGAAAGAGAATCTTCTCAGGGGGTGTAAACACCAGTAAGCTTTCTATGCTCAGTGAATGGCAAGATAATCATGTGTGTATGGACAGCACTAAATGGATCCTTGGATAATTAAAAGAAAATATGAGAAGAAAGAGAGAGTACGAAAAGAAGGAAGGAAGAGGGGAGTTTGGGAGATCAACCTCTCGATATAAGGAGAAGTAGTTAGAAGGGAGCTTGTGTGGTAGTGGTACTCAAGTTTCATTTCATGCATGAATGAATTTTTCAAGAAGAATTCATAATAATAAAATATATTTAAATGTAAAAATGAACAATAAATCATCACATCAGAAAACAAAACCATAAATATAAAAATATAGTAACTATAAATTGATAAAATTGCTAACCTGAAAGGCAATTATCTCATTAATGTTTAGCATATTTCATTATATATTTTTGCATGAGACACACTAAAACCCGAGGCTGAAAAACTGATGAAAATCATTACTGCATTTCTCATTTACATGTGGAAGTAAAATCTACATAATATTCTCTGTGAGTGCGTGTGTGTGTGTGTGTGTGTGTGTGTGTGTGTGTGTGTGTGTGTGAGAGAGAGAGAGAGAGAGAGAGAGAGAGTTTACCATTTAGAGTGATAAGGAAGGGTACATGAGGTGGGTGCATTAATAAATGCATATATATTTCTTTTCTCAATGCTGTGAATATGAAAACATAAAGGAAAACAATGGAAAATAGGGAGGTTTTCAGCAGACAATTGACAGAAGCAAAATTTTATATCTGAATTAATGTATCCCAAATTCATATACAAAGCCATGAATTTTCAGATTACAGGAAGTAAATGATTTCACTTTCCCAGTTGGATGCATTTATTTTAATCGAGTAGGAAGATAATAATCAAGAATCAAAATATAGATGTTCAAATTTACATAAATTGAATCTAAATATTGATAACAATGACCTTAATTGATACAAATTATGTTCCCTGTGAATATCATGTAATTGGAGCCTTCTCTATAATTGCCTGGTATAATTACTACTTGGAGACCTTTTAGTGCTCACTGTGGACCCGGAAGTTGGATCGATAATTAAGTATATTAGTGCTGGACACCCTTTGGCTCAAGCCCTTTATTCTTCAAAGGAATGAGGTCTGTGGGTATTAAAAGAGAACTGCTTCAACAGCATTTAGTAAAACAGTTGGAGGTAGTCCTTTGCTGTACCACTCAGAACTCCTAGTGTTATTTCAAAGTATCTGCAGTTATAATCATTGTTGTCTAGAAACAGAAATGCAATACAAATATTTATTATAATAATTTCACACTTACTTTGTACTTGGCATCAAAATATGTATGAAATTTAATTCATTAGAAGCCTACTTTTACAGGAAAGTTTATACTGACTTCACCATAGTACCACTGCATTTGTGGTGAGATACATAAATATTATTCAGTATACATAGTGGGAATGTTTAGTGATGCACTAATTGTACAACAATTCATCAATAGGCCAATAACAACCCCTTGAGAATTTATCACCATTAGAAACATTTCTATAATGAAGACTTTATCACTTTTAGTTAAGTAAGATAACTTAAATCTTTTTCTTCCCCAGGAAAGATGAAAGCATTTCTCTTTTAAAAATAACATTATATAGAGAAAGAACAGCTTCCAGTCATGACTGGCAGCTTGGGTACATAGTACTTAAGCAAGCACTGCCCAGAATTCTTGGTCAGACACATGAGAAGAGAATAGCAATAGCCTCTGTCACCTGGACTGTCAGGCACCATTATGGTAAGTGAATACAGGGTGGTGAAATGGAAGAGAAAAAAAATGTTCATTGATTGGGAACACGGGTGGCTCTGAAGAGGTGATGGTGGAGAGGAACAGGCTGACATGGATAGACTGCTTGCCACCCAAGTCCAGGGTGATGTCTGGGTATGGGTTTTGTAAAGGGTCAAGTCTTTGTCCGAGGCTCCAAAACATCCAAGGGGGCCTGTGTTGATGTTTGTGTCTCTTGTTACCACCAAGGGACATGCAAATGTCTGTAGTCTGGGCCACCACATGGGGCCATGTAGGTGTCCAAGAGCCATGCTGCCACAGTGGCCACGTGACAGGCCCAGGCTGCTGCCAAGGACCATTTCTGTGTCTGTGGTCTGTGTTTTGTGGCTCATTTCAGTTACCAAAGACCACACAGACGCTCAGGGTCTAGACTGTAACCTGAGATCAGGCTGGTATCTAAGGGTTGTGCCACCTCCAGGGCCAAGACAATTTAAGTCACCAGCACTCTCATCTGTGGCCATGGTGTCCTCCAGGCCAGGGCTGCTTCTAGGGCCATGTCTGGGACCATGGTCCTGCCAGAGCCAGGGTCTGTGTTGATGTTCATACCCCTCATACTATCAACTATGAACTGTCTGAACATGTGATGACGATGAACCATCAGATCTAAAACTGCAGGATACACATGACACAGGACAACAACCGGATATCCAAAAGGAATCCCAGTGAGAGTCTATCAATAATGTAGCTGAAGGCAGAGGCCTCAAACGAGAGCAATGACTCCTAGCAAGATGAAGGGACTAAAGAGAAAACTCTAGGACTCACAGGGACACACTAGAGCTTCCAAATGAGATTCTTCTCCTTCCCCGCCCCCTTGTCCTTCTCCTTCTCCATCTCCTCCTTTTCCCTTCCTTCCTACCTTCCTTCTTTCCTTCCATCCTTCCTCTTCCTCTTCTACTTCTCTTCTTTTTGTTTTATTTGATTTTGGGATTCTCATTGAAATTTTGTTTATTGCGGGGGAGGTTGAAAGGGCAGAGGGCAGATGTGAGGGGACAGTGAGCTAAGTGGGATTGGGATACAGGGTACGAAATTCACAAAGAATCAATAAAAGTTAAAAGAACAATATAAAACAATAAAGTCCCAAAAGGAAATTTATTATACATGCATCATTACATTTTAACACATACCTCAAATATTTGACCATTAACAATGTCAGTAAGCAAACTAAAATGATATGAGAAAACATCGTTTTTTTTTTTTTAAAGGAAATAAAATGAATAGAGGAGATTTAGAAAAAGGCAAAAGCAGCAATTTTGTCCCATTAATAGTGTGAAGAAGACTCACTTGTTTTCAACATGTCATTTTGATCTTCTAACTGCTGGAGTACTATTTACATTTGAAAACCTAACTGCAGGTTTTCGAGACCCTTAGTAGCTGCATAGAGGGAATGAATTGATAGATGCTGAGTTTCAATCAATACATCTATGTAAAACTCTTCCCACATTATGCTATGCTTTTCTTTCCTTGGATTGTCCCTATATTTGTTAGGTTGTTTGCTTCTTTGTTTATTTACAATTCTGTTCCATCTCTATCATATTCTATTATAGGCTACATGACTAGTAGAACTATTTTGGTGTTTATTCTAGTGCCTGACCTGGAGAAGGCCATCAGATATTTCGTGGAGGAATTCTTCAGATCTGGCTAGTCTCATACGTGAGTTCAAAGCTCAAATTTTACTGTTTATCAGACAGAGAAATGTCTTAGTCTATGTGACACATCTAAATTACATTAATAGCAGTCACGTAAATCACCCATGAACTCTACTCTTTACTGGTTTAACTATCATGTGTTAGAGTTGGGTGTTGCTTCTCTTTGCTGAGTGGTGGTCATTGTGGATATAGCTAAAAAGTAGATGAATATAAGACTATTTATTTGTTTTTAAGGGATGTGTCAGCTTGCTTGAGTACATGTTCACCACATTTGCACAGGAACCTACTGGAGCCACAGGAGGGCATCAGATTACTTTGAACTGGAATTATAATTGGTTGTGACTTCTAGATGGGTGATAGGTAACAATCTCAGGTGACTGCAAAACCAATAAGTACTCTTAGCTGCTAAATCATCTCCATTTCCTGATCTCTATTTCTGCTGACATAAATTTAGGTCACATCTGACACCTAAATATTCATCTTCTTATGCCTTAGGCTATCAAAATTCTAGAGGTTTTGAACATACTTTAAATCCATTTTCTCTCACAAGTCTATTTTAAATGTTTAAGTTGTATACTTTTATTTGAACATTTTAGTTTATGTAACATATTCCAAGTCATTTTGCATTACCGATAGTTATAGTTGATGTAGAGACACTATTTTAAAAAATAATTTATATAAGTTTATTTTATGTGCATTGAAGAAACAGTATCTGATCCCCTGGAATTGGAGTGACAATCACTTGTGAGCTGCCATGTGTCTGCTTGGAATTGAACTAGAGTCCACTGAGAGGGTAGCCAATGATGAGGCATTTCTGCAACCCCTGTAAATAAACTACTAAAAGCAGAATAAGCGAAATTAAATTTACAAAGGAAAATGAGGTTCCACTAAAATGTATGAAGTTTTTTTTTGAAAATTGGGTTCTACATTGAATGTGGTTTCAAGAATGCAATTTAGAAAATATAATTAAATGGGAAGTCTAGGAAGGTTTCTAGTTTGTGCCACAGTACATGGAGATAACTTGAAATTTTTATTTGTAGTTCAGTAAGGAGGGTGATGTCATCAGGATGATTGACTTCAAACTAAACTGGACATGTTAGATATATTAAAACTGAAGTCTGAACCTAAAAACACACAAATACCATTAAAGACTTTACTTAATGAAAGCATAAGGGGAAATGTCATACTATTAGCAAAAATGCAATTAATTGCCATATTTCTAGCTTTCAGTAAAAGCACAAATGCATAGTTGACTGATCTTTAATAACATAAGAAATTACCAGAGATCCAAGAAGAATGAATATTCAGTACCACAAGAGATTGGTTGAATACTGGAATCACTTTGATGTACTATACACACATTGGTCTTTTTGTAAAATTTTGTGATTAGATGAGATATAATGACCTTTCTTTCTATATATAAAATCCCATCGATAAGTGGTTGATATTATAATGTAGAACACAATATTGGAGGTCTGATTCTGATTTATGGCTTAATTCCACAACAGCCCTTATTCTTGATTAATTATAGGTAGAATTAATTATCATCTCATTACCACATTTATTTTATTTGAGCATATTTTTAGCTTACAAATATATTAGTTGACCATTTCAAGTGTGAACTATATTCTTTTGAAGTACTAAACAAATCTATTTGATGGAACACATTTGTGTTTTACCTCAGAGGGTAGAGGGATATTTTGGAATCTCATAACTAACATTTTTTTCATTCCTGTGAAGAGTGACTGACTGGGTATACTTTTATTCTTTTTAATGATAGATACTGACTTGAAGTGTGTTGTCTAAGTGCTGTTTGAATGACTTTAGCACAATACATGGAGAACAAAAAGAAGGAACTGTGTCACTTAAATACAACTCCTTTTGACTTAGAAAGGGTCAATATCATTCTGACTTTTCCCAAGCACAAAATAACACTCTCTAAACTTGCTTTCCCACAGTGAGTTCTCAGCCATTGATCCCTCACTTACAATGATGGATCTTCCCTATCTTGTGCTATCACTGGCAGCCAGTTCTTAAACAGATGGGACTCCAATCACTCCCTGTGGAAGGTCTCCCTAAATAACTACCTGTCGGGTCAATGTAACTAGATTTGGAGACTGATGCCTGCATTATTGCACAATAAGATAGTTAGCCTGAGCTATACTATGACTCTAAGAATAAACTTGGCAATAACAAGACCTAAATTTAGGGCAGCATCTTCTAGCAAATAATCAATTTTCATTTTATCTGGAATGGTAAAATTAAGGGTGTTTATCCCTGTATGAATACAGATAGATCACATTATCAGAACTTCTAAAGAAGAAAGCTAGTATTTTCTATCAAGGATGTGAACTTCTAACATATGAATCATAGCTGGTGGTTAAATTTGACAGCAAATCATTTTTAAAATATAGTGGTCCTTTGAAAATCTTGCAAAACAACATTAACATTTTAACATAGATGCCTCTGTTCTTCCTTCATATAGAGAAACCAACTTCATTTTTGGATATCCTTCATGTGTAATGGCATCTAATAGTGGTCCTGCTTACTCAAAAATTGTTTGTGCACCGTCACTTGTCAAAGAATGGGAGGGATTGAAGAGGCTTCCTGGAAGGTTCTTGAGTGAGAAAAAGGAGAGTAAGTGATATAACCCCATATAAGTTGAACTATATTTTTAAAAGAAAGTTGTATGTTACATAACTAAACAAAGATACATTTGGAATTCTGAGAGAAAGAATTTCTAGAGTATTAGTAAATATCCAAATTACAAAGAAGTAAAATTCATTGCCTTACATAAGAGTATCCTACTATCACCACTTTGAAAGGGTTTGTGATAAAATAGTAAAATAGGGAATACTCATGAAGGTCATATTCTGTAATGGGAAATTGAAGTCATAGTATGTAATCATTATTCATTGCTGAGAATATGTCAGTATTAATATTTTAGATGCATGATTTCAGTGAACTATTTTTATTTGTTAATTTATCATTTGAACTGATTATGGTGGTGGTATATGTACATTTAAGTCCAAATGAGTTAATAGTATACAAAAGAACCACATATAACAACGTCATCACCTGGAGTGTTTCTTCTTTCCACTTCCCATCCACAGTAACCATTTTCACAGACAACACATAGATGCAGGACTAAATCCTAACAAAAGAGCAGTGTTTCCCTTTCATGCCCCTTAGAAAAGCAACAGAGGGGTTGCTATTTTGCTTCAGTTTGTTTGTTTGGATATTTATTTGGAACTTTGTAGTGCCTAGAGTCAAATCCACAGGATTATTGGTGTTAAATAAACACTATGGTCCTGAGTTAAAACTCTAGCTCCAGATCTTTGACTGTTGATTGACTTTCTCAACACTTAAGGATCAGAAATGGGTTACATAATATATTCATCCCACAGATCTAAGATTTTATGGAATAATGAATATTTTTTCTTATGATGCAAAGGCTGGCAGAAATGGAAATTGCAAAAATATCAACAAGCAAATAAAAAACAGAAAGAACAGCAGAAGTTCTAATGAGTAACCACATTTCCTATTACTATTCTCAAAGTTTCTTTAAAACTTAGTGGTTTAAGCCAGTATCAGTGTATCATCTGATATATCTGGAGATATTAATTGGAAGTGAGTAACTCTGTTATAGAGGACAAGGGACATGAGATCCTTTTTAAAAAGCTCATAGATTAAAAATGAGAAGCCAAAAATATTAAGCATATGAACTTGTCTCTTCAAAAGAAGGGATGTTTACCTGTTTCTGCACAGAAAGCAGGGAATGGATGAAGTTAACAGCTTGGTGATCTATGCAATATGTAGGATCAGGCATTACCCAAAGAATCCACTCCTCCCTAGACCTTTATCCTGAGCATTATTTCTGTTACTATAACCCATTCTATAGAAGAGGTCACACTTGCAAAAGAGTTTTGACACAGTCACAAGCATTGCTGTGATAATTGTCCCCAGTAATTGTTTCTCCAAAGATGGACTGTACTTAAATATGTCTAAAACAAGCTAACTGGGCTAAGACTCTACGAGTTTGAACCAAATTTGCTAATTTAGTTGTATGGAACCAAATTTTTTCTCACCTAAGATGAATCATCACTCTGTCAGGTTTGGTGGATGCAGAGACCCACACATGCTGATATAAAACCTATATTTCCACCTACTAGCCATGTTGTGAGACTTGCTTGTATCTTAAAATTCCACAATGGACAATTTAATATTTTATGTTGTATCAGTTTTTCGTCTCTTCTTTTCCTTCCTCTTCTACATTGAGAAAATTCATAGATTACATTGGGACAACTCAAATAAAATGGTCCTCTCTTTCATGTCAAGGTCAGTGTTCCATCTTCAACTGCAGTCCTTTGTTAAATTCAATCTTCTATATGCAAAGCTGCTTGAGCTTCAGCGACAATTATATAGCCATACAACAACCTATATTAATCTGATAGCAAAATCACAAAAAAACAGGGAAAAAAGAAGAATCTGTAAACCAACATCACTGATAGAAAGAGTAAAAATTCTTAGTGAAATGTGCTGCTTAAATACTTGACACAGTCCTAAGCCACCAAGGAAGAGGAAACCTCAGCTGAAGAGTTGTCTTGATGAAATGTTCCTGTGCCCATGTCTATGAGAGATTATCTTGACTGTTAATTATTGTAAGATGCTCAAACCCAAATTTAAAACAAACTGAATATATTAATTCATTAAAGATCTTCCACTATGATAAAGTATGACACATACTAGTATTGTAAGGATTATTTCAAATTATAACAACCAATAAAAGACAAAATCTATACCAGAGTCTCTATTAGGGAAAAACTGTATTTTATTGAACACAATTTCATTTTGTGATTAAAATGCTAGATAAATTAGTGATAAAAGGGAATGCCTCAAGTTATTACAGGCCACAGATTATGAGACAACCAATGACATGATACTGACATAGGAAAACTACAAGTTTTCTTTCTAGCATCTGAAAGAAATTCAACTATACCATAAAACCTATTAGAAATAATAAAGTAACTCAGAAAAACTGAAGGAGACTGAAATCAACACATCCAAACTGGGGATGTTGCTACTTAGAAACAAATTATTTGAAATAGAAATCAAAAAAGCAACCGACATGTATTAACTAAAAATATGCCTCGCAATAAATATAATCAACCAAGTAAAATATTTGTACACTGCAAATATAAAAAGGCTTTTTCAAAACTGAAGTGGCTACACATTCAAGAGGTACAATTGTATGGATTAGAAAACTAAATATCAACACTTACTATCAAAGTTATCTGTAAATTTCATTTAACCTCAGTGAAGATAAAAATGTAAAATCTCCAGCTTATTTACTAGAAACATATAACTCTAGAGTCATTCTATTATCTGACATCAATATTGAGTACCATGCCACAGTAGTCAATATATAAGAATATTTGACTGTTTATATAAGAAGATATAGGCCACTCTAACAGAATCAACAGCCAACTGATTTTTGTAAAAGTGTTAAAACATAAACTGAAAATATATTTTTAAATGAATTCCAGATAATTAGATATTTGTATTTAGAATAAATAAGCTAGACCAATATATTTAATGAATGATAAAATTTAATGTTTCTTCTATGCTTTTTATTTATCATTTGGATTACCATATAATGAGATCATTTCTTCCTTCCCTTTCCACCCTCCAATATTCTCTAGAACCCCCTTTTGGTTATTATTATTATTATATTTATGGTTATCTTTTTAATTAATTGCTTTTACAGATATATGCATATATATTCATACATCTTTCTCAATATAAGCTGTTCAATCTGTATAATCTTTATAATATATATATATATATATATATATATATATATATGTTTTCCAGACTATTTGCTATTGGAAAGTCAGTTGGCATGCTCTTCCCTAGGGAATATAATATTTCCCACTCTTAATATTTCTTACTTGACTGTAGCTCTTCATAGGAGAGCAACAATGTTTCTATCATTAATGTTTTTCATGTTTTAAATGAATTTTAATTTAAAATTTACATTTCAACAACCTATAATCTCACATATACATGGCTAAATTGTGATATGTCAGTGCATATATACAGTGATCTAGAGGATGCTAAATATCAACACTAATATATCAAGTGTTTATATTTCTGAAAATTCAACCTTTGAACTAATATTAATTTCCATCACTGCCATATTCCAAATAACAAAAAGCAACCAACCATAATATTTTTAACTAGAGTTCTTACTTGATAACTGTTTTGTTATATATAATTTTACTCTGTGAAAGTTAAAACCTTTCCTTTAATTTAGAATAAAAAGAAGAGATGATGGGGGATGTCCTTCTGTATATATGTTTATCTATTTTGTTGATGAATAAAACACTGGCCAATAGCCAGTAGAGGCAGGAAGACTATGGATAAGCAACTTAGTAGTAAATTCATATTGTGAGAAAAAAACAGAATTTAGAAATATGTAAGTACATTCAGTTAGTGAAGATAACGTTTCCCTTGTATTCTACATACGCATTCATTTTTTGAGAAAATCCACTTCATTATGGCATATTAAAACAAACCTTGATTTTTACCCCCTTTATTTGCCCTATCTTTCTGTCCCACCCACCCTCTTAACCTTTCTAACCTTACATAGTCTTCTTTGTTCTTTCTTTTTTCATATGTCCTATTTATCTCCTTCCACCTTTTTCAAGATCCTTTTCTCCATGGTCCATCTCAATGTCCTGGCAAAAACAATGTAATATAAGAAGAATAAAGAATGGATAAACATATAATAATGAAAGAGGTCAAATTATACCTGTTCATAAATAATATGACTGTAAACTAAAAGACTCTACAGACTCTAACAGGAAAACTTTAAATAAACATTTAATAAAATTTCAGGATGAAACTAATAAATATACATCAGTAGTTTTCATATATGTGAATGACATACTTACTGAGAAAAATAGAGAAAATGTCACATTAACAATAGTTCTTCCTAAACTAAAATGCATAGTAGCAAACTTATCAAGAAATTCAGGTATCTTTACAATGAAAATTTTAAGATGCAACACTGAAAAAAGAAATTAATGACTTTAGACAATGAAGGATCTCCATGCTTTTGGGTTACCATTGTGAAAACTGCTCTACTTCCTAGAGTACTCTACAAATTTAATTAAACTCCTGCCACAATATAGCACATCCACCATATCTTTTGGAGGCTATGAGGTATTATCAATTGGACTTCAAAGCACAGGCCAGTATTCCCAAACCCAATCCACATCCCAGCCAGACTATAGAGCTTTCCACTCACTGAACCACTCTAGGACTCTGTGGAAACTAAACCAGAGTCCCAAATAGGGCATTACAGACTCATCTTACCTGATCATCTTATGTCCAAATGCTATCTCCACTATGCCATTAAGGAACATGTTGACTGTGACATGGACTACAGGTAGGGAATCCAGGACTAAATTTGCCTAGACTCCAGCCAACCCACTGCTATCCGAGTGCACTGGCACAACATGTATCCAAGCCCAGTCATCTTTGATTCTTGTATGCTGGGACCCAGCCCCCATGGGGTCTCTGTGAGTTGTTTTCCAGCATAACCACAGGTATCTCCTGTTTTTCTAAGCCTCGCCAATTAAAAGCCTGTTATGAACCTTTCTTATTATTGAAACATTATGCCTTGCCCCATCCTCTTCTTGCTTCGTTGTGGTTTCCTTGTTTATAATAGGGCATGGGAGTGCGGTCTGCTAGCAGGTGATGGTTTTCCATCTCCTCTTGTATATAAACTGCTGTCTGCAATAAAGTGATGGCATTTGCTTCTACCGAATGACCCAAGTTGTGTCCTTCTTAGTCCACAGACTCTCTCTTGTCCGGTTCTTCGGTCGCTGGTGCTGGCACAGGCGCCGGCACTGGCGCTGGCGCTGGTGACACTTGTAGCTGGTTTCCTTTGGGCCACCAATCAGCTCCCAAATAATGACATTGAGACTTATTATTAGTTATAAATTCTTGGCCTTATTTTATGGTCATCCTACCAGCCCCTTATAAGTTAATAAATAAGTTAATAAGAATGTTAATAAGTTAATCAGCTCTTTATAAGTTGATTTAAATTGTTTCTTTTCATCTATATTTTGCCTCAGGCCTTTTTACCTTTCATTGTGTATTTCCTAATCCATGTCTAGCTGTCTGGGAGGTGCCTGGCTGGCCCACTTTTTCTCAAATGTCATCTTCTCTCTCCTCTATGTTAGGAGCCTAGATTCTTTCTCTTACTCCTACAAGTCCTGCCTATCCTTGTACTTCTTAGCTATTGGCTGTTCAAATTTTTATAAACCCACCAAGTTCCTTAGGCAGGCAAAGCAACACATCTTTACATCATTAAACAAATGAAGCACAAGAAAATTTAACACATTTTTGAATAGTTAAACTATTATTCCACAGCAGATTCTACCCTAGACTTCTCTTCAATCCAGTCTCCAATTCCTGGTCATCAAGGCAGTATAGCACATGGATGTTCAGTACCACCATTGCCCCAGCACATCTTGAAAGCAGGGAAGGTAATAAGCACTCTTTTGTGTCTTAATAAGTGCCCAGGTTTTCCTTTCTCTAGCCTGGAAAGTATCTTCCATCAACAAAGTGACTAGAATATTGAGTAATAGGCTCCATGCATACACAAGCTTGCCTTCTCTATGTTCAATGAGCGGTGCAGATGTTTCATCTAGGTACACACACACACACACACACACACACACACACACACACACACACTAGAATAGTCCAAATTAACTTGAAGAATGAAAAGCCTTTTATGATATCATCATCCTGACTTTAAATAATGATGTAGAGTTATAGTCAGAAAAATATCATGGAAATGGTGTAATATCAGTGTAGAGTATTGAGGAATCATATATAAGTCCAATACCTACCATCACCTGATTTTTCACAAAGTGGCCAAAAGTGCACACTGGAGGAATGACAACGTGTAGAAGAAGTGGTGCTGGTCAAACTGTCTAGCCTTATGTAGAAGAAGGATATTAGATCCTTATTGTGATGTCATAATGAAATGTCTATTAATAACTCTGTGAGATGCTCATAGACTAATGGCATCTCTCATTCCCCAACAGAGAAGCTTTTTGCTTAGAGTGAATAGCAATTAACACCCACTCACAACCTGTAGATGGATAGATATTAAATAAATGGGGAAAGTTCAGCCATAAATTGGATATCTATATCTCACTCCTTGCCTACAGATTCTAGGATCTTTGCAGAATAGGGGGAAAATGGTCATAGACACTAGACATGGTAGATGACTGCAAGAAAATATTTTCTGGAAAGTATAGGGAGGTTACATTTATGAATACCTTGTAGTTGTTACAATATGTACCCAGAATGAAGACAGACAGAACTGCATCATGGAAGGTGGGATGGGGAGGATAAATTATAACCTCTACTAAAAGAACCATTGACCATTGATAGAGTCTTCAAGAGTAACAGTTTTCTTTTTCTTGAAATGTCTGAGGGCTGGTAGGGAGACCATACTCCAGAACAGGCCATTTGGAAAAGCACAGGTTTGACCAGATGATTTGGAAAGCACAAGTTTGACCAGATGATTTGTGAAAAAAATGCAAAGAGTGAATGTGACATTGGCTAGATAGGAGTGTGGGAAATATTAAAGAGGAGCTGACAAAGGTGGCAAATGGCTTCCAAATACATGATATAGAATTCTCAAAACACTAATAAAATACTACTAAAATGCAATGTAAGATCACACGATAAAGGTAGAGGAAAGGAGGGAAATGCCTAGTGACATTTCTTACCAATGTGAAAAGAATTCAGAAATTTGTATGGAAATACAGAAACCCCAGGAAAAGTCAAAGCAAGAATTTGTAAAATTAACTCTGACAGATACAACACAATATCTAACATAATAATATATTATAAATAATATAATATGTAATATAGTAATAAATTAACTGAAAAGGGAATCCTAGATAAAGAAGTTATGCTTGTAGTTCAAAAACAGAAATATAGGTGAAAAACAAAAAACTCAGAAAATATAACACAGTTGGACATACTATTATTATTGATCAGCAAATGGTGACGTATAACATGGCAATCCTCCTACATGTGAATGAAATGTTACATACAGCTTTCATCCTGTGTTCTACTTATCAAACACATATTTTACTGTAATTTCAATTAAGAATGAATTTGGATTACTCTCAACACGCAATCTAGCCAAGAGTTTAAGCAGTACAATGGGAAAAAAACAAAAAGGCAAACCATAACTTAAGCTTCTATCAGAATCTCCTATTAAATTTCTAAGTTTAGTAATTCCAATAATACTTCACAGAGAATACATATGCAATTTAAAAGTTGTTTAGAAGGTTGAGTTTACTGTTAAAAGTATATGTATGGCATGGATATGTTTTTTTATTTTTTAAGAATAAATCTAAAATGCCTTCCTTACAGAATGTTCTGAGTGTTTTGTAGGCTATAAAAATGTAATGAAATGTAATTGTGAGTGCAATGCCAACATTTGATTTAGCATCAGATGAATGTGTGGGTTGAAATCATTTTAAATCTTACAAGGATCAATAAATGGCTGAAAATGACAAGGAAATTCTGGAAAAGATTAATATGACAGTTGTGTTCAGTTCCCTAGAGTCAGGATCATTTATTATGGCATGCTAATTCAAAGGACATCCCAATGGAATAGACTTAGAAAAGAAAATTCATTTACGAAAGAAGTTAAAGGTTCTATACTTAGATCTCAATTTTTAAGCCTATTTGTGAGACTAAAAATATTACAAATGCAGTTCTATGCACTTGTAAAAGTATAGTTTAGTTACTCTGTTTCACAGGACAAACTATCAACAAAAGTGTAAAAAATCACATTACTTCATGCCATAAAAACGTCTTCTTTTTTTTTTTTTCATTCTTTGGTTTTTTGAGACAGTGGTTCTCTGTGGCTTTTGAGGCTGTCCTGGAACCTAGCTCTTATAGCCCAGACTGGTCTTGAACTCATAGAGATCTGCCTGCCTCTGCCTCCTGATTACTGGGATTAAAGACTTGCGCCACCAGTGCCTGGCTCATACAAAAGTCTTAAAATTAAAACATTCTTAGAAAAATCTGGATGTATAATCTAATTTAATGTGCTTCAAAATCAAAACAAATAATAAAAAATATTTATCTTGCTGAGAAGTCAAATCACATTTACAATTAAAGATCAGGGTAATATCATCTCCCCCTCCCTCTTCCTCTGCCTGTTCCTCTCTCTGTTCCTACTCTCTCCTCCTCCTCTGTGCTCCCTCTCTCTGGTCCCTTTTCCTCTCTCCTGCTGCTCCTGTCCTTGGAGGCTGGTCTCCCACTTCCTCTTTCCTCCTTTCCCTTCTTTCTGGTCCCTTTCCCTAATAAAAACCCCTCTGCTTGAGCCCTGTCACATGGTGTCTGTCTCTCTTATGCAGCTTTGTTTAAAAGTACAACAGTGATTCTGTATTGTGTGATGCCTACTGCAAAAGGAAAGTTCTCTGACCAAAGTTAATAACATCCCAGATAATTCTTTTTACCTTTTCTCCTGTGGCATTCCCTCCTCTCTTTGAGGAGATTGTGCAAATATCTGACTTGCTCTGAGCACCTAATGATAACCTATTATGTATATCTTGGACAGCTACGTGTATCTGTATCTGCTACCCTTCATCATGAATAGAAATTTCTGTGATTTCTACTCAGAGCAGTGTTTTGCTATGGGAATAAACATAGGTATTTAGAAGGCAGGTTGATGCTGTGTCCATTTAACTAACAATAGGAGACATTCACCAATGTGCCTGCGATCTCCACAGCCTTAAAATTTTAACCAAGTCTACAGTACCAACTATGGATTCCATACTGTGAAGCAGGCCTTAAAATAGTCAGGAATCACAGTATTGTCCCTATAACGGCTATATCACTATTGCATCAATAGGCGATAGACCAGAAGGGAAGAAGCTTACAGATCACTCCCAGGTTGATACCTTTGTATCTTTTAAGCAAGATGTTTTGTGTCTGCCTGTATGTACTTAGCCTAGATGTTTATGAATGGGTAAGTACAGAATGATAATGTGCTATGTATAAACAATAGAATTTTATTGGGATATCAATAAAAGTCATCATAAAATTTCAATGAAAATATGATGATCTGGAAATTATTATGCAAAATATGATTTTCCAAAGTCTGAAATATTAATTCACACCATTTCTCATTATTGTATAGAAGATTTTAGTTTGCATACATACATACATATATATATATATATATATAAATTAAGTGTACATATGAATATGTGCATTTGTGAGTATATTAGTCATGAAACTGGAATGGCTAACATGAGCGTTAAAAAAGTATTTTTTATGGAAGAGATGCTCAAAAATAGAAGACATGTGATATAAAATCAGAAGAGACTTCTGACGCTGAAAGGATGGAGTAAGGTTGGGAAATAAAGTGTGAGAGGAGGTGTAACATAAACACATCTTGTGTGTAAATGCTGCAGTGTAGCCTATTGCTTAATAGGCCAATTGAAAAACAAACACAAAACATTATATTTGTTAATCTGAAAGCTAAATGTATCATTGAAGCATTTGTAAACAATGAGTTATAGGCACCCTTAGTTTTATATTTTTAGAAATAGAATTTTATTGAAAATAAACAAAAATGTGTATTACGTAAATAACAAAATTTCAAATCTGAAAGAAGTGTATGGGTGTATTCAAACATAAACATCAGTAGTAATACAATGGAGAAAAGCATGTAAGCAACCATTATATCACCATAACTCTCATATTACCTGGATAAACAGAGAATCAAGCTGATAGGAGAAAAATAAAACCACATTAAAATATGTGATTCCTGTATTTGTATAATAGGAACATATTTCTCTCAAGTTAAAATAAAACACTTGCAGTGATGCCTGCACTTTCTAAATATCCATTATTTTTAATGAGGATATGATATTCTTATTGCATGTTCCTCGGGTACCTTCAAAATCATGCCCTAGGAAGTCTCAGATAATAAATGAGGAAGTAGAGTTTAGGACACTCCTTTCACTTGTCCATTAAACAGAGGCATGAGAGTTTCAGCCAAGCACCTTCAATATGAATGATCACCTCCCCGGTTCTTACTTCTCTTTCAAAATATATCTTATATACAGAAAAATAAATATGTTAGCATAGAAAGAAAACAAGATTTTCTAACAATAGTGAATATGAGATACAGATATTTTTACTTGGACATAAAAATCTCTTCTGGCAGAAATTAATATTGTTTATTTTATTCTTGAATTTTCTTTGGAGACCATCAAAATTGCAAAGCTGCTTCATATACACTGTACTTGCAGAAAATTTGCTTGTGACAGACAATGCATGCAGAATCAGCTGACTTTATATACTCAGTGGCTCCTTTGCTATTAATTTTATTGCTTATGGCTCCATTATAAAAGAATTAGATGCATTCTTGATAATGTTACAGATTATGGCAGCAGATTCTACACTATCAATGTAAAGGTGTTTACCTTCTAAAAACTATTTCTGTCTTTTAACTACTGCATTACCTTTACTCCATTTTGTATGTGTCACTCTAGTGTGCTCTATATTTAACTGAGCATTTCATTGTCCAGGGCAGAGCTAGTGCCATGGAGAGCACAAGTTTTGGTTAGTGGTTGCTCTGTGTTTCTGCACATGTCTAACAGGAAACTTAAGGCTGCTTGACTACTTGACTTAGCCACAAACAACTTAAGAAATTTTTACAATTTTTGACTGAGTCAACATGTTAGTCCTGTGTTTGTATATGTGAATTAAAAACGAAAGTCGTGTATATTTATTTAGAGGTATATGACATTAGTTAAGCTGCTGCTTCACAGTGAATAAACCCTGATAAAACAACTTAAGGAAGAAATGAAGTGTTGACTCCTAGTCTAAGAGCTTCTAGTCTTTGTGGTGGAAAAAAAAAGAAGTGGTAGAGTTGGTTATATTTTCAGCATTGTAGGCAGAACACGGTAAGGGGATATAGAAAGTAGGCAGATACTAGATACTCACAAGGACTGGACCCTACTGATCTATTTATCACAGGGCACTTCCTAAAGTTTCTAGACTCTCTTAGAATGAATGGTGCTACATTCCAAGGACCGAGTCACATACACCTGCCATTCACATTCAGAAAAGATCAGTGAATTCTTACTTCTTGGAAGATCTAAAGCTAAAAGAAATTCACGTTTTCTTTTTTACATCCAGGAAAAAATTATTTCTAGAGATGACTTCAAAAGGTCAATTTTGACTACAGTATTTCAATTTTATTTAAAGCCATAAGTTTTAGTTTATGCTTTATGAAATACTGTATATTGTAATCAGCCTTTATTAAAGCATTAGTAAGGTGACATTTTATTAAAATGTTGGGTTTTATCTATTAAAACAAATAAAGATATGTGATATGAAATCCTATTTACAAGTGTACTTTGACAGAAAATCATAGAAAACTGTTTGAATATTACTTTTTTACTAAAATATTAAGTTTGTTAGTGTTAGTATGCAAAGAAAATATTAAAAGTTATTAGTTACATGCTAATATAACTGATAATAGCAAGTTTGAAATTATTTTTAATATTCCAGTTTTGTCTTGTTTCTAAGTATAATGGAACATGACTCATTAACGTGAGTTTGATCTCTAAGCACATTGGATGATATGTAAAGAATACTGTAACTTATATATGCTTCTATAAAAATTCATATTCATTGTCTAGGCTATTAGAACTTAAAAAAATGCAAGGGATAAGACTTGAAAGCCCTGTTTTGTTTCTGCAAAAGTCAATTTCATTATGACTTAGCAACTCAGAAAAATACTTTGAAAGGAAATTCATTTAGCAACATGAACTAAAGACCTCAATTTTCAAAGGTAAATAGAATGGCACACTGACAAATTTTCTGAATCTAATTCACTTATATTCTACATGGTGATGCTTGTTTTATGAAACATTTCAAGGGCCAAAAGCCTCTAGACAGCAGCAATATTTGTGTTTTTTCATCCAGTAAAATATTAAAATAAGGATGTTAAACAACCCCCAAAATGATTTTAGGAAGAAAGAATAGGTACATACATTTAATGATACCGTTAAAAGAATCCTAAAGAGCAAGATATGTTCTAATGTGTTTCTGAAATACAAAAACAAAATAAAAAACAGCTAATTCTTTTTGAATACTACTATTTGTAACCATAACAAAAGTATCACATTTGAATGAGGTTGCAGAGAAAGCTATGCTTTTAACTACTCAGGAGTTTCTAGATGGGAGAATTCAACTCAAAAGCATACTTTATCTTTTCCACTTTGTGTCATAACTTATTTGGCAAAAATCTCACTAACACTGTCATATACAGAGTGACATATGAAATAAATGTTTTGGATTAGAGTGAAAATTATGTCATGCTGTGATGAAAATAACACTCTTGAAAAACATGGGGCTCAAAATCAGCATTAATGAGTGATCCAACATGGTACATTCTAGCACTAAATTCACATAGCAATATACAAGTATTTCAGTTATAAATTATAAACAGAAAACATTCTGTATTCTAAAGTAATAATAAGAAAACAATTTTTAATGTCAAGTAGAAGATAAATATGCATTAGGATTGGAAAAAGTGATAAACATTTGATACTTTATCCAAAGAAATGATGATTATTTGATAAATTAATTAGGAAAGTATAAAATAAGTTACAATGCAAAAATATGTTAAAGCAGAATAATAGTGATGATCATGAAACCAGAAATTAAACAAAATATGAATTAAAATAGTCTCTGTTAGATTTTCTGACCCTGGAACATCACAAAGCTCTCTACAACTGGGCTAAGTCCTCAGCTGCTAGATCTTTATAACTGACTTGAAAGGAGAATTTATGCTAAGGTTATTTCCATTTTTGAAACAAAATGATGAAGAGCAATTACATGCAAAATTGTGCTTGGAATCATTATAGATTTTTTTAAAACTCCAGATTTACAATACCTGGATAGGCACTAGCAAACAATTTAATACTATTGTTTTGCTAAAAAAATATTATAACTATCTTTGAAATGTTTTCCCTTATTCCCACAGATCACTTCAAGTCTTACCCTTATCAGAGCAACTTATATAAAGATGCACAAATAGTCAATGAATCAGGAACAAATGAGGATGGACATCAGCAGCCTACTCCCCCACCCATCAAGGGTCAGAGAACCTCATAAACAGATAAGTGGCTCAGAGGTCTTAGCTCTAGCTAAGGTGATTGGGCAGTTTATGAGCGTCAATTTTCTTCATTTCTGTGCCCTGTGGTAGGTTGCCTATCCTCCATTGGAAGGCCCTCCACCCATGTGAATATGAGACGCACTAATTGGAATCAATGAGTTTTTTTAGAAGTAAGGAAAAAATGATGCTGGGAGGAGGATTGGGAGTGATGTTGGTCAAGAAAGAATTAGAGATGAAATGAATAAGAATATGTGGATATGATCAGTATTAACTGAATTTGTGAATGAAATTATCAAAGAATAAAATAATAAACTGTTCTGTTATAAATGTTTATGTTAGTCCTTTTCACCCATACGCACCATATGTTTACTTCTCTGCTTTTCTGATAAACACTGTGACCAAATGCAACTTCAAGAGCAAAAGTCTTTTTTAATTCTATGTTATAAGTAGATCGTTAAAGGAAGCCAAAGCAGGAGCTCAAGGCAAAAACCTGGGACAGAAACTGAAGCAGGGACAATGAAGTGATACAGTTTGTTTATTCTTCATGGAATTCTCAGAAACTTTGCTTACACAGTGAAGTACCACCTGACTGGCTTGGCACTGTCTACAAAAGCTGTGCTGTTTAGCATCAATCATTAATCACTAAGTGCCCCATGAACAACACTAAGTGCCCACAGTCCAATATGATAGTGGATTTCCTCAGCTACGATTTTCTCCTCCCATGAAACAATGTTTTGTATCAAGGTGGAAAGACTAGTAGCACATAGTAGCAATCAAGAATATTATCAATTGCTATTTTTGTCTTTGTAATGGATTATGATAGCTATTGCAAAGAATAATTTCTTTGTAAATATTTGACTTGTCAGGAATGGAAAAAGGTTTCCAACACCATCCCTTTTACATAACATGAACTGTTTTAGGGTTTCTGTGGTTGTGATAAAAAACCATGACAAAAGCAAATAAAGGCTCTGGGTCAAAGAGGCTTACTTCTGTTTACACTTCCACAGTACAGTCCATCTTTGAATGCAGGCTGGATCTCAGGCCACAACCTGAATGTAGGAACTGATTCAGAAGTCACCGAGGAACACTGCTTATAGGCATGATCCTTGAGTCCTCATGGATCACTTGACCTGCTTTTGTGTAAACTTCAGGACCAGGTAGCACCATCCTCAATATGCTGGACCCTCCTTGATCAACAAAATGGGCTGTGCCTTTATATTAGCCTTCCCTGGGCTCTCTTTGGAGACTTTGGCTCAGCCACATGATGCCTGGCCTCAACTTCTCTCCCAGTTCTTGGGGTATCTCTGGAACTGTGGCTGCATGGTTACTCAATGACCTCTCCTGGTCTGTCACAGGGCCAATACTCAGCTTCTCTCCATGACACCTTCATGTTTCAAAATTAGGACCAGATAGTTGATTCTTAGTCATTACCAAGTCCAGCTCCCAGCGTGAGGCTAAGACACTAATCTCTCTTGGTCACAGCTTATGTGTGCTAACCCTGAGGATATAAATCCCAAAAGATTTCACCACAATGATGCTGAGTTCTTCTTAATTACAACTTCTTCCTTGGCCCTAGATGAAGCTTGATTTTTCTCAGGGAAGCAAAGTTTTCACTGTAGTGGTTCTGGTATCAGGTAGTCATTCAGTGCTTTGGCCTCAACTGCTTTTAACTGCACATATATTTTACCCCTTCCCTCTCCTCCCAACAACACTTCTTTGCTTTGTCTCAAGTTCAAAGTCATGGCTTCTATTTACTTGTTTTTTTTTTTTTAATTTTATTTTTTTTATTAGTTCTAGTTAGGGAACAAGCTTATTTCAAGTCCCTTCTCCCTCTCCCTCCCCTCACCCCCAAACTTTCTCCCCCACCCCCAGCCCATCCCCCCAACCCCATCCACCCACTACTCCCCAGGCAGGGTAGGGCCCTCAACGGGAGCTCAGCAAAGTCCACCAAGTCTTCCTATGCTGATCCTGGGCCCTTCCCCATGTGTCCAGGGCCAGAGTGTAACCCTTCATATGGGATGGGCTCTCAAAGTCCCTTCTTGCACCAGGGAAAAATACTAATCCACTACCAGAGGCTCCCTGGAGTGCAGAGGCCTCCTTATTGACATCTATGTTCTGGGGTCTGGATCAGTCTTGTACAGGCCTCCTGGACAGCATCTGGGGTCGATGTGCTCTCCCTTGTTCAGGCCAACAGTTCCTGTGGGTTTCTCCATCCTAGTACAGACCCCTTTGTTCTTCATTCCTCCCTCTCTTCAACTAAATTCCCGATTTCGGCTCATTGTATATCTGTGGATGTCTGTCTCTGTTTCCATCAGCCACTGGGTGAGGGCTCTAGGATGGCATAAAGAGAAGTCATCAATCTCATTTTAGGGGGAGGGTTTTTAGGTTATCCTCTCCACCATTGCCTGGATTGTCAGATCGTGTCATCCTTGTAGGTCTCTGGAGATCTCCCTGGTTCCTGATCCCTTCTCGGGCCTACAGTGGCTCCCTCTGATATCGTTTCTCTCATCTTGCTCTCTTTCCTCTATTCTTCCCCCAACTCAATGTTTCTGCCCCTCCATTTCCTCTCCTCTTCTCCTCTTCTCTTGCTCTTATTGTAGCAGCTCCTTCCCCCCCCACCCTCATGCCCCCAATTAGTTCGGGAGTTCATGCCATTTCCATTCCTGGGGACCATTTAACCCTTAGAGTCCTTCATGTTTCCTAGTTTCTTTGGTGAAGAGCATTATATACTGGTAGTCTTTTGTTCTATGTCTAAAATTCATATATCAGTGAGTACATACCTTGCTTGTCTTTTTGTGACTGGGTTACCTCACTCAGGATGGTTTCCTCTAGTTCCATCCATTTGCCTGCGAATTTCAAGATTCCATTGCTTTTTTCTGCTGAGTAGTACTCCATTGTATAAATGTACCACATTTTCTCAATCCATTCTTCAATAGAGGGGCATCTAGGTTGTTTCCAGGTTCTGGCTATTACAAACAATGCTGCTATGAACATGGTTGAACATATGTCCTTGTTGTAAGTACATGCCCTATTTGGGTATATACCCAAGAGAGGAATGGCTGGATCTTGAGGTACACTGATTCCCATTTTTCTGAGCAACCGCCATACTGATTTCCAGAGTGGTCTTACAAGATCGCACTCCCACCAGCAATGGAGGAGTGTTCCTTTTTCTCCACATCCTCTCCAGCATAGATTGTCATTGGTGTTTTTTATTTTAGCCATTCTGACAGGCGTGAGATGGTATCTCAGAGTTGTTTTGAGTTGCATTTCTCTGATGGCCAATGATTTTGAGCACTTTTTTAAGTGTCTTTCAGCCATTTCAGATTCCTCTGTTGAGAATTCCCTATTTAGTTCTGCACCCCACTTTTTAATTTCGTTGTTTGGTGTTTTGGTGGCTAGCTTCTTGAGCTCCTTATATATTTTGGAAATCAGTCCTCTGTCAGATGTGGGATCGGTGAAGATCTTTTCCCATTCTGTGGGTGGTCTGTTTCCTTTGCCTTGCAGAAGCTTCTCAGTTTCAGGAGGTCCCATTTATTAATTGCAGACCTCAATGTCTGTGCTTCTGGCGTAATGTTCAGGAAGTGGTCTCCTGTGCCAATTTGTTCAAGGGTAGTTCCCACTTTCTCTTCTAGAAGATTCAGTGTGACTGGATTTATGCTGAGATCTTTGATCCATTTGCACTTAAGTTTTGTGCATGGTGACAGGTATGGATCTATCTGTAATTTTCTGCATGTCCGAATCCAATTGTACCAGCACCATTTGTTGAAGATGCTGTCTTTTTTCCATTGTATAGATTTAGCACCTTTGTCAAAAATAAGGTATCCATAGGTGCGTGGGTCGATATCAGGGTTTTCAATTCGATTCCATTGGTCTATCAGTCTATTTTTGTGCCAATACCAAGCTGTTTTCAGAACTATGGCTCTATAGTAGAGCTTGAAGTCGGGGATGGTGATGCCTCCAGAAGATCCTTTATTGTAAAGAGTTGTTTTGGCTATCCTGGGCTTTTTATTTTTCCATATAAAGTTGAGTATTGTTCTTTCAATGTCTGTGAAAAACTGTGTTGGGATTTTGATGGGGATTGCATTGAATCTGTAGATTGCTTTTGGCAGGATTGCCATTTTTACTATGTTAATTCTACCTATCCAAGAGCATGGGAGATCTTTCCATTTTCTGGTATCTTCTTTAATTTCTTTCTTTAAAGTCTCAAAGTTCTTATTGTACAGGTCTTTCACTTTTTTGGTTAGTGTTACCCCCAGGTATTTTATGTTGCTTGTGGATATTGTGAAAGGTGATGTTTCCCTGATTTCTTTCTCATTGGATTTATCATCTGTATATAGTAGGGCTACTGATTTTTTTGAGTTAATTTTGTATCCTGCTACCTTGCTGAAGGTGTTTATCAGCCGTAGGAGTTCCCTGGTAGAGTTTTTCGGGTCACTAATGTAGACTATCATGTCGTCTGCAAATAGTGAAAGTTTTACTTCATCCTTTCCAATTTGTATCCCTTTGATCCCCTTTTCTTGTCTTATTGCTATAGCCAGAACTTCAAGTACAATATTGAAGAGATATGGAGAGAGTGGACAGCCTTGTCTTGTTCCTGATTTTAGAGGAAACGCTTTGAGTTTCTCTCCATTTACTTTGATGTTGGCTATTGGTTTGGTATATATTGCCTTGATCATGTTTAGATATGTTCCTGTTATTCCTGTTCTCTCCAAGATCTTTATCATGAAGGGATGTTGGATTTTGTCAAAGGCTTTTTCAGCATCTAGTGAGATGATCATGTGGTTTTTCTTTTTAAGTTTGTTTATATAGTGGATTACATTGATGGATTTTCGTATGTTGAACCATCCTTGCATCCCTGGGATAAAGCCTACTTGATCATGGTGGATGATTTTTCTGATATGTTCTTGTATTCGGTTGGCCAATATTTTATTGAGTATTTTAGCATCGATGTTCATGAGGGATATCGGTCTGTAGTTCTCTTTCTTAGTCATATCTTTGTGAGGCTTGGGTATCAAAGTGATTGTAGCCTCATAGAAAGAGTTTGGCAATATCCCATCTGCTTCTATTGTGTGGAACAGTTTGAGGAGTACTGGAATTAGCTCTTGTTTGAATTTCTGGTAGAATTCTGCAGTGAAGCCATCTGGCCCTGGGCTTTTTTTGGTTGGGAGGCTTTTGATTACTGCTTCTATCTCATTAGGGGTTATAGTTCGATTTAAACTGTCTATCTGATCTTGATTTAATTTTGGTAAGTGATATTTATCCAGAAAGTTGTCCATTTCCTTTAGGTTTTCCAATTTTGTGGAATACAGGTTTTCAAAGTATGACCTAAAGATTCTCTGGATTTCCTCAGTGTCCGTTGTTATGTCTCCCTTTTCATTTCTGATTTTGTTAATTAGCATGCTCTCTCTCTGCCTTTTGGTTAGTTTGGCTAGAGGCTTGTCTATCTTGTTGATCTTCTCAAAGAACCAACTCTTTGTTTCATTGATTCTTTGTACTGTTTTCCTAGTTTCTACTTTGTTGATTTCGGCTCTCAGGTTGATTATTTCCTGGCGTCTACTCCTCCTTGGTGAGTTTGCTTCCTCTTGCTCTAAAGCTTTCAGTTGTTCTGTCAATTCTCTAATGTGACTTTCCTCCAGTTTCTTCATGTGAGCACTTAGTGCTATGAACTTCCCTCTTAGCACTGCTTTCAGGGTGTCCCATAAGTTCGGGTATGTTGTGTCTACATTCTCATTAAATTCTAGAAAGTCTTTGATTTCTTTTTTTATTTCTTCCTCAACCAAGGAATGGTGCAATTGGGAGTTATTCATTTTCCACGTAAATGTAGGTTTTCTGCAATTCGTATTGCTGTTGAATTCTAGCTTTAATGCATGGTGGTCTGATAAGATACAGGGGGTTATTTCAATACTTTTGTACCTGTGGAGGTTTGCTTTGCTGCCAACTATGTGGTCAATTTTTGAGAAGGTTCCATGTGGCGCTGAGAAGAAGGTATATTCTTTTGTGTTTGGATGGAATGTTCTATAGATATCTGTTAAACCCAGTTGTGTCATAACTTCTTTCAGATCCTTTGTTTCTTTGTTAAGTTTCTGTCTAGTAGTTCTGTCCAGTGGTATAAGGGGGGTGTTGAAGTCTCCTACTATAAGTGTGTGTGGTTTTATGTGTGGTTTGAGCTTTAGTAATGTTTCTTTTACAAAAGTGGATGCTTTTGTATTAGGGGCATAGATGTTCAGGATTGAGACTTCGTCTTGATGGACTTTTCCTGTGATGAGTATGAAATGCCCTTCTTTATCTCTTTTGATTGCTTTCAGTTTAAAGTCTAATTTGTTAGATATTAGTATTGCTACCCCAGCTTGTTTCTTGAGCCCATTTGATTGGAAAATCTTTTCCCATCCTTTTACTCTGAGGTATCGCCTGTCTTTGAATTTGAGGTGTGTTTCTTGTAAACAGCAGAAGGATGGATTCTGTCTTCGTATCCATTCTGTTAGCCTGTATCTTTTTATGGGTAAGTTAAGACCATTGACATTCAGGGATATTAACGTCCATTGTTCATTGGTTCTTCTTGGTTTTGGATTTATTGTTGGTGGTATCATTGCGTGTGGATTTTGCCCTTCTGTTTCTTTTTGTGTTTGGTGAAATTCGATTAACTACTGACAGTGTTTTTGTGAGTGTAGTTATGTTCGTTGGGTTGGAGTTTTCCTTCCAGAGCCTTCTGTAGTGCTGGATTTGTTGATATGTATTGTTTAAATCTGTTTTTGTCGTGGAATATCTTGTTTTCTCCATCTATAGTGATTGAAAGTTTTGCTGGGTACAGTAGTCTGGGTTGACATCCATGCTCCCTTAGTGCTTGTAGGGTATCTATCCAAGACCTTCTGGCTTTCAGAGTTTCCATTGAGAAGTCGGGTGTGATTCTGATTGGTTTGCCTTTATATGTTACTTGGCCTTTTTCCTTTGCTGCTCTTAATATTTTCTCTTTATTCTGTAGATTTGGTGTTTTGATTATTATGTGTCGGGGCGACTTCTTTTTGTGGTCCAGTCTGTTTGGTGTCCTGTAAGCTTCTTGTACTTTCATAGGCATATCCTTCTGTAGGTTGGGGAAGTTTTCTTCTATGATTTTGTTGAATATGTTTTCTGTACCTTTGAGCAGTATTTCTTCACCTTCTTCTACACCTATTATTCTTAGGTTTGGCCTTTTTACGGTGTCCCATATTTCCTGGATATTTTGTGTTAGGGTTTTGTTGGACTTGAGGTTCTCTTTGGTGGATGAATGTATATCCTCTAGCGAGTCTTCAGTGGCTGAGATTCTCTCTTCCATCTCTTGAATCCTGTTGGATACACTTACATCTTTAGTTCCTGATCGTTTATCCAACCTTTCCATTTCCAACATGGTCTCATTCTGTGTTTTCTTTATTGTGTGTATTTCAGCTTTCATGTTTTGAACTATTTCAAGAGCTTCCTTCACTTGCTTGGATGTTTTTTCTTGGCTTTCTTTGGATTCTTTAAGAGATTTATTTATTTCTTGAATTTTTTGGTTTGTCTTTTCCTCCAATTCATTTAATTTTTTGTTTGTTTTCTCTTCTATTTCTTTAAGGGATTTTCTTGTTTCCTCTTTAAAGGTCTCTATCAACTTGCTGAGATAATTTTTGAGGTCCATCTCATCTTCATGCTCTGTGTTGGGCTTTTCAGCTCTTGCCGGAGTGGAGTCCCTAGGTTCTGGTGGTGTCATGTTGGTCTTTGTGTTGTTGAGTGAAATCTTATTCTGTCTTCTCCCCATATCCTTTTAGTGGGTGCGGGTGGGTTCTCTCTATCTCCTCTTGTGGCCCAGTGGTGTGTGGGGGCTAGGAATTCGATGTCCACAACTCTAGATGATCTCGACGCTCCTGGTGGTCTCCTCGCTAATTCCTAGTTTCTTGGTTGTCCGGAGGAATGGAAGAGTGGGGTGCTACCAGATTTGGGGCACAGGGAGCTCCTCCCTGCCTGGGCTTGTCTGGCCGGCAGGCTCAGGAGGGGGTGGTGGGATGGGGGTGGTGGGGTGTTCTGGCCTGGAGTCGGGAGCGGGCAGGAGCTCACTCACCTAGTTCCAGGTCAGTCTGCGGCGGCGGAATGTAAGAATGGGGTGCTAGCAGATTGGTGGGGCAGGGGGCTCCTCCCTCTCTGGGCGTGTCTGGCCCAAGCCGGCAGGCTCAGGAGGGGGTGGTGGGATGGGGGTGGTGGGGTGTTCTGGCCTGGAGTCGGGAGCGGGCAGGAGCTCACTCACCTAGTTCCAGGTCAGTCTGCGGCGGCGGAATGTAAGAATGGGGTGCTAGCAGATTGGTGGGGCAGGGGGCTCCTCCCTCTCTGGGCGTGTCTGGCCCAAGCCGGCAGGCTCAGGCGGGGGTGGTGGGATGGGGGTGGTGGGGTGTTCTGGTCTGGGGTCGGGAGCGGGCAGGAGCTCACTCACCTAGCTCCAGGTCAGTCTGCGGTGGCGGAATGTAAGAATGGGGTGCTAGCGGATTGGTGGGGCAGGGGGCTCCTCCCTCTCTGGGCGTGTCTCTCTATTTACTTGTTTTACACGTGTGTGTGCAATAGATATATATTATTCTATATGGTATGTGTTCATATATTTATAATACAACCTTCTAAGTCTATATAATTTTATTTGTGTGTATATGATTTCAAGGAAGAGCTATATCCATCAAGTCTCATCAACTTGGTTCCCTAAAAAAGGATGGAATGATGACAACACCAATAGATATGATAACATAGATAAGCTGAATTTCATAAAATCCTAACTTAAGACAGACACAGAATCACAGATTTTTTATGGAAAAGGTGTGTTCCTCTAATTGAGCCTTTAAGGAAATCTCAAACTTTTTTTCTGAACTTCATAAGCAAGTCCTCACCATTTTCACCAATCTCAGCATTATCTTTTAAATTCTCATCATGGCTCATTATGTTCTGAACACAAAATGGCTCTTCTAGCTCAGAATTCCGGAGTCAATCCACAAACCTCTCCCAAACAAGGCTAGGTCTATTGCATCAATACCTCATGAGCCTGTTTTCGAATTCTGCCTTAGTTAGGGTTTCTACTGTTGTGATGAAATGCCATGTTCAAAATTAAGAGGGGTCGAGAGGATTGCTTCAGATTATACTCCTCTGTCCATCATTGAAGAAAGTCAGGGTGGGAACTCAAGATAGGAATTTAAGCAGAAGCTATGGAATAACACTGCTTACTGTATTGCTACTCATGCTTCTCAACTTGCTTTCTTCTACAACTGCAGATGACCTAAGGGTGGTACTACCCACACTTAGGTATTTGTTGACCCTCCCATATCAACTTTAAATTTTAAGAAATGCACTATAGACATGGACCCTGTGATTGTGTTAGTGGCTTTTAAGTGCAATAAATTACCATTTAGGTGTCTTTATCTGCTTTCCATGATATTCTCTGCATCTTTGGACTGAAAGAAGCATATATAAGCAAAGATTTAGTCAAATGAAGTTCCTGTTTCCCGCCTTAAACCTGGTAATAGAATTTTGTTTTATAATTTTAGTTATAACTTAGAAAGTTTGCATCTTAAAGTTACATAATGAATAAGAAACATAACCAGCATATGCCTTGTAGCTGTATCTCTCCTCTTTTCTAACAGCATTGGTTTAGACAACTATAAATAATGAAAACCTATGCTGTGTAATGTTTCCGAATAGAAGGAAACAGAAAACTATTCTGCCCATCATGATTGGCAGCAAAGCTAGAGCTTTAAGTTGGAATAAAAATAGAATTCAATGAAAGCTAGCTTTGTAGAAGACATGAGTTATATAGTCCCAACTATTGGTATTAGAAAGAACAAGAGATACTTTTTTTTTTTTACTAAAGTACTTATTACTAAAAATAAAAAATAAAAACCATGTACTTATATTATTTCCATGGAACTCTTAATTGTGAATGATCATAAATAACTGCACTTGATGGAAATCATGGTGGATCTTTGGAAATCTGGAGGACAATGTACCCCATTCTAACTACAAAAAAAATAAATAAATAAAAACAGGCTAAACATACCTTTGCTTTCCTATGTTAAATCTTCATTGGTCTTTTCATGAAAACAAGAACTTCATTTATCCACATTAATTTTGGTCTTGTTTAAAATGCATCATGAAAAAATGTCTCATTATGAACATCTTCAAGAAAAAGAGATTTAGACAGGCTGTGGAGCAGATTGGGAGTCCAAAAACTGTGAAGACATAATCGAATGGGGGGGGGGTGTGAGTGAAGTAAGAAGCAAGAAAGAAATGCTAAGCAAAAGGCACACGTGAATAACACTAATACCATAACATTGTAGGGTTTTATATAATTTGATAGAATTAAGATGAAGAAATCTTTGGAGAAGGAATCTAGGATATTTTGGGGTTTTTTTTCTCATGGATTTTATAAAATTCACCAGACTCTGCATCTAGAAACCTGATAAACAAACAATAATAAATGATTTATGCATTTTATACAAAATTAATATTTAATCCATATTGATAAAATTATGTTACAATAATTAAATTATGAAAGATTAAAGTTATTCACCATTTTTATCTAAGAAATATAACATGTCAAACTGTTCCTTGAACTTATTTATAGATTTCTTTCTGTAGGTTGCAATTTATTACTTCCTATATACTTAATTGTTATGCTACACATAAAGTTTATTCATAAACACTAAGAGAATTTTAATAGTTATTTTTTAATTAGGGTGATCATTTTCAATTAGCCTCATGTCTAAGCTTTTAAATAAAATATACCTTCAGATACCCCCTGTCAGACCTACATTGAATAGACTACTGCCAGGCAGCTATCATTTCCCTTTATATTTAAATTTCAAAATTTTTCATTACCTTTCCCTTTCCTTTTGTGTACTTTAGAATTTCTGTCTGCAAACCTACAGCTGTAAGCTGGGGAAAGAAAGGCTTAATAACTTGTTTTGGAGATACTCCCTCAGTTAAACTTCCTTTTAGCTCATCAGTTTGTCAGATCAGAGGCCTATCTTTTGTGAGAGCTCCTCTGAACTGAGCTGACAGGGTTAGGCCAGGGTTGGCTGTCTGATAAATCAAACTGAAAGACTACTTCAAGCACTCTAGTGGAAAGGACTGGGGATTAGCACAGATGGCATTATCTGTGAGTTGACATTGATAAAAAACATATTTGTTAGAGTTAGCTTGCAAGATTTTCCCCCAACTCTTCAAGTCCCCATCCTACCAAATGACATTCAGATTAATTAGAAACTTAAAAAAGAAAGCGTCTCATAATCCATTTATCTACCAAGTGGCAAGATTCAAAAATTAAATCTTGATGGTCTTCAATAAAGAAGCTTAGCAAAGATTAAGGGTTATCAATCTTTCTGTAAGCTATGAAAATGGAGTGACCTTAATGGGATTGCAGGGAGAGATGCTGGCACACAGGATACATACACATTTTATTACAGATGCATACATATAGCAATGCTAGTTAAATATAGATATTTATTTACAAACCATGATTCTTACAATGAAAAACATAATGTGTATTCTATCAAAACTGAAGTATATTAAAAATTATATATGCATTTTTTTAATTAAGGTAGAAAAATTTCTGTGTTAGAGGCTACTAAATAAGTAAAGTAAGGAGAAAGTTGATGCTTATATATGGAAATTTAACAAAATAAACAACATATTAGTGACTGAGGATGCTGAATATTATTGAAATGTTTCCCATAATACATCAAAAGATTATATGGGTGAGAAAAATGTGGGTGGTATGTAAAATCAATTTTAAAAATTAAAAAACCAAACATATCTAAGGGATACTAATAAAATAAAACATGAAATAACTATACATCAAGGCTAACACATCAAAATAGAACAAAACAAACAGAAAGAAAACAGCTCAGGAAAAGGCACAAACAAACAGATCTAAACAGAAAATTCTCAGAAGTAACTCAAATAGCTGAGAAACACTTAAAGCAAGGTTAAGGATCCTTAGTCATCAGGGAAATGTAATTCAAAACTGGTTTAAGATTTCATTTTATACTTTTCAAAATGGCTAATACTAATAACACAAGTAACTCATCTTGCTGATGCTTGCAAAGATATGGAGTAAGGGGAAAACTGATCTATTGCTGGTGGCAGTGCTAATTTATTGAGGCATCATAGGAATCAGTGTGGTGTTTCCTTAGGAAGATGGGAAATGATCAACCTGAAGATCCTGCTATGTGATTCTCCTGCTTATACCTCCTGCCTAGCCACTGGCCATTTAGCTTTTTATTAAACCAATCACAGTGATGTATCTTCACACAGTGTAATCAAATATCTCACAACACTTCTCTTTGATGTTATATTATCAAGGTGAATCATATATTAGTAGTAGGATTTTCTAATGATAGCTAGGTTACTAGATAAAGAAGATACAGTATCACAGCTTCAAAACTGGCTTCATCCATAGGAATTCTGGGAAATAGCTTCATGGAGTCTGATAATCAAGGGAGTCTTTCATTGGTTTATATAAACACGCCTTTCTAGACAATCCCAGCATCCTTCCTTTAATTGAAAGCTTCATATGACTGTTTCTACATTTTCTTCAAATATGAATCAGTTGATCCTCAGTGACTTTTACGATAATAGTATGGCACTGATTATACAGGGATTGTTAAAGTCATAGTGTCCTCTCCATGGGGAATAACATCTATCTCGCCAGGGGATTGTATAGCACAGCTTCTGATTTTACCCAGTTTACATGCAAACTTCCCAGCCAGAGATGTAGAAAGAGGAGAGAGAGAGTTTGGGTCTTCTGGTTTGGACATAGCCTATGTGGCCCTAGATTTAGAACAACACCCATTATTGGAGCTAATAGTGGATGGAAAGAAGATAGTGGGTCTCTTAGATATTGGAGCAGATAAAAGCGTCATTGCAAACAAGGATTGGCCTTCTGCTTGGCCTGTTCAAGAATCCTCTCAGACTTTACAAGACTATAAATAAACAGATGCAAGTCATGGGGCCTGTGCAGCGCAGTTTACCGTTGCTGTCAGCCCTACCCAAGGATTGGCTCATTATTGCAGTGGATATGAAAGACTGTTTTTTCTCTATACCATTATGTGTGCAGGATAGTGTTAGGTTTGCTTTTACTTTACCTTCTATTAATCATGAAGAACCCGATTTGCGATATGAGTGGGTGGTTTTACCCCAGGGTGTAGCCAATAGCCCCACTATGTGTCAGCTTTTTGTGTACCATGCTATTGCTCCTATTAGAGAGAAATACCCTGCTGTGAGGTGTGTCCACTATATGGGTGACATTCTGTTAACTAGTAAGGAGTTGAAATTGCTGCACTTAGCATATGGAGATTTGGTAAAGACCTTGGAGAGGAAGGGATTATACATAGCCCCAGAAAAGGTCCAGCAGGGTAGTGTTATTAACTATTTAGGAGCTAAGATAAAGATTGTGTTGTGCTGCAAAAAATAACACTTAGATTAGATACATTACAAACTTTAAATGATTTTGAAAAATTATTAGGTGATATAAATTGGATTCGGCCATTTTTGAAATTGTCTAGTCAGGAGTTGAGACCATTGTATGATATAGTAATTGGTAATTCTGATTTAAATTCCCCTCGGATGCTGACTGATGAAGCACGATTGGCATTGCAAAAGGTGGGACGAAGATTGAGTACAGCGTCCTCGATGCCATGCATCCCTAATCAACACATTTGGCTGTGCATATTGGCAACCGCTTGTCAGCCCACAGGAGTGCTATGGCAAGGGGCACCACTGTTATGGACCCAGAAGTTCAGTAAATAAATCAGTAGAACATTATCCTACCGGGGTGGGTAATCTTGCTTTAATGGGGATTCAACAATATTTGCAATATTTTGGATATCAACCTGATGTGCTTATTACTCCTTATTCTGCTGTTCAGATAAAAGTTTTGGTTGCCTCTTTAGATGAATGGGCTATTTTAAAATGCAGCTTTAATGGAGATATAGATAATCATTATTCCTAAACACCCTATTTTAATATTTTTAAAAGAACATCCAGAAATTTTTCTAAAAGTGACCGGAAGAGAACCCATTAAGGGTGCTGTAACCATCTTATGGTTCCAAGACTGGGTGTGGTGCTTATGTAATTGGAGAGAATGCCCAGTTGTTTGTCAATTCATGCTGGGGTCATCTCAAATTGTTGAATTTCAGATAGTCCATGAAGTGTTTAGGAAAGTCCCTGAGGCCTTTAATTTAATTTCAGATTCCAATTATGTTGTTAATTTGGTGAAAGATTTGGAAGTTGCTGGGAAGGTGAAGGTAAATATCCCTATTCAGCCATATATAATACCGCAGCAGGAGTTGATTTGGAGGCGTTTATAGCCCTTTTATATTCAAAATATTAGGGCACCAGTTAGTGAGAAGAATAATTTAGTGGATAAATGTACCCAAATGCACTTTATTTTTACATCCCTTCTGCTTGATAGAGCTCAACAATTTCATTCTCAATTTCATGTAAATTCAAAAACCTTACAACATCGCTTTGGGATAACGTGAGTGGCCGCTCGAGATATTGTTAAAGCCTGCAAAAATTGTGTAATATATTTGCATCCACCCACTTGGGGAGTGAATCCTAAAGGATTGGCCCCACTTAGAATATGGCAAATGGATATTACTCATATTCCCAAATTTGGCTCATTAAAATATGTACATGGATCTGTAGATACTTGTTCAGGAGTGACACATGCTACCCCCTTAAGTGGTGAAAAGGCAAAAAATGTAATTGCCCATTGTCTAGAGGCTTGGGCTGCTTGGGGTATGCCACAAGAATTGAAGACTGATAATGGACCTGTGTATACTGCTGTGTCCTTCTCTGCATTTTGTAGACAAATGCACGTAGATCTGAGACATGGCCTTCCTTACAGTCCACAAGGTCAAGGCATCGTTAAGCGTGCTCATTGAACTTTAAAAGAATGGTTGATAAAACGAAAAGGGGGAATAGGTCAAGGCCGTACCCCTAAAGAGAGACTATCCTTAACTCTTAATTTTTTTCAATTGGATGTGGATGGCCATTCAGCCGCTGATCGCCATCACAGTGTTCTCCCCGTTGACAAAGGATTTGTCAAATGGAAGGATGTCATTTCTGGCCTATGGAAGGGTCCTGACCCTGAGTTATCATGGGCAACAGGGTCTGTTTGTGTTTACCCACAGGATCATCAAGAACCTCTGTGGGTTCCTGAAAGATTGACCAGACGAGTCCCTGCTCCCGAAGATGGCGAGGCCCAAAGGCAGGTTGATTCACCTGGTGCTGATGATGGTGATGCTGATAGGCAAGATGGCAGTGGATCAGCGCTGGGGAATCCTGTCAGTGTTCCCAAAGCCCATGCCGATTAGGCATTTGGCTCAAGTTTTTCCTAGGTTGTTTTAGTAGCAATTTAAGCTTGAATTTACCTTATTTGCCTTTAGATAAAGATATTAGTCCAAAAGAAGGTATTGTTAGTTTTAGGCTAGGTGGGAATTTATCTATAATGAAACAGATCCTGGATATAATTGGACTTATCAAAATCCCAATCAACATGGAGCTTCTAATCCTTTTGATCATTGGCTGCTTTGTGGTGTTAATGGTAGCTGCACTGCTCTTTCCCCTTTAGCTATGATTAATGGAGGAGGGGCGGGAAACACCTCCTTTCAATGGAATACATCAAGTCTGTTTGAGAGCACGGTTAAGCTGGTTGCTCCGGGAAGGAATCTGTCTTTTGCCCCCACTCCTGTGTGTGTCTGGCCTCCTTTTGTGTTTATGATAAGTGATAGCACCTCTGCTTAATGAAGGAAGTTAAATTGCACATCCCATGTATGTTTTTATTCCCTATGCTGGGGTGGAAGTGAATTTCCTTTAGCCCTGGTAACCAGGATGCCCAGGTATGTTCCTGTTCCAGTAGAAAGTCCAAGTGCCATGACCATTTTTAGACAGAAGAGAGATTATGTCTAAACAGCTTTCTCAGTATCTTTTAGGTAATTGGTCTGTCAACTTCGACAAATTGATGCAGAACCTGAGGCTCTCTATTGTGAATGTGAATTCCACCTGGGTCGATGTCTCTGTTGCAGAAGGACTGTCTGCATGGATCACTCAAGCCATGAATCATCTGAAAGAGTGGGCGGGAATGGGTGGCCTGGGAGGAATGCTTATCCTAGTTAGTTTCATAGCCTTATGGTGTATCTGCAGGATGAGGGTCACACAGCAGAGAAGTAATGCCATGATTGCACAAGCCTTCAAGGCCCTGGAGGCAGGGCAGTCACCTCAGGCTTGGCTAACAGTACTAAGGAGCCAAGCAGTCATCCCACTCAGGATGGGAGACGAAGTACTGCACTTGAAGTCAGCGTTCCGAGGCTTCATGAAGGGCATGTCTGATTGCATATGGGTTGGTATCGTACTCACATCTCTGAGAAAAGATACCAGACAGGTGTGGCACCTGCTCAGCTGATAACTGGGCGTGGGGTCATTACAAAGTCCCTTGATTTCAGGGATCAGACCTCTACCTTTGCCTGTTGTGTTATTTCTAAATAAAAAACGGGGAACTGTGGGGAGCCACAGCCCCAATATGGCACCTGGCAGGATGCCAGGGAGACCGAGCTTAGCTGTAAACAAGCCTTATTTGGAAGCGCTTAGTGGATCTGGTGTGCCTCCTCCTTCTGTGACCTATCCAGGATCGCCAGGTGGCGTGAGCTAATTGGGTAATGAGATTGCATTTAAGGGCTTGCCGGGGTGCTGGGAGATGTAGAAGCTGATGTACAAGGTTTCTGAATAAACTTCTTGAAGAAGAGTCATAGTCACGTTTCTCTTGCTGATCGAGATAGGCATGACAAATTGTAAGAGCCAATGATAGGAAGGAAGGAGAGTTGTGAAACACTGACCTCTGGATGTGACACACCAATTACACTTGCATAACATCTGTGTAAGATCTAGCCACTCAGTTTCCCAGCATTGATGAAGGAGAATATTTGATTCCCAAGTTGTTTAACAATTGATTTTTAATGGCTGATGTGGAAATGGATCTACTTTTCTTAAGTGTTGTAGATGCTGGTAGATTGTCCAGAACCCAGCAAATGGTCCTATACCCCTGAGGATGCAAACAACCTTATTTAAACTCAGTGGTTTATATGGAGATAGAAAGACATGAAAATAAGTTCATGATTTGTTTCCAAGAAGCAGCATTCCAGAAGGGCTGGGAGAGGGAAGAGAGGGGAATAGGATCAAAATGCATTGGCGACATATATGTAATTATCAAAGAATATATGAATTATGAAATAAACAGAAAACCAATATATAAACACAAAGTACTTCCTAGTTAGTGAATCATTATTCAAGCCATACTGGAGGAACAACTCTACATTACCAAAAATGTGTTTGGTAACTTACAAGTATATTCAATACTGCTCTTATTCAATTATCTTTACATTTATCTCCTTAGCTTCTCAGCATGTTTCTAGATCTTGTGACCATGAGCTAAAAGTACCTTACACTATATGATCAAAGTTAAATGTCTTAATTATTCATATAATTGAAAATAAGAGACTAATACAAAGTGAAGAATATAAGTTTATTTGGGGCTACAGTTCTAGAAGAATAGGGGTCCTTAACCATCATCATTAACGGTTCTGGAGCAGTTGCTGAAAGCTCAGTTCCTGATTCAAAAACAGGAGAAAGGGAGAACACACACATTGGTGATGGTTGGAGGCATTTCAAGCCTCAAGGCTCAAACCTGAGCATACCTTACCCATAAGACCACACTTGCTAATTCTTCCAAAGAATTCCACCAAGTGGGGATCAAGTTTTGAAGCATATGAGCCTGGAGGGCATATTGTCATCCAAACAACTGTAAAAGTGCAGACCTGGCTCTGATTAAACATTACTACAAATTTGTGCATGGGATAAGTCCTAATTTTCTTCTACTTGTAAAACATTAAACACTTTTTTTTCTTCCTGGGGTGAGGGGAGAATTATATTACAGTGTTTTCTCCAACCTCACAGTTTAGTATAAAGTTGAATAGAGTATAATTTTTTGCAGATATTTTTATTTGAATTAGAAACAAGATTGTTTTACATGTCAATCCCAGTTCCCTCTCCCTCCTGTCCTCTCCTACTCCCCCAACTAAAACCCTATCTATCACATATCCCTTCTGCTCCCACTGGATGGTGAAGATTTACATAGTGTGTCATCAGAGTCTATCATATCCTTTGGGATAGGGACTATGCCCACCCCTGTGTGTCTTGGCTCAGGGAGAATTCATCTATGTGGAATGGGCTCCCAAAGTCCACACCTATGCTAGGGATAAGGAATGAACTACTACAGGAGGTCCCATAGATTTCCGGGGTTTCCTCACTGAAACCCATGTTCCTGGGGTCTGGATAAGTCCCATGCTGGTATCCCAGCTATCAGTCTGGGGAGCAAGAGTTCCCCGATGTTCTGGTCAGCTGTTTCTGTGGGTTTCACCAGCCTGGTCTGGACCCCTTTGCTCTTCACTCATCCTTCTCTGCATCTGGATTCCAGTTCAGTTCAGTGATTAGTTGTGGGTGTCTGCTTCTACTTCCACCAGCTGCTGGATGAGGGCTATCGGGTGGCATATAAGTCAGGCATCAATCTCATTATTAGGGGAGGGCATTTAAGGTAGCCTCACCTTAGCTGGTGTCATCTTTGCAGATCTCCAGACATTTCCCTAGTGCCTGATTTCTCTGTAAACCTAAAATGTCTCCCTCTGTTATGGTATCTCCATTCTTGTTATCTTCTATTCTTTCCCTGACTTAATTTTTAAGCACAGGTTTTTAGCCTTTTGTAATGAAGAAAACATGAAAAAATTTTATGAGTAAAATACTATTTACTATTTGGTTGTTTTGTGAACTTGTATGCAATCTTCTCCATTCTGTAATCATTTATGTGCAAAGCTGTGTCCCCTTTCTCATATGACACCAGAAAAAATAGTTTCAGTAGCTCTAAATAATCGATTTAATAGAGTGTTTCCATTTGATTAGCCTCTTGCTATTCCAAAATAAAATACATTAAGCACAACTTTTTCTGCTCTGGAGACAAAACACATCTAGAACTTTAGAAGTAGTTGGTAGACCGAGTTAGATAGGACTCAGCAAACTTACTACAAAGGGACAGTGAGCAGATCTCTTTGGGTTTGAGCACCCTATAGTCTGTTTCACAGCTACATATGAATGTTTCCCAATCATAGAAAATATGAAAACAATTCATTTTGATTCTCTGCTAATAAATCTACATTCTGAATAAAATTTTATAGACATAAAAACTTACATTAACTATATTTATTATAACATTTTAATCTTATAACCTTTTGCACTAAAACTGTTAATATTTGAGCTAGAGAGTAGGGGCTGTTTAATAGCACTGCCTGAGGACTCATTTTCACTTCTCAGCACCAATAGTGTGAGTGTAAAGTGCCAAAGGAGAGACACAATAAAACATTCCTATCCAGTTGAAACACCTATGAACCAGGACAAAAACTAGCATGTTGTGATATCTGCAAAGAGCAGTAAGTTGCACTCACATGTATCTAGCAAACAGCAAATTGCTACTTTGACTTAGGGTCCTCTCCACATGAAGAGAAAGCAAAACTGATACTAAAGTTTAGCTAGCTTCGCAACACAATTGAGGTCTTGGACAATAGAAACACATTTGCTACAGCCATTTTGCTAGAGACAAGCTTAATTCTTTACAGCACCATTCTTCAAACTTAAATGTTAGATGGAAAGCTGATCAAAATATTCCAGAATATTTGACCATTTTCTTGAAACATCACAAGAGATTTGGAAATAAAATGTCTCCGGGGATGTGCTCATTAATAACTTGATGAGTGATGACCAAATCTCATTTTCATTCTGTTCTTTTTGGAGTAACATAACTTCATTCATTAAACATCAATTAAACTCTCATGATTTATCTGAAAATACATGTTAAGAAAGAAGGGGTCCAGATATATGATAAATTACAGTCTTTATTTTGAGGGAAGAGATTTGTTCAAAAGGTCATTGGGAAGATGTCTATGAATAGGGATGATAAACTAAACCAATGAGCAATCATCAATGTTTTTATTTTGGGTGTTGTTCCTTTCCATGCTAATTTTAATATATTTTCATTTAAAAAAGAATTACATCAACTTCCCCTTCCAGTTCCTCACTCCAGATCCTCAGAAGTGTCTTTTCTCCAACCTCAGAATTCAGACCCCCACTGTCAAGTGGTAGACTCCTTTTCTTTGTTAATTATTCTATAGTGCATAGTTTATAGCCTTCTTTTTAATATCCATAATAATCAATCAATAATGCCAGGGTGGATAATAAGTCCTTTCATTGCTGATGATGACCTTCCAATTAGCAGGCCAACAGTGCCTGGATCCAAGGGCCCTTTAAAATCAGTCTCTATCACTTGGGTCCCCATTTGAGGAGTCAATACGAGTCTGGAGGTGGAACAGAGGTCCAATCCTGCTGAACCCTGAGTGGCTCTCCGTGCTGCTGGGGGGGGGGGCTCAGGGTTGGCCATCCCTCCTCTCGAAGGCATGGCCCCATATATTTGAGGGCCCTGAGGTCAGGGGCCCCTCTGCCCATTTTTCGGACGGTCTCCTGCATATCACTGTGTCAGAGGCTGACCATGGATATCTTTTACTGATCTACACTCATTGGCCCAATGGTTCCCCTTTTTACACTTTGGGCAGAGACCAGGTTGCTTTGGGTAGTTCCCAGTTCCTGGCTCATGCCGGCTTCCACTTTTAGGGCATTGCCTTTTAAGGTGCCCCATCTTTCCACAGTGGAAGCAAGCTCCTTTACTTCCCTTCCGGGCTTGTGTAAGTTGCATGACCGCAGCCTCGAGACCTGCATTGGTCAAGGGTCCACCTAGCTCCCTGCATACCTTCATCCAGGCCTCTAATCCTTTGTTTTTATAGGGGATGATTGCCACCTTACATTCATTTGTGCATTGTTCAAAGACAAGCTGTTTTATCAAGGGCATGGCCAGGTCAGGATCTCCAAATACCCTTCCAGCTGCCTCAACCATTATGGCAACAAAGTCAGAAAATGGTTCCATGGGGCCTTGCATAATCTTAGTAAGATTGCCACTCACTTCTCCTTTATTGGGCAATGATTTCCAGACTCCAGTTGCTATATTATTAATTTGCTCGAAGACCTGTAACAGATATCCCATCTATTGCTGAGCGAATCGGCCTTGCCCCAGGAGCATGTCCACATCCCAGGCTGCGTTTTTTGCTGCACAATTGACAGCAGCCTGCTCATTGGCATATTCTATTAAAAAGGCTTTCCAATCTAAATATTGTCCAGGGGATAAACAAGCTCGCACCAAGCTCATCCAGTCACTTGGAGCCAGGCAATGGTGATTAAGAGCTTCAACCTGTTGTGTTGTAAAAGCTGCAGTTACCCCATAAGTGCGGACAGACTCAGCAAGTGCTTTAATCATTTTGAAATCAAGGGGCTCACGATAGCGCTGCCCCACGTTATTCTGAAAGACAGGATAACACAACTCATGTCTCACTTCCTTCCATACCTCTGGGCAAAAGGACTGCCACCCCCTAGCCGCCTCAAGAGGAAGTTATGTTATATGGAGGAGGGGGTGGTCCTGGAGCAGTAGGCTCCACCTCACAGGACTCAGAGAGCTTCTGCAAAGATGACCTCTCCATTTTCTTCACTAGCAATTCTAGTTCCTCTTCCGAATCTGAACTACTCTCTTCAGAACTGTCCTTTTCCGATATCATTGAGCGCTCCTCCTTCAGCTGTTCTAACACCTCCTGCCCCTTTTCTACAGCCTTGCAGCATCTTTGATCCTCTAGACAGCGGTGAACCAGTTTCCAAATAGGCCGCATCCCTGGCCTCAGCGTTCCCTGTGCCCAGGCAAAATCTATATCTTTTCCAAGCTTGTCCTAGCTGGTAGTAAGATTGCCCAAGACAGCAAACCAGGGGACCACGGTCTCAAGCTCCCCAAGAAATCTTTCTAATGTACTCTTCTTTAGCTTCAGCCCTTTAGAGTGCAACAGCTCTTGAAGAGCGAGATAAATGGGTTGCGATGTCGAATTCCCCATACTTTCACTTTTGGTTACTTCTACTTTGTCCATTCACAGAACTTTATCGCTCCTTACCGGAGACCTTATTGCCTCTTTACCTAGGTCTGTAACTTGGTCCCAACTTACCTGGGACTTACCAGTCAACTGCCCTGACTGCAGGAAGTTCTGAGCCGTTCACCCCCCCAAGAGAGGTTCCCTGTATGGGCCACCACTTGTCGCGTGTATCTCGACCAGCAAGAGAAACGCCACCATGACTCTTCTTCAAGAAGTTTATTCAGGAACCTTGTACATCAGCTTCTACATCTCCCAGCCCCCTGGCAAGCCCTTAAAAGCAAGCTCATTAGCCAATTAGCTCACGCCATCTGGCAATCCTGGATAGGTCACAGCTGGAGGAGGCACACCAGATCCACTAAGCGCTTCCAAATAAGGCTTGTTTACAGCTAAGCTCAGTCTCCCTGGCATCCAGCCAGGCACCATCTTGGGGCTGTGGCTCCCCACAATTCTTAGGTCCTGGACCTTCATCATGTTAGCAGTTATTGTCTGACATCTGGTAGTTATTAAGCTAAATGCATCATGGATGAAAAATCTCCTGCTTGGGACATCTATGTCTAGTAAAGTTTCTCCATGTGCTGCCACAGTGATAAAGAATAATGCATTCATAATCTTTTTTTCTTCTTAAATATAGGATACGTAATTTTTTGTGTTTTGAGATTCGTATTGTTAAAATTCAGAAACTACTCAGCAGGCTTTAGGAAGTAGAATTATATTAAATGTGCCTGGCACATAATATCACAGTACTTTATATTATATAACTGGTGTGTTGTAAATGAAAGAAAATAAAAATCTGTATCTTCATCTGTATAAAAATATTTCAGCATATTATGATACAGGATTGCAATAAAATAACATTTTTATGATTGATTTTGCTATAAATATCTGTGAACTATAAATGTGCATATAAGCTCTAAGTCATATTTACTGTGTTTAAATTTTCTCAAACACTTCCTAGCTATTTAAATTTGGATAGATTCCTTCACAGAGATAAACTTATTTTTTTCTTTCATTTATAAAACTGGAAAAATTTCATATAACACTACTGAAAGTGAAATAAGTACTCCAAAACTATGAAGTATTCTATTATGAAAGTTTTGATATATTTAAGAAATTTGTTAGAATTATGGTCAAATATTTAAAGAAGAGTATTCAAGTTTTAGCTTCCTGGTATGTTCATTTAATAAAAGATCTTTTTTAAAGAAATATAGAAACCCTATTTTGTGGGGAGACATTCTTTGAAAGTCTGGCTATTCAGTTTTGTGTTACAAGTATAGGTAGGGATGAACCCTGACAGAGGGCACAATAACAGTTTTTAGAACCTAGAAGGTAGTTTTTTGGGTAAATTGCCTTTGTGCTTTTGAGACTGCCCCTTGAAACTGCCGCCTGCATCCTGAAGTTTTGTTGTAGAACAAGCTACAGATAAATGTCAACATGTTGCTTCTGGGTTTTAATGAACCCACTTGCAGATTGCTATGCATTGCTTTCTGAACACAGAATCATTAACTTGCTTTTAATCTGTGTGTCAGTGGTGGTATTTGCTGGTGCTCTCTGAAAATTCTCTCAGCTAGAGAGTCTGGCCATCAGTTTTTGCCAATATCTATCTTATACAAGCTGTTCAGACTTATTATTCCTTGGTTATGATTTGCTACATGAATGAACCATCTGGCTAAGTGAAGTTTTATATGGCATCTACTTTGTGATGTCTCACAATATCTAGCCCTCCAATACACTCCTGTGTGTAGTTGACTTGTTTTCTCTAGAAATACATGAGTTATACTGCAACAGTATGGCTGCCTAAATAAGACCTGTATAAAGATAATATGAATAGACACACTAATGTGGAAGAAGGAACTCTCATTGTGTCCCATTAGAAAACAAAGTACTACAAATTATTAGTGACTACTTGGAATGGAGAATGAGTCATCGAATACCTCATGGTCATCCTTAAAGCTATACAGTTACAAGCAACACTAAGTGCAATCAGAAGGCTATATTAATATATCCATGCATACATATGTATTATGATACATATTTCTCATATATGTGAACATATTCAACAAAGAAATATAAGGTCATGAATCAAAAGAGGGAATAAGTAGAGGACATGGGAGTGGTTTTAGGGAGAGGACATTGGAGGGACAGAAGGGTAAAATTGGAAAAGGGAATGGTGAAATTATATTTTAATTAAAATAATCATAAATAAATATTTTTGAAGAATCAAATATTGATGATGAGCCATGTATCAATAATATCATGATTACTACACACATAAAAATTTCATTAAGAAATAATTATATTAATAATCAAAAGTAGTCATGCACTGAGGAAAAACCCAAAAGTGTCCTTATCATATATCTAATCACAAATAAATTCTATTGAATTAAAATAAATTTATACCAATAAAAAACAAAGCATTTGAAAAAATGCACTAATAGAATTACTTTACTTGTCTAGGTAAATTTTCTTCATACCTGTGAGTCTTGGAGTTTCTATTGCTGTAATAAACATGATAACAAAATACAACTTGGAAAGCAAAGGGTTTATTTCACATTAAAACTCTCTGATCCTACTCAAATGTAGCAGGAAGTCAGGACAGGAACTTGAGTCAGGAACTGGAGCAGTAGCCATGGAGGAATGTTGCATGATGGCTTGCTCTCTGTGGCTTGTTAAATCTTCTTTCTTATATTCAGGATCTTCTGTTCCAGGCTGGTACCCACTCCTAACACAATGGACTAGACCTATATACCATAATCAGTAAACCAGAAAACATCCTACAGACATGGTTACAGACATTCTGGATGAAGGAATTTTCTCAGTTGAGTTTTCTTTTCCTCCATAACTCTAGCTTGTGTCTAGTTGAAAAACAAACAAACAAACAAACAAACAAAAAAACAAAGCTCAACAAACAAATCCAATGGGGTAATTTGTCCATGTCAACATGACACACAAACACATAACTATTCAATCTTAACTGTTCATTTCTTGTTATTCCCAAGATGTAAGGATGGCCTGTTAATATTAATATGATAATATAAAACACTTCAATGTTTAAATGTCCCACAGTGTTTAAAAATCAAAATAATGTATGAGATTGGCCTCTTTAAAACCACCAAAATCTCCTTTGAAGATCAAAGTATTTTTTCTACATTTTTATTTGAATTAGAAACAAGATTGTTTTTTACATTTCAATACCAGTTCCTCTCCCTCCCCTCCTCCCCTGCAAACACCAGCTAACACCCTACCTATCCCATACCCTTTCTGCTCCTCAGGGAGGATGAGGCCTTCCATAGGGGGTCTTCAGTATCTATCATATCCTTTAGGATAGGGCCTAGACCCACCCCCATGTGTCTAGGCTCAGGAAGTATCCCTCTATGTGGAATGAGCTCCCAAAGTCTATTCCTATGCTAGGGATAAGTACTAGATCAAATCATATCTAAGACCATCAAAGGTTTTCAACTCTGGGCCCCAGTGAAATCAAAAAGTAAAACTAAGGCTTTATTCTTTCAAGTGAGAAGGGGAAACAGCTGCAGTTGGGACAAAACAAGAACATTGTAGGAAGCTCACTGCTTGTCCTCTGGGTACCACTAAAGATCTTTGGGATCCTAAGGACAATGGCATTTCCCTGCCATCCACAGCTCACAGAGATTGCTTAGTAGGCTCCACTCCACAGCTGCTATTTTCTTTTATGGTCACCTGTAGCATTTCTAAAATTCTAGGATATCTGCTATAACTGGGCTGTGTCTTACCCAATAGCTTCTCCAGGGGTCTGTCTCTTCAGCAAATGATTCTAATGCATGGTACCAAGACTCACAGTTCTTTCCACTTTCTCTTCAATCCTGGGGCTTCCAATGCAGTTGAGGCTGCACCTTCCCCAGGGGACTCCATACCTTCAAAACCTGTACTTTCTGCAAGAACATTGCACATTACCCAATTCACGCACGGCTTGAGATACAGCTTGTTTTCCTTGGGTCCATAGCTTCTTTATGCTTATTCTGAGAAAACACATTCCAGGAAATTTCATCTTTGTGATGATGATCTCTTCTTAATTGTATCTAATTTCTCAGCTCCCACTAGCCAGCATCAATTGTCAGAGTAAAGCAGAGGTTTCACTTCAGTGCTGCTGGTGCCTTGTTAATGACACCTGCTTCTTCAGCCTGAGGTAACAGAACCACTGATTCAGCCTATCACTCAAACAGCCCTGTTATTGTCTTTACTTCACAAGTCAGCCCTCTCTTCTCTGTATTGCTCTTATACACTCTATGGCAGTCAGTTTTTCTTAGGAGTCAAGATCAGTGGGCAAAGTTTTCTGTGGTTCTTTACCATGAAGAGAACTATAAAATGTATTTTATAAAATTACTTAGATGTTACCAATAGAAATAAACACCCATACCCCAAAGAGCAATCTAAACAAAACTATTATAAACTGTATGGGGTTTTTCTAATTCCCTTTTGTCCCTTTCCTATTCCATTCAACTTAGCTATTCATGCCTACTATTTATTGTTTATTTTTAAATAAACCTCTTTCAGTTGAGGCATTTCCTCAAACTCCGATCTTATGTAAATAGCATGGAACACTGTACCCAGTATACAACATTGGTGTGGCTTTGAAATATAATCACCTTTGAGTAAAGGTAGGTGACTAGCACAGGAATGAGGTAATTAACATCCCATGATTAAGAAGATGGTGGGTCAGAAAGCACAGAGACTCCTCATGTGCATATGGAAAGTTAATGCTTTTTACGATGGAGAGGCCCCAAATTTCTCTCCCCTCCTCCAGGATTCACAGGTGGTGCAGTGTTGCTGTTTGAAAAATTTTATTCAACAGTGCAGCCACTTGCAAATTGCCCATGCTCTTGTAAATAGCATTATTTAACAACTTAGCCGCACCATGGTAGACACATGTATAATTGTTTTGCTGCTCTGCCTGTCTGTGGTGCCCTGTCTGATGTGAGGACACATTTTGCTTGTTTGTTTGGTTTGTTTTTTGTTTTGGGGTTTACATTTGTTTGTTTGCTTGTTCATTTGTTTCTTTTTTTTATGTCCAGAAGAATGGTTAACATGGCCTGCGGTGTCAGAAAGTGGAACATTACAGAACCAACAAGTTTGTGAGAATTGTTTCCATACTGGCCAGTTTTTTAAGTCAATTTGACAAACTAGAGTCATAGGAGAAGGTAGGCTCAATTGAAAGAATGCCTGATACATTTTGCCTTGTAGGCAAGGCTGTAGTATGTTCTCTTGATTACTAATTGATTTGGGAGGGTCCAGCCTGTTGAGGGTGGGGCCGCTCATGACTAGTCAGTCCTGAGTTACTTAAGAAAGAATAAGCCAGCCATGAGGAGCAGCACATAAGAAGAGTCTCTCAGTGGGTTCTGCTTCAGTTCCTGCTTCCAGGCTCTTGCCCTGACATTATTCAAAGACATGCTGCAATGTGGAAGTATAAATTGAAATAAATCCTTTCTGAACCAAATGTAAATAAGGTGCCACAGATAATGATTATGAGTTACAAAATGACCAGTAGAGTTTCGTATATAAATCTATTATCTCTTCCTCTCAAGTGAAGTTTTATATTCTACATCATTAATGCATGCTAAATTATCTAATTTTGTCTCTTTTTCCCCCATAGTATTTTTAAAATATATGTTAAGTCATTGAAATAGGTGTTCAGGGAGAGTCTGGTCTTTATCTTACATCTCCCCAAATGGATATAACATTTGTCAAAGCCTTTCATAGTAATTTTGTTTTGTCTTCTATCTTTTGAGCCTTTATAATTCTTTCTCATGGTGTTTCTCATAAGCAAAAATCCCAAACAAATAAGAATATTGACCATATACATGAGAAGAATCATTCTGATAAGTTTAACTTTATTTAAAGAAACTAACATAGATGTATATTTGCCACTATTTTCTTTCAACAGACATTCAAACAAAAAACATAATTTCATTTTACTTTTGTCAGCACTTAAAAATATTTTTAGTTATATTTTCCTAAAATAATTATTTATGATTTTCTGAGTTGTCTTGGGAATCACAGTAAGATTATAGTTAAGATTATTTTCCCCAGTAGTCATAAAAATCAACCATAACTGCCCTGGCATTCATCCTATCTTTACAGGATCACATGGCAACTCTCTCTTTACTACATGTCCCAGAATCCTCCTCGACTCCTAGCCCCATCTATCTTGCTTTCATATTGGCCAACAGTGTTTTATTTATCAAGCAATAAGACAGACATAAACACAGAAGGACTTCCCCATCACTTATATGAGAATGTTAAAACATCTCCAGTTGGAAGCCCTCCTGTCGTTATGTTCAGAATACCAGAACTATTCTATAAAGAAAACATGAATACTTTTTTATTTAAATTAGAAACAAACTTGTTTTACATGTCAATCCCAATTCCTCTCCCTTCCCTCCACCCCTACCCCCTACTAACCAATCCCATCTCCTTTCTGTCCCCCAGGGAGGGTGAGGCTACCATGGGGGAATCTTCAAAGTCTGTCATATCATTTGAGCAGGACCTAGGCCACCCCTCCATGTCTAGGCTGAGAGACTATCCCGCTATGTGGAATGGGCTCCCCAAATCCATTCATATTCTAAAGATGAATACTGATCCACTACCAGAGGATGCCAATAAATTGCCCTGGCCTCCTCACTGATACCCACATTCAGGGGTTCTGGATCGGTCCTATGGTCATCTCCCAACTATCACTCTGGGGTCCATGAGCTCTCTGTTGTTCAGGTCAGCAGTTTCAGTGGATTTCTCCAGCCTGGTCTTGACCCATTTACTCATCAATCCTCCCTCTCTTCAAATAGATTCTAGAACTTCAGCTCGGTGGTTAGCTGTGGGTGTCTGCTTCTGCTTCTATCAGCTACTGGATGAGGGCTCTAGGATGGCATATAAGGTAGTCATCATTCTTATTATAGGGGAAGAGCATTTAAGGTAGCTTCTCCAGTATTGCTTAGATTATTATTTGGGATCTTTCTCTGGACATTTCCCTAATGCCAGATTTTTCTTTAAATCTATAATGACTCCCTCTATTATGCTATTACTTTTCTTACTCTCCTCTATTCTTCCCCTACTCTACCTTCCTGTTCTCTCATGTCCTCCTCTCCCATCCCCCCATACTCCCAGTTACCTCAGGAAAGCTTTTCCCTTTCCCCTTCTCCAGGGGACCAGGTATCTCTCTTAAGGTCTTCCTTGTTTCCTAGCTTCTCTAATGATGCTGATTTTAGGCTTGTAATCTTTTGTTCTATGTATAAAACCCATATATGAGTGAGTAGTTACCATGTTTGTCTTTTTTGTGACTTGGTTAACTGACTCAAGATGGTTTCTTCTAGTTCCATCCATTTGCCTGTGAATTTCAAGATTCCCTTTTTTTTTGCCTGCTGAGTTGTACTCCATTGTATAAATGTATCACATGTTTTTCATATGTTCTTCAGTTGGGGCATCTAGGTTTCTTGCAGGTTCTGGCTATTACAAACAATGCTTCTATGAACATGACTGAAAAGATTTCCTTGTTGTATGAATGTGCATCTTTTTGGTATATGCCTAAGAGTGGAATTGCTGGATCTTGTGTAGACTGATTCCCATTTTCCTGAGGAACCTCCATATTGTTTTCCAAATTGGTTGTACAAGTTGGCACTCCCACCAGCAGTGAAGGAGTGTTCTCCTTTCTCCACATCCTCTCCATCATAAACTGTCCTTGTTTTTGATTTTTGCCATTCTGACTAGAGTAAGATGGTATCTCAGTGTTGTTTTGATTTGCATTTCCCTGATGGCTAAGGATGTTGAACACTTTTGTAAGTGTCTTTTAGCCATTTTAGATTCCTCTATTGAGAAATGTCTATTTAGTTCTGTACCCCAGTTTTAATTGGATTATTTGGTGTTTTGGTGACTAGCTTCTTGAGTTCTTTGTATATTTTGGAAATCACCCATCTGTCAGTTATGGGATTGGTGAATATTTTTCCCATTGTGGGCTGCTATTTTTGTCTTGTTGACTATCTCATTGCCTTACAGAAGCTACTCAGTTTCAGGAGGTCCCATTTATTAATTTTCTTTCTCAAGACAGGGTTTCTCTGTGGCTTTGGAGGCTGTCCTGGAACTAGCTCTTGTAGACCAGGCTGGTCTCCAACTCGCAGAGATCTGCCTGCCCTACCTCCCGAGGGCTGGGATTAAAGGCGTGCACCACTAACACCCGGCAAAAAGTGTAGTCTAGGCTGGCCTTGAACTTAGATCCATAATTTTAGAAAACATAAATTCTTATGTAAGTATTTATTCCATGTTACCATTTTAAAGTTCTTAATTTGGAAATAAGATGGTCTTTAGAAAGAGAACTGTATTCATTTATTGTTCCTTGCTAACGATTCAATTTAGTGACACTTCCTAATAATAATCGAGTTTTGGTTCCAAAAAGATAAAATTCTCAGTGATTAGTAGATTCATGGATTTCTTCCTTTTACAAGCCCTTTGAAAATTGGTCATTAAATTAAGATATTTACCTTCATGATTGTTGTGAAGGTTAAGTTGCATGAAACTTGAAAATGGGAGTGTAACTTGGCATGGGAAGGTAATAGATACTTATAGATATTATTTCCTGCTTCCTTCTACTCATAAAATTCAAACTATTATTTTTGTATAGAGCTCCTAAGCGATTTTCCACTGTTTGCCTAGAAAGATTTATTTCTGTCACTAATTCTTAATATATCCCAGAAAAACTTAACTAAGTATAGTGTTCTAATATATCATCCAGGAAGATGTTTCCTTGTTTTCATAACTATGTAATCACATGCAGTAAAAACAATGGATTTCTTAAGCTCAAATTTAAACATTAGTTCCTGGATAACACCTTCATTCCTTGAATATTTCTATTCTTCTCCCATTACATATAATCTAGTTCTTTATATCAGCACACTCTTTAATCTTATTCACAATGACATGAAATCAACTATGGATGAGTAAAGCATTAAATAAAAGAAACTCAGGGAATTCTTGATCTGGAATTAAACATGACACTCTTTAAGAAAGGCAAAAACATATCCTTATTGTCAATATCCCACACAGTTTTGTAATATTGTACATGCTATCAATTATTCCTTCTACTCCTTGCAGATATTATACACTATGGGCTATTCCTATAAATTTCTACTTACTTTTTCTGGCCTACTATTCATGTATGTGGTCTTTCTCCTTAGACTTCCATCCTTATCAAAATAGCCTTAATCCTAAGATCACACACAGTTCATGTATCATTGATTAGTTCCTACTCTTAGGCTGCTATTCAGTGTCTTTTCAAATATTTCTAAGAAAAATTTCCCGATGTAACCTGTTTCTCTCTTTGATTCTCCAGTTTGACAACTAATTACTACTGGTGACACATTTATCTTCATATAGTTTAAATTAATGAAAGTATGGGAAGTTGAAATCCAACTGCAAACAAGCATTATCTACAGCAAATTTTTAGCTGTTTTGTTTACTTTAAAATATTTTTTGTTTGTTTCTTTGTTTTTGTTTTTATGTGTTTTGGTATTTTGCTTGTATTTTTGTAATGCACATAAATGAACCATGTGTATGTAGTGCCTATGGAGACCAGAAGAGGGTATCAGATCCTTGGAAACTGGAGTTACAAGTAGTTATTAGCTGTCGTGCAGGTGCTGGAAACTTAACTCCAGTTGTTTTGAAGAATAACCACTGCTCTTAACTGCTAAGCCATCTCTGCAGTCCATAAATCTTCTCTGTTAAGAGTAATTTGGTGCTTTTGTTGTTGTTCTCTTGTTGAATAGGAAAGAGCAAGGAATGTTATTGAGGTACATGCATTAACTTTTATTTAGGAAAGACGTTAGAGGAAGAAAATAGATCCATTACAACCAATAGTTAAAGCAAAAGGGATATTTTCCTTACTGTGCTTTAAATTATTTTTACAAGCCCTCAAGTAAGCAATCAGAGTCATTTAAAAAAAAAAAGCAAATTATAAGATCTTAGTAACATAGAACTGTGTCTTTGATGATTATTTGACAACATAAAAAGAAAATTTCTCCAAAATAAAAATGCAAATAACAGCATTACAATCCTGTATGCTATCACATCTGAGAACGTGCAATTACTTGTGTACTTTCTATGTGTAGGAAAGATACCCTTTCAGATTATTGTCTTTACAAATTTGTAAAAGCAAAATGAAATAAAGATATAAAGTTGTCACAGAATATATTTTTAGAAGTTGCCACAATAAATATTTGGTTGATGGTAGTTAGTCTTTAGACTGTTCCAGGCACAAAGTATCACCTAAATGATAAACTTTAAACTGGATATTAGGTGGGGTGGCATGAGAGTAGAGGATAAACCCTGGGGCTGTTCATGAATCAGAATTGTAAAAGGTTTACAGCATTGATAACAATAATAAAGAAGTTTATTGGTTAGGCTAACTGCCAAGACTCTATTTGAAATGTATAGAATGGAATCAACCTATATGTACATCATTTAAGAATGGATAATGAAAATTATGTATGTTACACAATAGATTACTAACATTTGTAAAAAAATGAAATGATAAAACATGCAGGCAAGTTAAAAAATGTATAATAAGTGGTGCTACTCTAACCTCAAAAGTCAAGAACCACAATTATTCATATATATTTGTTATATTTTCGAATACAACTAACTACATGCCATTGACATGGGAGTTGCATTTAAGGGAGAGGCATAGTAAAATATAAGGGACATGAAAGTAGAGAGTGACATATTGGAGTGAGGGAGGCTCAAGAAGATAGTGGAGTAGTGGAGAAATAGGGATGGGGAAATGAGGTCAGAGGCAAAAGCTTAAACAAACTGTAGGATTTATGAAGAGACTTGGGAACATGATCTTACAACTCAAGTGAAAAAAATGCTAAGACACTATGACTAAGACACTAACATGCTGATACCATGAGCAAGGCAACTCTTATAAGTATAATAATTTAATTGAGGATTTGTACACAGTTTCAGAAGTTTACTCCATTATTGTCACAGCAGGCAGCATGGTGGCATGCAGGCAAAAAAGCTGATGGAGCAGTATTTGAAAATTTTATGTCTTGATCATAGGTTATAGGGAGAGAGACAGAGAGAGAGAGAGAGAGAGAGTGAGAGAGAGAGAGAGAGAGAGACAGAAAGAGAGACAGAGAGAGAGGGGGGGACAGAGAGAGAGAGAGAGAGAGAGAGAGAGAGAGAGAGAGAGAGAGGGAGAGAAAGATCCTGAGCTTGACATGGGCTATTTGAACTTCCAGATCCACACCACCCAATCAAACACTTCCTCCAACAAAGTCACACTTACTTCCACAAGGCCATAAACACAATCCTTCTAATACTGTCAAACAGTTTCACTCCCTGGTGAGTAAACATTCCAATATATGAGCCTTTGTGGGCTATTCATACCACAACAGATTGGATAAGTCATGTATATGTGATATGAAAGAATGAGGGAGGCTATGTGAAACAAAATATTTAAATAGGATGGAGATAGGAGTGTGAGGGCAGAAAGTGGGGATGTGTAGGAGGTGGGCCAATAAAAATAAGAATACATGAACAAAGCCTTCATAAATATCCCCTCGTTTGTAAACTAGTTAAGACAGCAATGGTTTTCCACAATTCTGGTCTCTAAAGCTACAATATGAAGAAGAGAAGCAAGAAAGCTGCACATGTCATCACTAGCATTGTAAACATGGTTGAAACATAGCTGGGGAGTTCATAGGCCCTAGGGGCTACCTATGGATGATGTGTTTAATAAATCACCATGTTGTCAAATTCCCTTTTAAGTATTTCTTTATATCCATATATTTCTTCTGCTGCCTGTATTGATCAAAGAGGTAGTGTGTAGTGGTTAAGGCAAAGAGGTATTACTATTCAAATTGCTCAGAATAAGTGACAATGAGTGCTCAGCTGCAGACAAGACAATTATACCAACTCCTACCCCACCACCAAACTTGAGCAACATCCTGAAAGCAGAGGTAGAAAGAGTGTAATAGCCAGAAGATAGGAGGAGTGCTTTGAAATGCCGATCTCTGGAATATGACATACCGGTTCCATAAATGGATTAGCAGCAGCTGTGGTTACATGCATAAGATCTGCACAAGTTCAAGTCAGTTAAAAATTCCATCATGGGTCTATGGCCATCTTTAATGTGCCAGATCTTATCGGATCTCAGAAGCTAACCAAGGTTGGACCTAATTAGTACTTGGATGAGCGACTGCCTGGGAATACCAGGTGCTTTTGGCCTCAACTGGTGAGTGGAACAGACAGGTATATCTCTGAGTTCCAGGTTAGTATGGTCCAAAGAGTGAGATCCAAGACAGCAGAGACTACACCCAGAAAAACTGTCTCATAAGGAAAGTTCCATGGATTTGGAAAAGGCTCCAAAACACTACTGCAAACTGATTAGTTACTGGCAATTCGTGGCTGCAAAAGAGGGACAGTCACTTTCCTTAAGAAGTGTTGCTACTGTTATGTTCCTCATGTCCTCATGAATGTAGACCAACTTAATAATACTCAGTTTCCTAAAAAGTAAATAAATGATTAAATTTTAAACAAAGTGAGATTGTTTGGAAATTCCAGGGAAGTTGAAGTGGGGAGAAGAGGTACATACAATCACAATACATTGAATACAAGCATAGAAGTGTCAAAATGATATTAAAATTGATAAAAAATAATAAATGGAAAGAATTCATACAGGAATATAGTGAATTACCTCAATTTCAATTCCTTCATGTAAATGCACAGAAAAGAGCAAGCCAAATGCCTTAATTTTACTTTTAATATATTAAAGATCCATTATTCTGATCATCACAGCAAATAATTAGAGTTGTGCACTATTTTGAGTTTCTAAATATATTGCAAGTGTTTTTCATTTTGGCCAATCCTGGTCAAAATTTGCCTAACATTTTTTATTGTTGTTTTATATGACAATTATTTTAGCAGAGGTAAAATGATGTCTCGTCACAGTTTTAAATACATTTTATTTCTTTCTCTCTCCCTCATGTTGTGTGTGTGCATGAGAGCACGTGTGTGTACACACATTTCTGTATCTGTATGTGCATATTTGTAAACTGGCATGTATAAGGATGGTAATCATATTGTGTATCTGTAAGGAGTCTTTTTCTGACCTTCCAGACTGCTCCAAAATCACAACATAGGGACTTATTATTAATTATGAAATCTCAGTCAATAGTTTCGGTTTGTTTCTAACTAGCTCTTATACCCTAAAGTTAACCCATTTCTATTAATTTATTTGCTACCACTTGGCTCATAGCTTGCCTCATCTCCTACGTGCCAAGCTTCCTCTGAGTCTAGCAACTCCTCCTTATTCTTTCCAGCATCCTCTCTGCCCTGAAAATCCTGCCTAAATGTTGGGTATTCAGCTTTTATTAATCCAATCCAAGTGACACAAGTTCATAGTGTACAAAAGGTTATTCCATAACAGGTATCTTTTGCTGTCATTCTCATACTTACTTTTAATCATCCCTTAATAAAATTAGAACTTTATGACTTGGGTACGTCAGGTGGCCTGCAATCCCCAGCAAGCTCCCATCTCTGCCTCTGACATGTATTACAGAATTTTGAAGTTCATTTTGGAATATAATTCAGGTACTTGTGTTTTGACAGCAAGCAGCCTACTGACTATGTCATCTTTGTAAACTCCTGCCATGTGATTTGTAAGGATACAAAGTATAAATTATGCAGAAGTAAAATTGAGGAAAGCATTTCTGCATCATCTACATTTGGACAGCATTACTGTTCGTCTTTTTCATTAGAGATATCATATTTTTATGATTTTCTATGTCCCTCACAATTAGGATTGTAGTTCAAAAGTTTCCACTTGATCACTTGACCTTCCAATAAGTGAAATTTTACTGCATAGGCTTTCTAAATTATCTGTTTTTTAAAAAAATAAGAGATGAATTATATTAATACATTATATGTTTTGTGACAAGGAATTTGGAAAATACCTGCATATTTACAAGTTATCTGGTGAGACTATGTACTCACTGAACCTCAGGAGTGGTTTAGAGCCCTGTCTGGTTGACTTCCCAACTCACAGAACAAACAATGTAGCCTGCTGTGCTATGTTCATTTGTCTTTTAAGGCTCTGCTTAGTTTTTGATATACAAAACAGAATGGCCTTTGCTCTTTGCCTGCCATCCCAATGCTGTTTGGGAAGACATGTCAAGAATGTTCAGTACTCAATCTGTCAACAACATTAATTTTCTGGTTTAAGTTTCAGAATCTTATATTGGAACTCTGCTGGTTCACAAACACATCTTGAGGATGAATTCATCCTACAGATGTTAAAAATTCACATCTATTTAGATTATTTGAGAAATTATGGAGAAGATAAGGGAGAGGTGGCTTTCTAGTGAGCCAGCTTTCACTGTGAAATGCAAACTATTTCAACTGGGTTTATCCTGTAACTAGTAAAATTCACATAGTCAACACAATGCTATATCCTTAAGCAGTAAATGCTTTTGGTCACATGAGTGATACTCAGAAGGGGCCTTTTTGTACATGCAGAAGTATAAAAATTTGAACTTTTGCCTTAGATTACTTAAAGCAAAAGTCATTGAAAGCTAAACTGGTATGTACTCAACAGAGGTGGTAGGAAGGGACAAAAGAAATTTCAAACACAATTCCCCTGGTAGTATCTAGATTGTATTTTTGATGTAAACCTGAGAAGAAATATAGGCTCACATAATTCTTCTTTACTAGATCAGAAAACAGAAAATAGATGATTGGTTACCACTTTCCCAAATCTATTAGTAAGTAGTGGAAAGATGATTAATATAGTAGTAGTTGCATTAAAAATGTGTGATTTGGAACTAGTACTCTTTGAATTGGCATTCACAATGCAAAATAAATGTCTTTAGTAATTATAAATTAAAAATGAATGGTGTGGTGTCACGGGATAAATGTTAAAGTGCATTGTTATTAATGGTAAAGCCAGCTGATCAACGGCAGCTGGTGAATAATGTATTCTTTGAGCACAAAAGACAATGGGAATGATTGATTTTCTCCTCTAATTGTTACTTGAGCATTCTTTAAACCAATCAGGTTTCTAAAGAGCAAAAAATGTTGGTTGTGTTTATCACAGCAGACAGTTCTTTGTTTTTAGATAAATTGCTACAGCAACATTAGAGTGTTTAAAATATTTCAAAGAAATAAAATACTTAATTTTCTCAGTTTTCTTTGTGATGGGATACTATTCCTTCAGTTGACAAATTATATACCTATTTCCATACATCCTAGAGAAAACTAAATAATTCTGCTGTAATTTGGGTAGTTTCTTTAATATATGGCCTCAATGAATCTGTAAGATATTATTAATTGGTTAGGCATAATCAAAAGCCAATATGAATAAAATATTTTCTTATTTTGATTGCAATAATGTCAAAAGGGTTTTAGGTATATTTTTAGATATATCTTTTTTTTTTTTCCTCTGTGTCTCTCTTTGAGACTTGCTAGCACATGTAACCATTGTTTTTCTTTTTTTTTCCAACTTTTTAAATTTGAATTAGAAACAGGATTGTTTTACATGACAATCCCAGTTCCCGTCTCCCACCCGTCCTCCCCTACTCGCCCCCCCCCAACTAAAACCTTATCTGTCACATATCTTTTCTGCTCCCCCTGGATGGTGAGGCCTTCCATTGGTGTCATCAGAATCTTTCATATCCTTTGGGATCGGGCCTAGGCCCACCCCCGTGTGTGTGTCTTGGTTCAGGGAGTATTCCTCTATATGGAATGGGCTCCCAAAGTCCACACCTATGGTAGGGATAAGGACTGAACTACTACAGGAGGTCCCACAGATTTCCGGCATTTCCTCACTGAAACCCATGTTGCTGTGGTCTGGATCAGTCCCATGCTGGTATTCCAGCTATCAGACTGGGGAGCAAGAGTTCCCGGATGTTCAGGTCAGCTTTTTCTGTGGGTTTCACCAGCCTGGTCTGGACCTCTGTGCTCTTCACTGGTCCTTCTCTGCATCTGGGTTCCAGTTCAGATCTGTGATTAGTTATGGGTGTCTGCTTCTACTTCCACCAGCTGCTGGATGAAGGCATGTAAGTCAGTCATCAATTTCATAATCAGGGGAGGGCATTTAAGGTAGCATCTCCTCCATTGATGAGGTAGTTAACTTGTGTCATCTTTGTAGATCTCCAGACATTTCCCTAGTTCCTGGTTTCTCTGTAAACCAAAAATATCTCCCTCTTCTTCTCCCCTTCTCATTATCCTAGCTCCCTTCCCCCTCTTCCCGTGCTCCCAATTTGCTCAGTAGATCTTGAACCTCTCCCCTTCTCCAGAAGACCATGTATGTCTCTCTTAGGGACCTCCTTGTTTATTAGCTTCTTTGGCAGTGTTGATTGTAGGCTGGTAATCCTTTATTCTATGTCTAAAATCTGCATATGAGTGAGTACATATCATGTTTGTCTTTTTGCGATTGGGTTACCTCACTCAGAATGGTTTCTTCTAGATCCATCCATTTTCCTGAAAATTTCAAGTTTCCATTGTTTTTTTCCACTGAGTAGTACTCCATTGTGTAAATGTACCACATTTACTCTATCCATTCTTCAGTTGAGAGGCATCTAGGCTGCTTCCAGCTTCTGGCTATTACAAATACTGCTGTTATGAACATCATTGAACATATGTGCTTGTTGTATGAATGTGCTTCTTTTGGGTATATGCTTAAGAGTGGAATTGCTAAATCTTGTGGTAGACTGATTCCCATTTTTTTTTTTGAGGAGTCGCCATACTGATTTCCAAAGTGGCTGTACAAGTTGGCACTCCCACCAGCAGTGGAGAAGTGTTCCCCTTTCTCCACATCCTCTCCAACATGAACTGTCATTGGTGTTTTTGATTTTGTCCATTCTGACAGGAGTAAGATGGTATCTCAGAGTTGTTTTGATTAGCATTTCCCTGATGGCTGCAATGCAGGAGAATTCCTCTTTCTCCATATCCTCTCCAGCATAGATTGTCATTGGTGTTATTGATTTTAGCCATTCTGAGAGGAGTAAGATGGCATTTCTGAGTGGTTTTGAGTTTCATTTCATAGATGGCTAAGGATGTTGAGCACTTTCTCAAGTGTTTTTCAGCCTTTTTGGATTCCTCTGTTGAGAATTCTCTATTAAGTTATTCGGTGTGCTGGCATTTTTGTCTTGCTGACTGTGTCCTTTGCCTTAGAGAAGCTTCTCAGTTTCAGGAGGTCCCATTTATTAATTGTCAATCTCAATGTTTGAGCTACTGGTGTTATCTTCAGAAAGTGGTCTCCTGTACCAATTTGACCAAGGTTGCCACCTACATTCTCTTCTAGGAGGTTCAGTGTGGCTGAATGGATGTTGAGTCTTTGATCCATTTGGATTTAAGTTTAGTGCATGGCAATAGATATGGATCAATCTGCAATCTTCTACATGTGCAAATGCAGTTATGCCAGCACCATTTGTTGAAGATGCTTTTTTCTTCCATTGTATAAATTTAGCTTTTTTATCAAAAATCAGGTGTTCATAGTGTGTGGGTTAATATTAGTATCTTCAATTTGATTCCATTGGTCAACCTGTCTATTTTTGTGCCAATAGCAAGCTGTCTTCAGGACTATGGCTCTATAATAGAGCTTAATGTCAGGGATGGTGATGCCTCTGGAAGTTTCTCTATTGTACAGAGTTGTTTTGGCTCTCCTGGGTTTTTTGATTTCCCATATGAAGTTGAGTAATGTTCTTTCAAGGTCTGTGAAGAATTGTGTTGGGATTTTGATGGGAATTGCAATGAATCTGTAGATTGCTTTTGGCAAGATTGTCATTTTTATTATGTTGATCCTACCTATCCAAGAGCATAGGAGATCTTTCCATTTTCTGGTATCTTCTTTAATTTTTTTCTTTAAAAACTCAAAATTCTTACTACACAGGTCTTTCTCGTTTTTGGTTAATGTTACCCCAAGATATTTTATGTTGTCAGTTGCTATTATAAAGGGTGATGTTTCTCAGATTTTTTTCTCAGCACATTCATCTTCTGTATATAGTGGGGCTACTGGGTCTTTTTTTTTTTAGTTAATCTTGTATTCTGCTACTTTGCTGAATGTCTTTATCAGCTGTAGTAGTTCCCTGGTAGAGTTTTTCAGGTCACTTATGTAAACTATCATATCATCTGCAAATAGTGAAAGATTGACTTCTTCCTTTACAATTTGTATCCCCTTGATCTCCATTTGTTGTATTATTGCTCTATCTAGGTGTTCAAGTACAATATTGAAGAAATATGGAGAGAGTGGACAGCCTTGTTTTGTTCCTGATTTTAGAGGAATAGCCTTGAGTTTCTCTCTGTTTAGTTTGATGTTGGCTGTTGTTTTGCTGTATATTGCTTTTATCATTTTTAGGTATGTTCCCATTATTCCTGGTCTCTCCAAGACCTTTATCATGAAGGGATGTTGGATTTTGTCAAAGGCTTTTTCAGCATCTAGTGAGATGATAATGTGTTTTTTTCTTTTTCAGTTTGTTTATATGGTAGATTCCATATAATATACATGTTATTGTCTGGGTGGAACAATTTGAGGAGAACTGGTATTAGCTCTCCTTTGAATTTCTAGTAGAATTCTGCAGTGAAACCATCTGGGCCTGGGCTTTTTTGAGTTTGTAGATTTTTTATTTCATTAGGGGTTATAGGTCTGTTTAACTTGCTTATCTGTTCTTGATTTAATTTTGGTAAGTGATATCTATCCAGAAAATTGACCATTTCCTTTAGATTTTTGAATTTTGTTGAGTACAGGTTTTCAAAGTATGACCTGATGATTCCCTGGATTTATTCAGTGTCCATTATTATGTCCCCCTTTTTATTTCTGATTTTGTTACTTAGCCTGCTCTCTCTGCCTTTTGGGTAGTTTGGATAAAGGTTTGTCTATCTTGTTGACTTTCTCGAAGAACCTCCTCTTTGTTTCATTGAGTCTTTGTAGTGTTTTCCTAGTTTCTACTTTATTGATTTCAGCCCTCAGTTTGATTATTTCCTGTTGTCTACTCCTCCTGGCAGTGCTTGCTTCCTTTTGTTCTAGAGTTTTCAGTTGCACTGTTAATTCTCTAGTGGGACTATTCTCCAGTTTCTTCATGTGGGCATTTAGTGCTATGAAATTTCCTCTTAGCACTGCTTTCAAAGTATCCCATAGGTTTGGGTATGTTGTGTCTTCATGTTCATTGAATTCTGGGAAGTCTTCATTCTTGTTATCATCTATTCTTCCCCTTACTCAACCTTTCTGCTCCTTCATGTCTTCTGCATCCCTCCTCTTCTCCCCTTCTCATTCTCCTAGCTCCCTCCCTCCTCTTCCCATCCTCCCAATTTGCTCAGGGGATCTTGCCCCTTTCCCCTTCTCCAGGGGACCATGTATGCCTTTCAGGGTTCTCCTTGTTTACTAGCTTCTCTGGCAGTATGGATTGTAGGCTGGTAATCCTTTATTCTATGTCTAAAATCCACATATGAGTGAGTACATACCATGTTTTTCTTTTTGTGATTGGGTTACCTCACTCAGAATGGTTTCTTCTACTTCCATCCATTTTTCCTGCAAATTTCAAGATTCCATTGTTTTTTTCCCACTTTTCCCCCATTGTGTAAATGTACCACATTTACTCTATCCATTCTTCGGTTGAGGGGCCTAAGAGTGGTATTGCTACATCTTGTGGTAGACTGATTCCCATTTTCCTGAGGAATCACCACACTGATTTCCAAAGTGGCTGTACAGGTTGGCACTCCCACCATCAATGGAGAAGTGCTCCCTTTTCTCCTCTTCCTCTCCAGCATGAACTGTCATTGGTGATCCAGACCCCAGGAACATCTGTTTCCGTGAGGAAACCTCAGAAATCTACGGGACCTCCTGTAGCAGTTCAGTAGTTATCCCTAGTATAGGTGTGGACTTTGGGAGCCCATTCCATATAGATGAAACTCCCTACAGGGAGAAGGGAACTGGGATTGCCATGTAAAACAATCCTGTTTCTAATTCAAATAAAAAATATGAAAAAAATAACATCTGTTAGTTCTTTTGTTTCTTTGTTAAGTTTCTGTCTGGTGTTCCTTTCTAGTGGTGACAGCAGGGTGTTGAAGTCTCCTACAATAAGTGTCTGAGGTTTTATGTGTGATTTGAGCTTTAGCAATGTTTCCTTTACAAATGGGTGCCTTTGTATTTGGGGCATAGATGTTTAGGACTGAGACTTCATCTTGATAGAATTTTCCTGTAATAAGTACAGAATGCCTTTCTTCATCTCTTTTGATTGACTTTAATTTGAAGTCTAATTTGTTAGATACTAGAATTGCTACATCAGCTTGTTTCTTGGGTTCATTTGATTGGAAAATCTTTTCCCAACCCTTATGCTGAGGTACTGTGTGTCTTTGGATTCTATCTTCATATCCATTCTATTAGCCTGCATTTGTTTATAGGCAAGTTAAGACCATTGACATTGAAGGATGCTAATGACCATTGATTGTTGATTTTGGTTTGGTTTAGATTTGTTGGTGGTGGTATTATTGTGTGTGGATTTCCCCAGTTTATTTATTTATTTATTTATTTATTTATTTATTTATTTGTGTTTGGTAAGGTGGGATTATCTATTGCCTACTTTTTTTGAGTGTAGTTATCCTCATTACATTGGAGTTTTCTTTCCATTAATTTCTGTAGGGCTGGATTTGTGGATATGTAGTGCTTAAATCTGGTTTCGTCATGGAATATCTTGTTTTCTCCATCTATAGTGATTGAAAGCGTTGCTGGATACAGTAGTCTGGGCTGACATCCATGTACTTTCATAGGCACAACCTATGTTGGGGAAGTTTTCTTTTATGATCTTGTTGAATATGGCTTCTGTACCTTTGAGCTTAATTTCTTTGCCATCTTCTATACCTATTATTCTTAGGTTTGGTCTTTTCATGGTCTACCACATTTCCTGGATATTTGTGTTAGGGATTTTTTGGATTTGAGATTTTCTTTGTTCCACGACTGTATATCCTCTAGTGAGTGTTCAACACCTGATATTCTCTCTTCCATTTCTATTGGTTATACTTGCATCAGTGGTTCCTGATCATTTTCCAGCTCTTCCATTTCCAGCATCCCCTCATTCTGTGTTTTCTTTATTGTTTCTAATTGTGATTTCAAACCATGAACTATTTGAATTGTTTCCTTCACTTGTTTGGTTGTTTTTTCTTGGTTTTCTTTAGATTCTTTAAGGGATTTGTTTATTTCAAAAATTTTTTGGTTTGTCTTTTCCTCCATTTCATGTAATTTTTTGCTTGTTTTTCCTTCTATTTCTTTAAGCGATTTTCTTGGTCCCTCTTTAATGTTCTCTATCATCTTCATAGGATATTTTTTAAGGTCTATCTCTTCTTCATCCTCTACATTGGGATTTTCAGGTCTTGATGGTGTGGAGTCCTTAGATTCTGGTGGTGTCATATTGGTCTTACTCTGTTGTTTTCCCATCTCCTCTTCCAGTGGGTGCAGGCGGGGTCTCTCCCTCTATCAGGTGGCAGGTGGAGGGCTCAGTCTCAGGCAGCAGCCAGAGGGCAGAGGGAGGTGGTTAGACAAGGGTGAGGTGTGTCCAGACTCAGGTTGGGCCTTCTGGTCTGGGCAGGTCCACCCTTGTGGGGGAGGTTCCCAGGCAGAAGTGAGCAGGGGTTGATGGGGGAGGTTTGGGGGCAGAGCAGCACCCAGGCCCACCTGAGGCTAGGGTGCCAGCCAAAGGACAGAGCATCAACATGTTTTTATTAAAAGAATCATTTTAATTTTAATGAGTTCTGATTATATTTATGAAATAGTGCTATTTTCAGCATAAAGAAATATCTTGTTTTTATACTACATCATTTTTTGGCAGTACTCAGATTTCTACAAATTAATATGAAGCACTTGAAATTTTTAAATATATGTACAACCGAGCTTTTATGATTTTATTGTCAATATTAGGATATTTGTTGGAAATAAATGGCTGATACCTTTTTAGAGTTCTGTCTAATGTGCTCTTTTCCTTTTTTCACCTACTTTTCCTTTAAGATTAAATTTAAACTTCATTAAACTTGCTTATTATATCAAATTTTGTTTAAATTTATGGAGAAGGTTACATTATGAAAATTTCAATGTTCTTTTCCTCGTGTTTTGTTTGAGAGAGAGTAAAGATGTCTTCTAAATGTCATGTGAGCACTCTACCACAGGCAGAAATACATGTCTATGGACATAAACATGGACATTCAGAAGGTATCTGGTACCATGACACTTTATCTAAACAAAGGAGTAAGTCTTTCACTAAGATATTCTCAGCCTGTGGTTTTGCCCAGTATATAAAACAAAGCATGAACTCTGGACTTCATATCTTATCTGAAAGTGGTTGCTTTACCACTCTAGCTATTATGCTGCTATTGCACCATGAAGCATATCTTGCCTGTGAGGCTACTATTCTGATTTGTACAATGCACATCTACAAGAGACTTTTGATTCCCCTTTTCCTTGGGTTTCTGAAGAGCAACTGTCAACGCTGTGACAGCTAAAGACCAGAGCAGGAAGGATTTCCCCAATGCACTACAAGCTTTATTTCTATCTGCCTTGTGGTCCAGGTGTAGACAAAATTATTGTCTATAAAATAGACAAAATATATTTGTTTCATCAGGCTGTGATGGACAACTAGGAGGAATGCAGAAGAACATATTGTTTCAGAGGGCTATAGGGCCTGATGAAATTATAATATATTGGTGTATCATATGATATCCAACACCTGGCATTAGGGTTATTAATAACCACTGGCTTTTAGGATGAACTGCATCCAGACCTAGAAAATATTTTACTATCATTTTATTTATTTATTTGGATGACAAAGTATAAGACTCCACCTGGCATTTCACTCATGTTTCTTCTATGTTAAACCAACTTCACTCTCCACTCAAATTATTCAATTCCCTGTCTATTCCCTATTTAGACATCCCACCTCTAGTATTCTATGTCCCAATTTTCATATCATCTCTGTTATGCTGTATGCTCTCCCTTTGGCATCCCCTACTCAATGACACTTTTCATCTTTCATGGCTTCTACAGGTACATCAAGTTAAATACAGAATCTGAACATGAATATATATAATATATATATATATATATATATATATATATATATTACATATTTCTCCATAAGTGAAGAATGGAGAATTGGTTGGATACTAGAGTTTGCGAGAAGGTTCTATGGGAATGACAAAGAGAAATTCTATGCTTTTATTCCCTTTATAAATGACTACTTGTAAAAAATTAAATGATTAATTTGGAAGGCTTTTCATGAATTTTATGGTCACAATTTAATTATTTGAATAACATTGCCATCTACATTATAAACTAACCATGAGAAAAATTGTGTCTTCAATGTGGAATTATATATTGCTATCCTATTAGCCAAATGAAGATAATTAGCACTGCTAAAAATAAATACAGCTGACAATGATATGCTCTGTAGAACAGTGATGTGTAGGACATTTTTTTGCAATATATAGAGTATTCATCATCAATCTAATATCAACACAGATTAACATGACAAATATGATATTTTGTTTGTTGTTTGTTTTATTTTCTCTGATAGTTCTTGAATTTTATTCATTCTTATTTGTAAATCTCCTTAGTGTTGTGATTACAAGTCTTGATTGATATAGTTAGAAATTATAATTTGTCTAAGATGGGTAGTCTTATCTCTTAAATATTTTTAATGATATAGGAGACTTTAAAAGATAATTTCATGTTTTAGTTTCATTTCTGTTCCTTGTAAAATACTCAGCAAAGCAGATTAGGTAAGAAGGAAGTTTATTTTAGCTCACTGTTCCTGATGAATCTACCAATTTCTGGAAGTAAAGTCAAGAACTTTATGAAACTGGTCACATAACATTTGCAGGGAAGAGGATAAAGAAATGAATATGTATATGTTTTCATGCTTGTTTGTTCAAGTTAACCACTTCAAGACAGTTCAAGATCCCCAGCCTAAGGAAAAGAGCTGCACAGAGCCATCTAGGCCATGTCAAAGTGACTAATGTAAGAGGATCTTCTCCAGACAAGGTCACAGGCCAACCCAGATTAAATAATCCCTCACTTACACTGTCTCCCAGGTGATGTGTGATGTTGCATTGACCATTTTAAGAAATCATTGCATCTGTATGATATTTTGTACTAGTAAACCATGAAATATAAATATAATAGCATCAAATAAACAAATCTAAAACATAACATAAAATGTAATACACATTGTCATGAAATATGTAGCATATAAATAATGTGCCAAGTTACTTGGGTGTGAAAACTATCTTCTGTGGTTGTAATAGGATGTGTCCTAAAGAACTCAGTGGTGAATATGATGAAATAAGAAACATATTTTTTCAGATGGCAAAGCCTGACAAACAGCTATTTTGAGAGTAAATAAAGGCAGATAGTGCAAGTGTTTAACCAAACGTTCTTTCAAATTGTAGGTACAAAAATATCTTAAACTAGAATGTAACTAAACTAAGGATAATTTCAACTATTGATCTCATATCCCCATTATACTAAATCAAGATCCTTCAAGCTCATGGTATTTACAATAAGCCTGTAATTAGTTTTGTATTTTGTTATTTATACTGCATATATCTATTTCAATCTCTTTTCTCTTTCTCCTTTTCACAAACACATAGATAGTACTTGAAATACTCTGCACTATAATATTACTTTCTTCACTGCCTCAGTAATATTGATTAGTCCTGATTAAAGGGAAAAGGCTGAATGAATAGTCACATAATAAATACACCTTACAAGTAAGAAAATGGGTGCTGTCAGAAAGCTAAGCAACACATCTGAGGCATCAGTTGTGTGTAGACTAATAGGCCTTGAGTACACCTAATGGAATAATCAGCATCTTCTCTGAAAATGAGGTTCTCTATGGCATGTTTTAATTGAGGTCAATGAGTGATAGGGCAGCATTTGTGTTACTTGAAAATGTGTAATTCTGTCGCCCAGCTACTACATTAAAAATAAGGAATATGCTAAGTTCCATCTCTTACTCTATCTTTCTGGACATTGTCCATCCATATTCTGCTAAGTGCTGCTGTTCTTCAGTTACTCATTTCAATTCCCAAATGCTAACAGCAACTTTCAACTAGCAATATTACTTTAACTGAAGTGAAAAGACTTCATTAGCCTTCTGGAACTTATTCCTCATCTTTATTATTTTAAAGATAATAATTTATCATGAACTTGAGTTCACTATAGCCAATTTCACCAATTGCTATGATTCATATAATAGCAGTGTTATGAATAAATGTCACACTTTGGACCCAAATAATATATTCCACAGAAACCTTACATCCTAAAACAAGTAATGTTAAAATATTGCACTAAAATTGAAGAAAACCCTACTTTGTGTCACTATTCCTGAGACTTGAAAAAGAATCTTCTTTTTTTAAGATTTACTTATTATGTACACAGTTCTTTTTAAAAAAAAAAAAAAAAAAAAACTATTTATCATGTACACAGTTTTCTGTTTGCATGTATCCCTGCAAGCCAGAAGAGGGCACCAGATCTCATTACAGATGGTTCTGAGCCATCAAGTGGTTGCTGGGAATTGAACGCAAGGTCTTTGGAAGATCAGACAGTGCTCTTAAATGTTGAGCCATCTCTTCGGCCCGAAAATGTTCCTGGACAGTGTCTTTTTTAGGTATCTAAGTTTGTTTAACATCTTTCCAGGCAGAAGCACTGGTCTGATATTCTATCAGGCCAATTGGATAATCAGAGTGAGCCTTAACAATCCTTACTGACTAGATATGCTTGAGGATGCAGTGTTTAGCCAACCCTTGGAGAATCTTTGACACTTTATGTTTTAAGGAACTGTGCTTTAAGATGAAAAATTTTAACATGGAAGAAAATCATAAAAGAAATATAAGTTGTCTTGAGTCTATTATATTCCTGATGACCGGAAATTTATCTTTATTGTGAAATAAAAATATTTTCTGAGCAATATGTATCATCAAATACAAGGAAATATCAGGAGAAAAGAACATCAAACGGCAACAGAAGCCTTGTAGATATGAAGGAAATGTTTCCAGTCTTAAAATGCCTTAAATCTTATTTTAAAAACTTCCTATAGTTTCTTTAGAAAGTACTCTTTCATATTATTTCATAGAGATTATATAGAAAATCAAATGGTCACAAGCATGCATAGTTTATTTGACATTCCATGGATATTTGACATTATCATGGATATTGATAATTTGACCTGAAAAAATTTATTATTATAAGTAATGCCTAATCTTTGAAATCTGTGCACTAAAATTATAATTCTCAGGATTTATCACAATGTTAGAAAAGAGTAAAAGGAGAAAGAAAAAAGCACCTTAACAGATCTTAACATTTTCAAGACAAAAGAATAGCTATCATTTGTTTTACTACATTTGAGAACCTATGACATAAAGGCATTCCTATTGATGCAGAGAAAATAAATGAAAATAAAAGATAAAGTAGGTTTGATTCAAGGTTTTTCATTTTAGTACATATGTCTGAGGTATGTAGGGTTATTGTGGCAGATGTAATAAAATGTATCCAATATGCCTGTTTAATTCTGAAAGTTTCAAATAATTTGATTACACATAAACATCTTGTTCTAGAAGTTATGTATTTATAACATATAATTAAGTTGGTCATAATTACAGGTTTCAATTATCTTCATACAAGCATTTCCCACGATACTGATTCAAACATGTTTTTCATTCACTTACCTTTCTTTATCTCAAATGTCAATTATCTTTGTTGGAGGACAAGTAAATTAGTCAATCCACCTTGAAATTTCACTAGAGAGTTCTTTGTATTTCTGACCTTCAGCTACTAAGTTTTATGTGATCAGTGATTGCAAAACATCAACAATCCATACCACTCTTTATTCTAGAAACAAGAAAATCTTTCTTCTTTGTAGTCTCATGGTAGTTGCTCAAGCTAACAGAACCTTCAGCTATCAAAATAAAAGTCATCCTAATGTTTTGTTTATAGTTCAAAATTGCGATGCTTCAATTGTATCTTGTTGAGTTATAAGGTTCTCTGTCTTTTGTGTTTCTTTTCTGTCCCAGCTCTTTTTTCTTTAAATAGTCCATCACACAATACTTACCTAATGAATCATGAAAACATATATAATGTATCCATGCGTATTCTGGAAATGTACTACCAGTGAGTGCCACTAGTATGTATGCTTAATATTTTTGTGTTTGTATCACATGAAATGTGAAATAAAAGCTGAAGAAAAATCAGAATGTTTCCCCAGAAATTCTAATCATCCTTCCAAGAAATAGACTACTTTTTACAAGTATTCAAATGTCCTTTCCCACTTAAAACATTTATATGTAGCTTTGTATTCATTCTAGAATTAATATTTTGATATTGCTGATTATCATTGTGAATGTACTCATTGACTATAAGATCTACCTGTACTTAACTCTGAATAACTAATCATTTATAAGCTATGATATATATTTGGAATAATGGAATCTAAATGAAGCCAATATTCATACTCTCTTCTTGATCCAAACACTACCATATTCCTACTTATTTCAAATTTTTAAGCTTGGATGCATGTCCTATGAAAGAAAAAATATAGGTAATTAAGATAGGTCAGAGAAAAAGAACAAAAATTCTGCTACTAGTATATGTCTCCTGTACACAAGCAAAGAACCATATTAAGGCTAACATTTAGGGAACATGCATTATGATGCCTTACCTATCCTATTCAGAAGATGGAGAAAATCAGATTTTTCATTCTATGAAGACAAGCATACACTGGAATATTGAACTCCAAACAGTTATCAGATATACTTACATAATGTCTGTGATGGTAATAAACAATGGAGGACTATCATATTGTTTTGAGTAAACAGAAGACCTGCAAATTTAAACTGAAGAAATGCACTGTTTCCATACTGTCTCTCCTTTTATTCTCTCCTTCTGTGCTTCTCCCTCCACTTGATATCTCCTGTTCCCTCCCCATTTGCCCCAGTCCACCCAGACAATCTACTCTATTTCCTGTTACCAGGGCAATCCATAATCCCCCCACCCAGACCTCTCCTCTTGGTTTTACTTCTCTGGGTCTATGGATTGTAACATGATAGTCCTTTACTTAACAGCTAATATCCATTTATAAGTGGTCACATACCATGCTTGTCTTTCTGGGTCTGGGTTGCTCTCTCAGGATGAATTTTAGTCTAGTTCCATCCATTTGCTTGAAAATTTCATAATGCCATTATTTTTTAAATCTTGAGTAATACTCTGTTGTGTAAATGTACTATATTTTCTTAATCCATTCTCAGTTAAGGACATCTATTCTTTCAATCTCCTGGTTATTATGAATAAGGTTCTATGAACATAGTTGAGCAAATGTCTTTCAGATATCATGTGGCTTCATTGGGATATGTGCCCAAAAGTAGTATAGCTGGATCTTGAGGTTGATAAATTCCCAATTTTCTGAGAAACTGCCATATTGCTTTACATAGTTAGTAGCTGTATGAATTTGTACTCCCTCTAGCAATGGAGAAGTGTTTCCCTTGCTCCACATTACTCCTAGCATGAACTGTCACTTGTGCTATTGATCTTAACCATTCCAACAGGTGTAATATGGAATCTCAAAGTAGTTTTGATGGCTAAGGATTTTGAACTCTTCTTTAAGTGTTTCTCTGCCATTTTACATTCCTCTAATGAGAATTCTATTTAGGTATGTACACAATTTTTAATTTGTGTTACTTAGTTTGTTCATACTTGAGTTTCTTAATTCTTTATATATTTTGGATATGAGCCTCCTATTAGATGTAGAAAGGGGCTGTGGAAACTTCTTGGAAGCTACAAGGTTGAGCCTAACAAGGATTCCTAGTAATGGAGGATATGGATCCTGAACTAGGATGATATAAAGCCTGAACCATCCATCTTCTGTAACCAGGCTAAGTTACCAGTGGTGGTGCTGGGACACCAACCTAAGCACAAAAATCCATGAGCCACAACCTTCCCTGAATGCAAGATACACTGGGGCAAACGAGCCTCGGGGCCATGGGAGTAGCCTAACAATGATGGGTCTAACCTGAGGCTCACACCATGAGAAGCAGCCCATGTTCAACTCTACCTAGCTGGCCAGGATCCACAAGCTGGATGGCTAAGAGAACTGGGATAGAACCAAATCGAAAAAAAGTCCAAGAAATGATTCCTAATGATATTTTTCAGTATTCATAGGATCCTTGGGTGCCTAGCCCAATTGTCATAAAAAGGCTTCTTATAGCAGCTGATTGAAGCAGATACAGAGACCAAAGTCAAATATTGTAAGGACCTGGAGGATTTCCCGGGAACAGGGGGAGAAAGGATTGTAAGATCCAGAGGGTAGAAGATGCCACAAGAAAATGATCCACAGAATAAACTAAACTGGGCTCATAGGGACTCAGAGACTGAAACAGCAATAAAGGAATATACATGGGTCTGTACCAGACACTGCACACATGCTGTGGCTCTTTTTTTCTTACTGTTAGCTAATTTACTGTTTTTCCTTCATTTTTGTTTGTTTGTTTTAGCTAAACTATTTATTCATTTATTTTATATCCCAGCCAAAATTTCCCCTCCTCTCCTTATATTCTCTCCCCTTTCTATCTCCCCTACTCCTCTCTGTTTCTATTGAGAAAGGGGCAGACCTATTGTCTTAGGGTTTCTGTTGCTGTTGAAGAGGCACCATGACCGTGGCAACTCTTATAAAGGAAAACATTTCATTGAAGTGGTGGATCATAGTTTCAGAGATTTAGTCCATTATCATCATGATGGGGAGCCTGGTAGTATGCTGGCAGACATGGTACTAGAGACGTAGCTGAAAGTCCTACATCTTGAAGGCAAAATGAACTTACCTGAGACACTGGAATGTATCCTGACCATATGAAACTCAGTGATATACTTCCTCCAACAAAGTCACACCTCCTAATAATGCTACTCCCTGAGAGATTAGGGGAACAATTACATTCAAACTAGTACAAGTATCAAGAAAGCATGATATATCAAGTTGAGGTAGGACTATGCTCCTCCCCTTGCAGTAAGGCTGGGCAAGGGAACCCAGTATGTGGAATAGCCTCCCAAGAGCCAGACAAAGTGTTAGAGGCATCCCCTGCTATCTCAACTTGTGACTGGTTTTTTTTTTTTTTAATCTTAATTATAAGAGTTGAGGTATCTCTGACTCTTTTGCCTGCTACTAGGACCATTTTCCTCTTTCTGGGTTGCATTGATCAGGGTTGACTCGGGGTAAAACCCTAGACTTATTGCATCTTATTATGCCAAGTTTACATGATAATCCTGAGCAGCCTACTTTTTTTTCTGAATGGAAATGGAGAAGCAATGGATCTAAGGTAAAGGAGAGGTAGGAGGAAACTGGGAGAAGAGTAGGAAGGGGAAGTTTCAGTTGGGATGTATTGTATGAGAAAAGAATAAATACATAAAAGAATAAATAAACTGAAGAAATGAAAATAAATTCATTTGTCATATTTTCCTTTAGTAAGTCTCAACATGCATAGCAAAAGCGGCAACTTGTTTGATATTCAATTGCAATAAACAATCATTATAATAATTATGAAGATTAATAAGGATTAACAAACATTTAAATGAATAAAACTTTCTTCTGCCCTGCTCATTTTCATATAGAATATCATTCCAAGACAACATTTAATGGGATACAATTAACTGTGTGTTAATTATTAACTGTAATGCCATGCTAATGTTTAAATTTAAATAAGTTGAATTGCTTTTGAAGTTTACCCTTGATAATGGATTGAGATAATCAATGAAGTTAACCATCGCTTTGAGTTACACTACTTTTGCTAAAGACCAGTATCTTACATAATAACATGAAATAAGATTCAATGAAAATTTTAAACTTAATCTTATCTCCTAGGTAGTTTCTTTTATAAGTGACAGGGAAGCTCCATCTACAATATCTCAAAAATATATGTGGGAGAGTTAGCATTTCCCAGGAACAAATCCCTTGATAAGTTATCCAGTCCTAAGAGATAAGGCCATAAATGTTATTATCAAATTAAAATTGCATATTCTGTATATTTAATTGTAATACAGAAAATATCTATCAAGTATAATATACAAAACTAGAATGGAACATTCTCTATGTTTATTTTACATTAACCAAAGTTTTAGAATAGTTAATTTTCACTTTGGATTTTTTGACATCATTACAGAAGACATTTGTCAGAGAATAGATGACATTGCAGTTGTTATATCTGAAAGGTGGTGTTATTAGCACCACATAGGTAGACACCAAGAATACCACTAAATATTCCAACATACCTACGACAGCCCTTAACCCAAATAACCAGAAAGGATTTGATGAGTCACAGTTGTTACAAGCCTTCTTCCAGCTAGTCTTGGCACACTGCAGCATCAAACCCAAATAAAAACATGGACACTATATTAATTATAATATTGTAGGCCAATGGCTTAAGCCTCTTATTGGCTAGCTCTGTCTTAATTATTAATCCATTTTTATTAATCTATGTATTTCTACATGGTCTTATCTTACCAGAAAAAGAGTACAGACCTGTTACTCCTCTTGTGTCCTACATTGTGTCGGACTCTGGCTACATCTCCCAGAATCCTCCTCCTCTCCTAGTCCCACCTATCTTGCTTCCCTATTGGAAAATATTCCTTTATTCATCAACCAATAAGACAAACATTTATACAAAAGACGTTAAATTATTGTAATAATGGTGAGGTAGAAAATAACCATAGGCAACCGTTTTAATCTAATTGGAACATACATGTCTGTGTTTGATTTTCTATGTAGACTTTTGGGTGACAAAAGAAACTGAAAATACTCTACAATGACCATCTACTCAAGAATAATTAATCGATGTAAATGAAATAGCAAGAATAATATTACTTATCAGACAAAATTATATAATAAATCAATAACAAATATGCATTTTTCAGGAACATTGAAAACACAATGAGAAACGTAACAGAACTTTGATGTACAATATCCCTTAGGAAGAATTGAAGAAGTAATCAGGTCTGAGGTTAGTGTCATGGCTGCACAGTATTAGCATTACTGTAGATCTCTGCAGTTTCATATGTGCAGGATTCCTACTACAATTAGATCAAGACTTATAGAAGTGTGAATGCACCAATGAAAAACAACAATACATGTAACTGCAGGGTCTTAGCCCAACCACGAAAGTCTGAACTGGGTCCAAGAAGGGTGAGTGTGCTGCTTGCCCATTCCCCAGCCTCCCAGAATCCTGGAGACAATCAGATGTAAAAGGGAGACTAGTCAAGCAGTAACTCACTTTTTGTTCCACAGAAAGCATCTCTTAAAGCAAAAAAAAAAAAAAAAAAAAAAAAAAAAAAAAAAAAAAAAAAACCCAAACAAAAATCACGAGTGGGAAAACAGCCAGCCAATGATTTTAAAGGTCAGCCTGTCATGTACCTAGGCACCATATGGTTTACATAGTGAACATGAGCTCTTCATGCAGTAACTTCATCTGGTTCAATCTAGGCAACCAATCATCTTTTTTTGTAAAGAGTTCTGCCTTCCCCTCACTGCCATTTTTGACTGGCTCATGTGCCCTACATGTAACAACCATTCTTTTATGAAGAAAAGTATTGTACAGGAAGATTTCTCATTCAGCTAATATGGCAGTGGCCAGAAGTTTTAAACACAAGTGGGCTGATAATCACTTAGATTTTAAATTTAAACAGTGGGGTGCTAATGTAGAAAGTCAATTAGTATTCTATGAGTTATCCCTAATAAAGTTGTGCAACAAATACAAACAGTTGAACGACAGCTTACAGAGGACCTGAGTATGTTGATTATAGATAAATGAAAAAAAACTAGATTTGAATTATATTAAAATTATTTTCCCAAGTGGATAAAATAATTGGTTTAATTATTGCAGACTTGAAGCTTAGAGTATTTATCTTTCAAAGAAAATAAGAATGTGAGAAGTTAAATATATGTTTAAATGCCACATAAAAAATATAAAATGATCCTTTCAGTGCATTTTATAAGCAATTCTTTCATGTTTTTCATTATAAGAAATACAAATAAAATATTATATAATAAAATATCTTTGAATTTATGACCTAGCTCATCTTCTTATTTTAAACCTAATAAACACACAGATGATAATGAAAATATTTTGAAAAGTAATGAGCCTGTGGACCATATAGACATTATTCCTGAATTTTGTTCTCATATTTTTATCTTGGGAAAAATATCATCTCAGCACACTTCTGGTTTGGTTGACTACTCAGTGAAAAAGTATCTGTAAAGAAAGAGCAGAAAGACAGTGACAAGGTCACAGTCATTTTTGTGAGTGTTACTTTCACAGGCAGTCCTGGGCTGTAATATCAAAGTTCCCTAAGGCACATCACTGATGCTTCCTTTGCGGCTTTCATAACCTTTGTTGCTAGTGAACTACCCAGTCAAAAACATTTCCTGAAGGAATGGCCTGATACTATGCTGAATCATGACCTGACACAAGGAGAAATATGACTGAATTCTTCCCACAGGCTACTAGTCTATGTCCTTCTTTCAGTTCAATCAAAATAAAGACAGAAGTATGGAGATGGCTAGAAACAAAAAGTTTCACAACAGCAGAGGTTAACTTGCATTGGCGGTAATTAAGGATTTTTGGTGACACGATGTTTAAAACATTTTACATTTTCAGCACTATCAGTCTGTAAATCATATAAAATATCACTTTTTGACATAATACTCATGCCAATAATGGAGAACAAAGACCCATTTGTAATTAGTTCTTATATATAATATTTTATTGTAAAAAATGTAATGTATAGAGAGAAATGTGTTCATCTGCATTATATAGGTGAACATTTAAAATATTTACATTTAAAAAATATATTCCTATAATACTAGCAGTGAAGAAAAACAGGAATGAGGACCAAGAGTGAGTAGCTTGGACTAGAGAATTAGTCTCTAAAGTACAAAACAATAAACAAACAATTTAAATTGTGTTGATTTTTACAATCTTACTAAATGATTATATATGTTGGATTATATTCCAATATAGAATTCTATGCTGGTCTCCTTTTTCTAGCAAAAAAGTGTACATGAACTCAAAGGTGTAGTAACTGGTCATGTTGAAGTAGTTCTGCTAATAAAATAAAAAGTTTGACAATGTAAAACTCTTAAGTTATGGTACATCTCATAAACGTTGATTTTTTAAATGTGATTATATCTAATGGAATTTTCAATGCCATTTCTATTGTGGTCACTAAGCGATTTTCAATTCCCAGGTTCTGTGATAGAACAGGATCTCTTTACAGTGTCTGAGTTTAATTTTTAAGAAGACACAGAGGTTTAGGAATATTCCAGTAGCTGATACCTGGCTGGAGAGTCAGCTTAGAATTTAAAGTGCATACCACACAAACAGCAAATGTAAGGACTAGAGTTTATATGCACAGAGTCCACATACACAGTTGGTGGGAATGATGCCCAGTCTGTAAATCCAGCTCAGGAAGGCAGGCTCCTGGAGGGACTCTCTGGAGGAAGCTGGCTAGCTAGGATAGCAATGTCAGCAAGCTTATGTTCAACTTAGAGATATTCCTTCAGTACAGTGATAAGATAGAGGGCAATCAAAGAAGAATCAGAGGACTGAATGTTCTTTGGGTCTCAAAACAGGTAAACCTACACATATGTATCCATAGACATGAGACCATGCATAAGCATGCATGCACACTACATATAAATACTTATGAAAAAGGAAAAAAAAAACAGAAGAAAAGGCTAGCCTTCCATGCATATTTAATGTTATTCACATGCAAAATAATATATCAAATTTTGCCTATGCAGAGTTTTAATATGTACATATAATATAATAATTGGAAAATAAGCAAAAATCAGGGGAAATTATTTCAGATTAAACATTAAAACTGCCAAACTTTTAAAATATGGGTAATGTTTTTAAATGAAAAATAAGCCAATAATTGCAAAATATTGGAGTTCCTTATTAGAACAGATGGACATTCTCTTGGAATTGGTTTGTTGATATTCTTAATGCATTCATTTTGCTGTTTTAGATTTTCAGCTTCTGTTTTCCAATTTTTTGTAAAATAAAGGGAACGTTTTTTTCTCACAAAAATGTGAAACATCCAATAAAAGTAAAAATTTGGTTTAATAATTTCAAGGGAATTTGAATTTGCAAAGTATGATGGCCTTGAACACTAAAGCTATAGGAATGCAGTTGACAAAACATAAGCACAGCTATGTTTCTGCCATAAATTTCATTAGTTTTATTTTAAGTGTATTTATTTGTGTTTTTAATTTCTAAGGACTTATTCATGGACATGAAGCACAATCAACAGCAGTTATGCCACTCACCCATAATTTCAATGTCTGTAGTTCTTTAATATTCACCAATGATTTATAATGATATATGAAAATGATAACTGCCAACCTAATAGAGTATATTAGAGTTTAAAGGAATGGGAAATTTTATTTAAGGAATTCCAGACAATCTAGGAGAGGTGGTAATCTGAAGGAAAATGGATTAATAATCCATATGTAATCTGAAAGGAAAAGAAGATGATTTTAGGGTTGTAAGGGCTTAAAAGGAAATATGGGTAATGGTACATGAGAAAGCTGGAAAAAGTACACAACTTAATAAGCTATCAAAAAAAGATTAGGTTCAATAAAAATGAAGGAATCTTGTATGTAGGTTTTCTGTATGTGTGGTCCCCACTGCTCCTGGAAATCAAAGTTTTCCCAATAAAAATCATAACACCAAATGAATGATATCTCTCTATGGCTTGTAAGGTAGAGAGGCTTCAGAGGTCCTTAACCCAAATTACATGCTATTGCCATTGTTCTTGAATACTCAACATTAAAATATTTTATTTTAATATATTTATTCATTTTACATACCAACCACAGTTCCTCATCCTTTAACTCCTCCTTCTCCCCCCATATTCTTCCACTCCTTTCCCCATCCACTCTTCAGAAAAGGTAAGGCCTCCCTTCCATGGGGAGCCAACAAAGACTAGTATATCAACTTGAGGCAGGACCATGTTCCTATCCACAGCTTCAAGGCTGAACAGAATATTCTCATTTTTGAAGATTTCAAACTGGATAAATATCAGAGAAAAGCAAGCTGACACTGAGCTATGGAGGTCATCAAGGGGGAATCACTGATCACACTCAACCTCAAATGCTGGAAACCATAATAACGAACAAACTTTTTCTGTCTATTACAAATAATGCTGTTATGAACATGATTGAACAGATGCCCTTGCTGTATGAAGGGCATACCTTTTGGATATATGCCTGAGTGGAATTGCTGGAACTTTTGGTAGACTGAGTCCCATTTTCCTGAGGAACTGCCATACTGATTTCCGAAGTAGCTGCATGAGTTGCCACTCCCACCAGAAGTTGAAGAGTGATCCCTTTTCTAACATCCAGCATAAACTGTCCTTGGTGTTTTTGATTTTGGACATTCTGACAGGAGTAAGATGGTATCTTAGAGTTGTTTTGATTTGCATTTCCCTGATGGCTAAGGATGTTGAGCACATTTTTATGTGTCTTTCAGCAATTTTAGATTTCTCTACTGAGAATTGTCTATTTATTCCTGTACCCCACTTTTTAATCAGATTAGTTAGTGTTTTGGAGACTAGCTACTTGAGTTCTTTGTATATTTTGGAAATCAGCCCTCTGTTGGATGTGGTGTTGGCTAATATCTTTTCCCAATCTGTAGGCTGCAGTTCTGTCTTGTTGATTGTTTCCTTTACCTTACAGAAGCTCCTCAGTTTCAGGAGGTCCCATTTATTAATTGTTGATCTCAGTGTCTGTGTTACTGGTGTTACGCTCAGGAAGCAGTCTCCTGTACCAATTTGTTTGAGGGTACCACCTACCTTCTCTTCTAATAGGTTCAATGTGGCTGAATTTATGTTGAGGTCTTTGGTCCATTTGGACTTAAGTTTTGTGCATGGTGATAGATATGGATCTATCTGCAGTCTTCTACACACCAGCATTCAGTTATGCCAGCACCATTTTTTAAAGATGTTTTCGTTATTTTCCATGGTATAATTTTAGTTTCTTTGTTAAAAATCAGGTGTTCATAGGTGTGTGGGTTGACCCCAACTAACAATCTAACCAATAGTGGAGAGGCTACCTTCAATGCCCTTCTCTGATAATGACATTGATGACTACCTGATATGCCATCCTAGTGCCTTCATCCAGTAGCTGATGGAAGCAGACACAGACAACCATAGCTAAACACTGAGCTGAACTCTGGAATCCAGTTGAGAGAGGGAGGAGTGATGACCAAAGGTGTCAAGACCAGGCTGGAGAAACACACAGGAACAGCTGACCAGAGCAAATGGTTCCTCGTGGACTCCAGACTGATAGCTGGGAAACCAGCAAAGGACTGTTCCAGACCCCCTGAAAGAATAAGTAAGTTTGGAGGTCTGGTCAATCTATGGGGCCACTGGTAGTGGATCAGTATTTAACCCTAATACAGAAATTAACTTTGGGATCCATCTCCACATAGAAGGATGCTTTCTCATCTTAGACACATTGGGGAGGGCCAAGGCCCTGCTCCAAATGATATGACAGACTTTGAAGATACCCCATGGAAGGCTTCACCCTCCCTGGGGAACAGAATGGAGTTGGTTGGGATAGGCAGTTGGTGGTGGGCAGGGGTGAAGGGGAGGGAGAGGGAATTGAGGTTGACATGTAAAAGAAGCTTGTTTCTAATTTAAATAAAAAAGAAAAAAATAATGAACAAACTGGAAAGATATATCCACTGGGGAATTGGTGGCATGAAAGAACTACTTTCAAATTGGATTTTATTTTTTAAGGAGTACCTACATGCCTGTTATATAGTCATCCTAAAAGTCTATAATTAATAAAGTCACAGGCTGTATGTAAACTCTTGTTTGTACCAAGCAAGAATGTAGTTAATCTACCTACTAAACATTTTGGTTTATGCCAATAGACCAGTGTAGCTCTTATCTACAGAGATGTTTGGCAGTGAGTATGGTTAAATATCACTTAATAACTTGCCAATTTATTGAGAATAAATAACTACTTTATGCTCATCCTCAAATGAATCTTCTACATTACCTCCTTATAAGCCCTAGGATACTGTAGTCAACCACTATCTGCAATTGATATCTTCTAGAAGAGTAAGAGTCAGTTTTCTTAAAGAGTTCTTGTCACTGGTAGATTTACTGGACCCTAGTAGAAAGCCACACATCTATGGAAATATGGGCAGCTCAAATTGAACTTGAGTGGTGACAAAACAGAATAACACAAAGTTGGGTAGGTAGAGAATGGTAGCTGGATCTTGAAGAATATATTAACAACAAGAAGAATCTAAAGTGAAAACAGTCCTTTCAGTCACAAGATTTGGAAGGATGGAGCTAGGACTAATCTTAAAGCCCTTCCTCCCTGGGGACTAGATCATACATTCTGCAAAGGTGCTGTGCAAGCCACTGAGACAGAAAGATAATTAACAGGTATAAAGCTATAAACCACAATGACCAGACCATCAAGGTATTTAAAAGTCTAGTACTATCAATTATATATTGAGGGAAACAGTTATCTATCTAAGTGAAATTAAAGCCCTTTCAAATGGAAGTCTGGTAGTATAAAGCTAACCACAGCCTATGGCTGGCAAAGGCATGCCTGCTAGTGAAGATCATTCTACCGGTGTAGTTCCCAACCGCTTTCTTAATACATATCTTTATAACCAAATTTAAGTTCATACCACTCATCCAAAAAAGTTTCTCCTTACAACAGATAGAGACTAGCACAAAAATCTACAACCAGTTACAGTGCAAACAACAATTTTCCTGGGGTGCCCAGCACCAATTGATACATATACAACACATAGCTCATCATGGAAGAGAGGTAAAAAGATTATCAAAGCCAGAGACTGTAGCATATATATAACAGACCTGCCATGATATCCTGCTGTGTGAACTGTTTTCTGTAACATTGGCACTCACCAGAAGAAGGTTTTTCATATGTATGAATGTATAGCATGGTTATATGCATTTTATATACACTTTGCTTGCTCTGGGAGCTATTTATATTATCTAATTGCAATTTTTATCCTATATCTATAATTTTGCTCAATAATACATCAATTTAAGTTCTGCAATAAAAAAATATAGTTTTTCTTTTTCATGAGAATCTCGTTTAATCAACACCATTTGTTGAACACATCAATTTCTTTCCATTGCACAATAACTACTTCCCTTACAACCCCAACGACTACATATTATGGGCCTGCCTCTACAATCCCTGTCAGGCTTTATGTTAATTGTGGATCATGTAATATCTACTCCCTTCTGCTTCCTAATCCACATATACCAATAAAATATTTGGTCATAGCTTTTATCACTCATGGTTTTATGATAGGCAATAAAAATTAAATAAGTGCCACAATCAGTGTTCCTGGATAATTATTCAATTTACATTCTCACTGATTTTTATCCTAATCTCTCATTTGGGCTCTGAAAAACAGCTTCATCTACCGTTTTTTTCCCTATATTTCATTGGTATATCATATCTCTGAATGGCTCTTGTACTGGTTACTATTATTAATAAATCAAATTAATGTGAAAGGACCACAGTAAGACATTAAAGAATTGTTTATTCCATCAAATCATCTACTATCTTTTCATAATTGAAATTTTAGGTTATACAAAGATTACATTTTGCTTCTTTCTAGTTGATAGTTATAAGAAACTATGTAGTGCTGATAATCCTTTCTGCTGTGTAGAGAAACATATGGATATCAGCATGATTTCAGGTATATTATATGCCCTCTACTCCTAAGAGGTAAGCTAATTTTAGATACACTATCTCCTTTTTCTTACTTGAAAAATGAATTTGTGCCTTCATTTCAGAAATAACACTCAGTATAAAGCATTTTTAATAAAAAATATATGCTACAATTAAACTACACTTCCATCATTTCATCACTTTTTATTTCCATCTTTCCTTGCAAAATATCTACTGTCTAGCCACTTTGATATTACATTTTACCTATGAAAATTTTGTTCTTAATGTTTTCTGGGCTGGTATTTTACATAAACACATATATTATTTGATATCTATGAAGAAATAAAACCTTACATTCATGCCTCCAAACTCAGTTTGTACACTACTTGTTTATACACCTCTTCCATTACAGGTAGATGATAAGTCCCACTTGCTGAAGACACAATATTTTTAGGTCACAGACCTCAGAGACTCATACACAGAGTCTGATGAGAAAGCCTCCTTCCCAAGGACAGGATTTCATGGTATCAGAAGGTGTCATGAAAGCTTACATCAATACCTATAAATCATAACAATTACCGTCATAGCACAATAACTCTAAGGGTAAATAGTGGCATACATACTTTGGCTGTTACTAACAACTTTCTAATTGGAATGAAGACATGTTCAACAAGGGAAACATCATGCCTAATATTGGAAATCTAGCCACCCATTTAGGAAGAGTGAAGTCATGTATCTTGGAGTAGAATTTACCCCCACTACCTTACTAAACCAGGATAATCCCAAATTGTTCTAAATGTTTGCCCTGTACCCATAGATAATCCTCACCCCTCATTATGTAAACATATGTTTGTAGGAGATGGATGCAATTGCATAACCCTACAACTGCTCAAAATTCAGCAGTGTGGAACAAAATGTTAATTGATATATCTGATGCACGACTTTTGAAAAAATATCTTAGGGATCACTGTGAAAGGTAAGGCAGAAAGTTTATAAGAGAACACAATACAGATTATAATGTGAGATTGTGTTTCCTAGAAATGTCAGAAACTATACCTGTGAAGTCTCACTGACAAAGCTACTGAAACATGACTTAATCAAGGATGACACTATCAGACATGCTGACAAGAATGGCTGAGGAAGGAACTGGGGAGATCTTATGAGGATTCAGCTATATAGTTAGAACTATAGCAACCAAAGATTGTAGGAGTACAAGAAATAATCTTCTCAAGGGAAAACACACAAATTGTTTATCCACTCCCAAACTGTCACCTCTTAAAATGTAATAATACAAATTACATTACACAGACTAAGAGGGTTTTATTTATGTATTTAGGAATACACAATCTAATACTGTAACATATGTATGTATGTATGTATGTATTATGTATGTATATATGTACAGTGGGTTTGAAAGGGGTATAAAGGCACTTGGTGCGGAAGGGCTTAATTTCATCCATGGGAAGATTGCAAACCAAACATCTTGATTCTGGACTTTACAGATGGTGAAAAAAGACAACCCACTTGAAGGTATGCCTGCATTTACATGCATAAGCTTGGCTGGCAACAATAATGCAGGATATGTAAAATAAAATAATGCTTTTCTACCATGAGGCCTAAGTATAAGCTCTCAAAGGTGTTAAGAATACATCAACAGCTACATAAATTCATTCAAGGATCAATCACTGGACATAAAGTCTCACGAAGCTTTAATGTTTCATTTCTGTGTGCCAAGTTTATTTAAAAAAGCTATATGACTGTTGTTCAGCTGATTTTGAGGTAAAGAACTTCCTTTATTTTCCTAATATAAGGGTCCACAAATATGTGAATGTATTATAATATGAACTGAGAGTAAATGTAAATTACTAAGAGAAAGTAAAATTACTGATTTTAGTAACAGAATGCATATAGAGAACAGACCACTTTTAGACTTTTAGAGATATTTAAACTTATAAAAGCAGTAAATAAAGAAAAAACATTAAGAATGAATTATATTTCACTATTAATTTGAACAAAATTGAGTATTAAGGGTTTCTAGAACAAGGAGCATTTATTTCTTCCAGAGCATTTGTTGAACTAATGTAAATGCATCCAGATCCATCTCAAATTGTTTTTGTATTAATTCAAAATTATTTGCTTTCTGTAATTCCCTACAATTTTTATAAAAAAGTAACCTAAAGCTTATCATTTTAATGCTGTTCTAAGAAAGAAAGAAAGGAAGAAAGAAAGAAAGAAAGAAGGAAAGAAGGGAAGAAAGAAGGGAAGATAAGAACAGAAAACAGGATAGCTAAAACAATCCTGAATAATAATAAATAACTGGTGTAGTTTCAACATCCCCGATTTCAAACTGTACTACACAGTATATTAATTAAAACAGTATAGTATTGACACAAAAATGGATATGTCAAATTAGAATCAAATTGAAGACCAACACATAAACCCATATACCTATGGACACCTGGTATTTGTTAAAGAAGTCAGAAATATACACTAGGAATATCATCTCCAACAAATGGTGTTGATGAAACTGTCCAAGTGCATATCAAAAAATCCAAATAGATACATGCCTATCATTCTACACAAAACCTCTCTCCCAGTGCACCAAAAACTCAACATAAAGCAAGAGACAGTGACCTTTCTAGAATAGAAAGGGTACTCATTGGCATAGGAGAATTCTAGAACAGCCCAGGCACTAAGTTCAACAATTATCAATGGGACCTCATAAAAATGAAAAGCTTCTGCACAGCAAATAACACCCTCATTCAGACAAAGCACCAACCTACAGAATGGGGAAATACTTTTACACATCCAATACAGCACTAACCCCCAGAATATAATAGGAACTCAGAAAAAAATATAGCAAGAAAGTAAATAACCCAAATTAATTATGTGGTTTATTTAATAACATAATTAAACCACAGATAAAAACAGAGAATTTCTAAAAAAGAAAACTTCAAATGGCTGTTAAACACTTTTTAAAAATGTGCAACAAACTTAGTCATCAGGGAAATGCAAACTCAAACTGTGAGAGACCTTATCTTACATGAATCAAAAGAGCTAAGATCGTTTAAAAAAAAAAAAAAAACAAAAAAACAAGTGTCAGTTCATCCTTGTGAGATGAGGGAATACTCATCCATTGTTATGACTGTTAACTAGTATAGAAAATACGGGAATTAGTGTAGGAATTAGTCCCTCAGGGAAATGGGAAATGATCTACCTCAGGATCCACTTATTGGATCTATACCTAAAGGGTACTTCATTTTATGACAGAGACACTTTCTCAGCCATATTTATTCATGTTCTTTTCATAGTAGTGAGAAATTGGAAACAACCTAGATACCCCTCAACAGATGAATGTATAAAGAGAATGGGATACATTTGCACAATGGAGTATTACTCAGTAATTAAAAAATGTGAAGAATCTATATACACATAGAATGTAAAACTATATGAGAAGCTTTTGAAAGTGTATTCTGATACAAATACAGAAATGGTAATACGGGTAAATTCCTGGAGATTGAATGTGGCCTTAGTTTTACTGAGAAATCCATAGCCTCATTGGCAGGAAAGTTTGAGACTCTCTCTGCTTACCCTGGCAAATTAATCAGGTTATATTAATGAAGAAGTGTGGTAGATCTTCTATTGGTTATATTCAGGAAAGAAGAAAAGAAACAAATACACAATACACATGTCCTCATAGATATATATGTCTTATGCCTAGAAAAAATTAAAATTTCCAGGATAACACTATCTTCCTTCTTACCCTAACAACTTCAGTTACTCACTAAAGTGGATGAGGAGGAAAAACTAGGAGCTAGCTGGTCTCAGCTACATGGATATAAATAAAAACTGCTTCAGCCAGGGAAGGGAGCAAACAGGGGACAGGAACATAGTCTATTGAGATCCATTTATGAATGTCACAGCTCAGAGGTACACATGGTTATGAGATCTGTGATTTACTAGACTTAATTAGAAGATTATAATATGCTTCTCTACTATAATTTACCACTCTATCTTATGCCACCAGAATATTAACTACTCCGTGAAGCTAAAGAATTACAAGACACGAATTATGTTTGAGTTACTTTATATTTGGTTTGATACTATGCATATTTTTCTTTTTTATCTTAGTGAAAATACAATCACATTATTATCTCCTTTTCCACCCAATCCAACTTCTCCTTTCACACTAAAACTGCCAGTGAGTCCACCTAGTGCTGTTTATTTACATTAGTTCATAGCTTAAAACTTGATATTTGATACCAAAATTGGTATAATAAACTCCTGGGGAAGATTGCAGAAGATTAATTCTCCAATCTCTCCTAGTTGTCTATGAGTCATATATATTATATATATATATATATATATATATATATATATATATATATATATGGAGGAGGCTCATACATCTACTTTCCAATATCTATTGACATTGTCATTATTTGTTTTGGTTCAGGCAGTCATATTGTTGTACTATTGTATAATACTCTTGTCAGTTCCAGGATACACAGTCTCACAGTAGACTTTCTGATCATCTGGTTCTTTCCTCCTCATCTTCCATAATATTCCATTTGTCTTAAGTGCACTTGTGTTATTAATGTCTCCTGGGCCTGCGCACCTGATAATATCTTGTTCTCTGTATTTGACCTGTTGTTGTTCTCTTTAATGATCTCCATTTAATGTAAAGAGAGGTCTATTTGATGAGGAATGAGAGTTGTCTGTATAGCGTTAAGTATGAGTAATTATGCTAATCAGATAGAGTGGTAATACTAGGTTTGCTCCAAGATATAGGATCTCACAAGCCACAGGTAATTAACTGGGTTTCTAGTACCAGGCATATGATTTCCCATCTGTTGAGCAGACCTTAAATGCAATTACAAAACTTCTGTTTACCAACAGGATCTGAGTAGCACTATAGCACCTTTAGAGTATCATGTATGGCTGTGTCCCTGTGATTCATAGGCATCACGGCTGAGTGGGACTATTCCCCTTGGGCAGCTGGCAAAGGTGCTTCTGATCCTTAGGGCTAGTCCTCAGGAAGAATGTTTGCAGACCATATCCACACTGAAACTTCCTAGTCATGTGTCAGAAGTTAATGTCTTCAAGGACATTAACTTTCAAGTTCTGAAGAACAAATAAGTGTGACAGGACGTCATGTCTTGTTTTGAGGGTCTCCTGGACTCTTTTTGACAAGGAAGTATAAATCAAGTTTCTCATTGCTGGTGCTGGAATATTTCATCAGTCAGGATGGTCTTTTTATTACCACCACCATCACAATATAATACATTCATCATTTTCTCAAATATATTAATTCAAATCAAAAGTAAGAGAAAGATAATCATATACTCTTTACATATTAATTATAGTGCTATACATTATAAATCATAAGCTTTTTATTTGTGCTATTTATTTAAAAATACGGTTTTCTTCATATGACAGATTTTTAGGCATTAAACTCATCTCTAAACTTGAACTCTTATTTCTGTTTTTGTAAATTACAGGTTGTTTTACTTTTTCATTATACTATAATCACATCATTTTTTTTCTCTACAACCCCTCCCCTCCTCCCCTCCTTCCAACCATTCCTGCCCCCTTTCACATTCTTGGCCTCTATTTAATTGGTGTTGAATATTCAGCTTTTCTCCTTTTTGCTTTGCAATCTGACTCCTTAGGATGCTATGAAAAGAAGGTATTCTAAAGGAGTTCCTTTTGTTTTCTGCTGCGTTTCATGTAGATTTGCAGAAACCTCCAAATAACTCCTGTTTCTTCTGAAAGTCACACAGATATTCCAGAGAATTGCTTTGTGTACCTAGAGTCATATCCACTTTCAGGTTTTCCAATTCTTTTTTTAAATTTTTTATTTTTATTTTTTATTTTATTACTTCTAGTTAGGGAACAAACTTATTTCAAGTCCCTTCTCCCTCTCCCTACCCTCACCCCCAACCCTCCTCCCCCACCCCCAGCCTACCCCCCACCCCATCCACCCACCACTCCCCAGGCAGGGTAGGGCCCTCAACGGGGGCTCTGCAAAGTCCACCAAGTCTTCCTATGCTGGTCCTGGGCCCTTCCCCATGTGTCCAGGGCCAGAGTGTAGCCCTTCACATGGAATGGGCTCTCAAAGTCCCTTCTTGCACCAGGGAAAAATACTAATCCACCACCAGAGGCTCCCTGGAGTGCACAGGCCTCCTTATTGACATCCGTGTTCAGGGGTCTGGATCAGTCTTGTACTGGCCTCTCGGACAGCATCTGGGGTCGATGTACTCTCCCTTGTTCAGGTCAACTGTTCCCGTGGGTTTCTCCAACTTGGTTTTCCAATTCTTATAGTCACCTATGTCACACATCAGCCCAGGTCAAAGTCATCTTTTAAATACCCAGTGTTCCATCCTGATTGTCGCCAGGTGGCTGTTTTCCTATGTTACCATTCATCTTCAGGTCTAGCACAACACATACCCCACATACCTGTCTTGCCTGTAAAGCCTTAAACAGAAGCTATTACCTTGATTGACTTAGTTAATAAATTTGTTAAAATAAAAATTTCAGAAGTTCCTATTCAGCCAGCTAAATAGTTATCTGGAATCTCATTTGATGCATCTAACTTTCCAGAGCTTGTCACCACACTTAGAAATTTTTGAGTTAGTATGACTCATCCTAAAACTGATATTCCTTCAACCATGTGTGACTAAAATGGCTAATGTACTGACATGGAGTTTAGAAGATAACAGATTTTGACACTGTAGTGGTTTACTCATAGACATCTTAATTCTTAAACTATTTCAATGGAGACAGAAGGAACTGACAAAAAGGAAATTAACACAAGAAGCTCCTACTATTATACAAATGATAAGAAATGGATGTAGAGGAGTTAACAGCGGTGATTTTGTTTCAGGCTTTGAAGCATGGGGAAAATAATTATTTTCTTTAAAGACATGTACAAATTAAATTGAGAAATTGTGTCTTGAATAGTGGGATTACAGAGGATTGAGTAATGATTTACCATTTAAATCAATACTATTTTCAAAGCCTAAGAGATGATGAGTACAGGAGGGAAATGGTGCAATGTCTTAAGTCTGGCAGCTTCTGAAAATGTGCCTCTCATGGAATCTGTGTCTGCTGTTGAAATTAGAAGAGGAATTAAAACTCACTTACATAAGCCAAAACAATTTACTTTGTATTTTAAGGAAAACTCAACTGTCAAAATTCTAAGGTTAATACATGCCATGTCTTACTGTGTATTTAGCCAATAAAAGTTGGTTTGGGCAATAAATAGCATTTATTAATGTTCCATATGTCAAGAAATAGCAAAATGGGAAATATGAGAATGAATTTTACTGGCATTCAGATAGTTAAGCAAATATGGCTAGAAGGGGTTTTGAAGCTCTGTTACTACATGTGGCTTTTCTGTTCCATGAAGTAGCTCCTTTCATTGATGGCTACTGAAATTTTGTTCAAGTCTGTTTGGGTAACAACAATTTTTAGCTGTGTTATACAGTGCAAAATACTTGAAGGTATATCAATCTTTCCAATACTGGAGAATAAGTCTTATTGTAAATCAATTCATATTTACTATAGAACCGAGATTTCAGAAGAATTGTGATCTCTTTTCTTACTTGGCTCTATTATAAGACATTTAAGACCATGTAAATAAATAATTACTTAATTCTACATGTCAAAACTATACTCAACCATATTAAATATTTTTTCTCAACCATATTATATACTCATGATTATCATTTTAGATTTCTGCCAGCATTTTGTGGGACATAGCTGCAAATGTTTAACAATCTTATTAAATGCAACATTTTTTCTTTCATCTATCACAACAAAAATAATTATATTATGTAACTCTAATTCTTCTATGTGAATTATTTGTTCATATTTGTGCCATTTGTGATTGGCTTTAATTTTATTGTTTTATAATATTAGAAGGGTCTTGGTTTTTCTTATGTCTCTCTCTCTTTTTTTAATCCAGATGGCCACTATGGATGCTCCCTCACACTGTGCATTAGCTGCTTTGGACCAGATTTGGCTTGTGACTCTGACAAATAAAAGATTAAAGGAATCTAAGGTTGATTACTAGTTTGAGGTATTAAAGTCTGTTAAGATTTTAGGCTATCATGTGAATTGGCTACATTTTCCCTGTACAACACACTCAATTTCCAAAGTTAAAGTTCAAGAGTTAGGTTTTCTTCTGTGTTCTTCATTTCGTATGGAAAGTTATACTTCCATGAGGTCACAAAATAAAGTAGATGGACATTTTAACTTTTTGGTTTAGCATTTTAATCATTCATATCATGTTTTAATAAAAATGTATTTAGGTTTGTTAGATTGGGATTGCTGGAGTTGACTTGGAAATAAAAGAAAGCTGACAGGCATCTCAGGAGTCAGAAATTGTTCTTTGAATCAGAACAAATGAAGGGCTCCAATCTCCCAGGGAGGGAGAGACTGTTAGGATAAGGGCGTGGTATTGTAAAGGTTGGGAGTGGAGAGCTTTGGGTGTACAAGATTACCTCTGTAGGTCAGTATGCCTGCAGTCATGGGGAGGTAGACAACAGCAGGGTTGCTGTGGGATATCCTTATCAGAAGCTTCAACAGGTGTCATCGGTGAAGGCAACTTTGTTGCCCAAGTTTTTCAGGCCATCTCAGACTTAACTAAATACCCTCTCAAGGTTCATTTTAATATGATGGGAAGTATGAATCTATGGGGTGTCAGATATTGAGTCAATCATATAAATTTAATATCTGAGGAATTGTCAACAGCTTTTAATACCTTCTTATCACTTTAGATTTTGTTGTTGTTAATTTTAACAATTGGTAGACTTTTAATATGTCCAGGCTGGAAGGCTGGTGATGAAGCTCAGTTGCAGTTTTAGATACCAGAAACAATATTGTTAGTATTTTCTACATTAAAAAACAGAGCTTGATGGATGGTTCAGTTGTTAAAACACACTTGCTGCTCTGTAGAAGTCTCCTGGTTATTTGTTAGCAGTTATGTCAGGGTACCCACACAAGCCTGTATCTCCAGTTCTAGGGAACTCAGAGACCTCTTCCGGCCTCTTCAGGTAACTAAACTCAGATACACATACCCTCACATAAATCTGTAAACTAAAACACAAATAAAACTGATTCATCAATTTTAACACAATTAATTACAATCATCTACATGGTAACTCATATGATGTTGTTTTATATTTATGTTTACACTGAATTATAGTCTAATACAATGAATTATAATTAAATGAACTTTACAAATAAATGTAAATATAATACCATGTGATTTTTCCCTTTTGTTTCCCCCCCAAAAAATTTTATTAGTTCATATTAGAAACAAGCCTGCTTCACATGTCAATCCCTTCTCCCTCTCCCTCCGCTTCTCCCCCAGCCCCACCAGCCCCATCTGCTCCCCAGAGTGGGTAAGGCCCTCCATGGGGGAATGCCCAAAGTCTGTCATATCATCCTAAGCAGGGCCTAGGTCCTCCCCCATGTGTCCAGGCTGAGACAGCATCCCTTCATGTGGAATGGGCTACCAAAGTCCTTTCTTATCCCAGGGATAAATATGGATATACTACCAGAGGCCCCTTAGAGTGCTGAGGCCACCTCATTGACACCCACATTCAGGGATCTGGATCAGTCCCTTTCGCTTCCCAGACATCAGTCTGGGGTCCATGCAATTGCCCTTGTTCAGGTCAACTGATTCTGTAGGTTTCAACAGCCCAGTCTTGACCTCGTTGCTCTTCACTCCTTTCTCTCTGCAATTCAGTTCCAGAGTTAATTTCTGTGTATATCTGTGGGTGTATGCTCTGATTCCATCAGCCACTGGATGAAGACTCTAAGATGGCATATAATGTAGTCATCAGTCTCATTATAGGGGAAGGGCAGTTAGAGTAGCCTCTCCACTATTGCTTAGATTGTCAGTTGGTATCATTCTTGTAGATCTCTGGAAATCTACCTAATGCCAAATCTCTTCTGGAACCTCTGTTATGATATATCTCTCTCTCATCCTGTTCTCCTCTAATCTTCCCCGACTCAAACTTCCTGCTCCCCAATTTCCTCCTCTCCCCTCCTCTTCTCCCCCTCTCATTCTCCCAGTTCCCTCTCCCCTACCCTCATGCTCCCAATTAGCTCAGTAGATCCTGTCCCCTTACTCTTCTCCAGAGTCCATGCATTCTTCTCTTTGAGTCCTTCTTATTTCCTAGTTCCTTTGGTGATGTGGACTGTAGGCTGGTAATCCTTTGGGCTGTGTGTAAAATTCATATATGAGTGAGTGCATTCCATGTTTATCTTTTTGTGACTGGGTTACCTCGGTCAGAATGGTTTCTTCTAGATCCATCCATTTGCCTGCAAGTTTCAAGATTCCATTGTTTTTTTCAACTGAGTAGTAATCCATTGTATAAATGTACCAGATTTTCTCTATCCATTCTTCAGTTGAGGGGCATCTAGGTTGCTTCCAGATTCTGGCTATTACAAAAAGCACTGCTATGAACATAATTGAACATATGTCATTGTATGAATGTGCATTTTTTGGGTATATGCCCAAGAGAGGAATTGCTGAATCTTGAGGTAAACTGATTCCCATTTTCCTGAGAAATTGCCACACTGATTTCCAAAGTGGTCTTACAAGTTTGCACTCTCACCAGCAATGTAGGAGCGATTTTTAAGAGAAAACTATTCAGTTCTATAAGATTTATTTTTATAACAGACAAAAAATTAAGAGTCATGGAAAACAAAGAGCAAATTGTGATACAATATACACAAACATCTTAATACATATTTTTTCTTCTCAAAAAGACTTGTTGAGTCATATGGATTGCTTAAGTTCCATAATATCATAGAGATCTGAGAACTCAAGACATCACAGTGATCCAGAAACATTGCTTAATTCCTTGGGACAAACACTATTTAACTAAGTAGTTCTGTGAAGACAGTGGTGAGATAAAGACAGTTCTATAACTTGACATACCACTAATTTTCCATATATAGAGATATTAGCAACACCCATGTTTTATGTAGATTTCAAGTATTTGATATTCATAGGATCTGAACCTATAATTCATATTGCAATTAATCATTAAAATTCAGATTTCCTATGATGTCCAAAGAAGCACAGCATAATGTTGTGATGTGGAAACATGATATTTCAAAAATATTTGCTTTACATCAAGTGTATTTCAAATAGTGACAAAGATAATTTTATGCCCTTTGAAGTTTTCCTAGGACTCTGCTTGGCATAATTATATGAAAAGATACTTAAAATAGTAATTTAAAACTGAGTACATTTGTTTGGAGAAACAACCACATTTATTGAACACTACATACCATATACTGAAGTAGTTTAAAATATAGATCATCTAATATATAATATATACATAATGCTCTCTCAGTCTACATGACATAGGGAAGGGCCTCAGTCCTGCTCCAAATGATGTGACAGACCTTGATGATCCCCCATGGGAGACCTCACACTCCCTGAGGAGTGCATGGTGGGGGAGATGGGGAGATGATAGTGATAGCGAAAGTACAGGAGGATGAGGAAGTGGATTGGTATGAAAAATAAGATTTTTTAAATTTAAATAAAAGATATCTAAAAAAGAAGTAGTTAAGTAATTCCACTATGTACAGTAATACAGTACACTAATTGTATTGACCTAGATACTAAACATCTTAAGAGCTCAGAAGTTACATCTAGACTGAGGTCTAATCAATAATTATAAATGAGGCCCAACCAGAGTGACACATAAAATAACTTATTATACATGATATGATTGTATTTGTTATGTGGATTATTGTCTCTTTTTAGAATATGTTTTAATGATTTATACATTCACTGATATTTCTAATTTTATGAAAGTGTAAGTCACAGGTTCTTTCTTCAGAGACATTTCTGAAATTTCCACTCAAGTATAAATTCCAAAAGACAATCATGTGACAAGTGAATGTATTTTTCCAGAACGGTGTGTAAAATAAAATGAAGACTTTTAGATGATGAATACCTTAGTTTGACAACACACTTTACTTCCAACATTTTATGCTTTACACAAAACTCAATTAATTCAATCCTAGAAGAAAGTCTTACTTATAGTGAGATGTACAGGATGGACAGTATTGCTTAAATGGTTCACAAAGAAAAGGATTATCAAAGGATCCAGGAAGAAAGAGAACCATTCTTTTCTGGGTGATGCTTTATTATCCCAACTGTAAAGGATGCATGAACTACTTTTTTCTGGTCTAAGAACTGAAGTATTTCAGAAAACAGATCTGTACTTTATCATGTGACAAGTAAAGCAATAAAATTAATAAATTTAATAGAAAGTAAGTAATAAAGAAGCATATTTACAGGAAACTGGACATTTATATTCTTTCTTTTTGTCAAGTGTGTGAAAATGCATTGCATTTTTACAAAACATGCAAGTGTTGCAATAAATGTTTATGTAAAGGAATACAACTAAAATATTCTCATTTTGATCTTACAAGTAGCTCAAAAACCAAAGGAAATATCACATCTTATCAGAGCAATTTGCCTGTTCACAACAGAAGATGTTTCTGCAAATTAGTTTACTTCTTTCATAACTCAGGCAGAATAACCCTTCAATTTAAAGTTGAAATAAATACAGCATGGTGTATAATATTTTATGTATGAAAACCTGGCCATCAATCGTTCCTTTTAGTGTTGGGCAAACTTAAACTTCTCTTGCATAGGCTGTGCTCAATTCAGCCACCATTGTGGCATATTTTCCTGCATGCTATTGAGTGAAATATAACTTAAAATAAAACTATAATAAAAGTTAATAAACATCTAAAAAAAACTTCCCCACTGACTTAAACAAATCTGCAGTGCATTACTACAATGACAGAAGACTTCTGATTTTATTTCCTTTATTTTGTATGAGTAGAGAAGCACTATGAATTTTCTGCTGGATAAAACCCCAATTAATTGGCCGGGCAGTGGTGGCACATGCCTTTAATCCCAGCACTTGGGTGCCAGACTCAGGTGGATCTCAGTAAGTTCAAGCCTGGTCTACAAGAGCTAGTTCCAGGAAAGCCTCCAAAGCCACAGAGAAATCCTGTCTCTCAAAACCAAACAAAACAAAACAAAACAATGAATTATGATGTATAATTTTTTAATTCAATGAGAGCAAGGGGTTTTGTGTTATAAACATAGATCATAAGATTTTATGCCATGATACCAACTCTTAAATTGAAAGAAACTTTTTTGATTTCATATTTTGAATAGAAAGGTTGTAATTTCTAAATACTACATGTGGATTGGTTGAAATAGGAGCAACTGGTACAGAAAAGTCTAACACCTACATTAAGAACTCAACATCACTAGGAATGATTTTCCATTTTTAATATGGTGGTCACTTTACATAATATTCACATGTAACATAATTTGAATAACGATAAAGCAGTTAAGCTTATTTACTAGAGAACTTACACTTCTGCTTATATTTTGTTTATTAAATCATAAATGTTTATTTTTAAAGTGTTAGGTCTTTCTGTATACCTCAAGCTCCATGGAAATATAGTGTTTTATATTATAACTAGCCAATTGAGAATGTTTATAATTCTCAAAGTGAACTATTGCACTTACTTAGGAGCCAATATGAGTGAATACACTCCAGGGATATGGACTCAAGTTTCCAAAAAAAATATTTCCAATGTTGTAAAAGTAGTGTAAAGACTTTATACTTCCATAACAAAAGAATGACATAAATTAAGAGATTTATTAAATGCTTTGTTGCAAGAATCCATAGAGTGTGGTACAGCAAAGAGGTAGCAATTCCTGCTAAATGGATCATTTGTTATGTGATGACACTCTGAGCCTTTGATGCAAGGTAAGAATCTGTTAGTACATTTCAAAAACATTTTACCTAGTAGTCACCAAGCTGATAAAACTAATACCCTCAAGGTGAATTACCTTCAAAGATGCTAAAGAAGACACAATAATACATTTCTGCATGTCTTAGGTTTTCTGTTGCTGTGAAGACAATTGGAGCTGGCTTATAATTTCAGAGATTTACTATATTAATGTCATGACAGAAACATGACAATCTGCAGGCAGACATGAATTTGGAGAAAGATCTGAGCGTTTAACATCTTGATCCATATGCAGCAGAAGGAAACTAAGTGTCACACTAGGTGTAACAAGTATAAGACCTCAAAGCCAGCCTCAACAGTGACAAATTTCCTCCAAAAAAGCCATACCTACTACAACAAGGACACATCTCCTACTTGTGCCACTCCCTATGGGCCAAGCATTCAAACACATGAGTGTATGGGGCCCATTCTTCTTCAAACCACCACACTTGGCAAGGAATCTCCAAGCTTCCTACCAGCATGGAAGTTCTAATAAGCCTCAAAGACTCATTAACAGAAGTACTGCTTTTATATTTTAGCAACTATAGATTACAGGGAGAAAAAAAAACACCTCCTTTCTCTACCCACCTAATTTTGTGTCTGTTAAAAAAATTAAGATAATCTGTGCTACTGTTTACTCTTGGAGGTGTCACCTTCGTTGAGGTTAGGATTTATTTAAAATAATATCTTAAAGCTAAGTGATACTGTTGTACAAGTTGTTAACATAACTAAAATTCCAGAGCCTACAATGGATGTACAACATATAAACCCAGGAATCAAAGTATACCTATAGCAATAACCACTAGTTGAAGAAGATAAAAGAGGGAGCAAATGTCTTGAAGAATAGCAATTGTTTAATATGCATTCAATCCCTAACACCATCAAAAGTATAAAGAGGAAAAACAGAATTTTAGAACTAAAAAGAAAACAATTTTCAATAGTAGATCTTTGATTGTTAATATTTACTTTCAATATCAAGTAGTTAAATTATGCAACTTCCAGATTCTGGCTATTACAAATAAGGGCACTATGAACATAGTTGCACAGATGTCCTTGTGGTATGAATGTGCATCCTTTAGGTATATACCTAAGAGTTGAATTGCTGGATCTTGAGGAAGACTAGTTCCCATTTTTCTGAGAAACCGCCATACTGATTTCAAAGTGGCTGTTCAAATTTGCAGTGCCACCAGCAATGGAGGAGTAATGTGGGAAATTACCAATATTGAGCCAGGTAAAAATACAAGAGAATTTAATAGGGAAAAGCCTTACTTACAGAGCGACCTAGCCAGCCGGTGGGGCAGCAGTAAGTACAGCAAGCTGAAGATGAAAGTGAAAGAATGGGCCACCACCTGAGCACCCCTCACTCTTAAACCTTCTCTACTTCCCATGACCATGCTCTCGAAGGGGTAGGGTGGTCAGGCACACGTGTAGCCAACCCCTAAGCAGGCATGGCTACAAGATCCCCTACAGGCAAGTGTTCCCCTTTCTCCATATTCTCTCCAGCATAAACTGTCATTGGTGTTTTTGATTTTAGCCATTTGGATGGGTGTGAGATGGTATCTCAGAGTTGTTTTGATTTGCATTTCCCTGATAGCTAAGGATGTTGAGCAATTTTGGATAATGAAAATGTGGTACTTTTATACAATGAAGTTCTATGCAACAGAAAAATAAAGCATTGAAATCTTGAAATTTGTAGGCAAATGAATGGAAGTAGATGAAACCATCCTGAGTGAGTTAACCCAGACACAGAAAGACAAACATGGTATGTACTCATTCATATAAGGATATTAGACATAGAGAAAAGGATACCCTGCCTACAATTCACAACCCCAGAGAAGCTAGGCAGTAAGGGGTACCCTAAGAGAGACATAACCAACACCTGGAGAAGGGAAAAGAGACAAGATCTCCTGCGCAAATTGGAAGCACAGGGGGAGGGGGAGGGGTTAAAAAGAAGGGGAGGAGCAGAGGAGAACATGAGGGATCAGGAAGATTAAGGTCAGGGAAAAATAGAGAAACAGAGCAAGAAAAGAGATACCTGAATGGAGGGAGCCATTATAGGTTTAAAGAGAAATCTGGCACTAGGGAAACGTCCAGGCTCCATAAGGATGACCACAACTAAGAATCTAAGCAATAGTGGAGAGGCTACCTTAAATGCCCTTTCTCTATTATGAGATTGATGACTACCTTAAGTGCTGTCCTAGAGGCTTTACCCAGTAGCTGATGGAAGCAGAAACAGAGATCCACAGATAAACACTGAGCTGAACTCCTGGAATCCAGTTACAGAGAAGGTGGAGTAATGAGCAAAGGGGTCAAGACCATGCTGGGGAAACCCACAGAAACAGCCGACCTGAGCAAGTGTGACATCAGTCTGACAGCTGGGGAACCAGCATAGGCAGGAAACAGGCCCCCTGAATGTGGTGTCAGATGGGAGACTAGGACAGTCTATGGGATCTCTGATAGGGGAACCACTATTTATCCCTAGTGCACGGAATTTGGTTGCCCATTCCCTATTGATGGATACTCTCAGAGTCTAGATAAAATGGTGGAGGACCTAGGCCCTACCACAAATGATGCGACAGCCTTTGAAGATCCCACATGGGAGGCCTTCCCCTCCCTGGGGAGTGGGTGTGGTGGGGGTTGTTGGGGGTCATGGTAGGACAAGAGGGTGAGGGAACCTGGATTGGTATATAAAATATGATTGTTTTTAACTTAATTAAAATAAGAATTAAAAATCATGCCACTTAAGGACAGAGCTGTTTAATGAATTAAAATAGCACACAAGACTAACAGTGTTGCCTATAAGATACACACTTCACCTGTAATATATACAGACCAGAACCTAAAGAATGAAAATAAGATATTCTACACAGACAGAAAATGTAAAAGTGCAGAGGTGGACGTACATATGTTGGGCAAAATAGATTTCAATTAAAATACTTTACAAGGAGACAAAGAAAATCATTGTAGAAAGTTGTACATACCAATTATAAGTAAATCTGTAACCAATGTCAAAACCCACAAATATATAAAGTAAATATCAATTATATCTTAAGAGAGAAATAAGCTCTAGTCCAATTGCAGTGAGAGTCTCACAACCTCACTCTTTTATTGGTAGATAGATCATCCAGATAGAAAGTCAATAGAGAAGAATCAAGCTTAAACTACACTCTAGATCAAATGAACCAAACAGACACATATAGAACTTCGCCTTCAAATGCTGCATACCACACATTCTTCTTAAGAATCTAGTGAAGATAACTGACAGTGATAAACTGGAAAACTTGGACACTATAGACAGGAGCTCATGCATTGCATGTAAGCAATGCACCTTCAGGTTTTGAATGGGTCAGAGCTCTATTCTCATGGCATGTGTGCAGGGTTAATTGCCCTTTTCCTGTAAAGTAAGGTGCTTCAGTTTCAAACTTAATACAAGAAATGATACAAGAACTTCTGGCATTTCATGTAGAATTTAACTTTTGATCAGGTATATATACACACAGTTAAAAGGTAAAAACTGCTTCTATTAAAATACATTTAAATTATAACTACACAGGTAGACCTTCAAAATACGTAAATGATATCTAACCATCAGCCCTTATAGTTTGTCTTTCTTCCTTTCTTCTTTCTTTTTCTTTGGCTTTTAAATTTTGAGAGAGTTTCATTAAATGACATATGTTGGTCTTGAAATTGTATATCTCATTCCTCAACTCCCTTAATAAGTAATATGATACAGACAGATACAGTTTAACAGTTATAGTCAACCTAAATTTAAGTGTTTCATTTTATAACATGTATTTGCCTCTTATATCTGGTAATTCTCTATCATTTGTGACACAACATTTAAAGTCTTTTTTCTTGAAATTTAGAAACATGTAAATATGTATTTACTATATATGTAAATATACAACAAACCCAGTGCTGAGTACTTTTTAATTAGTGATATTAAAATAAACTGACACATTGCTATACGATAGTAATAGCTCCAAACATATTAAAGAGAAAAGAGTCTTGATTGAAACTTACGAATTTTTCTTAGGTAAATATAATTATGTTCATTTGATTTAATGGAAAAATAGCTGGAAATGATTATCAAGGAGTAAAATAATGGTAAATATTAGAGGCTTGGAAAATCTGAAGTAATATAAAGTAAATTTAAGGGGCTATCACGGCTGAAGCAAGTAAATATCGGGAAATCAGTCTATCTTCCTATCATAGAATTCCTGGTTTGGTTATATGGGTATCCTAAGAATAGTTGAACATGTATGAGGTCATTTGCCTATCAAACTAAAATGAGATTTAGCATTCCAAAATTAATGAAATTACAGCTTTTTTATCACTTGTATTTTACCTTTTTTTTGTTTGTAAAATAAAAGTATGTGGTTCTCATTCAACTTATTAGAAAGCTGAAAATAAGCATTTTATATGTAACCCACATACCTAACTGAATCAAACAAGAAAGATAAGAAAATTATCAATTTTAGTGAATTAAATGACACATCCTTGCAATTCAGTTACTTGGGAGGTTGAGGAAGAAAGATTCTAAATTTGAGGCCAGTTTGTGCTAAAAAATAAGATATACAGTCTCACAGAAAACAATCAAAACAAAAAGATTTAGTTGAGAATACCATTTCTCACTAATTAACAAAAAAGGTGCTTGCATGTGTTGTTATTTCTAAGTAAAATTATTTAGCAATCAATAGCTACTTTACGTTTATTGTGAGTAATACAAATTATCACAGATAAAAGTCTTTTCTTATGCTAGATGCATAATTAGCTCTAAACGCCTCTTGTGATTTTGTCTAATAATTAGTTGCTTGACATTTATTTTTTCTGTTTTTATACAAAATATTTCCTAACAGGTATTTTTCTTTAGAAACTACAATTGTAAGAGATTGTGTTTGCATTCCTGTTTTTTTTTTTTGTATTCTCAAAAGTATTACTGAAATTAATTAAGATAGTGATGTTGTGAGAAAGTGAAAAAAAAAGTATAAGCAATTGCCTTAGTCTGTTTGGTTTTGCTAAATGAATGTAACTGATATTGGATTGCGAATAAATACAGTTTTATTATCTCAAAATTTTGATGCTTAGATAGTTCCAACAACATGAATTCTGGGTGGAGCCCCTGTGAAGTGTCACACCAAGGTAGTTGACATTATATGGAGAGAGCTCCTGTGTGGGGTTACACCAGGGTATTGGACATCATATGGAGAGGGCCCCTGTAAGGTGTCATACCAAGGTAGGTGACATCGCATGGAAAGAACCCTTGTGAGGTGTCACAATGAGGTAGTTGACATCATATGGAGAGAGCACCTGTGATCCTAGTTATCAATGTGACACATCTGGGAAGAAGGACCCTAAACTGAAGCCTTGCCTCCATCCTATTATCGAGAGGACACATTTGTGAGGCATTTCATCCAGGTAGGAGAGCCTCAAATCAAATCTGAAAAGTGATATTTAATCAAATTCCCTTTTAAAACATTTGTATTTCTACTTAGACTGGAATGCTGTCTGTCTTCTTTTTCCAGTTAGCAGTGGTTAATGAAGAGAGCAGCTGAAGTTTGGCACTGCGTGACAGAGATTGATTTTCCCTGAAGAGATTCAAGGGGAGAAGTGGCGAAGGTGGAGCCACAGCTGCAATAGAAACTACTGAATTAAAGGGGTAATAGCTAGAAGCTGATGCTTGGCACCATGTAGCCTGGTTGGACTGCACAAAGAAGAGAAGAGGAAGCCAATGATGAAGGCTCAGCTTCTACTACAGTGCATTAGAGATGTCAGGACAGTGAAATGACTAAGCAAAGGAATCCATCAATTGTAAATGGAGAATGTCTACAAGGTTTGCATGTGATGCAAATAGCAGAGCTGCTAAAGTGTGACTTCCTAATTCCTGTGAAGCCCGGAATATCAGGGATGAGTTCCAGTTACTCATCAATGAGCTTACACTGTTGGGTTTTGGTTTGGTTTTGATCTGAATGTAAGGATGCCCAGGTTACATTTCACTTATGTATTTTTTTATTTAATATGATCCCACAATTAACATAATTTTGAATGTTAAAGAGAATTTGGACTTAAAAAGTTTTGTATGTCTGTAAATAAGTATAGAACCCTTAGAGCTGTACTGTTTTATGATATGAATATGAGATCTTGGAGACAAACAATAAAGGCAAGATTATTGTCTAACAGCGATGTTTGTCAAGTTTATCGGAGTATGTTTTAAATGGCTAATTGTGTCAAATTGACTCATATCAATAGAGTGAACCTCTATTGAAGAACTTCCAACAAATTGGCCTGAAGCCATGTTTGCAGTGAGTTTTCTGGATTGATGATTGATATAAGAGGACCCTATCCATTGTTAGGAGTGAGATCCCTGAGCAGATGAGCCAGGGCTATCTAAAAGTGATGACTAAGTGTTCCCAGAGAAGCAAGCCAGTAAACAGAATTCCACTAAGACTACTGCTTCATTTCCTGCTTCCAGGTTCCTTTCTTGTGCTTTTGTCTTGGCTTCCTTCAATGATGGAGAATAACCTATTAGTCAAATAAATCTTCCTGCCTAAGTTTCTTTTTTTCCTGGTATTTATCACAACAACAAAAACCAAACTAAGACAAATTTCCCAATAGACAAAATTGGTTCTTAAAATAGAATACTGTACAATATTGCCTTGGAGTAAGTAGCAGAATGAACAATTAAGTCTCTATCAGTCAGGTCCTCATAGCATTCTACAAAAATTCCTATCACATACAATTAATATTAAATATGATTCTTCCATATTGCTTGCAACAGATCTTTATTAAGTATAATAATTTTTTCCTGTCTCTCTGAACTTAATGGTCCTATTACATATAAGAGGGCATCTTCATTATTAAACACGAGGGCTATATAAACATACCTATACACATTATTGCATCAATATGAAATAATTTAGAGGAATATAGGAAGATCTTAAATCAATGATATAGAAATATATCCCTTAAAATATATCCAATGTTCTTAATAGGATTCAGTTTAAAGAAGTAGCCTGTACCATTGTTCAATGAATCACTATAATCTCAAAGAGCAATAAAGCAAACGAAATTATTTTAATTAAAAAGCTAACTAGAAAAAGTATCCATCACCCAGTTTTAGATCCTATTGTTAACAGATGAGAAACAATTTATCTGATTACTCTTTGAATAAGAATGTAAGGCAATTTTCAAAAGAAAAATCTTCCTAAAAGTAAAAGCAATTATCAATAAAATAATTTAATTTTTTATTTTTTAATTCCCAGTTCTAACAGAAATTAAAATCTTACTGTGAGCATAATGGGATAAAACATACTTTTTCTGCATAATGAATAAAACATCAAGAGAAACCCTCGCTTTGTGCTTCTGTTTTGTACTAAAAATAGCATCCAATTCATAGTCTTTCTTTCTGGGGATTTTGTCACTGTTATTCAAGTGGTGAATAGCAGTACATTTTGTTTTTAACTACAATTCCCCTAAATATTTCATGCTATTTTCTATTTGTGTCTTGTTTTAAGAAAAAAATCAAAACACCCAAATTTTAAGATGGTGCAGGTGGAGGATTTATAAGAAGATGAGTAATATTTGGAAGATTTATTAGCACCCTGGGGTTTACCATTCTTTGTGTTCTTTCCTTGTCTGCAAAAACCATTAGTTGTTTAAACAAAAGAACACAACAAACATGAAATTATGCTGTATTGATGAGTCATAATACTACTAAGAAAGTAATTTGTAAGAAAGGTAAAACTTGTGAAATGCTCTCTCCATAGCTGAATATTTATTTGTATTTTAGGCAGAAAATTTAACCTGTTGTGTCCCATGATGTTCTAAGGAGGTTCCTGCAGCACTTAAATTTGGTTCAAGGATTCTGAGAATCAGAATTTTCCCCCTACAATCTTCCATGTCAGTCATAGGCTACTTCTTTCCCTCTGCTTTGCATTTGCTTCCACTACCCATCCCAAGGAGGAGAGGGTGATATCATCTGGGTACAGGTATTCTATTCTGAAGGAAGAAATATAGGACCAAACAAGGAGAAAAGCAAGAACTAAAGAAATCAATAAGAGAGAACTGGGCAATTGCAGAGGCAGCGGATATCTGTGAGTTGGAGACCAGCCTGGTCTACAAGGACTAGTTCCAAGACAGCCTCCAAAGCCACAGAAAAACCCTGTCTCAAAATAACCAAAAAAAAACAGGAGAAAAAAATAAAAGAATAGCAGGGTTTTCAATTCTATTCCATTGGTCTACCTGTCTATTTTCGTGCCCATACTAAGCTGTTTTCAGGACTATAGCTCTATAGTAGAGCTTGAAGCCAGGGATGGTGATGACTGCAGAAGTTCCTATATTGTACAGGCTTGTTTTGGCTATCCTGGGTCTTTTGTTTCTCCATATAAAGTTGTCTATTGTTCTTTCAAGGTCTGTGAAGACTTGTGCTGCTATTTTGATGGGGATTGCATTGAATCTAGATTGCTTTTGCCAAGATTGACATTTTTAATATGCTGATCCTACCTATCTAAAAGCATGGGAGATCCTTCCATTTTCTGGCATCTTTTTAATTTCTTTAAAGACTCAAGTTCTTGCTATACAGATCTTTCACTTGTTTGGTTGGTGTTACCCTAAGATATTTTATGTTGTTTGTGGATATTGTGAAGGGTGATGTTTCTCTGATTTTTTTCTTAACCTTCTTATTATCTGTATATAGCTTGGCTACTGATTTTTTTGAGTTAATTTTAAATCCTGCCACTTTGGTGAAAATGAGATTGATGACTAACTTACATGCCATCCTAAAGCCTTCATCTAGCAGCTGATGAAGCAGATACCCGCAGCTAAACACTGAACTGAACTGGAATTCAGTTGCAGAGAAGGAGGAGTAATGAGCAAAGTGATCAAGATCAGGCTAGTGAAACCCACAGAAACAGCTGACCTGAACAAGAGGGAGTTCTTGGCCCCCACACTGATCACTGGGAAAAAAGCATGGAACTGATCCAGATCCCATGAATATGGGTGTCAGTGAGGAGGCCTCAGAATTCTATGGGGCCTCTTGTAGTAGATCAGTACTTATGGGAGTCCATTTCACATAGAGGATACTCCCTCTGCCTAGACACATGTGGGAGGGCCTAGGCCCTATTCCACAGGATATGTCAGACTCTGAATACCCACCATATAAGAGCTCACTCTCCCTGGGGAGCATAAATGGTAGGGGGTAGGTAGGTTGCTAGTGGGGGCCAGGGCAGGAGGGGAGGGAGAGGGAACTGGGATTGACATGTAGAACAATCTTGTTTCTAATATAAATAAAAAATGGAGAAAAAAGAAAACCCACACACTAGTTACAAATATGGATGATGTCTTTAACATGCTCATTTTACATATGCTCATAAGGATAGTCTGCCTACCATTTTCATGGAAGAGGTACACAATGGCTGTATTTTTCTCAAAAAGTTGACTGGGATACTTCCAGTAAATGACCCAAAAAGACTTTGAAACATCTGGAAGCTCCTCATTTCTGAAATTGATGGTCCTTCTCTACTCTGAGGATTCAAACTAAAATTGTATCTTTTTATTGGGACTGCCACTTTTCCAATAATAATAAGGAGACTTATTATTGCTTATAAAGCACACTGATAGCTTAGGCTAGTTTCTTAGGCAGTAACTCTCTTTTCTTTTCAGAACTCTCTCTCCCCAGAAATCCTACCTAAACTCTTTTCCTGCCTAGCTATTGGCCATTAAGCTCTTTATTAATCAAATCAGAAGGGTTTTGGCAAAGGCACATATTCACAGTGTACAAAAAGATTATAATGTTGTGTGATATCTTGATTGTATTCTGACATTAAAGTTTGTTTTGAATCAGGGGATGTAGTTAGTTACTAGATAAACAATTTAACTATTTAGGTTTTGGATGACTGAAGACAGACAGAGAGACAACAAGTAGTAGGGAGGGGCTTAGAGAAGATCTTAGCCCTTTTGGATGGATGAACAACAAAGGTAGGAAGTCACTGGTCATGTCTCTGCCACTTTTCTGGTCATTCAGGTTCTTACCTTGATACCTGACTCCTAAGTTTTTATTGACAAAGGATAATCAGATGCACATATCATCAGAGGACAATATGTGAGAGTCATATTTATCTTTTTTATGTGTGTCCATGCTATCAAATTTTGCTCATGAAAACTTGGCAGCAAGTGTCTTTTTTCTGTTGAGCCATCTTGTGAGCACAAGAAATATTTTCCATGGTTGGTAGTGTAATCTAGAATCATTTAAATTCCCTTTCAAAGAGTAGCCACTAAATTTTGTCATTTATCAGTAAGTAATAAGCAATAATTGTGATTTTTAATCTTCCCAATTCTGGCATGAATAGACTTCTTTTTTTTTCTTCTTTCATAGAATAGACTGTTTTTTTTTTTCTGTCTGCCTGACAGACAATTTAACTTTTCTTTCTTTTTTTTGTTTTTTTTTTTTTGTTGTTTGTTTTTCTAGACAGGGTTTCTCTGTGGCTTTGGAGGCTGTCCTGGAACTAGCTCTTGTAGACCAGGCTGGTCTCGAACTCACAGAGATCCGTCTGCCTCTGCCTCCGGAGTGCTGGGATTAAAGGTGTGCACCACCAATGCCCAGCTTACAATTTAACTTTTCTAAAACTATTTTCTTAATTTTTTTTACAATTTTGGCTATGCTATGAAAATAATATTACTATTACCTTAAAGTCACTTTTTCCATTTTCTTATTTAGAAATGGTCTTTGTATTAAATTTTCTTTCAAATATTAAGGACATTTAAAAATATTAAGACATTGTCAAAAAGCATTATAATTATAAACTCCAATACCATTCTGCTTATATCCCTATATATTTTACATATTTGTTTATAAGGTAATTAACTTCTTCATACCAATTGTTTCAAAATAAACAGAATAATATAATATCAACATATGATAGTGTGCTTTCAAGTAAAACTGTGAATGCTTTGTAAATGAGGATAGTTGAAGTAGCTGCACAAACACACACACACACACACACACAGACACCATCATTAGGCAAATCCATTGTCATATCAGGGAAGACTTATTTACTTAGTCATTCTTTAGTGTGCCTTCTAGGAGAAGAAAATGAGAATCATCTCACACGCTGTTTACAAAGCCTTTGAGATTCATGCTTCTATTCCTAAATAATTACTATCAAATTTTAATTATGTCAAGACTATTCAATTCTATAACAATTTAAATTTCTTTCTCTATATTTTTTTAAGAGATTGGCATATTTATCCTGTGGTCATTATCCCTATGCTCAAGTGAAAGTTTATATATTATAATATTACACTGCATGTTTTCCTAGTTACTATTCAGACCAGATCCTTATTGTGCATGCCTAGTGATCCAGATATCAAGTTGCCCCCAGAGTCTGCATTTTCAGAGTAATAACTCTGTCTCCTACCTAGTTGGATAATATAACTGGTTGCATTACTTTTCTCCAATAAAAGATTTGTATACAACACACACACACACACACACACACACACACACCCACACACACAGAAAGAGAGAGAGAGAGAGAGAGTTATCCCTTCGTGGTATCACTTTTAATAAACATATGGAAAAGAACATTTTTCTAGATTTTGCATATATCAATTATAGAAAAAACTGACACAAAATAAAGAAAACTTAATTATCTTATGAGTCCTTTTGAAATGTGACTTAATCATGTCAGTATCAAAAATGAAAATCTTCCATGGCCTAAGGATATCATGGATTCCAGGTGTAGTATGCTTTAATTATATTTCTAAACTGAATGTTTTAACACTACAAATAGTGTACTTAGAAATTATTTCATTGATGCCCCTGGTTTCACAAACTTGGTCAAAATTACAGAGTGTGGATCATTAATACTTAGTCTCATGAAAAGCAGTATCTTTATCTTTACAATTTAATTTCACATGTATTTCCTGTGGAAATTACCCCATTTGTTGAGCGAATATGACAGTAAGTTATAAGGTATGAGTAGCTAACCCTGTTTGCCAGACATTCAGGAATAGAAATGGGAACTGACATGCCATTTATCTGATGACTCTGTGTCAACAGTCAGAGTATCAGTAAGCTAGTTTCATTATAAATTTCTAACAAAATTCACAGTTAAAAATGAAAATCACAAAGAGCTTCAATGTATAATAATAAATACAGCTAATAGTGATATCAGTGACATTTTGTTTTACAATGTAGAGAAAGTGAATTGGTGTGTGTGCCAATGAGTATCATAGTGGGAGTTCATGTGACTCAAACTCTAAAGAGGTATGGGTTCTACCATCATCAATCCTTTAAGTTGTTTCAGCTGTTTAATGCCAAAACATACAAAACACTGTGTATGTTTCTTTTTCATTTGGTGATCTTCAAATTTTATGAATCTTTGAAATATATATATTCACATTTAATACTAGATAAATTGCTAAATATTATTTTATGAGGGCCTTCTGTTTGACAAGTATTATTCTTAAACACAGAATGTAGGTATGGTTGATAATCCATTTTTTTAAATCTTAAAATTTCATACATTTATTCGCTATAATTTTGTTATAATCACTACCACTCACCTCCTCATACTCTCTCCGTGAGTAACCCTATCAAACCTCCCACCTTCATGGCCTCTGGATTTATTCTATGTCTGCTTTTAAACTCACTGAGTCTGAATAGCACTTCCAGTATGCAAATCACCATGGATTCATCTGCATAGGCTACCAACCAATGAACAATCCACCAAGGAAATGTGACCTCCTCTCTCAACAATCATTAGCTGCCAAGAGATCCTCAGCTGGAACTGGAGAATCAGGATCTTGCCATTCTCAATGTTAGCATTTTTCATTTTCTTGATATTACACAATTACTGTTGAGGTAATCACAGATGTTTTGAGCTCATATGTCCAACCATATTATGTTGCTCGGTTTCCATGTGCGCTCAAAGATGAACTGTAGTCCGTGAGGCTAAGACTACTTTATTCAGGTAAACACCAGTCCAAAATGCAAGCCAGAGCAAGCTCACAGGAAGCAAGCTAGCACGCAAGAGAGAAGGGCTTTCCACGTGAGCCCCGCTACTTTTGAACCTCCTTCTACGTCATCTCAGACTTCCCCTCACCCCGCTCTCATGGGCATAGTCCGACACACCTGTTCAGGTTACCTGGGGCGGGGCTAGGGTGTCTCCCTACAATATCATACCTAGAGGCCAGCATTCCACAGTACTCTTTCCTATCTCTAGCTCTTATGCCCTTGACCCCTCCTTTTCTGGGATGTTTCCTGAGCCTTGGAAGGAGGATGAGTTGATATAGATGCCCTTTATGCAGCTGAGAATTCAGTCACCTATTCTCAACATTTTAAGCAGTTATATGTCTGTGCATCAATCCCTACCTTATGCAGTAAGAGGCCTTTTTGACCTAGTGTGAGAGCAGCACAAATCACTAGACATAAACATAAGTACTTAGAAGGCAATTCAACATGATCATTTATAAAAAACAATACCAATATATTCACTCATAAGAATTATGACTTTCCAAGCCATGAGTTTGATTAGAGTACCAGGTAATAATTACAACCTGTAGACCACTTCTTAACGTCAATCCAAAAATATAATAAAGAAGCTAGCTGCCATATGCATATTTTTTCCATTATTACATCTGTGGGAACCTGTTGAGTGGTAGATCTGTCCTTCAACAGGCAGGAAAGAGACAAGAACCCCTGAACAAATTGGGAACATGGCTGGAGCAGAGGAGGGAGGTAGGAAAAAAGAGAAGGGGAGAAGGGGAGGGGGAGAAGAATAGATGAGAGCAAGAAAGGAGATACCTTGATAGAGGGTAGAGAGAGGTCTGGCACTACGGTAATGTTCAGGGATCCACAGGGATAAACCCTACTAAGAACTGGCAGTAGTGGAGAGGTTGCCCTTGATGCCCTTCCCCCATAATGAGATTGACGACTACCTTGGTTGCCATCCTAGAGCCTTCATCCAGTAGCTGATGGAAGCAGAAGCAAGCACTGACAGTTAACCACTGAGCCATACTACTGGAATCCAGTTGTAGAGAGGGTGGAATGATGAGCAAAGGAGCCAAGACCATTTGGAGAAACTCACAGAAACAGTTGACCTGATCTAGTAACAACACAGGTACCCTAGTCCTAAAGCTGATAACCAGCATCGGACTGAACCAAGCCCTCTGAATATGGGTGCCAGCTAGGAGGCATTGGCTATGGGACCTCTAACAGTGGAGACAGTGTTTATCGCTAGTGCACAAAAGAACTTTGGGAGCCCATTCTCTATGGAGAGATACTATTGCGTTCCAGATACACGAAAGAGGGCCTAGGCCCTCCCCCAAATTATGACAGACTTTGATGATCCCCCGTGGAAGGCATCACTATCCTTGGGGAGTGGTTTGGGGACAGCTTGGGGAGGGTCAGTGGGGGTAATGTGAGGATGGGAGAGTGAGAGAATGGGAGGGTTGATATGTAAAATAAGATTGTCTCTAATATTAAAAAAAAAGCAGGTTACATTGATGGATAAGGACACTGATATGTTTTTTCCCCCAGCAGGATATATAGCACCTTCTAGTACTACTATAAAAGGTGGTCTGTAGTGACAAATTTCTCTGTGTTCTGAAACTAAATCATATGAAATTATAAGCAATATAGTCTTGCCTTCTAAATATGTCGGCGGAACCAAAAGCAATGACTATAGCATGTATTATTGTGTGTGCCTCTGAGGATTCTCTAATGAATACCTCATTTCTGTGTTTGTCTTTGATTCTTCATACGGACTTATTGTTACAGAAGTCTTTCATGCAGGTTCAGGTTGTAAATTAATTTCCATTTTAACATTAAAATATAAAGAGTAAAAATACAGGATAGATTTCCATATTATAGTTTGTATAACTAGGGTGCCATATTCTTTCTTTATTCACCATGTTATTTCTTGAAGAAGCAAACCTTGTAGACACAATACTAACACATCAAATAAAAAGTGGAGATTGTGCACTGCCATGTTGGCTCAGGCGGTAAAGAGGCTTGCTGCTGACAGAGAGACAGAGAGAGAGAGAGAGAGAGAGAGAGAGAGAGAGAGAGAGAGAGAGAGAATGAGAGAGAGAGAGAAGAAACTTCTATATTTTGTCCTCTGACCTCCACCAGTAGCACACCGTGGCATATGTGCATATACTTACAAGTAATTAATTAGTTAATTAAAGTAAATGTTTTCAAGTGTAGAACATTGAAGTCATGACAACTAATTTTGTGATAAAATGCTCTTGTTCTTAAAACAAAGACACAAATATTGAGGCAAGTTTTATTTCTTCTACTTTAGTACTTAATGCTTATATTACTGGTTGTTCCTCAGAAGCAGAACAAAAAGGATTTACAAATACACTAGAGAAATTCATTGCAAGAATTAACTGACATGATTATGGAGTCTGAGAAATCCTAGGATATATCAACTCAAAACTGGAAAATGATCACAGTTATTGATGTAATTGTTAGTTCAAAATCACATTTTTCCTTTTTTAAATTTAAATTAGAAACAAGCTTGTTTTACATTTCAATCCTAGTTCCCTCTTTCTCCCCTCCTCCCCTGCACCCCACCAACCCCCTATCTGATCCCCTTTCTGCTCTCCATGGGGGATCTTCAAAGTCTGTCATATCATTAGGAGCAGGGCCTAGGCCCTCCCTCAGCATTCCACTGTGTCTAGGCTGAGAGAGTATCCCTCTATGTGGGATGGGCTCCCAAAGTTCATTTGTATACTAGGGATAAGCACTGACCCACTGCCATACTACTCTGAATGTGCCCCATTTCATCTGGTCAAAATCACTTTTTAAACTATGATTTCAAAAAAAATAAAAAAGGAAGCATGCTACATGTATGTGTTCATGAACACATATTATGATATTTTGTTAAATGCAACTGACTTCATCCAAATTTGCATTTAAAATCTGTTTTCTCTATTTCAGGAGCCCTCCGGGAATAAGGAACTCAATGAATACAGAGTCACAGACAACAATGCTGGCACTGATTGAGATGAGACTGGTAACCTTGCATTTTCAATAACAAAAATTTAATGGGAATGATAAGTAGAATTTAGTTCCAGTATACTTAATCAAATATTTGTTTTACACTTGCATAACACATATTTGTATAATTAAATCTTTCCAAAATATCTATTTATGCACAAAAGTCAGTAACTCTGAGAACAATGGCTTTGAACACAGAGAGAAAAAACTAGTGGCCAGAGGCACAGAAGGTGTCCTCCAGGCTCTGATAATTTACAACAATTGATATTGTAAGTGGTTAGATGGGTGTGGGTTGTGTTTACTTTGTAAAAATGAAATGATGAAAGGTAAATTTTATAATTTCTAGTGTTGGGAGCCAAATCTCAGGGCTGGGCATGAGATCATAGGCCATGCTTGGCAGGCCACATAGTTAACCTTTACATAACAGCTCCTTCAACCCTCAGCTCAAGAAAAGAAACAACTTGACCCAGTCCTCCACCCACAGGCTCAGTCACCTAGGCAACCCCTTCCTGGACCTCTTACTCATGAACTCTTTACCCTGGCAAACATCCTCTTTGTGGCTTCCTAATATCCTGCCTATACTGACACCTGGTGCACAAACAACCCATTCTGCCCCTCCCCATATCCCTATATAAGCTAGCCTGAGAAAAGTAGTTTGCCACTTGATCAGAATCCTGTCTTGTGGTCATTCTTTCTGCGTCTCTTGTCCCCGTTCCCTATCCCCGACTCTCTTGCCCCAGGCTGGTGTCCTGCAGGATGCGACAATCTAGTATTTATAGTACAACTATAATATTTATCTGAAAAACAAGTAAGCAATCATTCTAAATGGGAAAAATAGTGCATTCATTTATCTAACCTTACAAAGGAACATGGATATTCCACAAAGGAAGAGTATAAAAGAAGTCAGTTGCACATAATAGATGACACTAATATGAATCACAGCCTTGGATTACCAATAGTGAACCTCAGAATGCAATCAGAACCTAGTGACTCATGTAGGTGGAGTGAGGTGGCCTGTTTGACATGAAATCAGATTTTGAGATGATGACTTTACTTATCTTGGCTAATGAAAATAAAAGCAATTTCATTTTACAAATGCCTATTTTTGCCAGTTAATTGAATAAATTAATAAAAAACTCCATTTGAACATTTAATAATACTCTTATAATATCAAATTTTAAAGTCAAGACAAAGATTTTTATTAATACTGTTATCGAATTTTGAAAGATATAATTATTAATAGTAAAAATAAATTATTCATTATTTATACTATTGAAAATTTACAATTTTAATTTATTTTTATACAGAAAACAGGAATTAATTAAAATTTATAGTCCTCAAAAACTGTTTTCTTTCGAAAACATCAGAATAATTTATTAGATATTGATGTTTTCAAAAGTAGGATAACGAAGCCAATGCAAATTTATTTTACTTGTATTTAAATATTTCCATAGTAACTGTTTCTGTGGTCCAACAAACTGTATCAACATAAGTGCACAACAACAAGTGACCATGCTAAAACATGATATATATCAACAGTCCACTCAAACTCACCAGTGACTTCCATTTCATCGGGGCAGATTTCACAGGCAGTGTTGTGTCAGTGATCTGTGCCAAATTTGGTTGTTATTAAGCAACTGATATCATCTGCTTTTTGTCTGCCCTAGTTCCTAGGCCTCAATACTATACTCAATAGGATACTAAATACTATATATATATATATATATATATATATATATATCGTATTCAGAGGGTATATTATATATCCCAAATATAGTAAAAATATTCAATATAAAATTGTATATATTTAGGAAGCAACATGACATCTATCCATCATCCTTGACAGACTCAATCAGAAATGAATACAGGTGTGTAATTAGTTTTTAAAGATTTATTTATTTTTACTTTATGGATATGGATGTTTTGCTTGCATGTATGCCTATGTACTATTTATGCACTTGAAGACTGTGGAGATCAGAAAAGGCTAAGAAGAAGAAACTTTATCTATCTCTCCAAGAACTAAAGAGCTGCATTCCACAATAGCAAATGAGATTAAATAATTAATAAATCATTTCCCATTTTTGTTTCCTCTAACTAAAACCTTTTAAATACTCCTACTTGTTCTCTTTCAAGTTCATGCCTCTTATTTTGCAATAATTTTGTTACACACACACACACACACACACGTATTTATATCCTGCTAAGTCTGTATAATGCTACTTGAATGCATCTGTAGCTGTGTTTATATGAATATATGACTGTACAAGTAGATGCTTTATCAATGTTTGATGATGTTTATGGTTTAACTCAATCTCAGCTTTCTATGGGTTAGTTCATCTGCTTCACCAATTCAAGGCTTTACTAGTTCACCAGGGTTTCACCATTTGTGGTTTAGAAATAGGTATCTTTCCTCCCCTAAGGAAGATTATTTCCCCCCACTCTCAGCATTCCTTAGAAGTCTGTAGTTCTTTGTGTAGATTTGAGGCCTTATGATCTTTCCTCATATCGTTTTAGCATTTCTATTCCTATTCTGGCTTTCTTTCTTAGCTTTAGTCACTCATGTTGGTGAGAATTTCACTTGTGACATGTCTAGTATATAAAATCTTGTACCACATTCTGCCTATTACACTCTTTTGGCCCCCACCTCTGCAGTGACACCTTAGCGTTAGGTGAAGCCTTTATTTGTACTGTTGATATACCCACTGAGACTGGAATTCACTCTTCTCAATTCTGATTGAAGTCGTTTTCTATAAGGAGCTCTGTCTGTTGCTAATATGGTTTCTGTGATAAGTAGTAAGAACTATACTTCTCTGTGATAATATCAAAACACTATGGTTAGTATCAGATACTTATATGAACTCATACATATTTGTATTTAATTAAATAAATTAATTGGATAATACCACTAAACTGTCACAAAAATATATATCATTTTCTATAAAAATGTCATAAATATCTGGCAGATATAACATAATGCAATGCAACTGTCATTTTTATAATTAAACGAACATGCATTTTAAAGAAATATTGCCTATTATAGCAATGAGAGTATATCAAATTCATAAATTCTAAGTGGCCATGTTATCCAAAGAAAGCAAGAATACCTATATTAGCCATAATTGGCCATTTCCCATATTATGGTAGTAAAAAGACAGTTTCAATCCTATACAGATATATATATATATATATATATATATATATATATATATAAATTTATACTGTGAATAAATATTATATTATTTCTTTTAAAAATTCAATTTATAAATTAATTTTATCTAGAGTGAATTTTGGTTTTGTTACCAGGTTATTCTAGCCTTTTACTTATTCAGTTACATATTTTATGCTTAAAGTTTTAATTTTTTGTGTGGAAAAATATACCTTGTAACAATACTAGAAACAGTTGGCTCTCTCCATTAGAAGTTGAAAAATGAATACTTTTCACTTGTTTTCCATAAGATAAGCATTGTATAAGAAGCATGTGAGTTCAGATGTAATTCATCTATGCTTTGGATTTTAGTATATATGGGTAGATTGTTGAACATATTCTTATCTCAATATTATTGCGTTATGAAAAGCCCAAGGATTATATTTGAAAAAATACCAATGGTTTTTCTTATAGAAAATAAAATAGGCTTGGACACATTTATGTACTTATATGCATCTAGATAAGTTTTTCAATTTGGAATTTAGAGTAATGACCATTGATTATACCCTTAAAAATTGTTTTGGGAGCAGGTGTAAATAAAGTGACTTGCTTTTATTTTACCTTCATCAAGTATTACTGTTGTTAACAAAATTGTATATATAATTTCTTTGCACAAAATGGAATCACTCCTATACCTTTGAATTTGCTTTATTTTCAGAAGGGAGTTTAAAGTGCAACATATTATTTGATATTTGTCTATATAGTTATTTTTTCTATTTTTTATTTAAATTACAAACAAGCTTGTTTTACACGTCAATCCCAGTTCCCTCTCCCTCCTCTCTTTCCTTGCCTCCCACCAACCCCTCTATTCCATCCCCTTTCTACTCCCCAGGGAGGGTGAGGCCTTCCATGGGGGAATCTTGATGAAGGCTCTAGGATGGCATATAAGACAGTCATCAATCTGATTATCAGAGAAGGGCATTTGAGGTAGCCTCTCCAATATTGCTTAGATTGTTGGTGTCATTCTTGTAGATTTCTCGACATTTCCCTAGTGTCAGATTTTTTTTCTTAAGCCTATAAGGCTCCCTCATAATACCTCTATTATGGTATCTCTTATCTTGCTCTCCTCTATTTATTGAGACAATGACGCTCACTGCCCTATAACTTGCCAACAAGATGAGGCTAGCTGGCTCACGGGCTCAGGATTGGCCTGTCTCTTTCTCCACATTTCTTGGATCAGTCTTATATCACTTTTTTCTTCTCAAGTTCTAAAAATAAAACTCAGGTCCTCTACTTGCAAGTCCATCACATTAACAACTAAGCAATTTTGTCTTCTGAACCTACCCTATTTTAATTTGCAATTGACTAGTTTAATATATGAACTGTCCTTCCCTGTCAGCTAGTGTTTGTCACATCCTCCAACAAGGAAAATACTGAGGAATTTTCTTTCATAATTTCTTGCATAAATTTATCTGTTCTAATGTCAATAACAATCTTTCCATTGTTTGCTAGATTTTCCAAAGTCTGTGCATATCTTCCACACATTCCAATTCTTACTATTTATTTCCAAATAGAAGCTTATTGGAACTGTGTCCATGTATTTGTGTTCTATTGGCTGTTTATGAATTCTTTCAAAAGCAGATAATTTCAGAAATTCAGAAGTAATTTACAATATTTAGTGACAGGGGTTCCTTTCCAAGTATCTTCTTATATTGTATACATTAAAGTTGGTTGAATCCATACTAGTAATATTATATAGTACATATAAATCTAAGGTCAAAATAAAAAGGAAATTTATCTGTTAATCAGAAATAAATAAGGACAAAATTCCAGTGTTGGTGTAATAGGCAACCTTGGTTATCTATTTGACTGACTCTGTGATCTAGTGAAGATCTAGCAGGCGAAGACTCCTGTGAGGGATTTATTTTACATTGTTTGAACTGGAAAGGCTCATCCTAATGGTGTGTGATGCTTTCTATTGAAAGGTCAGGTAAAAAGACACAGAGGAAAGAAACTGCTTCTGTCTGCTTGTGTTCATCTGGCAAATTCATCTGTTCTTTTGCTTCAGATATATATATATATATATATATATATATATATATATATATATATATATCTGAGATTATAATCCATGTTTTGAGCTTTCCAGGAAGACCAACCTCTAGGAGTTTTCCAATAATCTTCCAGGCCATCAGTATCAAATTGGCATTGTTGATACATCCATACATCCAGTTGCTTCCAATGCACAACTACTGGAAGGTCAGTGTCTCCAATGTTTGATTACCCCAAATGTATTCTGTAGGCCAATAGCCAAACTAATAAATCCCCATATATAGTGTGTGTGTTTAGTATCTATGGCTCAGAAGAAATAAATGTGTGTGTTTCAGTCTATCTGCTTTTTTTTTCCATATATAGAACCTTGGCTAATATATTCAATATTCAGGTTTTGAGGAAATAGAGTCAATTGCTTAAATGTCTTTAAGGTTTTTACCTTGAGTTTTCTTCTGAATTGGTTGCAGGTTTGATTGTTTGTTTTGTTGTTTTCTTACGTATAACTTCCAATACTTTTAATTGGCCCCATGACCATAAACAGAATAAGAGTTTAACAAATCCCCAAGAAAAATGACTATTCTTCCAATATCAGCAAGCTATACACTGCAAATGTTAAAGTACCCGTTGGTAGCAAACAAAATAATCTCTTTTGGCAGAGTCTGAAGTTCCCTCTTTGTCAAAGTTATGGAGGTCAACATGGATTTGAAAGTGTCAAGCAAATACAGGTAGGATAGAAAACTTGCTTAGTCAGATTTATTGATGTGATGCACTTGAATGGAAACGAGCGTGTGAAATGTAGACTCAATCACCTGGGATTTTATTGAAAAGTCTAACTCAAACCCAGCCACAGTCACTGCTTTGAACATTGATATTAAATGGTAAAATCTCCTTGTGTAACTGTAGGGAATAGGTTCTCAGAATCTAAGTCTCGGGAGAATGAGAAAAAATTATGCTGTTTCAAATCACAGCATGGTTGTTTATGAGAGGACAAGGTGCAAACTGATAATGAAATGCCATATTTCTATAATTTTAATGGGTCTAGATGTGAATATCAGTACTGAGAAGGAGAGAAAAAATGAGGACACTTTCACATTAAAGTAATATGACAAACACAGCAGAATTGAATTCAGATTTTGATTTTTCAATTATTTAATGACCTGACAGTGAAGGACATGAATGTAAATCCCCCAAGACCCATATGAAAGCTGAACACACAGCACCACTGCCTGCAACACCAGCATATGTAGGAGGAAATAGGAAACAGTCAGGAAAATCTCCCATATCTGGAGAGCCATCAAACTGCACTACATTGTCAAAATAAATATAATGATTGCCTCAAGCAGAAGGTGAAGATCAGCAACAAGACTGTCATCTAACTCTGACAGGTGCTCTATATCACAAATGCATATGTGGTGTGTGTGTGTGTGTGTGTGTGTGTGTGTGTGTGTGTGTGTGTGTGTGTGTGTTTGAACTCAGTAAGACTCACAGGGCACAGCTTGCCTAGTGGTCTGTTTTTAGACATATCCTCACTTATTGCCCATGCTAATGTTTTTGTGTCCATTTCCAGAGCCATATTTTAATAGCACATGGCCTGAATTCTAGCATATGATACCTGTTAGATACTGTCTTTTATGAGAACTATGAATCTTTGAAGCTTTAAACATCATATACTCTAAGGAAAACGATTCATAAAATCAATTACTATTTCACTACCTCTCCACTGACACATATTTTTATTTAAAATTATTTTTGAAAAATTCACTTACCCTTAGTTTGAACATTCATGAGGGTTTACCAGGAGAACTGTGAAATACAGTGACTGTAGAAAAGAATCATCATCCTTCTCACTTGTTTCAGATCTATAAATCATGCCAGGAATATTGTTTATAGATGTGTTTCCAGTTATTACCAAGTCTGGGGCCCTTAGAAATCCCTGTAGCCAATAATCAATGCACACTTATCAACCTCAAAGCTATCATTCTTTCAGTCAGTCATTTTATATTATTCCTGTTAAGTCTACTCCATGCATAAGACAATCCTCCGTGTTTAATTCTATACAGCTTCCCTTGTTCTTTCCTACAGTTATCATTACTAATGTATCATTGCACCAATTATTAAATATGTGTGTTAATATATCTTTATAATCTGTCTTCCATCAAGTTCTTATGATATTTTGGTTTAATAAATTACAATCAGAACTTTGCATTCATAGTCAAATCTTTTCCAATTTCAAGCTTATGAGTTACTCTTTAATGCTTATTTTTAGTTAGCATTCAGTAGCTACATACAGCTTCACCTTTTAGCTCTCACATTAATCTTATTAGCTTAAATGATGTTTCTTTCTACAAAAAGAATTAGTGAGGCTGGAAGCTCATGTCATGTAACTTGCTCTAATAAAATCTTTCATCTCCTACACACCCATTTAACCTCTCATCTTAACACTAGGTCCCCTCTGCTAATGCTTAGTAACTTAATGATGTGAGGGGCAACATGATTTCAATTCACAAGGCAGATATTCTTTCTCTGGGTGAGGAAAATTTATAGAGGGCAGAACAGGAACTACTAATGCCTATGGTTGTACAGACCTTTTACTTTTATTATACTAGGCCCAACTGTTCTTTCCAAAGAAAATCCTAGACACATCCCTCCAAACTAAGATTCATATGCCAAGTAGGGTAGGATACAGCAGATAAAATGGGAAAGAGAAGTATCAAACTTAAAGACGATGCTAAATTTTACTGTTGTTTGGCATTTTTACCCTTAGAGATTGCAGTGTATTATGATATTCCTATTAATGAGGTATGTTGACATTGACAGTAAAGTGTAAGTCTTCCCTGTATTGTCATAGATGTATTCTACAAATATTGGATCAGAAGTAAGGAATGAAAGAAAATGTGAAATAAAAGAGTTCAGATATCATATCCCTACACCATCACTGTGGAATATATTAACTAATAGGAGAGATAAACAGCAGTATGAATAGACTCAAATACTTTGCTAAGCTAAAAAGTAACCCAAAGGAAAAGAAAGGACCTATATTTTGTATAATTTTATCTATAGAACCATCTAAACAAGTAAAAGGATCATAGACATACTAAGAAAACTCAGTGTCAGGCATGAGAGAGCATCTTTTGAGTCTTTTACCAAAGGATTCCCACAGACTCCCCAAACAAAATAGGTTTTTGCCATTGCCCTTGATGCCTTGCAGGAAAGAATAAAATAAAATGTGATGGAGGAAGCACACTGAGAAAAGAAGATTAGGAGGACTCAGCCTGGATGTGACTTGGAAGCTTCCTTCCTGATGACTAGTACATATAATTTAGTCAACTGTCTATGGCTCAGAAGACTAGGGATCTTAGAGGAAAACATACTACTAAAATTTTCCTTAATAAGTATAATTCTTAAGTGTATACTCAATACTTTCCTTATATCTGCAGACAAGGGTAGCTCTCACCCTTTATTGATGGAGTTCCATTTACAGAGGATCATGATCTCTGCTGATGATAGACTCTTATAAACAAACAAACATAAAGAAGGGGGGAGTGGAGTAGATGAATTGATTTTTTTAGAGAGAGGGTCTTTCTACATTCCACTGGATGTCCTGAAACTCACTCTATAGACCAGTCTGCTTTTGAACTCATAGAGATCTGCCTGCCTCTGCTTCCAAGTGCTGCTATGAAAATTGTGCAACATCATGACAGCCCTGTTTTATAACTGACATGAATTATTTTTTCAAAATATTGTAGTAAACACATAAAATAATGCAAAATGTACTTGAATAAATTGTACTTGAATAAGACAAAATGGCACTATGAGGGTGCCATTATTTATTTAAGAAGTAAGTATTTCTGAGATATCATATAATGATGTAGATACATTTCACATGCAGAATATGTTTGATTATAGATTTTATATATATTGTGTGCCAAGGAATCCATGCTTATACTCAGAGTTGCCTTATAGAATTGTATATGTTTTCTATCTTCACCCTGTATTTCCATGTTAGTTTAAACATTCTGCTGTTTTATCTTCAATCAGCAGAATCTAACTTTATTTTCATCTTTCTATTTTAATACTATTTAAACTAATTTACTATTTTATTTTCTAAAATACAATCATAACCCGACTTTCATGATATAAAAAATTACACTTAATTTCCATTTCTTTTAATGCAGTATGATGATACCTCAATATAATTTTAATTTTCTATATCACTTCTCCATTCTATACTCATTTAAGCAAGATTTAACTATCTATAGTAAGCACCCATGGTCCAGATTTGAAAAACATGATCCTTACTTTTCTTCAACTTTTATTTCTTCCATTCTTTTCTTACATCTCTTTTTCCTTTCTTTCTTTCATTTCTTTCCGATGTCTGTTTTATTAGCATGTTAAATTGCATGCTGTGTGTTGTGACATTTTTAGGCATACGTATATCATATTTTCATAACATCCATCCCTTAGTATCCTAAGTCATCCATGCTTTAGCCATATTCCTCCTCTTTTTAGCCCCTTCTATTTTCATTTTTATCTCTTCCTTCCACTTGAAGAAGAACATATTTAATCAGTCTTTCTACATCTGGCTCATTTGCATGATTAATGATTTCCTTTTGCATCCATTTTGTGCAAATGACATTATTTCATTCTTCCTTACATTTGAGTAATAATATTCTGTTGCATATATATGCTCAATTTTCTTTATCCACTTATCCATTGTTGAAAATTTAGAGTAACTTTATAACCTGGATTCTATGATGAGCTCTAGGAAAACATGGACATACTCATGTCTTGGCAGCAAGGTAATTTTGAAACTATGGATAAGAATTCCTGAGTAATCTAAATCTATTTTGTCTACCAACTACACTTACTTTTAAAATTCATATGTCTCTTCACATTACTCATACCTACTATGCTTTAGCTAGGGTTTCTATTGGTGTAAAGAGAATTCATGACCATAACAACAATTATAAAGGAAAATATAATTGAGATTGTCTTACAATTTTAGAGGTATAGTCCATTAATATCATGACAAGAAGCACAGCAGCATTCGGGGAGACACGGTTCTGGAGAAGGAAGTGAGAGGTCCACATTTTTGACCCTCAGGCAAAAGGATGTAAACTGAGTTCCACACTGGGCATAGCTTGAACTTATGAAACCTCAAAGCCCACCCCTATAATGGCATGTGCCCAGCAACAAAGTCACATCTACTCCAATGAGGCAATGTTGCCTAATAGTACCAAACCCTATAGGACAAGTATTCAAACACAAGAGTAAGTCTATGGGGGCCATAACTATTCAAACCACCACACTCCACTCCCTGGTTCCCATATGCTTTCAGCTATAACATAAACAAAATGTATTTTATCTAACTTAAAAAGTCCACAAAGTCTATCATAATATCAATAATATTTAGCAGTCCAAAATTCAATGTCTCTTCTGAGATTCATGTAATCTTTTGACTGTAATCCCCTATAAAATAAAAATAAAAAACAGATCAGATATTTTTAACATATAATAGCCCATGACTATCACTTTTAAAAGTTAAATCCATTCATCAACACTTCTTACAGAAGAAATAGCTTGTTAAATAACAGAATTGCTTTCTGACTTTTGTGGTCAGAAATTTAGATGGTATCATTTCTGTAGATACATTTTAGAAGAATTATTTTGTGATACATGCAATGTTAATGGTCATGCAAAGATATTGTCTGATGTCAATGGATCATTAGTGTTGTCTGAAGTGGTTTGTCTAAAGTGTATTCTCAGATGATGAGTGTGAATTACCATGATATTGCTAATCACTTCTCCAAGCATATGTGGATAAAACATTGCTAAATACATCCTAATCTCTACAAATTCATTTTCAATTTTATAAAAGGGAGAGTAAAATAAATAATAAAATGGCCATGCCTTAATATACTCATTTTTAAATTTTTGAATTTTCTGAAGTACAATTATTTTTAAATATAAATATGCTTGTCCAAAAGAGAAATATACTGCTTATGAGAAATCATGTTATTAATATTTTGAAATATTTTTTCCTGGCTGGGAAGCAGTGATTACATCAAATATCTCAGTTTATAAGTCACTGAAACAGAACCAATTCCCAGCAGAGGATAACTTGCTGTCAGCACTGTTTAGCTCTTGTCCTAATCCTTGCTAAACCAGTTATTCTAATTAACATTTCAAACACAGATCCCTGAGGATAGGTTCAAAGCACAATATACTAGTGTTCTTCAAAAGGGAAACCCCTCTTCTGCCCTTCAGTAAACCCTTATTTTTATGGGCAAGATTTATCGAGTTGCACTAAATATTCTTAAGAGCTAAGACTCAAACCTGCACTTTCATATGTGCTGGGCATAGAGTGAGCTGTTTGTTATATTCATTACATCTAAACTGAGAAGTAAGTTAATTCAATTATATTCAGTATATTCGTAAAGAAATTTCTACTTACTGTTAAACCATAATTGCCCTTATTAATTAGTGAGAACATATTTGAAAATTTTGTATATATGTATATATATATATATATATATGTGTGTGTGTGTGTGTGTGTGTGTGTGTGTGTGTACATAAATACATACACACATACATACATCTTGTATTTTTACAAAGTGAATGTTTTCATACCAGTGTCAAATTGAGAATTGTAAAATGTGTGTGTGTGTGTGTGTGTGTGTGTGTGTGTGTGTGTGTGTGTGTGTGTGTATGTGTGCATGCATGTGTGTTATACCTTCTGCTGCCCCTTTAAATGTCTGTCATATTTCTCCTAGTTGTTCTCCTTTGAAAAAAGAAACCACAGAGAAAACCCACAAGGAATTAGCCAAAGCAAATGATTTTGAGTCTTCTGAGTGAATGAGAGTAATTTTGATAATTATAAAACCATTATCACACTAAATGCCCTGCTCAAGAGGCTTTCACACCAGCATTTCTGAGCATTTAATGTATGAAGATCCATGATCACAAATGGCAAGTGCTCAGGAATGTGCCCAGAAATACCTGTGATGATAAGTCAATTGATTATGAATATGCATTACTTCCCCAGCAATAACCTGTTCTTCCTTGTTAGCTAAGGCAATGCTTTGGGGTAATCCTCATTGTTCTTATTTGTGCAAGTAATAAATCTTTTCTCTTGCTTTTATCTCCTGGCTGTGCTTACTGAATTCGCATTCACTTATCAACAAACACATTGCATTCAGTTACTCAATGAACAATCTAAACTCTATTAATAATAAATTATACCTGCGAAATGTAGTTCAACAGCCCCCAAAACCACATTTATGCTAAATATTCTAATAATTGTAATGACAGACAAGAACTTCCTGATTAGAGTTGAAATGTTGCAAATAAGAAGCAGATTTTTCTTGGACTATCTTCAATAGCCATTTAATGTCCATCTTTTAGATACAGAGATATTGGAGAACTTTGGAAACAATCAAAGACTTCAAAAGACAGTAATTATAGGCTAAAAAGGATGCTTGAGAGAGAAAGAGTAAATTAATCCCCATATATACTTGTATACACATATATACATGCATATGTATGTATACATATGCATACACCTACATATACACACACATGCATACACATACATATGAGTTCCAGGAAACATGGTACCGTCGAACTGCTTTGCTGTTTTTTTTTAATGTATTTATGGTAGAAACTAAGATGAGGTATGGGGTGGTGACTGACCTGGTCAGTCAGTTGGCCCAAACATGTATTCAGATATATCCTCTCTATCTCAAACATGAATGTGTGTATAGCTTTTTATCCAGATAGGCATACTGAGGAACTACCAAAGAACTGCAAACCAGAACTCTCTTGTGATATTTTTGGATTCCAGCATGGACATTCTCTTTTTGGTGTGTAATTTCTTTGGTTTTTTTTTTTTTAAATTTCATTTTACATTCCAATCACAATTCTACCGCCCACCCCTCCTCCCCTCCCCACTTCTCCCCTGACCTTGTCCACTTTTCCCCATAGTTAAGTGCTCCCATGAAGAGTCAACAAGTCTGGCGCATAAAGTCGGGGCAGAACAAAGCCTCTTTCCCACAGCATAGACATTCTCAGCAGTTTTACTTTTATGGTACCTTCCCTATCTGGACAGATTCTATCCTCTGTTCTCATTGTCTTTACCTTTGTAATCCATATTTAGTACAGAAATATATCATAAACAAAAACAAAACATAACTCTAATTCCAATTTGTGCCTAAAGACCTGACAATCTGTTTGAATACAAATGTTTTTTTATTTTTTTATTTTTTTATTTTATTTTTTGGGACAGGGTTTCTCTGTGGCTTTGGAGGCTGTCCTGGAACTAGCTCATGTATAGCAGGCTGGTCTCGAACTCAAAGAGATCCGCCTGCCTCTGCCTCCCAAGTGCTGGGACTAAAGGCGTGTGCTACCACCACCAACCTTAGATACAAATATTTTAAAATGTCACTGTTTTATGAAAGATTAGCAACATTTCAATTTTTAAAAATGAACATTTTGCTATCCTGCTTTCAAATACTAGAATTAAGATACATGAAAAATACTTATTTCCAACATTTAAGTAAATATAAAAATAATCATATCCCAGTATATATGTATCTACAGAAGGTATATTGAAAGGAATGGGCTTCAGGTCTTAGTATTTATGGATAAAGCAGCATGATTCCTAGAGAATATAGTTCAAAACCTGTAATAAGTTTTGTAATGAGATGGAAGTTGTGGATGCTACATTTTATGTTGTTCATTTTTTGCCATGCTTCTTTGTGTTAGTCATGAGTCCTGACTTTTATGTGCCATGTGATACTCAGCATATCCCTAGACATTAGTAGGAATAAAAAGCTTGTTTGGTCTAAATGAAGAGAACAATAAGGGAAAACAAACAAAGGGAGAAACCAAATCTGTCAGCAAGTTGAGTGCAAGAATCTTGACATCAGGCAAATCTCTTCTTGTATCTTGTTCATTAAAACTGGTTCCAACTTATCCAGAAGTCTCTGGCTTGAGGCAAATTTATACAAAAATATTTAATTATATTGGTTTGTGTTCTTTTTTATTATCTTTTCTTTCCTTTTACATAGCAACTTAATGAACAAAGCTGCCTGGAAGATATGCATGAAGAGGTATTTCATTGGAGTTGCAGAGTATGCCATAAACTACAGTGAAGACATGTATTGAGGAGTACATAAGCACATCTTAGATGTGATACCTGCTCCGAACTACTCATCCAATCTCATGCTTCAACTCAGAAAGGCTTTATTACCCTCTGTATAGAAAACCACAGTAACAACCTCCCCTTGATTGTTTTGATTGTTGAGGAAATCCGTTCCTGAGTGGATTTTGCTGTCATTAATTGATCAGAACCTCCAATTCCTGAGTTATTTTCATTTGGGGGAGGAAAGCTGTTGAATACAGGACACCTCTTGAATTCTTATTTTTCCCTTTTCATGGGGTTTATATTCAGGATATGATGATGATAAAGGACACTATTGAACCTATTCAATATATTTTTTCTAAAACAATAAATAAATAAGAATTCCCACCATGTAAATTACATCATGGATGTTAAATGCAGTTTCTGTAAGTTTTATTACTTCCTACTCAAGAAATAAGAAGCCTTCTTTTGGCTATTCTAACATATCACATTGTGTAAATTCTGTTATTTTGTATTTTCTACAAATTCTTCAAAATTTGCCAAAAATAAAGAACCTGTAAGTGTAGTTGGATGTTTTCTGTCCTGAATTGTCCCCCTGGACCTGTTTCTCTCTCACTTACTGGTCCCTGCTGCCACTTATTAAGCAATCTTTCTGAGGCTTGATATTAATTATAATTGTTTGGGCTCTGGCATATTACTGATTAGCTTTCATGATTTTTTAATTAACCTTTTCTATTATACTATATTTTACCACGAGACTTCTGGCTTGTTGCCTCACATCTTGCTTCCCCTGTGGCAATATGGCATCTCTTTGACTCTAGTTTCTTTCTCTCAGTATCTTTGGGTTTTCTGCCTGGCTCTATTCTTCTAGGCCACTGGCCAAATCAGCTTTATTCATCAACCAATAAAAGCAACACATATTTGCAATTACAAAAGGGCAACCCATATCATATAAACCATATGCATTTCTTTAAAAATAACCACAGTCTCATTGTAATTCTCTGGTGATATCAGTAGTGTATCAGTCTTGATAACATATTTGTCATTATCTTTTCTCTACTCAATTTCATTTAAAGATACAAGAAAACTCAATTGAGGAGATGTTTTTCTGGTATACTTTAGAGCTAAATGGTAGTCCTTAAAGTGATGTATTTTTTTTCTAAAATTTTGCATACAATCTCATTTTGTTTTACATATTTTTACATTTTTATCTAGTACAAAGTTTTGTGCAATATTATGGCTGGGGCTAACTGTTTCCTTGATAGGTTCCAGAATCACCATGGGTATAATCGACTGGACAGCCTGTGAGAGATGACCTAGGTTAAGTTTGCTCTGAGGCATGCCTGTTAGACATTGGAAGGAAAACCATTTTGCACCAAATCTAAGCTTAAGGCATTAACCACATTTGCTATTTGTGCAAATACATACGGGTACATAGGCAAAATCATTATTTGACACTAAGATTTCATGCTGTTTTATAATTTTTGTCTCTTAAGCGTTTAAGATAGGATATTGCTGCCAAAGGAAAAATATATAAGACAAGGCAGTTTCCAAAGTTTTGATGTACATAATTTGTATTTTCCCAAATAAGAAATAAAAAAGATTGGAAAATATATTCAGTGATAATTTGGGCATAAATCATTTTAGATATGTAGTAATATTTCAATTAATCCTCTTGTAGTAATTCTATATTTGATTATATTTAATTTAAGTAGAGTGTTACCTGCTTGCTTTCCCTTTCCTCTCTCCCAACCAAAGAACATAAAGTCACTCTCATTTTCAGGATAAATTATGAAAATGGGTTTGTCTTTATTGCAATGATTTATTAGAATAGTGCTTTGAAGAGTTAAACTGTGTGATGAAATTATATAGACATGGCTTCATTAGGATTCTCAAATAAATGGAAAAATCTAAAATCGCCCTGAGCATAAAAAAATCCTATGCAACAATTTTATAAAGTAACAACAGCAACATGAACAACAATAACAAAACAGGTCTGGGCTGACAGGATGGTTCTGCAGATAAAAGCACTTGATGATCAGGCCTTATGGCCAGAGTGGATCTCTATGTCCCACGGTGGAAGGAAAGCACTCCTCTTGAGTGTTGTCTTCTGTCTCTGCACCTGTGCTGTGGTGTATGTGCACCTGCACATGAACTAATAATCAAATAAAATCGAGAAATCTCTTGTGACTCTAACAAACACCTATTTACAAAGTATTTAATCTTACTTAACAATATGTCTTTATAAGGCTTTTGTTTGTCTTTTCTGTTACCTGATATAAACAGCAATTTTGAGAAAATAGTGCTTTTTAGCATTCAAGAATGTTTTTATAAAATGAATGGAATGAAAAAAATGGTGAAAGTAAGATAATTAGCTATTTGGGCAAAAGAAATTTTAAAAGATATATGTGGTTGGTTAAAACAAACAGAAAACCAAAACCATTATCCACAAGTATCTTTTGGAGTGTATATGCTCAATTTTACCTATGGAACTGCCAGGGTTTCTGAAACAAATGCTAATGGATAGAGGACACTCCATCTAAACTAATTTAAGAAAAATTATCCCTTTAATCTAAAGCGAATATATTAATTTAAGTAAAATTATGCCAAATAGAATACGAAAGATATAATCCAGTCTCAATTGCATAGACTGCATCCTCAACCGTCCCTGACTGTAGTTTCAAATTTGTTCATTGAGGATGCTCTTGAGGCCTTTTCATTGTTCTACTTATATGTAACATTAAAACCCTAACCATGAATAGATTAGACTGAAATTTTAAAAACATGTCAAGAACTCTTAAACAGGAAAAAACACAACTGTGTCATCAGACATCATGTCTCCCAATCATTTAACAGTGGATCTTTCAATGTAAATAAAACAATTTTCATAGTGCCTTATTACTCGAATAAGGTTTTAGGTTTTTGATTCACTTCTAATTACAAGTAATTTTTGACAGTACATTTTTAACTAATTACAATTCATCCATGCAGGATAATTGCAATATAGATGTTTATCAGCCAATCTGGTGCCTTCATTCATAATTCATATTATAAAATTGACATTCAATGCCTCACTACAGATGTTGACATTGAAAAATCTAATAAACATTTAATTATTTATAAGTTTACATTGCAATCCTTATACCAAAAAAGCATTTAAAAGAAGTAATGGACAGATGAATACAAACGGGAAGTTAAATTTGTGTTAAAAACGTATTTACTGACTCTTAATGGCCAAGCCATTAGCCAAGTCCACGATTAAAAGATGTGGTGTCTAGACTAATCTACCACTTACTTAGAATAATCCTTTTCTCCACAGAACATAACTAAATAGGTTGCAGACAAATGGTTGTGAAGAAATCATATGTAGTCTACAGTCACTTTCTTGTGTCTCAAATGATTGCATATTGTACTATCTCACTGTGAACAATCCAAACTTAAACTCTCACATGTTTTAATGGGTCCATCCTCATAGATGTGCCATAGCTCCTATCTTTCCTGTGTCTGTCTAGAATGACTATTTTCCTGTTTCCTAACAATATTCTTATGCAATTGTAGAATTTATATCATACAAATGTATAACCTAAAATCAAAGGATGCAAAAATAAAAGTATCTTATCATTTTTTCAATACCAAAAAAGGTACAGATGCATGTTTATGTATAAATCAAACAATTGTACACTTTGTTGTAAGTAAATACAAAAGGAAAGGAATGTGATGGGGCAAAGCCTTTGAATAGGTTAGTATCATCATTTTATATGAATGTTTAATTTAGATAGCATTAGTCTTTCTGTTATCCACAGATCATTGTAAAAATAAAAGTCATAACCTTGTTCTTGATGATGGAATTTTTCTTTAAGCTTGTAATTTCAACATATAATTTATACTAAAAGTATTAAATGTATTACATTTCTTCATTTTAATTCAGAAGTAATGATTTACTTGTCTCCACAGTTAACGATAGATTTGAGAACCAAGTAATATTTGATGAGGCGTGTATTTTGAATATAAGAAAATGTATTCCCCAGTCTGACATCTGGAGAACCAGCACAGGACCAAACCAGGCCCCCGGAACATGGGTATCAGTTGTGAGGCCTGGGCAGTCTATAGGGCCCCTGGCAGTGGAACCAGTGGATGAATGGACTTTGGAGCCCATTCCCTATGGAGGGATACTCTCTCAGCCTAGACACAGGGGGAGGGCCTAGGTCCTGCCCCAAATAATGTGTCATACTTTGATGATCCCTCATGAGAAGCCTCACCCTCCCTGGGGAGTGGATGGAGATTGTTGGGAGGCATGGGAGGATGGTAGGGAGAGGGAACAGGGATTGGTATGCAAAAATAAGATTGCTTTAAATGTAAATAAAAAATTATTTAAAAAACTAAAAATGAGAATATAGTTTTCAATGCAAATATCAAAGTCAATAAGGAAGTGTAAAATATTGGCACTAGTGAAGTATGCAAAGAATTGAAGAATAGTATGGTTATCTTTGAACCAGCATTAATAGAGTCAATGGTTAGAAAAAAAATAAAATTAAAGTAGATTTGGTATGCTTTTATTAACTTTTATGGATACTTAGACTCCCTAAAATCTTCCTGGCTCTGTTATTTATCATATTTGAGGTCTCTAAATTAATTGACCTCAAAATTGAAAGCATTAATGCATTTATTTGCTTAAAATCTTATTTTTAATGAGGTAATGTAAAGTTTACTTTATGAAGAGCATGAATTTAATCTTTCCATGGAGACCAGAAATATTTGCGGCATGCTATACTGAGCATAATTCTGCCAGGTGAGTTTTACAGAGAAAGTCATTAAGAAAGGAAAATTAAGTAAAATTGTTCTGGGAATGATTCATGTTTCTGTTCTTCTAGAAATACACAATATTGTGCTGAGTAGGTTATCCTTCCTTCTTTACCAAAATAAGGGATGTGTTTTGTGAGTTATTGCATTTTCTGTGAGTTACAGTGACTGCAGAGATGGAGAAAAAGATAACCAGCTTAATAATTATATGTCCAATAGTTTTCACTAAGTGTGTACTAAGTGTACCACAATTATTTTCATTGATGGAAGAAAATAAAAAATCGAATAAACTATTCAATGGATACTTTGTAGTTTTAAAACTGGTTGCATCATGTTTACAGATGGAATTTGCTATTGTAAATTGTTTGAAGTATACTTTCATTTTGTTCCCATAGTCTAGAAAAGAAAGATTTTGTAACTTTAAGAAATATTTATATCTCAGTGATATCTATAACCTATTAGTACCAATTAATATCAATAATAGATTTTCACCTCAAGTTTATTAAATTTTATCTCATTAGATTTGTTTATTTCTGTGTGCATTCACATGCCATTTTTCAAAAGTAAAGTGAATGTAATTACTATATATAAACTCCTGTGTCTTTGGGTCTTTAAATTTACAAATTCAAAATAAAAACTGAATATATAATACAAATTGAATTTTATTGCTTTAATACAATAAAAGTTACTATGTCCCAGACCTCTGTAGATATTCATCTATACTTTGCATGACCTGCTTCCACTTTTTATAACACTTTCTAAACATGATGCTGATTGTGGAATTTGAGGCTTATATAAATGGCATCTGTTAATAATGGAAAGTTCCTGGGCTAACACCAGGTCTGTCTGAGTATGCCATGCTCATTCATCAGTGCTCAGAAAGGAAGCATGTTCCTACATAGTGCCATGAAGTTCTCTGATTCCCACTGATGTAATGAGTACATCTGTATCACACAACATGATGAAGGTGATCCAAGATAGGCAACTAGGGATAATCTCATATACTTTTCATAATTTAATGCACTCCAAAACTCCATAGGACTTATCCCTGAATACATCCTTTACAAATATATATATATATATAATATATATATATATATATATATATATATGTACAGTTTTGTTGAAAAGCCATAAATTAGATAATAATCTATAATCAAAACCATAAATTATCTGCAAAGAAAGTCAGAGACTATGTCCTTGACATTGAAAGTTATTACACTATTAAAAATTAGCACTGCTGTGATCTGTGGTTTCCTTAATTTAGCTGTTCCCTACATCTCCCCTTTATGTAATGACATATTAACATATTTAATTATATATTTTTATACTACAGTTTTATGGTAAAATATTTATGGAAATCAAGACCATAATTACTTGTACAATAAATAATGCTGTAATTGATTTTTGGCATTATATATATATAGTGTTATTTTTATTCCTAACTGATTTAATATAAGATAATTGCATAATTAATAATTAAAGGAGTGACAGTTGATTTTACATTGGTATTATTTCCATATGAATCAAATCAGGATTCCCATACAAACATAACACAAATAAGAGAAGAGGGGAGAGGAGGAAATGGAGGACCAGAAATATTGAGTTGGGGGAAGAATAGAGGAGAGCAGGGTGAGAGATAATTTATCAGAAGGAGCCATTATAGGTCCGAGGAGAGATCTGGCACTAGGGAGATTTCCAGAGATCTACATGGATGACACAAACTGACAATCTAGGCAATGGTGGAGAGGATAACCTAAATTCCCTTTCCCTGTAATGAGACTGATGACTACTTCTTATGCCATCCTAGAGCCCTCATCCAATGGTTGTTGGAAGCAGAGGCAGACATCCACAGATATGCACTGAACTGAACTTTGGAACCTAGTTGCAGAGAGGGAGGAATGAAGATCAAAGGGGTGGGGACCAGGCTGGTGAAATCCACAGAAACAGCTGGCCAGAACAAGGGGCAGCACATCGACCTCAGACTGCTGTCTGGGAGGCCAGCACAGGACTGAATCAGACCCCTGAACATTGATGTCAATGAGGAGGCCTCCACCCTCTAGGGGAGCCCTGGTAGTGGATGAGTATTTTTTCCTGGTGTAAGATGCGACTTTGAGTGCCCCTCCCATGTGAAGGGATGCACTCTGGGCCTGGACACATGGGGGAGGGCCTAGGCCCGGGCCAGGATAATGTGGTGGACTTTGAGGAGCCCCAGTCAAGGACCCTACCCTGCCTAGGGAGTGGAGGGTAGATTGGGTGGGAGGCAAGCGGGGAGGGGGGGTGTTAGGGGGAAGAACTGGATGGAGGGTTGGGGGAGGGGAGGGATAAGGGATTGACATGTGAAGCAAGCTTGTTCCTAATTTGATCTAAACAAAATTAATTACAAAAAAATTTATTCAGTACTAAAGAATTATCAACTGGAAAAAGCCTACATTTTATTCATCTCAGCAGTCTTGCCCACAAAAGCTAATATTAACTAAAAAAACAAACACCTTCAGCTATTTTTTTAGGTTTTTATTTATTTCCTTTTTTCTTTAAATTGGAAACAAGCTTGTTTTACATGTCAAACCAAGTTCCCTTTCCTGCCCCTCCTCCCAAGTCCCCCACTGAACCCCTATCCCATCCCCTTTCAGTTACTGTTGATACACATAAGAAAATCAAATGCTATGATGTTCTAGGTATAGGGATTATTTTTTTGACATTGTAAATTAACAATAATTACCCACTAAGATTCAAAAGTGTGGTATGGGTTTCTGGTTGCTTTCTGCTTTTAATCAATATTGCTGTCTTATAGAGCTACCACTAAATAACTATCCACTAAAGAAATGTTACTGGAAAACTAATATATTTCAATAAATCAAAGAAAAAGTAACAAACAACAGAACCTCCAGCTTATTTCAGAAACATCATCATAACCAAATTCAAACAGTACTCATTTAAAAGTGAAAATAAATATTTGAAAAACATATTATAATGTTATTTAATCTAGAACCAAGAAACAAATCTTCATTTTCACATAAACAGTGAATTATATTTTAAATGATGATGATTTAAAAATAGTTAGATATCTTTCTTTTAATTCTAGTTGTTCAATTTAAGCATTTTGCCTTTAATGTTTATTTGACATCCTTTGTATCTTTGCATAATGGTCATTTGAACCGGATGCCCAGAGAATTACTGTTAAATAATGACTATAATTTGAAGACCTGTTACAAGAAATGTCCTTTGATCTGGCAAAGTATCAGCAGAAGATAATAGTTGTTCTACTTGAGAGTAAATGATGATAACTCTTTAGAGTTCCTACTTAATACATTTTCCCCAAAATCACCACTGTAATTGTTCTTTCGATTCAGGCTCCGCCTAAGATAATGAAACATCCCCTAAAGCATGCCAAATAGAGGTTTCCAAGGTGAGTAGTTCTAATGCATTACTTTCTTATGCAGTAAGAAACTTTATCTTATTTATGGTGGAGCCAAATGACCCTTGATGGATGCTAAGCTAGTAAGCACAACTGGAAGAAAAGAGTGAAGAAACATTTTGCTTATACAAAATGTGCTAAAATGGAGGAACGGGGAACTTAACATTGTGCTTCTGTTTTGGCAAAGTTGTTGGAAGTAACAGTAGACAAATAATTAGTAAAGAAATCAGAAAAATGCAGATGATCCCTATCTTGCTAAAGACACTCTACTGACCAAGGCCTGAAGAGGAGCATCTAACAATTGCCTGTGCTTGTGAAAACAAAACAAAACAAAACAAAAAAAATAGCAAAAGCAGCAAAAACAGAATATTTATATTCCTTTGCCATCCTCCCAGAATGCATTCTATAAGTCTATCACTTAGAATGACCTACATTGATTTTTCACAATTTGTATAGGTCAGAGGTCCTACTGTAGTTTGACTGGAGTCTTTATTTTACAAAATTCATTTCAAAAATGCTTTTAATAAGATACATGTTGATGGAATTCTTTCTAATCATTCTATTCCTCCAAGATCTTCCTACATCTTTCCCTATCCAACTTTGTACTTTTTTCTCTTTATCAAAAATAACAGAAAACATACTAAAGGCAAAAAGTACTGCTAGGATGGATGGGTCCTGTTCTAGAATGTGGATCATATACTTAGTGTCACTCCACTGAAGAAAAAGAGTTTTCCCCTTTCAAGGAATTATCAGTTGTAAATAGCTTCCTGGTGGTAGTAGTTGTAGTGATTGTTTACACTTATTCTCAGTGTCAGCATATTTTTTCTGTTAAGAAACTACAGGTTTCAGCCAAGTGTTGGTGGCGCATGCCTTTAATCCCAGCACTCGGGAGGCAGAGGCAGGCGGATCTCTGTGAGTTTGAGACCAGCCTGTCTACAAGAGTGAGTGCCAGGACAGCCTCCAAAGCCACAGAGAAACCCTGTCTTGGAAAAAAAAAAAAAAGAAAGAAACTACAGGTTTCTTGGACATACTTTCTGTATCTATTAGTTCATATTAGTATCATTCCTGTTATTCTCTGGTAGATATTACTTATGGGAATCATCTACAACTTCCAAGTATTACAAACTTTCTACTTCTGCATCCACATAGATCCCAGAGCACAGGCAGAAAGGCTTTGATAATGATATCCCACTTAATATTGAATATGCCTAAGGATTTTAGTTTCTACACATTGTCCAGTTATCCATTTCTATTTAAGATTTACTGTAAGCAGAAGTTTCTCTGATTAGCGTTGAGTGATGTACTGAAAAATGGCATTAGGAGTTTTATTACTATAATCCATTTACAGAATACAATAGTGGGTTTCACCCTAGGCCCATTCATGACCACTATTCTCAGTGCCTTGGTAACTTAATAGTGCCATACCTTGGTTCCATTTCATTGATGAGTCTTAAACACAATTTTTTTTTTAAAAAAAGCTGTAAATCTAACAACATTTGTGCCATGATTGTACCAGTATATATTGCAGGCAGGATTCATTTGGTCTCATGGTTTTTACCTGAGTGAAGTTGGTTATTTTTTCCATCAGTAGCATGGATTGTAATTTCCAAAATTTATGAAGCCTATTCAGCAATGAAGATGCATCTAATTGGGTACCATCTTATTTCTCCATTTTCAATGATAAAAGTAAATTATTTCTTCCTACCATCAGGTTATGAAGAATAATCAATAGTCTTTTCAATAGCCTGTGAGGTTTGGGCAGGGTGTGTGTGTGTGTGTGTGTGTGTGTGTGTGTGTGTGTGTGTGTGTGTGTGTGAGTGTAGGGGGGGTTCCCCAATAACTCAACAAGATGTGGCCCATTCTAAGCACTGGAGGTTTCCCTTAGCAGCATAAGATGTGTAGCTGGGCGTTGTCTTCTGCATTATATGGTGACTCCTTTTAAATTCAAATTATATTTACATATATTTTAGGAATCGTATATACAAGTAGTTCTCTATATAGCTGTTACAAGTTATTTAGTGCTGGTCCTCCCTATATGTCATGTTCTCCCATTCACCTCCCTATTTAGCCTCATATTCTAGTTTTCCTTTTATCCCTTTATAACTATATTCTATCTACTCTTCCTTGGAAGTTTTCCTCCACCTCCCTGGCTCCTTCCTAGCTACCTAGCCTCGGTGGTTATTTATATTGAAACACAGTTATCTAAACTTTAAAGCTACCATCCATATATAAGGGAAAGGATACAACATTTGTGTTTGGGGGTCAGGATTAGTCCACTGAGCATGTTGCTTCTAGCTTCATCTATGTATTTGCAAATTTTATTTTTCTTAGCAGCAGAGTAATATTCATTGTGTAAATATGTCATGTTTTTTATTAGCCCATCATCAGTTGTTGGAATCTGGGCCATTTTGAATTTATGACTATTATCAATAGGGCAGCAATGAATATAGATGAGTAAGCATTTTCATAGTAATATGTAGAGTCCTTTTGGTATATGTCCAAGAATTGAATAGCTGGGTTGTGAGATAGATATATTTTCAGCATTTAGATGGACCACCACACTGATTTTCATAGTGTCTGTACCAGTTAGCACTATCACCAGCAATGAATATTTATTCTGCTTTAGCCTTATCCTTGCTATCATCTTCTGTCCTTTGTTATATTGATCTTGGCAATTTTGAAAAGGGTAACAGGGAATATCAAATTAGCTTTAAAATGCATTTCATGATGGTTAACATTGTTTTCAAAGAACTAAGCCAGTATTTTGCTGGACAGTGTTTCTATATTGAGGGTCTATCAGAGCCTTTGTTTCTATTGAATATTTGCTGTCTTTATACCTGCAAAATTCATGGCAGATTTCTTCTTCAATCCAACATTATAGTGTCTTTTTCCTGTCTATTAAATTAAATAGAAAGTGTTTCTTTTTGTCACCTCACTGAGTGATAATTTATAAGATAGATTATTTTCTCATACAATATATCCTGATTATAGTTTACTCTCCTTGTATTCCTCCCAGATCCTCCCCACTTCTCCTTTCTTCCAGACCCACTGCCTTTCTGACTCTCATTTGAAAGGAATAGGTTTCTAAGAGATAACAATAAAACATGGCAAAGTGAAATACAATTAGATGAAGCAAAAGCTATCACGTGGACCAGGTGTGTTTTCTACATTGTGCCCTCAAGACGTGTTGACCTAATGGAGGCACAGAGCAGGGCACTGGTCAAATAATGACTGGCCTATTTTGAGGCCTGAGCCACTAGAGGGAGCTCATAGCCAAGACTGCCTGGATTTCTAGGAAAATAAGGCTGGGTGACCATTGACCTATAATATTATAATACAAAAAAAAATCAATAAAATTATTCCTAAGGATATTCTGCTCTACTCATAGAATGGGGCCTAGACAAATTGACATCAGAGAGGCTTCCTTCCTTCAGCAGCTGATGGGAGCCAAAGCAGAGATCCACAGCCAAACATGAGGCAGAGAAGCCCAAATTGGAGATCTCCATTGGGTCTCTCCTCTTGGGAGTTCAGGTAAACCCTTTGAAAGAGAGGGAAGAAGAGTTGAAGGGGGTCAAGGACACCAGGAGAACACAGCCCGCAGAGTCGCCTAAGCTGTGTGTTCATAGGGGCTCATAAAGACTGAAGCAGAAATCGCAGAGCCTGTGGATCCACTAGGTCTTCAATTTCTAACGTTCCTGAACCGATTCATTGCTTTGTCTCAGACCCAAACCTCAGCAGGCACCAGAAGCTAAACCAAGGTTCCCCTTTCCCAGGACAAGTAGACTGAAGGTGGACCGGCTCCTCTTCTACTGCTCCTGAGATCCAATACTCCCTGTCTTATCCCCAGTTCTGTACCAGGGAACCAGGTGTAATCTAGCTTTCCCAAGGGAATCACAAAAACCTTCTGATCCAGATTTTCTTCCCCCAATTTACCCTAGTATCTCAGCCGCAGGTGTCCGCAGTTGAGATACTGGTGTGATCCCTGTGATCACAGCCGATGAGCAGGTCAGGAAAACAGGCAACACAGCCGTCACATTCTATGTAAAACAAGAAAGGAAACAAACCAAGTGAAAGAAATGCATACACCCTGCAAAGACAAACCAAGAAATAATCACAAACACGGGTGTGCCCCTGTGGGTTAGCAGTGGGTGCTTTCTGGAGTTGGGGGCTGGAATAAGGCAACTGAGTAGAGCCAGGGAGGATAGGAGAAGATGGACTGTGGATCTGCAGGAGATGTTGGCAGGGAGAAGGAAAGCTGCATGTAGTGCCCTGTTGCAGTGCTGGGGATGATGCTGGTGTAGAGGATTTGGAGGGGAAAAGGGAATGTTAAATGTCTTCAGCTAGGTTACCTGTTGCCCCAATGCCCTTAGCTCTCAGTCAATGCCTGCTGGTGTTGGAAGCAAGATAATGGGATAAGTTGGGGCAAGAAAGGTTGGAGAAGATATTTGCTATTCCTTAGAGATGAGGTCAGATAGAAAAGGGAGATCACTGTGGGTTTCCTACTACCGAGGTTACAAAGAGAGTGAAAGGTCTTTTTAAATGCCATTGAATTTGAATTATGTCATTAAGGTATGCTTTAATACAATGATTGTATTTATAAAATTAGATTGTCCTTGTAAATGAGAAATTATTTTTACATGAGCTTGTAGACTGAACACTGTTAATTAACCCAAAAGAAGAAAGTTGCAACCACAGAGAGGTACCTCAGAAGAACCAAAACTTTTGTTTTTACTTACAGACTCCAAAACTGTAAGGAAGGTAATTTCTGTCATCAGAACAATACAGATTGTAGTTCTTGGTTAGGATAGTACTAGTATAGTGCAATCGGTTTCAAATGTACTTATTTCAACTCATGGTATAGCACACAACTTCCATGGAAATGACATCTTGCTAGATGTAGACAGAGTCATCATGGTATCAACCTCTCCAATAGATTTTCTCTGTCTCCTCTTTTGTTCCTATTGTTTCTATCTCCACTGCCTCTATTTTACCCTAAATAGAAATATTCAAATAATGAAAATACAAAATGTAAGCATTGGAAAAGAATTGTATTTCTAAAATCTTATAAGGAAATAGGTAAAATAATTATTTAAAATGAATACAACTCTTCATAAAAATAGCATTCTAGAATATAGATATACAAAAATATTAATTCTGAAAAAGTCGCTAATGCAAGTTAACTGGAAGAAAACAGAAACAAAATTAATAAATGGTTTTGCTTGCTTGAAAGGCAGAGAAAGTGGCTGCAGCTGGCACTGTGAAAGTGCCATAGCTTTCTCCTCTGATGGGTAGTGGTTAATTTCAGGGATATCTAGAATATAATTATTGGAGAAATGCACTCTTTGACAGTCTCCCTCTGTGAGGTGCTGGGTTTCTGCCACACATATTGTTTTGGTTTTCTGAGCCGATTCTCCTTTTTCAATCAGTTCCACACTTTGCCTTCTTGTTTCTGGCTGGAAACCTGTGCTCTCCTGCCCTCGGGCTCTCACACCACTGCACTCTTTTCTTCCAAATAGTTTTCTGTAAAGTTCTGCAAACATGATTTTCCCATAGGCTATAGCATAGTCAATATTGGGGACTTCATTTAAAAAAATAGCTTGCTCTTTGGTAGGTTTTTTTTTTTTTTTTTACTTACTTTTAACTGTATTATTTTAATGCCTTTGAACATTGAAACTTTGTTTGAGAATAAATCCCTTGCTTAAATAGTCAGATGTTTGTTACATTAAATATGCCAGTGCTGCTTAACTTTTATCACAAAAATCTTTTAAAAATGTTGAGGAAAAGATGGAAAGAAAATAATGATGTTTGACATATTATGAGATAATATTATGTTACTAGTGTTACTTGCATTGTCTAGGCCTGAAAATTCAACCTTAAGTGTTTTCCCCCATACCTCTCAATATTAGAAGTGGAAGTTTGTGTTGACTATTGGCTCTTGGTGGGGGTCATGGGGATGTACCTGCTGGGTTTATTGATAATTGGCTGCCCTTTCATTTCATTGCAGTCTTCACTCTAAGCATGTCTGTCTCCAAAATAGCTTTTCTAGCTAGTCATTGTGGTGCACATATATACAAAAGCAATGTTTGGAAACTGAGGCAGGAGGATCACTGCGAATCTGAGTGCTATCCGTCAAGCAACATGCCAGCCAGAACAACATAGCAAGATACTGGTCAGATAAATCAACTAATAAAACAAATTCATTTATAAATAATTTTTTTCCTATTAGGAAAATAACCAGATAGGAATAAGGCCCAGTGTATTCACTTCTACTTTCTCATTTATTCACAATTTCAAGTAGATTACTTTCTTAACTTCCTTTATATATGGGTATTTGTGTGTATTGCTTACCTTGCTACTGTTACAAAATATTTAACAAAAGAAACTTAGCCAAAAGGGTTTGTTTTACTTTATACTTGTAGATGCTAGAGCTCTGGTGGTAGGTAGGCATGGAATGGTGGCAGAGAAGGTATGGTCACAGGAAGTGGCTAGTCACATATTATCCAGGAGTTACAAAGTGACAAATGCTAATTCTCAACCCACTTTCTGCTTTTTTTCTTCAGTCCAGGTCCCTAGGCCATAGAAAGATTGAACTTACATTAAGGGAAGATCTCCCTTCCTCTATTAATTTAATGTAGATAATCCATCCCAAACATGCCCAGAGATTTGATTCTGAAACCTAACAAATGGATAATGGTACCCACCATAGCATTATCTTTTCTAAAACTACTATCAGTTCCTTCAGGTCTATATGTAAGGAATGGAATTCAGGAAAGGAAGGTAGAAGTCTATAATATTTTCAATAATAATAAGATAACTTGCTGTGGAACAATTGTTGTACACAGTAAATGTGAGTAGCTCTCATTGTTAAATAAAACCTGATTGGCTGATAGCTGGGCAGGAAGAGATTGAGCATGAGAGACAGAGTAGAGAATTGTGGGAAGAGGAAAGGTAGAGTCAGAAAATTGCCTGGCAAACACAGAGAAGCAAGAATGCTGTTCTGAGAAAAGGTACCAAGCCACTTGGCTAAACATAGATAAGAATTATGGATTGCTTTAAGTGTAAGAGTTAGCTAGTAACAGGCCTGAGACATTTGTCACACATTATAATTAAGCCTCAGAGTTATTATTTGAGAACAGATACAGGATGGAAACTTCTGATTACAGTATCTGTCTAAAGGAAAATTTGTATTTGCTACTGTCTTGATCATTCATTCTTCTATCATATTTATTACTGGATTTAGCAAGATAAAATGGAGTCATTTTCTGTAGCCTTTCTAACACAAACTTGGTGTTTTAAAATAATAATAATAAATTATTATAGTTTTGGAAGTCAAAATTGCAAAAATAATCTACTAATGCTATAACAAGGATATCCATACTCCATAACAGGTCAATATTACTAGTTGTTATTTTTATTATCCTTGTTATATTGTGAGATGGACTCACACTAGTGGGTAAAGAAATTGCCAAGATGGCCAGAACCTGATGAAGCATTCAACAAGAACTCATCACCATTCCCAGTCTGGCTATGTGCTTGTGTAAATTAGAGAAAGCATCATCTGGAATTACAGATGTAGCTTATAGGAAACAAATGTGCTATGAATATTTCAGCAAATGCTTAGCTGCAGATAAATATTAAGAACAGTAAATGCAAGCAAAATCTGCAAAGAGCCTCCACTAAACATGGGACTGTTATGCAGGAGGGACTCTGAGAGGTCCTGTCACAGATATACAGCAATGCAGATAGGGAAGGCGGGCATTAGCAGACTCTACAACACTGCTCAGCTTGTTTGTCCTACCACTGTGTATATGTATTTGAGCCTCAGAGTTATTTGAGCATCTGACTACATTGTTTGCAGAGTGCCCACTGCAAAGAAATGGGCCTAATGTCTTTCTGAGTGTCTCTATAGATCCGCAAACACAGTCACATTGGTGATTATGGCCAATGGTCTCAAGATATCTACATTTAACTATGATGCTGTCGTTGGGTTTTGCTTACACTTTAATAATGTGAATTTAAAAATCTTGCCACAAATTGACTGATTCACCAGTGACCAATCAAGTGAGATCAATAGGCATAAAATTCACAAGAATAAATTTCAGATATATTTAAAGTTGCAGTCATTTGCACTCTATTCCTCGTTCAGCATTGGAACACCACATGGAGAGTCCCATTAATGTTTTAATTGCAATAATCTCTTCTTCCTATTTTTACAACGCAATGAATCATTATTATGACACATTTGAAGATTTGTTTTACAAAAATGAAGTGTAAATCAGTATCAGTCACAAAATGCTATTAAAGTTACAAAAGCAAAAAAGAGAGAGAGAGAGAGAGAGAGAGAGAGAGAGAGAGAGAGAGAGAGAGAAAACTTTCACAGTACTTCTAAAAGAGCCATTATTTTCTAGCAGTTGGTGAACTGTTCCTTATTCAAACAAACTACAGCAAAAATCTATTTTTTGCTTGAAATATGTGAGAAATGCTAGCCTGAAAAGGTACTTGTCATGAAGTTATGTACAAATGAAAATGTGAGCTAAGAATAACTGCACCATCTGATCCGTAATTATAGAGCAGTGCTATAATCTAAACCTTCAGTAACTTTCTAGAAATAATTAGTTTTTTAAAGCTGTAAACAACTTTTAATACTTTCAAAGTATTCAAACTTATTCTAAGGTGCCAATTCTTTTAGAATAGTTTTTATAGGCTTATTAAACTTTAGGTTTATGAACAAATGAGATACAGATTAAGGTACTATCTGAAAATATGAATTGTAAATATCTTTAGTATTAATTTGATTGGTAATTGCAATAATATATGTCCCAAAGCTTCAAATTACAGTTGATTTATAGCAACACAGATGGAAATGTAACATATATTAATGCATGAACCATTTATCATCAACTTAGAAACTAAATATCATCAATAATAATCAATATGAAAATTAATCATAGCATTGAATTACTGTAAAATACAGCAAGTATATTGATTTCTTATGTACTAAAGACCTAATTAGAATGCCAAGATAATTATAAGAAGTGTACTTGTATTATTTCTTGAAAATAAATAAATGAAATTGAAAAATTAAATGTAACTACCATGTTTTAATTTTTAAAATGTAATTTTTGTGAATTTGCATAGTTTTGAGAAAGGTTTCCCATGATAAAGATAGGATGTGAATAAAAGAGAAGGAAAACTCTGGTTTTATCTGGAAAGAGATTAAAACACTCCTACTAGAAATGGCAGGGAAGCTCCATCCATGATGCCTAAACAAAGTGGCTTCCCAAGTACATTCTTGACAATGACAACACCAATAAGCATCAAGTTAATTTGGAAGGGGGAACTCTCAAAAGACCCACCCATAGACAGGCAATCAAGTACTGCTGAGAAAAGGAGAACTACTCTTTCCCAGGAATTAGCATCCTATCTGTTTGTCCAATAAGAACTGGTCAGTCCTGAAATCATATACATGAAAGCAACATTAAATAGACTGACCATGTTGCATGTACTTACTTGTTAGCATGTATCTGTGTCTGTATGTATATGTATTTGTGTATACACATATATATTCGTATGTCTTCTATATGTGTGTGTATATATGTAAAGAATAATAAAAAAGGAGACCATGAATTTCAGAAGAGTTAAGGAAGAATATGGGAAAGTTTGGAAAGGGAGAAAAGGAAAGAGGAAATTGAATAATTACATTTTAGTTACAGTAACTAAAATTTTAAAAAATCCTCTAAACAAAAAGATGATAATGCATTTTTGAAAACAAAACATTTAAGGTGAAACAGAATGAAGCTATATACATGCATCTTAGTTCCTGATGTCCTTTATTTAATTTGCAACCTATAGAAATGCTCTAATTTCTGAACCTTTAACAGAGCACAGAGATGTTTCAGACATCTCACTTAAGTGGGTGACCTAAAGATCCCGACAACAGAAACCCACAGAGAGGTCTTGTTCCCCAGACTGATAGCTGGGAAACCAGCACTGGACTAATCCAGATGCTGGGAACATGAATGTCAGTGAGGAGACCTCAGAAATCCATGGGGCCTCTTGTAGTAGATCAGTACTTATCCCTAGCATAGGTGTGGAATTTGGGAGCCCATTCCACATAGAGGGATAGTCCCTGAGCCACACACACAGGGGTGGGCTTAGGCACTACACCAAAGATATGACAGACTCTGAGGACCCCCCTACGGAAGGTCTCACCATCCCTAGGGAGCAGGAAGGATATATGATACTTAGGGTTTTAGTTGGGTGGTAGGTAGGGGAGAAGGGGAGGGAGAGGGAACTGGGATTGACATGTAAAACAATCTTGTTTCTAATTCAAATAAAAAAATGAAAAAAAAAAGATCCCCACAATAACAAATTCAGAACATGTCATAGTGGTAAACAGGCCACCATGATTTCAGGTTTTAAATCATGGAAACCCTCATAATCATGTTTAATTAGATTAAACTACTATATTATCCTTATCAATTTTATCCAAAATCATTTTGTATATTAAACTATCCAAAACACATCTTTAAAGTATTTTTATTATGTTTGAGTTGCACCTATTTAAGGCATTTTCAAATGTCTGTGGAGAATATAAAATCACTTCTATATCAAAATATTATGTTTCTCACACAGTGTTTAAAAACTATGAAGTTTTGGGGATATTGACAAATACTGGCTACAACACAATTAATTTGAGACTAAAATTTATATTCTGTTTTGATATTAACCAATATTTCTGAAATCAATTTATTATGGCAAATTGGTTTGTCCTTTAATTACTTACAAATTTCACTTTTTGTGTATTTCAGAATAATAATGCCAGTAGTTAATAGTATAATATATTTTAAGGTATTTAAAATGCTACAAATTCAACTTATGTGTAGTTTGTATAGTACTGTAACTATGTGAAAAACATTCTGTTTTTATCTTTCTTACTTCTTTTATTTCCTTCTTTTTCATTTAAATTAGAAAAAAGGTTGTTTTACATGTCAATCCCAGTTCCCTCTCCCTTCCCTTCTCCCCTGCCTCCCACTGACTCCCTAAACCACCCCTTTCTTCTCACCAAGGAGGGATGGAAACAGAAGCAGACACCCACAGCTAAAAACATTCTTATCTAATACAAGTGTGTGTGTGTGTGTGTGTGTGTGTGTGTGTGTGTGTGTGTGTGTGTGTGTGTGTGTGTGTATACCTACCCATAATACAAGTGTTGGAGAAGAATTAAATAAAAAACATACTATAAAATAAAACATGCTATTATGGGCTTTTTTTTCTTTAGGTTATAATATAATTACAGCATTCATCCATTCCCTTTCCTCCCTTCTAATATTCCCATTTACCAATTCTCACTCTCTTAAAATTCCATGGCCACCTTTTTCATTAATTATTACTACATGAACATATTATTAAATATAAACTTGTCTGCATGTAATTTTCAGTTCTATTTTCAGGGACGACCACTTGTATTGGATAATCAACTGTTATGCTCTTCCCTGCAAAAAGTTAACTCTTCCACTTTCAAAATTCTTTAGTAGATTGTAGTTCTTTGTCAATGTTTGAAGTCTCATGGTCTTTGCCCTGTCCACATTGGCATACCTATTTTTTTTTGTCCTTGTGCTTAGACAGTCATGTTGGTGAAATGGATGTGTAGCATCTGGCATGCTAGAGGAGACTGTCTTATAGCAAACCCCCTTATCTTTCCATTAGCATGTAAATATTTGCAACAAAAGACAGCATATGCACTGCATTTCATTATGGGTTTCATCATTACTTCTTAAAAGTTATGAAGCAACAAATGATGAGGAAACTTGGAAGCAAGCAACCTTGTTTTGCAAGATATGAATGCCATATCTAATCAAAAGGTAAGAAAAGCTATGGTCCCTTTTTACTCTCCTGGTTTCTGCAATTACTCCAAAACTGCAGTACATATCAGAAAATTTGTAGGTAGGAGCCACAAATGAGAGAATATGAGAAGTTTGTCTTTCTGGACCTTAGATGTTTTACTCAATATGCTATTTTACAGTCACAGCCATTTACCTGGTAAGTTCAGTATTTCATTTTTCTTTACAGCTGAATAGTATTCCATGGTGTGTATGTACCACATCATTATGGCAGAATGACTACGTTCTGTAAGTTGGCAAGCAACCAATTGCAAAATGCCCACTGAAGTCACTGGAAAATACACCATTAAGAGGCCTAAGTGAAATAACAGATGGTGTGGAGTGTTGTGATTTGATTGTTCTGAAATAAATCTAAAAACCAGTAGTAGACAAAAGTTGACTCACTCTGGAATATTTACTATAAATACAGAGCTAGGGGTATTTGTAAAATATAATATTCCTATGAATCCAAAAAAGAGACCAAAGAAAACATAAATTTTTGCAAATAGTTTTAAATCAGCTATAGTATTTATAATGTTTTCAGAGGAAGTTTTGCTCACAAATACATTTAAAACAAAACCGACATTTCCTCCTGGAAACTTGAAGATTCATATACGTCGCCAAGTTTTCTAGGAAAGCTATTTATGCTCTGTGTAAACTTTTGACATCTTAACTTTATGTGGAGATGTATTTTGTATTTCAACTGTTAAGTCTGTAACTCATCCATTTCTTCCAAAACTTTACAACTTATGTATTAGTTCTACACTGCTCAACAAAGTATTACAGTCCTTAATTTTTCATACTTTTGTAATTGCACATTGCATACACTGGAGTTAAAGTTCACTGGCAATCATAACATTTTGGTGGTTATTTAAATTCCATAAATATTTTTATGAAAGTCCCATCATAAAGACATTTATTTAAATGAATCTAATTAGTATAATGTTTCACATTCATTAAGCTTAATTTATTCAGCTACTCCTTTTGATATATCATCATTTAAAAAATTAACACAAACACTTAAACTTGCAAAATAAATTTGCCAATTGATTGTACTTAACTTCAGGAAACTCTGATACATATTGCCAAAATTAATTTTACTTGATTTGATTTATTGCTTCTTGCATAGATTAAGCTACCATGTGTGAATTGAAAACTAGCATGCTATTAAATAGAATCTGCTACTTCCATCATTATTCTGAAATTAGAAAAAGCAATAATAAGATATTAGATCATTTATGACACCTTAGACATATGATCCATGAACATTTACACATCTCTTCCCAAAGCCAGATCTGTTCCCTCAGGGATTTTCTAAAGGGAAGTTATCATATGTAGATAAAAATCAGAATTGTTTTCACTGACACGAGATTTATAATGAAATAGCAAGAGTATTCTCAAAAGCTAAATTAGAACCATCTGCATTGTATACCAAAAGTAGTGTAAACACTTTGGTCAACATCTCCGTATTCACACTGTATTAACCTATTGCTCCATTTTGATGTACATTAAGATAATTCTGAGTTGCCAGCTGAGACTGATGTGTAAAACTGAACTCAACTTCTGATATCAATATTTATGGTTCTTATGACTTTAGCCATGGTGTACTGAGTCAAAATGTTAGGACAAAAAGGTACGTGAATTGATTTTTTTCCTCCTTCAGTGTTTTATTTTAGCTCCTTCCTAGTTTTATCTTATCCTTCTTGATTGTGTATAATTTAGTATGCAAAATTTAATTTAAAAGAAAAGAGCAAAACTATTTTAAGAAGTATCACTTTCCCATGTATTTTGTATTATCATAGATATGTAGATTATCCACTCATATCAATATCTGTAAATAACTACCTTGTATTTTTTTTTTCTCTTAAAGTTGTGGACACATCATAGTTTATTGATTGTTCTGTCTCTGGATCATTAAATTACTTTCAACTTCTTTTAATTATAAACAATGCTTTATAAATAGTCATTGAAATAACAATTTTATGTTGTTAATGGGAAATTTTCAGGATCAACTTTCAAAGCGGAAAGAGGAGTCTGACAGTCCTGTGCCCCTGACTTCAGTACATATTCACTAGCTGTTTCCTAAGAGGGTTGTACAACTAACCAGCACTGCCATAGAGCAATTCCTGCATGCTGCTCTTTCAGATAGGTACCAAACACACGTGTCAATGTGAAAATATTTTAAATCTTCACCACACAGTGATAAAGTGTCATTCCATAGGAATGATCATTTTCATTTCTCTCATTGTTGGCAGGTCACACCACACTTCCTGCCAAATGCTGAAAGGCCACTTGAAAAATTTTGAATTTTATCCATGTTTCCCTTATATTTACTGGTCTTTAGAAGACTGCTTCAAGAATTAATTATAGAATCTCCTTTAAGACTGAGCTACATATCCAGTGAACCAGAGAGTTGGCTATAAGATTGTGTCTCCTGGGAATGTCAGAAACTACAACCATAATGTCTAACTGATATGGCTGCCTACACATGAGATAAATAATGACTGCAATAGTAAAAATGCCAAAATGAAAGTGGGAGAGCAGACAAGGCATCAGTCTTACACCAAGATTTATTGGCAAATAAGGTATGGTGACTGTGGGAGAAATATTCTTCTCCAGGTGAAAGCAAACAATTGGTTATCCAATACCAAATGGTTATATCTTCAAACATATATACAAGAAGATTTATAGAGGCTGAATAGATCAAATTTAGGATTATATATGTATTTACATGCATAGACATAATAATACAATAATAATTAATGGAAAGATAGGCCATGAATTTAAAAGAGTAAAAGAAAGAGTATATAGGAATGTTTGTAAGAAAAGAAAGGAAAGGGAAAAATTATGAAATTATATTTGAATCTAAAACATAAGTGAAAAAATAAATTATTCATCTAAGAAAAATATTAAACCTTACCTGTAATTGATTACAATATTTTCTCCAGGTTGACAATTTTCTTTTTATTAATTGATTTTTTAATTTGTCAAGTTTAAGTATAATTACATAATTTCTCCCTTCCCTTTCTTCCCCCTGAAATGTCTTTCCAAAATCATTCTCATGTTTATAGCATTCATTGTTATTGTTACATATGTATTTTAAATACAAAAATATATAGCTATAAGTGGCTTAGTCTTTTCAATGTTAGCTGTATATTTAGGGGTTTATGGTTGAATGCATAGCATATATAATCAAATGAGTAGGGTCATCTTGAAGAAGACAAGACCCAACACAGCTTAGATTCATTTGCTCTTTGATGTTTTGTAAAAAGTGTGATATTTCCAGTAGTCTGCAAGACATTACATTCATTGTGGCATACACAATATATTTATTATGTGTTATGTATTTTACTATATTTTTGAATGACATGATAAAGGAGAAGAGATGCATTGCTTTCTAAGAGCTGGATATTCCTTTTCTTTGGTTTATCTATATTATTTTTTTTAATCCAATAATGTCTCTACTCATTTAACTCTATTCTTCACTGAAACTGGATTTCCAAATCAAGGTCTACACGTGCTTCAAATTGCTTCATGTTACTTTACTAGAATCTCTTAGTATCCAAATTTTTTCTACTGTTTTCACTAACAAATGAGATTTTTTTCTTTTTATAGCTAAGCACAGATCTATTTTCTGTCCACTAGTTCTCATTATTTCAAAGTGTAAGTTTTCTTTTATTTTTCTTTGATAATTAAGAAGGAAATGTTTGTGCAGAACAATGAATGGTGATACTCAAAATTCTGTGTGTGTGTGTGGGGGGGGGGGTCTAAAGTTAATCATTCCTTCTCCAACTTTTACTACACAACGTGATTTATATAGGGTTATGTGTTATCCTACTGGTCTATTTTTGAGCTATTTTAAGAGTTGTGGTTCTATTTATCCCTCAGAAACTTAACTCCCTGAAATACCTACCTAATACATTTTATTGTAAGTGATGCAAGCAATATTGTTACTATTAATTTCTCTCTTCCTATTTTCTATACTAATAGCCATGCTATGGTGAATTTATTTGATTCCCTCTTATAGGACTAAAAGCTCCACTCTGTAGTTTGTCTTATTTGAATTTCCCAGTTCTATTAACAATGATGCAAAAAAAAATATCCTGTACATTTGTCACATTTTCATTAACACAAACAATAGAGAGAAGTCTGGGGATGGATGTTAGTGTTAGAGTATGAGCTGGAATGTATGAGATGCTGGGTTCATTTCACAGCATGTGAAGAAATGCAAGAAAAAGAGGTAAAAAGCAATAGAAATATTTATTTTAACTTTGCTCCATCACTGTCTTCAAGAGGGTTTGTTAGATTTTTGACTTCACACTAATATTATCTGCCTTTCCACAGTCAGATTTCTAAATTATCAGAGCAATAAAGCCCAACATCTGTGGACACAAATCTCACATGGTTCTTAGGCATGCATTATACAGAGAAAAGGGTAATAGGAAGTAGAATCAAAGTTTATTAAAATATAATTTTATGCCTGGTTTGGTTAGAATTGCCCTGATTTCATTTGCACTTCACATCACCAGCTGCTAATTTAGTACAATTTGGAACCTAAATTATTGATGACAAAATATAATTAAATTTCTTATCAAGCTTAAGACGCTTTCTAGTTCTTTTGCTGCTATAAATAGCAATAAAAACTTTGTGTTACACAGTGAAGGTCATCATATGTCGTATACAGTCCTCTATAACAGTTTTTAAGCAGTGGAACTAAACCTTTAGTTTTGCAAAGAATTAACATAATAGCTTTTGCAGTATTATACTATTATTCTTTCTTTCCCTATTTTTGGTTCTTATTCTGCAAGGTTCTCTTTTGCTTTCCTGTCCTTCCTGATCTAAGTTTACCAAAAATTAGCAGCTTCAAAAAAACTTGAATGGCAGAAGAATACTACATGAAAGAATCAGGTTTCTTTCAAAATAATGACTTTTCTTGGGTTCTTTGAACTACAGAAATGCTATATTCCTACTGGCATAAAGAAATAAAAAACATGAGGTAGGTTTTGCACAGAGTAATTAAGGAAGTGATGTCATGGAAGATAGAATTGGGCAAAATGAAATAAAAGTCAATCGCTTTTGTTATTAAATATAACCCCTGGAATGTTAAACAGTATTACTCTACCATGTTCTACATCTGAGAAGGGGAGCAGGAAGTTTTGTGTATTCTGAAAAGTATTATAACTTTCATTTAGTTAAATGAATGTAGTTAATATTGTTGGGGAAGTCACAGTTAATACTCCTTGGCCAGCATTTAAACAATAAGTTGACTATAAGTCAGTTTTGTACTAATTGTTATTTTTGGCATCATAAGAAAGCAATGTGATTGTTAAGAGCCAGTTTAAGTTTTTGAGATCTGTATTTTAATGAGGTGTCTTTAATGTTGGACTCTTTAGGGACATCAGTGTCAGGCAAATGATATATCCTTTTACAATTGAGTTGTATATTTATATTAAGCTGAAATAATAAAATTTTCATCTGCACAGTCAAATATTAAGATGAACCAATGAAATTTGTCAGAAGTATGATATTGAAATTTACAATTTCAGTGCCAAGTTTCAAAGTCCATATGAGTTTTTCTTCATCATTATTAGCTGTATATTTTAAATGAGTGATTGTTTGAAATTAAAAACTTGAAAACAGTTGCTAGTTAGATGTATAGTGGATAAAGTGACTGCTGCTTGTAGTACAAAATAACAACCTAAGATTGATCCCCAAAACCCTGCAGAATATTTGGGAGAGGTCTAATGCAATTATGATCTCACTACTGAGAAAGGAAAAGATCCCAAAGGCTTCCAGGTTATCTACTTGTGGAATTTTAGGAAACTGAAAGGGCTTGTCTCCAAAAATTAAAGTAGATGGCTTCTGAGGAAGAACACTAACGGTTTCCTCCACATGCATGTGAACATGTATAAACATACTTATGTGTACACACATGAACAAACTTATAAAAATTCATGAGATCATGTGATAAGTTAGAAATAATTTGTTTTTAAGATGAAAGACAGACATCTAAATGATACAGTTGACTGAATAATACCAGCATATTGTAAATATCAGTTGACATAACATCTTGGTCAAGGGAAATTTTGCAAAGCCCACCCTTAGATAAAGAGCTCTAGGTAGTCAATGATGGCTGAGAAAGAGAATTATTTTCCTTCAGGAAAGAGCTTCACATAGGTTGTTCAATCTCAAATTATCATACATAAACACACACACACATTTCTCTTCAAATAACAATAATAAAGAAGAAATGATGAATTTTTGGTGTGGGGTGAACTGGCAGAATATTAATAGAGATGGGAATTTATGAAGAAATGGATGTGATGCAGATGCAACGGTCTTGTGTGAAGTTCTCTATCTTTAGAAGTTGTGAAAATAAGAAAGGACATGAAATTGAGCCATGAACAAAATGATGGTAAGAATATAATGAGGAGGCCAACAGACATTTGATGGTTTTCTGTTTGGTTGCTTGATTTGTTTTGTTTGCTTTAATTTTATTTAGACAGAGTATTATTGTGTAGCTCAAGGTGCCCTAAAACATACTCATATAGTCCAGGGCTATCAAACTAGCCATAATCTAATCACAGACTCCAAAATGTTAGAACTGCAAGTTTCAACTGCTATACCTCAGAGTTTTCCAGACATACCAAGGAGATTACACACATGAACTCACCATTTATGTAAAAACATGCACAAGAACTGCACAAGTTCATGCCATACAAAATTTCACCATGGAGGGAGGAGGTGACTGTGAAGGCCCAACATTAGCTGAGGAATTATTGTCATGTTATAGCTTATAGGAGAAGATTTCTTTAATGTGAACCCATGTATATTTATCATTCAGTGTAGTCTCTACCCCTGAGTGGTTCGCCATCACAAACTGGACTTGATAGGGAAAGATGGAACAATTTACAAAAATAGTACTTTTTAAAAAAATCAATTCTTGTAGAATTTCACATAAATTTTTGAAAAAAAATTGAATATATTGAATATGCTGTGTGAATCCTCAAACTTTTCTGAGAAAGACTCATACCAGTCTACTCTCCTAACTTTTTCTCTTTCTTGTAACCAATTTAAAGGTAGACAGAGGCCAGGCCATGGAGGCACAAAATACCTTTAATCCCTGCACTCAGGAGGCAGGGGAAATCAAATCTTTGTGAGTTTGAGGCCTGCTTGATCTACAAAGAGAGATCCAGGATAGTCAGAGCATTGTCATACAGAGAAATGCTGTCTCAAATCAAAAACAACAAAATCCACAACAAAAAAATTGGACAGAGAGAATCAATAAAAGCAAACATCTTTAGTATTCTAATATTAATATATATGTCACAGCATGTACACATATACAGTAATATACACAAAAACCATGATCACTGATATATTATTATAAGTTCTAAAATCCTGTAACTGTTTTGTAATTAGAAAAATCCTACAGTGTTTTGCTCTACACCAAACTTCCTTAGATGCATTCTCTAACAAAAGAAATGAAAGCACAGATAATTACATTAGGAGGGCTTCTAGCTGAAATAGTTTACAAAGATAAATATTAAATCTATTATGTATCTGTGATTGTAACATGAAAAGAATTAATTTTCTCTTAATGTTAATAGTCTAGATTCTACTGTAAATCAACATGTACTTGAAAAACAGTGCTTTAGAAAGAAATATAATTACTTGAGGAGAATTGCTAATTAACCCAGTATTTCTTCATGGGACCAAAATGAAGCACTAAAATAAAAAGAGAAAAAGTTCTTAATATTTTGGATTTAAAATTTTAAAATAGTAAATAAGCTTTAATCAGGATGTGTGTGTAAATAAAATAAATTAAAGTGATAAATTTTGATGGATGATAGTTTCTTTAGCTTACAAGGTGTGTTACATGTGGAAAAAAAAGAAAACCCAGCAAGGTGTTATGCTGCACACCTGTAACCCTAACACTTAGGAGGGACAAGAGTGTGGATCAAGAGTAAAGGCCAACTTGCACAGCAAGTTAGTAGCCAGTATGAAACCTTGATCAAACAAAAGCAAGCTAAAATTTCATTCTAATTCAGTTTACTATAAAATGAATATAATTCACTTTTTCATGCTCTTTTACAAAGTAATATATACCTTAAATTGATTGGTTTTTTTGTGGGGTGGGGGGGAACACTGCTACTAATCACTGGACCAGATTATTATTAACTACACATGTTAATAATATTACAAAATTAAATTTAGCTCATATCTAGATTGCAAAACTATACAATTAAATAATCACATATTTTAATTTACCTTACAAGTAGTGTGTAGTTCTGTTAATATCAGTAACGGAAACATGTTTGATTTTGTCCATTTTATCTTATATATAACTACAACTATTTTAATTCAAAATAGTAAAATTAACACTTATTCAGCAGATTAGTAGTGAAAATAAACAAATAAATAACCAGGAATCAATGCCAAGATCCTCTTATTAAGTGAGTAATCCACTCCCAATAGCCAGTTAGTGCACTAGGGATAAATACTGCATGGAGAGGTGGGATGGGGAGGGGAGGACAGGAAGAAGAGGAAACGAGGAATGGTATGTAAAATAAGACTTTCTAAAATGAAAAAATTAAGTGAGTAATCAATTCACTTTTGTATTTCATACTGATCATAAACTAATATAAACATATTTTTCAAACCAGCAGCTTGAAGGCAGTTCTTTTTAGCATTCTGTGTTTTGGATACAATTGAAAACAATGATTCTTGCATTGTTTCAATAATTTCCCATGATGCTAATTATTGTTATTTTCTTCTAATTAGTTACAAACCCAATTGCTCTATTTTTTATTATTATAAATAAATGTTGAACAACAGTTTTTAGTTCATGTGTGAAAACACACTGTCAGGCTGGAAAGATGGCTCAGAGGTTAAGAGCACTGACTGCTCTTCCAGAGGTCCTGAGTTCAATTCCCAGCAGCCACATGGTGGCTCACAACCATCCATTATGAGATCTAGTGCCCTCTTCTGGTGTGCAGATATACATGGAAACAGAATGTTGTATACACAATAAATAAATAAAAATCTTTAAAAATAAAAAAGAAAAAAAATACACTGTCACATCTGTGGGCAGAGGTGCTGGTGGGTATAGGTGTACATTTTAGATATTTGCAAATTCTCAAATATCATAAAATGCATCTTAAAACAACAATCTTTCAATAGTTGACTATAATAACAAAGTTCAGGGGGGACTTGGAAATAGTTATTTCTCAAGTGTCTACATACCTAGATTAGGTACTAAGTAATTAGGAAGTTCACATGTATAGGGCATAATCATTTCCCTTATTTAAAGAAACTGACTTTGATAAAATTAAAAGAATCAAATGAAAAGTATGAGTGACCAGTGACAGTCTTTGAAATCAGTGGGGTATTGAACAAAAAGTTAATGTCTTATGAAATTTTTCATTTAAACTGTAAACAGTCCAAGAGCACATAAATTATTAGCATTCATTCACGCCCTATCTGTACATGTGTTAAGTATCTCTTTAATTTTCCTCTTTTAATGAATACTTTACAAAATGTAATTTTATTTGTTATATAAGTATGAGTTCATATTTATATGTTATAATTTTGAAAGATTTAATTGACTTGCATAACCTCCCAGGACCTTTTTCTGTGTATTGCACATTTAGATAGAAACAAAGAGTGCTAAGCTCTTAAGATGATTCTTCCCTACTATTCTGCATCAAGAATATTCAAGAGATTCTCCTCCTGTGAATGCAAACAATGGTAAAAAATGGTAAGAAGAGATATTTGAAGAGATCTTCAAAGGGAAGGTATAGAAGTTAGGCAGTATTTTGGTTATTTGGGCAAACAGGTTTGCTAGAAAAAAGGGAAGTCTAATGATATATTTTCACAGATCCCTGGAAGATAATTTGATATAATCTAAATGAATCAATACTTTCTGAATGTTGTTCAATACAAGAGAGATTACAAATCTTTCTGGTGGAAAGAAAGCTTGAAAACTAGATAAATGGAAAACAAGGCACTATCTCTTAATTTCTGTTCATAGGGTGCCTATTATACATTGTATTGGATCCATGATTGGTAAACACTGCTTTATGCATAATAGTTGTTAACTGTAAACCCTGATTTACTATCTAAGGAAATTTAACAACAGCCAAAATGTAGGAGAGTTAGCAAAGTACTTAAGAACAATTATTGCTGTTGCCAGAGGACTCTGCTTGTGTTCCCAGCAACTACACAAAGCTCACAATTATCTGTAAGTCTATCCTAGGGGATATGATGCTTTCTTCTTACCATTAGGACACCACACACACATATTTGATGCAAAAGCATACTTGCAGGTAAAACACAATTAAAAAAATAGTGAATGAAATAAGGAATAGCCATGAATGGAATAATTCTCCTTGATCTTTCAAAGCTGGAAATAAAACAAAGCATTAGAATTGTGGTCCAGACTTGTAAACCAAGCACCTTGGAGCATAAGCTAGTAAAGCTTCCAAGGGGTTTGAGTCCAGCATGTATTACATAGTAAGACAATTTTAAAATATAATTGAAGAACTTAATAATAAACTACAAAGAAAACTGAATGTATATAATTCTTAAAAACTATATTTTTAAATAACAGTCTTACAATAGCATCAAACACTCATTAAAGTAATTTTAGTAATATTTTAATCTGCTCTTTGGGGATCACGTAAAAAAATTAGAAATTTAAGTTAGAGACTTAGGAATAGGGAAAGCATTTACACAATTCTGAATCAATTGTAGTGCAAAAGACATTAATAGTAGTGCAAAAGACATTAAATTTTAATTTTGTTCTTCATTGTAAGTTATTATTCTAAGGTTAAAGAAAGTTAGCACCTAACTTATTACATTGATAGTACATAACTAAGTTTTTGTGGAAGCTCAAATCCATTGAGTTTTTCCTAAATGAATAATGAGAATATATGTCTCCTCATTAGAAATAGATGTTGACAAATTGAATTCTTACCCATTATGAAAAATATGACTGTAAACACAAGGTTTTGAAAAAGAGCAATAATGAATTCGCAGAGGCACATTTCTTTACTTTTATTTTGAATGAGGATTTGATTAGAGAAGACAGAAAGAAAGGAAAGGAAGAAATGGGAGAAAAGACAGAGGCATGAAGGAAGGAGGGAAAGGAAAAGGAATTTTGGAGATCAATAAACCTCTCCATGCTTGTCAAAGAACAATGCAAATAAATGCATTGTCCTCTGTTTTGCTGAGCTAAAAGTAAACACACCAAGAGGATTCAGAGGTGATTTTCTCCTGCTGACATATTGACAAATTTCAAATCACATTAGGCATGGCAGTGTCTACCCCATTGACAAGCTTTGTTGTTCTTTTGTTTTACTGAAGACCACCCTCCTCCTTTACATCTTATCTCGACACACAGAAAGTTGCAGGATTCCTGTGTCTCTAGGTCTTAATACGCATCTCTGTCTTTCACCTTCCACTGTGATTGAAACCAGGCTGTTTTTCATTAAGTTAAAACTTGGCAAAAATCAATTTCTCAATTCTTTGCAGTTTGCTATCTTATTAGACAGATGATCTTGTAGAGCAGAATGTGTCACCATCACAGACTGGACTTTAAGCTTTTAATCTCTAGGAAATTTCCCATCAGCAAAGAATTGAAAGAAGGCAGGTTCTTAGAGAAAGAAAAATACTATCAGCTAATAAGCATTTCCTTGGTGTATTTGAAGATTGCACTGTACTCTCTGATATTAACTAATCTATCATATAAATATATGTTTATATTCAAAACAATCAACACAGAAAATATGGTTTTTAAATCCCAGATGTGTAGGTCTGAAAGAAAATGACCCCCAAAAGGAGTGGAACAATTACAGATGTTCCTTTGTTGGAGGAGTTATCACATTTTTGGAGGAAGTGTGTCACTGTGGAGGCAGATTTTTAGGTCTCATATATGTTCATGCTAAGCCTAGTTTCTGAGACCACTTCCTGTTGCCTTCACGTCAAGATGCAGGATTCTCAGCTCCTTCTCCAGCACCAACTGTCTTCCTGCATCCCACTACGCTGCACCATGATAATAAATGGCTAATGCTCTGAAACTGTAAGACACCACTTCAAATAAATTTTTTGCTTTATAAGAGTTGCCATGGTCATGGTGTCTTTTCACACCAATAGGAACCCTAACTAAAACACTAGGTTTCCCCAAAATAATTTCTGCATGTACATCTTTTCTGGGTTCCCACTTTTAGATATTAATGTTAATTAAAAAAACATGCATTTATTTTTTAAAACTTTTGGATATACTATTATTCTATTGAGGAGAGAAAGAGAATCATTGTGTTACATTTTCACGACACATTTATTTTCGAGAGAAGGTGTTCAAATTACTTCCAACGTGCTTAAAAAGAGATAAAGCACTTGGAAAAACATCTTTGAGCATCTGCATAAATGAGCTGCCTTGGGGGTAATCAACCCCAATTCACTGATTGGACTGAGGTCTGCTTCACTGGGGAAATTCATGACTATTACTGCAACCCTAATCAAAAGTCCATAGTTGTGAAGGCCATAGACCCTGACACTAAACCTACTGCCATTGTTATTGCTAAATGGTCATGAAGTGTTTTTCCGATTTTCATCTAAATATCTGTTAGATAAGTGTTACCATCAGATTTGATCAAAGATGTTCCATTTGTGGTGTGCAGCAGTAACTACAGAGACCCACAAAAAGGAAAATGTGCTACCATAAGGGACTGTTAAATGAATAGGGCAACTGTGTCATTCCATCTGAGGCTCCATAAGTATTGCCTGAGACAGGGCAGCTTGAATGTAAGAGCTGAACAAAGAAGTACAGTGAGGTAAAATGCTACCTTCAAAAGACATGTTTTCATGATACTTCAGACCTCCCAGCATTTGTAATTACTAGCAAAACACCTGCACAAGATTGAGCCTGTCAATTTCTTGGTAGGTAAGAACTATACCTGCTGACTGGCACACAGTCAATGGTATCTGTAGGTAATTAGTGGTTAAAGGGGAAAGGACAATATTTTCTGCAGGCTATAGTCACTGGCAAGGAGCCAAGTTTTCTGTAGTTCATAATGAATTTGAAGGATCGTGTTTTACTATAGAGTCTATTTCATGTTGTTCTGTATACACACCATCTTTTAATCGATATGTTTTGTAAAATGACCATGAACTAGCACGTATACTTAAGTAATACATTTAGAAATCAAAATACATTGCAATTATTATTTCCTCAGCATTTAGGTCAGTGCTCCCATTTAACCTAGAGCAATATTATTTCAATAATATCCAGAAAGTAATTCATAAAGTATATAGGTATTCCATTCTCTGTTGACTATGTTGTTCTTTTCTCTCATTCATAATTTAAACTGCTATAGATGTCCAACATAATTCTTGGTTTTTAAAGTCCTTCAAAATGTTTTTTTAAATGCAGTATTAAAAGTTTTCACATAGTTTGATTTTCTTTTTCTTATTTTTAATTCTAAAAGGAGCATTCTAAAAATAAATCACAATTTACATGACATTTTCCAAATGTCTTCCCATTTTCACTTTGCATACAACTTTAATATTATCTTCCCTTTTCCTTTTCATACATATTTTACCTCGAAAATTTATTATCAATATTAAATTATGAATTATTCCTACATTAGTGTACATAGCTTTTTAAGTACTAGCCAATCCAATTGATTATTTTATAGTTTGTGAAATTAATCAATTAGTCATATTTTGATCTACATTTTCTGCATTAATTATTGACCATTGAATGTGGATTTCCAACTATAATTTTGAAATATACAGGAGAGTTGGGGTTGGAGAGGTTGCTCAGTGGTTAAGGACAACAGGTAACTGCTCTACCAGAGGACTGTGGTTTAATTCCCAGTACACAAATAGCCACTCACAACTATCTGTGTCTCTTGTTCCAGGTAATTGGTTGCTGTCCTCTTCTCTCCACAAGCACGAGGCATACACATGATGCACAGATACACATAATTTCAAACACCATAGGCGGTATGAATAAATATCTCAAGTGACATGAACGACAGACTAATTTTTAGCAAATAAAGAAATCTGCATCATGGAAATTGCAAAAGGTATTCTGAGAAAGAAAGCAAAGTAAGCAGAATTCATCCTAAGGGTCTAGGTTGGTGCTGATAATAATGATATCTCTTTGTCCACATGTGAACATTGTCATATATGCATATATATACACATATATGGATGCATTATTATATATCACATCATTCTTAAGAGAGAGAGAGAAAGAGAGAGAGATAGGCAGGGAGGGAGGGAGGGAGGAAAGAAGGAAGGAAGGAAGGAAGGAAGGAAGGAAGGAAGGAAGGGAGGGAGGGAGGAAGGAAGGAAGGAAGGACAGAAGGAAGGAAAAGAAAGAAAGGAAGGATGAAGGAGGGAGGAAGGAAGGAAGAAAGGAATGAAGAAAATGAGAGGAAGGAAGGAAGAATATATAATACCTTGGATATTTTGGTGACTCTTCTAAGGCTGGGACTGAAAAAATGTACAGTAGTACATCATACAGACACACAGAGAGAAGCACACAGACACACAGACACACAGACACACACACACACACACACACACACACACACACACACAACACATGCAGTATTATTTTTTAAAAATGATAGTGTATTTTAGTAAATTGAAAGCCCTGAAGAGACTCTTATTTTGTCATTCCAGTGGAAAATAATATCTTACAAACCAATGGATGAAATGAATACTGTGTGTCTGTGCTTATGCAAATGCACAGCAGATTCACAAATACATCAAGAAGTGATGAGTCCTCAATAGATATGAATTTTACCTACTGATGTAGAAGGATGTAAGAGTTAGTGCTTGTAGCTTTAAGAGCACACATGGAATATGAACAACTTCTCAACATGTTTGTTGCACAGACATTCGGTAACTACAGAAAAATGTGAACAGAAAATAGAGAAATATTGGGATAAATCAGATTATTCAACAAAATATATATGATATTCAAATAACATATGTGTTGATAACACGGATTCCTTTTTATAAATACAAATGGAGAGCACACCATCTCTATTTTATTTTTCTCCGATGATTTTCAGTTTCCAAGTAGCATCAGAAGACATCAGACAAGCTTAAACTAAAGGACATTCTACAAAGCAAATGGAAAGTAAAATTTTAAAAATTCTAAGCGTCCCAACAAGGCAAAAGAATAATCACAGAATGGAGGAAACTTAAAAGATATCAATTAATGAATGTGTGATCCCAGAAACACAATGGAAAAATAAAAATGCAAATGATGTGAATCTTATTTAAGGCGTTGTACTATGAGAGTATTATTAGGTTTGATGATGTCTCTATGGCTAAGATATACTAGCATGAAGAAAAGCTGAACGAGAAGGAGAAGCTTTGGCAAATTATACATAGCATAGTATTACATATTTACTAATACTATGTGAATTATCAACATGACAGTACAAATGGTTCTCCTAAGAGCTATGTTTCTGACAATATTTGCTACATAATGAAAAAGTATCAACTAGGAGTAAGTATTAGTAGAAGAATTTCAAGAAGCATTCGTGGCCAAAATAATACATAGAACCTGCAATATATTGTGACCACATTCCTCACACCCTAGAAGCTCTTTTCACATCCTCCTTGAAACCTATCAACAAAAACAACAAAACACAAAAGGTTCAATGAAATCAAAATAAACACACCAGCTTTAAAAAATGAAAGCATAAAGCCCCAAACACACCACACACACACATCCACAGGCACATACCCAAGCACAGACAGACACAGAGTCCTTCTAAAAAAGAAAGAGGACATAAAGTTTGAAGTGGAAAGAATGAGGTGTCCAAGGAATTGGAGAAGTGGTTTTGTGTGGATACGTCTGAGATAGTTTTAGCAGGTGTGAAATTCTGAACAACACATAAAGATAAAAGGGAAATAACTACTCAAATATCGGAGAGATACAAATATTGCTTCAGTGTGAACTCAGCTTGTAAGATTTATTTGTTAATTTGATTCACTATGTTAACATCAATGCTAACAATTTGAGTGTCAGAGCCAAAAGAAACAAGTTGATAGAAAAAAAAAAAAAAGGAATGGATAAAACCTAACTGTATTTACGTAAAGGATACTGAACTTTTAATTAACACCGCCCAAGTCACAAGATTCTAAGCTATCAGTTGCTGACATGAGTTTGCTTATTATTTTCAACCATTTCTATTATTTTCAACCATTCTACATATGTTAATGTGATATTCTGAGTCACATTTCATAATGCATTCAGACATGCCAAATGAGACATGCTCTGCTTTATTCACACTTCATTCATGTGCAGCTTTTGGCATTCATCCTCAGCACTCAAACTACCCTGTGTAAATAAGTGATGCATGATTCACACTCTTCTCTGTCTCATTGCTTAATTATCTAAATACAATGAAAATGACAAAGTGTTGAAATGCACCATATATTAATTTACCACAAAACATTTGCATAGTCTTATTTTCAGTGAACTGATGTCTGCAGATACTCAAAGGGACACAAATAGATATTTCATGATATTTAAGCAAGGAAATAGAGAATAAAGTATTTCATCTAGAATGACTGAAATGATCAAAATCTTTGATTTATCTATAACAGTGGAAAACCTCAACTACAGTGGAAAGATGGGTAGGATGAGACTACCAAACAGGAAGCTATTATGAATTAATCTGGTGAATTTTAGGTATGTTAGAGTATCATAGAAGAATTTTTAAATGTTTGTACCTCTTGGATACCAATTATTTTCTTTTATTAGAACTCTTACATTCACTGACCAGTTAATCTATCCTGTTGCTGAAGCGTTGTGAGAATTCTGTAAAGCAAAGACACAGTCAATTGGACAACGTGCCAACTTACTAACTAAGAAAAGAATTTGTTTTTACCAACTCCACATCCAATTGTGGACTAAAAAAAAAATAAAGAAAGAACTCAAAACACCAGATATAAAAGAACATCAATAATCCAAATGGGGTACATATCTAAATGAAAAATTCTCAATAAAGATAACTCAAATGGCTGGGAAACAAAGAAATGTCAACATCCTTAGCCACCAAGGAAGTGCAACTCAAAACTACTTTGACATTCCATCTTACACCTGGCAGAATGGCTAAGATCAATAACACAGCCACCAGATTAGAATTATTTTTCAATAGCTTCACTTACATAAAAATGGCACTTGTACTTCTGTAACAACACTGTCCTTAACATGTTTTTGTATACATTTACTCTCCTATAACTTACCACCCCCAGAGACTTTTTATTTATTTATTTATTTATTTATTTATTTATTTATTTAATTTAGCCCTTTGTGTCTGCATGATAGTATATGTACTTATGTGTTTAACTGCACATTTCTATGTCTTTAAAGACCTGAATAGTGTATTGGATTCCACAGAGCTGGAGTTGAAGACAGGTGTTTATGGAAAGGTCAACTTATGTTGATGCTGGGATCTGAGCTCTCTACTCCTCTGAGTAATTTACCCATTTTTTCTTTAAATTTTCTGATTGTCAGTTTTTTTTTCCTGTGGCTCTTTCAACAAATATCCATAAACTAAGCTGTTTTCAGCAACAAAAAACTATTTTTCCTCATATTTTTAGAGGCCACAGTACAATGTCAAAGGGTCTACAGAGCCAGGCTTTCTAAAAACTTCCAAGTAAAGCACCATCTGTTGCCTTGTCTAGACTTTGGTGGACTTTTAATGTATACACGAAGCATTCTTTAGCATGTTGCTCCATAATTTTATAGTGTTGGTATAATGTCTCTCTTCCCTGTGAGTGTGAATATTTTTGATTTGTCAAAAGTATTATTTGATTCCAGAGGCTTTGAAATAATATATTATGTCATTTTACCATCTTTATCTTATTCACAACTACAGATTCCTTTCTCACTCATATCTCACACATAGGTTCCAGCAGTTAAGACATGGTAACACTTTTCCAGCAGGGTTACCCTATGACAGTACCTTGGGATCATAATCTTATCAACATTTCTTATTTTAGGTTATAGATTTGTCTTTTCATAATTCTTTTGGTTTGTTGCTTATTCTGCCTGACTTCTAAAGTTTGCTTGCCCAGTCTAGAAATTAGCTCTATCTTCTTTATTAATACTGAACAAAATGTCTCCCTACAGTCATTCAAAAGTTACTGAGCTTCATTAATTAAATATTAAAATAATAATTTAAGTAATTCTTTCATAAGTTCAAATTTTGGCTATACCCAGCTTTGAAATACTCTGGATAACACTCAGACCTAGTTGTCTTTATTAGCATTGCAAAAGTGTACCTGCTGTGAGGCGGTATACTATGAAAGCCAGTCAAGGAATGTTCAGAGAATCTTTGAGTTTTCCCTAAATAGTCTGCAAAGAGGAAACAAATGTGTGAGATGATCATGGTATAAATCGTCTAGAAAGCAGGGGATAAAATGACAATAAAATTGATAACTTAATGCTAATGTAGTAACTTCAGAATGTGACATGGTTAGCATTGGTGTAACAGTATAAATGTTAGAAAGTTAGACATTTACTTGATACCTTAGGCATTCACATAGGAGGAAATTTAATGCTATGATATTCTCAGAAAAGTATTTTAGTAAGTATTTTATTTTATTACATCTTAATATTACATCTGGTAGCTAAGAAGCACTTTGTAATGGTTATTTGACACAGAGAAAGTATGTGTTAATACTTAAAAATTTGAATTGTATTTTCCCTATTGAAGGTACAATAAAATATGTGACCATCTAAAAATAAATATAAAATAAGTTTTTATTAGAAACATCTTATCCATAAAATTTTACAACTTTGACTTAAATATTATCTAAATTACTGCATAGAAATTGCTTCTTCATAAAACCATTACATTTACATTGTCTGTTAATAAAATTCTCTCAGTAAGTCTTCAGATGGATCCTACCATCAATTTCCAAAGACTATTTCCTAGATGTTAATATTGCAATTAGCAGAGCACATGTCTCGGTGATAATGAACTTACAATATACTGTGTGAAGTGGACACTGAAAAGTCATTTCAGTGCTTTGGGGTGATTTAAAAGTCATTTTCTCTCATTCATTTTTAGGCTGAAATTCTTTACTTTATTTCACATTGTAAGTGCTTCTTCTTTCGATGAGAATTGTGTGTAATTACCACATTCAATCAAAGAAAGACATTTTTACAGAAAATAAGTAGTCATTGCTAATAATAGTTATTGCCACTCACATGCCTTATATTATATTATGACATAATTGGCAGGATTTTATTAAAATGATATGAATATATTTATTTCTTCTAATGAAAAATATTTCTATTAAAACTTAAAAATCCTACGTCAAGATTCAAAAATAAGAATTACATAAATATCACAGAAAATTGATAAAATGAAGCTTGCTTGACACCTGTAATTACAAAATGTACTAGTCATGTTGATTTGTGATTCAAAACAACTTTTCTCATTTATGCCTTAAACTCCTTAACCCTGACCTTCCTTTGTTGTCTTAACTGACATTTGAGTATTAAAACCAGAATGGTATACACAACAGATACATCATGTTCTGAATCATTGCCTTTTTTTAAATTCTAAAAATGTGTTCATATGAACTCTGAACAGTTTTGAAGAGGTTTCTCCGTGAATTCATTGGCTTTTCAGAAGTTTTTTACCCTGCCTTTTGGATATGGTGTAGACAGTCTGCTGTGGCAGCAATATAAGAAATGGCTTTGGTTTTTATTTAGATTTTATTTAGGCTCTTGTATTATCTTCAGGCTTCGGGAAGGCATGAATCTATCCCCTCTTTGTTTCAGCAAATACTCTTTAATACACCAGCAGCTAAAGAGTTTTTGTACAAAGCAGTTTTCTTTGCTATATTGCATCTTGAGAAACACCTTTAGCATTTATTAAGTTATTTTACTGCTCTTTACCCAGTCTTTATAGTTGGGCTTTTTGGAAGGTATTTTGTTAACATTTCTAACTTCTAACATTAACTTCTAACATTACTTAGAAGTGAAGAACATTTTCATATGTAACAAACTAAGATAGATGACCTAGAAAATGTCATACCTTTAATCCCATGACTCAGGAGAAAGGCAGATGGATCTCTCTAAGTTCAAGGCCATCCTAGCCTGCACAAGAGTAAAGAGTATAGAACTTACAACTTTGATCCCAGGTGTAAAGCACTTGGAATCACATGCCTTACTCCCACAACTAAGAGATGAAGACAGGATAATATGTTTCACTCAACATTCTCTTCAGATTAAGACACATTTTAGTTAGAAATAAATAGGCTCTTCAGAAACCTGAAAATCAACTTAATGATTCCAAATTATAATAAATCTACAGACTGTTAATAGAATAAGATAGAACTAGATAATCATAATATTAAAATGTTTACTACTGTTTAAAAAAAGCATTAATGCCATTCTATGTAATTATCATGAAAAATTAAAGCCCAGAGACAGATATTGGGGTTCAAGCATCAAGCTGAAGATGAGAGAAGCAAAGCAGTCAAGCCACTAGCTCTTGCCTCTACTCAACTGAAATGGCAATCCTATCTCCATGAATCCTCAGAAGCAAAAGCCTTCAGTTCTTTCTCCTCCTCCTCATACACCTGTCTCACTCCGCCATATTATCCTGTCTCCTTTTCTTATTTCTGGGATTAAAGGCATGTGATTCCAAGTGCTGGGATCAAAGGTGTAAGTTCTGTACTCTTTACTCTTGTGCAGGCCAGGATGGCCTTGAACTCAGAGAGATCCATCTGCCTGTCATCTGAGTCATGGGATTAAAGGTATGTGCCATCACTACCAGCTAGCTAGAAAGATTGCTCAGATTAAAGGTGTGTATCTCTACTGCCAGACCTCTATAGCTTGTTGTTGGATTTGCTTTCTGAATCCACAGGCAAGCTTTAATAAATCACAAATAATATATCACCACAAGTTAATACATGTAAAAGTTTGAATGGTAACTTGGTTCAGATACTATGCACTTTGTGTAAAATCTGACAACCTAAGTTTGATACCCTTAATCCACATGGTAATAGGAAAGTACAGACTTTTACATGTTGTCTTTTGACTTTCATGTGCACATGTGCATATAAACACACACAAAAACATGAATATGGATAAGTAAATGTGAAAAGAATGTTAAATATATTATAAAAGACATGATTTCAAATTTTGAAGTCTAAATAATATTCTCTATAAAAAATTTTGGCTATCAAATATAAAATGTTTACTTGAATGCACAGGCATGTCTGTTTGTTACTTTATATCACAGGGTTTCTCCTAAACCCTATGTCTGAATTCTTGCCATTATTGTGAATATGCTGAAAGAAACACATACGTGAAAAAGAAAAGAGGAATAAAGGAGGGAGAGTTTTAAGTAAGAAGCATGATGGGAGAGTGACAAAATGGTAAGATTTGGCAAGAGGTATATAGCTTTAAAGATGTTTGGAGAAGGACTTGGAAACCTGTTATTACAAGCATTGAGTGGGAGAGCAATCATGAGCCCCATGCCAACTATGGAGCTGTAGGCAATTGATGGCTACCAGAAGCACAGACTAAGTTTTTCATTAAAGGTTTTGGCTGTTAGTAGATGGATCAGGTTCTAGTGAATGGCCCCCAAATCATAAGTACCTGGATATCACAAACTATACCAATAGCAATTAAAACACTAAACATATAGAAGAAATAAAGAATATCAAAAGATACAAGGCAGACCTATTTGGAATTAAACCAAATTTCTCAATGGACACTCTAAAAGCCAGGAAGGCCTGGATAGAAGTGCTGCAGACTCTAGAGAGACCAAAGTTGCCAGCCAAGAATAACATCACAAGCAAAACTTTCAATCACCAAAGATGGCAAACATAAGATAATTCATAATAAAGTTACATTTAAAAATATTTATCTACAAATCCAGCCCTAAAGAAGGTACTATAAGGAAAGCTACAATCTAAGGAGGATAACTATGCCTGTGAAAACACAGGAAATGATTGATCTCATACCAGAATAATCAAAAGAAGGAAACACACACACACACACACACACACACACACACACACACACACACACACCCTCATGACCACTTCCAATACCATTAACAACAACATCATAAACATAACAGGAATCAACAATCATTGGTCATTGATATATATCAAAATCAATGTTCTCAATTCCCCAGTAAAAAGGCACAGATTAAGAGAATGGATGAAAACAGTTTCCATCCTTAGGTAGCATTCAAAACAATACACCTCAATGTCAAGGACAGATATTACCTTAGCATAAAAGGTTGGAAAAAGATATTCAAAGCAAATGTACCTAAGAAGCAAGCTTATGTATCCATTTTAATATCCAACAAAATAGATTTCACAACAAAACTAATCAAAAGATTTGTGAAAGAAAACTACATACTCATTTAAAAAACTCAACCAAGATAACATTTCAAATCTTAGCAGCAGGGTCTCAGACACAGGACATCTAAGTTTATAAAAATCAAAACAAACAAAAGCAGCAACAATGAAAAAACACTACTACAATTTGCTTCATATTGACCCTCACATACTGACAGTGGAAGACTTCAATACCCAACTATTCCCAATGGACTGTCATCTAGACAAAAACTAAACAGACTAACACTGTGACAAACATGTTATATAAACCAAATGTATCTTACAGATATTTACAGAACATTTCACCCAAACACAAAGAATGTACCTTTTTCTCAGCACCTCAGGGAAATATCTCCAAACATGACCACATACTCAGACACAAAGCCAGTCCCAACAGGTACTAAAAAACTGAAGTAACTTCCTGTATCCTATTAAGCCACCATGGATTAAAATTGGATGATGTCAATAACAACAGAAACAACAGAAAGTTCACAAACTTGTGGCAGCGACCTCTTCAAAGACCTCAGCCATGAAGAGAAGTGAAGCCAAAAAAAAAAATGAAACTCCTAATACACTAGAGTTTGTGTTTCTCCCATCCAGCCTTCTGATGGGAGAAAGACCTATTATCTTGTTTGTGATCCGGTTCCTACATTTCTCTCCTGATTGTCTGAAGTTCCTGTGACAGCCAGATGAAAGTAATGAAGAAACTGGATAAAAAGCCACCTGCAGCCCCTCAGCGGACCACCTATCCAAGGATACATTGCCTGTTTGAAACATCTCTCCCTTGAGCTGACTGTTGCGGAATGGCGTTGCCAACAATATCTAGCATCTTGGACCTGAGCCTCAAAACACAGTGCACCAGATCCCCAGAGGAAAGCCATGAGGCTTGTACACAATGCAAAGATACTGGCAGGCATCTTCCTGAGTACAAGGTAGTGGGTGCAAGTGGTTTTGGTAAAAGTGCTCTCACTATTCAGACGACCACTGCTTTGTGAAAATAAATGACCCCACTATCCAGGATTGCTACTGGAAGGAGGTGGCCCTAGACAATAGTGGATACATTCTGAATGTGCTGTACACGGCAGGGTAGGATATCCTCAGGGCCCTGCGTGACCAGTGCTTAGCAGCTGGTGATGGTGTGCTGGGTTTCTTTGCTCTTCATGACCCCTCGACTCTGGACCAGCTGCAGCAGATATGGTCCACCTGCAGTCCACACCAGAAGCAGCGGTTGCCCCTGGTACTCATGGGCAACAAATGTGATCTAGTGACTGCTGGAGATACTCACACTGCTGCAGCAATCCTGGCTAATAAGTGGGAAGTCCCCTTCGTGAAGACCTCAGCTAAGACACGGCAAGGTGTAGAGGAAGCCTTTGCTCTGGTTGTCCATGAGATTCAGAGGGCTGAGGAGGCTGTGGCTGAGCCAAGCAGGAATAAGACCCTACAACACAAAGCTGTGTGTAGCTGTGGTTGCTCTGTTGCCTGAAGATCTTAGTCAAGCAAATGGACCCTTCCCTCATGTCATGTCAAGATGACAATTCCCTTGGCAAAAGAGTCCTGTCCCACCAAATAAGTTACTATGGACACCTTTTTATTCTCATTTGGTGAGGAGTTAGGTGGTTACAATGGGGAGTCCAGCATTGGCTGTGATCGATCTATGAAGCTCTATGCAAAATTGAATAAATGTTGTTCATACTAAAAAACAAAAGAAACTGGATAAAGGACAGACTTTATCTTGAAAACAAATTGCTATAGTAACAATAGCTAAACAAAAATAAATCTGGGTAAACTGTTATGCCCTGTCTAAGAGGACAATTATTTTTCTGGGTTTAGATGTAAGTCTGAGAGAAAAGGTTTGAGACATCCTTGCTGTGCTCCAAGAGGAATCCCTACTCTCTAGAGCACATGGCTATAAAGCTCTTTTCAAGTTTTCAAAGTAATTTTTTTCAGATCATAACAACATCATATCCACTTTCTCTTTCCTGTCTCCAAGCCCTACCATGACTCCTCATTGTTTTCTAATTAATGGACTGTTTTTCTTAAACAACACTTACACAGTAACAACAGTTAACATTTGAATGTGACATACAGTTGGCTTCAGTATTTCCCAGCTATGAGGTTAAGGGTTGGTGGCACTGTACATTGATTGTATAATGGAATGTGCACAAAAAAAACACCCTGTGCTTTGCACAAGGAGATGATATGTTCCAGGAGAGTGGAAGAATGTCTAATAAAATACAAACTTTCTTGCTTAGGTGCTTGTCTTCTGGGCTGGAAGGGCAGAGCTGGAAGGACTATGCTATCTGTGTCATTTGAACTCTGATCACCTGGAAGGGGGACTGCTAACATTCTAGGCCTATCTGCATGGTCCTGACCCACCAGGGACTCTTCGAAGGTTTAGCAGTTAGGAGTACTGGTGGCAGGTAGCTTGCAATTTTTCCTAGGATTCCCCTCTCCTTCTGCCCTAGGGAGTTTTAAGGAAGAACACAATCTATACCATGGTGACTCTAGGGTGTTTAGAGCAACTCTGTATAGCTCTTATTTCTGCTGGAATTTGTGTGTACCATAAAACAGACTGTGGTTCTCTTGGTCCACATGGTGACCTTGGAAGTTGTCTTTGTCCTCTGAGCCTCCCTGTATGTGGATTTCTTGGACAGAAGGAGACTCTCCAGCTCTGGCACAGGAGGATATGATGCCTGTAATATCACTGTCCAGTGTGTGCACACAGGTAACACTTTTGGTGTGCAGTGGGAGCACAGACAGTGTGGTTTCCAGAAATTCTCAATATTGAATTCCACTTTCAGCTTTTTGTCATAAATATTACAAATGATTTAGAAAATGGTAGAAAGATGGTGACATTGATTGTCTTTCAGAAATACATAATTAAAATGCTTTCTAATTTCTGCTACCACCAGCCACAATAGTGTGATTCAGTGCTGTTTAGCTCCAGGGGACAAAAGTTGTTTGTGGTCTGCAGAGATATCTCAGGTGTGTATGGTGTTGGTTAGGGAGTTAGGTCAGGATACACTTCTTGAGTCATAATCCATTTGTCAGGAAGCAGATTTTAAATTATTCTTTCATGTGGTTTTGGGATTGGGCATTAGTGGGCCTGGGTTTACCTGAAACCACAGAAGGCATTAAGGTACACAGAGACATAGATTGAAGTCTCCTCCTTTTGTAGAGAGAGCTCTAGAGCATGGGGTATCTTTGTTTGGAAGAAATATCAGTAGTTTGATGGTCAGAAACAACAGTTTAAGGGTCACTTTGAGTTAATTTAATTGGAGCTTTGAAGCTTGTTTTTATTTATTTTTATTTATTTTTTACATGAAAATTCATAGGTACCTGGATAACATCACACTTTTCATGGATAAGTTTCTTTTGTTCTTTTGATTAGTAGTCGACTATATTTTCTGACCTTTGTTCTTGGCTTTTTCTCTCTATCATCCTTATTCTTTTCCAAGTATTGTACTCATTTTGATTGCTGTATGTTTATGGTAAGAATAAAAGTCATTATGTCAATCTGTGTACTATATTTTCATAATCCCATTGAACATTCTGAGTATTTGAACTCTGAATGTAGCTTTATTTATTTATTTTTTGTGAATGTAGCTGGGTAATGAGCTTTTTGTTATATATTGTTCCGCATTGTAATTGGATTGTGTTCATTTTAAGGTGCAAATTTATATATACAACAACTTATTTTTGATCCATCCTGTTCCCAAGGATAACTGATTTGCTTCTTTGTTTATTCAGGTTTTGTTGAGCTTGTTGTTGTTAATCTGTGAAATAGTTTTGGCTTATCAGATAAAACATATTGTATATCTTGGGTCATTGTCTCTGATGCACAAACATATACAAAATATAGCAATTAAGTTGGAAGATTTGTAAACCCTTAAAAAATTGTATACCAGAAAGCAAAGAATATAATGACATAAACCCATTGTCATTGCCTAAATTTCTAGAAAAGAACTACCCATTGCTAATGGATAAGAACTGGACGGATACCAATTATTTATGAATATATTTATGTTGCAATACCTGAATTCTTCTAAGTTTGAAAAGTTTCTAAAACCATATTAAAAAATAAAGAGGTGAAAACACACAGAAAAGATAGCAAAGGCAATGAAGATATTTAAGAACTATAGGGGAGAAAATAATGTGAGTGTATCTTCAGTTTTTATTTCTGTTTTACAACTAAGACTCTTCTGGTACCTTATGATTAGCTATTATGTTCACTGTATGCTTATTTAATGACTGCAAATAACAATACTTATCAAGAAAAGGCCACAGGTAAAGAAATCAACTATGTTGTATTGGTAGTGTAGAGTGAATCAGACATACACATATTCACCACATTTAGAAAAAAGTTAACTTTAAATCTAGAACCACTTCATCAGGGTCCTTTAAACACCAAAGCTTGTATTGAACAAGTTCACTTATATCAAAGCAATTTAAAATGTTAACTCATGCTCTTTACACACAGAAGAAACCCATTATTCCTAATGCTTTTCTTATTCAGCTTCCATCTGTGAGAGACTATTGTTGGTAACCACCGGTATTAAATGAGAAATAGCTCCAACAGCTATGACTTGAATTGTAGTATTAAACTATTTTGGAGCTATAACAATCTGCTTGATGCATGATTTGGTTTAGGTTAAATACAAGAACAAAATAAGCTATATAAAACAACCTCTTAACTGTCAACTGAATTTGAAATTCAACCAATACAAACACTCAGGCCCCTTTGTCTTTTAAAGAGTGAAATCAATTACAACTGCCAATTTTTCCATGGTTATAGTAGTCTTTTCTTTAGTTGAACAATTTCTTTTTAATTAATCTTCTGAAACTAAAGAATGTATAAATGCTGAATTATTATATTTATTAAATTAGTTTTTACACAGTTTCGGACCTGTACATAATATTTACTGACTACTATAAATTTTGCACTCTCTACCTCAACTCAGCCACCTTACCCACTTCCACAAATCTCCCCTGTGCTCAACATTATGCATTTATTTATTTAATATTTGTGTGTGTCATGTGTGTTTTTGTGTGACATGTGTGTGTATTTTATGTTTGTACTGTGTGTGTGTGTGTGTGTGTGTGTGTGTGTGTGTGTATGTGTGTGTGTGGTGTGTATGTGGTGTGTAGGGGTGGTGGTGAATTTGTGTCCTACTGAGAATTACCACATTGTGTTTTCGAAGATGAGTTTGGTTTTGTGATGGAGCCGGCTGTGAGTAAAGCCCGCTGTTATTTCAACAGGCTCCAGTGAAAGAGGGATGTGAACTGACAAAACACTGATGTTTTTCTTTTTGAATTGTTGTTTCCTTTTAAGCTATGACTATCCTATTCAGGAACTGCAATTCCACAGCTACCAGCAGGGGCTAGGCCACAAGAAACAAAATCTGAGGGAATTCTGTTCTGGCAGGCACTGACTCTTAAATCTACTAAGGGAATTAATTTAAATCTCTGTCCTGCTAAAGAAATCAGATTCAAAGGTGGAGGTAGAATACTGTATCCCAGAGAGGCTGAATACAAGCAGCTCACCTAGCTCTCCAAACTATACCATCTAGGACAGTTTACATTATAGAATATTTATTTGGTGTTTACCCCCCTTTGGTGGTGGTAGCTCTTGTTGTTGTTATTGGTGATGGTAGTGTGTGTGTGTGTGTGTGTGTGTGTGTGTGTGTGTGTGTTTGTGTACATGTGAGTGGTTGTGTGGGTGTAATGGTTATGTGTATGTGTTTATGAATATGTATATGTAAGACACCGGCTTTGTAATATAACCCACATTTACTATGTAGCTCGTACCTGGTTTCAGATCATGCACCTCCTGATCCCTGCTCCATCTCTGACAGTGAGAGGAATGGTGTATCACCACACTGTATTTCATCATTTATTCTGTTCATGTTTCTTATACTAACATCCATTTATATTCATGCCTTTAATTAATATGTAAAATATATGTTATTGTAGAGCCATTTTATTTTTAATTTGAATCATCATTTAATTAGTTTTATTGAAAACTTGTAAAAAATATAAAAGGGATGTTAGAAAAAATATCTTATGTGCATTCTTCACATAAATATTTAAATTGATAGCCATTTTTCACAAGGAAGATAATAGAATGGCATTATTAAGTAGAAATTTTGACATTTGGTAGAAACACTGTAGCATTTGGTTTAACCATATTTTGAGGATAAGTTCATATTCGAGGATGCTTAGAATTATCTCATGAATTCCACAGAAAATGGATATCAATATGTGTAAAAAGTCCACAGGGATATCCTTTGAAAAAGAGGGAGGAAGAATTCTAGGATCCAGAAATGTCAAAGACATCACAAGAGAACCCACAGAAACAGCTAACCTAGGCTCATAGCAGCTCAGAGATTTAACCAACAGCCAGAGAGCCTATATGGAACTTATGTAAGCCCTCTACATATATGTGACATTTCTTAAGTTTAGTCTACTTGGAGCAAATGGAGGAAGGGCTGTCCCTAATGCTTTGGCTATCTTGGGAACCTGTTCCTCACACTGGGTTGCCTTCCCCAGCCTTACTACAAGGGGAGGTGCTTGTCTTACTGCAACTTGACATGCCATGCTTTGTTGGTATCCATAGAGGCCTGTCCCTTTTTGAAAAGAAACAGAGGAGGAGTGGATTAAGGGTGGGTCAGAGGGGAGCAGGGAGGGAATAGGAGGAGAATAGGAAGGGGAAACCAGTCAGGATGTAAAATAAATAAAGAAATAAATATTAAAAAAAGAAAACCACATGTACAAGTAAATGATATATCTATGGTGAAGAAATGAGAAAAAAACAAATGGGTACAGCTTTAGAAGCATATGATTTTTTTTGATTTGGAATATAAAATTTGCTTAAGAATTGTAAATAGACATAGAGTAAGACCTATACACAGACAAATGACCACAAATCAATGTTAAATGACAAATGGCTTACATAGAATGTACAAGTGTGTTTCCACTGGGTAAAGGCATTCCCTGGAGAAAATGATTTAGCTACTAAGGAGATGTTTGGAGCCTAATGTTTCCATGGCACTTTGGTTTCTGGTCTCTTTTACAAAGCAAGGTAGTACACGATGAGTGACTTGAGTTCAGCTACCTAACTTTTCTTATGTCCTCAAGTATAATGCTGCAATTCCAGATAGCCTATTCACAAAGGGTTAGGACTCCTTGGGAGGGGAAGAGGAGGAGAGGGGATCTAGTCTAACATCCTCAAAACAAACAGCCTTCAGCTTTTTTTTTTCTCTCTCACTCTCTTTTTTTTTTTTTTTTTTTTAGTTCAAGTTAGGGAACAAGCTTGTTTCACATGTAAGTCCCTTCTCCCTCTCCCTCTCCTCACCCCCATCCCTCCTCCCCCACCCCCAACCTACCCACTACCCCATCTACCCACCATTCCCCAGGCAGGGTAGGACCCTCAACAGGGGCTCTGCAAAGTCCACCAAATCTTCCTGTGCTGGGCCTGGGCCTTTCCCCATGTGTCCAGGGCCAGAGTGTAACCCTTCACATGGGATGGGCTCTCAAAGTCCCTTCTTGCACCAGGGAAAATACTAATCCACTACCAGAGGCTTCCTGGAGTGCAGAGGCCTCCTTATTGACATCCATGTTTAGGGGTCTGGATCAGTCTTGTACTGGCCTCCCAGACAGCATCTGGGGTCGATGTGCTTTCCCTTGTTTAGGTCAACTGTTCCTGTGGGTTTCTCCAACCTGGTACAGACACCTTAGCTCTTCATTCCTCCCTCTCTTCAACTAAATTCCTGATTTCAGCTCAGTGTATATCTGTGGATGTCTGTCTCTGAGAAGCATATGATTTTGTTACTGCTGTTTCTATAACATATTCCTTGATAATGTCTTACATATATAAAATGTATTTTTTTTTTAATTTTATTTTATTTTATTAGTTCTAGTTAGGGAACAAGCTTATTTCAAGTCCCTTCTCCCTCTCCCTCCCCTCACCCCCAAACTTTCTCCCCCACCCCCAGCCCATCCCCCCAACCCCATCCACCCACTACTCCCCAGGCAGGGTAGGGCCCTCAACGGGAGCTCAGCAAAGTCCACCAAGTCTTCCTATGCTGATCCTGGGCCCTTCCCCATGTGTCCAGGGCCAGAGTGTAACCCTTCATATGGGATGGGCTCTCAAAGTCCCTTTTTGCACCAGGGAAAAATACTAATCCACTACCAGAGGCTCCCTGGAGTGCAGAGGCCTCCTTATTGACATCTATGTTCTGGGGTCTGGATCAGTCTTGTACAGGCCTCCTGGACAGCATCTGGGGTCGATGTGCTCTCCCTTGTTCAGGCCAACAGTTCCTGTGGGTTTCTCCATCCTAGTACAGACCCCTTCGTTCTTCATTCCTCCCTCTCTTCAACTAAATTCCCGATTTCGGCTCATTGTATATCTGTGGATGTCTGTCTCTGTTTCCATCAGCCACTGGGTGAGGGCTCTAGGATGGCATAAAGAGAAGTCATCAATCTCATTTTAGGGGGAGGGTTTTTAGGTTATCCTCTCCACCATTGCCTGGATTGTCAGATCGTGTCATCCTTGTAGGTCTCTGGAGATCTCCCTGGTTCCTGATCCCTTCTCGGGCCTACAGTGGCTCCCTCTGATATCGTTTCTCTCATCTTGCTCTCTTTCCTCTATTCTTCCCCCAACTCAATGTTTCTGCCCCTCCATTTCCTCTCCTCTTCTCCTCTTCTCTTGCTCTTATTGTAGCAGCTCCTTCCCCCCCCCACCCTCATGCCCCCAATTAGTTCGGGAGTTCATGCCATTTCCATTCCTGGGGACCATTTAACCCTTAGAGTCCTTCATGTTTCCTAGTTTCTTTGGTGAAGAGCATTATATACTGGTAGTCTTTTGTTCTATGTCTAAAATTCATATATCAGTGAGTACATACCTTGCTTGTCTTTTTGTGACTGGGTTACCTCACTCAGGATGGTTTCCTCTAGTTCCATCCATTTGCCTGCGAATTTCAAGATTCCATTGCTTTTTTCTGCTGAGTAGTACTCCATTGTATAAATGTACCACATTTTCTCAATCCATTCTTCAATAGAGGGGCATCTAGGTTGTTTCCAGGTTCTGGCTATTACAAACAATGCTGCTATGAACATGGTTGAACATATGTCCTTGTTGTAAGTACATGCCCTATTTGGGTATATACCCAAGAGAGGAATGGCTGGATCTTGAGGTACACTGATTCCCATTTTTCTGAGCAACCGCCATACTGATTTCCAGAGTGGTCTTACAAGATCGCACTCCCACCAGCAATGGAGGAGTGTTCCTTTTTCTCCACATCCTCTCCAGCATAGATTGTCATTGGTGTTTTTTATTTTAGCCATTCTGACAGGCGTGAGATGGTATCTCAGAGTTGTTTTGAGTTGCATTTCTCTGATGGCCAATGATTTTGAGCACTTTTTTAAGTGTCTTTCAGCCATTTCAGATTCCTCTGTTGAGAATTCCCTATTTAGTTCTGCACCCCACTTTTTAATTTCGTTGTTTGGTGTTTTGGTGGCTAGCTTCTTGAGCTCCTTATATATTTTGGAAATCAGTCCTCTGTCAGATGTGGGATCGGTGAAGATCTTTTCCCATTCTGTGGGTGGTCGTTTTATCCTACTGACTGTTTCCTTTGCCTTGCAGAAGCTTCTCAGTTTCAGTAGGTCCCATTTATTAATTGCAGACCTCAATGTCTGTGCTTCTGGCGTAATGTTCAGGAAGTGGTCTCCTGTGCCAATTTGTTCAAGGGTTGTTCCCACTTTCTCTTCTAGAAGATTCAGTGTGGTTGGATTTATGCTGAGATCTTTGATCCATTTGCACTTAAGTTTTGTGCATGGTGACAGGTATGGATCTATCTGTAATTTTCTGCATGTCCGAATCCAATTGTACCAGCACCATTTGTTGAAGATGCTGTCTTTTTTCCATTGTATAGATTTAGCACCTTTGTCAAAAATAAGGTATCCATAGGTGCGTGGGTCGATATCAGGGTTTTCAATTCGATTCCATTGGTCTATCAGTCTATTTTTGTGCCAATACCAAGCAGTTTTCAGAACTATGGCTCTATAGTAGAGCTTGAAGTCGGGGATGGTGATGCCTCCAGAAGATCCTTTATTGTAAAGAGTTGTTTTGGCTATCCTGGGCTTTTTATTTTTCCATATAAAGTTGAGTATTGTTCTTTCAATGTCTGTGAAAAACTGTGTTGGGATTTTGATGGGGATTGCATTGAATCTGTAGATTGCTTTTGGCAGGATTGCCATTTTTACTATGTTAATTCTACCTATCCATGAGCATGGGAGATCTTTCCATTTTCTGGTATCTTCTTTAATTTCTTTCTTTAAGGTCTCAAAGTTCTTATTGTACAGGTCTTTCACTTTTTTGGTTAGTGTTACCCCCAGGTATTTTATGTTGCTTGTGGATATTGTGAAAGGTGATGTTTCCCTGATTTCTTTCTCATTGGATTTATCATCTGTGTATAGTAGGGCTACTGATTTTTTTGAGTTAATTTTGTATCCTGCTACCTTGCTGAAGGTGTTTATCAGCCGTAGGAGTTCCCTGGTAGAGTTTTTCGGGTCACTAATGTAGACTATCATGTCGTCTGCAAATAGTGAAAGTTTTACTTCATCCTTTCCAATTTGTATCCCTTTGATCCCCTTTTCTTGTCTTATTGCTATAGCCAGAACTTCAAGTACAATATTGAAGAGATATGGAGAGAGTGGACAGCCTTGTCTTGTTCCTGATTTTAGAGGAAACGCTTTGAGTTTCTCTCCATTTACTTTGATGTTGGCTATTGGTTTGGTATATATTGCCTTGATCATGTTTAGATATGTTCCTGTTATTCCTGTTCTCTCCAAGATCTTTATCATGAAGGGATGTTGGATTTTGTCAAAGGCTTTTTCAGCATCTAGTGAGATGATCATGTGGTTTTTCTTTTTAAGTTTGTTTATATAGTGGATTACATTGATGGATTTTCGTATGTTGAACCATCCTTGCATCCCTGGGATAAAGCCTACTTGATCATGGTGGATGATTTTTCTGATATGTTCTTGTATTCGGTTGGCCAATATTTTGTTGAGTATTTTAGCATCGATGTTCATGAGGGATATCGGTCTGTAGTTCTCTTTCTTAGTCATATCTTTGTGAGGCTTGGGTATCAAAGTGATTGTAGCCTCATAGAAAGAGTTTGGCAATATCCCATCTGCTTCTATTGTGTGGAACAGTTTGAGGAGTACTGGAATTAGCTCTTGTTTGAATTTCTGGTAGAATTCTGCAGTGAAGCCATCTGGCCCTGGGCTTTTTTTGGTTGGGAGGCTTTTGATTACTGCTTCTATCTCATTAGGGGTTATAGTTCGATTTAAACTGTCTATCTGATCTTGATTTAATTTTGGTAAGTGATATTTATCCAGAAAGTTGTCCATTTCCTTTAGGTTTTCCAATTTTGTGGAATACAGGTTTTCAAAGTATGACCTAAAGATTCTCTGGATTTCCTCAGTGTCCGTTGTTATGTCTCCCTTTTCATTTCTGATTTTGTTAATTAGCATGCTCTCTCTCTGCCTTTTGGTTAGTTTGGCTAGAGGCTTGTCTATCTTGTTGATCTTCTCAAAGAACCAACTCTTTGTTTCATTGATTCTTTGTACTGTTTTCCTAGTTTCTACTTTGTTGATTTCGGCTCTCAGGTTGATTATTTCCTGGCGTCTACTCCTCCTTGGTGAGTTTGCTTCCTCTTGCTCTAAAGCTTTCAGTTGTTCTGTCAATTCTCTAATGTGACTTTCCTCCAGTTTCTTCATGTGAGCACTTAGTGCTATGAACTTCCCTCTTAGCACTGCTTTCAGGGTGTCCCATAAGTTCGGATATGTTGTGTCTACATTCTCATTAAATTCTAGAAAGTCTTTGATTTCTTTTTTTATTTCTTCCTCAACCAAGGAATGGTGCAATTGGGAGTTATTCATTTTCCACGTAAATGTAGGTTTTCTGCAATTCGTATTGCTGTTGAATTCTAGCTTTAATGCATGGTGGTCTGATAAGATACAGGGGGTTATTTCAATACTTTTGTACCTGTGGAGGTTTGCTTTGCTGCCAACTATGTGGTCAATTTTTGAGAAGGTTCCATGTGGCGCTGAGAAGAAGGTATATTCTTTTGTGTTTGGATGGAATGTTCTATAGATATCTGTTAAACCCAGTTGTGTCATAACTTCTTTCAGATCCTTTGTTTCTTTGTTAAGTTTCTGTCTAGTAGTTCTGTCCAGTGGTATAAGGGGGGTGTTGAAGTCTCCTACTATAAGTGTGTGTGGTTTTATGTGTGGTTTGAGCTTTAGTAATGTTTCTTTTACAAAAGTGGATGCTTTTGTATTAGGGGCATAGATGTTCAGGATTGAGACTTCGTCTTGATGGACTTTTCCTGTGATGAGTATGAAATGCCCTTCTTTATCTCTTTTGATTGCTTTCAGTTTAAAGTCTAATTTGTTAGATATTAGTATTGCTACCCCAGCTTGTTTCTTGAGCCCATTTGATTGGAAAATCTTTTCCCATCCTTTTACTCTGAGGTATCGCCTGTCTTTGAATTTGAGGTGTGTTTCTTGTAAACAGCAGAAGGATGGATTCTGTCTTCGTATCCATTCTGTTAGCCTGTATCTTTTTATGGGTAAGTTAAGACCATTGACATTCAGGGATATTAACGTCCATTGTTCATTGGTTCTTCTTAGTTTTGGATTTATTGTTGGTGGTATCATTGCGTGTGGATTTTGCCCTTCTGTTTCTTTTTGTGTTTGGTGAAATTCGATTAACTACTGACAGTGTTTTTGTGAGTGTAGTTATGTTCGTTGGGTTGGAGTTTTCCTTCCAGAGCCTTCTGTAGTGCTGGATTTGTTGATATGTATTGTTTAAATCTGTTTTTGTCGTGGAATATCTTGTTTTCTCCATCTATAGTGATTGAAAGTTTTGCTGGGTACAGTAGTCTGGGTTGACATCCATGCTCCCTTAGTGCTTGTAGGGTATCTATCCAAGACCTTCTGGCTTTCAGAGTTTCCATTGAGAAGTCGGGTGTGATTCTGATTGGTTTGCCTTTATATGTTACTTGGCCTTTTTCCTTTGCTGCTCTTAATATTTTCTCTTTATTCTGTAGATTTGGTGTTTTGATTATTATGTGTCGGGGCGACTTCTTTTTGTGGTCCAGTCTGTTTGGTGTCCTGTAAGCTTCTTGTACTTTCATAGGCATATCCTTCTGTAGGTTGGGGAAGTTTTCTTCTATGATTTTGTTGAATATGTTTTCTGTACCTTTGAGCAGTATTTCTTCACCTTCTTCTACACCTATTATTCTTAGGTTTGGCCTTTTTACGGTGTCCCATATTTCCTGGATATTTTGTGTTAGGGTTTTGTTGGACTTGAGGTTCTCTTTGGTGGATGAATGTATATCCTCTAGCGAGTCTTCAGTGGCTGAGATTCTCTCTTCCATCTCTTGAATCCTGTTGGATACACTTACATCTTTAGTTCCTGATCGTTTATCCAACCTTTCCATTTCCAACATGGTCTCATTCTGTGTTTTCTTTATTGTGTGTATTTCAGCTTTCATGTTTTGAACTATTTCAAGAGCTTCCTTCACTTGCTTGGATGTTTTTTCTTGGCTTTCTTTGGATTCTTTAAGAGATTTATTTATTTCTTGAATTTTTTGGTTTGTCTTTTCCTCCAATTCATTTAATTTTTTGTTTGTTTTCTCTTCTATTTCTTTAAGGGATTTTCTTGTTTCCTCTTTAAAGGTCTCTATCAACTTGCTGAGATAATTTTTGAGGTCCATCTCATCTTCATGCTCTGTGTTGGGCTTTTCAGCTCTTGCCGGAGTGGAGTCCCTAGGTTCTGGTGGTGTCATGTTGGTCTTTGTGTTGTTGAGTGAAATCTTATTCTGTCTTCTCCCCATATCCTTTTAGTGGGTGCGGGTGGGTTCTCTCTATCTCCTCTTGTGGCCCAGTGGTGTGTGGGGGCTAGGAATTCGATGTCCACAACTCTAGATGATCTCGACGCTCCTGGTGGTCTCCTCGCTAGTTCCTAGTTTCTTGGTCGTTCGGCGGAATGGAAGAGTGGGGTGCTACCAGATTTGGGGCACAGGGAGCTCCTCCCTGCCTGGGCTTGTCTGGCCCAAGCCGGCAGGCTCAGGAGGGGGTGGTGGGATGGGGGTGGTGGGGTGTTCTGGCCTGGAGTCGGGAGCGGGCAGGAGCTCACTCACCTAGTTCCAGGTCAGTCTGCGGCGGCGGAATGTAAGAATGGGGTGCTAGCAGATTGGTGGGGCAGGGGGCTCCTCCCTCTCTGGGCGTGTCTGGCCCAAGCCGGCAGGCTCAGGAGGGGGTGGTGGGATGGGGGTGGTGGGGTGTTCTGGTCTGGGGTCGGGAGCAGGCAGGAGCTCACTCACCTAGTTCCAGGTCAGTCTGAGGCGGCGGAATGTAAGAATGGAGTGCTAGCAGATTGGTGGGGCAGAGGGCTCCTCCCTCTCTGGGCGTGTCTGGCCCAAGCCGGCAGGCTCAGGAGGGGGTGGTGGGATGGGGGTGGTGGGGTGTTCTGGCCTGGGGTCGGGAGCGGGCAGGAGCTCACTCACCTAGTTCCAGGTCAGTCTGCGGCGGCGGAATGTAAGAATGGAGTGCTAGCAGATTGGTGGGGCAGAGGGCTCCTCCCTCTCTGGGCGTGTCTGGCCCAAGCCGGCAGGCTCAGGAGGGCGTGGTGGGATGGGGGTGGTGGGGTGTTCTGGCCTGGAGTCGGCAGCAGGCAGGAGCTCACTCACCTAGTTCCAGGTCAGTCTGCGGCGGCAGAATGTAAGAATGGAGTGCTAGCAGATTGGTGGGGCAGAGGGCTCCTCCCTCTCTGGGCGTGTCTGGCCCAAGCCGGCAGGCTCAGGAGGGGGTGGTGGGATGGGGGTGGTGGGGTGTTCTGGCCTGGGGTCTGGAGCGGGCAGGAGCTCACTCACCTAGTTCCAGGTCAGTCTTCGGCGGCCAAAATGTATGTTAATCATATATCCTCCCCTCCACACTTCTCTCTCTCTTTCCCCAGAAATTTAGATATTCCTCTCATTTCATCTCTTCCTTTCAAAATGTATTTTTACCTGTATTTTCTTTATTCCAATATGACCAAATTGAACTTGCCCTTATGCAAATGGTTGTGCTATCACTCACTGTGCATGGAGAACAACGAATAAGTCATGACTCCTTAAAGATAAGCAAGTCTGCCTCATGTGACAGCTGCCCACTGCCAGTAGCTCATCAGTGAAAGGTGAAAAGAAATGGGGGGAAAATTAAATTAAAAAAGTAAAATTACAGATGTAAAATTGTTTTTACAACATTAGGGTTTCTTATTATATTAATGTGTGTATAAGTCTGTATGTGTGTCTGTCCCCCCATGAATGTACCACAGTGTGATTGTCAGAGGGCAGCTTTAAGTGTAACATGAAAAACATGGTAAATAAATGACCCAGAGACTGGTATTAGGGTTCAAACTTCAAGCTGATGATCAGAAAAGCAAAGCAGCCGGCCACTAGCTCTCACCTCTAGCTTGGGCTGAAAGGGCTTATCCTGAGACCTCTCAGTGGAATCCTGGGACTGAATGTCTTCCTAGCCTCAATTTGTCTGAGAATGAACTCCTGCTATCCTCAATTGTCTGGAGAATGAACTCCTCCTATCCTCAATCTGTGTGTCTGGAGAATGAAAGCCTGATACTGAGACCTTGCTCCTTCCCCTTACAGATCTCCCTAATGCTGCATTTAAAAGAGTGTGATCCCAGGTGCTGAGATCCTCATTGTGTGAGATGTTTCTCTTTAGGCCTGGATCAATCTTGTGTACACCTGGGTGGCCTTGGATTCACAGATATCCATCTCGTAATCCTGAGTCCTAGGATTAAAGATGTGTACCACCACCTCCTAGCTTCTGGCTGCAGGGATTAAAGATGTGTGCCTGGTTTTCATGGCTTGTTGCTGACATTGCTTTCAGAATACTTAGGCCAGGAAGAACCTATTTTGATTCAATACAACCTCTATGAATTCTCACTTTATGCCATTACTTTTCTGCTAATTCATTTATCTATTACAGTCATTGATAAACAGAACATGTCTAATATGCCACAAGATGAATATTGTCACTAAAATATTATAAAAACACAAAGTAACAACAAAATATTATGAGTTGTATGGCAAGATATGCATGTTTTCCTCAAGGAATTTCTTTTAAAATAAAACATAAATGGAATACCAAAGTGAATTCACAGGTATGCTGGACATCCTGCTTGCCTCCTCAAAGAAAGAACTTGACAGCCCAGGAACAGACATAAATAAGGAAATAATAATACTTGTTGTCTCTCCTGTTTTCTCATTTCTCCCTTTCCTGTCCTGGGGTCTATGCTAACCAGAAACTTCATGTTTCTATCACATTGTAATCCCATTGCTTCATAATTTCCCCAATCTCAAATTCTTTGTCATATCTAAATGTTGCAATGATTTTAAGGTTTTCTTTTGCTTACTTTTTTAGAATAAAGTATACATTTACATTTTATAAACATATATTCCTTTTTCCTCCATTTTTATTTAAATTAGAAACAAGATTATTTTACATGTCAATCCCCATTCTCTCTCACTCCCCTCCTCCTCTGCCCCCCACTAACACCCTACCTATCACGTACCATTTCTGCTCCCCAGAGAAACTGGGGTCTTCCATGGGGGTCTTCAGAATCTGTCATATCCTTTGGGATAGGGCCTAGGACCTCCCCGGTGTGTCTAGGCTGAGGTAGTATCCCTCTATGTGAAATGGACTCCCAAAGTCCATTCCTATGCTAGGGATAATAACTAATCTACTACAAGAGGCCCCATATATTTCCAAGGCTCCCTCACTGACACCAACATTCAAGGGGTCTGGATCAGTTCTATGCTGGTATCCCAGTGATCAGTCTGGGGGCCAAGAGCTTCCTCTTGTTCAGGTCAGTTGTTTCTGTGGGTTTCACCAGCCTGGTCTTGACCCCTTTGCTCATCACTCTTTCTTCTCTGTAACTGGATTCCAGTTCAATTCAGTATTTAGCACTGGGTATCTGCTTCCACTTCCTGTAGCTGCTGGATGAAGGCTCTAGGATGGCATACAAGTTAGTCTTCAATCTCATTGCCAGGGGAGGGCATTTAAAGTAGCCTCTCCACTGTTGCTTAGATGGTTAGTTGGTGTCATCCTTGTAGATCTCTGGACTTTTCCCTAGGACCTGATTTTGCCTTAAATCCCTACTGGCTCCCTCTCTGATGGTATCTTTTATTTTGCTCTTGTCTGTTCTTCCCCCTACACAAACTTCCTGCTCCTTCATGTCCTCCTCACCCCTCCTCTTCTCCCCTTCTCATTCTCCTAGCTCCCTCTCCCCTCCCTCCATGCTCCCAATTTGCTAAGGAGAATTCACCCCTTTCCCCTTCTCTGGGGAACCATGTATGTCTCTCTTAGAGTCCTCCTTGTTGCCTAAATTCTCTAGTGGTGTGGATTGTAGGCTGGTAATCTTTTGCTCTATGTGTAAAATCCATATATGAGTGAGTGCATACCATGTTTGATTTTTTGTGACTGGGTTACCTCTCTCTTTTAGTTCCATCCATTTGCCTGTGAATTTCAAGATTTCATTGTTTTTATTTGTTTTTGACTGAGTAGTAAGACATTTTCTGTTGTAATCCATTCTTCAGTTGAGGGGCATCTAGGTTGCTTTCAGATTCTGGCTATTACAAATAGTGCTGCTATGAACATAGTTGAACAGATGTCTTTGTTGTATGAGTGTGCTACTTTTGGGTATATTCATAAGAGTGGGATTGCTGGATCTTGTGGTAGGCTGAGTCCCATTTTCCTGAGGAATCGCCATACTGATTTCCAAAGTGGCTGTACAAGTTTATGCTCCCACCACCAATGGAGGAGTATTTCCCTTTCTCCATATCCTACCCAGTATAAGTTATCATTGGTGTTTTTGATTTTAGTCATTCTGACTGGAGTAAGATGGTATTTCAGAGTTGTTTTGATTTGCATTTCCCTGATGGCTAAGGATGTTGAGCACTTTCTTATGTGTCTTTCAGCCATTTTAGATTCCTCTGTTGAGAATCTCTATTTAGTTCTGTACCCCACTTTTTAATTGGATTATTTGGTGTTTTGGAAACTGGCTTCTTGTATTCTTCTTAAATTTTGGAGATTTGCCCTTGGGCTGATAAGGGGTTTGTAAATATCTTTTCCCATTCTGTGGGCTGCCGTTTTTTCTTGCTGACTGTGTCCTTTGCCTTACAGAAGCTTCTCAGTTTCAGTAGGTCCCATATATTAATTGTTGATTTCAGTGTCTGTGATACAGGAGTACTGTTCAGGAAGCTGTCTCCTGTACCAGTTCGTTTAAGGGTATTTCCCTCTTTCTCTTCTAAAAGGTTCAATGTGGCTGGATTTATGTTGAGGTCTTTCATCCATTTGGACTTAAGTTTTGTGTATGGCTGCACCCACTGGAAGAAGAGATGGGAAGACTACAATATAAGCATATACAAAATATGTTTATATAATGTATAGGATTGCAAAGTAATCCTAATTTACATAATAATACTTTATACTGTATAAAACATGAGATGATTTTGCCACTTTTGCCCCATTTCACACATACCTGATAACTCACACTGCTTTATAAAATTAAGAAAACCTGGCATTCTCTGCCATTACCCATGACCCAAGGAACTCCTCTCTATTTTGCTGTTCCTTCCCCAGCATCAAAGCCTTGATTTATATTTTATCGTTTTTATAACTTTCTGTAATCATTTTCATTCATTGTCTAAGCTACATAAAACTTGTTCAGAAGTATTATGGACACACAAATTGGCTAATTCACTAAAGGACTGCGGGTCATAATATAGGTGTTATGAGCATGGGTTATAGAGTATAGACTTACTATATCAACATCAAACAGTTGGTCAGGGCTGAAGTTCTCACATGGGACCCAGTTACTCTTTCAATTATCCTGGGTGTTCTCTCGATTAATTTATTTATTGTCTTGGAGGAGTCCACTATCCTGGGGACTGTGCAGTGACATGTTTGTCCCTAGTGTCTGTGCCTTTCCTACAGCCTGTCACGTTTCTCTATTCCAGGCCAGTTGCACTGGGTCTGTCTGATTTTCCTCTAACTGCCAAGGGAAACCTTTGCTTCTATTGGGAACCTGTGATTAATTTAGGACTCTGAGGATTGACTATCTCTGCTAAAGTGAACTGTGTCATATGACAAGGTATAATCAGGGCATTCTTAATATACTTTGTAGTTCTGGGAATTATGCAAGCAAATATTCCCACAGAAACACTTCTTTTTTTTAAGCAAGGAAGGGTTTATTGCTTTCAGGAGGACACAGAGGAAGACACAGTTTCCAGCAATGACATACTCTTGACAAAAGAAACACGAACAATTTATTTGGGAAGATTACATGTAGTTATGTGGGGAAGGCAATTAGTTTGGGGCACATTCTGACACATATTCAATGTTCATGTGAAGTCATAGTTCAAAAAGAATAGAAAACAAAATGCCCCGAAAACATTAGAATGATCTAAAAGCAGTTAGAAGGGCAATATGAATTTTAAGATAAATTAAAATACTGTTTAATAATCTTCCCATGGAAGAGTTCTTATGTACATATGACTAAGTAAAAGAAGGCAAAATCAAATAATATTTAGATTTCACATCCATAAACATATGTATTTATATACGCTGCTTCTTTGGTAAACATTTTTGTTATGGCCTGGAAAGTTAGACATATAAGGATATTAATCTGTAAAAGGAATGACACAGCAAAAGTAGTTACAAAATTTCTTATGAAGATCCAAAAGAAACATTGTCATACAAGTGTGTTTAACAGGAGTAAAATCAGGATAGATTTCATTGCTGTATATTCACATTATTCATTTTTAATCTGCAAAGCCATTGTTTGTATTTTAATATATGAGTCATTCAAAATGAATTGGCTCTATATATTTTTCTAGTATTATGATGATTTGAAAAGAAATCTCTACATGTTTCATTGCAAGTTCAAGCTCTACAGGTGCTGTTCTGGCAATCTCCTTGTTTTATGTATTTACAACTCATTTCAGTAAAGTCCAGCTATTCTCTTGCTACACCAACAATACATTATAATGACCATATATTTATAACTTCAGTTATCTTTTATCTTGATGTAAGTAATTAAAAATTAGATTCTAATCTTCACTGAACACAGGTTTTATGAAAATGGTAGCTGGGAATTAAACTGGAGAGAGATGAAGCATCAGCCATAACAGAAGTCTATTAATATAACAAGAAAATAAAAATAATTGTCTATCCTTACTATCTTACACAGTCATATGAGAAGGTAAGGTAGTAATACTGGTGATTTTTGTCCTATCTCATCACAGCCATCTACAACATAAATACCCCAGTTTCTTTATGGGAACATGATTGAGGTCCAATTGAAAGTTATCAAGAAACTCTAACAACAGAGGGGTTCTCAAGCAGGAGGAACCTGTACAGTTAGTTCATGGCCCTGGAACCAGGAGAAGGGAGAGTAGGAAGAAATAAGTACAGAAGCACTACATAGAGACACAGACATGTATGAGAAGGTCCTCAGTCTAAGCTTACAGAAGAGTAGGTACAGCCTGAAAACACAAGCTGCCCAATATCACTTCTTTAGGCTAGTACTGGGCCTCGCTATGTAGTGATGGCAAATCTTCCTTATATGGTTTGTCAGATAAAGCATTTCCAATAGCCTAGAGTTGTACTTTGAAAATTTGCCCACTTTTTAACAAAGATACTCAGTCATTCAAAATCATGTTGTCCACATACCTAGAATTCTAAATTCTACATGATACAATTTGCCTGTCTGCTATTACTTTTCCTGCACACTCCTTCTGGTATGTGATTTCTGTATTTTTGCTTCTTTTGCAATTTTTCTCTCCTGCCCTCCTCCTTCCTTCCTTCCTTTCTTCCTTCTTTCACTTTCTTTCATTTCTGTTTCTTGTAGCAGGGATTGAATCTAGGGTATCCTGAGGATCAAGTTATACAAATGTTCTACTGCTGAACTAAGTACCACACCCTAATTTTAACTTTGTATTTGGAGACTGGATATCTCTAAACTGCTGAGGCTTTGGTTGTAAAGTTTCCTCACTGGCTAGTTTAAGGGTGTATTGCTCTCACAGAGAACACAAATTGAGTTCTGCCTTGCTGGCTTATAACTTCTTGTAGCTCTAGGCATAGGATATCCCAAGGCTTTGGCCCTGCAGGTACCACCACTCTCGTGTACACAAAGACATAAAGTTAATAAAGGTGTCTAACCTTTTAATCCTCCTGTTTTGACTTTTCTAGTATCTGGTAATACAGGCCTGTGTCACAAGTTCAGTCTGCATTTTTCTATCTCTGAGTAACTTCAATGAATTTATTTTGGATATATAAATTATTACATATTAGCCTTATTTGACATATACAATCAGAAAAAAGTAGCACTTCACAAATAAATTTAAAATGCCAATGTGATGTATTTTAAGCAACTAGATAAGCATAAATATGTTTGAAACTTTGTTACTATTATATTGACAATGAATGCATTTACCATGATAATTATTTTTTATAACTATATATGATTCCATGAAATCTCAAAGCATTCAGGGTAAACTTACTATTAAATATTTTGATCCTGTATTTTTTTCTTGATTAAGACATTTAATGAAAATACCATTTAAAGTATCTTTTACTATTAAATAAGAAACAACCAGAACAATTATTTATGAAAATGGGTTGGAAAATTGTATTTGAAATGGTGATTATGTTATTTTAAATCATATTTACAGAGTTAATAGCACATTTATATTTTAATGACAATTTCTTCTAAGTGTCATACAGGCTTTGCCTTTTAGAAGCATAAATATTTTATAAATGGCGGCACCAGTGAGTCTGATTATAATGGGTACCAAAAGACTCTAAGATGCAAGCTACTTCCTCCTGAATAAAATATATCCCATTTTAATCATGCAAATGACTGTTTTAATCAAGAAAAGTATAGTTTCAGTTCATTAATACTTAGTATACCAACCAAAACTTGAATTACTTTGAAACAATTCCAAAGTGATTATTTTTTCATAGTTTAGATATGGTTTTTGAAATAGTCACATGATATCAATGTTTTTTTTTTAAAGAGACTCTTTTGAACCATTAAATTTTTCTCATCAAGGTAACACTCTATTTGAAATGTGAAATAAAATATGCATTTTTAGGATTAGATTATTTGAAAGTCTAGAATTGATAATTTAAAGAAACCAAAATCATATGCATCTGGCTTCCTTCAAGTCTTTATTTTTTCAGTATTCATACCCAGAAAATGAACACTGGGAAGTTATTACTAAGCATTTATTTTATTTGTCACTACTTGAATTTCAAGACTATATAAATCTGTGTATCTTCTTCTGTATTAAAACATTTGATTAAAGTTATCTCAACTGTAATAACAATTTCAAAATCAAATATTCTAAATACACTTTAATGTCCTTACAAAATTTGAAAATTAGACCCGTACACGAAGAAGAAAAATAGACAAAGTCAGCTATAATGTACAAAGATTCCAATAACACTTTATGTACTTTAGTTTTTCCTGGGTTCAGTCATAAAAATAAAAAGTCTTAGACTCAATTATTGTTAGTATCATACTTTATGATTCACAGTGATTACAAATCAAAATGTTTAATGTTCATTTAGGTGTAAATCAGTAAAGTAGGGATTTTCTCAACAATAACCATCTTTAATTTTGTTCCAAATTGTCAATAATATTTTCAGACATAAAGAGATGATCTGAGCTACCTACAGGTGAATAATAATTGCATCCTCAGTTAAGACACCAGAGGTCTAATCAGACTGCTAGAGGTAGAGCAGCTGTCTAAGTTCTGCTTTGTCTAAGAACCCCTGAAGCACTACACAATAATTCCATTTACACCACAAGGATTTCCATCCAGGAAGCTATTTCTACACTTTGCACAGAGATAAAACCTTGGGAATTATGAACTGAAAAATTTCATGGAAATCCTCTAGCCTCAAATAATCTTCTCAAAAATGAAAAGTTAATATTCAGAGTGTTCAGATTTGTCAAAAATTATGCATGCTGATTCATGGAGCAGGTGTGATGGGATTTGTGTAGCTAATGAGGCTACAAAGAGCTCATAGAGCCTGGATTCCTCTACTTACTCAGTATGAATTTTATAGTGACACAATATTGATCAAAATTTTAATGTTGCATGGATTTCACACTATCCCCTGAGACTATGATTAAAAAGAATAGAAATGGATGCCTTTTTATTCTTTTATCTTTTAACATTATACAATATTTGCAACAAAGTTGGAAGTACAGTGATATGAAAAAAGAAGCCTTTCTTTTAGCACTTTATGACTTCTTTGTGGATTAAGAAAATGTTTTTCAGAGAATTCCTTGGCTTTAGACTATAAAAGGGAGAGCTATGGAAGGATAATGATTATTATAATTCATTTGCATATTAATATGCACTTACAGTCATCTGCTTCTTGTCACGAAGAGGCTTATCATTTCAGCAGTGTTCTCATTACACAGATTGGTGAAGATCTCCTAATACATGTCTCGATAACAAGCATATGACATCTTACTGCATGATGCAGGACTCTAGTTATTCTGTAACTGACAGAGTTCACAAAAATGTCAAACTGTTACAAATAGTTAACTATTGGCTAACATAATTTTGTGCTTAAATCTTTGTATTGTTACATACTAAACATAAAGAATATACACACGTGTGTTACTATAAATACTTATGCATATGAATATGAGTGAATTTATATATATAGTAGGATACATAGCAAGAGGCAAGATGGGAGAAAAAGAGGAGGAAGAGAAAGGAATGTTTTCAGAGAGAAAACACCATCTTTCATATTGAATTCCATATTATCACACATTATTTGCTGTCTTCAGCACAATCAACAGAGAAGAAACAAATCATCCTTTCAACTCATTCTTGAAAACTTACATAGCTCCAAGGACCCAGCATGCCCATGCAGAATGCCAGCACACAAGAGAAAGAAATGGGGAGTGCCCAGAACAGGTGTTTGATTAGACAAGTTGACTGGTGAACTCTGAGTTCCAGTAAGAGAACCTTGTTATCCTTTAAGTAAGTAACTGAGAAAGATGACCATTGTCTACCACTGGCCTGCACACATATGTATGCACATGCTCTTGAGTCCATAACCTTCTTAACAGTCAAACACTTATGAACATCTGCATATGCATGTTAAAAATATCTCCCCCACAAAAAAATAGAAAAAAATAAGTTAATTTAACTCATAGTTCCAGAGGTTCAAGACTATCATGAAACTATCAGTGTGCAGTGGAAAGTGCCAAATTCATATTGTAATGAACCAGCAAATGTCACCAAAAGGCATCATTCTACAATCACATGAAACCTTTCAATAAAGTATTATTTATACTTGTTATGATTCTGTTTAAGTTCTTGGTGATTTTTATGTAGGTTATATAACATTATTCTTTTTTAAATAAAATCAGTAAATATATTAAATCTTATAAGTTGGTGCAAATCAAAAAGAGAACCTGATAACCAGTAAAACTTGAAAGAAACATGTAGATGTGTTCTTACAGTCTCATACAAAAATTACTGTGCCCATGCTTGGGCACAGACAATTAGCTGTTGATATTTTTCAACCAAAGTTATTTATTTATTTATTTTCATTTAAGTTCTTTAATTACTACTCATATTTACATATCAGTGCCCCCATTCCCTTGCCCTCCCATCTTCCCATGTTCCTCACCAACCCTCCCCATCCTATCCCCCAACTCCTCCCCTGGGATAGTGAGGCCCTCCACCAGGGAACTTCAAAGTCTGTCATATCATTTGGTGGAGGGCCTAAGCCCTTCTTGCTGTATGTGGGCTGTAATAGTATCCCTCCATAAGGAATGGGCTCCCAACTCCATTTGTGCTCTAGGTTTAAAGAATGGCTCAACTGTTAGATGTCTTTACCAAGACAGTAAAGACTGTCTTGGCCTATTAGCTGGTACCCACATCCAGAGGTCTTGGTTTGGTCCAATTCTGTTTCCCCAGCTTTATGACTAGGGCCACCATGCTCTCACTACCTCCAATCCACTGTTTCTGCGGATTTCTGCAGCACCATCTTGGCTCCTTTGATCATCTCCTCCCTCTCCACAATTGGATTCCAGCAGTATGGTTCAGTGCTTAGCTGTGAGTTCCTGTTTCTGTTTCAAATAGCAACTGGATGAAGGCTCTAGAAATGGTAACCAAGATAGACATCAATCTCATTATAGCAGAAGGGCATCAATGGCATTTTCTCTACCTTTGCTTGGATTCTTAGTTGGAGGCATCCCTGTGGATCCCCTAATTTTCCCCCTTGCAAGACCTCTCTCTAAACCTGTACTGTCTCCCTCTGTCAAGGCATCTTCTTTATTGCCTTTCTCTATTCCTCCCCTGTCTCAGTCCTCTTGTTCTCCTCCCCCTTCCTGTCTTCACTCACCACCTCCTTCCTCTCAACCCCTGCGCCCTGTTCAGGGTTCTTGTCCTCCTCCCCTTCTTTGAGGTACTATGCAATCTTCTCTTGGAGACCGCTTTGTTTCCTAGCTCCTCTGGCAGTGTGGATTGTAGACTAGTACTCCTTTGTTCTATGTCTAAAAATCATATATGAGTGAGTACATACCATGTTTATCTTTTTTGTGACTGGGTTACCTCACTCAGATGGTTTCTTCTAGTTCCATCCATTTGCCTGTGAATTTCAAGATTCAATTTTTTTTTCTGCTGAGTAGTACTCCATTGTGTAAATGTACCACATTTTCTCTATCTATTCTTCAGTTGAGGGGCATATAGGTTGCTTCCAGGTTCTGGCTATTACAAATAATGCTGCTATGAACATAATTGAACATATGTCCTTATTGTATGAATGTGCATTCTTTGGGTATATGCTCAAGAGAGGAATTTCTGGATCTTGAGGTAGACTGATCTTGAGGTAGAGTGGTTTTGAGCTGCATTTCCCTGCTGGCTAAGGATGTTGAGCACTTCAGCCATTTTAGATTCCTCTGTTGAGAATTCTCTTTTTAGATCTGCATTCCACTTTTTCATTGCATTTTTATGGTGTTTTGATGGCTACCTTCTTGAATTCATTGTATATTTTGCATATCAGCCCTCTGTCAGATGTGGGGTTGGTGAATATCTTTTCCCATTGTGTGGCCTGGCGTTTTGTCTTGCTGACTGTGTCCTTTGCCTTACAGAAGCTTCTCAGTTTCAGGATGTCCCATTTATTAATTGTTGATCTCAATGTTTGTGCTACTGGTGTTATGTTCAGAAAGCTGTCTCCTGTACCAATTTGATCGAGGGTACCACCTACCTCTCTTTTGTGAGCTTCAGTGTGGCTGAGTTTATGTTTAGGTCTTTGATCCATTTGGACTTTTGTGCATGTTGATAGATAGGGATATCTGTAATCTTCTACATGTCCGAATTCGGTTATGCCAACACCATTTGTTGAAGATGCTTTCTTTTTTCCATTGTATAACTTTAGCTTCTTTGTCAAAAATCAGGTGTTCATAGGTATGTGGGTTAATATCAGGGTTTTCAATTCGATTCCATTGGTCAAGCTATCTATTTTTGTGCCAATATCAAGCTGTTTTCAGGAATATGGCTCCATAATAGAGCTTGAAGTCAGGGATGGTGATGCCTCTGGAAGTTCATTTATGGTACAGGTTGTTTTGGCTATCCTGGGTATTTTTATTTTTCCATATGAAGTTGACTACTGCTCCAAACTGACCTGGATCAGTGTCTTTCCATGACTAGCCGAATCCCTAGTTGTCATAAGCAGAATTATCACAAGCTCTGAATGTCAAAATATCTTCTGTTAATTCTCTAGATTTCCAAACAAATAGCTAGAATCTGTTCTGTCCGGGTACCAAGCCATGGTGGTTTGAATGATAATGGCCCTTGTAGATTCTGAATTTGAGTGCTTGGTCCCACTTTCGATCTTCTTTGGGATGTTTAGGAGGTGTGGCTTGTAGGAGGAACTATGCCATTGGGATAGCTTTTGAGAGTTTAGGCAAGCAACATTTCCATTTTGTTCTCTCTCTTTTTTCCTTTTTTTTTGTGAACTTCGCTATTATAATGAGACTAGTGCTCAGGGGACAAAACCTCACTAATTGTGTTTCTATCTAGACTAGAAGCAAACTTTGGAACTATTTCATGTATTTTACTGATTTTTCAGGCTAGGAAATAACAAAATTGAGTGTCATGGAATATAGACAGGCACCTAAGACAGGTAATGTATATCAGTGAAGGGTCAGTATAATTGGACTTTCAAAGCTATTAGGTAAAGTCCTAAGTTTCAAAGGAAATCCCAGGATATTGAACAAGCCAAGATTGTGGGAATTTCGTCAAAACAACTAAGATGTATAGCCAAACCTTTAAAGAGTATCTATTTAGGGGAGATTGGATGCTCTGGCAAGCTCCTCCAATTGTCAAGAGAATGAATTACACATTTTGTATTTTCTCTTTTGTTTTTAACTATATTTTCATTATTTAAACTATTTTTAAGTTTAAATATTTTGATTGTATTCTTCATCTCCCTAAATCCTAACATATCCACTCTCCCTCCCTATCACCCAACAGAGAGAAAAGGTACTTTACTCCAATGTAGTGACTGGGTATATCAAACACTCCAGGACAGGAGTTCTGTTCAGGAGTAGATGAGAAACATAAAATGAACCTCAGAGGTTTTTCGTTTCTTTGCGTTTTGTTTTTGTTTGTTTATTCATTTGTTTTTATGTACATGTGCTTTCAATTGGCTCTACATTATAGTGGTTTTTATTGTTTGTTTAGGAGTATTATTTTATTTTTTTCATTGGTTTGTTGTTATTCTTCACAAATATAAATTAAAGAAGGAAGAATTCTCTTGTATGTTCTTTACATGTTAATTGTGTCTGAAATAGTACCTAGATAAGTGCAAAAAAATTTTAAAAAGGAAGCCTGATCCATGAGTCTCTGCATCTGTTTCCCCCAGCTGCTGGATGAAGCCTCTCTGATTACTATTGGGCTAGACACTGATCTATGAGTATAGGCATCCTTACATTGACTTTATTTTCCTCCAATAGTGTTTTGTTCTCTCCTAGGTATCTCGGTTATCCAGCTTCCTGGAGTCCTGCTGAAGGGTTCAGGGGAAGGACCAGAGGGTTCAAAGACATCACAAGAAAACCCAAAGAGTCAACTAAGACTGGGCTGATAGAAGTTCAGAGTCTGAACTAACAACCAGGGAGCCTAGATAAGACTGACCTAAGCACATATGTGACAGTTGTGTAGCTTGGTCTTCTTGTAGGACTCCTAACAGTAGGAGCAGGATTTGTCTCTGACTCTTTGCTTGTGCTGGGAACCCTATTTCTCATGTACATGGTGGAATGCCCAGTCTTAATACAAGGCAAGGTGCTTAGTTTTACTACAACTTTATAGGCCATATTTAGTCAATATCCACGGGCCTTTTCTTAATATAAATGAGGGTGAGCATATAGGTTGACAGAGTGGGTTTGGGGGTACTGGGAAGAGAAGAGAGAGGGGAAACTTTGGTGAAGATGTAAAAAAAATTACTTATCTGTAGTGTGCAATATACCTACTGGCAAATGTATCTATGTTACCTAATTCCCAAACGCACAGGTTAATGCCCCCCAAAACTGGAAATGACACATAAAACTGTGGTGAATGAAAAGGGTCTTTATTAAAATCAGCAAGCCATCCAGGAAGATTCATCTTCACAGAAGTTACCTAGGTGTTTAAGACTCAGTTGGGGGAACTAGATGGATGAGTAATTGGTTAGTAGAAGGGGAATCTCTGCAGAAATCTGTCCTTGTAGCCTGCTGAAGTATCTGGGGTATAGGCCCATTGAGACTTAGCATTTGTACTGAAATGGGGGCTCCCTTCATTAGGTAGGCTCTGTAATATGCCTCGGGTAATAGTGATACAGAAATGCACAATTCTCTTTGTATATTTTTTCTTCAAGGAAAAATCCTTCATAATTTAAAGATTCCTTGAGTCCAGAAATAAAGAGCTTCCCCTATCCAAAAACCTGGCAAATCTTTCATCAAACTGATTTCCAGGTGATTGTAGGCTAGAGGAAAGCTGTTTTGAAGAAAAGTAGTAAACAAAATGGAAAAATCAAAACCAAAATAACTGTCATTGGGAAGGACATGGCATGGTGATGATATAGTACACTTTTTGTCATGTTCACTGTGCAAACCCATATAGTAATTAAGATGAATCTAACCACACATTAGATTAAGTATTCTGTTGTTTAGGCAAGACTTCCTGGAACCATATCTTAGGCAAACATCCCTCAGTAGCCACACCTGAGACCGTTAGGTCTTAGACATTTAACCTTGAAAGAAGAAGGATAATTTTGAACTCTCTGACCAAAATCAATATGAACAGATCCACTTCTATGGGCACTGGACATATTGGCATTCTGAGCATTCTAATTGCAAATAGTGCACATTATAATAATGTGTAGAGATTTTCTTTGGTTGGTGGTTGTTAAACATATTTGAGCAAGAATACTATATATACAGTTTTTCTTATCCAAAGCTTTCTTATCCAAAGCTGATCATCTCATTTAAAATTTGAGTAAATCCAACATGATTAGACACTCTTAATTTATGATCTTTTCTCCTCTTTTTCTTTCTGATAGCTTACATATTCTGTTTTTGTTTGATATTGAAAGTGAAAAAGAAGAAAATGTAAAAGAAAATGTTGATTTAAGCATGGGAATTAAAATTTCAGAAATGTACTAGCATATTACAAATTGTATATAAAGCCAGGAAAAATATCCTTAAAGTCTTGACTGCACTTTTTTTATGAAAATTTCAAATTTTCATAAAATTCTTAGCCAAAATAATTCCAAGCAATGATGAGAATACAGGGGAATCTATTATTGCAAATGTTATGACAGTAGTTTGTTTTATATTCATTTTACTCCACTGAGAAATAGTTATTTTTTCTGCTTTGAGTTATGAGACATTTGTGAGCGTGGATCATCTCAAAAGCCAATAAGGAATACAATATAAATTGTGCAAAAGAATGCTAGCAGCAATGTATTGGGCTTTTGAAAACAATGCACTGAGTCAATTAAGTCATTGGATAATAGATCTTTTGTGTTCAGGTAACTAAATAAGCTATTCATCTAAAATATTTATTAGACCTCCTTTGTTTTCATTTTCATTCAGGGTTTTCTAAGGAAATGACAATGTTAATGTTTCCTTTAATGATTTGCCTTTATTATGACATATTGCAGAGCTCTGTTTTACTCATATGCTTATGAAAATGGTTACTATGCGAGTAATAAAAAGAAATTATAGGAGACATTCTCATTCCCTTGTGATAAGTCTCTTCTGCATTCTACAACAGTCAGATTTAGAAAATGCAGCCTTGTGTTTATTTTTATGTGGTGACTACTATCACAGTCAGTTCAATGTTATTTACCATCTGTTATTTATTTCACTAAAATTGATTTTCCATATAGTTCATTTGGACAATTGAGACGTATAACCTACTTATTTCTGTCAGTTTATTGTGTTAGCAGCTAAAATTTTAAAAAGACAATATTTTAAACAATATTGCATATATTTGAATAGTTTGAATTACAATATATATTATCTTATTGTGTTTTATATTTTCTTCAAAGATGGAGTACGTATACTCTTCTTGATTTTTGAGCAAAGACATCATAATGCAATGATACTTCATGACTATAAAATGAACAGTGACTTTTTTTAGTATAAACCTCATATAAGAAAATTTAAAATCAGAAGAGTTTAAGCAATGGATGGCTGAAAGCCGTTTCTTACTACATGATTTGCTTATAGAAGTTAATTATGTTACTTTATTAGTTTTAGCTTCTGAAACATGTAAAAAGTAGCTTAGTCATTCAATATGAATCAAAACATAGATATAGAACCAACTATATTATACACTAAATATTTATTTATCAACATTTATTTCCTTCCAAAAAAAACTGTACCATGCAGGTAAACATTATGTTAGAAATGTAGTTGAAAGTTTTATATCTAGATTGACAGACAGCAGATAGAGAGAGACATTGTGCCTGTCTTAGACTTTTAAAACCCAAAGCTCATTCCCAGTGACACATTTCCTTCAACAAGATCACATCTACTAATCTCTATCAAGGACTGCCATTCCTTAAAGACCAAGTATGAAAATCTGTATCCCCGTGGAAGCCATTCTTATTTAAACAACCACAGAGAGCTATTTCTTTCTTATTAAATACATTTATTCATTTATTTTACAACCTGACTGAAGTTTCCCTTCCCTCCTCTTCTCCCATTCCATCCCACATTGATCTACTCCTTTGTTTCTCTTCAGAAATGGGGAGTAAATGCACAAGTTTGGAAAGTGAGAAGGGGTAAGGAAATAATGTAATTATATTCTCAGACAAAAATGAAAGAAATGGCCCAAAATAGCAGTTTTTTTCTGGATTAGTTACTATCAAAATTAATTATAATTCTATAGTCAGCTGTCTTATTTTCACTCTTGAGGATGGGAAAAATGAAGCTTGATTGAGGCTACAAATGTTAAAGAAGAAATAGACAAGTAACCTACTATGATAAGCAGTTTCATATCATTGTTCTTACAGTGAATTATGATAGCTAGTGTAATATTATCTCTCTGTGCGCATAAGGGTGTTTCATAAAGAGATTAGCCCTTAAAGTCATAATCAGAGTGATGAGGAGAGAATATTGACATGGTTTACTAAATAGTTTGTGTGTTCATTGTTGTAGCTCAGACCATCTTAAGTGTTGTAAGTTAGATTTGCTGAAACACAGACAAAAAGGTGCCCTTTATATGTGCAATGGTGTCATGTTCAGAAAAGAATTCAAAGCTTGTGGGTGATGAATGTCACAATGGCTTTGTTATTTAAGGTATTTCAAATGCAGTGGATATATCTGAATGATATAGCATTTAACGAAACTTGAAAAATAAATTTGTGAGGAAAGTGAGAAGATCACTGAACAGACTTGTCTTCATCTGTCGTTTTTTGGCCAGGCCTTATCTAAGAACTACATCCTCTCAATTGGAAAATCTATATGAAATGGAAGTAATTGGATTCCCAAGTGGCAGGGGCTAAGTGGTTTCACTCACTCCCAAAGTAATTTGGCATTTTGGGAATCATCACAGAGGGCAGAGCAGGAGCAGAAATCAAAGTAGTCAAGCTGATGCAAAACTATAGCAATGGCTAGGTCTGGTGTTTGAGAAGTGAAACAAGATAAAATACCCACTTTAAGCTTGCACTTTGTGTGAACAGAAATGTATTTGGTCAGTTAAACTAAAGTTGAACTAAGAGTATAAAGACAGAATCACTGTTTCTCTGAACAAAAAATAAGCAATAGTTTCTCATGATACCATAAGATTGGAGCACACATAACTGAGTAATCCTCTTTTGATAGAAAGGGAAAAAAAATCAAGATCCTTCCTCACACACAGAAGATAATGGAGCAAATAACCATGTATCTTTCTGCAAGAGCACCTTCATTAGAGAGGATATCTGGTGGCACCTTCACCTTGGGGTTCACAGCCTTCAGCCTCATAATAGGTGACCAGCTGTTGCTTAAATTAGCTGGATTATACCAACCTGAAGTGAGAAAATCATCAAAGAGTTCATGATAATATTCAAATTCTTATACAGATCTGTAATCAGTTAAAGAGATTAGAAACATCTTTATTGGTCCTTTCATTAAAACTGTAATCAAACTAATTGATTAATAGCATCACTATTTAGATTCAGAGGATGCATGTAGTCACTGATATAATTTTGTATTCATATATCAAATTTTGACCTGTAACTAACCTTTAAATAAACATTCCAAACAAAGAATGGTAAAAATCATTATTATTGTTTCTTTTATGCAAGAGAAGCAGAATCAGAATTCTATTAAAATATAAGAAAATTCCCTGTCATACAATACAAAATAAATTCATAAAATCATCATCATTTTTAGATGCATACAACAAAGTAAACAAAAGAGAAGTTAAGTGAACTATACCAACTATAAGACTTACATATGTATTTAGGAATACAGTGAACAAAGAAAACAACTCTACTCACTAATATACAGCATTGACAGTAGAAATTGAAAATGAAAAAGATTGAAAACAGCCTAAGTTAATGGACCGGAATAATCGATGTTGTTAAAATGCTCACAGTATTGAACGCAGTGGAATGAAACTTCGATGTAAATCTCATGAAATTTCAAGGAAAATTTTTATATACAGAGCAAAACAATTCCAAAAGTTCATATGCAATCCAGCAAAACAGGAACACCAAATAACTTAAATGATCTTGAGCACAAAGAATAGATCCAAATCCATTAAACTTTCTGGTATCAAAATACACTATGATGTTAAAATAATAAAAACAGCTGAGTAATTATACTAAAATGGGTGTAGAAATGGAACAGAAAACAGAAATTGATTTCAAATATAACAGGCTAACAATCAAAAATGGCATCAAGAATACTCAGGGAAAATGTAATGTGTCTAATAAATGTTTAAAATTCCAGGATTAGGATTAGGGATAAGTCTAGACACAACCCCCACACACAATGACACATTCTCACTTACACACCAGGATGCACACACAGAGGGTATATCCTAGCTTCAATGGAAGTTATAGATCCGAGTTATGGATCTCAGCATAAAATTAACACTGAAAGGTCACTTCCCTAAGTCTTCCTAAGAAAAATAAATGTCAATTTGAAAAATGATAGAATTTTTACTGTTTGAAACCCTAATGTTTATCTAGTGTACATTGGCTAGAGCCCCAAGACTGTTCTGCCCATGAATGGGTCCGTTTCTGATTTGTTTCAGTGTCACAACTAATTTCTTGTTACAATTCTAGTTTCTAATCTTCCCAAACTTTCTTTATCATGCATTCTGCAACAGCAGTTCCCCAATCTCAAAAACAAACAAACAAACAAACAAACAAAAAACTGTCTCATAGACCCCTCCAGAGAAACAACACATATCAAAGTTGTGGACTGTGGTCAAAATGTATACATCTACATAACTCTTGCACACCCAAGATTCAGAAACATCTCTGGAAAGAGGAGGTTGTAATAACTCAACAACGATAGGACCTGAGAATTTTCTGTGAAATTGTGTCTAGTAGCAACATCAGAAGCCACACATGTAAAGTCTTAGCTACAAGATCACTCAAATGTGAGGTAAACAAGGAGACCATGAATTAATGTGCCACAAGGCACAGGGAAACACCCATGAGGCTTCAACCCTACACAGAGAACTGCAAGCAACTGAGTAAAGCTGGGAGTGAGAGACATGATCTTCTCTAGGAAAGAGCGTACCAATTGTTTGTCCCATAGCAAACTGTCAGCCCTGAAAACATGTACAAAGAAGTAAGCTTATAAGGAATGAACAAGTTATATTTATGAAAATAATATATATGTGTGTGTTCATGCAATAGTAATTGATAAATAAAGAGGCCAGTTAAAGGAGAGCAATGAGAAGTATATTTAAGGGTTTAGAGGGAGGAAAGAGATGAGGGAAATATTGTAATTAAAACACTTAAAATACGATCTGAAAAACAAACAAATAAAAACATTGCCATGGTAAAATCCCTGAATTTAAAGAAAAACTGAGGATATTTTCTCTGATATTGAAACATGATGATGAGAGAGAAAGAAGTCTTAAGGCAAATATTATTGTTTTTTAATAACGTCTACTGATTACGTGGGTATCATCATATGGGCATGAAAGTTTGAAAGTCGAGGCTGACAGGGACAGCGGCATCTCTTTTCCTGGATCCAGATCTACTGACACTTGTGAACACCCAACTTATGAGCTGGGACTTGAACTTAGGTCCTCTGTGAGAACAGGACAGGCTCATAAACAATGAGCCACCTCTGCAAGCCCTGACTCCTACTCTTTTTTATTCTTTTATTCTTCCTTCATACTTAACATCTTGTCTGCCGTTTGCCCTCCCTCAGCTATACCTCCCCACACTTTTTCGGTCCCCCAGATCCTCCTTCATCTGTTCCCCATTTCTCTTTCAGAGAGAGAGAAAAGAGAGAGAAAAAAAGTGCATTCTTTCCAGAGATATCCATCAAATATGACAGAACAAGTAATGATAAGACTGGGCACAAAGGATGGTATCAAGGGTGGACTAGCAATCCACTAAGAAGAAAGGAGTCCCAAGCATAGACAGAGCACCAAGCTACACAACCATAACATATATACAGAGGATCTAGCTCAAACACACAGAGCACTGGTATTTGTCACACTCTATGAGCCCCAGTGAACCCTGAGCTGATTCTGTTGGTGATGGTCTCCTGCTGGCCTCAACCCCTCTGCCTTCTGCAATCCTTCCTATCCCTCTTTGTGGCCTTCACTGCCTCTGCCTAGTGATTGCCTATGTCTCTCTGCGTTTGTTTCTGGCAATTGCTGGATGACACCTCTCTGATGACATTTGGGCTAGGCACCTATTTTAATCTATAGCAGAATATTACAAGAAATCCTTTCATTGACTGTTTTTGTTTGCTGTTGTTTTTCTTTGTTGTTTTGTTTTCTTGTCAGTTCAGTTCTGTCCTATGTGTCTGGGCTATCCTGCCTGTGGTTCCTGACCATCCAGGCAGTCAGAACTGGGCTCTCTCTTGTGGCATTTGCTATAAGGTCAGTCATTCGTTGGCCACTCGCATAAGTTCTCTACCAGCATTACCCCAGCAGGTCTTGAAGGCAGGGCAGATTGTAGTTGGAAGTTTGTTTTTGTGGCTGAGCTAATATTCCTGTTCCCCTGCTAGGAGCCATGCCTAGTTATAAAAGGTGGCCAGAACCTTACTCTTAAGAGCCTTTTCCAGAATAGATATTGCTCTGAAAGTATGTTGACATATTATGTAAGCATTTTGCCCCATTATCATAAGAGTAACAAATACTTATAATATTATAAGATATATGTATCCCCATATATTTGTATGATAAACTAGGGTAATTTTGTGGCACATGTAAAAATATTCAGGATTAATACATTCAATGTGCTTTTCTGAACACATAGTCAATCTGAAGTGTTAGGAAATATACCACGACTATAAAATACATTAAGGAGTTTTTCTTAGTGCATGTGGGTGCATTTATATATAATTGTATACATATATGTTTAACAGCTATGAAAATTAAGAACAATGTAGTTGTTGTAATAAACAAATAAAAATAATTCTGGAAAGGAAATGATAATTTAACAATTAGACTAACTGATTATAATACTCTCGTGAAAATGAACATTTTATATCATGCTGTCAGTAATAATCACTGAGTCCATGATTCAGGTTTATTTGTTTCCTACTCTCCATGACTAATTAGACATCATAACTAGGAATAGATCACATAAACATTATTTTAATTATTTGTTCTTGTTTTATTTCTTTGAATGAGAACCTAATTAACTCTAACAAGTTGAATTTATTCATAAAATGCATATTTTAGTGAATCTCATACTTGCAGCTAACTTAAGTGTAATTCTGCTCTTTGGTAGATTATTCTTTCACTTCTCACATGTTAGTATCTAAAGTGTTCTAAATTTTTGCTTGTAACTGATATGTGTATTCATATATTTAATTTTGCAATTTTACACATTTAACATATAAACATATTTTAATATAAACATATTAAATTATGTATGTAAATTTCTCATTTGGATTTCAATATTTTGAATTATCTATATATTCTACAGTGCCATTTTGGTAGAAATAAATGGTGCTTTTTAATACTGTTTAAAGCATGGGTTTGAAATTAGACATAGGGATATATATTATTGCTCAAAAACTTACCCTAGTGCTGACTAGGAACAAGGTGCCATATTGTCAACTGCATCATCTTTTTTAGCATTTTTTTTAATGTTTATTGAAATGGACCAATTCAGTACTTGTCATACAAAGGTTATAAATGAGATCACAAATTGCTCATCAAAATGCCAGGTAAAAAGTGGTTAACTAATCAAGATTAGTCTTATTCTTACATAATATTTATTGATTCTTCAGGGTATCTTATATTAATACTTCTAGGAATACACATTCAAAAGTTTCACATACAAAACTTGTGACTACAAAGAAAGGAAAGTTCCATCAGTGACATCTTGGAAGTTCTATGCTTGGAAAGTGACAAAGGGGTAAAGCACTGCTCTCTTGGGATGCCTCTGCTTTCATTAAAGCTGGCTTGCACCTTTAGAACTTAGATTTATGGAGTTCATGCCATTTTTATGTGGAGGGGAGAGGTCCACCTGGCATAAATCAATTCAGTCATCCCCTCTGCTGATTGACTCATTATAAATATCACCAGAAGCCAAAGGTACATGGCAGAGAATAAATGAAAACCATCTATGAAAACAGAATGGAAAAAGGAATTGATGCAAGAAGATGCCACACTTTCTATTCCTAAATGCTATTAATGCGTGTAAAATGTGAGAAAAATTGTCCTATGTAATATAATGATTCATTGTATAGAAAAAATATTCATTAATTGATGGCCAATTAATACAAAATCAATATATTTCTCTTGCATTATATAATGATATGCCATTGCTCCAGTCAATAATAACTTCCTATTTTAGGATTCGTTTTTTTCTTTTGTGTATTTAGTTAATTCATAGATATTATGTTAATATTATTTATATGATATCTACAAATGTAAATAATATAGCATTCATCTATTGGTAGATGCTCATAGCATCCAAATTTTTACTATGTATTTTCTTTTACTCAATATGTTACTTTTGATAAGCTTTCTAGTAGATGTAAACTGTATCTCATAAAGGAATCTTAGAGAACATTTGAGTTAACGATATCTATGTCATTTGGGTATTTATTAAATATTTATATTAAGCATAGAAACTTATTGATCCATTACAGACTTCTATTATATATTTGCTATATATTATGTTTTATTCCAACCACAGAGGTTAAACAAAGTTTCTATTTCGGTCTTAAGTATAGGCTTCTGGCTGAACTAATAAGAAATATTTATCAATATTGCAGTGGACATATGGATACTATAACAGCTACTTAATGAAAATGGTTTCACATCCTGTCTTCTCACTTTCTTAACTTTGGACTCATTAAATTTATGGCACATTCAAATATTCATTATATTTTTAAAGTATTTAGCAACTTATCCATGTTTAAATATTTTATATTTTATTCACCAATATTAATCACAGTCTTACACAGTAGCCATAATACTGTATTTCAATTAATTTTTTACAAAACATCATTCTCTATAACACAGGAATATAATTTATTTATTTCACAGAATAGAGTGTAACCAAAATCAAGAATCTAATGTGGCTTTGAGGATTAAAATGAAATTAATTAATATATAAGTGTCACTTAGTCCTTTGTGACTGTGACAAGGAAGGGCTACAACAGAATTGGAAAATACAGGAAACAATATTGAATATTGTAGTTGGGCATATCATTATATAATGCAAGAGAAATATATTGATTTTGTATCACATATTAACATTTTCTTTCAAACTTCTGAGTGAAAATTGTACTGTTTTTGGAAAGGATGGGAGCATGGCAAGGGGCAGGGAAAGAAGAGGTGAAATTTGAGCAGTATTAAAGATAGAAGAAAGTTCAAAGAAAGCACAGAGGAAAAAAGTGAGAAAATGCAAGAAACAAATATAATGTTGAATTGAAAAAAAAAGACAGTTAAAAAAATATTAAATACAACCAAAGTATTTCCTTTAAATATTTCAGTCTTGGTCAGAGAACAAATTAACAAGTGAAAAACTAAATACAAAAGCATTGTTTAGGCTCTGTGAATTCTCATCCTCGGGTCTGTAGGCAGGTAGACTCGACCCCTGAGAACTAAGGACCCCTGATTCTACTGACATCTTGGTGCTAGTCCAGCTCCCAGCCACCTGGAGAGCAAGTGCCTCAGACCCACCTGCACCCACCTTGAGACCCATCAGAGTATCAGACTGTCTTGCACCCACCAGAAGAGAACCTTGGACCTGTACACACCAGAGAAGGAAGAGCCACCACCTGCCCCAGTGGAAGAAGAGATGGAAAGACGACAACAACAAAAGGCATCCAACAACAGAAAAACAAATATGACGCCACCAAAGTCTGGACCTGAACTACAACAGCAAGACCTGAACATCCCAAAACAGATGAAGCAGAAGAGAGCAACCTTAAAAACAAATGCATTCAGATGACAGAGACCCTAAGAGATGAAATAAGAAAATCCTTCAGAGAAATGGAAAAAAAATGACAAACCAAAGATGCAATAAATCAACAAATCTTTTAAGGAAAGCCAAGAAAATACAATCAAACAGCTGAAGGAAACAATTCAGACAGTTCAAGAACTGGAAACTGAAATAGAGACAATAAAGAAAACACAAACTGAAGGAATGCTGGAAATAGAAAAGCTGAGTAAACAATCAGGAACCACACATGCATGCATAACCAACAGAATACAAGAAATGGAAGATGCAATCTCAGATGTTGAAGATAAACTAAAGGAAATAGATTCATCATGGAAAGAAAATCTTAAGTCCAAAAAATCCATTATACAAAATATCCAGGAAATATGGGGCACCTTGAAAAGTCCAAACCTGAGGATAATAGGTATAGAAGAAGGTAAAGAAACCCAACTCAAAGGTGCAGAAAGCATATTCAACAAAATAATAGAAGAAAACTTTCCCAACCTAAAATAAAGACATGACAATGAAAGTACAAGAAGCCTACAGAACACCAAATAGAGTGGGTCACAAAAGAAAGTTCCCTATCACATAACAATCAAAACACCAAACATACAGAATAAAGAAAGAATTTTAAGAACAGCAAAGGAAAAAGGCCAAGTAGCATATAAAGGGCAACCTATCAGAATTACACCGGACTTCTCCATGGAAACACTGAAAGCCAGAAAGACCTGGATAGATATTCGACAAACTCTAAGAGACCACAGATGCCAGCCCAGACTACTATACCCAGCAAAGCTTTCAGTCACTATAAATGGAGAAAACAAGATATTCCATGACAAAAACCAGATTCAAACAATATATAACCACTAATCGAGCCTTACAGAAAGTAATGGAAGAAAAACTCCAACCTAAGAAAATTAACTACACTCACGGAAACACAGGCAATAGATAATCCAACTTCACCAAAAGCCAAAAGAAGAAGCAGGGTAAATCCACATATAATACCACTACCAACAGCAAATCCAAAACAAACAAGAATAAGCACTCAATGGTCCTTAATTACCCTTAATATTATTGGTCTTAACTTGCCTATAAAATCCACAGGCTAACATAATGGATACAAAGACAGAATCCATCCTGCTGCATACAAGAAACACACTTCAAATTCAAAGACAGATATTACCTCAGAATAAAGGGTTGGGATAAGATATTCCAATCAAATGGACCCAAGAAACAAGCTGAGGTAGCTATCCTAGTTTCGAACAAATTAGACTTTAAACTAAAATCAATCAAAAAGATGAAGAAGGTCATTTCATATTCATCACAGGAATAGTCCATCAGGAAAAGTCTCAATTCTAATCATCTATGCCCCAAATACAAAGGCACCAACGTTCGCAAAAGAAACATTATCAAAAACTCAAATCACAAATAAGACCTCACACAGTTATAGTGGGAGACTTCAACACCCCACTCTCACCACTGGACAGGACCACCAGACAGAAACTTAACAAAGAGACAAAGGAACTAACAGAAGTTATGACCCAATTGGGATTAACAGCCATTTATAGAACTTTCTATCCAAACACAAAAGAATATACCTTCTTTTCAGCATCACATGGAACCTTCTCAAAAAATTGACCACATTCTCCGCAACATAGCAAACATCAACAGGTACAAAAAATTGGAATAACTCCTTGTGTCTTATCAGACCACCATGCTTTAAAGTTAGAATTTAAAAACAACACAAATTGCAGAAAACCTACCAATTCATGAAAATTGAACAATGCTCAATTACACCATTCCAAGGTCAACTAAGAAATAAAGAAAGAAATTAAAGACTTCCTAGAATTCAATGAAAATGAAGAGACAATATACCAAACTTATGGGACACTTTGAAAGCAGTACTAAGTACTCACATTAAGAAGCAGAGAATAGTCACACCAGAGAGTTGACATCACACCTGAAATCTCTAGAACAAAAGGAAGCAAAATCACCCAGGAGGAGTAGACACTAGGATTTAATCAAACTGGGGGCAGAAATCAATGAGGTCAAAACAAAGAAAAGAATTCAAAGAATCAATGTAACAAAGAGTTGGTTTTTTGACAAAATCAACAAGAGAGATAAACTTTATCCAAACGAACCAAAAGGCAGAGACAGAACATGCAAATTAACAAACTCAAAAATAAAAAGGGGGACATAACAATGGACACTGAGGAAAACCAGAGAATCTTCAGGTCATACTTTGAAAACCTGTACTCCACAAAATTTAAAAATTTATAGGAAATGGACAATTTTCTGGACAGACATCACTTACCAAAATTGAATCAAGAACAGATAAGCAACTTAAACAGACCTACAACCCCTAAGAAAATAGAAGCAGTCATCAAAAGCCATCCAACCAAAGAAAAACCTAGCACCAGATGGCTTTTGTATAGAGTTCTATCAGAAATTCAAAGAAGAGCTAATACCAATACTCCTCACATTGTTCCACACAATAGAAGCAAAAGGTTCATTGCCAAACTCTTTTTATGAGCCACACAAAAACACAACTAAGAAAGAGAACTACAGAACAATATCCCTCATGAACATTAATACAAAAATACTTAATAAAGTACTGACAAACTGAATCCAAGAACATATCAGAAAAAGCATCCACCATGATCAAGTAGGCTTCATCCTAGTGATGCAGGGTAGCTTCAGCATATGAAAATCCATCAATGTAATCCACCACATAAACAGACTGAGAAAAAAAAAAAACATGATCATCTCACTAGATGCAGAAAAAGCCTTTGACAAATCCAACATCATTGCATGATAAAGGTCTTGAAGAGATCAGGGACAACAGGAACATACCTGAACATAATAAAAACAATATACAGTAAACCAACAGCCAACATCAAAATAAATGGAGAGAAACACAATGCTATTCCTCTAAAATCAGGAACAAGACAAGGCTTTCCACTATCTCCATATCTCTTCAATATTGTACTTGAAGTGCTAGCTAGAGCAATAAGACAGCAAAAGGAGATGAAGGGGATATGTAACAATAAGTCTTTCCGCCAACCTGCAACCATGCCTGCTCAGGGATGGTTACAGGTGTCCCATACAGGAATACATAAGACAACAAAAATTGGATAGGAAGAAGTGAAACTTTTACTGTTTGCAGATGATATGATAGTTTATATAAGTGACCTGAAAAACTCTACCAGGGAAATCCTCCAACTGGTAAATGCATTCAGCAAAGTGGCAGGATACAAGATTAACTCAAAAAAATCAGTAGCCCTAATATATACAGACAATAAGAGGGCTGAGAATGAAATTAGAGAATCATCACCCTTTACAATAACCACAAACTAGACAGAATATTTTGGGGTAACACTAACCAAACAAGTGAAAGACCTGTATAGCAAGAACGTTGAGTCTTTAAAAAAAGAAATTAAAAAAGATACCAGAAAATGGAAGGATCTCCCATGCTCTTGGATAGGTAGGATCAACATAGTAAAAATGGCAATCATACCAAAAGCAATCTGGAGAGTCAATGCAATCCTCAATAAAATCCACAGCACAATTCTTCACAGACCTTGAGAGACCCAGTATAGGAAAAAACAACCCTGTACAATAGGGGAACTTAGGGAGTTATCACCATCCCTGACTACAAGCTGTATTATAGACCTATAGTCCTGAAAACACCTTGGTATTGACACAAAAATAGGCAGGTAGACCAATGGAATCAATCTGAAAATTCTGATATTAAGCCACATAACTACAAACACCTGATTTTTGACAAAGCTAAAGATATACAATAGAATAAGGAGAGCATCTTCAACAAATGGTGCTGGCATAACTGAATGCTGGCATGTAGAAGACTGCAGATAGATCCATGTCTATTGCCATGCACTAAACTTAAGTCCAAATGGATCAAAGACCTCAACATAAACCCAGCCACACTGAACCTCTTAGAAGAGAAAGTGGGAAGTACCCTTGAAATAATTGGTACAGGGGATGGCTTCCTGTATATAACTCCAGTAGCACAGACACTGAGTTTGAAAATTAATAATGGGACCTCCTGAAGCTGAGAAGCTTCTGTAAGGCAAAGGATGCAGTCAGCAAGACAAAATGACAGCCCACAGAATGGGAAAAGATATTAAACAACCCATATCTGACAGAGGGCTAATCTCCAAAATTTACATGAACTCAAGAAGCTAGTTTCCCAAACAACAAATAATTCAATTAAAAAGTGGGTTAGAGAATTAAATAGAGAATTCTCAACAGAGGAATCTAAAATGGCTGAAAGACACATGAGAAAGTGCGAACATCCTTAGCAATCAGGGAAATGCAAATCAAAACAACTCTGAGATACCATCTTACTCCAGTCAGAATGCCTAAAATCAAAAACACCAATGATAACTTATGCTTGAGAGGATGTGAAGAAAGGGGAACACAGCACCACAGCTGGAGGGAGTGCCAACTTGTACAGCCACTTTGGAAATCAGCATGGCAGTTACTCAGGAAAATGAGAATCAGTTTACCCCAAGATCCAGCAATCCCACTCTTAGGCGTATATCCCAAAGAAGCACATTTATACAACAAAGGCATTTGTTCAACTATGTTCATAGCAGCATTATTTGTAATAGCCACAAGCTGAAAGCAACCTAGATGCCGCTCAACTGAATAATGGATACAGAAAATGTGGTACATTTACACAATGGAGTACTATTTAGCAGAAATAAACAATGGAATCTTGAAATTTGCAGGCAAATGGATGGACTAGATGAAACAATTTTGAGTGAGGTAACCCAGTCACAAAAAGACAATCATGCTATGTACTCATTCATATATGGATTTTACACATAGAACAAAGCATTACCAGCCTACGATCCACACCACTAGAGAAGTTATGCAACAAGGAGGACTCTAAGAGACACATATAAGGTCCCCAAGAAAAGGGGAGAAGATCTCTTGAGCAAATTGGGAGTATGGGCGGAGGTGAAAGGGAGCTAGGAGAATGAGAAGGGGAGAAGAGGAGGAATGAGGAGGACATAAGGAGCAGAAAGGTTATGTATGGAGAAGAATAGAGGAGAGTAAAATAAGAGGTACCATCAAAGAGAGAGCCAGTATAGGTTCAAAGAGAAATCAGGCACCAGGGAAATGTCCAGAGATCTACAAGGATGACACCAACTAACCATCTAAGCAACAGTGGAGAGGCTACCTTAAATGCCCTCCCCTCATAATGAGATTGATGACTACCTTATATGCCATCCTAGAGACTTCATCCAACATCCGTTGGAAACAGAAGCACATACCAACAGTTAAACACTGAACTGAAATGAAATCCAGTTGCAAAGAATGAGGAGTGATGAGCAAAGGTGTCAAGATCAGGCTGGTGAAACCCACAGAAACAGCTGACCTGAACACTTGGGAGCTCTTGGCCCACAGACTGATCACTGGGAAACCAGTATGGAACTAATGCAGACCCCATGAATGTGGGGGTCAGTGAGGAGGCCTCAGAAATCTATGGGGCCTCTTGTAGTAGATCAGTTCTTTTCCCTAGCATAGGAATGGACTTTGGAGGCCCATTCCACACAGAGGGATACCCCATCAGCCTAGACACACGGGGAGGGCCTAGGCCCTATCCCAAAGATATGACAGACTCTGAAGACCCTACCCTAAAAGGCCTCACAAAATTAAACAGAAATTTTTTTATTTAAAACAATAAAATAGTACATCAAAAAATAAAACACTGATGATATTATTTCCATTGTCCTGAAAATTAGAATACTCTTTGTAGAATTAGGCCTAGTCTAGAGATATTTCCTGTCATCTGGTACCCTAAAACCTCTCAGGGAAAGCTTGCCTTTTGAGGAAAGTTGAAAATAAATCACAATTCTTGAAGGCTCTGTAAAACTGAGAAAATTAAGTCTTCAAGAAAGAAAGGAAACCAACAACAGTAACGGTGGAAACATTACCTTATGGACACAGCATTTATGAAAGCATATATAAAATCCCTGAAATCACAGCAAGGAGAGAGAAGTTGGGTACACAATCCCACCCAAGTCATAGAGCTGTCTGCATCCGCCATTGCTAGTTGCTAGGAGATGGAGAGACAGTTTTCTCCAAAAGTTTAACACCAATAAGGCTGACAACACTCTAGTGGAAGAGAGTAGATTCAATAATATTTAGGTACCATAAAATTAATTATGAAGGTAATGTTTTTAAGGACAAGGAAGGAGGTGAATTGAAGAAGACTTGGGGTAGCTGGTTGAACATAATCAAATCCCATATGAAACCCTGAAAGAACCAATAAAATAAAATCAAACCTTAAAAAAATTAAGGATTCTACCTATAAAATACATAACCATTATAATTAATCATTAAATCAAATTTACTCTTTATATCTGTTTTAATTTTTTCAAAAGATAATCATTGCTATTGAAGATCAATGCATATAGCTCAAATAAACTGAAATAACAATTTCTTTTTTTCAATGTTTCTTTTCTCTTTCATTTTTCATTGAAATTAGAAGTAAGATTGTTTTACATGTTAATCCCAGTTCCCTCTTCCTCCCTTTCTATCCTGTCCTCCACAAACTCCCTATCCAATACCCTTTCTGCGCCCCAGAGAGAGTGAGGCCTTCGATGGGGAATCTTCAGAGTCTGTCATTTCATTTGGAGCAGGGCCTAGACCCTCCCCCGTGTGTCTAGGCTGACAGAGTATCCCTCTGTGTGGAATGGGCTCCCAAAGTCCATTCATATGCTAGGGATAAATACTGATCTACTACCAGAGGCCCCTTATATTTCTGAGGCCTCCTCACTGACACCCACGTTCAGAGGGTCTGTATCAGTCTTATGCTGGTTTCCTAGTTATCAGTCTGGGTTATACAATGTAAAGAGGGTTTGGGACCAAAACCCTTGACCAAACCATAGTTAAATAGGTACAGACACATTCCAGAAATTTGGAATTTCTTTTAAGTATTATTGCTGAAGATTCACTTGAAGTGCATATAGTATTTCACTTAGTGAAAACCGTAATGAACAAATTATGTTGTGTATCAGAGATGAAGGTTTTAAGTTTTACTAATAAAAACTATACCTATGGATACAAATAATATATGTTTTTGTTTCATTGTTTGAATTGTAGTTTCTAGGTCTTTTATTTTAAGCAAGTATTCAATCACTGTAATTTCCAGAGAGACTGGACTTGAAGGATATGTTCAGTAGCCGGGTCATTGGCAGATATTCTGACAGTTGCAAAGTGACCTCCTTCTCATGATTTCCTGATCCTATCTTAATTTAGTGAGATTTTTTCTAATATTTGATAATGCTGTACAATTAAAATTCTCAAAATTTCTCTTTCTATAAATAAAATCACTTTCATTGAATTTTAATATCCAGAGAAAATTTTAGATATAAACTTATAAAAATATTTATTTTTGTTCTTTGATGCCTTTGTATAGCTCATAAAAATATTTGATAAAGGTATGTTACTAAAGTCAAGCTGTTCAAAAACCTTGGAGGTAAACATGAACAAGGCACACATTTTTAGGGTGGACCTTTTTATTGTAAAAATTTAGGCTGTGGATAAGTACAGGAAGGTGGACTGAATCATTACTGATAAAGTTATTTTGTGATTCTGTGCTACAAATCATGAAAATTATTAAGGTTAGACTGGTAAAGACTGATAGCACTTTGTGTTGTTTGCTTCCACCCTTTATGTACATTTACTAGATATAAGAAGAATGTTATGGCATTCAGCTGAAATGTGTAAGTTTTTTTGTCACAAAGCAAGGGTACAGGGAAGAGTTACGATAACCTCCTTAAGGGAAGAAAACAGACATAAAGAAATATGAAGAAGTCCATGGTGAAAACATACACACACACACACACACACACACACACACACACACACACACACACACACACAAAACACATCCAATGATATTTGTAAAAATAGTATGTAGAGTTTATTTGTGACCTTAACTATGCCCATTTTAATATTTAATATCACAGAAATCACAACATTAAATGTATCTGTGAACAAGAGTATAAAAGATGTCTGATATTCAGTGCATGAATGATGGAATGGTTGAACAGGTGACCACATGGAGACACAGAAATTTTAATCAGAATAGAATAATATGGAATGAAAGATAGTTTATGTCAAGTCAATAATATGAATTAACAGATTTTATTGGTTTTCTTTTAGCCATATTAAAAGATACAGTCCTTAGACATACTGCAGACATTCTGTAAGAATGTTTTACAAGATCCTGAAAGGAATAATTAATTTGCACTGCTTTCTGAGACCAGAAACAAGTGTAGGCTAGGCATCTTTGGCCTTCAATATAAACAAGTTTATTTTTTCTTCATTGTTCAATATGACCTTGAGATTTGAGGGCTAAGGTACAATTGTGGATTAACTTGTTAAATGGTTCATTGGATTATGTCAAACCTTAACGGTAAAGGTTAAAAGAATGTGGAACAACCTTTATGGGGGAATAAGATGGAAAATCTTACAGTTTTGATTACTTTTTTATTTATGAATTAATATTTAATTTACATCAGTGGATTGCATAAATTATTTACGTGTGTTTTTGTGTTCTTTTTATAACTTAAATTTACCCTATGATTATCTTGAACTCACTGGTGGAAAATCCTATCCAAATTAATTGAAGTGTAGTTTTGTATATAGAAAATAAAATTTTGATAGTGATTTATACTGAAGGAATGTTAATGTCCTTACCTTTAAACATTAATGAAATCAATTAAACAGATATACCAGGAAAGATTGAGTATGTAATGATCTGGACTTCTCAGCCTTTTCTTTCTCAAACCTTTACCTACTTTCAGCCTTACAGAACAAATCAATCTGGAATTCTTTTGCCTTCTTTATTACTTAAAGACTGGCCTCTTTGGCTTCCATCAGCTACTAGATGAAGTCATGTTTCTCTTTTTTTTTGAGTGGGTTATCTGACTCAGGATCAATATTTATCTCTAGTATATGAATAGAGGTTGGGATCCCACTCCACATAGAGGGATATTCTCTGAGCCTAGACCCTGTTCCAAATGATATGACAGACTTTGAAGATCCCCTGTTGAAGGCTTCACCCTCCCTTGGGAGCAGAACAAGGATGGAATAGGGGGTTTGTGGGGCACAGGAGAGGAGGAGAGGGAGTGGAACTGGGATTGACATGTAAAACAAAATTGTTTCTAATTTAACTAAAAAGGATGACATCTTATAGTTATTGATTTGAAGATATTTTTTGTTACTATACCTTTACAAGAAAAAGAAAGAGAAAAATTTTCCTTCAAGTGAATACTTATAAATCCCTGTTGAGCACATTGGACTCCAATATTCAGCATGAGTTTTAATATGTCTTAATAATATAAGCCCAAAGTCAGACCTAGGGGAAAATGCTGATCAGAGAGAAAAGGGAACAAACCACAGCCACAGCCACCTTACCTACTCAACTTCCAGAAAAAAAGAGACTGAGCTCCTGTCTTCTCCCACCTTATCACTTCATCTGCAAAGCCTTATCACTTCCTGTCTGCCTGTACACACCTCCAGACCTCAGTGTTTCACTGCCTCCTGATCTTCAGGCAAGCTTTATTTGTTAGAGTATAAACAAGATAACACCGCACTGCTTTGTCGCCTAACAGTGGTTTCCTGTGAGTCACCCATACAACTGTTATTTTGAAAGAATACAGACAGGTATTTTTCTAAATTATGAAAATATTATACAGAAATCAAGGTTCCTCAACAGTCTAAACACAAAGTGATCTCAGAATGTGTTTTAAAGTTAAAATCATAAAAGGACTCCTATAGTTTATCATATCTATTCCCACATAGAATTTTAACTCCCACAGTGAGCATTAAAACCTTTAGATAAAACTGCATAAAATGTAACCAAAGGAGGAAAAGCACAGTGGGTTAGAGTAAAGAAAATAAGGGGGAGAAAATGGGAAAATAATAAACAAGAAAAAATAGTAACCATAGAATAAATCACTTTTAGTGTTAATGAAAATATTAACTGTAGGCTTTGGTGGCTCAATGAAAGATGTTTCATTAGTCTAATTTCCCTAAATTACTAAATAGTAAAATGTATTAGAGCTCACACAAACTATAAGGTCCCTTTATCTAATGTTGTTCATTTCTGAATTAGAAAATGAAAAAAATAATACTGGATTATTAGGATTAGGTTCCAAAGTAAAGCTGTATGAATCATGTAACTTAATAAATTCATAGTGTTCTCAGTGACAAATATGAGGCAATGCAGCAGCTACCTTTGTTCCCTGTATGAGTTGCTTCTTAAAATACAATGGTGTATTGGTTCTTAGAGAATATTTCCCACTTTTACTAGTTTTCTTTCAATCCTCTCACTTACAATTTTATGCCAAGGCCTAGAGAGTTGGCTCAATGGATAATAGCACTGAATGCTCTGCAAGATAACCCTGGTTTGATTCTGAGACAACACAGGGCAGCTCAAAACCATATGTAACTCCATTGCTACAATATCCAACCTTCCTCTTGTGACCTCTGAGAGCCCCAGGCACCCTTGTGCACAGACATACAGAGAGGCAAAACACACATGTGCATAAAATAGAAAGAGAGCGGAAAATAAACATCCAATACCAAGTTCTTCACCATTATTCTCTCTTAACCTGAAGTATTCTTACCTCTAAGCACAAGATGTATTAACTCTCCTTTGAACTTGTCTCTGGAAGTGCACTTTCTAATAAAAAATTTCCATAAAACCACATTTAATTAGTGATGAAGCTAATCTCTTTGGGTTCATTAGGCTATGTGGACATATTCAGGTGTGAGTGAGTTGGTGTGTGTGTGTGTGTGTGTGTGTGTGTGTGTGTGTGTGTGTGTAAGACACACACACACACACACACAGAGAGAGAGAGAGAGAGAGAGAGAGAGAGAGAGAGAGAGAGAGATGTATAATAATAATAATGATGACTTAAGAAGATGATGAATTTAGGGTAAAGGGACATGGGAGGTTTTAATGGAATAAAGTAGGAATATGACTAATATATGAAAGCACTCATGCGCTGTGGAATAATCCTTCTGTATACTGTGAATATCTCCTATTTTCATTGGTTAATAAAAAGCTGACAGGCCAGCAGCCAGGCAGGAAATATAGGTGGGGCAGCCTGACTTAGGGGCCTCTGGGAGGAAAAAGGGCAGAATCAGGAGAATCAACAGCTAGATGCAGAGGGAGTAGGTGGTGAACATGTCATGCTAATAAAGGGACTGCCATGTGGCAGATCATAAGTAGGAATATGTTTTTTTTTTTCAAATGTAAGAGTTAACTAATAACAAGCCTGAGCTATTGGCAAAGCACTTATAAGTAATATTAATCCTCTGTTTTGGTTATTTGGAACTGTTGGCTGGGATTGGGAAGGGAAAACAAAACAAAACAAAACAAAACAAAACAAAAAACATTCACACTCATTGACAACATTCTCCATAAAAACTTAAATTAATTTTTTTCAGTAGAAACATAGTAAATTAAAATGTCACTTGGATACATAGTGAATAGGCTGGGCCTTGTGGCAAAATATTGCAATCTAATCTATGCAGAGATTTGAGACAAGGTCAAGACCTGCCTAGGCTACAGAATGATTTCAAGGCCAACTTGAATCTTAGAGACATGTTCTGAATGTTGAAAGTTGGGATAGAGGGCTCGAAATGAAGTTTGGTGAGAGAGTTCTTGGCAAGCATAACATTCTAGGTTTCATTCCTAATAAGAAGTAAGAAGTAAGTAAATAAATGAAAATATGGCTATTAATAATTCATATCCCAGTTCAGATTTTTCCTTTCTTGATTTTTCTCCTTTGCAACTTGATACACATTTGTGTTCTAATTATTTTATTACTTCTTACCTCTGTTACAGTTTGAACTCTAGCCCACCATAATATAATTAGTTCAGTATTGATACAGTGTCAATATAAAATAAGTTATTTGCATGCATAAAAATTTTCAGTCCCATTTTTAAAAAAAGCATTGAGTTATCATGGACTAACATATCCATTGAAGTTTGGTAACTTTCTCACTGTGTCTCAGACATTTCTCATTTACTTTAAACAAGACTAGGATTGTGGGTTCCTCCAATACAGGTGTAAAACTAACCCAATTTTCTTATTTTCTAGATAGTACATGGTTAAGAGCTAGTTGACCAAAGTATTACTTCTGAAATGAATAATATACCTCAAATATCAGTTGTTAATAGGAAAGTATTCTAAAAATAGAAAATTAAAAAGAATAAAGACGGTATGCTTTGCATGTTATAAAAACAGGGTATAAAATGGATGCATGTCGTGTTTGTCTTTGATTAAAAATTTATGTTACAGTGTTACTATTATGTTTGTGTATATTAAGCTACTGTGAGAAAATGGCATAAATGATCTCAAGAGAGATGAATTCATTCCCTCAGTGAGCTGATGTCAAGTTATTGGTACACTCTAATGACTCAATGCCTACTGAAATGTTCTCTATGCAACAGATGGATAGAGAGTGCTCAGCTTTGTGTCTGGAATGTCACCTGTACATATTGCTATAATCCAGTAATTTCTGTATATTTTCATTAAAACCAATTAACTACAAATGCAGATATAGCCTGTTTGTTTAATCAGTTTTGTAAGTTCAATCAAACCACAAAGGAATAAATTTCTCCAGCAGTAGCTTCAAATTCAGCATAATATAAAATTGCAAACTTACTTAAAATATTATTTTTAAAAATAGTGTGATACTTTTGTGACTAGATTGCAAAGTTCTCAAGCATGAAGCTTTTAGATGATGAAATGTCAGGTTTCAGTGTCAAAATGTTGTCTGCTTCTGCATGGGTGTTTCATTTTTAATTCAAGAGACAGAAAGGTATTGGAGAGATGGCTCACCACTTAAGAGCACTGACTGCTCTTCCAGAGGTCCTATGGTTAAATCCCCAGCAACTACATGGTGGCTCATAACCACCTTGAATGAGATATGGTAACCTCTGCTGTTGTGTAGGGCACATGCAGGCAGAAGACTGTACAAATAATAACTAAATAAATAAATAAAATCTTTTTCCATTTTATTAGAATTAGAAACAAGATTGTTTTACATGTCAATCCCAGTTCTTCTCCCTCCCCACCTCCCTTACTACCTCCCCCCCCAAATAAAATCCTACCTATCATATAACCTTTCTGCTCCCCAGGGAGGGTGAGGCCTTACGTAGAGGGACTTCAGGGTCTGTCATATCCTTTGGGATTGGTCCTAGGCCCTCCCCAATGTGTCTAGGCTCTTGGAGTATCCCTCTATGTGAAATGGGCTCCCAAAGTCCATTCCTATGCTAGGGATAAGTACTGATCTATTGCACAAGGTCCCATATATTTTCAAGGCCTCCTCACTGTTACCCACATTTATGGGGTTTGGATCAGTTCCATGCTGGTTTCCCAGTGATCAGTCTGGGGACCAAGAGCTCCCAAGTATTCAGGTCAGCTGTTTCTGTGGGTTTCACCAGCCTGGAAGATTGTGTAGGGGGAAGAATAGAGGAGAGCAAAATAAGAGATGCCATCAAAGAGGGAGCCAACAGAGGTTTAAGGCAAAATCAGGCACTAGGGAAATGTGCATTCCTCTAAAAGGAGGACAGCAACTAGCCATCTAAGCAACAGTGGAGAGGCTACCTTAAATGCCCTCCCTTGATAACGAGATTGACAACTAACTTATATATCATCCAAGAGCCTTCATCCAGCAGCTAATGGAAGTAGAAGCGGATACCCACAGTTAAAAACTGAACTGAACTGGAATCCAGTTGCAGAGAAAGATGAATATTGAGCAAAGGAGAAGTGGTCTTAATGACAGAAATGGAACTGTGTCATGTAACCCACCTACTCTTAACAAAAAAGGTGAACTTTGTAATAAACATTAATATTCTGACTATCTAATTTAGGACTAATAGTCACAGATCCTGCCTTCACTCTTTATTAGATATGAGTTATTCAGAAATCACCTACTGTACATTAAGGAGATTTACAGAGGAGAAAGCAAAACTTGAAAATACTGATTGCTGGAAAAATAGGTGCTTCCTTTAAATGAAGTTCAGTGACACAACAATTTACCATGAGAGAACAACTTCAGTATATCACAACAGGAACACTATAGAGAGAACAGCAGTGTGACACAACATTTCCTAAGGCAATGAAACATCTATATTTTAAATTACAAGCAAAGAATAGCTTGATTGGTCTTTCAATATTGAGAGCAATCTTGGTACAGATTGTATTTAGAGTAAATTTATGTTATTCTCTACTAGGAGAGACAAATAATACTTTAAGATCCCATAGAAGTTTTATGGTGGAAGAAAAATGCTAGATTGATGACTGTTAATCTTTAGTATTTGTGTTAAATAGAATTCAACAACAACTAAATTGCAGAAAACCTATGAACTCATGGAAATTGAACAAAATGCAATTGTAACATTCCTGGGTCAAGGAACAAATGAAGAAATTAAAGACTTTTTAGAATTCAATGAAAATAAGACACAACATACCCAAACTTATGGGGCACTTTGAAAGCAATACTCAGAGAAAAGTTCATAGCACTATGTGCTCACATGAAGAACCTGGAGAATACTATCACTAGAGAAATAACAGCACAACTGAAAGCTCTAGGAAAAATAGAAGCAAACACACCCCGGAGTAGTAGAAGTCAGGAAATAATCAAACTGAGAGCTGAAATCAATAGAGTTGAAACAAAGAGAACAATATAAGAATCAACATAACAGAGAGTTTGTTCTTTGAGAAAATCAAAGAGATAGACAAACCTCTATCCAAACTAACCAAAAGTCAGAGAAAGAACATGCAAATGAACAAAATCAGAAACGAAAAGAGGGACATAGTAATGGACACTGAGGAAATCAAGAGAATCATCAGGTCATACTTTGAAAACATGTACTCCACAAAATTTGAAAATCTGAAGGAAAATGGACAACTAAGTCATGAACAGATAAGCAACTTAAACAGACCTGTAACCCATAATGAAACAGAAGCAGTCATGAAAAGTCTCCCAACCAAAAAAAGCCCAGTGCCAGATGGCTTCAGTGCAGAATTCTACCAGAAATTCAAAGAGCTAATACCAATACTCCTCAAATTGTTCCACACAATAGAAGCATAAGGTTCATTGTCAAACTCTTTTTACAAGGCTACAATTACCTTGGTAACTAAGCCACACAAAGACACAACTTAAAATGAACTACAGGTCAATGTCCCTAATGAACATTGATGCAAAAATACTCAATAAAATATTGGAAACTGAATCCAAGAACACATCAGAAAAGTCATACACCATGATCAAGTAGGCTTTATCCTTTGGATGCAGTGAGGGTTCAACATATGAAAATATACCAATATAAGCAAAATGCAAAAGAAAAATTATGTGATCATCTCACTAGATGCTGAAAAAGCCTTTGACAAAATCCAACACCCCTTCATAATAAATGTCCTGGAGAGATGAGGGATAACAGGAACATGCCTAAAATTAATAAAGACAATACACAGAAATGAACAGACAACATCAAAACCAGGAACAATACAAGGCTGTCTACACTTTTAATTTCTCTTCAATACTGTACTTGAAGTTCTAGCTAGAGCAATAAGACAACAAAAAGAGATCAAGGGGATACAAATTGGAAAGGAAGAAGTCAAATTTTCACTATTTGCAGATGATATGATGGTCTACATAAGCGAGCCAAAGAACTCTACCAGGGAACTCGTACACCTGGTAAGCACCTTCAGCAAAGTAGCAGGATACAAATTATCAAAAAATATCTGTAGCACTACTATGTACAGTTAATAAATGCAATGAGAAAGAAATAAGAGGAACATAACCCTTCACAATATCCACAAACAAGATAAAATATCTTGGGGTAACACTAACCAAAACAGTGAAAGACCTGTATTTCAACAACTTTTAGTCTTTAAAGAAAGAAATTAAAGAAGATTCCAGAAAATGAAATGTTCTCCCATGCTCTTGGATAAGTAGGATCAACATAATAAAATGGCAATCTTGCCAAAAACAATCTACAGATTCAATGCAATCCCAATCAAAATCCCAACACAGTTCTTCTATACAATGGAAAAAAGAAAGCATCTTCAACAAATGGTGCTGGCACATTTGGATTCTGACATGCAGATGATTGCAGATAGATCCATATCCATCACCATGCAAAAAAAACTTAAGTGCAAATGGATGAAAAAATTCAACATAAAACCAGGCACACTGAACCTTCCAGAAAAGAAAGTGGGAAATACCATTTCCTGAACATAATTGTAGAATCTCAATGTCTGTGTTACTGGCATTATGTTCAGGAAGCTGTCTCCTGTGCCAATTCCTTCAAGGGTACCACCTAACTTCTCTTCTAGGAGGTTCAGTGTGGCTGAATTTATGTTGAGGTTTTTTTTTTTTATCCATTTAGACTTAAGTTTTGTGCATGGTGATAGATATAGACATTGAGATCTACAATTAATTAATGGGACCTCCTGAACATAAGAAGCTTCTGTAAATCAAAAGACACAGTCATTAAGACAAAACAATTGACCACAGAATGGAAAAGATCTTCACCAACCCCACATCTGACAAAGGGCTGATATCCAAAATATGAACTCAAGAAGGCAGGCACCAAAACACCAATCATTGAGATTAAAAAGTGGGGTGCAAAAATAAATAGAGAATTCTCAACAGAGGAATCTAAAATGGCTGAAAGACAATTAAGAAAGTGTTCAAAATCCTTAACCATCAGGAAAATGCATTTCAAAACAACTCTGAGATACCATGTTACACTGGCCAGAATGGCTAAAATCAAAAACACCAAAGACAGTCTATGCTAGAGAGGATGTGGAGAAAAAGGAACACTCCCCCATTGCTGGTAGGAATGCAAACTTGTACAGCCACTTTGGAAATCAGTATGGAGACTCCTCAGAAAAATGGGAATCAGTCTACCTCAAGATCCAGCAATTCCCCTCTTGGGCATACACCCAAATAATGCACATTCATACAACAAGGACATATGTTCAACCATGTTCATAGCAGCATTATTTGTAGTAGCCAGAATATGGAAGCAACCTAGATGCCCCTCAACTGAAGAATAGATAGAGAAAATGTGATACATTTACACAATGGAGTACTACTCTGTGGAAAAAAAAAACAAAACAATGGAATCTTGAAATTCATAGGCCAATGGATGGAACTAAAAGAAACCATCCTGAGTGAGTTAACCCAGTCACAAAAAGAGGAGCATGGTCTGTACTCACTCATATATGAATTTTAGACATAGAGCAAAGGATTACCAGCCTTCAATCCTCATCACCCAAATTACCAGGAAACAAGAAGGACTTTAAGAGAAAAATGCATGGACCCCAGAGAATGGGAAGGGGCAGGATCTCATAAGCTAATTAAGATCTTTTGGGTAGGGAAGCTATCAGAATGAGAGGGGGGAGAAGAGGAGGGGAAAGGATGAAATGGAGGAGCAGAAAGTTTGAGTTGGGGGAAAAATAGAGAAGACCAGGATGAGAGATACCATAACAGAGGGAGCCATTATAGGTCCGAGGAGAGATCTGGCACTAGGGACATTTAGAGAGATGCCATGGACCACCCCAGCTGGGTATGGGAGTCCCTCAGATGAGGGTCCTAAAAGAATAAATGGGTAAGGATTCAGTGGTAACAAACAGAAACAACCACAGAGGCAGTTTGAATCTGAGTGTATTTTGCAGTTCTCAAACAAGGTTTTTCATAGAGATATTTTTTCAGGGGATGTTTTCGTTAAACAAACTCAAAAACATATGAAATTATTGTTACTTGGCACAGTGATGCAGGAATCCAAAACATAGAATCATCCAGGGTTAATCAAAACATAAAATTTGTCCTTGATTAGTCAAAACATAAGGCCTTCTTTGACTAACATAGGATCATCCAAGGCTAACCACATATTTCTTAAATCAAATTAATATATTTTTATGATCAGTTATTGTTTAACATCTATTACCTAGTTCTTGTGTATTTTTGAAGTATTAAGCTATTTTAACTATTTTAACTCTTTATTATTAAAAGCTTTCATTACCAGACACTTAAGCCTACTTTCGATGACACATGTACAGCCATATGAAATTTTATTGTTGGGAAAGTTTTTGCTATTTGTACTTATGTGAATGATGTGAATGATTTGGAAAGCACTGTTTTTTCCTGAGATGAGGTCATGGCTAGTGACCCCATCTCAGGGAATCATTTCTTATCTATTTCTTCCTTTTAAAATGTCAGCACAGGAATTTAGGAACATTTAGTTAATGTGAAAAAAAAAAGGAACAGAAGAACAAACAGAAATTGCCACAAGAAGCACAGCCCAATATTTTTCTCTGGCTGAGAGTTCCACAACCATTTCCAGGAGACCTCCTTCTTTTGAAGTTATCGCCTCAGTCTGTGGAACTTGTCACACAGAATCTAATGGATTTGGTGTGGCACAGAGATCTACAAGGGTGACACCAACTGACAACCTAGGCAATAGTAGAGAGGCTACCCTAAATGCCCTTCCCCTATAATGAGACTGATGACTGCTTTGTATGCCATCCTAGAGCCCTCATTAACTGGCTGATGGAAGAAGAGTCAGACACCCACAGCTAAACACTGAAGTGAACTCTGGAGCCCAGTTGGGAGAGGGAGGAATGAAGAACAAAGGGGTCAGGACCAGGCTGATGAAATCCACAGAAACAGCTTACCTGAACAAGGGGGAGCACATGGAATGCAGACATATGCTGGGAGGCCAGCAGAGGACTGATCCAGACCCCTGATTGTGGATGTCAATCAGGAGGCCTCAGCACTCTATGGGGCCCTTAGTAGTGGATCAGTATTTTTCCCTGGTGTAAGAAGGGACTTTGAGAGCACATCCCACATGGAGGGATGCTCTCTCAGTCTGGACACATGGGGGATGGCCTAGGCCATGCCCAGGATGATATGACAGACTTTGGGGAACCCCCAGTTAGGCCCACCCTGGGGAGCAGAGGGGAGATGAGGAGGGGAGCTGGTGGGGGATTGGTGGGAAGGGAGGGGAGGGAGAAGGGATTGACATGTGAAGCAAGCTTGTTTCTATTTGAACTAATAAAATAATAAAAAAATCTTTAAAACAAATCCAGTCAAATGTCTGACTTTTGGTCATCTGCATGACTGTGGTATGAGAAGGAGTTGATTTTAATAAATTCAATATCATGTTGACAAAATCACTGCCACTAAGCCCTAGTAGGGCACACTACCTGGCTCAAGTGCTGTATGTTATCTATGTAAGAGGTCATTCATTGGCTTTTTACAAATGAGTTAGAGTGAATTAACAATGACTAAAAATGACAGTTTAAAATAAATTCTTAATTGACCTATGAGATACTGTATATATGAAGAATTGTAAAACTTAAAGAAATGTATATAATTAACCAATTCAACCTTTAACATGTTGTCATACTGGACTACAATTTGGAGCCTATTATAACAAATATAATTGATATGGTTAAAGAAGATGTGTTGTGTCCTCAGGCAATATGTTTTCAATGCTGTCACAGATTATGTCACACACACACACACACACACACACACACACACACACACACACACACATATATATATATATGGTTTATTCAATTTTTTATACATCTATAATTTATATTACATATTATCTCTCTTATTCATCTTTACTACATATGTATCAATCCATATTACTGAAGCTTTGGATTCAATCTACTCTGAAAGTAAAGTAATACTTAATGTTTATTTCATGTATTGTTAATTACATATTATTAATCAAATCTTACTGTGTCAATCATCCAAATAATTAATTTATGAGTATAATATTTTTAGCATTTCTTTTCCATGGAATTTACTTAGTGTTCATTGTACTATTCTTTTTCTCCATTTTTCCAACTTTATTCTTCAAGTGTTGATATTAGTTCAAATTATTTAAAGTTTTCTGATCATGTCATTACATTAGTCATTTTCTTGTTGCCATGATACCTATACAAAAGCATAAAAGTCACTTAATGATGGGAAAACTTATTTTGCCTCTCAGGTTTCATGGTGTAATTCTTCTTAGTTGGGGGACAGCATGGTAGGAGAATCATGAGGTGCCTGATCACACTGTGTCTTTACTTACCAGGAAGAAAGTTTTGACTATCAATCCTGCACCCACTGTCTCCTATGCAAGTTCTCCTCTCCTCTAATTAACCTAATTTATATAACTCTTTACAAATGTTTCTAGACACTAACCTAATTTAGATGATCTCTCACAGGCATACCCAGAGACCTAGTCTAAAAAACTGAAGATGTTGTCAAGTCATCTATCATTGTTAAAACTCCTATGCATATTTTCTGCATTTATAATGAATATAGAATTATGTTTTTACTCCTGGACCATTTTCTTCTACATAAGTTTTGTAAAAATCAAAGTTCTTACTAGAAAATAATATTAATATTTTTAAAAAGCTATGTTTGTTTTAACTTTACTCCATGAATGACATCAGCAAAATGGCGGTTATAAACACTTATTTATTATGAAGAAATTTAGTGGTTGTATAAAAGCGGTGAATGTGTATTGGGGTATGACATCAAATTTACACTCAAACATTTATATTTTTTCCTGAGAAGACTTTTTAAAGAATATGCAAATAATCACACATACTGCACATGCAATATCGTCTTCTAACTTTATTCTCATTTTCATAGTTTTAACTTTTCAATTCAATAGGCAAAAGCAAATAACTGCAGCTCATTTAAAAGCAACATGTAAGTATAAAAATAGCTCATATATTTAAACATTATATTTTTAGTTTATAAAATAAAATACAAATATACTTACATGAATACAGTGATAGATTTTTTCTTGATAAAAATGTTTAAATTAAATATTAAGTAAAAGAAAATAGGACAATAAAATAAATAAGCATATAACATATTTATTTGTAAGCCAATTAAGTAAATTCAAAAACTAAAAATAGCATTGTACTGTGTTCAAAACTTGAAAGACTTTGAGGTCTAAAATTTATAAAATGGGGATGCTTTTTTATGCAAAAGCATATACAAATACCTTTATTATATTTACGTTGCTCTCTACTGCCTATGACCACTACAGCACAAAATTTCATTATAGTTAATGAGTTAGCAAAACTAAAAGTTTTTTAGCAGTATAGTAAAAGTTGGCAAAGGATGGAAGAAAAGCATTCTAATAGGAACAAAAAACTGAAAGTAGATAGTGTTTTATATATCAAGACATCCAGAGACATTTAATAAACAAAAAATCATGTGCATTAATAATATTTTGATTTACAGAACTCATCTACTTCCCGGGTCCTCAGGCCCCTGTGGTACAAGCAATTTAATTAAGATAGCATTTGATTTCAAGAATAATGTACACATCCTTTACATAAATAAACCTCAGTTAAGTAGATGTAATACATCAAATTTTGAAGGTATACAAGGCCAGAATTGTAAATAACTGACAAATAACTGGCTCTGGGTTACAAAAAATATTATCATGTCCACATGATTTCTCAAGAAAGTTTGTTTCCTTCCTGTGTTGTGTGAGTCAGATCAGAGGCTTAGCAACCTAAATTAAACTTATCCAGAAACAGTCGCTAATATGAAAGAAAAACATGGTTATATATTAGTGGGTGCATCACTCATTTTCCCCGCTGGTTTACAGTGCAACATAGAATTCATACACATTCTATTTCTAATGTTTGTAAGGAAGATGGATGAATATTATTTATAAAATTCTCTAAAATTTATTTTGGGCTTTAAAAATACATGATATTTAGACTTATGAAATCAAAATTAGGGTTAATAGTTATTGTAATTATTAACAAATGAGATTTTGTTAATCACAACCCATCATGTTGCAATGAGACATTAAATGATATTTGAGGCTTCTGGAAAATATAACAGCTCTGGTAAGAAAGATAATTTGTCTTACAAAATCAAAGCTAGATACTAATGTGAGTTTTAAGCATGATAACCACAAATAATAAAATATTCTGTTCTGAGCCAAGATAACTTTAAAAGAAGACAAGAGTTTTAGGATACGAATTCACACTGCCATTATGTAGAAAGTCACAAAAATAAAATATATTTACTACCAATTTGTGTTGATTCTTTTTTTATTTTTTCCAAGATAGGGTTTCTCTGTTTAACAGTCCTGGCTGTTCTGGAACTCACTCTGTAGACCAGGCTGGCCTCAAAGTCATGGAGATCCTTCTGCCTCTGCCTCCTGAATGCTGGGATTAAAGGCATGAGTCACCACTGGCCAGCTGCTGACTTTTTACAACAAAAAACTCAATATATATGTATGTTCATTGTCACCTAATGTCATGATATTACTGGTAGAAATTTGCAATCACTTTAAACATGTAATATTTAGTTATAACATATGTTACCAAAAGGAATCAATCATGCTGAAATCTGAGAGCTGTGCTGAACTGGCCTCGCCCTTCACTGCCTCTGGGATAACTGACCCTGTCCCTTGATGGATATTGCAGCAGGAAATCTGGCCCTGACCCTCATGGAAGAGCAGCCCCTGCCAGCTGGTTAAGATGGCTCCACTCCTCACCATAGGCCTGCAACTCATGGGTCAGCACATTAGAGCTGATCTTGTTAATGGGGTTAAAGATGAGTTAGTCCTGAGGGCCTGAGAACAGGATAGCTGACCCTGCCCACCTCTTCTGTCATGTGATAGCATGGGTGATGGAATGATGCCACCCACCCACCCAGCCATTACCACTGTGGCCCCGGGGTCACACTAGTGAGAGAACTAGCCCTGCTAATTACCTACTATAGCACACAGGAGATCTGGTCCTGTATCCCATCAGGGAAGGTAATAGAGCTGACCCTGCTGTTGAGGGTGCAGGTGAGCCAGCCCTGAGGGCATGAAAGCTGACCCCTCCTCTTGTATCCCCACTATAGCAATCAGGAGATGGGGCACTGTATCTCACCTGGGCAAAAAGAAGAACTGGAACTGGTGGTGTGAGAGCTAGACCCCAGCGTCTGAGAGCAAGAGAACTCGCCCCTTTCCTTGTAGGATGCTTTGGGTGTGTCAGCCTAGGCAGTGCTAGAGAGCTTGCCTGGTGAGTGATGATGAAGAAAAGCTAGCAGGCCAATTAGCCCAGCTACCACCCAGGTCCAGAACCAGAGCTATGAGTTAGCCCACTCCAACGTCTACCTAAACTGTCAACTGTTGGAGCATGTGAAGGAGAAAAATTGCAGGATCTCCATGACACAGGAAAATATCCAAGAGAAGTCCCAGTGAGAGCTCATTATTGAGAGTGTAGCAGAAGCCAGACACCTAGAACCAGACAATGAACACGTATAAGTAGAGATGTATGGACTAAGGGTGAACTGTGTGACTCACCAGGCCACCCTACAGCATCCATGATGAGATTCTTCTCATTGTTGTTGTTGTTGGTGTTGTTTCCTTTATTAAGTTGGTTTGGTTCCATTTGTTTTTTTGTTTTGCTTTTAAATTTTCTTTTGTTTCAGGAGAGGTTTTATTGGTAGAGGGCAGACACAAGGGACAGGGAAATAAGTGGGATCAGAATGCAGGATGTGAAATCCATAAAGAATCAATAAAACTTAAAAGAATCAAAGATAATAAAATAAAAGTAGGCCACATTCACAATTAAGAAAATGAAGACTTCAAAATGTTCAGTAGTATAAAAGTAGAAAACTAATTAAGATGATACTAAAATTTTCCTAGAAATAAAAAAAATCACATACTGCATTATCCATCGATCTTTGAGAAAAGAAAGAGAATAAAAAATGTTGTCTTATCACTTACAACATTTGCATTTCAAATATAAACCATCTGCATTCCAAATGGACTATTGGATAGCTCATAATTATCTAAATGATTACTTTTAGGCTATGAAATGATTTAAAAAAAAGTGAGGTGCTGGGCATTGGTGGCACACGCCTTTAATCCCAGCACTTGGGAGGCAGAGGCAGGCGGATCTCTGTGAGTTCGAGGCCAGCATGGTCTCCAGAGTGAGTGCCAGGATAAGCTCCAAAGGTACACAGAGAAACCCTGTCTCGAAAAAACAAAAAAAAAACAAAAAAAAACAAAACAAAACAAAACAAAACAAAACAAAAAACCAGTGAGGTGTGGGATATTTCTTTCAGAGTTATTGGCCAGTCAGGACCCAAGATCCCCAAATGTGACAAGCTATTGAAAGACCCCCGAAGAGGCACTTTCGTAGAGGGAGACCCACACACCCAGGAATCAGCGAGGCCACGAACTGGATGCAAAAAACAAGAGGCTTTATTGGAGACGCAGGTACCCGGGGCGACTTAGCCTTTGTGTGGCTAAGCGCCCCGAGCCAAGGGAAAGGGGTCCTTATATAGGGAAAAAGGCGCAAGCTAGGAGCAGGGATTCTATTGGATAATTCTAATGAGGCATTGTACAGAGCTATTCCCATTGGTCAATGTATATGAGGCGCTATACAGGGTTATTCAAATGAGGCAAAGTACAGAGTTATTCAAATGAGGTGAAACATAGAGTCTTTCAAATGAGGCGAAATACAGAATCATTTCTATTGGATGGTTCAAATGAGACACAGAGCCATTCCAGATCAGCATATTCTCAAGGTCTGGTGTCTGGTACAACAGACTCAATTCCCCCTCCCTCCGCGCCCTCGTGCCGGCCCACCTGGTGCTCGCCCTCGTGCCGGCCCACCTGGTGCTCGTTGCTCGGCCCCAGCCTACCTGGTGCTCGTTCTCGGGCCTGCCCATCTGGTGCTCGTTGCTCGGCCCCAGCCCCGAGGCGCGGTGCCAGGCGGGGCGGGCCGGGGGCGCGAGCCCTGCCGGGGTGAAGGCTTGGGAGGCTCCGGCAGCTTCGGGGCAGGGGGCTCAGGGGCATTTCGAGCGGGTCTTTCACTATTACCAACGCTCTTGTTTGCCATACAGAAATTGATGGAAATATGATATTTCTGAACACAGCACACATGTGAGTCAGAGAAAATATAAAAATAATGTTGGCACTGTTTGGGAAGCTACCTACTCAATAGCTTTCATAGTACTAGCAGGTACTATGCATGGCTTCTGAGTTTGGGGTAGGAAATTTATAAACATTTATTCCTTAACCATGAATTCTGTGGGATACAATAATGACAGACCAACCAATGTACATTCCCAGATGCAATACTGACACTAATACCATGAGAGTAACCTGCCACTTAATGGTTAAATTTAAGGCTTACTCTGCAATATGGACCACATGGCTGGCATTGTGAACTGGAGTTAAACTCTGTGGCTGGACAGATAATTGAAAATAGGTGGGAACCTACTACTATTATTATTATTCTACTAATTGCCTATACATGGTTGTAAACTTCCCCCACTTGCTAGTTTCTTCAGTGATGCAAGCCCATGTTCCATTAATTTTCTTACACCCATGTCCATATGGTAGTATTAGGTGAACTCAGATGGCTTAAAAATTTATCATATGAAGTTGGAAGGAAATGGTGATTTGTGAAGCTGGTGGAGGGGAGAGAATAGGAAGGGACTTGAACAAAGTATGTTATATGCATATATGAAATTCTCAAATTAACACATCAATGGTATATTTGAGAGGCAGAGGATTGTGCATTCTACCTCTTTATACTTTAATGTAGGTTCTACAAACCTGAATTTAATTAAGGATTAGATAGAGATTTTGAAAGAACTTGTCCTTTTCTTTTGCTGTGAATAATAAATCCATTAACAAGTAAAGGTTTCAGCAATAAACCTAGGATAAATTAAGTGCCTATTAAAGCACACTATCCATAACAATAATGGAGGAGCAACAATAATTAGCATTAAAATTAAATTCACCAGTTAAAAGTTCAGATATTGAGACCATTACATAGAAGTGGTTGGTGTCAAGTGATATATTTAGAAAATATTTCATAACGAAAGGTTCAGGGAATTAATTTTGTTGATGTTTGCTGAAACTGCTACAGATCCAGTATGCAAGCTCCCCAATGTGCAATACCCAGCTTTGCTTTTCAGCACGGTGACATATGAATCACGCTTCTGAGTTAACAAGGTTTAGTGCTAAATCATGGAGGGCATGGTGCCCTTGAAATAGTGCTACTCAGATATGCAGCCAGTTGCTTTGGAGCATATAAATTCCTGGGTCTAATTGGAGAAAGGGTGAAATATTAGTCAAAAGGATAAGAAAAAATGACAGTTTTATGCATCAGAGATCAGGATTCAATATAATACTTATAATAATTTTGCTGATATTCAATGGCAGTCATCGAATATCCTATAAGTAAAGAATGCATAATTCAGTTCATTTGAATAAAATATAATTTTACATTCATTTTAATCCTTATTTACATAGATACATTGTCTAATTAAAATAATTAGACTTCAGTTTGTGCATTTAAAATTTCCCTAATGAAAAGTTTTAATAAATCTAGTTTATACCTGAGTTACTCACATTCAGTTATGAAACTGGAATAGGCAAGGGTAGATCTTAAATTTTGATTTCAATTTCCACGTGTTCACAGAGTATAATAGACAGCATAATGAAATTTCTTGCCACTAGATATGTTTTATTATTTATCATAGAATGCAAATGATTGCTGCATACCACCATCATAAGCAATTCACTGTCCTGGATTTTGGGCATAGAAGCCCTATTTGACTATGGTTTGATTCCCATTGAAGAGTGACAGTTTTTGCCACTCTGGGAAAATTGATTTTCTCCTAAACATCAAGGTCACTAAAACTGTTCAGTGTTATCAAACAATCTGTGAGTTTATACACAAATACCGAAATAAAAGTAGAGATTTCTCATATCCATCATTACATACACATCCTGAAAGACAGAGTTTTTTTTTTACAGGAATTGAATCACATTTAATAGACTATTTGTGTCTCAGGTCATGTACTTAACTTTAAAAAGGCAAATTATTAAATGAGGTACTTGTGAGGGCCATAAACCTAGCTAATTTCAGAATTGCCCCTATCATAATTTTTTTATTTTTCCCATTTCTCATATAAATACATACATAGCTATATGTGCACATAAATTAATGTGAGTTTACATAAGATATATGTTATACAGCAATATGGAATATGTGAAACAGAAGTATTCTAAAGAATATTTATGTGTGTTTTACATGTATGATGAATAATTCATCTATAAGTCAGAGATGATCTCTCTTTGAAAAGAAACATAACAACAAAAGTGTTAAGAATAAAAAATAACTATAATTTCCATTTCATTAATATGCATTTGCTCAAAATGCCATATTTATCCTAATGGCAAAAGGAACTCTTCCCACTATCATTTCTATAGAAAATTAAATTAATATTTAGAATGTTTACTACAAAGAATCTATTTAGACCTGAATTAAATGAGCACATTGGAAAAAGTATTCTGCCAGGGAATTATGAGCCTTTGACAAAATAATTTTTTTCTGAGAGCATAGTGAATCTCTGTGCTAAGCAATGCTGAATAAAATGTTCAACTTTGAGAGTTGAGTCTTTCATTTTCTATGAATGACACTCACAGTTGCTTTTGGTCAAGTATTAATTGTTGAATTAGAGTTTAATAGAATAAATTAAGTGTCCTATTAAGAACAATCACGTGCTAATTTTTCCTCTTTATGAATAAGGTAAGGTCACTTTGAATCCAACACTGTGGAATTTATTTTATTTAGACATTTGATAAAAAACCACATTAATATTTGATTCTGACACTTTTACATTTCAGAAACATTTCATTGTCTTGCTGCTGCTGCTACTGCTGATGGCAGCATTGATGATGTCTGTCATTGAACTCCATATTAAATGATAATATGTATGATAATTTCATATTCTCAACATATTAAAAAGTCAGTGTACAATGAATACATAAAGCAAAACCAAGGGGTGATAACAATACTAAAGCAATAATGAAAGGAAAATCCAAAGACTATATTTGTGAGATCTAAAGAAATTTCCAACTTACAACTAATGATAGGTAGAATACAAATTGTTTCAATTTTTAAGTTAATTTCATAATGAAAAATCTGATTTAATTTGTTTTGTATTACTGCTAGAGATAGAATGTAGTATGAATATGTACATCAACAATGACTAAACTCTTTGGAATATTACATATTTTTGTTTGCTACCAGAACTTCCAGAGTTGTGAATATGGTAAATATAAGTTCTTATTCTGTTCATTGGAAGCAACATATCATACATATTATTTCCAGGCACCTTTATTATCCCATCTTTTGATATTTACCAATAACTTGGACAATATTACTTCTTAAATTACATGTACAAACTTTTATAAAATTAAAATAGAACATAAAAAAATAATTCTTTAGTTCTAAATATCAGATTAAAAGTAATCTTAGACCAAGGAAATGTTCTGGCGCAACTCTGACTGTGATACTTAGCACACATCTAATGATGTTGCAGCATATTCTGACAGAAAACATAGATGTGATATAAAGTTGAAGCACCCTTTAAAATATGACTAAATTTAGTACAATAAGTAGAGCATATCACTTTGGAGAAAAATGATGGAGCCTATTTGGTAATTTACAGATAACAATTCTATGACAGTAGCTATGGATTGAGAAAATGAGTTTTTCAATGAATTTAACAAATCCATATTTAATACAAACTTTTTTTGTATATAACAACCTAATAAAATGTATATGCAGTAAAAATTATAAGTAAGTATAAACAATGCTTTCATATCATGTGCATATAGATACACATTATGCAGAATTTACTCACTAAAATTTGCTGAGAAGAGATTGGTTTTAAAATGTTGCTTCCTCTCCCACTAATCCTATGTAGAAATTATCATATATAAACAACTCTGGATCATGCAGCTTACAATGTTTGACAGCCAAATTTCAAGGAATACTTAGTGTCAATTACAGTATAAAAATATCTTTCTTAATTTGGCTACATCACATATCAGATAGGACTAATAGGGTATTAGATTTTTTATTTATTATGAATTCTTTGACATTTCATCTATCATGTTTGGTTTCATCAGGAAGGCAAAAATCACACATCTCCTTCAATTTATCTTTTGATTCAGTGCAAGATGTCAAGTTGTTATTTTGTTCATTAGCTTATAAAGTAGATAAAATTTATGTAAATGAAAACGCTAATAAATGCTCAACATTATTAACGTGTTTGAAATGAAGTGTCACACCAAGAGACATAGAACTTCTGACAGTCGGAAATTAAAGTTACGTTAAAGAAAATACATTTTTTTCATTTATAAGAACAATGTAATTTTCTTTTTTATTTAAACTAGAAACAAACTTCTTTTACATGTCAATCTCAGTTTCCTCTCCCTCCCCTTCTCCCCTGCCCCCAACAGACCCCCTATCTCATCCCCTTTCTGCTCCCCGGCGAGGATGAGGCCTCCCATGGGGGATCTTCAAAGTCTTTCATATCATTTGGAGCAGGGCCTAGACCCTCCCCACTGTGTCTAGGCTGGGAGAGTATCCCTCTATGTGGAGTGAGCTCTCAAAGTTCATTTGTGTACTAGGGGTAAATACTGATCCACTACCAGAAACCCCATAGATTGTCCAGACCTCAAAACAGACTTCCTCCTTCAGGGGGTCTGGAACAGTCCCATGCTGGTTTTCCAGCTATCAGTCTGGGTCCATGAGCAATTCCTTGTTCAGGTCAGCTGTTTCTTTGGGTTTCTCCAGCCTGGTCTTGATCCCTTTGCTCATCACTCCTCCCTCTCTGCAACTGGATTCCAGAGTTCAGCTCAGAGTTTAGTTGTGGGTGTTTGCTTCTGCTTCCATCAGCTACTGGATGAAGGCACATTTTTGTCTTTTTGCAAATGGGTTACCTCACTCAGGATGGTTTCTTCTAGTTCCATCCATTTTCCTGGGAATTTCAATATTCCATTGTTTTTTTCTGCTAAGTAGTACTCCATTGTGTAAATGTACCACATTTCTTAATCCATTCTTCAGTTGAGGGGCATCCAGGTTGCTTCCAGTTTCTGGCTATTACAAATAATGCTGCTATGAATATGGTTGAACAGATGTTCTTGTTGTATGAATGTGCATCTTTAAAGAAAATATTTTATTAAATTTGTTTTTTAGCTATTTTGTTTTAGTGCTAGGAGACATTTATTTTATACATGAAATACACTAATTTCTATTACTTTGATTTTTCATTTCTCCTTAAGGAAGGCACCCCAACCATACCTTCTAAAATTCATAATCCCCTTTATGTTTATTTTTGTTACATGTATCACATATTGGGCCAAGTTACCTTATTCTTCAACATTCTTGATAGAGCAACTACATTGAACATTTTTCAGTTTTATAAAATTATAACTACTACAAGGGAAAGTGTCATAACACTCTCCTTAAAATCTGCCAAGGACTGGGTGGTGGTGGTGCATGCATTTAATCCCAGCACTGGGGAGGCAGAGGCAGGTGGATCTATGTGAGTTTGAGACCAGCCTGTTGTACAAGAGATAGTTCCAGAACAGTTTCCAAAGCTACAGAGAAACCTTGTCTAGAAAAACCAATAAATAAATGAATAAATAATAAATAAAATCTGCCAAGGCTCCAATTGCTGCTCTATTCTTCACCTTAGACCCTAATTCTATTTCACTCATTCATATGTTTGATACATTTATGTCCCATAAAAATACTGAAAATTATACCTGTTTATGAATCAAAGCCTCCTGTTAACAGGGTTCTCTGTTAGTGTATAGTTAGCATGTGTTGTGAGCTTTGTGGCATTTACAATATGCATGCATTTGCTCATTAAAATTCTGTGTATAGAAAATATTTACTTATGTCTTGCTATGAATATAGTATATCATTTTTCAGTATCATGAATCACACATGGATGAATGTTTTTCTTTTTAAAAAACATTTTAATCAAACATTGAAACTTGTGCTGTTTCTAATCACTAAAATATTTATTTAAAAGCTAGTGTAGGGATAGAAGAAAAGATGTGCAAAGAAATTTGTGGGGGTATAAAGGGTTAAAAAGAAAGTAGAAAGTCTTGACTGCAATATAGCCTGGGTGTGTTATTAGAATTTCAACTGACAGATTTTAAAATGTATTTACAGGTGGTTTTTTTGAGCGAATCTTCTCCCTTTCATCTTTCTTTCATGAAACTTTTCATTTTACATCCCCAAATATCAAGGCAACATTTTTTTTATAATAAGCACTCATAAATTCAAATGAAACTGACCAAAGTAGTATCTGTTGTCTTCTTGAAGGTTTTCATTCTTTCATGTTCTTCTAAGTAGTATGGATGGTATGCATTTGAGTGTGTGTGTGTGTGTGTGTGTGTGTGTGTGTGTGTGTGTGTTGTGTGTGTGTGTGTGTGTGCATGTGTGTGTACAGAGATAAAACTCACACTGCCATTTGACATTAGAAAATCAATAGCCTCCATTTAACTGGTTATTTAACCAAGAAGATATAGCATGGTCATTTCCAGGTGCATGCATTTTCATCATCATGTTATCAATTACCATTTCCAGAAATTCAAATGAGGAAAAGTTACTTTTAATAATCTTATAATCAGATTTGGCTATGTATCAGAAAAGTAACTGAACTTGGAAAATAATTTAACTGAATAATCTTATTATTTTGTTCACATAAATAGTGGCTTACACATGGATATTATACTATGTCAGTTTCAACATAATACTATAACTGAGGTAATGAATTGCAGAAGTATTGCTTAAAACATCTTTTTTGCATTAGAAACTAATGTAACCTTCCATAACATGTCTTTTGTGATGATACTTTCTTTATGATATATGAAATAAAATTTGCCTGAAGATCAGAATGCAAAGCTAAGCACAGTCAAAGAGACCAGACAGCAGTGGTAACACTGAGTGTTAATCTGAACATTCAGGAGATACAAGCAGATGGATCTCAGTGAATTCAAGGCCACCGGTCTACATGAGAGTGAATCAGTCTAAAAGAGAAACAGAGATCACACCTTTTATATCAGCTCTTGGGATGACACACCTTTCATCCCATCACCAGGGAGGTGGGGACAGAAGTGATATGGCTGGGAAGAGAGAGGAATACAAAGTTGAGGAGATATGAACTCATTTCACTCTCAGTGACATTAAGGCAGTCTGAGGGGCAAGGAAGTCTGGAGATGCAATCTGAGGACAGGATATCCCCTTTGGTCTTAGGTAGAGGTAAGAGCTAGTGGCTTCTTTGCTTTTCTGATATTGAGATTTACCCCCAATATATGTCACTGTGTTTCTATTTTTAAGACCAACTAGAATTAGTGCTACATCTTTTGAAATGATATTTCAAGCACTGGGAAGATAATTCTCAGTATTTTAAGCTATTTTATATTCAAAAATAAGGTTTCCCTGTTGGAGGAATAAGCAGGTAATATCAGTTCTTATGCTAAGTCACTCGACCGAAGAAACTTCACAACTGTACTTTCAAGAGAAGATATAGTATTTAATGTTCAGAGTAACATTTTTAGTGATAGTCTTACACTCATTTAAAATACTGTGTATAGACCAGTGAGAAATACCTTCATTTAAGAGGAGGGAACTGGAGTTAAAATATTCTTAAGTCTTTACATTTTAAGGACAATTAATAAATGTATTAATATTTTAATTCACTAATTTAAGAGAAAATGCTAGAATTTCACAGATGCACAATAGAAGATAATAAAATATCTCTTACTTATAGAGACAAAATTGTAGAATAATAACATTCTGTTCAATGAAAATGGGACATTATGTGAGTGAGGGTAATTTACAGTTTAAAATAATAAGTATTCATATATGAAAGCACTCTTAACATAGAGAAAAGATATAAATCATCTAATATAAAAGATCTGTTTCAGATTAAATAAGAAAATGATTGTCGTATTGCTATCAATTATTTAGAAATGATTTGCTAATAATAATTGTGGAAAGTAAGTCAGAAAGCAATATGAAAATATTATGTATCTCTTTTCTTGATTGTCTTTATTATTCTCCTGACTCAAATTTCCTGCTCCCTCATGTCCTCCTCTCCCCAGCTCTTGTACCCTTCTCTTTATCCTAACTCCCTCTACCCTTTCCTCATGCTCCCAATTACCTCAGGAGATCCTGTCACTTTCCCTTTTCTAGGGACCATGTATGTCTCTCTTAGGGTCCTTCTTGTTTCCTAGCTTCTCTTTCGGTGTGGATTGTAGGCTTGTAATTCTTTGAGGAGAGCAAGAAAAGAGATACCATAATAGAGGGAGCCATTATAGGTTTAAAGAGAAATCTTGCACTAGGAAAATGTCCATAGATCTAAAATGTTGACCCCAACTAACAATCTAAGCAATAGTGGAGAAGCTACCTAAAATGCCCTTCCCTGATAATGAGATTGATGACTACCTTATATGTCATCCCAGAGGCTTCATCCAGTAGCTGATAGAAACAGAAGCAGACCCCCACAGCTAAACACTGAACTGAACTCCTGGAATCCAGGTGCAGAGAGTGAAGAGTGATGAGCAAAGGGATCAAGACCAGGCTGGAGAAAAATCATAGAAAGAGCTGCCTTGAACAATGGAGAGCTCATGGATCCTAGACTGATAGCTGGGAAACCAGCATAGGATTGATCCAGACCCCGTGAATGTGGGTGTCAGTTAGGAGACCTGGGCAATCTATGGGTACTCTGGTAGTGGATCAATATTTATCCCTACTACAGGAGTGGACTTTGGGAGCCCTCTCCATATAGAGGGATACTCTCTCAGCCTGGACACACTGGGGAGGGCCTAGGCCCTGCTTCAAATGATATAACAGACTTGAAGATCCCCCATGGAAGTTCTCATCTTCCCTGGGGAGCAGAGAGGGGATGGGACAAGGGGTGGTAGGGGAGAAGGGGCGGAAAGGGAGCTGGGATTGACATGTAAAACAAGCTTGTTTCTAATTTAAATAAAAAATTCTTAAAAAAGAAAATAATGTAGAGCAATTTGATCATATGTTCAAGAACTGATAACTCCATTTTGAGAAATGAGACAAAATTATTTTAGTAGATTTAAGCCTCCAATATAAGTTCTCATTTTTCCATTTGTTGGATAAATGTAGGTACTCAAACAGTCAAAATAACATGTTTTTCTATTTTCAGTACAGTATTACGTAGTCAAAATTAGACGCTTTGGGAAATCTGTAATACGGAAATTTGGAGAATGTTTATTCTTTACTGAAGTGTGATGGAAGAGACTGAGAGGCTCAGGCATTATGCTGCCCTGGCCCTGTTACCTGGCAGAATCCACTCAGGCAGTACCCTGGTCAGCCCACAGCTCCATGGGAACTGAGTCTGCACGCAGGTGTAGAGGACCCCTTTAAAAGACTGACCCCTATCCATTTACTCTCTCTATTTCTGGAGGTCAACCCCCCCCCTCTCTTCTGTCTTACTCTCTGCCCTGCTCTGTTCTTCCATTTCTCTCCTTTCCCCCTCCCCCACCTGGAATAAATTTTGTTTAATGTACCCTCCATGGTTCATGTTCCATAGAGTGCTTCTTTAATTTAAGCAAGATCACAACAGAGACTATGTAGCTAATTAAGCAATGATTTGTGAAGTCACCCCACTAAAGTCAATTAAGACAGTTGCTGAATAACAATGATTTGATTTGATTCGTGATGTATGACTTTATATTGGTAGAAAGTATATGCATAAGACCATCCTTTGTTTCATTTTCATTGTAGTTTCTATAAGTTATAGGAGATATGACATAATTTACCATATAAGGAGTGTGGCTACATATGACCTGATTTTCTTCAATTGTTTTTAAAATTAATTTTGCTATGCATGAACTTTACTGTTATTTATCCAAGCTGTATTACATAACTGATATATTACAAAAACATCTGTGAAGTACATGATGTCAAAATGAAATGAGTTGATTCCTGCACACTTCCAATGCAAATAAACACACACACACACACACACACAGAGAGAGAGAGAGAGAGAGAGAGAGAGAGAGAGAGAGAGAGGAGAGAGGAGAGAGAACCACTGTCCTTCCCACAAATATTATCAAAAAAGCATGAGATAATTTTGAATTTCATATATTTCAAATGTGTCAAAATTATCTAGATGAGATTAGTTTGTCTCTTGGTTGGTGCACAAAATACACTATGAATGAGCAAATACTTATATATAACTTGCAATAATACTAAAATTGAAGAAAACTTTAATTGACAGAACAATTTAAAAAGATTCTTCTGTGGCATGATGTCTTTTTCAGTTGCAGAGGATGAATTTAATTAAAACCCATCTTAAAGGCAAAGGCAATAATGGAAATATATTTAAGTATGTGTATATATTCTCCCAGCACCAATTGCAATCTTGGTCATGTATTTGTAAAAGGTATGTATTTACTAAAACCAGATATACCTCAATGATATGGGTATGTGCAGTAAATTCAATATGAAAAATACACTGAGAGGTCTTTTTATTATTATTATTATTAATAATAATAATAATAATAATAATAATTGTTTTGTTGAGAAGAGTATCTCTGTGTAGCTCTGGCTATCCTGGAACTAGCTCGGTAGAACAGGCTGGCCTTGAACTCAAATATCTGCCTGCCTCTGCCTCCAGAGTGCTGGGATGAAAGACATTTGCCACCACACCCCTGCACATTTGTGCTATAGGGGAAGAGACAGAGAAATCAATGAGAAGCTCCCAGGTCAGCCGACATGAATGGACAGTGCAGCATCAGAAAGTAAAAGAGAAACACTGCATCATTCAGATGAACTGTAAAAAATGATTCAATTTTTCTCTGCTCTTCATGCACACACACACACACACACACACACACACACACACACACACACACACACACACCTGTCAGTTTGACACAGCCTACAGCCATCTTGGAACAGTGTCTTCCTGAGGTTTTAAATAAATGAGGTTTGTCTGTTGGTATGTCTTTGGAGGACTGCCTTAATTCTTAATTGGTGTGAGAAGACACAGTGAACTCTTGCAAGCACTATTTCCTAGGATTAGTGTTTTGGACAATATAAGAGAGAAGGAAACTAGCTGAACACAGGCTAGCAAGCATGAGGCTCTTGAGCATGTGTGTATTATGTTGGCTCTATTGTTTTACCTGTGGGTGTGCTCTAACCAGCTGGCTGAGCTCCTACCACTGTGACTTTGCGGTTGTGATGTTCTGTACCCTAACACAAGGAGCTACATTCAAACCTTACTCCCTTAAATTCCTTCAGGACAGTGGATTTTTATCACAACAAAATAAATTAAATTAAAATACTTAAAAATCTCAACTTCTTAGAAAGTTGAGACAAAACAGTAACAAGTTCAGGGCATCCTCAAGATTAATATGACATTGCCCGTCAGCCTTGTTAACCCTGGATAACACCGCAACATAAAGTAAAAATGTCTGATATTTATCTGAGTCCTGGAGTAGTTTCATAGCAAAATGCCCTGTATTCAAATCTTAGGGTGATAGGTTGCTCTACTCTTTCCATGTCTTCAAATTCTGTAAAAATAATTGTGATAATCAGTGTCTAAAGTTTTGTTGACAGTCCTTCAATTTGGTACACAAAATGGTTCCATGGCATCATGAAAGAGTTATCTTGTCGGATAAGCAGCATATTCCCAGAAATGACTTATTGAGTCGATTAACTTCAACTAGATTACAAATGAACAAAAGGAATTGACCTGCCTTGTTTGAAATATATCCTAATCTATTTCTTTCAAATGAGATGCAATAAATAAATCCAGGCAAAATTTGTAGATTTCTAAGTATTAATACATAATCAATAGATTTTTGAGGATAACCTACTATGTGAAACAAAGTAAATTGTTACATGTAAATATAGTGCTCCTATTTCTTACTGTTATTTTTAATTTGGGTCCTATGATGGACATAACTTTTAGAACTTCTTTTCATGCATGAATTTGCCCACCATTCATCCCTTTGAAACATTTTCATTGTTCATGTTTTAACACAATTTTTGATATGAACTCTTACTAGATAGCCCAGGCTATCCTGGAACTCAAGACCTTATGCTTCAGTCTTCCTCCTTAGACCCAGGGAGAAAGTTACATACATGTAGAACCTCTTTTATTCTTGGATTCTCTTATTTCTATATTGTGTTCAGGTTTCAGTTGCTGTGACAAAACCCCATGAACAACACAATTAGGAGAGGAAAGTTTTTATTTGTATTACTACACTGAGTCACAGTCCATCAATGATGGAAACCAGAGAAGGAACTCTAGGTAGGAACCTAGAGAAAGGGATAGGAACAGAATCTATAGAATGGTGCTTCCTGGCTTGCACTCCATGGCTTACCCTGTCGGCTTTTTTATACACTCAGGACCACTGCATGGGGTGATACTTCTTTCTGATGATCCTTCCCACATCAATCATAATGAAGAATTCACCTGACAAATTTTCTTATAGGCTATCTTTATCGATGCATTTTCTAAGTTTAGTTGCCCTCTTCTCTGATATGTATAAGTTTGCATCCAGTTAAAATTAGTAATAAGTAAAAAACAGCTAGCACAAATATATATTAGGTAAAAGATTAGATAGTTCTAAATGCTGTCACCTATGAAATGCATCTTTGTAAATACATAGGTGTTTTCTCCCCTCTTTTTGTCACTTTCCTGAAAAGAACAGAAAATTTCCTTATTATGTAAGTCCATTAAATCAGTTCTTTCACACGTCATCCCTTTGTGTTGTATCTAAACATTGACCAATCATCACACACCAACATCAAAGGATTTTCTGTTATATTATAGTCGAAGAGTTTTACATATTTCACATTGAATCTGATGATCCATTTTCAGATTGGTTTGTAAGTGTCTGCATCTTGACTGGTTATTTCATAAAGCATGTTCATACATGGTTTTGGTTATTCTCCTCATATTTATTTATAAATGTATAATTTTTGACTCAAATCAAAATGAATTAGCAACCTTATAAAACTTAAAGCATAGAAATAATACCAATGAGCACGTGATTCTACACAAGGTAAACATATGAATGAAGAAAATATCTTTTTGGAAAAGGAAATTGGTTTCTTGAAACCAAATGATTAGAAAAAATTAATATTACCAAATATTTCAAAAATTATGAAACGCTATCATGATATTTTTGAAAATGTAATTTTGAAGGAAAATGAGTAGAGATGATTCAAATATTCTTTAAAATTATTGGCTTAATGTTTAATGTCCTCATATTTCCTAAGTACTACAGTACTATTGTTTTTTAAATGAACTTTAAATCAAATATTAAACATTATTTTCATATTGCTGATATGGAAAAATATACATTAAGTAGTTTCATTTTTAATTAAAACTTCATAGATATTTCAGTTTGGCCAGATATATTCAGTTTGATTTTAAGAAGCTGGAAGTACAGAGCTTGAAGTTCTCAATATCCATAAAGATTGCAATATCTGACATTATTGGAAGTTGGAATTAGGTTGTGTTTCAGATATTGAAACATATTAATAATTGAAATGAGGGACATTATTTTAACAGATGCACAGGAAAGGGAAAATTACATTCAAGAAATATTATTATAATAAGAGTTGAAATTTAAAGAAGGAATGAACATTTATAGAGAAATTCACCTAATCTTTAGATATCAGGATGCTTTGAAATTGAAATAAATATTATCAGGAACATTCTATATTCAGTTCTGAATGGAAAAATACTTAAAACTTTTTAACACATAAAAAGCTGAAAATGGAAAAAATGGTTCTCACTCTGTAGTTCTGGCTGTCCTTGAGCTTTCTATGTAGACTAGGCTGACTTCCAACTCACAGAGATTAGCCTGCCTCTGCTCTGAGTACTGAGATTAAAGTATGTGCCACCATGCCTGGCAGAAAGCTTTTCCTTTGTATTTTTGTTTTGCTTGTTTTTTGTTTCTGTTTGTCATTTGATTTTGTTTCTTCTTGCTTTTGAGACAGGGTTTTTCTGTTAGCTCTAAATGTATTGTGTACGATTATACAACTGGCATTCATGAACACTTGTATATGGTTAATATTAAGAGTGGTACACAAATACCTTCCTTAACTTTTGGAGAATATATGTATATTCACTCTTCAATTTACTACTTATTTTTAAATCTTTACTATTTACCTTAACTAATTTTTCAGCTCTCATCAGAGAAACTTCTTGCAGCATATGGTAACCAATACAGACATGTCCAACTAGACAATGTGCAGAAAGTGAGTCTTTGGAACATTTAACCAAACATGAGACGTTTTTGTCAAAGCACTCCTCTCACAGTTCAGAGATCAGTGTGAAAGAGGAGACAAAATGATTGTAGAAAACAGGATTGGAAGATGACTCCAAGGAAAGAGCGAGCATTGTACAGTCACGCCAGAGGTGATACACATACAAAGTATCAGAGACTATGAATCCATGCACAAGTTCTGGACAGGTAAACAATCAAAATACTGAAATTGAGAGGGGGAAATAGACACAAAATGAGAACCCAACCCAGAAATTATTTGCATTCCATGCCTATCAGGAAAAGGAAAATCACTTTTCTCCAATGGAGAATCAAAGGGTATATCATCCAATATCCCAGGGTAGGTCTCATGCCCATGAGTAGTTGGCCTAGATACAATGAATTGTGCGTGTGTGTGTGTGTGTGTGTGTGTGTGTGTGTGTGTGTGTGTGTGTGTTGTGTGTGTGTGTGTGTGTGTGTGTGTGTGTGTGTGTGTGTGTGTGTGTGTGTGTTATTGTGGGTGTTCTTTTTATTTATCTCATTAGATTTTCTGTTTTAAAAATTTTTTGAGAGAGAAAGATAACATGAATTTGGATAAACAGAAGGCTGATACTATGGTCTAGGAGGAGTTGGGAGAGAGGAAAAAGTATGAGCAAAATATATTTTATGAAAAATTCAATTAATATCATTAAAATTGGCTAGGTATGTATATATGTCTGTATAATACCATAACAATTCCAGGAATTTTGTATGCCTCCTAAAAGCAACTAATAATGTTAAACCTTGGATGGCATATAGAATAGAAACACATATCCCAGGAAGTAAGGAATCTGAAATCTTGTAAATAAATCACATAGTGTTTGGAACCATTTCTCTTTATTCGCCATCATTGTCTTTTTCTCTTGTGCTTTCTGTCTGTGTTTACATGCTAATCAAATGTGCATTTTCATCACAAACTTAGGAAACTCAATTTAGAACTTTCTATTTAGCAGACTGCAAGTTCCTAAGCTTTCAATCTGCAACATACAATTATCTGCCTCTTCAGACTGTATTAACCAACATCAGATTGAAGGGCACATACGTCATACCTGATTGTCATTCTATCGAATTAGATTTTTGTGTATATATAAATTGGGATTTAACCTATAGCTGTGGCAGGAGTACATTTAAATGCAAATTTAGTTTTCAACAATAGACTTTTGAGAACTTTGCCTAAAGAATGCGAATCTAATAATAGTTGGACTCATGGTTTCCTGTGTGAGACAATCATGCAGCTAATATAACAGGCATGCAATTGCTTTTCAGCTGCAAACATCCTTAGTTCCTTGTCTGTAAGTTTAAACTTCTCTTGAAGTATAGCTTAAACAAAACAAAAGGATACATAAATGTTCTCAAAGGACTGTCCCGCGCAATAGTCTCGCCGGCAAGAACCACACAGGACATTTGGATCCTTCTGCAGTAAAGCTTTAATGCATCTTGAGAGGAGAGCATAAGCTTACCAGAGCGGAGACCCCGAGCCAAGAATCCCGTCCCCTAATAAAGGCTCACAGACTCTGAGTGATTCGTGTACAGCTGGGATAGGTGGATGACTCGTCACCCTATATGACGCCATGGAATAGGCGGGGCTAGGCAGTGGAAAAACACTGAGCACATGGATACCAACGTTGTTTATTTGATCCCGCAGCGGATGTCAGCGCCATCTTGTAATGGCGAATGTGAATACGGCTCCTCACAAAGGACAACCTTTTGTTTTGTTTAAGCTATACTTCATCTTTTTATTGTTCAAATGTAGAAATACAACATGGCACATGCTGTTTATACTTTTACATTTTGAACATCATTAATTCAATATCTTGGAATGAAATATTTAAACCTATTAACACGAAATTCCAGATTTCCATTAAAATCTCCAAAATCTTCCCAGTTTACTGTCTCAAGTATTACCTGTTTTCTAGGTTGTTTCTCTGTTGCTGTGTTGAACACTGACTAACACTTCCTTACCAATACTGAAGTAAGAAAAAGGCTTACTTCATCTTTTCTAATTTTATTTTTATTCAAACTAGAAGCAAGCCTGCTTCACATGTCAATCCCAGCTCCCTCTCTCATCCCTCACCAAACCCCCACCCCATCCCCCCTCAGCTACCCAGGGCGAGGAGTGAGGCCCTCCATGGGGATTGCCAAAATCTGTCATATTACCCCGGGCAGGGCCTAGGCCCTCCCCCATGTGTGCAGGCTGAAAGAACATCCCTCCATGAGGACTGGGCTCCCAAAGTCTATTGATACACCAGGTATAAATACTGGTCTACTGTAGGGAGACAACCTAGCCCCGCCCAATAGTCCTGGGACAGGTACCAGGTGGACCCGGGACTCGCCCATAAGGGCGTGGTAAAGGAAAGCCGGGGTGACGTAAGGGAGCTTCTTAAGGGGCTGTACATGGGGACCCAGGCCCTTTTTGTTCTGGCCGCGCTTGCTGGGTTCTATAACCTAGCTCTGGCCTGTGCTTTGCCCTGGTGTCTTCTTGAATAAAGAGACTTTAATCATAATAGGTGGCGCCCAACTACCAGAGGTCCCAAATACTACCAAGGCCCCTCACTGACACCCATGCTCAGGAGGGTCTGGATCAGTCTCATGCTGGCCTCCCAGCCATTAGTCTGGGGTCCATGAGTTCTCCCTTGTTCAGCAGCTCACAATCCTCCACTGAAGGGAAGTTGGGGCAGGAACTGAAGGTAGGAACTGGATAGCAGAGACTGGAAGAGACCTTGGAGGGCAGTTGTTGCTTACCGTTCACTACCTTAGCTTTCTCATCTATGTTTCTTACATTGCCCAGGCCCAGTCTTCTAGGGATAATAATGCTCACAGTGGGCTGGGCAGTCCAATATCGCAATATCACATTAATGATAAATGAAACTGCCCCACAGAGATGCCCAAATCACAGTCACACAGAAAATTCTTTTTCCCCATTTTTTATTAGTAAGAAAATTATTTTACATGCTAATCCTAGGTCCCTCTCTTTCTCCTCCTCCCCTGCTTCCCCTAACTAACACCTTAACCACCCTATACCCCTTCTGCTCCCCAGGGAAGGGGAGGCCTTCCATAGGGGGGTCTTCAAAGTCTGTCTTTCTTTGGGATAGGGCCTAGGCCAACCCCCTTGTGTCTAGGCTAAGGGAGTATCCCTCCATGTGGGATGGACTCTTAATTTGGGTCTCACTCCCAAGGACATTAGGGTTTCAGTCAACCTGACAAAACATATTTAAATTATGCTTATGTAGTATCAGAACACACAGAAATCAAGCTGTGTATTTCATTGTGTGATGTAATATAGATGCCCTCAAATTATTAATTCAACTTATAAAAAGGTTAATTCTTTAACAAATAATAATACTGTGAATAAAATATTTGAGAGTCACAAATATATTTTCTACACTAGTTCTGTAAAACTTGTGATGATCTTCTAGCTAAAATGTTGATTAGAATCAGCTTAATAGTGACTTTGTGTTTAAATACTTAATCCCAGGAAAGGCAGTACCTGTTCATTTTCAAGTGGCTTTTCTCCATAAATCCCAATGTGGCCCTATGAAGTATGACTCTCCTTGTCACCATGACTTCTCTCTCAGACTACAAAAAGATTTATGGATGTAGGATTACTGAGGGGATAAAAACATGAATTTAATGCCAATTCCCATGACTGGTTCCCTGTTCCAAAAGCAGAAATCAACAGCTGGGGTAAAAATGGTGCTTGTACAAGGTTGGCAAGCATAGATAATTCCAGTGTGTGTTTTGGGAACAGTGAAATACGGATTTCCCAAAACTAGAAAATACATGAAAGATTTTTTTTTAAGTAGCCTAGTAGAAGGCCCTAACTAGTGTCTCACAGAAAACCTCTTACTGAATTCTGAAAATGCCCTGAATACATTCTGCTTTCTTTTTTTTATTAAAATTCAGTGCTTTCTACACGATTAGCCAAGATTTTGACATAAGAATGGTTAACATTCATACTGGATAATACAGCAAGAACGTTAGTCATTTTGTTATTCTTTGGAAAGTTTCACACATGCATACTGGATTTACACTATTTCCAAATCTCCCTCTCCCCTCACCCATTCTCCCGTTTTTTCGTGACCTTTTCTTGTTTTAGCATTATAAATATAGACAACCCATTGAGTCAATGTAGTATTGCTCATACGATCATGTATTTACAAATGACCATTCACTAACTCATTCCTGAAGAAAACTGTTTCTCCTTCTTTTACTAGCCAATGATTATATGTACAAATCTTTAGTTTCAATCACTAATACCACAAAAAAGGAAATAAACATCTTTTTTTTTTTTTTTTTTTTTTTTTTGGTTTTTCCAGACAGGGTTTCTCTGTGTAGCTTTGGAGCCAATCTTGGCACTTGCTCTGGAGACCAAGCTGGCCTCAAACTCACAGAGATCCACCTGCCTCTGCCTCCCAAGTGCTGGGATTAAAGGTGTGTGCCACCAATGCCCAGAGAAATAAACATCTTTAGGTAGAGAGGGAGGAGTGATGATTGAATGGGTCAAGGCCAGGCTGGAGGAACCCACAGAAACATATGACCTGAACAAGGGGTTGGTCATGGACCCCAGACTGATAGCTGGGAAACCAGCATAGGACTATTCCAGACCCCCTGGTGAGGATGTCAGTTTGGACATCTGGACAATCTATGGGGCCTCTGGCAGTGGATCAGTATTTATCCCTAGTACATGAATGAACTTTGGGAATCCATTCCACATAGAGGGATACTCTCTCAGTCTAGACACAGGGGAGGGTTTAAGCCCTGCTCTAAATGATATGACAGACTTTGAAGATCCCACATGGAAAGCCTCACCTTCCCTAGGGAACAGAAAAGAGAAGAGATAGGGGGTTGGTGGGGGGCAGGGTAGGAAGCAGAAAGGGGAAGGGGAGGAGGGGAGGGTGAAGGAACTGCAATTGACATGTAAATGAAGCTTGTTTCTAATTTAAATAAAAAAGGAAAAAAGAATTATTAAAATATAAAGCATACTTATATTTTAATATAGCTATAAAATACTGAAATTTCTAAATAATTTCATATTTCATCCTTTTATGGTGGTAAGTATGAAAAAAAGGAGGGTTAGTAAATTTTGTTATTTTTCTTTAAAAATAGACAATGGTATTTGTGACATGGACTTTGTTATTTAAGATAATCACTAATGAATATATTCAAAATTGTAAGCATGAACAAGATTTATATACATTTTCCATGGAAATGACATTTTTTTCATTCTCCCCAGAGCTTTAAATTGACTGCCTGCATTGAATTGTGTTGCAAGATTCACTGTTACTTTTATCTAAACTTTGCTTTGGTATTGTTAGAGATGGAAGATGGTCTTTCCTGTCAATTATCTGTTGAGTGAAAAATATATGAACAATGAATGGTACAAATTCGAAATACTACTACATCTACAATCACTAATTTTCTGAGAAGCAGCCAGAAGAGAAATTTAGGATTATCAAATTTCTTCTCAAATTTTCTTTCCTCAAACTTAAAACTTAGATGTAGCAAGATATATTTGATATTTGACATCATAGAATTCTCAGAATTATAAGATTTACAATGCTATGTTAAATATACTTTAAAATTATCCCGATTATTCATATTGTAGAACACATATGAACACATATAATTTATATATGAATTTGTAGGCTGTATCATAGCTGTGTATCAGTGAATATACCTAAAGACCAGTGAGGTAAACTAGAGAAAGAGTCCTACAGGATAGATAGGAAATGACTTAAAATGTGCAACTGATGTGTTCAGCACCATGAATGTGTTTGAGTCTTTAATCTTTCAATTATGGTAGATACACAATATTAACATCAGCTAAAGATCTTCTTTGAGTGTTATTTCACGTACAAATATGGGATGATAAAACGACATACTATTATTTTGAGAAACAGTAAATAAGTTTTAGTAAAATGATTGAGTAAACAACCATAACTGATATTGTTATCCAGTGCTTTATTTATATTTTATTATCTGATTTCCTTTTGGCAACTACAATAGTTAGTCTTCACAAAAAAGGAGTCTATATGTGGCTAGTGAAATGCATACCACAGAATGGCCACCCACAGAATTACTTGAATATTTGCCACTATTATTTTGTCACTTTGGACTTGAATTATTTTTTGAACATTTTTTAATTATTTGAGACTATATTGTTTTAGATTTGTATATTTGATAATATGCTGTGTGTGAAGCAATAGAAAAATTTATCAATTAATAGTTGAATGAACTGGCCATGTAATTAAAATCTATTGCACAAGTTGGCACAGCAATTCTACTCCTCGGCATATACACAAAATGAGCACATTCACACAACAAGGACATCTGTTCAACAATGTTCACAGCAGCACTATTTGTAATAGCCAGAAACTGGAAGCAGTCTAGATGGCTCTCAACTGAAGAATGGATAGAGAAAATGTGGTACATTTACACAATGGAGTACTACTCAGCAGAGAAAAACAATGGAATCTTGAAATTTGCAGGAAAATGGATGGAACAGGAAGAAACCATTCTGAGTGAGGTAACCCAATCACAAAAAGACAAACATGATATGCACTCACTCACATGTGGATTTTAGACATAGAGTAAAGGATTACAAGCCTACTATCCACACTTCAAGAGAAACTGGTAAACAAGGAGGACGCTAATAGAGACAAACATTGTCCCCTGGACTAGGGGAAAAGGTCAAGATCCCCTGAGCAAATTGAGAGCATGGGAAGAGGGGAGAGGGAGCTACAAGACTGAGAAGGGAATAAGAAGAAGGATGCAGAGGTCATGAGGGAGCAGAAAGGTTGAGTCAGGTGAAGAATAGAAGAAAGGATATGTGATAGGTAGGGTTTTAGTTGTGGGGGGTGGTAGGGGAGAACAGGAGGGAGAAGAGAACTGGGATTGTCATGTAAAAGAATCTTGTTTCTAATTCAAATTAAAAAAAGATAAAAAAATAAAAAATAAAATTTATTGCACATGCTAGCTGTGCGTGTGTTATGGAGATCCTTGAATATAGTGACCTTAAATAGTAAAAATGAAATAGTAGCAGATATTGTCTCTTTTCAAATTTAGTTTGAACTCCTAAAATTAGAGATTTGTAGTATTGTCTCTATTCTCTTGTGTGACTGCAATTGTTCAAAGCCTTTGTTCATCTTCAATCCATCCATTCTTCATTGTATTTTAATGTTCATATGCTTATGCATGTCTAGGTGTAATCAAATAATCATATGACTACCTCTCAATCTTAAATATATACATAGGCAAACATATTAAATTGGTTTATTATTTGGTCACAAACTTTCTATCATATAATTCTGAAACCATATGTGAGTTTCACTTGAGTAAGGGAATTCTAAGTACAGATGTTAATACTGATGTGACATTTAATGTAGCAGAGTCCTCTTTCCTCTTTCAAATTAGATCTATTTTATGCTTTGTACAGTGATCTTCATTACTGAACCACAAGAGTAAGCATTTATTTTAATCAGATATTGAGGACTTTTGTTCTGCCTGTGGGATATCCGGTTCTGTAATTACAAAACTCATCCCTGGAGAAACTAGTCTGTCTAACATGAATACTTGACAAAAAATGAAATGGCTGCTTCAATATATCTACTTATGATCTCCTTTTCATGTCTTCAAGATATTCTAAAGCTGAGTTTATCATTGCAATAAGCACTTCCATTGGGATAGTAGCTTCCTCCTGGTATCAAAGGCTTAAGTGGAGAGTATCAGGGGCTCATTTGCAGAGGCAGAAAATGAACACAAGCAGGTAAACTACTCCACTAAGCTGTCCGGAAAGAGCCAAATGTGTTCTCTTCGAATTACATGGCTCATGACTTGCAAGGAGAGGATAAACCCTTCTTATATTTTCAACAGAAAGTGGTGATAACACATTATCTGATATGGGAAAGTATTTCCAGTTCTTCAGAAAATCCTGCAAGCTGACAAATTGAGGAAAATGCCAAAGAAAGGAAAGGAGTTATATTTCACCCATAGTGAAGATTGATATTTGTGCTTGATTCATTAATGAAAGGAATACAATTAAAATATGGATATAAACCAAGAGCAAGGAAAAGAATTGATATTCTGATTAGAATGATATTCTGGTTAGAAACAGCTTTTTAAACATTCTTTTTTCACCCATATCAAAAACTTCACGCAATTTATTTTGTCTTCTTCCGCAGCTAATCACATGATTAATCTATGGTAACAGAGGAATATACTGTAACTATTATTTATGATGGTAAGAAATGTAAGAATGACTATTCTATGAAATGGTAAACTCTGAACAGAATCTCTGCTCTATAATTATATGCATTATCTATATAAAGTAAAATAAATGTAAAGCCTTGTTAAATAACAACTGTAGAATGATTTTGGTAACTATTTTGTTGTAACAAAACTGACATATAACAAATGCATATATATAATATACAAAACATATATACAAATATATTAGTTGTTTCTGTAAATAATAAGCAGTGTTTTTAATTTATTAGTGAGACTGGGAATGAGTCACTCCTTTAGCTCTGAAGCCACTATTTTTAGAGTAGAACAATTTATAATCTTTAAATCATTTCTTGGCAAATTAAAATATGATGTATTTACATAAGTGTCAACAAAGACCAATAAATGTCTGAATTGATGACATGCTTAATAATTACAAGAATTAGCTTCTTTTTTTTCTATTTTGCCTTATGTACAAAATTGCTAGTGGATTCTCTGGGTTGACTTCCTGCAAGCCAAGTGTCAAGTGCCTCCATCCAGGCATAATCAGGACACTTACACATCATTTTCCAGAATATCTATCAAATATCTATCTATCTATCTATCTATCTATCTATCTATCTATCTATCATCTTTCTATCTATCTACCTATCTAACTGTCTACCACCTATCTATCTACTATCTATTTTTAAGTGTGGAGTATGTATTTTGGTTCAAAGTTTCCGTGGGTTCAGTCTATGGCAACTTGATCCCACCTGCTTGTACAGAACATCATGATGGCCATAATCTTCACCTCATAAAGGTCAGGAAGTAGAGACAGAGGACAAGTGGTGACCTTCAATGGTATACTTCCAGGAACATACCTTTTCTGATAGGTCATTCCTCCTCATATTTCACAAGCTCCCACAGCAGTGCCACCATCAGGGAACCAAGCTTCAACACATGACCTATTGGTGATGTTATATTTACATTTTTTATCAGTGCACTCACACTCATTAAATCTAGGTAGTGACTTGGAAAGGTTTCTCTGGGTGGCAGTTGGGGAAGCTAAAGTAGAGAAAAATGGATATCAACTTACTTCAGTTTTCCAAATTGCTCTTGTGTTAAAGTATCCTCTCCATAGTGACTAATTTGTAGCTGGGTATTGCTGAGGTTAAATAAAGGGCAACAAGGTGATTTAATGATAAGCATGGTACCTAAAAATTAGGATTGCCTCTTGGAGAGATCCGTGTTTTGTTGTATATAAACAAGAGACCTTAGGACTCTCCTCAGAGGAAATATTTCCTCTTAATTTGGTGATTTATAGTATATAATGACATTATTTCTCCCTTTCTCATCTTCCTTATACTCCTCACATATATCCCTCACCATAGTTATTCATTTTAAAGAGAATATCATACCAGAATCAGCATTATTTTTCAACTTTTCTCTGTGTATTTTGCATACCAAGTTTGACCCACATTATCTTTTATTTAAATTAGAAACACTCTGATTTTGCTTTTTTTTTAAACATCCACATACAGTTGATGATTTATTTCATGGGTACCTTATTTTACATGTCAATTCCAGTTCACTCTCCCTCTCATCCTCCCATGTCCCACACTGACCCCCCTCCCATCCCTCTTCTGCTCCTACCATGAGGGCGGATCTTCAAAGTCTGCCATATCATTTGGAGCAGGACCTAGCCCCTCCCCCATGTGTCTAGGCTGAAAGAGCATCCCTCTAGGAGGAATGGACATGCAACATCCATTCCTACACTAGGCATAATTGCTGATTCACTTCTGGAGGCCTCATAGATTGCCCAGGCCTCCTAAATGATATCCATGTTTCAGGGGGCCTGGTTTCGTTCTATGCTGGTTCCCCAGCTGACTGGCTGGGGTACATGAGCTCCCACTTGTTCAGAAAAGCTGTTTCTATGGGTTTCTCCAGCATGATCTTGACCTATTTCATAACTCCTTCTCTCTGCAACTGGATTCCAGGAATTTGGCTCAGTACTTAGCTGTCAATCTCTGATTCTGCTTCCATTAGCTACTGTATGAATGCCCTAGGATGGCATATAAGGTAGTCATCAATGTCATTATAGAGGAAGGACATTTAAGGTAGCCCTCCACAATTGCTTAGATTGTTAGTTGGGGGTCATCTTCATAGATCTCTGGACATTCTTAGTGCCAGATTTCTCTTTAACCTATAATGGCTCCCTCTATTATAGTATCTCTTTTCTTGCTCTCCTCTATTCTTCCCCTGACTCAATCTTCCTGCCCCCTCATGGCCCACTCTCCCCTCTTCCTGTTTCCTTCTCTTTCTCTTAACTCCCTTTCTGTTTCCCCCATGCTCCCAATTAGCTCAGGAGATCTTGTCCCTTTCCTCTTCTATGGGGGACCATGTATGTCTCTTAGGGTCCTCCTTGTTTCCTAGCTTCTCTGGAGGTGGACCCACATTATTTTTAACATGTGTATCCTCAATTAAAAACTGAACATTTTGGAGACAAGGCTTTCAAAATTGTTATTGTTAGTTGAGTTCATGGAAATATTTAACTAAATCCACTTTGCTTAGTGTTCCTAAATATAGACAAAATTATCTGAGAAACTGTCTGAGGTTAAATGAGGACATTGCATGTGGATATTTTCAAAGCAGGAAGTAAACAGTCACCCTGAACAAGCTTTCCTGGTCCCTTGTGATTCCTTTTATTACCTCCAAAATTCTGAACAAACATTCTGTTTTGCCTACTGTAACGATAACTCTTTCCGTCAGCTGCCTGAATTCCACTGTCATGTTAGGGCCCCGAAATAACACACCGAGTCTTATCTTAATTACAATGCTGCTGGCCAATGACTAGGATTTCTTACATGTTATCTTTGGCTTAAGTATCAACCATAACCATTAATCTATGTATTTATAAAGACTTATCTTATTGAGGATACCAGTGGAATGCTTCCTGTCTTCATGGGATCACATGGCGACAGCAGTCTCTACAATATTTCCCAGAATCCTCCTCAACTCCTAACCCCACATATCTTGCTTTCCTATTGACCAACAGTGTTTTATTTATCAACTAATAAGACAACCATATTCCCAGAAGGACTTCCCCCATCAGCCTACTACACAGCCTGCAGTTTTACAGAACTTAAACAGATATGACTATTTAATATCACGCAAACTTAGATTTAACAAGCATGCTTATCTTCTTTCTTCTATCATCATAAGATGGTTTTTTCCATACCATTTATCAAATTCAACCTAATTTACTTGGTCTTCCATTTTTACTTAACTGGAACATGAGAATTGTCTTTCTTGCATGTGTATTAAAAAAAGAAATAATTTGATAATATAAACAAGGACATTGAAAATGTTTTGTTTCTATGATCAAATTTAATTCTTCAATTTAAACATAGTCTTGGTTTCTTGAAAGTGATTAACATTCTAGTAAAGGTAAGATTAAGACTATGTAGACAAAATCCCCTATAATCTTTATTAAGCCAAGTGAAAAAAATCTTAATTTTCTTCACTAGAGGCATTAAATCAAAACTAATTTCAATTCTAATTTATCCTTTATTTAACATCATTAATTACATAAATATAATCATAAAAATTTACAAACTCACTGACTTGTAGTACAGGAATAGTGTGAATTTAATAAAGTGTTATCCCATGTGATAACTAATTATTTTGTTTATTGTCACTTTTTACTTTACTTCAGACAGTAGTAAAATTTTTAAAAATAAATTAAAATGTCTGGGGAAAAGTACTCAGTAAGCAAAGACTTAAAAGGAAAGCATTTAAATTTTATTTATAAACAATTAAAAGAATTAAGAGAATGTTTGGTTCAGAAAAGATCATTAACTTTGAAATTTTAATACCTATACTTAGTTTCCCGTATGCTTGTATTTATTTGTTATTTAAAATAAAGAATATGTGTCATTTCTTTCTATGTCTGGGTTATGCCACTCAGTACAATATTTGCTAGTTCTACCTCTTCCTAAAATTTTATTATTTCATTTTTCTTTACAATTGAATATTTATCCCATTGTGTTTATAGAAAAATTTCCATTTTCTTTTCATTACTTAATAACATTCAGTTTTTTTTCTCTACGTGTACTTATTGTGAATAGAATGGCAATGATGTGGTTGAACAAACGTCTGTGGGGATTGGCAGTGGGTCAGCAGAGGTTAGGTTGAATAATAGAGTAGCTCCATTTTCTAACTTATTATGAATACCCCAGGCCGGTTTCCAATGGGACCATATATGGGAAAATGAATTTTTAAAAGTGGAAATAACATCTGAGCAATTAAAATACCAGCTGATATGCAAGTGTAGTTGGGGGAAATCCCACATAACCTCACCCCTATATGCAGAGCTACAATCAATGACTTCTGAGTGAAGGAGAATAAGTCTGAGTCAGTCTTTCCCCTGATAAGTATTCTAGTCCAAAGGGGTTGTCAGTCCTAAACACACATGCATTTAAGCAACACTAAGTGAAATTAGTAGGTTGTACTTATATATGTATATATGCATATGTGTTTATATAAAACAATAATAATTAAAGTAATTTAATTTATGAATTTGAAACAGCAGTATACACAGAAGGAGTTTGAGGGAGCAGAGAGTTAAAAACAATGTAAATATAGTAATTATGTCTGACAACCTAAAACATTAAAAATTAAAACCAATAAAATGATAAGATCATTATTTGATCCTCTCATAAACAGTACTCTCAAAGGGCTCTAAAGCACACATTACAATGTAGGTTGTACGAGTTTTACAATATGTATAACTTTCTTGAACTATGTAAATACTTTTGTTTTTTAATAAACACAAATGTACCACTTTATCAGTTCTTTAATACCAAAAGTGAATAAGAACAATAAATAATAATAAATTAAAAAGTCAAAATATTATACCACAAATTAAACATAAATTGAAAGGAAAATAATGGCACAGAAGCATTCAGAACAACCTATGTAAACATATTTCATAGCTATCTGAATTAACCACATTCCAATTGAAGAACATGTGAATGCATGGTGTCATAGATCATGTATTCTGCTAAATGGGTCACAATGCAATATACTGTCATATTAAGTGGGTTTAAAAGAGGAAATAGTGTCATTTGTTTGTATCAAAATTATATATCACTTAAAGGAGTTTCCTGTCTCTAGCCCCTCTGTGAATTGTGTTGTTCCCCTATAAGATCTTTCTGTGTGCTGTGTTTTAACTTGTGATATGTAAATTATGTAGTAATCTGTTCTTAAAGCAAGAACTATATGTTGACTCCTCTTCCAGTGGAAGAATTGATGGCTGGGCCTGAAAATAACATTACTCCATCTTAAACAACACATCATTCTTGATATAGTGACATTGGGTATCTTTAACTCTATATACTTGCCAGTAAACAAGTACTACAGACAGAAATTAAAGAGAAAAATGCTGGTACTAAATGACATTATAATCCAAATGGAACTAAATGATAAGATCATTATTTGATCCTCTCATAAACAGTACTCTCAAAGGACTCTAAAGCACACATTACAATGTAATATATAGGTACATACATATATGTTTATAGATAAACAGAGAGATGATACATAGATAGATCTCATATTAGTAACTTAATAGTACACTTAAAAGTTCTAGAATAAATAGAAGAAATACCACCTCAAAGAAGTAGATGGCAAGACATAATCAAACTCAAGGCTGAAATCAATAGAATATAAACAAAATTTCAAAGAATCAATGAAATGAAGATGGATTTTAGAAAAACAGTGTGCCATTCACTAGACAAATTAATTAAAAGGCAAAGAAAGATTTCAATTACTAATTTTTTCTTATTTTTTATTAGTTCAAATTAGGATCAAGCTTGCTTCACATGTCAATCCCTTCTCTCTCTCCCTCCCCTCTGCCCCAACCCTCCCCCAACCCCCACCTGCCTCCCACCCCATCCACCCTCCACTCCCCAGGCAGGGTAGGGCCCTTGATGTTGGCTCCCAAAGTCCACCACATCATCCTGGGCCAGGCCTAGGCCCTCCTGGATGTGTGCAGGCCAAGAGTGTATCCCTTCACGTGGGATGGGCTCTCAAAGTCCCTTCTTACACCAGGGAAAAATACTGATCCACTACCAGTGGCCCCCTAGAGTGCGGGGAGGCCTCCTAATTGACATCCATGTTCAGGGGTCTGGATCAGTCCTGTGCTTTCCTCCCAGACAGCAATCAGGGGTCCTTGTGCTCCTCCTTGTTCAGGCCAGCTGTTTCTGTGGATTTCACCAGCCTGGACGCAACCCCTTTGATCTTCATTCCTCCCTCTCTGCAACTAGGTTCCAGAGTTCAGTTCTGTGTATATCCGTGGGTGTCTGCCTCTGTTTCCATCAGCCACTGAATGAGGGCTCTAGGATGGCATAAAAAGTAGTCATCAGTCTCATTATAGGGGAAGGGCATTTAGGTTATCCTATCCACCATTGACTAGATTGTCAGTTGGTGTCACCCTTGTAGATCTCTGGAAATCTCCCTAGTGCCAGATCTCTCCTCGGACCTATAATGGCTCCCTCTGTTATGATATCTCTCATCCTGCTCTCCTCTATTCTTCCCCCAACTCAACATTTATGCTCCTCCATTTCCTCCTCTCCTCCCTTCCTCTTCTCCTAATCTCATTCTGGAAGCTCCCTCTCCCCTACCCTCATGCTCCCAGGAGATCCTGCCCTTTCCCATTCTCTGGGGTCCATGCATTTTTTCCTTAGAGTCTTCCTTGATTCCTAGTTTCTTTGGTGAAGAGGATTGTAGGCTGGTAATACTTTGCTCTATGTCTAAAATTCATATGTGAGTGAGTACATACCATGTTTGTCTTTTTGTGACTGGGTTACCTCACTCAGGATGGTTTCTTCTAGTTCCATCCATTTGCCTGCAAATTTCAAGATTTCGTTGCTTTTTTCTGCTGAGTAGTACTCCATTGTATAAATGTACCACATTTTCTCTATCCATTCTTCAGTTGAGGGGCATCTAGGTTGCTTCCAGTTTCTGGCTATTACAGACAATGCTGCTATGAACATGGTTGAACATATGTCCTTGTATGAATGTGCATTATTTGGGTATATGCCCAAGAGAGGAATTGTTGGATCTTCATGTAGACTGATACCCATTTGTCTGAGCAACTGCCATACTGATTTCCAAAGTGGTCTTACAAGTTTGCCCTCCCACCAGTATTAAAGACAAAAGGGGGCTTAACAACAAAAACTGAGGAAGTTCATAGTATCATGAAGAAATACTTTAAAATCTGCATTCAGATGGACATAAAAGTATATGCTTTTAATCCCAGAACTCATGATTCCAAATCAGGAAGATTTCTATTGGAGCAATGTCAATCTGGCCTACATGGTGACCTCAAGGACAGCTAGAGCTATGTTATGAGACCCTGTCACAAAAAAAAAAACAAAGAACAAAAAAACAAAAAGATACAAAAAATAAACAATAAGAATATTGCTATATTTCAACAAATTGGAAAATCTAAAAGCAATGGATAAATTTCTTGAAATATACCACTACCAAAGTTAAATCAAGATCAGATAAACAAATTAAATAGACCTAGTAAAATAGAAGCCGTAATTAAAAGGACTGTCCCCCTTTAAAAAATGAGAGAGAAAAGAAAACAAAGCCACCATAAAACAAAACAAAACAAAAACAAAAACCTAATCCTGGCCAGATGATTTTACAACAAACTCTGTTAGAATATCAAAGAAGAATTAACACCAAAACTCCTCAAATTATTCTATAAAATAAAAACAGAAAGAACACTTTCTATTTATTATTATTGGGCAATGTTACCCTGATGTCTAAACAACATAAATCCAACAATGAAAGAGAAATACTTATATGTTTCCCTTATGGTAGCACGAATGCTAAGAGCACATATTAATAAATGGGACCTCAGGAAACTAAAGGCTTCTATATGGCAAAGCATACCATCCAACAGACAGCAGCAGGACACAGAATGGGAACAGGTTTTTCCAGCTATACATCTGATTGGGAACAAAAATGTAAAATATGTAAAGAAGTAAAATAACTTGAACATCAAAAACAAGCAACCATGTTTTAAAAATTGGGTGGAGTTCTAAAGAGAAAGTTCTTAAAAGAGGAAACACACATGGCTAAGAAGGACATATGAAATGTTCAACATCCTTAGTAATCAGGGAAATTCAAATCAAAACAACTTTGAATCATTATAAAAGAGAAGAACACACTGAATTCATTTTGATAGCCCCGGTCAATATCTTTAGAGGGGACTTCTGGCTGTATTAGTTTTATTAAATGGTCTTTGTCTTTTGGTGGGAGAATTGTTAGCATAAATAAGAAATATTTATTAAAATCATTCATGTATATTCATACACAGAATTACATGAATTACATTTTATATAAATAATTAAGTATTACTCCTTGTGGCATTTTCAGTTATCTGCATTGTTATTGTGTCTATCTCTCTCCTTTCTCTTTATTTACCACCCTCCTCCCCTCCTCCTCAATGCCCCCTTTCCCAATTCCATGATCGCATCACTTGTATCCTGTTATTGCTTATTAACTAATTGAAAACACATTAATAATATATTTTACACACACATATGGAAACATTAATAATATGTTCAAGGTTAGTAACAAATTTGCATGTCTATATACTTCATTATATTTTTTCACTGGAGTATTAATTAATCAGCACTGACTACAGATAAGATAGAGGACACCAAGAAATCAAGGCCTTTTAACCACAGCATGACTGACACATGTTGAACCAAAAGAGATGTTCACAACACAGGGCCTGTACCAATGTGTGCCAGATGGGATTGTAGCGCCAAGAGGAAAAGTGGGCACTTCTGTCTCTAACCCAGAAGCTGTCTTCAACTGATAAACAGTTACATGTGAAAAATCAATTTTCTCCAATAAGATATCACTTGGAAAATAAACTACTACTAAGGGTAGGCCCCATGCTCCACAGGAGATGCTCAACACAAAATGCAATGTGCACTCAGTGACATTTTTGGAGGTCATTTGTCTAATAATGTTGTGTCAGGGAGTCAACCAATCTTTTTTTCCTTCATTCTTCCCTCTTTCTTCCTTCCCTCCCTCCCTTCCTTCCTCCCTCCCTCCCTCCCTCCCTCCCTTCCTTCCTTCCTTCCTTCCTTCCTTCCTTCCTTCCTCCTTGATGCCTTCTTTCCTTCTTGTTTCCTCTCTCTCTCTCTCTCTCTCTCTCTCTCTCTCTCTCTCTCTCTCTCATTACAGTATTTGTGTATATACAATGCTTACTGTTTTGTGGGATTTCAATGCATGTGAAGGTGTGGGTTTCTGTGTCTATATATTTCTGGTGGTTTTTCATTGGACATTCTATTTGTTCTTTGTTTTGATTTGTTTTATTATTGATAGTTAGATTTATGTTTGCTGATTAGAGAAACAGAGAAAGAGTATGGATCCTGATAGAAGAGGATGTGGAGAGGTATTAAAGAGTAGAAAATATAATAATGATTTATTTTATTAATAAAATCTGTTTTTGATGAGAAGAAAAAAGATAGGAATGGGAAGGAAGAAGGGTATAATTATATAATAATCTTTAAATAAAAGAAATTATAAAAGTAAGAAAAAATAGTCAACCTTCATCTGTTGCACAATTATCAAGTTTATGACCTCTTTATTTATATTATATATAGAGATATTATATATATTGACAGATATGTAAAATATTTTTCTATAGATGAATGCTGAATTCTTTTTATATTTTCAGTAACAGTCATTTCATATATTTCTTTTATGATATTTTAGTCTGTGATTTATCACTTCATTATTAAAAACATAAAAGGGATTTACTTTTAATTAAACAGCTCAAAAATTATCTGGTTAGTGGAGTCTACCCTTCATATTACACCTATTCATTCCATCAGTTCATTTTAGGACATCTAGATTTTCTTTAATTTCAGTAGAGATTTATAGCTTTGAATTTTGCATTTTGGTCTAAGATGCACAGTGTTAATACATTCATGGTTTTAAGTTCTTAAGATCAGCTTTTCTTCATGTAAATGTTCAATGCCCTGGCATAATTTAGAATAAAGAGCAACTTTGCGCCACTTGCTGCCTTTTTATCTTTCACAAAATTTAATTTTGTATATTATTGTGGATTTATTAAAAAGCAATCTACTGTGGTCAGTGATTATGTACTCAGAGAAAGCATGAATTTTGGTTAAAATAATTTGTCATTATCACTCTATCTGTTGTTACAAGTGTGTTGTTCTTGAAGAATAATTTTTAGTAAGGTTCTAGCTATGAGTGCATGAGATTCCAAGATAAAGTATAGCCTGAACATTTCTCTTTTGATATGAATCAAAACAATTTTGGAAACTAGTATACTAAAATAACTAGTACATTATAATATGCATTTTATTTTAAATATATAATAACAAAAATATATGGGGTTAATGCAGAAGGAAACTCATCATTTCAGCCCTATTGCACTGAATTCTTTATTAGTATTATGGTATGTAATTTTTAAATATTAAAATACTGAATTGAAAATGCTATAGGTCAGTGATATACTTAAATAGGATCTTAAAATTTTAGTAGCTTAAAAGCTATTGTTTTTTACTATATCCTTTACCACTAAATTGATTCCAAGTATCAAGAAAATATATCAAAGGAAACCATAGCTATGAGCTACAATCAAATGAACCGTTTCTGTTTATTTATTCATACTAAGTGCTGCCATCAATTATATTAAACATTAATTATCTAAAGTACCATTGTGGTATGGTTAGTATCAGAAATTTATTTTTAATTTATGTGCATCATTTAGTCATGAGGTAGGAAATTCTATGTTTTTAAAATATTATTTTGAAATCATCATAATATCTGTCAAAACTGCATCATTTATACATCTGCATACAATTTTATTCATATCAAAATATAACCTTTCACAGAACAATTGTAGCTTTGATTTTAGAGGTAAATGTATCTGATATGTTTGCTCCCCATGGACAAACTGCACAAATGTGACAATGAAAAATGAAGTAAATGCTGTTTGTATATTTATTCTATTTCTATAAAGACAGTACACACAAATATATTTTTCAAAACATTTGGAAAAACATAAAAAGAGAAAATTAAAGTGTAAGTCAAAAACAGTTGCAAAAATCCATGTTATATGCTTCCAGATATAATATATAAATCGAAATTGCTTTTCTGTCTTTACTTTTAGCTTCATGAACACAATAATTTTCATTATCCATGTTACACAGGGTAAAGTAGAATTTACATTTTATTTATCTTAGAAAAAATTCATACTTCCAATGATTATCACAGAATTTATGCTCCTTTGACAAAATTTATTTTTAAAGCTCCATTTATAATATATACATAAATATGTATCCAAAAGAACTTAGAGAAATCAGAATATCTAAAAATTTGTAGATATGTTTATTATAGTTAATTACAATATTTACACTTTGCTCATGATCCTACTTAGATAAGATTTTGTTTCAACTGGCTCTGTACAAACTGATACAAGGGAAAAACTGAACATTAGAAAAGCTTGACACACATCTATTAAATTTATGAAAATATTTTAAAGTACTTCCTAATGATCACATTCTTCAAATTAAGAAAAATGCCACATTGAATGATGCAATGATCTAACATATTTTGACTGGTTTTATGATACAAACAGAACTAATCAGGGACCGATGATTTTATCACTTCAGATATTCATATAGAAGTACATATATATCCATAATATTAAGTATATTTTATTTTCTAAGTTTAAATCTCAATGTTAAATAATTTCAATTTACTCATTATCAACTTTTTTCCAACATAGATTCAAGTTTTATTTACTTAATTCCAAATATTTGAATATTTATGAGACCATATCTTTAGCACATAAAAATAGGGTCCTCGGGTGTTTTTTATTATTATTATTAATAAGCTAATTTGAAGACAGTGGTGCTGAACAGTGAAGTGGGAAGAACCACTTCTTATTCATAGCATTGTTTGTCTTTGTTTAACTACTCATTTGAAGCAAGTGGAAACACACGAGGCTTTCTTATAGAGAGGTAAACCCACACTGGTGGCATAAAAATGACTGCTCTCTGTAATGCATGTTAACAGTCATATCTATCTTTCAGGTGGTGAAATACGTGTATCTCACAAAGTTTTTATCTAATATGGCAATTTCTTTCTTGTATAATGCTTTGTTTTTGAAAATATAATAAGCTCTTACAAAATTTGTGAATATAGTCTTATTAAAATGTAAGATAGTTGATGCAAGATCATTCTTCCTTTCTGAAATCACTTAAGGTTTTTGTCTTGAGTTCATTGTACTTTTATGCTGGCCTTAGGGAATTTACAGTACAGCTAATTAAGTGGACACCTCAAAAGTTCTGCCCAAAATTTATTTATCATTTCCAGATTTTTTAAATGTGGCAGTACATATTTCTTCCATTGTTATCATCAGAGTAGAAAAAAAATGTCCAGTGGAAACCAATTTTTTTGTGCAGATAAAGCAGTAGTTCTCAATCTTTCTAATGCTGAAACTTTAATACAGTCCTTCTTGTGGTGATGCCCAAACACACAATTATTTTTGTTACTACTTTCTAACTGTATTTTCTACTCTTGTGAATTGTAATGTAAATATCTGATATAAAGGATATCTAATATTTGACTCCTGTGATGGGGTTGTTTGACACCCCCTCTCCCCACCAAGATGGGTCACAACTCAGAGGTTCAAAGCCAATGTGCTAAGGGAACATAGCAATAAAATGACTTATAACAACGTTCTACTGTATCCATAAATAATCGTCTCATTAAGTCATCATCAGAGAAACTTGCTTTTGCAGTAGAAGCAAACTAACCCAGACACACTGTTGACATTGTATAAGGAGTGAGAAATTTGGATCATCTAGTCCCAGATGGGATGTCTTCTTCAAACAACTTCCCTAGGGGCTCAAGGAGATACGGGGAAACGACAGAAAAATTGTCAGAACCAGCAGGCTTGGATGACTCCAAGAAAACTGTCTAGAATGCAGAATAGGATAAAGGCACATACTGATTTGCAGAGATTGTGGCAGCAGTAACAAGGTTTGCATTGGTTCAACCAAGGCAGGGTTCTAATGCTGAAAGAAGTTTACACAGACTCCTACATAGCCAAGAAACTATTTGTAATAGATGCCTCCTCATAACTGAGAAATTTGTTTACACAATGGAACTGCATTTAGTATATTAACCACAAATAAGGAGAGACTATTTGCACATCAGTAAATGGCAAACACAACTAATATTTTGTAGACTTTTGTCTCATATTGCCTTATTTGAGCATTTTTGTCTTACTGCTTGTATAGTTATTTTCTACTTATATAGTACAGTTTTAAGTTAGTGTTGTTCTTAAGCAATGTGTGTGTGTGTGTGTGTGTGTGTGTGTGAGAGAGAGAGAGAGAGAGAGAGAGAGAGAGAGAGAGAGAGAGAGAGAGAGAGGATTGTGTAGTTCCTTATTCTTATTTGTTTGGTTTCATTTGTTTTTTTTTGTTTGTTTTTTCTTTGTTTTTTTTTTTTTTTTTTTTTGCATGTGTTGTTCCTAAAGAAAGAAATCAAGTTAGAAAGGGCATGAATTTAAATGGGTTGGGAGATGTTGAGGGTCTGTGAGGAATTAGAGGAGTAGAAACTATGACCAGAATTTGTTGTATAAAAATATTATTTTTCAAACATAATGTATGAAAAAAGAAAAGTATTCCATTTCTTATGAAAATATTGTTTTAAGCAATGTTTCAAACCATTACAGATTTATTTTTAAGAATATACATGAAAAATAATTTACAGCTTAGATAGAACTCTGCATGAAAGTAAAAGAAAACCTCTTTTTAAAATCATTTGAACATGTTAATGAGTCCACAGGCATATAAGAATACCACATGTTAATCTAAATTTGTATTACTCTCAATAAAAAATATAGTATATTCAATCACCTGCCTTAAGCCTCCTTTGATGAAAGTTATGTATATTAGATAAACAGTGTGCCATTATCATATCTAATTCCATGGTACTAACCTGTTTAAAGAGAGCAGCTCATATATCTTAAATATTTAGAAGTGTTAGAAGTCATTAAGCTTGATTTATCTAAAATGTCACATTTTTAATATTGTGAGAAATTTAGTTCCCATTGTGTATTTGTGAGTATTTATTATAGCACTTATGAAAATTTATATTTGGGAATCCATAAATCAAGATTTCAAATTTGCATTTTAAGGTTTTATAGATTCCCTTTTGAGCTTCAAATATGTATTTTTTGAAGAATAGATTCTTTTTGTTGTTGTTTTTGTTTTTTTTTTTTGTGATGACTCCCATCCATAAACTTATTTTTTTAGAAACAATCATGTTTCATATCAATGCCTTCCATTCTCTCTGCCTCCTATACTCCCATACCCTCTACCAACTCCCTCCAATCCACTCCCCATACACCCCCAAAGAAGAGTGAGGTACTCCATGGGGGATCGCCAAAGTCGGTCATATCATGTGGGGGAGGGCCTAGACCCTCCTCCATGAATCTGGGCTGAAATAGGGAATGGGCTCCCAAAGTCCATTTGTGCACTAGGGACAAATACTGGTTCCACTGTTAGAGATCCCATAGACTGCCCAGGCCTCCTACCTGACACCCACATTCAGAGAGTTTGGTTCAGACCAATTCTGGTTCCCTAGCTTTACGACTGTGGTCCCTGTGCTCTCAGTAGGTCAGTTCAGCTGGTTCTGTAGGTTTTCCCAGCACAGTCTTGACTCCTTTTCTCATCCTTCCACCCTCTTTACATCTGGATTTCAGGAGTGTAGGGGATATGGTAGCCATTGGTAATAAATGGTCATGAGCATAGTCAATCTCTTTTTAAAGAAAAGGGGGGAATAGGATATAGAAATGAATACTTTACATGGGTATGAATTTTCATTTATTGATACAACTTTAAAGTCAATTTTGTGATATGAATATGTCCCCTCTTGTTTAGCTATTGTGTTTATACAGATCTTTTAAAATGATATGCATAATTAAATACAGGTTATAGAATCACCTATTGTCCCGCGCGTGCTCTGTATTCCTCGCCAGCAAGAAATACACGCAGGACACTCGGATCCTTCTGCAGACAAGCTTTAATGCATTTTACCAGAGTGGAGACTGAACAGAGACTGAGCAGAGACACTAAACTAAGAAAACCATCCCTTATAAAAGGCTGACCAGCCGCCTGGGACGTATTACCCTATGAATGGCTTCAGCTCCTCAGGCAAAAATGAGCCACGGGATAGGCAGAGATCAAAGGAATGGAGATTACCCAGCGCCTGTGAAGTAATTCACACCTTGGTGTCTTCAGGCAACATTATAATGCAGGAACCGGCTTCCTACAACCTATGATAGTCAGAACTTATAATTAGGTTAGTTAGATTTTCTAGATATACAGAGATGTATTTGAGATGAATATGTATTCTTCAAAACTTTCAAAGACCTACAGAAATATGGCATTTAAATGGTTTAGGGTTTTTCTTGGTAGTGAGACACAACTGCTCCTGGCACACCAATTACATCAGAAAGGAGGATGGGCATCGAAGAAACTCATTATGGAGTTTGCTTTCAACATGGCAAGATTAGCCATTTGGGCAAGAAACTGCTCTTGCCTGGACTGTTTGTTGCTGTATAAACTGGACATGCAGGACCCACATGAAAGCGACTGCTGAACTTACAAAACAAGACAGTACTGAAGGGGTCCTGTTGAAATGGAGAAGTGTGCCAGATACACTGTGGCCTATAGGCTGAAGATTGATGTCCCAATGCGTTACAGAGGAACTTTGGGTAACTGTCCAGGTAGGAAATATCTCTGTCAATTCTACAGTTTATATATTATCCTTCAGTGGTCTTTGATAGCGTTGAAGACAGATAGTTATGGTTATAGTCTTCTTCAGTTATTATAAAAAATGTTACCCTTCTTTTTATTTAGACAGAAAAAAGGAGATGGTGGGGGAAGTGCTTCCGTGTATGTGTTTGTCTTATTGGATGATAAATAAAGTACTGTTTGGCCAATGAGGCAGCAAGTTAGGCAGGACTAGGAGTCAAGGAGGATTCTAGGAAATGTAGTAGAGAAGTGGTGATCCAAGCAGGAATTGACATAGCAAGGACACACATATTTAAGGAAGGATAAACAGGAAGTGGGCCTTTTTCCCTCTTGGCTCCTGCTCCAGCAGCTCAATGTGATCCACCGGCAAGGGAGGACAACAATGGAAGGTGTCCAATAAGATAAGTCTTATAAAATGTATAGATTTATGATAATTAAAACTGAGCTAGCAGATGAGAAATCCTAGTCATTGGCCAAGCAGCATTTGTATCTAATATAAGTCTGTGTATTATTTTGTCCATCCACACAGCGGGCAGAACTCCGGTGGCTGGCAGAGACTGCCCACATGGTGATAGGGCTTGGGCTGCTTTGGCAGAAAGATTTATTGTAACACAGGAATATGACTCAGAGCTTAGCTGTGGTGCCTGCTTCTGCTTCCATCAGCTACTGGATGAATGCTCTAGGATGGTAATTAAAATAGTCATCAATCTTATTATAGGGGAACTGCATCAAAGGTTGCCTCTCCATTACTGCCTAGATTCTTAGTTGGGGGTAATCTTTGTGGATCTCTGAACATTTCCCTAGTCCAAGATTTCTCTTTAAACCTATACTGGTTCCCTCTATTAAGGTATCTCTTTTCTTGCTCTCTTCTATTCCTCCCCTGTATCAGTCTTCCTCATCTCTCTTGTTCTCCTCAAAGTTAAGGGTTGATTGAATATAAAAATTAAAATGCCTCAATCACATAACTGTAATATTTGAAGTTCATGTCCGTTTAAGGGAGAACTGAAATAGATTGACTGACTTAATTTTTTCTTTCAATTTTAGTATATTCCAATTGTATGTGTTGACTTCTGAAAGTACATATTTAAATAACTTTTCTTGTATTATGTCTGTACTTTAAAAAAGACAGCAAAGAGCCCTTCAAGTACAGACTTCAAGTCCTTGTGTTGACATTTGATCAGAGGTCAATGGATATTTAATAACATGATGTTGTCCCATCCTTATAAATTTGAGATTACTAATAATCCTGAAATACAGTTAAGTGAATCCTTATTAGTTGGTGATATATAAACTTATGTAATCTATATCTATCTTTGAAGCATTATTTGTTCAAAGATACTAAATAAACTTATCATGAGTACTTAGTCATTAGATCCCATAGACTTCCCAGTGTGAGGTCCAAAGAGCAACAGTGCAGCAGAAGACAGCCTGTCTTTGAGAAGGATCAAGTCTGTCTTTGAGAAGGATCAAGTCTGTCTTTGAGAAGGATCAAGTCTGTCTTTGAGAAGGATCAAGTCTGTCTTTGAGAAGGATCAAGTCTGTCTTTGAGAAGGATCAAGTGCCCTTTCACAGAATTGGAGATATTACAGCTGAGACTCTTCTTGTAGACCCAACATCTGCATCCTTGCTTCCTTCCTAAATGCAGAAGGGCATCTCTGATTGTTTGCTTCTCCCACCTCATCATGTTGGTAAATTCAAAGTTCTCATTAAGGAGACATTGATTAAATGACCCTTAATCACATTTATATTTACTAAGAGTAAAATATTTATTAATGTGGCATTAGTCTATTTTCAATAAGTAGAATCTTAGAAACATTCTTGATTTATCAGTAAAGAGTTTTCAGATAAATTTACATTGGGAAGGGTGTGAACATTTCTATATATACTCTAGTTAATACTAACATTTTAAAATTATTAATGTTTTGATACCATATGTATGTGGATATTATGATAACATCCTGAAATAAAAGAAACATTTTTGGCTATTTCAGAAAAGATTTTGAACTGGGATAAAATAAGGTGAGTCTATCAAAATTTAATAATTATTTCCTAAAGAAAGGAATCTTTCTGGTAGTCATTTATTCCTACAAAAATAGTTTAAAATTTTGATAAAAAATGAAATACAGACTACATTGGCATATTTACAGTATTAAAGTATTTTTTTCATGTCCAAAACCACGTAATTTGTATTTTTTCCTCTGGATTAAGATGAATTTGTCATCATTTATAAAGAGAGCGATTGTGCAGACAGATCAATACTACATCATGTGTATTGTATGTATGCAAGAGGTCCTATGTTTCGATCTCCAGCAGAAAAAACAATAAAGAAAGCAAACAAAGGTTAAAGCTAAGAAGAGAGAAAAATCAAAATTTGACATCTACTAAAATATTCCATAGAAGTCATTAAATAGTAAAGGGTCTTATCTAGTGGCCAAGAAAATACTACAATTATTTATTTAGATCCTTTAATCATATACAGATAAAATGAAGATGAAAACCGACTCATGTTTAAGCAGTTGAAGAAAGCTATAATAGCAGCCTCAAGGCACACAGAGATCCTGGAACACATAAATTGTACCACTTTTCTAGGGCAGCAGACAGGCTTTTGACTGAAAAGGGCTCTGAAATTAAGCATTGCTTTGAAGAATGAAGACATCATCATGTCCTTGCTTTTGGCCTTTGTAGCTATGTTGGGTCATTGCTATGGTAATGCCAACTTCTGATGAAAGTGCAACCATTTGCTAAGTGTGGATGAGACTTGAAGTTTTCTTAAATGCAGAGAGTGTGTCAAAAGTGAAGGAACATTCCTCTCTACATTTGTTATACTGTAGTGCTTAGGATTCTATATTTGCTGCAGCAGGTGGCCCAGTGAGAAAAGTTCTGTACTGTCAAGTCTGACAACCTGAATTTGGTCCTTTATATGGAAGGAAAGATCATATGCCTGCAAGTCAGTCTCTGACTTCCCTACATGCATTAAAAATATCAATCACTCGCAGACACATGCACAAACAAACAAAAAAAGCATGTAAGTAATATTTTCAATGGACATTATCTACCTGGTAGAAAATTTACAATATTCTGTTTTTTTATTAGCTGTGTAGAAAGAAGCAAGCTATCTATATGGAAAATGCTTCTGAAGAAAGCTGCATAGGAAGAAATCCCACTTAAATCCTGTAAGTGGCTAGTGACTTCAATTTGAGTAGGGCAGATAATAATCAATAACTACCAAGAAACCAAGTACCACAACTCTAGAATCACAAGGAAATAACTTTCCTCATAATAAAAGTTACATTAGAAAAAAATACCATTGCCTTGTCATGACTTCCAGTTGGAAACCTTACAAAGACCAACCTGTACTCTTGTGCTTGACCGAGGGAGTGTGTGAACAAATCCACATAAGCTTACTTAAGACACAACACATTATATCTTGATAGATGAGCAAAATATTGTGCCCCATACACTTCTCCAAGTTATTATCTCTGCTTGTGTCCTTGCTTTCTGCTTATTTCTACATATTTGTGGCTTCTGGCCTATAGATAGATAGATAGATAGATAGATAGATAGATAGATAGATAGATAGATAGATGGAAGATAAATGATAGATACATACAGATAGATAATACATACATACATACATACATACATGCATGCATACATACATGATCAAACAAAGAAAATGAGGCCAGAGGCAATGGATTTGAGACAGAGCAGGGGAGACATACATAGGATGGTTTGGAGGGTGAAAGGGAAATGGGAAATGCTGTGATCATATTTTAATTTAGAAAACTGAAAGAAGTTCCATTGACAGTAAGTTAATTTCATAAATATGTTGGTGAGGAATATTATGTCACTTACATCTCAAGTCACACAGCACACCTTCTCAGTACCAACTACACTGAACTTATAGGAGTAAGGAACTTTCAGGTCTGCTGATACATCACCCAGAGGACTCTCATTTTCTGCTTTAGATGACCAAATTAAGCACAACCTCTCCTTCAAGGACTTAAAAATCACCATTTCTGAGGAACCTTAGCAAAAGTTCAGCTGTCACCCAAGAGGATGAATAACTACATTTAAAAATATTCTTTTTTTTTTTTTTTTTTTTTTTCTTAATTTTAATTTTATTAAATTGTTAATATTTTCACATATACTTTCCCTCTCCCTCTCCCTCCCCCCACCCCCATTCCTTCTCCCCCACCTCCAACCTACCCCCCACCCCATCCACCCGCCACTCCCCAGGCAGGGTAGGGCCCCCAACCAGGGTTCCACCAAGTCCACCAAATCTTCCTGTGCTGGGCCTAGGCCCCTCCCCATGTGTTCAGAGACAGAGCGAATCCCTTCAAGTGGGATGGGCTCTCGAAGTCCCTCCCAGGGCAAAACGCCAGTCCACCTCCCTCTGGAGTCATTCATGATTTCTAGTTTCCTTGGGGTAGAGGATTATAGGCTGGTAAACCTTTGCTCTATGTCTAAAAATCCCAGGAGTGCAGGGGCCTCCCCATTGGCATCCATGATCAGGGGGCTGGATTAGTCCTGTACTGTCCTCCCAAAGAGCATCTGGGGTCGATATGCTTTCCCTTTTTCAGGCCAACTGTTTCTGTGGGTTTCTCCAACCAGGTACAGACCCCTTCGTTCTTCATTCCTCCCTCTCTTCAACTGAGTTCCAGATTTCAGCTCAGTGTATTTCTGTGGATGTCTGTCTCTGCTCTCATCAGCCACTGGATGAGGACTCTAGAATAGCATAGAGAGTATTCATCAATCTCATTCTAGGGGAAGGGTTTCTAGGCCAACTTCTCCTCCACTGCCCAGACTGTCAGATCGTGTCATCCTTATAGGTCTCTGGAGATCTTCCTAGTTCCAGATCTCTTCTCGGACCTATAGTGACTCCCTCTGATATGGTATCTCTCATCCTGCTCTCTCTCCTCTATTCTTCCCCCAACTCAATATATCTGCTCCTCCATTTCTTCTCCTCTACTCTTCATCTTGTGCTCTTATTGTGGCAGCACCCACTTCCCTACCCTCATGCTCTCAATTAGCTCGGGAGTTCATGCCATTTCCCATTCCTGGGGTCCATTTATCCCTTAGAGTCATTCATGATTTCTAGTTTCCTTGGGGTAGAGGATTATAGGCTGGTAAACCTTTGCTCTATGTCTAAAAATCATATATGAGTGAGTACATACCATGTTTGTCTTTTTGTGATTGGGTTACCTCACTCAGGATGGTTTCTTCTAGTTCCATCCATTTGCCTGCGAATTTCAAGATTCCATTGCTTTTTTCTGCTGAGTAGTACTCCATTGTATAAATGTACCACATTTTCTCTTTCCATTCTTCAGTTGAGGGGCATCTAGGTTGTTTCCAGGTTCTGGCTATTACAAACAATGCTGCTATGAACATGGTTGAACATATGTCCTTGTTGTATGGACAAGCAGTATTTGGGTATATACCCAAGAGAGGAATGGCTGGATCTTGAGGTAGATTGATTCCCATTTTTCTGAGCAACCGCCATACTGATTTCCAAAGTGGTCTTACAAGTTCACACTCCCACCAGCAATGGAGGAGTGTTCCTTCTTCTCCACAACCTCTCCAGCATAGGTTGTCATTGGTATTTTTGATTTTAGCCATTCTGACAGGTGTGAGGTGGTATCTCAGAGTTGTTTTGAGTTGCATTTCTCTGATGGCCAAGGATTTTGAACACTTTCTTAAGTGTCTTTCAGCCATTTCAGATTCCTCTGTTGAAAAATCTCTGTTTAGTTCTGCACCCCACTTTTTAATTTCATTGTATGGTGTTTTGGTGGCTAGCTTCTTGAGCTCCTTGTATATTTTGGAAATCAGACCTCTGTCAGATGTGGGGCTGGTGAAGATTTTTTCCCATTCTGTGGGTGGTCGTTTTGTCTTACTGACTGTGTCCTTTGCCTTACAGAAGCTTCTCAGTTTCAAGAGGTCCCATTTATTAATTGCAGACCTCAGTGTCTGTGCTTCTGGCGTGATGTTCAGGAATCGTTCTCCTGTGCCAATTTGTTCAAGGGTTGTTCCCACTTTCTCTTCTAAAAGATTCAGTGTGGCTGGGTTTATGGAGAGATCTTTGATCCATTTGCACTTAAGTTTCGTGCATGGTGACAAGTATGGATCTATCTGCAATTTTCTGCATGTTCGAATCCAATTGTGCCAGCACCATTTGTTGAAGATGCTATCTTTTTTCCATTGTATGGATTTAGCACCTTTGTCAAAAATAAGGTGTTCGTAGGTGCGTGGGTTAATATCTGGGTCTTCAATTCGATTCCATTGGTCTATCTGTCTATTCTTGTGCCAATACCAAGCTGTTTTCAGAACTATGGCTCTATAGTAGACCTTGAAGTCAGGGATGGTGATGCCTCCAGAGGATCTTTTATTGTAAAGAGTTGTTTTGGCTATCCTAGGTTTTTTATTTTTCCATATAAAGTTGAGTATTGTTCTTTCAATGTCTGTGAAAAACTGTGTTGGGATTTTGATGGGGATTGCATTAAATCTGTAGATTGCTTTTGGTAGAATTGCCATTTTTACTATGTTAATTCTGCCTATCCAAGAGCACGGGAGATCTTTCCACTTTCTGGTATCTTCTTTAATTTCTTTCTTTAAAGTCTCAAAGTTCTTATTGTACAGGTCTTTCACTTTTTTGGTTAGTGTTACCCCCAGATATTTAATGTTGCTTGTGGATATTGTGAAAGGTGATGTTTCCATGATTTCTTTCTCATTGAGTTTATCATCTGTATACAGTAGGGCTACAGATTTATTTAAGTTAATTTTGTATCCTGCTACCTTGCTGAAGGTGTTTATCAGCTGTAGGAGTTTCCTGGTAGAGTTTTTCGGGTCACTTATGTAGACTATCATGTCATCTGCAAATAGTGAAAGTTTGACTTCGTCCTTTCCAATTTGTATCCCTTTGATATCCTGATCTTGTCTTATTGCTCTAGCTAGAACTTCAAGAACAATATTGAAGAGATATGGAGAGAGTGGACATCCTTGTCTTGTTCCTGATTTTAGAGGAAATGCTTTGAGTTTCTCTCCATTTAGTTTGATGTTGGCTATTGGTTTGGTGTATATCGCATTTATCATGTTTAGATATGTTCCTGTTATTCCTGTTCTCTCCAAGATCTTTATCATGAAGGGATGTTGGATTTTGTCAAAGGCCTTTTCAGCATCTAGTGAGATGATCATGTGGTTTTTCTTTTTCAGTTTGTTTATATGGTGGATTACATTGATGGTTTTTCGTATATTGAACCATCCTTGCATCCCTGGGATGAAGCCCACTTGATCGTGGTGGATGATTTTTCTGATATGTTCTTGGATTCGATTAGCCAATATTTTATTGAGTATTTTAGCATCAATGTTCATGAGAGATATTGGTCTGTAGTTCTCTTTCTTATTCTTATCTTTGTGTGGCTTGGGTATCAAAGTGATTGTAGCCTCATAGAAGGAGTTTGGCAATATCCCATCTGCTTCTATTGTGCGGAACAGTTTGAGGAGTATTGGTATCAGCTCTTGTTTGAATTTCTGGTAGAATTCTGCAGTGAAGCCATCTGGTCCTGGGCTTTTTTTGGTTGGGAGGCTTTTGATGACTGCTTCTATTTCATTAGGGGTTATGGGTCGATTTAAATTGTTTATCTGATCTTGATTTAATTTTGGTAAGTGATATTTATCCAGGAAACTGTCCATTTCCATTAGATTTTCGAATTTTGTGGAGTACAGATTTTCAAAGTATGACCTAAAGATTCTCTGGATTTCCACAGTGTCCGTTGTTATATCCCCCTTTTCGTTTCTGATTTTGTTAATTAGTGTGCTCTCTCTCTGCCTTTTGGTTAGTTTGGCTAGAGGTTTGTCTATCTTGTTGATCTTCTCAAAGAACCAACTCTTTGTTTCATTGATTCTTTGTAATGTTTTCCTAGTTTCTACTTTATTGATTTCAGCTCTCAGGTTGATTATTTCCTGGCGTCTACTCCTCCTTGGTGAGTTTGCTTCTTTTTGCTCTAGTGTTTTCAGTTGTTCTGTCAGTTCTCTAATGTGACTTTTTTCTAGTTTCTTCATGTGGGCACTTAGTGCTATGAACTTCCCTCTTAGGACTGCTTTCAGAGTGTCCCATAAGTTTGGGTATGTTGTGTCTGCATTTTCATTAGAATCTAGGAAGTCTTTAATTTGTTTTTTTATTTCTTCCTCAACCCAGGAATGGTGCAATTGGGTGTTATTCATTTTCCAAAAGTTTGCAGGTTTCCTGCCATTTGTATTGTTGCTGAATTCTAGCTTTAATGCATGGTGGTCTGATAAGATACAGGGGGTTATTTCAATTCTTTTGTAATTGTGGAGGTTTGCTTTGTTGCCTACTATGTGGTCAATTTTGGAGAAGGTGCCATGTGGTGCTGAGAAGAAGGTATATTCTTTTGAGTTTGGATGGAATGCTCTATAGATATCCGTTAACCCCAGTTGGGCCATGACTTCTTTCAGATCCTCTGTTTCTTTGTTAAGTTTTTGTCTGGTGGTCCTGTCTAGTGGTGTAAGGGGGGTGTTGAAGTCTCCTACTATAAGTGTGTGTGGTTTTATGTGTGGTTTGAGCTTTAGTAATGTTTCTTTCACAAATGTGGGTGCCTTCGTATTTGGAGCATAGATGTTCAGGATTGAGATTTCATCTTGATGGACTTTTCCTGTGATGAGTATGAAATGCCCTTCTTCATCTCTTTTGATTGATTTTAGTTTAAAGTCCATTTTGTTAGATATTAGGATTGCTACACCTGCTTGTTTCTTGAGGCCATTTGATTGGAAAATCTTTTCCCATCCTTTTACTCTGAGGTATCGCCTGTCTTTGAAGTTGAGGTGTGTTTCTTGTAAACAGCAGAAAGATGGATTCTGTCTTCGTATCCATTCTGTTAGCCTATATCTTTTTACGGGTAAGTTAAGGCCATTGACATTTAGGGATATTAATGTCCATTGTTCGTTGGTTCTTGCTTGGTTTGGATTTATTGTTGGTGGTGTCATTGTGTGTGGATTTTGCTCTCCTGCTTCTTTTTGTGTTTGGCAATATTAGATTATCTATTGCCTGTGTTTTTGTGCATGTAGTTATGTTCCTTGGTTGGAGTTTTCCTTCCAGAACCTTCTGTAGTGCTGGATTTGTGGATATGTATTGTTTAAATCTGTTTTTGTCATGGAAAATCTTGTTTTCTCCATCTATAGTGATTGAAAGTTTTGCTGGGTACAGTAGTCTGGGTTGACATCCATGCTCCCTTAGTGCTTGTAGTGTATCTATCCAAGACCTTCTGGCTTTCATAGTTTCCATTGAGAAGTCGGGTGTGATTCTGATTGGTTTGCCTTTATATGTTACTTGGCCTTTTTCCTTTGCAGCTCTTAATATTTTTTCTTTATTCTGTAGATTTGGAGTTTTGATTATTATGTGTCGGGGGGACTTCTTTTTGTGGTCCAGTCTGTTTGGTGTCCTATAAGCTTCTTGTACTTTCATAGGCATATCTTTCTGTAGGTTGGGGAAGTTTTCTTCTATGATTTTGTTGAATATGTTTTCTGTACCTTTGAGCAGTGTTTCTTCACCTTCTTCTACACCTATTATTCTTAGGTTTGGTCTTTTCACGGTGTCCCATATTTCCTGTATATTTTGTGTTAGGGATTTGTTGGTCTTGAGGTTTTCTTTGGTTGATGAATGTATATCCTCTAGCGAGTCTTCAATAGCTGAGATTCTCTCTTCTGTCTCTTGAATTCTATTAGTTATACTCACATCTTTAGATCCTGCTCGTTTATCCAACCTTTCCATTTCCAGCATCGCTTCATTCTGTGTTTTCTTTAATGTGTCTAATTCAGCTTTCATGTTTTGAACTGTTTCAAGAGCTTCCTTCACTTGTTTGGTTGTTTTATCTTGGGTTTCTTTAGCTTCTTTAAGAGATTTGTTTATTTCTTGAATATTTTGGTTTGTCTTTTCCTCCATATCGTGTAATTTTTTGCTTACTTTTTCTTCTATTTCTTTAAGGGATTTTCTTGTTTCCTCTTTGAAGGTCTCTATCATCTTGCTCAGATAATTTTTGAGGTCCATCTCTTCTTCATGCACTGTGTTGGGCTTTTCAGATCTTGCTGGAGTGGAGTCCCTAGATTCTGGTGGTGTCATATTGGTCTTTCTGTTGTTGAGCGGGTTCTTATTCTGTCTTCTTCCCATATCTTTTTCCAGTGAGTGCAGGTAGGATCTCTCTATCTCCTCTTGTTACTCTGTAGTGTGTGTGGGCCAGGAATTCAATGTCCGAAGGTCTGGATGGTTTTGCCTCTCCTCGTAGCCTCCTCACTCTGATGGCGTTAGGCCTCTGGTCTGGTCTGCGGTGAGTCCACGGAAAGGGAAGGAAGAGTGTCCTGAACCGAGCCAGATTCAGGAAGCTCCACCCTGCCTGGGCGTGTCTGTTTCAAGCAGGGACGAGCCTGGAGGGATCTGGGTGGATGGCGCTTAGGACGAGAATTGGGTAAAAGCTGGGGGTGGCTCACCTGGTCCGCGGTGAGTCCACGGAAAGGGAAGGAAGAGTGTCCTGAACCGAGCCAGATTCAGGAAGCTCCACCCTGCCTGGACGTGTCTGTTTCAAGCAGGGACGAGCCTGGAGGGATCTGGGTGGATGGCGCTTAGGACGAGAATTGGGTAAAAGCAGGGGGTGGCTCACCTGGTCTGCGGTGAGTCCACGGAAAGGGAAGGAAGAGTGTCCTGAACCGAGCCAGATTCAGGAAGCTCCACCCTGCCTGGGCGTGTCTGTTTCAAGCAGGGACGAGCCTGGAGGGATCTGGGTGGATGGCGCTTAGGACGAGAATTGGGTAAAAGCTGGGGGTGGCTCACCTGGTCCGCGGTGAGTCCACGGAAAGGGAAGGAAGAGTGTCCTGAACCGAGCCAGATTCAGGAAGCTCCACCCTGCCTGGACGTGTCTGTTTCAAGCAGGGACGAGCCTGGAGGGATCTGGGTGGATGGCGCTTAGGACGAGAATTGGGTAAAAGCAGGGGGTGGCTCACCTGGTCCGCGGTGAGTCCACGGAAAGGGGCTAAAAATATTCTTATTCTCAGACCCTGTCCAGTGCCATTAAGACTGAGCATTAAGAGAAGGAGATCCATAGGTCTGTATGAGAATGCATATCCAGGAGATGCACCACCTTGTCCCTCACCCCTTGCTACCTACAGCAGGAGTGAGAGCTGGCCCCTGGGTCATGAGAGTGGAAGAGCTGGGCTGGGCTGTGGCATTAAGAAGAGCAGAATAGAGCTGCCCAGGGTGCAGTAGATGTGGATGAATCTGCCCTGAGGGCATAAAAGCAGGGGAACCTGTTCTGCCCCTTGCTACATAGTGTGAACTAGCCAATGCAACACTGGAATGCTCACACTGGTGGTGAGGATGGGGGAGACCTGGTGGGTTGAACAACCCTACTGCCACCCAGGTCGAGAACTGTGTTATAACTTGGCCCACCCCAACCTCCATCCCATCTATGAATTGCTGGAGCAAGTGAAAGGGCTGGACTTGTAGACCCAAAGCTGTAGGATCTCCATGACACAAGACAACAACAGGATATCTAAGAGGAGTCCAAGGGAGGGCCCAGAACCTATACTGTAGCAAAACCACAGCCTTGAACAGTACCAATGACTCTTTACAATGAATATTTGCAAGATCTATAGACTAAAGGGTATATTGTGTGACTCACTGACTCACACTACTGCTTCTATGACAAGATTTTTCTGTTTCCTTTTATTCTTTTTTCTTAAATTATATTTATTTTGTGTTATGGTGAGGCTGAAAGATCAGAAGGTACATACGAGGGGACAGGGAATTGAATGGGATCAAGGTGCATGATGTGAAAGCCACAAAGAATAAATAAAAAAAGAAATAAATAAACAAATATGATCACTCTCTTCAAATCACCTCTCCAAAAACTCTACCACACACACACACTCTGATAATGGATGGAAAAGTCTATTGAACCCATGCCATACTGTATCTTCTGAGAAAATCCACTCCTAAATAACAGAGAGCTCAAAAGTCATTCAAGACCTTTATTTATCAAGCAATAATAATGTTTCCAAACAAGAAACTCATTAACTTAAAACTTGCATTTGCAAACATAGAGTGGTTTATAAACTATAAGCAGGACATAAAAAGCTCTCTAATGCACTTTATAAAAGCACAAGGAAGCATATCATAATGCTATCATAATGTGTTTTTGAAGAAGATGACTCACAGAAGCTATAAACAGATATTTTTTTCATGTTTTAGAGATTAAAAATAACACTTGGGAGCTGGGAAAATTCACTGGAATAATACTTAGTTTACTTGTATAAGATCCTTGGTTAAATCCTCATATGCTCAACCTAATAAGGCAAAATTTATATTAATATGTAAATCTATAATTTATGAATAAAATTAGAAACAAAGTGTGTTCAGAGAACAATACCATATGTTAAATAACAGTTAATGCAAAAAGCCATGATTTATAAAACGGGGTATTTGAATAAGGAAAAGGAAAGGTGAAAATTGTAAGTATATTTGCAAAAAGTAACATAAATAATTTTATAGTATTGAAATATGAAGATGTTTAAACATTTAAAGTCATTTAATTGTTTCCATAAATAACAAGGAACATATTGTTGGTTCTCATGGTTTGGAAGAAATTGTCCCCGAGAGAGTGTCACTATTAAGTTGAAGGTATGGTCTTATTAGTGTAGGTATAGTCTTGTTTGTGGAAGTGTGTCTGTAAGACCCCCGGAAGCTCAGGCCTCCAGGATCTCAGCCCAGGACCGTGGCCACCCCAATCACCATGCCGAGGCGGAAACTTGATGGAAACAACAAGAGGCTTTATTGTAGTTTTTTAATGAGCTAACCCCATGTTAGCTTGGGCCTTTCATCCACCCATCATGGTCGATGGCTAAAAAGATGGCTGGAAGTGTCTGCATAGAGATCTCATAGGGCAGCATAAGGGGAGTGTCTAGGGGTACACACAGGCTCCGGATTGGTGTGCCTCCAGGATTGGAGGGTTTGCCCTGTGTTTATTGGTCAACTGGTTGTTATAGCCCGTAGGCCCTCCCAAGGTGGTTGCTATGCTCTGCATGTCATTGCTGTGCACTTGTCTGTAAAGCACACCCGGAGCTGTAAAGCCTAGCATCACCAGCTAACTTCTGATTGTTCCTTGCCACGAGGTAGGCACCTAACCTCCTAGTGACCAAGGCAAGTTCGTGGCAAGCACATGTTACTGTCATGGCTGCTGAAATGGGGAGCTGGTCCCTTCATATCACTGTGGAGGTAAGGATTGAGGTCTCATTTATGTTCAAGATACTACCCAGCATCTTAGACCACTTCCTGTTGCCTGGAAGCCAATATGTAGGACACTTGGCTACTTCTCCTGAACCCTACCTGCCTGCACACAACCATGTTGAACATGATGATAATGGAGTAAACCACTGAACACTTAAGCCACCCCAATCAAATATCTTTGCTCTGTAAGAGTTGCCATGGTCAAAGTGTCTCTTTAAAGAAAGAAAAGCTAATACAGAAGCTGGTACCAGGGACTGGTGGAGGTGACCTTGTAAATGAAGAACAAGGTGGTGAAGAACATGCTGATGGCCCAAGCCAGCCCTGGATTAAAAAAACAAATCCTTTTCCCTTTGATAGAAACATCATGTGGTTAGAACAATATTGCTGTGATAGGACTGACAATGATTTTGTTTGAAGGAATATGGACCTTGGAACTGTGGCTTAGAAAAGCAGTTCAAACTTCAATTGTTGCTTAATGGGCCATGGTAGTAGGAACATGGAAGACAATTACACTGAATGTAATTTGAACTGTGGTGGGCTGGCTAGAGTGGTTTCAGAAAAGACCTTTATTTTGTTGATAAAATTTATTTTATTTTATCATTCTTGTGGTATTTTTGATGAACAATATAGCTTCTCTTTGCCCTTGTCAGAAAAGCTTAGCTGAGGCAAAAGTGAAGAATATTGGATTAATTCTTTGGCAGAGGAAATCTCAAAACAGCCTAGTATTGACTCTGTTTTGTGGTTACTAGTGTTAACTATAATGAAGTTGTGTAATGAAAAGGAGAAAGCTGAGCAACAAAAAGCATTTGAGGAGAAAAGGAGCACCAGAGAAAGTGGAATGGAGCTAAACCCTGTATTCAAGGAGATAAATGGATTGAGAAATGGAATAAAGGGAGAGGTGACCTCAGGGCAAGATCTCACCCAGCTAAATTTCCACTTGTTAAAAGGAATTAAAGAAAAGGTTAGAACTGGGTATGGTGGTACACACCTTTAATCCCAATAGTTGGCATGAAGAGACTGATGATCTCTGAGTATGAGACCAGACTGGTCTACAGATGCAGTTTCAGGACAGCCAACCTTAGACAACAAATGATAGAAAGCTGGTGAAGATGTAATTGAATGAGGAGGGGGCCATGTTTCAGCCGCAGCAAACAGCAGAAATGGATGCTTCAGCCATATAGTTTTCACTTTAGAATCAAGGATAGAAGGAAGGCATTATGGGACCTTCCTCTGCTACCAAGGAAAGCTGCTTGAGTTTTGTTAAGGGTGTCCCTCATGGAAGCCTAGAGAGGTGATTGCATGAACTTGTGAAGTTGAACCATGAATTGCCTTGGAGACCCCAAAATGGAATGCTTTCTGAGGAGAGCTGGTAACAGGGAGTAGAAAGAGCCCAAAAGGAAGAAATGTGTTTCAGTCAACAGAGCTGGAAGAAGCTGGAGATCTGAAGAGCATGTTGCCATCTGAATAGATATTCAGAGTTTGGAGATTGTCCATCTTCTTTTTAGTCTTCCTTTGGACCAGTATTTCCTCACTGTGCTCCCTTCCCCATATTTTAGGATGGTAATGGATATGTGATTTGTTTTTTTAAGTTTGATTTTACACATCTTAAATAATTGCTTTTAAGAAATTGTTTGAATCTCAGAAAAAACAAGTACAATTTATGTGCCTGATATAATCATTGAAGTATGGTCAAATCCTAGCATTCAGCCCCTTAAAAATAACTGAGTCCTTTCCCATCCCCATGCAGGAAGTCATCAAATTTAAAGAGCTCTAGATTATCATCTTTATCATAATTTTTAAAAATTCTTTTTGATGGCTTCCTTTCAAAAGTCTTTTTTCTTTTGTTTTGGGGGTGTTGCAGAAGCCTTCATTGTCTCTCATTCTCAACTGTGGTGTACCACTGCAGCAGAGGCTTCACTGCCCATAGTAGTCATGGCTATAGGGACCACAGATAGCTGTCCACATGGTCTCCAGCAGAATTATTGACTGCAGACCTCATCATGGCCTCCAGTGCCAGTAAAGACCATGGACTGTATGTATAAGGTATGCATACATATGTTTAATATTCATATATATATAAAATAAATTATACTGTTAAATAATGTATTATTTTGAGTTATCCTAATAATGTAAATAAATGCTACTCATCTTCATTTCAGTGCTAATTTTTATATTTGACATTGTTTTTAGTCGACATCCCATGATGTATCTATAGCTACCCTCTAATTTGCTATTTAGTCCTTGAACTCACTAGAATCTAACTACATCTGTCTCAGGGGTCTCAAATTACAAGTGTGTACAATCATTCCCTGCTTTTACTACTATTTTCATGTTTTTTACTTTATTCTACATGAAGAAGAAAACTCTAGAGTCAATAATTTTTGTCATGTGCAAATGATTACTGCAAATATTGGAGATGTAGTTAAAAATACTGAATGAAATAACAAGAATAATCTTTTCATATGTGTGTGTGCGTGTGTGTGTGTGCGTGTGTGTGTGTGTGTGTGTGTGTGTGTGTGTGTGTGTGTGTGTGTGCATGTATGTACACCTTATGATTTTCATTGCTATGAAGAGACTGTATGACCACAACAACACTAATAAAGAAAATATTTAATTGGAGTGGCTCCCTTACAGTTCAGGGGTTCAGTCTATTATCATGATGGTGGTGATCATGGTGGCATGCAGGCAGATATGGTCCTGGAGTATCTGAGAATCCTACATTGCAGGCAACAGGAAGTTGAATGTCACAATGGGTAGTATTCTGAACATAGGAAACTAGAAAACCTGCCCCCACATTGACATGCTTCCTCCAATAAGGCCATACCCACTTCAACAAGCCATACCTCCTAATAGTGCCACTCGCTTTGAGATTATGAGACCCAATTGCATTAAAACCATCACAATATACTGATATGTATACATACATACATACATACATACATACATACATACATACATGCATACATGCATACAGACACATACTCTATTTTTATAAAACACAAGGTCTCTCTAAGGGAGTTTCTACATAGGAGATAAATACTGTATATCATACATACATCACCCTTCTTCTGACATATCTAATGCATAAATACTGTTTTCTACTCAAATGTGAAGTCTGTAGTATGAATGCCTTGATTTGATATTGAGGATTGACCTCGTACACTGTTCATAATCACTATGTCATTGAGCTGTATCTCCAGCCACCATCAAACCTTTCAGAGAACATTGCTGTTTGAACATATTTGTCCCTAACATTTACTAACACTCTTCCTAGATTTTATTTATGATACCTTTACAATATACATCTATGAAAAAGTTTCACCTAAAATATGAGAAGATAGCAAATATTTTATAGCATTTTACATACTAAGTAATGAGTCACAAGATAAAGTAATTTATATTCAGTTCTCTAATATATATATTTGAGCAAAAATATTCAAAATTAAATAAAATGTTAATAAATGGACTTTTCAGGCTCTTAGAATATTTGATAGAAATTTCTTGTCTGAAAACTCCACATATTTAAAAGTAGATGCTGAAATATAAGATAAATAACTGAGAATTTAAGGAGAGTTTTCTTCAATACCTAAAACTATACATTTATAATTTTCAATTTTATTAATTAAAAATATGATACTACTATTAACCATGCTAGTCTGAATCACCATAGAATTTTAATAATACAATTCTTGGTATACTTTAGCCATAGTTATTTAAGAGGTAGAAATGTTTCATTTTAATACAAAGTTTTAATAAAGAAGAGTTTTAGTTAGAGGATTTATTTTATTCTATTTTCACTTAAAATTTACAGTTTTTAGTTATGTTTTTAATCATGTGTCTTTCTATCTGTGATATATGCACATGACTGCAGGTACCTATAGAAGCTAGAGGAGATGTTGGATCCCATGAAACAAGAGTTTGGGATGTTTAGGAGCAATGTGGACACTGGAAATTGAACTTGGGCCCTTGGAATGAACAATGTGTATTCTTAATCACTGAGCTATCTGTCCATATACCAAGAGATATATACTTAAATGAACTCAGTTACATCATAGGTAATAATTGTATTCTAGTTATAAATGGATATTTATTTTCTTTTAATCTGTACAATAATGTATAATAAATTACTTATTTGAGAGTAATTTGACATTAAGCATTATTAAAGTATTTTATGTATCAGTTTTGAAATATGCATTCTATAAAATAATGAATTGTCACTGAAATTCTGTTATTACTCATGCTTTTAGTTCCATAATCAAATCTACACCATTTTTTCAGTGATGTGTCTATTTAAATAAACCTTAATTCTAATTCTTGAATGACTAGGAGCTTCTTAAGCCAGCAGCCTACACAGGATAGATGATAGCATTGTCATTCTCAAAGGCATGAATGTAATTATTTTCACAATTTGCACTATTACTTTGGGATAGTTATTCTAACCAGAAGAAACACAAATAACCAATATTTTTATTGCTGCTTTTAAAGTCACACAATTAAATGTAGCTTATAAATTATTCATTCTTATCCTGTACAAATGTTCTAAGAAATATAGCATCAAACATAGCTTTTTTTGGCATCATGAATTTCTTTTAACTCTTATACAGGAAAAAGTATTTGAAATTCTTCATGCTAAACAAATTTCATGTAATTTATCAACACTCAGGAGGATCATCTGTTGGAAAATGGATGGCACATTTTTCTTATAACTAATAGAAATTCTGACAAAGGAGATAGCCTATCCTATATATTTAAGTTTAGTGGCTAGCTGACTTTATGTACAAAACATTTCTGATAACTTAAAATATTGTGAGAACTCAAGAATTCTACTTCTATTTTTTCCTATACATGGCAGAAGATGTAATTTTGTATTAATTAAATAGAAATGCAAAGGCTAAATAAAACTATATATTTATGATATACAAGTACTCTTTTTATTGAGGAGTTACTAATATAACTAGGTGCAATACTAAAATGCAGTCTTGAATTCATTTTTTTTTAAGGATAGGTCTAACTGAGGCTAATGTGGTACAAACATACGAAAAAAGAAAGTGACATTCTAAGAACATACTAAAAATAAGCCTACTAGTGTACCAAATGTATCAATTAATACACCTCATTTAGTACTCTTTGTTCCTGATTACACAAACGTTTATACACTATACCTAGATACAATTCTGCCTTGAAACAATTTTATACTAATACTAGTATACATGGAATAAATAAACATATTTTTTAAAGTGTTTCATATTCTTTTTCCCCCAAGTTTCCTTTGTTGTTGTGTTCTTGCTTTAGTACTTGCATATCCATGAAATAATGATATTCTTATAAGCAAAAATAAAGTTTTTTAAGGAATGGAAAATAATTTGATTAATTATCTATCCTGACAAGTGGTTCCTACTTAAGTACCAAAGGTCCTGAAAAGATCAAAGGAGTCTCTTGAATTTCATATTGAGACAAAGAATTACCTGAATACTTCCTAACATATTTCAGACTCATACCAACACATTTTTCATGTTCACGGATGCAGAGAAGTTAAGTCTACTGAATTTAGAGGCTTTGTGTTTTTCATCCACAGACATTGAAGTAAAACCACCAGTGGCGAATTGCTAGAAAAGCATTTTCTCCTGCACCACTGGTGTAAGCTGCTTTGGTATTTCTTGTGCTACAATTATGGTTTATAGAGTTAAACTACCCAGTTAGTGCCTATTTAAATAGAAGTTATAATATGCACTTCTGTTGTCTGATACTTTCCATTGTTTTATGTCATCCTTTCTTGAAATTCCAGATCTCTTTCTTGAGCTTTCTTATACTGTTTAGATCCCAGAGAATAAATTTATACATACACCCCAATTTGTACTGCTATCACTAGATGACCAAGGCTTTTTGATTACAGTAACCTTGTCATTATAATAATGCTTGTGTCTTGCAGTTTGATGATGAAAGCACAGATCAAATGTCAAATATTACCTTGATGAAGAAAACCATTACATTAGAAAAAGACATGAAATCATTATCAAGAAAAGCAATACACATCAAAAGTGAAATTGGCAGATGAAAACAGAGTATTTCTTTGAGGTAAAATACATTGCAATTAAGCAAACAGGTTTCTTGCAACTAAATATTCTGGATTTTATAGTGGATTTAATAATGAAACTGAAGTTATTTCTCAATGCTCATTTCTGAAATGATTTAGCAGTTAAAATGTAGCACAACTTGTAACCGTTTCAGCACCATCAATTGTTACAGTCACACTTAGCAAAGCAATGCACTAAAACTGATCTTAATATGTTTGCAGCAAATGTCAAGTTTAACTGATATTTTATGTGAAGCCCTCTGAATAGTACAAATATTTAACTTTGGTACATGAAAATATAACTTGTTATTTTTATGTTACCATTTTTGGAGTCATTTTATTTGTTTGTGACCTTTATGATAATTGAGGTTTCAAGGATATCTACAATGATTTCTATTAGAAAGTAAGATATGTGTTTTTTTTTTGTTGTTTTCTTTTTGTTCCAACTTTATTCATTTGAATTAGAAATAGGATTGTATTACATGCCAATCCCATTTCCCTTCTCCCACCCGGCCTCCCCTACTTGCCCCCTCCAACTAAAACCTTATCTGTCACATACCCTTTCTGCTCCCCCTGGAATGTGAGGCCTTCCATAGGGTGTCATCAGAGTCTTTTGTATCCTTTGGGATAGGGCCTAGGCCCACCCCTGTGTGTCTTGGCTCAGGGAGTATTCATCTATATGGAATGGGCTCCCAAAGACCACACCTATGCTAGGGATAAATACTGGGCTTCTACAAGAGGTCCCATAGATTTCTGAGGTTTCCTCACAGAAATCCAAGTTCCTTGGGTCTGGATCAGTCCCATGCTGGTATTCCAGCTATCAGACTGTGGAGCAAGAGTTCCCGCATGTTCAGGTCAGCTGTTTCTATGTGTTTCACCAGCATGGTTTGGACATATGTGCTTTTCATTGGTCCTTCTCTGCATCTGGGTTCCAGTTCAGATCAGTGATTAGTTATGGGTGTCTGCTTCTACTTCCACCAGCTGCTGGATGAAGACATATAAGTCAGTCATCAATCTCATAATCAGGGGAGGGCATTAAAGGTAGCCTCTCCTCCATTGCTGAGATAGTTAGCTGGTGTCATCTTTGTAGATCTCCAGACATTTCCCTAGTGCCTGATTTCTCTGTAAACCAAAAATGTCTCCCTCTATTATGATATCTCCATTATTGTTATCGTGTATTCTTCCCCTGACTCATATTTTCTGCTCCCTCATGTCCTCGGCATCCCTCTTCCTCTCCCCTACTCATTCTCCTAGCTCCCTCCCCCCTCTTCCCATGCTCCCAATTTGCTCAGCAGAACTTGAACCTCTCCCCTTCTCCAGGGGACCATGTATGTCTCTCTTAGGGAACTCCATATTTATTAGCTTCTTTGGCAGTGTGGATTGTAGGCTGGTAAACCTTACCCTGTGTCAAAAATCCTCATATGACTGAGTACATATCATGTTTGTCTTTTTGCGATTGGTTTACCTTGCTCAGAATGGTTTCTTCTAGATCCATTCATTTTCCTGCAAATTTCAAGATTCCATTGTATTTTTTTCCTCTGAGTAGTACTCCACTGTATAAATGTACCACAATTTCTCTATCCATTCTTCGGTTGAGGGGCATCTAGGCTGCTTCCAGGTTCTGGCTATTACAAATAGTGCTGCTATGAACATCATTGAAAATATGTTCTTGTTGTATGAATGTGCTTCTTTTGCGTATATGCCCAAGAGTGGAATTACTGGATCTTGTGGTAGACTGATTCCCAGTTTTTTCAGGAGTTGCCATACTGATTTCCAAAGTGGCTGTACAATTTGGCACTCCCACCAGCAGTGGAGAAGTATTCCCCTTTCTCCACATCCTCTCCATCATGAACTGTCATTGGTGTTTTTTATTTTGGCCATTCTGACAGGAGTAAGATGGTATCTCAGAGTTGTTTTGATTTTCATTTCCCTGATGCCTAAGGATGTTGAAGACTTTCTTATATGTCTTTCAGCCATTTAAATTCCTCTATTGAGAATTGTCTATTTAGTTGTGTACCCCACTTTTTAATTGGATTGTTTGGTGTTTTGGAGACTAGCTTCTTTAGTTCTTTGTAAATTTTGGAGATCAGCCCTCTGTCAGATGTGGGGTTGGTGAATATCTTTTCCCAGTCTGTGGGCTGCCATTTTGTCTTGCTGACTTTGTCCTTTGCCTTACAGAAGCTTCTCAGTTTCAGGAGGTCCCATTTATCAATTGTTGACTTCAGTGTCTGTGCTACTGTACAGCGGTCTCCTGTACCAATTAATTGAATTTCCCACTTTGTCTTCTAATAGGTTCAGTGTATCTGGATTTATGTTGAGATCTTTGATCCATTTTTGCCTTAAGTTTTGTGCAAGGCAATAGGCTTGGGTCTAACTGCAGTCTTCTACATGTCTGCAACCAGTTATGCCAGCACCATTTGTTGAAGATGTTCTCTTTGTTCCATTGTATAAATTTGGAATTGTTTGTCAAAAATCAGGTGTTCATAAGTGTGTGGGGGGTAATATTAATTCTATTCCATTGGTCTTCCAGTCTATTTTTGTGCCAATACCAAGCTGTTTTCAAGACTATAGCTCTGTAATAGAGCTTAAAGTCAGGGACGGTGATGCCTCCTGAAGTTCCTTTATTGTATAGGGATGATTTGGCTATTCTGGATCTTTTGTTTCTCCATATAAAGTTGAGAATTGTTCTTTCAAGGTCTGTGAAGAATTGTGTTGGGATTTTGATGGGGATTGCATTGAATCTGTAGATTGCTTTTGGCAAGATTGCCATTTTTACTATGTTGATCCGACCTATCCAAGAGCATGGGAGATCTTTCCATTTCTGCTATCTTCTTTAATTTCTTTCTTTAGAGACTCAAAATTTTTATGGTACAGGTCTTTCACATTTTTGGTTAGTGTTACCCCAAGGTATTTTATGTTGTCTGTGGCAATTGCAAAGGGTGATATTACTCTGATTTCTTTCTCCACCAATGTGTCATCAGTGTATAGTAGGGCTACTGATTTTTTTGAGTTAATCTTGTATCCTGCCACTTTGCTGAAGGTGTTTATCAGCTGCAGGAGTTCCCTGGTAGAGTTTTTTGGGTCACTAATGTAGATTATCATATCATCTGCAAATAGTGATAGTTTGACTTCTTCCTTTCCGATTTGTATTCCCTTGATCTCCTTTCGTTGTCTTATTGCTCTAGCTAGGACTTCAAGGACAATATTGAAGATGTATGGAGAGAGTGGACAGCCTTGTATTGTCCCCGATTTTAGAGGAATTGGATCGAGTTTCTCTCCATTTAATCTGATGTTGGCTGTTGGCTTGCTGTATATTGCTTTTATTATGTTGAGTTATGTTCCTGTTATCCCTGATTTCTCCAAGACCTTTATCATGAAGGGGTGCTGGATTTTGTCAAAGGCTTTTTTGGCATCTAGTGAGGTGATCATATGTTTTTTTTTCTCAGTATGTTTATATGGTGGGTTACATTCATAGATTTTTCGTATGTTGAACCATCCTTGCATCCTTGGGATGAAGCCTACTTGGTGATGGTGGATGATTTTTCTGATATGATCTTGTATTCGATTTGCCAGGATTTTATTGAGAATTTTTGCATCAATGTTCATGAGGGATATTGGTCTCTAGTTCTCTTTCTTAGTTGTGTCTTTGCGTGGCTTGGGTATCAAGGTTATTGTAGCCTCATAAAAAGAGTTTGGCAATGTCCCTTCTGCTTCTATTTTGTGGAACAATTTGAGTAGTATTGGTATTAGCAGCACTTCTTTGAATTTCTGGTAGAATTCTGCAGTGTGGCATATATATCCACGATCAATCACAAATACATTAATTCCATGTGGCATATTGGTTAAGAGCGGATACATACATATATCCAAAAATACAATTTTTAAAATCAGGGGATGAATAGGACTATGGATACTATGTTGAATGTGATAAATTTCTTTAACATACTTTCTCCAATTTAATATTAATTTATTGTCACTCATATCAAGTATGTATCAATAAACTTCATTATGTGAAGCATACAATAATATTGTATGTACAATTTCCCACTTGTATATTGTTTTGCAGTTATTTTTATTTGTATTGAAAATAAATTTTATGCTTTCCTTTCCTCTTTTCAACCCTTCCCTTGTTGTCTCCTTTCTCTACTACTTCTCAAATCAGGGTCTTTTCCTTTTAGATCAAATACAAATAAATATAATTTATCCGTATATAAATGCATATGCCTAAGTATATGAAAATGAATTTCATGTTTTTCTTGATAGTTATGTTGTGATACTTTGCATATTTTTATATACTTTGACCATGGATGAATATAAGATTAAAAATTACAAAAAAATTACGGACAGAATGCTAATGTGAATTAATTTAAGAAAGATAGGCATGATTAGATTACTGACATCGATGAGTCAATGGATAGGAATATTTTGAAGACATAAAGAGGGACAAAAGAAGGATTTTACAATTCCAAATTAATTAGAATGTAGAAAGTCATTGTGGAAAAGCACCACAAAATCAATTTTGATTGTGTTTAGGAAATGTATAAAACGTTAAATTTATTATACTCTAACCTGTATTTAGATTAGCAATTAACACCACTTTATAAGCTGTAATTCAAAATCACAGCTGCAAAAATACATACCTCCAGAGGCAGTTGACAGTTTCAGGCCTGGAGCAGTGCCAGTGAGAGGCCCGAATCCCAGCTTGGAAGCAGCATCTGAAGAAGGCCCAAGCTTCAGGCACAAAGCAGCATCAAGGGAGCCATTAGCCTCAGACCCAGGAGCAGAGACAGAAGTAGGTTCCAGCTTTAGGTCCATAGCAGCGTCAGTGGAGGGCTAGAACTTCAGGACTAGAGCAGCATCAGCAAGAGGCAAAACTCAGCCCAGAAGCAGCATCAGAGGAAGGCTGGACATTCATTCCTGGAGCAGCATCAAGGGAGCCACAAACCTCAGACCCAGGAGCAGTGTCAGAGGCAGGCTTCAGCCTCAGGCCCAGGACTGAGAAGTGAACCCTGGGTGAAGCACCAACAGTGTTTTCCAGCAGTAGTTTTCAGGAAACTATTACAAAAATTTCCTCTGGGAAAGAGTGCCTGTGTCCCAGCCAGCATCCACTGCCATTTCTTGGTGGGAGATAGCCTGCTACTACATCAACCTTTGGACCCTCAGCCCCATCTACACCCCCAATAGGAGGAATGTCCACCAGATCTGTAGCCCCACCTAGACGTCAAGAAGTGACCACCTGAGCATTCCGCCAAGAGGAGAGTTCACCAGAAGCTCTGTTCTTCTGCCTGAAGGCATGATCAATGGAGACACAACCCCCAACTCTACCAAGTGGAGAAGGAGAGAACCCAAGAAGTATAAGCTCCACCTATACTAATTAGAGGAAAGGAAGCATAGACAACAAGGTAAGAACACACTCAACAATATAAAGGCAATTTGGCACCAATAGAAACTACAACACCAAGATCTGAACATCTCAACATAGATGAACTAGAAGAAAATGACCTAAAAATAACTTTATGAGGATGACAGAGGTCCTTAAAGAGCAAATGAAAAATTCCCTTAAAGAAATGGAGGAATAAACAAACAAAAATGGAAGATATCAACAAATATCTTAAAGAAAACCAAGAAAAAAAAAGCAATCAAACAACTGAAAATGAGGCAAGACATGAAATCTGAAATGGTGGCAATAAAGAAAACAGAATCTGAGAGAATTCTGGAAATGGAAAATCTGGGTTAATGATAAGAATAGATTCATAAGTCAAAGAAAAATTTAAATCCAACAAATCACTAAGACAAAACATGCAGGAAATCTGAGACACCATGAAAAGACCGAAACTAAGAATAATAGGGATAGAAGAAGGAAAAGTCCAACTCAAAGACACAGCAAATATATTCAACAAAATCATAGAAGGAAACTTCCACAACCTAAAGTACATGCCTATGAAAATACAAGGGGCTTATATAACGCCAAATGGACTGGACCAGAAATAAAAGATTCCTTGTCACATAATAATCAAAAGAATAAACATAGAGAATAAAGAAAGAATATTAAGGGATGCAAAGGAGAAAGACCAGGTAGCATATAAAGACAGACTAACCAGAATTACACCTGACTTCTCAATGGAAACAATGAAAGACAGAAGGTCCTGGTCAGATGTTATGCAGACTCTATGGGACCACAGATGCCAGCCTAAACTTATTTACCCAGCAAAGCTTTCCATAACCATAGATTGAGAACACAAGATATTAAATGATAAAACAAAATTTAAACAATACCTAGCCACATACTTAGCCCTACAGAAAGTACTAGAAGGAAAACACCAACCCAAGGAAATCACCTATATCCACAAAAACACAAGAAAAAAATGGTTACAGCAGCAAACCACAAAGAAGAAAATTAAGCACAAAATGCCACCACCAACAACAAAAACAAAAATAACAGGAACTAGCAATCACTGGTCATTAATATCCATTAAAATAAATGTTCTCACTTTACCTATAAAAAGACACAGACTAAACAATTGGATACAAAAACAGTATCCACCCTTCTGCAGCATACAAGAAACACACCTGAGTCTGGACACTGCCCTGCACCCAAGACCCCCATTATCCAATCCTCTGATCTTCCTGGGCCTGCCCCTCCACTAGAGTGGAACCACCCAGGCAGGGAGGACAACATTGAGTCCTGAAACACCTCATTCTTGGTTCCTCCTCCACCCTCTGGCCTCCACCCTCTGCTTGAGCTGAGTCTGGGTTTTCCTTGGTCCCAACTCCCCCATCACTCCCTCCTCACTTCATCCTGGGCTTGCCACTCAAGTAAAGTGGACCTAATGAGACAGAACAACCTACCCAGAGTCTGGTCCCACCTTACCCTTGGCCTCCTTCTGCCCTCCACCCTTTCTTGAAGAGACTAGAAGAGAGGGAGAGACCCCACCTGCACACATTGGAAGAAGAGATGGGAAGATGACAGTATAAGAACACAACATCAGAAAGACCAATATGACACCACGATAATATAGGAACACAACACCAGCAAGACCTGAAAAGCCCAACTCAGAAGAAGAAGCAATGGACCTGAAAAACTATTATATGAACATGATAGAGACTCTTAAAGAGGAAATGAGAAAGTCCCTTAAAATATAAAAAACAAACAAAAATATATGAAATGGAGGAAAAGACAAACCAAAAAATTCAAGAAGTAAACAAATAATTTAAAGAATCTAAAGAACACCAAGAAAAATCAACCAAACAAGTGAAGGAAACAATTCTAACTGTTCAAGGCTTGAAACCAGAAATAGAAACAATAAAGAAAACACAGAATGAAGGGATGCTGGAAATAGAAAAGCTGGGTAAACAATCAGGAGCCACAGATGTAAGTATAACCAATAGAATATAAAGAGATGGAAGAGAGAATCTCATGTGTTGCAGACTCACTAGAGGATATAGGGTCATCAGCCTAAGAAAACCTCAATTCTAACAAATCCTTAACATAAAATATCCAGGAAATATGGAACACCATGAAAAGACCAAAGCCAAGAATAATAGGTATAGAAGATGATGAAGAAACTGAGCTCAAAGGTAGAGAAGCCATATTCAACAAAATCATAAAAGAAAACTTCCTCAACATAAAGAAGGATATGCCTGTGAAAGTACAAGAATCTTACAGAACACCAAACAGACAGGACAACAAAAATATGTATCCTTGCAACATAATAATCAAAACACCAAACTTACAGAATAAAGAAAAAATATTAAGAGCAGCAAAAGAAAAAGGCCAAGTAACGTATATAGGCAGACCTATCTGAATTACACCTGACTTCTAAATGGAAACTTTGAAAGCCAGAAGATCCTGGATAGATATTCTAAAAAAGTTAAGGGTACATGATTGCCAGCCCAGACTACTGTATCTAGCAAAGTTTAATCACTATAGATGGATAAAACAAGATGTTGCATGACAAAAACAGATTTAAGCAATACATATCCACAAATCTAAAGAATACCAAGAAAAAAACAACCAAACAAGTGAAGGAAACAATTCTAACTGTTCAAGGCTTGAAACCAGAAATAGAAACAATAAAGAAAACACAGAATGAAGGGATGCTGGAAATAGAAAAGCTGGGTAAACAACCTACAAAAATTGCTGGAAGGAACACTCCAAAGAAGATAACTACACTCAAAAAAACATAAGCAATAGATAATCCCACTCTACCAAACACCAAAAGAAAAAAAAGTTGAGGGAGAATTCACACATAATAACACCACCACCAACAAATCCAAAACAAACAAGAATCAGCAATCAGAGATCATTAATATTCCTCAATGTCAATGGTCTTAACTTGACTATAAAAAAATACAGGCTAATATAATGGATACAAAACAGAATCCATCCCTGTGCTGCATACAAGAAACACATCTCAACATCAAAGACAGACATTACCTCAGAGTAAAGGGTTGGTGCCATGGACCACCCCAGCCAAGTATGGGAGTCCCTGGGATGAGGGTCCTCGAAGAATAGGTGGGTAAGGATTTGGCGGTGACTAACAGAAACAAACACAGAAACAGTTTGAATCTGAGTGTATTTTGTGGTTCCCAAACAAGGTTTTTTATAGAGATATTTTCTCATGGGATATTTTTGTTAAACAAACCCAAACATATGACATTATTGTTACTTGGCACAGTGACACAGAAATCCAAAACATAGAAACATCCAGGGTTTGTCCTTGATTAGTCAAAACAAAACCATCCTTGACTAACATAGTATCATCCAAGGCTAACAACATATTTCTTAAATCAAATTAATATATTTTTATGGTCAGTTATTGTTTAACATCTGTTACCTAGTTCTTGTGAATTTTTGAAGTATTGAGCTGTTTTAACTATTTTAACTCTTTCTTATTAAAAGCTTTCATTACCAGATACTTAAGTCCACCTTTAGTGACACATGTACAACCATATGAAATTTTGTTTTTAGGAAAGTTTTTACTATTTGTACTTATGTGAATGACATGAATGATTTGGAAAGCACTGTTTTTTTCTGAAATGAGGTTATGGCTAGTGACCCCATCTCATGGGGATGGTTTCTTATCTATTTCTTTTGTTTAAAATATCAGCATAGGCTTTTAGGAACATTTTGCTAATGTGAAAAAAAAAGGAATAGAAGAACAAACAGAAATTGCCACAAGAATCACAGCCCAATAGTTTTCTCTGGCTGAGAGTTCCACAACCATTTCCTGGAGACCTCCTTCTTTTGATCCTTATATATCTGTATCATTTCTTTTAGTGGCCTAATCATAATTTTTACTTCTCTCAGGAAGTACTTCAAATTTTTTTCTCATAATTTGAACTTTTCCCTATTATAAGACCAAAGGTACCAGGTGACAGACGCTCTTTAAATCCTATATCTACTAATTGTACTCCCTCATAAAGAGAAAGTAAATAATCTTTGTTTACCCCAGGATCTAACCCTGCACTTCCTGGGGTTGCTCTGGGTAATTTTAAAATGTTAAATTCAGCGACCAGAGGATTTATTTCATTTTTTCTTTCCTCTGTCTCCCTATTTTGCTTTTTTTAAAATTTATTTATTTTGGTGCATAGGACATTCCCCTCATTCCATTTTTTTGTCTCCTCATTTCTCAGAGTTGTTCCATCCTTATGAAATTTTGATTTACATTCATTTCTCCAATGCTTTCCCTTCTTACACCGAGGACACAGTCCTTGAGGTTCATTTTTCTTGTTTTTATTTTTAAAACTATTCTTCTCTTTGATGTCAAGGCTCATAAGTCCTTGTTGTCCACAAGACTTTTTTTTTCTTCCTCCCATTAAGTTCTGGATGTAGGGATGGAAATGTTGCCCATGTTTCCATTGCATAGCTGCAGCATAGGCCATACCCTGGCCCAATGCTGGTGAGGTATCTATACATGTTTTGATGTAATCCTGCACATTCCCTGTTTTGCTGATTGGTCTAATTAGTTCCTGGCCAAGAGTATTGACATTTTTCCATGCAAATTGTTTTAATGACATGTCCAACCCCCAGAAGGAGGAAGCATCCTGCCTAATGCTTCTTAAAATGCTGTCAAGCTCTTTTTTGAGGTTTGAACACCTCTGATTTCTAACATATGACTCAATAGTGCCAGGAACAAGCCTCTGTTTTTGGACTGTGAATGCCCCATGATTCTTACTTCTCACTGTCTTAACTCGATGTGTCTCTATAGAGGAGTCTGCAGCACTCTGGTGAGGTTCTATCCTTACCTGAAAAAACACTTTGTAGGAAAAGAGAGAAAGGAGGAGAGAGAGCTTATATACTTTGAGCCCCAGATTGGGTGCCACATGTCACCCAATTCTCTAAAATTGAGTAAATACTTGGCAACATAGAAAACTTCCCCAGATTAAAAAAAAAAAAAGGAATAACCCCCTGTATCTTATCAGACCACCATGCTTTAAAGTTAGAATTCAACAACAACACAAATTGCAGAAACACTACAAACTCATAGAACTGAATAATGCATAATTACAAGGAAGAAATAATGAAAGAAATTAAAGACTTCCTAGAATTTAATGAGAATAAATACACAACATACCCAAGCTTATGGGACACTCTGATAGCAGTGCTAAGAGAAAGTTCATAGCACGAAGTGCCCACATGAAGGAACTAGATAATAGTCAAACTAGAGAATTAACAGCACAATTGAAAGATCTAGAAATAAAGGAAGCAAACTGATCCCAGGGGAGTAGTTGCCATGAAATAATCAAACTGAGCCCTGAAATCAATAAAGGAGGAACTAGGAAAACATTACAGAGACTCAATAAAACAGAGAGTTCTTGGAGAAAATCAACAAGATAGGCAAACCCCTATCCAATCTAACCAAAAGGCAGAGAGAGGGAGAGAGCATGCTAATTAACAAAATCAGAAATGAAAAGGGGGACATAACGAAGGACACTGAGGAAATCCAAAGAAACATCAGGTCATACTTTACACCACAAAATTTGAAAATCTAAAGGAAATGCACAATTTTCTGGATAGATATCACTTACTAGGTACAGACAATCAATTTAAACAGATGTATAACCCCTAATGAAAATGAAGCAGTCATCAAAATCTCCCAACCAAAAATTGCTAAGGGCCATACTTTTTCAGTGAATAGTTCTATCAGAAATTCAAAGAAGAGCTAATACCAATACTCCTCAAAATGATTTACACAATAGCAGCAGAAGGGACATTGCCAAACTCTTTTAACGAGGCTACAATTACCTTGGTACCCAAGCCACACAAAGACACAACTAAAAAAGAGAATTGTAGACCAATATCCCTCATAAACTTTGATGCAAAAATATTCAACAAAATACTGGGAAATAGAATCCAAGAACACATCAGAGAAACTATCCACCATGATCAAGTAGGCTTCATCCCAGGAATGCAGGGATGGATCTACATATGAAAACCCATCAATGTAATCCACCATATAAAAAAATAACTGAAAAAGAAAAACCACATGATCATCTCACTAGATGCTGAAAAAGCCTGTGATAAAATCCAAGACCCCTTCATGATAAAGATGTTGGAGAGACCAGAAATAACAGGAAAATACCTAAACATACTACAATCAATACACTGCAAACCAATAGCCAACATCAAACTAAATGGAGAGAAATTCAATTTGATTCCTCTAAAATCAGGAGCAAGACAAGGCTTCCCACTCTCTCCATATCTCTTCAATATTGTACTTGAAGTTCCAGCTAAAACAATGAGACAACAAAAGGAGATCAATGGGATACAAACTGAAAAGGAAGAAGTCAAACTTTCACTATTTGTAGATGATAAAATAGTTTACATAAGTGACCCAAAACACTCTGCCAAGGAACATGTTCAACTGATAAACACCACCAACAAAGTGGCAGGATACAAAATTAACTAAAAAGAAATCAGTAGCCCTACTATATACAGATGATAAACACAATGAGAAAGAAGTCAGAGAAACATCACCCTTTACAATAGCCAACAACATAAACTATCTTGGGGTAATGCTAACCAAACATGGGAAAGACCTGTATAGTCACAACTTTGTGACTTCAAAAAGGAATTAAATTAAAGCAGATACTAGAAAATGGAAAGATCTCCCATGCTTTTGTATAGGTAGGGTCAACAAAAGAAAAATGGAAATCTTGCCAAAAGCAATATACAGATTCAATGCAATTCGCATCAAAATCCCAACACAACTCTTCACAGACCTTGAAAGAACAGCACTCAACTTCATATGAAAAAAGAAAAAAACAAACAAGGATAGCCAAAACAACCCTGTACAATAAATGAACTTCCGGAGGCATCACTATCCCTGACTTCAAGCTCTATTATAGAGCCATAGTCCTGAAAACAGCTTAACATTGCTACAAAAGTAGACAGGTTGACAAATGGAATCAAACTGAAAATGCTGATATTAACCCACATACCTATGAACACCTGAGTTTTTACAAAGAAGCCAAAGTTATACAATGGAAAAAGAAAGCCTCTTCAACAAATGGTGCTGGGATAATTGGATTCCGACAAGTAGAACATTGCAGATATATCTATATCTATCACCATGCACAAAACTGAAGTCTAAATGGATAAAAGACCTCAACATAAATTCAGCCACACTGAACCTCCTAGAAAATAAGTTAGGTGGTACCCTTGAACCAATTGGCACAGGAGACAGCTTCCTGAACATAATGCCAGTAGCACAGAGATTGAGATCTACAATTAATAAATGGGACAGCCTGAAACTGAGAAGTTTCTGTAAGGCAAAGGACACATTGTGCAAGACAAAAACGGCAGTCCACAGAATGTGAAAATATCTTCATCAACCCCATATCTGACAGAGGGCTGATTTCCAAAACATACAGTGAACTCAAGAAGCTAGCCACCAAAACACCATACAATGCAAATAAAAAGTAGAGTGCAGAACTAAATAGAGAATTCTCAACAGAGGAATCTAAAATGGCTGAAACACATTTAAGAAAGTGCTCAACATCCTTAGTCATCAGGGAAATGCAACTCAAAACAACACTGAGATACCATCTTACTCTTGTCAGAATGGCTAAATCAAAAACATCAATGAAAGTCTGTGCTGGAGAGGATTAGAGAAAGAGGAATACTCCTTTATTGCTGGTAGGAGTGCAAAATTGTACAACCACTTTTGAAATCAGTATGGTGGTTTCTCAGGAAAATGGGACTCAGTCTACCTCAAGATCCAGCAATTCCTCTCTTGGGCATATACACAAAGAATGCGCATTCATACAAGGACATATGTTCATCTATGTTCAAAGCAGCATTATTTGTAATAGAATATGGAAGCAATCTAGATGCCCCTCAAGTGAAGAATAGATAGAAAAAATGTGGTACATTTACACAATGGAGTTCTACTCAGGGGAAAAAGACAATGGAATCTTGAAATTTGCAGGCAAATGGATGGAACTACAAGAAACCATTCTGAGCGAGGTAACCCAGTCACAAAAAGACAAACATAGTATGTACTCATTCATATAATGATTTTAGACATACAGCAAAGGATTACCAGCCAACAATCCACACTGCCAGAGGTGCTAGGAAACAATGAGGATGCAAGAGAAGATTGAATAGTTCCTTGAAGAAGGGGAGTAGGACATGAACACCTAGGCAAACTGGGATCATGGGGTGAGAGAGGAGGAAGAAGAGAAGGGTAGGGGGGAAAAGGGAATTGGGGAGGAGAACAGAAGGACTGAGTCAGGGGAGGTATAGAGGAGAGCAAGAAAGGAACTGCCTTGATAGAGGGAGATACTACATTTTTGGAGAGATATGGCACAAGGGAAATGTTAGGGGATCCACAGGGATGACCCCAACTAAGAATCTAGGCAGTGGTGAAGAAGCTGCTTTTGATGCCCTTCCCCTATAGTGAGACTAATTACCATCTTGGTTACCATTCCTAGTGAATTTATCCAGTAGCTGATCAAAGCAGAAACAGGCACCCACAGTTAAGCACTAAACCATACTCCTGGAATCCACTTGCAGAGAGGGAGGAGGGGTGAGCAAAGGAGCCAAGACTGTGCTGGAGAAACCTGACGAAACAGTTGACCTGTCCTAGTGAGAGCACAGAGACCCTAGGTGTATAGGGGAACTGAGCCCTCTGTTTGTGGGTGCCAGATAGGAGGCCAAGACAGCCTATGGGACCTCTAACAGTGGAACCATTGTTTATACCTACAGCACAAATGGACTTTGGGAGCCCATTCCCTATGGAGGAATGATGGGGGAGGTCCTCCCATGTATATGTTTGCCTTATTGGTTGATAAATAAAGTACTCTTGGCCCATAGGGAAGCAAGTTATGCGGGACTAGGAGTTGAGGAGTATTCTGGGAAATGTAATATAGAGAAGTCTTGTGATCCAGGCAGGAAGTGACATAGCAGGCAGACTCAGAATATAAGCAGGGACAAGTAGGAAATCGCTCTCTTCCTCTTCCTCTCTTCTCTGTGGAGCTGCCATGTGATACTGGCAAGAGAAGATGCCTGCTGCTGGCATCCGATAAGTTTTCATAAAATATATAGAATAGTAGTTATGGTTGATAATAGCAAGTAAGAAATCCTGATCATTGGCCAGCAGTATTGTACCTAATATAAGTCTCTCTGTGTTATTTTTGGGTGCCCTGTGGCAGCAGGGCTTAGGCGGCTTGGTAAGAAAGATTTATCATTACAGAGGGATACTATTGCAGCCCAGATACAGGAAGAAGGGCCCTGGACCTCTCCCAAATGATATAACAGACTTTGACAGTCCCTCATGGTGGACCTAACTATCCCTAGTGAGGAGGTGTGGGGGTGGGTTGAGGGAGTTGGTGGTGAACATGGGAGGCTGGGAGGGCAAAAGAAAGGGGGGATGTAAATGTGAGTGCCTCTAAGATAAAAAGAAAAACAAAACAAAGAATCACACTTCAAATTCACAGATAGACCTGGAAAAAAATTTCCAATCAAATTTACCTAAGAAACAAGCTGGTGTGGCTATCTTAATATGTAACAAAATAGACTTCAAACTAAAATCAATCAAAAAAGATAAAGAAGGGCATTTTTTTATTCATCACAGGAAAAATCCATCAAGAGGAAATCTCATTTCTGAACATTTATGTCCCAAACACAAATGTACTGTGTCCTCCCTATCTGTTTTCGGTTTTGCTGCTATGGCCTTGTACCTTTGTGTTGCCATAGTAAAGAGTTCAGGTCCTTATCACTTACTCTAGAAATGTGCTTTTGACCAATGAGAGATATTTCTTTATCACGTCAAGGCTCCAGAAGAAGAAGAATTTATTGAATAGAAGAAGAAGCTAGAAGAAGAAGCATGGAGAATTAGAAGTAGGCCAGGATTATTAGAGTAGAAACACAACAATAAAGGGCATATGAAAACCGGGCATTGGTGTTGCACACCTTTAATCCTAGCACTCGGGAGGCAGAGGTAGGCAGATCTCTGTGAGTTCGAGGCCAGTCTAGTCTACAGAGTGAGTGCCAGGACAGGCTCCAAAACAATACAGAGAAACCCTGTCTCAAAAACAAGCAAACACGGACAAAAAAAAAAGAGCACATGAAATAAAGAGAACGACTGTCAGATTGTGTGTGGAGTTATTATAGAAATCTTTTACCCCTCCTTCGCTCCTGAGAAGCATTTCACCTTTGGAAACCTGGGTAGGGGCTGAGCAGGTCTCTTAGTCCATATAGTTGTTAAAATGTGGCTGTTTTCTACTCTGTTTTTAATTAACATATGCTGATAATATATTAATATGGGTTGAAATCTGCCATTTTTCTTGTGTGTCAGATGATTTTATAACTTCTCCCTGCCCCCCCCCAGCACCATGCATTGATAGCCTTCTTCTCACCAACTAACTCTTTTGTAGTTTGTGGATGTTTTTGTTTGTTTGTTTTTGTTTAGTTTTGGCGGTGTTGTTTTTTGTGGCCTAATGAACTTTCTTAGAGTTGTTCAAAATAAACAGTGTGGGAATTTGTTTGAAGAAGCATAAATTTTTATTTGTGTGTGGGATCTGAAGGTTGTAACCTGGAGACAGAAACTGAAGCATTGCCACGGAGGAGTGTTGCTTACTGGCCTGCAAACTTAGCTTGCTCAGCTTTCTTTCTTATACAGCCCAGGACCAGCTGCCCAGGTATGACACCACTCACAGTAGGCTGGATTGTCATGAATCAATCACTGATTAAGAAACTGCTTCAAAGACCTGACTACAGGCCAGATTGGCAGAGGAAATTCCTCATTTGAGGTTCCCTTTTCCAAGATGACTCAAATTTGAGTCAAATTCATTAATTTTTGTGTTTTCTCATGGAGCAGTATGCTAAATGAGACTTCTCTTCTAGGATAGCGTATTGATATGGCCAACCTTGTAGACATCTGTTGTTATAACATTAAGAGGGAAGCTGCTCCATCAATGTTGTGATTCACGTGTTAACAATTTATTTCTGTAATAAAACTAGAATACAGCACCACTGTTTTAAGGTATACTCATTACAAAATTCTATTCAGTTTGTTTTGCTTAAAATGGAGACTATGGCTTCCTTGACTTCAAGGTTTACATTGTTAAAATTCTCACCATGCAGTCTTGTCTGTTGTCAAAATTCTTTTTTTTTTCTTTTGTGAGAGGTCAGATTCATCATGAAAGTATGTCTGGGCAACATGTAATAAACAAAGAAATACATATTTATTCAATACTACAAAAACTGGGATTTCCTGCCGGGAGCTACAGTATTTCAGGCTGAAGAAAGTGTATGATTATTTTTACTAAAGCAAGTTTAATTAAGCAAAGTCAGTGTACATTCAGGGTGCAATGCTTCTGTACTGACTAAGAGATTGATGGACACATATATTAGTGTAATACTCATTTTGATGTTAAACGTTCAGCTTAAGCCGTTAAATCAAGTGAGAGAAAATTTATGCACACCCATGTTTATCTGTCCTGTCAGGCATTATCTCATCCTCCTTATTTTACTGGGCCTGTGAAAGTGACTAATTAATCATGAAATGTGTTTTCCTTGATTTTCAGGTTAACACTAATGTCTGCCCTATCTACTTGAAAGTAAATGAATATGCCAGAATGAGAAGTGAATTACGCTATTGTATTGTTGGAACTTTTACACAGAGTCACAAAGATGATCTCAGCTCTTGGGATCACATGCTTTTAATCTCAGGACTCATGAGAGGTATTTAAGACCAGAACAGTGTCTCAGAGCTGGCATTCATTGTCCAGCCACATTGAGGATAGGAAGGCATTGACAGTCACACTGAGGAGAGACAATAATAGTCTGAGGCTTGGTGAGAGCTCAGGGTGACAAGATCAGCCCTTTCAGCCTTAGGTAAAGGTAAGAACTATTGACCAGCTGCTTTGATGTCCTGATCTTCAACTTGAAGCTTGAACCCAAATATCTGTCTCTGAGTCTTTTATTTTTCATGCTACACATACATTTTATTATTTGTGGTGTATCCCTTGCCTTAACATTATTATTTATTATTTATTATTTATTAGTGCTCACAGTCTTTATTACAGGGCAATGGTAGTAGAAACTACCTCAGCCAAACCTCACCCAGAAGCAGGGACAGGGAAGTCTCATGTCCCATCAATAGGTATGCTGAGAAGGGATCAGTTAAGAGTCAGCATGACAGATGGGGGCATGCCCCAGGACACAAACTATACAGGAACTGGAGCTTCAGTTCCCAGATCCTTGTGGGCCAGGCATAATGTTATACCTAGTTGTTCTATGATATGAATATATGAATGAATTGCTTCATGACCATGTTTGGGATGAGCCGTTTCTGTGTCAGAAGGCTCTGGGTCAAAATGACCCACATGCCTCAGGCGTTCTTCAATAACCTTATGATCATAGCTGACATCACTGGATGTGATTCACGGTTCCCACATTAGCTCAAAGATGATCTTCCCACACAAGCAGCCAGGGATATGTGGTTTCGTTCTCTTCTTGTCCAATGAGAGAAGAACTCATCCAAGTTTGCCATGTATTTATTATACCTGGATTCTATGCCTGATGGGCCAGGACAATGTCTTCACATCGTCACTCCTGTGGTCCTGGTGACAGTCTTCCGGTTCCTTCTCTGGCTAAGCAGCAGTGAGCCTGGGGAGAAGGTGAGATAGATGTACAGCTCTCTCTGATGGAGGATTTTCTTTTCCTCAGTACTGTTCAAGACTGGCGTCTTAGCAATTAGAAGGGCACTAGGAATCTCCTCCCCTAAAATGAGTCCCTATTCTTTAGCCAAACTATTGTTTGGCTTGTCGCAGATCATACATGGCCTCATTGTTAAGTCTCCATCTCTAGCCACCACTGCTCCAGAAAGTGTAACTTCATTGATTGCCAATGGATTTCTAGGCCTCTCTGACCATCAGCAAGTGCTTTTCAGGCTGATGCAGTTTCAGATAACACAGGCCATAGGTTGGTGTATTACATTTTCACAGTTGGATCTTAGTGATGGAGTAGCCACGGCCAACCACTGCTTCCAGGTGCTTGCAGCCCAGGAAGAGCCAGTTGCCTTGTTCCTTGAGCTCCTGAGCACAAGACACTAGCCATTAGTACCCAGCCCTCCAGGCCCTCCTCTAACACCTGGCCCTTTATACCACTGCATGTCATAGCTTAAGTTCTGCACCCGTGTCAGCCCGCTTTGACAGTGTACTCAATGATCAGTCTTGACTTACTTTTAAATACAATATATGCCAAAGAGTATACAAATTTCTAGTAATTTTAATATTTAATTGCACTTACTTTTAACAATGTCATTTTTGGCACCTTATTTTGTCCTTTTCATTTGTAGAGGCTTCTTTAAAATGCTGTGTATTATTACAGCATTCAAGAATTTGATTGTTGTAGCCCCATTTGTCCTGGACCAGGTTGGCCTCAAACTCAGAGGTCCATCTGCCTTTACCTACTAAGTTCTGGGATTAAAGGTTTGTAGCAACATTAAAGAAATATAATTTCTCCTTTCTCACAGTCAAAGCAGTATATTTTATAGTAGAATCTATCTCTATTACTGGTAGTTATAAACAAGGAGTTAAAAGGGGGAAATTTAATTAGTTCAGAAGCTTTTTTTAATTTAGTTGTTTTGTGTGTTTAGGGATTTGGTCTGCCTCTATCTCTGTGAACCATGTTTGTGAATATGGTGCTGGAAAGGTCAGGAGAGGGAATTGTAGCCATGGAAATTGGAGTTACAGAAACTTTTTTTTATTTAAAGAAAAGTTTACTCATTCATTTTGCATACCAATGTTAGTGCCCCCTCTCTCCCTTTTCCCCCACTTGCCTGCCAGCCTTCTCAAACCCTACCTATCCCTCAGAGGGGGTAAGGCCTTCCTTGGAGAGTCAACAAAATCTGGCATACCAAGTTGAGGCAGAACCAAGCCCCTTCCCACTGAATCAAGGCTGAGCAAGGTATCCCACCATAGGGAATGGGCTCCACAAAGGTTCTGGTGCCACTGCCAAGAAAGTTTTAAGACACAGTTTGGATGGATGCTCAGAAGGGAATCTCAGTCATCTACTAAAGCAGTAAGTGCTCATAAGAGATGAGCCATTGCTCTAGCTCCAAATGACTATCTATACCATTGTCTCCAGAACTCTTATCTTGCAGAATTCAAACAGCAAACCTTAAAAATTCTTTGAATTATATGTTTTCTTTTGGAAGAAGAGAAAAGGAGACACAGATGAGAGAGGGGGAAAGATAGAGGGGGAGAGAGAGAGCATGAAGTTGGGTGGTAAGAGAAATGGTAAGAGAAGATAAGGGGATGGGGAAAATGATCTTAATATATTGTGAAAAAAAATCTTCCCCATTCTCTCTTTCCCCAATGCTACTGGAAACCACTTTTCTATTACCAGTGTTTCTGATTTGATTACTTTGAACTTGGGAGAAGTTGCTATAGAATACTGGAAAAATCTATCAACATGCATCTATTCACAGTATTATAAAGACAGTTTTCTCATCATTACCCCCTGTTGTGCCCACCACACGGCATCCTTCCTTTTAATTATTTGTTCTACCAGTGTTATGTCATTTTTCATTTCTGCCAGTCTTCCAGGGATGCCGAATACTTCAACCTATTTCCTCCTTTGTTATTTTCAGTTGTTTTCTTTGCTGTTGATGTCATTAGCCATCCTAGAAGGTGGGAAGTAGAGTCATTTAGCTTTGATTTTTTAACTTACCCAGTGTTCATGAATGTTACTTAAGATTTTTTATTGTAACAGTGTTGTGTATTCATGTATCTTTTGAGCAATGATTAAGTCTTTGCTGAGTTTTTCAGATCCAGTTTAGTTTGTTCCTGCTGAGTGTGAGGAATATGTTGTATATTCTGGATAACATGATTATTGAATAAAAGGTCTTTATTGTATCAAAGTTAAATGATGTAAATATACTCCATGAAGATGTGCATTCTGTTAAAGGAAATCATTAAGATGTTTGAGATATAGCCCAGGTTTTCAAAATAAATATGCTGGTATTGAGGCTGAGAAATTATTGTGCATAAATATGCCATTAAAATACTAACATCTTTATTTCACTGAATTTCTTAGTCTCTTTATTTTCCCAATTTTGTAGATTTTACCATATCAAAAGTATCTTTAGGACTGTGCATTTATCTTATGGGCCCAAATGAAATGACTCTGTAGTTACTCCTCAAGTATTTTTTGTTGGGTAAGTAATTATATGACCAATATAGAATTTTGCATTCATGAATACCAAAACTAATTTCAACTAAGTAAACAATAAAACTCATACATTTATTTTTTTCAGAATATTTAAGTTTAAATTAAATGGACTAGACTATTTTTACACTAAGGGCAGCATAAACTATACCTATAACGATAGAAAATGCAATTTCAAATGTAAACCTCAAATGGAAGACCTAATCTTCATTGACAAGTGTTTCATTCAGATATTTGTGTTATTAAACCAAACATAGGACTTTTACCTAAGAAATAATATATCTAATTTATTGCATAAAATGATAAGAAAATTGACAAGATTTGTTGAACTATTCGTTTTTTGGAAAGCGATGATAAATGTCATAGAATTCCAATATATTTCACATAATAACATATAAAATAAAGATGCCTGACATTAATACTAGATAATTTTCAAACATGTGATTTCTTTTAGGCAAATGTAATACAAGTTGGTGAAATTCAATCATTCAATTTAGCTACTCAACTTCTGCAAATCATTCTGGCATTTGTAATGTCATCTTTTAAGTTGCTTTCCTTGGTTAACCAATTTGATATTTCCCCAACCACAATTCCTGTCATTTAGCTCAGTATTTACAGTTAGCTTTTTGAATTCATGAGTAAGTATAGGAATTCAGAGAGTGGAAAGCATCAGTGATCCCATTAATACAACGGTGGGAAGCCTAAATATTCTCACGTTCATCTCCGTGTGTTCTCTTCTCCAACTGGACCCTGCAGTATATTTAGTTTTTGCACTGAACAGCAATATAGACCACTGATGAAAGAGGATTCATCCAATTACTATGAGTAAAGTAGCTTTAACTTCCCCTAGATATCCGCTAGCAAGATATAAAATGACACTTACCGGACACATCAGTAGCACAATAGGGCCTTTATTGATTTTCATATCATGTTCTTCAGTCTGAGATGGCTCTCCAGAGAACACCACTTCCCAGCAGGAAAAAATTGCCTTTTCTATGTTTGAATTCTCAGGTCTATTAATGCATCCCTAGCTGGAGACAGTGTCATTTTCATTCTATTTCTTTGTAGTTGATGTGTCTATACCTTGCTATTGTAGTGCCTAATGGATACTGGGGTTATAGGTCAAACTATGAAAACAAAAAATGAAATTGCTTAGCCTGTGAATCAATAAAAGGGACTCTTAACACTTTTTTCTAAGTATAAAATGTGCAACCAATGTAGTGTGATGAGTGCATTCAACCTTGTACTAAAACTATAAGTAGAAATTTCTACTTTCAGCATTTATGTACTCAAAATGAATACAAGTGGTGACTATTTTTTAATATAATATATCTAAATCAAAGAAATTAACCAATATGCACTTGTCATGATGAAAATTTTAAAATATTTCTATAAGTTAAATGACACTGGAGATTATTCTGTCATTCTCTTTAAAAAATCTGCTTCAAATAAAAATTTTAGAAATAAAGTCATATTCAAGGAAAGCAAAGGTTACTTTATACACTTACTGCTCTATAATCACACTTGATTATAGAAACCCCCTGTATTAAAATTATCTTTATGAGTTTATACATGGAATAACTTTGTTTAACATAACATAAAACACTGAAAATAATAACCATACTGTGTTATTTAAATGTATTTTAAGTACTTTCAACTACCTTTCAAATTTATTCAAATATATACTTTTATTTATATTTTACATGTATGGTTTGCCGTCTTATAAGTTGGATATTTTCTGCTAAACTTTATACATTATGCTTTATACATTATGCAAACATAAGACATACAGAAATGACTTACAAATAATTGATGAAGGAACATGTAGGCCAAAATCCTTTATACAAATCTTCAAGATATTCAAGTTAAATACGATTTCATGAACAACATACACACACACACATGCCTTTATATACAGAGAGTGTGACTCAAAGGTTGGATATACATAAAGCCTATCGGTGCTCCAGAGTGAACAAATGGCCATTCTTCATTTTTAAAGCAAATAAATATCTGTGCCCCAAATTTGCCCTCAACTAGTTTTTAATTTGTTAGCTATTTCATGATTATATGTAATTTAAAGTAATACAGTTGGTGAACTTTACAAGAATTGAATGGATCTTGTAAAACACATTTAAAAACCATTGGTTACTCATGATTTAATTGAAGTGTTGCTTTATTAGAAAAGATTTCTAACATATCACTTTAATTATACACTTTGGAGGAAAGTTATATAAATTCCTATGTGGAAATAATCAGGTGCAAAGATAATGTTGCATAATTTGGGTAAAATTGCACATATTGAACATGTTTTTTCTTTCTCTATTGTGATATTTGTAAAATAACTTCATCACTCATAATTTTCATGAGCAATCTGAAAGTGATGAAAAGAGAATAATCAAAGATACATAAAGAGTAATAATAATTTAAAAAACTTTTCAATAAATGGTAATCAAGCAGATGAGTACTGTATTTTCAGAGCTAAAGACAAATAAATTGTTCAAGAACAAAACAGTGTAGATCACAGTAACCATATAAAACATATGCAGATTTTGGACAAATGATACTAACTTTAACACTGGCCAAGTGATTATGAAGTTCATTTAAACAGGTTAAAATCTTTCAAACCTGGTACTATTGAATCATCTCTCATGGTTCTTATTAAAATAAGAAATGATCATACTTGGAAATATAAGTGTCATCCATAATAAATGGTATGAATGACAAAATAAAATATAAAATTTATAATAATTTGAATCAATATTTTTACCTTGGTTTCTATTTCTAAAACACGACACAGTCCAGTATGAAACAACCTCTGAAAAATGTGGGTTCATACACATAATTTTCTTTTTAAAAGAGAAGATATGATTAGTTCAGAACATCCAGACAATGTAGTGTAAGCTCTTTAACATTCTTTATTATTCATAATGTTCTGGTTGCATTATGTGTATAGTATTTACTTTCTTCATGAGATTATTATTTAATTATTCTTCTTAGTTTGCATATACTGTAATCTTGAAGTTTTGCATAAGACCCTCCATTGAGATCTACAATGATAATGTGCAATATGTTATGCCTCTAGAAACAATAGTTTCTTCCAGAAAACTATTTATTGAATACACACATGCACATGTATGTTTGCATAGATAGTTGCTACATGTGCACACACTGTTCCCACACTTGCATGTACCCACAATAAATTTACTTTCTATCAAAATTCATGTTGTTATTTAATCTGCATTATTTAGTATAAAAGATGTGGAAATATTTCTATTTTAATATTCAAAGGTAGAGCTTTTTGAAGGTGACCACATACTCAGTCTATGTTAAATATCACGCCTGAATTTTGATTTCTTTAAAATAAAGAAACCAGAGTTTAACCACAGCAACCAATATTTCTTATACTATGATGTCCTAAAGCGCCTTTGTAAAACTATACAAACCATGATCTTCACCAAATATGATCCTTTAACCTTGGAACTGAATCAATAGCCAAAATAAAATTCTCCATTATAACATAAAATCTTCTTTGGTTTACTAGCAATAAAATCAGATTAAGGATTATTACATGCCAAGTAAGCATATTTCCCTCAGTAATACTCAAATTTATGTGTAAATAGAAATGAAATTATAATTTATAATGACTAAATAAAGCTTGTCGGGATGGAGTAACAGCTCAGTCAGTAAAGTATTTCCCTTGCATACAAACGGAGTTTGACCCTCAGAATGCACATTTTTAAAAAGCTGGGGAGGCAACACTCATAATTCCGGTGCCAGAAAGAATAGAGAAAGGTGAATCACTGGAAGTCAAAGGAATCAAATGAGATCTCTCATGTCCAAAAGAAATTGATAAGACTGGAGTACATCACAGAGATGGTCCATCAAGAGTTTCCATTGTCCTTTATACTCAAATGTTCCCATACACACATGTATGCTAACACAGTTGCATGACCTTAACATCCATATGCATATATGCACAAAGCACCTTCAGTCATTACTAAAACATTAAATTTAGTCTACAAATTGTGTTCTTCCAGTTTTTAAATAACAGTATTTTGATATGCACCCAATTTTAATTTTATTAATAATGCTAGAACAACACAAGCCAAGTACTTCTTTTATGAATCTGAGACATTTGAAAAATAGTATGCCGGGCGTTGGTGGCGCACGCCTTTAATCCCAGCACTTGCAAGGCAGAGGCAGGCAGATCTCTGTGAGTTTGAGACCAGGCTGGTCTACAAGAGCTAGGACAGCCTCCAAAGCCACAGAGAAACCCTGTCTCGAAAAAGCAAAAAAAAAAAAAAAAAAAAAAAAAAAAATAGTAGTCATCATGCAGTTCTATGTTATTTGTCAAAACAAGAAATTTGTAGCTATAATTAACCAAATATCTCTTATATTGGAGTTTCTTTTTTTTTGACAGGAAGTCATTACATACTTACCATTGTAAAGGCAATGATAAAGCTAATCTTTACGTCAATAAAAGAAAGAAATTGTTTTCCTGTACTTTTGAAATGAGATGAGAATGTTGATGTCATCAAGGTAGACTAATGCCAATTCAATAACCTAGGAAGCTTGTCTAATGTAAAAATAGTGCAAAAACTCATAAAATGATATACATTTATGTTATTTTAAACACACACAAACTTGTAGGAGGTAACCATGAATTTGATGAAGAACACATTATTGTATCATTTTAAGATAATTATTTATATCTATAGAATAGATATTTATTTATTATAGAATATATAATTATTTATCTATTATAGAATAGATATATATTCTATAGATATAAATAATTATCAGGAATAGGATGGCTGAGTCATATGAAGACTTTACTTTTAATTTGGTATAAGAACTTCCATATGTTCTAAAGTTAATGGATGTAAAATATTTTATTTCCATTAAAATAATGCAAGCAAAACAAAAATTTTGGCTATTTACATTATAGAATATGAATATTATTAAAAGTGAATTTAAAATTTTAAAAATTCTCAGAATTCTTGAAAATATTTATTTAATGAATCTCAAAGAGTACTGTGCCAGGACATTGAAAACACCGAGAAACATTTTTTTATTGCTCTCTATTTTATAATTCCAAAATGTATCATTATTGATAAATAACCATTATTTTCAAAAATAAAATACAAAATGTAATTCGTTTCCATAAAATAAGGTTTAAGTAAAGACAAACCCAGGTTACTTTTCTCACTTACTGTACTGTATAAATACAGGCCAGATCGCTGTGACTGTCAGGATTTTGTAATAAGCAACACTGTTTATGACAGATTGTTAAAAGTTTAAGAATTTCTAATATTCTGGAGTGAGCATTACTCTTTCTGACTATGAATATACTGGGTACTTAGCAATACAACAAGTTCCCATGAAATTATTGGATTCAAATGAACTTGGTCTACTACACTTCCACCATGTCCTGTTTGGGTTAGGTTAAACTCATGACCAACAGCAGCTTTGGGAAGAAGGGTTTATTTCAGTTTACAAATTAAGTCTATCACCGTGAGCTGCTAAGATGTAACCTCAAGGAAGGAGTCCTAAGTAGACTCTGAAGAAATGAAGGTTACAGGCTTGCTTCAAGCTCTTGCTACCTTTCTCATACAGACCAGGCCCACTTGCCCAAGACTGGTACCTCGCCAAGTTGTCTGGGCCCTCTGTTACCATTTGGCAACCAAGAAAATATCCCGTTGACATACCCACAAACCAATTTGATATAGAAATAGAAAATTACACAATTCCGATTCATTCTTGCCATATGTATCACATTAACAACTAAACCTAAATTTGATAGCTTATAATAATGTACAAGGTATTACAAACATCTATGAAAAGTTATGTTTACAATATATTTCATATTTTTCATATGAAATATTCATTTGAATATTCCTAGACCTATTAAAAATAAATGTAGCCTGGTACTATAGGTGCAAGATGTTATTTGCAAATTTCCTATAAATTGAATACAATGGGATTTTATGGCTTTACTGTAAACCCCCACATTGGATTATATAAACTCTGCAATACATGTCTCTGGGTATGTAGGCATAACATGTACTCCCAGTTGTAAAGTTGTCTAGAGTAACTGGTTCATAATATACTATCTGCCCCTGTTAATAATAAATGCTGCAAGAACATATTGTCCTTCCTAATGATAAAATGTTAATATTGTTTCCAAATAAATAGTCAGTAGAAACAGCTTGTCTCTGTTTTCCTTTCATTTTTTAAACTGAGAACATAATATAACCACAAACTTTCTAACTTCTCTTCGTCCCTCCAAATCCTCCTACAAGAAGTACCCTGTTCTCATTGAAACTCATGCCCTCTGTCATCATTAATTTTATTGTATGCATTTATGTTTATACATATATTATATATAAATAATATAGATGTTCTTCAATATAAACTGCTCATTCAGTATAAACTCGTGTACATGTTTTCAAGGATTACCAATTACTGTGATCTTCCCTGGGGAAGATCATTTCTCCTGTTCCCAGTTTTCCTCATTCGCTAGAGTGTTTTGTCTATGGTTTCTTTAAAAAAATTGCCTGACAAAGAATAAACAAAGCATACAGATATTCAGGAATTGGTAAAACTCAAGGTGTAGTTTTTTCCTTTTGAATATTCCTAGAACATAATAATGGAGTTCAGAAACTTTAAGGCAAAAAAAAGAAAACTTTCAGCTCCAATTCTAAGGTTGCACAGTAAAGCAGACGCTGAGGAAAGGTTCCTCACATTCTGTTTTTTATCTTTCTACTAAACAGGAGATGTGAAAACACACAGGGACTACACAGTTATTTAAGGAATACTTAATTTATTTTCCTTTGGAGATAAGATTATTAAAGGTAAAAATGTACCAGTTTATCAATGCATTTGTTCGTGAGCAGTTTGAATTCCTATACCACATCAACTCAATTGAGATAAAACAATTTCACATTCAGAAGACAGAAAACAAATAGCTGTGCTTCTAAAGGTGAAGCAATTTAGCCACCATGTCTTTGGCACGATTAAAGTATGTAAGAAAAAGACAGTAAACTATGAACAAGAAAAAAAATAAAAACCTTTCACAAAATCACAGCACACTGTTTCCTTGATGATTGAATTTACAGCCTTTGTAGGAAGATAAAAAACTTTATTGTATATGTAGCACCTCCTTCTTTTTTGGTTTTTTGGGACAGGGGTTCTCTGTGTAGCTTTGGAGCCTATCCTGGCACTTTCTCTGGAGACCAGGCTGGCCTCGAACTCACAGAGATCTGCTTGCCTCTGCCTCCGGAGTGCTGGGATTAAAGGTGTGTGCCACCAACGCCCGGCCTAGCACCCCTTTTGAAGCATTTTATTTTAGCAAATGTAACATAATACAGAATCATAATGCATCAGAAATGCTACACTGTGTAGCATAACTCTAAATAATATTTACTTTGAATTTTCTGTGGAACTAATGCACAATAATTGATATGCACACATTTATGTATATTGTATACACATAACATAGAAACTATTTCAGCCGGGCCTTGGTGGCACACACCTTTAATCCCAGCACTCGGGAGGCAGAGGCAGGCGGATCTCTGTGAGTTCAAGACCAGCCTGGTCTACAAGAGCTAGTTCCAGGACAGCCTCCAAAGCCACAGAGAAACCCTGTCTCTAAAAACCAAAAAAAAAAAAAAAAAAAAACCAAACAAACAAAAAAAACAAAACAACAAAAACATAGAAACTATTTCAATGATAAGCAAGCCTCTGACTCAATGGAAGTAGATTTACAGTAGAAAGAGCATGTATAGTTGAAATAGTCATAAATGGGAGGTGGAAACACACAAGTAGATTAATAGCAGAGGTGAGGGGAATATTATGCTCATTTTGCTGCATGATATTTGAGAACCTGAAACTTTTATCCTATAAAATTAGCCAATGATTTAAAATAGTGATAAGGCATGATGAAGTCATAATCTCAAAAGCATTCCAAACAAGTTTCTTTTCATGAGCCTATTTCGACCACTTCAGTTCATTAAATATAAGATTTAAAACATTCAATATCTACTTATAATCAAAGCTCCTGGTCTTATAAATCTCTGCAGAGTGGATATTATAATTCTCTCTTTGCACATCTGAGAACAGCTTTTGCTTATTGTGGTCTTGGTTTTTATTTGCATCAATTTTCCCCCTTATGCAGCCACAGAATTTATTGCACCTGTCCCAGCCACATATGCTCTGTGAAATCTGTGCATCTTATTGCCAAGTATCCTGAGTGTTACACAAGTCACTAATATAAATATTGAATAAGTCCTTATTCTGGACATATGCTCAGATGCTTTGTTTTTTAAGATATTAAATACAAACCTATGAATTGGTTATTTTGTGAACTAACAAGAGATAAAAATACATTTAAATTTATAGTTCTTTGTTTTTGTCAAGAGCACACACATACATACTCAAACCCACAGAAACACAGACTGGATCTCTCCCCACATTCACACAGTCATTATCAAGACCAAACAAATGAGCAAATAAAGCCACCATTTGTAACCAAGCATTATTATGTCCACAAAAATTACACAACTGTTAGAAAATTGAATACTAAAGATTAGTAACTCATTTCAGCTGGATTTCTCTCTCCTCTTTCGCTCCCCCTCTCTCCCTCTCCCTCTCCCTCTCTCTCTCTCTCTCTCTCTCTCTCTCTCTCTCTGTGTGTGTGTGTGTGTGTGTGTGTGTGTGTGTACTGTGTGTAGATGTACAATCTGTCACCCTGACACTAGCTGTTAGACAGAAATCTCACTTCTGCACCAAGGCTAGAAGAGCAATCACTGACAATATTAAGTGGAAAAGAACTGTGTATTGTTCTCTCAAATATTACTGACCATATCTGTATTTTCAGATACCAAAATCAAGATAGATTAGTTGCTAGCAGTGACACCAATAAGTGCCGAATTCTGTTAGTCTCCATGGGACATTTAACTTTAACATAAGCAGTGTTATGGATTATGCAGATGTGAGGTAATTAATCATTAAGATTTGTGTCAGGGGATCATTGTCTTTTCTCCTATGTAATTGTCTTATAAACCAGATGTCTCCCCTGGGGATGATGTCTTCTCATTCTATTATAAGCTTAAAGATATACTCCCCCTCTCATGTGACATACACACACAGAGAAATATCTTGAAGTAATTTAAATATTAAATAATTATAAGGACTGTTATTTACAATAAATCAAAATCTATTGTGATTATTTTAAGGCAATATATATATATAATATATTATATATAATATATATATATAGGACAGAAAGGTAGTTTTGAGTGATTTCAGTTTAAATAATTTTAAGTAGGGATCTTTATTTAAAAATAAAGATATTAATAACCCATAAAATCTGATGTTGAAATTATTCATGTCTATCTGTAGTATCAAACTCCCATACAAGACAGCATTAGAAGACCAAGAACATTCTGCACAAAGTTTTCTAGTTAAATTAGAAACGATTGTGCACCTATTTAATGATATCTAACTGTGAATAAGAATTAATAGAGGCTTGCCACACCTGCCTGGGATCGAGGCTCAGACAACTTTGCAGGAGAGGATGAGCAAAGATTCTAAGTGTCAATGGCAATAGAAGACACTATGGATTCATGGTCTTAAACACAATGGGTCTGATGCACATATGTATTCATGGCAACAGGCACAGAGCATGCACTGGTCTGAAGTAGACTGGACACCAGCACTGAGAGCAGAAGTGGACACATGCCCTCATCCTTGATAACTGTTCACAAAGGAAAGATAGAATTCTTCAATAGAGTCTCAATGGCTATACAAACCACTCTGATGCCCAACAGTAGACAGCAAACATAAAATGAATGGTATTTTTGGAGGTTTCTTTGTCTCATAATGCTTTGTCTGGTCTTTTCCTTTAAAACTACTGTTTGCAGCTTTGTGTTTTATACAATTTCAGTATGTGAAAATGTATGGGTCTCTCTGTATGTATCTGTTTCTTATGATTTTTCTTTCTCTCTTTTTAATTTTTTTCTGTTTGTGTTTTTCCTTTTTAGGTTTATTTGTTTTTTTACTTTATATTATTTTGCTTTTATTATTTTTTCTTTTATTCTTTTTTAATGTGTGATTTTTTTCATTCATGTTATATAAGTTTTCAAAATTTTATATATTTGTTTTACATTCTGGCCAGTTTCCCCTATCTTCTCTCTTAGATTGGTTTGTAGTGCTAGGCCTGAGGTGTGTCCTCTTGAGTGAGACATAAATAAGTTCAATCAGACATCTTTGGTTACTTCCAAGATAAAGTGTCAGCTTTGTGTTATTGGAGATATTTTCAAAAACAATCATTTCTGTGGATCACAGGATTGGTTTTTTTTTTTTTTTTTTTTTTGATCTTTCAAGACAGGGTTTCTCTGTATTGCTTTGGAGTCTGTCCTGGAACTCACTCTGTAGACCACCATGCTGGCTTCAAACTCACAGAGATCTGCCTGCCTCCACTGGGATTAAAGGTGCATGCCACCAAACACCTGGCTGGCTCACAGGCTTTATTGTTAGCTAGGAAACCTGAGTCCTTAAAGTCTCTTAGCAGCTTTCAAAGGAACTTCTGATATCATGAGAATACTGTTATCTATTCTTTAAACATTAATTTTAGTATCTTAATTTTATACGACTTTAAATTTTCTTCCAATGTCATTGCTATCACCCTAGTTTATCATACCCTTCTAATTAAGCTGTTATTAATGGAAACACCCAACATTGCCACTTATACACCTGTAGGGGTGATAATATGTCTCAAAATTAAAGAGAAATTTACTTCTACTCACATATGAATCCATTGTATTATTCAGTTCACTATAGTAGATATTTTATTCATATTTTATTTTTAAAATTTCATTTTGTATTTTATATGTATATGTTATCTGCATGTTGATAAATGCACCACATGTGTACAGTGATTGTGGATGTCATGAGTATTTGGAAGTAGAGCTACAGTGTAGTAGCAAATAACTATTGAGAAATCTCTCCAGCTTCATATCAGAGATATTTAAAGCCATAAACTATGTGAGGCATCATTTTATTAGAAATCATTAAGTCTTATAGGTTATCATTACTAATAATTGAAATTATAGGTCTAGTCTGGGCTCCAAATAATATTTAAAGTACAAGATAGTAAGATATATATTTAAACTAAATTTCAAAATTGATTCCATTTGACTTATGTGACTAACAAATTCACATGAGACATGAATTATGCTACTTTGAAAATATAAAGTCACCGTGATTAACTCTAAGAAAATGAAAGGAAGGAATTATGAGGGGTAAGGAACAGTTTTCTGGCACTTATCAATAAAATGTTTATAGGTGGTTCATATTTGTGTAGGCTAATTTCTTATGAAAGTTAAAACCACCTTACATCAAGGTGATTCATGGAAATTTAAATTGATGTTTTAAGCTTTGATTACATTTATCACTTCAAATATTGATCTAAACATTGACAAGGTAATCTTTTAAAAACACAAATGGTTTTATTATTTTTGGATTTTCCCCATGCAAGTAGAAGCAGCTACTTTTATATGCAGAATACAGAGTAAGACACTATATGTCAATGAAGGGGAAAATGGCTGTTGCAAATTTTTTGTCAAACTGATTATATTTCCCAAGATTTCAACTGCTATGTTTGCAGTCTCCTGACTCTGAGGCTTAGTATCAGTCCTTGATTGTGTTTGGATGTTTCTGCAACTCAACAATTGAGTTCAGTTTTAAGCAGTCACAACAGACATTTGTCATGGTGTTCACATCCTGTTTCCTGTGGCACCCTGCCCACTTAGTCTTGCAAGTGGAGAAATTGCCGGCAAAACCAGAGGGACCAAGCAAGCCGCTGTGACCTACCAAGAGTCATGTCACGAGTAATTACCATAATTTATAAAGATCACTCCAGGCTCTCTGGTGCTGTTGTAGCACACCACTTGGACTGTGCTAGAATGTTTTAAGTAAACATTTGCACGCAACCTGAAGCTGTTGAGAGTTTCCACTGCAGCTAGGGCCCCCTTCTTATGAAATATTCAGAATGTGAAACGTCTCCAGTGGTGCAGAGTGGTGGGTTTTCTCTCTGATTTGATTAGCAATGATGATTCTTTCATGAGCCGCGGGTGTCCGTCTAGATTAGCATCAAAAGGGTTCGTAGGTTTTGTCACGGAAGAAGGGCACTATGGGGACTCTTGCTTCTGAACATGAGAAAAGCATGCCTTTAATGATCTATGGGCACTGCAAATGATTGTTTTAAATTTCTTTGCAATGAACTTTGAATGAAATATATCCTATGCAAAGAGTTTACTGCAGACCATTAAGTACATGGTAAACTAGAAAATTAAGAAAAGAGAAACTAGAAATGAGAGAAAACATTGCTTCATATAATTTCATTCCACAAATTGCTAAGTAAGATATGCAGTTCCAAAAGATGAAATTTCATCAATGTTTGAGTGTTTTAACTACCTGTGTGTGATTTGCAGCACTAGAATTACTATGAACTAACTTCATAATTTGAAATCTCAAATATTATTTAAAAAGAAAGAGACTATGTAATATTTATCTATTAAAAACTCCAGTATGTGAGTAACATGTCTTCAATGGTTAAGAAGCTACTGAACATATAACATTATTTAAAGAGAAGCTTAATGATGTGAACTTCTTCATGTCTGTCCATGAAATCCCAAATAAACAAAATTGTACCTTTCAAATTTAAGAAAAACTCACTGAAAACAATCATGATAAGCTCTTTTACTTTTAGTGTTTCAATAATGTTGAATTATTTATTTAATAATTGCATTTTATTAAGTTACTGTTGCTCTTACCCAAATAACTGGCTAGCTATCCATGTCATTAATATGAGACACACTGCAAATTTATTAAAACATTTACAAAATTTTTATATTTGCAAGGTATATAGCCATTGGAATTATATGCTAATTACAAACAATTTAAAAATCCCTTTTATTTTGGCCCATCTGCTTTTAAAACCATCTCTTTAATCCTATAACTTAGGAAGTTAAAAATGGAAATCAAATTGCATTTTTATATTGTTACATAATTAAAATGCATCATTCTTTCAAAAATTGTTTTAAAGTTTATTAATTGCCTCTTGGATATTAGCTATAAAAGCCTTTCTCAATAATACATTCTAATATTAACATAGCATTCATTTTATTAACATATCTCCATAGTCATAAAATGATTCTTTATTTCTCATACTGATTTATCTATGCACAAATTCAGAGAAACACCATATAGGAACACTATCAAAATCTTTTTTTAACAACACTTTAATGGATACTAATTAAGGTAGTAATAAATTTCTTTGTATTATGTTGTATAGCACTAAAACAGTTTTTAAAACACAATTTAATCCTTTTAAGTAATATTAAGAAATAATAAATCAAAAGTGAAGTAAAACTGGTTTTCTTTCATTATTTTAAATTTATATTTAACTATAAATAATACATGAAAGTTTAGATTTGTGATTATTCTTACTGGAGAATAATATTGAACACTAATTTTTTTTATTTTTTCTGAAACAAAATTTTAAAATGTATTTTTTTTGTCAAAACTGTTTAGAAGAAGCTCCCATACATGGCTGGGAAAAGGCTGTGCTCAGAAGCAATGGATAGTTAAACAAGAAGCCCAGTACCTGGTGTGGTGAACCTCCTTATGAGTTGCAAGGTAGAGATGTTCCTTCAATTTATCTTTGATATATTGTAAGGGTTAGATTTGGTAATGGATTTGTTTTCTTGTAGTGTTACATGTTTCATCTTAGAATTACTAATAAAATTAATAAACTAGAAATTATTTTATTTAACATGTTAAACCTTCAAACAAATTTTGTGCACTATGTTAAAAATAAATTACAGCAGCCGGGCGTAGGTGGCACATTCCTTTAATCCCAGCACTCAGGAGGCAGAGGCAGGAGGATCTCTGTGAGTTCCAGTCCAGCCTGGTCTCCAGAGCAAGTGCCAGAATAGGCTCCAAAGCTACACAGAGAAATCCTGTCTCGAAAAAAAAAAATACAGCAATTTAGGTATTTTGCTCATATAAAAGATTGGATCATGCCGAGCTGTCATTAATTTGTAAGGTCTGCCAATTCTGAGTAAGTTGAAGTCCATGATGTAGTATCCTGTCCTCAGTAGCATAGAACATATTCTTAAATTCACCCTACAAAAATCATTTCTGTCTTTGCCCATTGTTTGTGCTGCCTTGACTCCTCTCAAATGAGCATATACAATCATTAGCAATCGTTTAGAATAGATAAATGAAGCCATTCTTGATTGCAATCATGAGCTTATTATTCTCTGAAATATCTTTTGCAAAAATGTTCTAAATAAAAGTTTCAACAATATACTTTTTTTTTGCCTAGTGGGTTTGTTTTCTGAGAAAGGGGTTGTTTTGCCATTATTAAGTTAAAAAAAAAACAGTGAGAACACTATGAATGATAAATAGGCATCTATTCAAGTGACTAATTTATTAAATGTATATGATAGGAAATTGGTTTATTTTAGTAATTTTCTTTGAATCACGTAATTATGACAGCTAAATATACTAGTCATATTTTGAGAATATAACATCATACTAAGAAGGGAGAGACTCTGGGGGTTTGGGATGGTGTATTAGTATTACAGCATCCTGGTGTATGTATTTGGGTTGCTACCAGAGAGTCATTTTAGACTTAGAAGTGTAGTTCCATTATATCCTGATGCAAATTACCCAGTAAGTTCAAATTATTTCTGTTATCTTTACTAGCTCTATGAGTGCTATTCAGACCCATCCTTAGAAATTAAAACGTGTTTGCTTTTTCCTCATGTTTGTTCAGAATTCCATAATGACTCAAACATTTTTATTAGGTTTCATTGTCAGGTCATCTATTTCTCTGGATCTCTCTTCCGACACTAGTATGTCATCCAGTACTCTGAACCTCTGATTCTTTGTCTATGTGCATGCTGAAATAAAGTCTGCTCAGACCAGGATCACTGAGGAAATAGTGGGTCAAATTCAGAGGCAGTGGAGCACAGCAGCTATTATAGAAATCAACAGACCAAAAAATCCCACAGCAACACCAAAGGATTTCATTACAAAAATATCTACAATTTCTACCTGGTTCTAACATTTTGTTATAGAAGGCACTTTGACAAAATCTAAACTATGAAGTCTTTTTATGGAAATACTAGAAGTTCTTATTATACATTATTATGAACATGGTTTGCACCTACCATAGTTTCTACAAGAATAGTTTAAACATTTTGAAATATTATTTGCAAATTGTATTACATTTATTTGGTATGTAATTCATTTTCACGTTTGCATACTCACACCCACAATGCAACAGCCTCCCACACAAAGCATGGCTCTCACATAGATATCAGTGTATGACTTTACCATGTTAGCTCTCTCCCATCTTGCAAGCAGGTTATTTGCCTACCAAGCAATCTCCTTGATACAACTTTCAGATTGTCTAATGAAAGGCAACTGATTTCCATGGGATTGTCATTTTTGTAGACTAAATACGAGTGTTTTTTCTTTGAAATACATTCAGAAACAAAATGCAAGTTGTCTTGGATAAAGATTAAGAGAGCCATGGATATAGAGTTTTGGTCAGATAACTATTGTTAGCACTAAGAAATCTTCAGTTATTTGTATATAGGATCTTCCCTTGCGAAAACACAACAATATTGAAATGACAAGTAGGTAAGAATAACAAGTTATTAAAAGAATACATTGGGAAAAATTTTGGTCATGACAAATACAACATGTGATAAAAACAGAAGACATAGGGAAAATAGCATAAGGATGAATATACATCTTGACTTGACAATAATTATATTAATTGTACTCATATAGCAATTTCATAATGCTAATTGTCAGATGGAACAACCACAAAAATAAATATGCCCATTTCAAAATCTGTGTAAAAATTAATGACAATGACACAAATACTTTAAAATTAAAATGATGCAAGAACAAATTATAAACATTTAATGACAGTACGAACTAAAATTTGAACAATACAAACTAAAAATTATAATCAAATGTGTCTGCAAACACTAGAACTTTAAATTTTATAGCAAAATAAAATACCCCTGGGTAGTACTCCATTGTGTAAATGTACCACATTTTCTCTATCCATTCTTCAGGTGAGGGGCATCTAGGTTGCTTCCAGGTTCTGGCTATTACAAATAGTGCTGCCATGAGCATAGTTCAACAGACATCCTTGTTGTGTGAATGTGCTTCATTTGGGTATATGCCTAAGAGTGGAATTGCAGGATCTTGTGATAGACTGATTGCCATTTTCCTGAGGAATCACTATACTGAATTCCAAAGTAGCTGTACGAGTTTGTACTCCCACCAGAAGTGGAGGAGTGTTCCCCTTTCTCCACATCCTTTCCAGCATAAGTTATCATTGGTGTTTTTTATTTTAGCCATTCTGACAGGAAAAAGATGGTATCCCAGAGTTGTTTTGATATGCATTTCCCTGATGGCTAAGAATTTTGAACACTTTCTTAAGTGTCTTTCAGCCATTTTAGATTTCTCTATTGAGAATTGTCTATTTAGTTCTGTACCCCACTTTTTAATTGGATTATTTGGTGTTTTTGGAAATTAGCTTCTTGAGTTCCTTTAAATTTTGGAGAACAGTCCTCTGTCTGATATGGGGTTGCTGAATATCTTTTCCCATTCTGTGGGCTGCTGTTTTGTCTTGCTGACAGTGTCCTTTGCCTTACAGAAGCTTCACAGTTTCAGGAGGTCCCATTTATCAATTGTTGACTTCAGTGTCTGTGCTACTGGTGTAATGTTCAGGAAGCGGCCTCCTGTACCAATTCATTCAAGGGTATTTCCCACTTTCTCTTCTAATAAGTTCAGTGTGCCTGGAATTATGTTGAGGACTTTGATCCATTTGGACTTAAGTTTTGGCATGGTGATAGGCATGGATCTATCTGCAGTCTTCTACATGTCATCATCCAGTTGTGCCAGCACCATTTGCTGAAGATGCTTTCTTTATTCCATTGTATAACTTTAGCTTCTTTGTCAAAAATAAGGTGTTCATAGATGTGTGGGTTAATATCAGGGTTTTCAACTCAATTCCATTGGAGTACTACTCAGTGGAAAAAAAAAAAAAACAATGGAATCTTGAAATTCGAAGACAAATGAATGGAACTAGAAGAATCTGAGCTAGTTAACCCAGTGTCAAAAAGACAAACTAAAGCTAGGAAACAAGGAGGACTGTAATAGAGACACACATGGTCCCCTGGAGAAGGGGAAAGGGACAAGAGCTGAGCAAACTGGGAGCATGAGGGGAGAGAATAGGGAGCTAGGGGAATGAGAAGGGGAGAAGAGGAGGGGTGAGGGGGACATGATCGTGCAGGAAGTTTGAATTGGGGGAAGAATAGAGGAGAGCAAGATAAGAGATACCATAATACAGGGAGCCATTATAGGTTTAAGGAGAAATCAGGCACTAGGGAAATGTCTATAAATTATAAGGATGACACCAATTAAAAGTCTAAGCAACAGAGGAGAGGCTACCTTAAATGCCCTCCCCTGATAATGAGGTTGATGACTGACTTATATGCCATCCTATAGCCCTCATCCAGCAGCTGATGGAAGTAGAAGCAGACACCCACAGATAAACACTGAACTGAACTGGAATCTAGTTGCAGAGAAGGAGGAGTGATGAGCAAAGGGGTCAAGACCAGGCTGGTGAAACCCACAGAAACAGCTGCCCTGAACAAGGGAAAACTCTTGGTTCCCAGACTTATAGCTGGGAAACCAGCATGGGACTGATCCAGACCTCATGAATGTGGGTGACAGTGAGGAGCCCTCAGAAATCTATGGGGACTCTTGTAGTAGATCAGTAATTATCCCTAGCATAGGAATGGACTTTGGGAGCCCATTCCATATAGAGGGATACTCCCTGAGCCTAGACACAAGGGGTGGGTGTAGGCCCTATTCCAGAGGACATGACAGACACTGAAGATTCCCCCATGGAAGGCCTCACCCTCCCTGAGGAGCAGAAAGGGGATGGGATAGGGAAGGTGTCAGTTGGAGGTGGTTGGGGAGGAGGGGAGGGAGAGGAAACTGGAATTGACATGTAAAATAATCTTGTTTCTAATTTAAATATAAATGGAGAGAAAGGAAAAAAACAAACAAAAGTATATAAATAAATAAAACACCCCATGGGTGAAAATTTCAAAGGTACTAAGCAGGAAAATCTTTTTATTTGTGAAGAATTACTTATGAGGTCATGTGATGGGGGCACACACCTTTAATCCTGGCACATAGGAGGCAGAGGCAGGTGAATCTCTGAGTTCGATGCAAGCCTGATCTGAAGAGCTAGTTCTGTGACAGCTAGGGCTGTTACATAGAGAAACTCTGTCTTGAAAAATAAAAAAAAAAAAGAATTTCATGTGAGTACTATACTGAAATCATTCTCTCCTTCCATCTTCTCCCTTCAATTCCTCCCATGTCCCTACCATTTTCAAATCAAAAATCTCTTATCCTTTAATTATAAAATTATAAATGACATTACATGTGGGTGTATGCGTGTGTGTGTGTGTGTGTGTGTGTGTGTGTGTGTGTGTGTGTGTTTAAATAAATACAATCAACAAAGAACTTTTAGTGTTGTACTTATCTGTTTAGGGCTGAACCCCTGGGTATTGTTAGGTCTACCAGGGTTCTAATGCCTGAAAAAAACTGATTCTCCTTCTCTCAGAAATTAATTGCCTGTGTGCCTAGGAGTAGGGCCTTGTGATATTGCCTCCACCCTCACTGCTACATCATTTGGTGTTGTCATTTCAGTCTTGTTTAGGAATTGATAATGTTAAGAAATCTTGGGTACAAGTCACTGACATTTAACTAAGACACTGTCTGACAGCAGACATCCTTTCCCAATCCTGTTGTTCATAGAACTTTCTGCCTTCTAGTTCATGATGCTCCCTCAGACTTTGGTTTAGGGTTTGTTGTTGCTGGTGACCCTGCTCAGACACACCTTGGTGGAGGGGGTGAGAAGACAAAGCACCAAAGGCTCAGGCACTGGGAATCAGTGAATAGCAGAGCATAAGTCTTCAGACTCATTTATAAAGAAAGTTAGACTTTCCTTTGTACCATTCCCAAGGTCCTTTTGGATTAGAGGGCTGAGTTTGCTGTGTTGTCCTTTCCTTATTGGTGTCTCTGCGTCAGGTGTCTCTTTGACAGCAGTCTCTGGGTGTAGAGGCAGGCTTGGCTCAGGAAGTGCCTGCCTTGCATGTTTATGCCGGCTGGCCCGGGCATCTGCAGCTTGGGTAGGCAGGTCATAGTTTCTCCCACATATCCACTTCTTTTGTATTGTTGCTTAGAAACATTCAAAATTCTAGTTTCATCCTCACTGCCTCTGTCTCAGAGAGCATCCAACATGATAGACCATGCCTGTCTTAGGTTGGCCTGCCTTGCAGGTCCTTATCCATCATTGACTACTGGCCATAGAAGAATGACATCTCAGTGAAGCTCACACTGGTGGGAAGAGCACCTGTTAAACTGATCCAACAGGAATTTCTGTAGCCAGGCCCAAGAGACCTCCCAAGGAGAGCCACATTCTGGGTGTTGAAGTGCCAGGTGAACCTGGAGTGTGGAAATACACTGTAGGAAATACTTAAAGAGAAGGATTAGTAATAAAGCAATACCCCCAATTAGAGCATAGGAAAAAGGTGGTCACTGTAAGGCTGACCTCACATTTTCCAGCAAGAAAAAGGCCCTTTTGGGCAAGAAAGAGCACACTCATCCAGAGGTAAGTCTCCAACATGTTTTCAGGAGAAATTTAGGGGGCCAACATCACAGCCTCACCCCCCAAAACCTCCAGATCAGCAGTCTTAACCTTAAGGCTGGTGATCAATATTGATTTTAATGCCCTCACCTGGGGCTCCTTACAGTGGGAGGGTAAGTTCCCCATTCTCCTAATGACAAGAGACATAGACAAGAACAAAGTTTAAAACAGATAAAGACAGACTCAAATAAACACATCAAGTGTGTCAGTCAAAGTGTAGTAGATGTTCCTACCTAATGCACCGGGGATACACAAAGGAAAAGACAGAAAAGAAGGATCCCTGTGCTCACCTTCAAGAGGACCAAGGACATGAAACATGCAGGGGCCAACTCACTGAACAAGTCACTGAAACGGGGGCAGACACAAGCTATAATCATGAAGAGGAGTCGCAAAGGGTTCTGATAGTGAAGGTGAAATTGCACCATCCCACTGAAGCATCTCCAGCAGCAAAAAGATCAGGTCCCCAAAACAGCTAAGGTGATGGAAAAAAAGGAGTACGCCTTCATTCAGCAGAGGTGAGGCTCACGCCAGCACAGGATCCATGAGCCCCATGTCTAGGAACCAAACGTTGCAGGTGACCCTGCTTGGACACCCCTGGGGGTAGGGAGTGAGAAGACACAGAACCAAGGACTCAGGCACTGGGAGTCGGTGAGCAGCAGAGCATGCTGAAGACTCATTTATTAATTTAGTCCTTCCTTTATGCCCCCTCCCCAGGTCCTATTGGCTCAGGAAGCTAACTCTGCAGCATTGTCCTTTCCTCATTGGTGTCTCTGGGTCAGGTGTCTCTCCATCAGCAGTCTCTGGGTGTAGAGGCAGGTTTGGCTCATGGAGGAAGTGCCTGCCTTGCATGTTTGTGCAGGCTGGCCTGGCCGCATGTGGCTTTGGTAGGCTGGCCTCAGTTTCTCCTACAGCTTGTCATGCAGATGTATAATTGGAGTTGGACACCCACAGTAGGCTGTTGTGTTCACCTTGACTAGTACTGATTTTCTGTAATGATGGCCTCCATCTGTGGAATATAGAAACTTTTGGTGAGGAGTAGGAACAACAGGTATTTGTGTATAAAATTATAACATGTAGAATTATTTAGAAGCTATACTGCTTTTATGAAGTGGTAGCAACAGGCTCTCCTCTAGGAGTCCTTGGCTCAGCACACAAGGAGAATGACTTAAGCATATAATACAATGCATGAATTAGCTCTCTTTGAATAGGCCTTAATTCCAATCAGATAGCTGGCAATCCCAGAAAGTAAATGCTACTATGTTCCCATTTGGGGGATATCTTGTCATTCTATTCATTGCTGCTATTTATAGTAATCACAACCATGTAGGGCTATTCTTTGATTTTCTCACTGAGAAGCTTGCAGACATTGTTTCAAGTTATGAAACTAGTTCCCAGGAAGGAAGTTCTCAGGCTAATTCCAGCTCCATTGAATTAAATCTCTGGTGTAAAGTTTATACTGTCTTCAGGAGTAGGTTGTTACCATCAATTCACTTGAGGCAACCAAGGGCCTGAGCCTGTATTGTTTTGGGAGTCTCTTGAACTTCCCTGACCAACAAGTATAAGAAGGTTTCCCATGTCTGGCATTTGGAGTTTTTTTTTTTTTTTTGATAGGGTATGGTTCATGAGGGAACATTGTCACTCCAAGTCAGATACACAGAGACACAGACACAGACAATCAGATACACACACACACACGCACACACACACACACACACACACACACACACACACACACACACGTATAACTGCACAAGTTATTCCAAATTGATCTAAAATGACAAAGATTAAGCTTGATATACCGAACTCATAAAACACAAAGCTTCTTTACAGCACAGGACATAGTCAGTTAAGAGAGTAAGAAGTCTATAGACTGGGAGAGAATCTGTATCAGCTATATATCTTTTGAGGATATATACCCAGAATTTATAAAGACTAAAACAAAATCACAACAAAAATGTTTCAAATAAAATTAAGCTGTTGATCTGACCTGAGACTTTTCAAAAGAAAGAATAATAGCTTGGTGATATCTCAAAAATTTTCAACATTTTTCTACCGATCAGCACAATAGAAATTAAACGACTTTTTAATGCATCCACCTGGGCTGTGCTCCACAACTCTCAATTTTGACTGGTATCTTATCCCATCCAGAAGTGCTAAAGTGAGGAAAATAACTGACGACAAATGTGGCAATGTTGTTGAAAAAGGGAAACACCCCTTCACTTGGTGGAATTGAATAATGTGTAGCCACCCTGGAAATCAGTGCTAATAATTCTCAAAAAACTAAAAATAATTGAACCTTATGACCCTGCTATATCATCCCTTGGCTTAAATTAATGGGTCTCAACATATTACTCTATGGAAACTTGTCCAGCCACATTCCTTGCTGCTTTATCCAAAATATCTAAGAAAACACAAGAACCTAAATACGCTTCAATGATCAATAGATAATAAAATGTGACACACATACAGAATGGAATATTATTAACCCATAAATAGAAATGAGGTCATGGAATTTTCAGATATATGGATCAAAGTAGGAATTATTTTCCTGAGTGAAGTAGTCCAAAGCTGGAAATTATTATACTGAGTAAGGCAGTCCAAAGCTAGAGGTTATTAAACTGAGTGAGGTAGTCCAGAGCTAGAGATTATTATACTGAGTGAGGTAGTCCAGAGCTAGAGAAGCTGCTGCTGCATGTTCCCTCTTACTCGGTTCTCACTCTGAAACTTTAGAGGTGAGTATATGACCCGGAGTTACAGGAAAGTTTAAAGAAGCCATGGGGCAGCAGGAGAAAGAGCTCTAAAGAGTAGACTACAGGTGCTTCGAAACAGGCATAGAAAAAGGGAGGTCACTTTCATGAAGAGGTGAGGGAGAGCAATTCCGACAGAGAGGGAGGGAAATGGGATAAATAAATTTTACATTAAAGAATGAATTCAAAACACACTGAGATGAGATCGTGGTAGAGAATCAACTTTATACAATATACAGTTGAAAACCTATTATAACACCACAAGATACGATATATATATATATATATATATATATATATATATATATATATTTGAACATTTTGCAAATTTAACTCTTATAACCTACTTATCCATACATTACAGTTTTCCTTTATTTTATAACATGTAAAATTAACTCCAGATTTTGGATTAATAAAACATTTAGTTTATTATGCACATAGTGTTCTGCCACCATGTGTGCCTGAATGTCAGAAGAGGGCACCAGATCTTATTATAGATGGTTGTGAGCCACCATGTGGTTGCTGGAAATTGAACTCAAGACCCATTTCTCCAGCCTGATAAAACATTTAAATGTTCAATATATTTAAACTATTTACAAAATATTATCAGATGGTCAAAATTTGAATAAAAATTGTCAAGAAATCTAGGTTTGCAAAAATAAAATTAATCCATGAGGTATTACCAAGTTAAACAAAAAGAAAAGAAAGTACCAAATGTGGGAGATAACTGTCCTTCTTTGATTCTACAATTCAAAATTAATGCAATGGTTATCTATTTAACAAGTATTATTTTACAGAATGAAAGAATCTGAATGCAATTTTTAAACATGTTCATATATTCTGAAAATACCTTTAATTCAGTTTTCCAAAAATTGGAACTCATTAGTAGAAATTTAAGGTCTTAATGAAAAGTCACATCCATTTACATTTGCAGCAAAATATAGTTTTCAAGTTGTATAGTGTATTATTTAAAAAAAAAAACCTACCTAAGAAACAGATACAATGTTTGTAGCCTCCTAGGTAGGAGTGTAAATAGTCTGTCCATTAATAATTTTCATGGATTTAGCTATTAGAATATAGTGCAAATTTTTAATTGCAGTTTACTACTAGTTCATATTGACATTAGATATAATGTTAATATGTGTAAAATACATAAAACATTCAGTAATTCATGTTAAATAATAATATGAAATTGTATAAGCAGAGAAATATCAAAACATATTAGACATAAATATAAACATAATGAAAGCAACAGTGTATCATTTAACCATGATTACATTTCAAATGAACTGCAAATCGACATCTGGTTGTACATTTAATTAGACACAGTCCCTCATATAAATTTTATTTGCTCATTAACTTTAGCATTTAATGATAAACTACCCTGTTTATGATCATTGGGGGAAAATCTTGGCATAGAAACCTATTGATTAACTTCCATAAAACATCAAGTGCTTTGGGCTGTGCTGTTACACACTTGTATATTTTAATACAATATATAGATGCTATATTCTTTCGCACTGATTTGCTTTTTCTTTATTGAATTCATCCATCCTTTCACTAAGCTAGCATAACACCCACTCAAACTTATTCAAATCTCCCGCATTAACTTCACTAAAATTCCTCATAGTTTTCACACACCACTTCCAAGTAAATAGATATTAATTTATTAAATTTCCTCTACAAATAATTGCCACTTACTTTGTTTGATTAATTTTTCTTATTATAAAGTATGCAAATACTTCTGGTATTTTTTAATTATTCCTTTAGAATATATTTATGGTGTCATTCATTATGGTGACACTCATTATGCTAGCTAGTGTCACAACTAGAATGAAGACGAACACTTATTGCTATTTGTAAATTCACATTTGTCTGATATCCCTGTTACATAACAGAATTTCCAGTACATTTTGTTCTGATAGCAGCTGCTGCTTCATGAAGAACTTGCCCTTCCAGCCATAAACTCAGGGTTTTTTGTTCCCAGGCCATCACCAGTTGATTAAGACATGCCATGCATATCCAGATGACTTCTTTATGCTTGAAATATGAATCTATAGGGACTTTCCAGATATTTTACTGTTAACAAGCTGACTCATAGGTACAATGTTATTTTATAATATAAATTTACCCTTTAAAAACTCATTAATATAATATTTTCCTCTCAGGAGCCACTGGATTTAAAGCATAAGTGGATCACGCCCACAGATATGAAGACCTCATAACCATTCTTTTAAAGATAATTCTGTATTCTCTAAGTTAAAAGTGCAACAAAAATAATAGTTCTGAAAGATAATTTCTATGAAAGGTAATGTTGATTTTAACACTTCAAAACCCAGTCAGCATTTTGTTATCCATCTTTCTGTTTACTCCTTTAATTATTCTTAAGGATTTTAACTATTCCTGTGATGTCTCCACAGAAAGAGATAAGTGCTTCTTCATTATAGACAAAATCATAACAAATCCTCAATCATTTCTATAAATTCAAATGATAGCTATTTCATTGTAGCTCATTCTTACAATGTTGATATATTCTTAATGTGTGCCTCACTTATGACAGATACAAAAACTCCATAGTCTTCATGCTTCTCTGATGCAGATTATAAAATCTCCTTGAAATGAACAATTATTTGAATATTACTAAATTTTATTATGTTCTTCTTATCTATTGACCTTTATTTTCCATTATCAAAAATTATCACACTCTACTCAGTGAATTCATATCTTTGACACTAAAGCAACTTTTCTTCTTTTATATGTACTTAGAACAATTTTAGTAAATTTTTGTTGTTAGTTTAGTTCATGTCTCTAGAGATAATGGTTTGTCTTCTCGTTTATTGTTCATATTTAAATTTTTCAACTAATTTAAGTATTAGGGCACTATTGAAATAAACATGAAAGAAAATGTCTCTTGTTTTCTCTAATTTATGATTTGATGGATGGAATATTGTCTGTCATAATTTAGTCATTTCTCTTGCTATTTCTATGGTATAAGCCAGGTAACAACCCTCAAAAAATGAGTACTGTTTAGAGCTGATGCAAGACCAGGTCACAGTGTGCTTACCCAGCATTCCTGGCTTCATAAGCTTTGGGCATGCACCATGAATTGAGTCTCACCCAGCTGACTATACAAGAAGTAGGAGAGCTCCTCAAAAAGACTAATACAAACAAACAACATAGAACCAAGCTTTGAAATAACAAGGACCTAACTTATACTTTCCCTTACTCTCAGCAAAGAGTAAGGAAGACAATCTATCAGTCTACTAAAGAATGGGTGACTGTTGTAGTACATATTGTTGGGAGTTCCTTATTATTTAACAGCTGAATGGTAAATGTGATTATCTTGGCAATAACTGCTATGGTGTTACATTCCAACAAAATGAAACAAAGAGATATCCTATTTTTAAAATAAGTTAAATGGGTCTTTTTAAATGTCTAATATACTTTAATATATTTGTTTCTTTGATCAAGTCATAGGTCATAATTGAAAGTCCTATAATGCAAAAGAAATGTTCATATCTTTATTTTTATATCTTGCTACTGATGCCAATAAAAATTATTTCTCCTAATACTATATGCTAAAATATTGATCTCTAGGTACTGCATTAACAATTGGAAATTAACAAATTTTATTTTTCCTTAACTTATTTACAGATTTTTTAAATGATTTTATTAAAAATTCATATAATGAATTTTGATGTATTTTTCTGTCACCCAACTCCTCTCAGATCCTCCCCACCTTCTTCCCCCTTAACTTCATTTTCCAAAAAACATTACTTAGGCCACTGAATTCTGTATTCTCTGTCGACTAACCTGATAACTAAGTATTTCAGTTGTTCTTCAAATATTGTTCCAGAAAATTTTCACCTTCAAAATAGTTTCTTTGTATTTCAGCTCAACATCATTTTTTATCAATTTTATTTTATTTCTGTGTGTGTATGTGTACATGTATATGCATGGAGGAACACATAGACCAGAAGATGGTATCAGAACCCTAATAGCTATGTTTGCACACATGTGAGTGAAGCAGTATAAACCTAGTCCCCTGAAAGAACCGTAGGTTTGTAAAAGCCGTGTCATCTCTCATCACACGTCATTATTTCTAACACAGGATCTTACAAGTCTCTAGTATCTTACCCTAAGTTATAAATTCCTTATCAACACAATGCCTCTACTTAATTTTAATTATTTAGCAGTGAGTCAATTTCTACTATTCAATCTCTTTACTAAGAACAGAACTCTTCACATAAAAGTGACACTTTATGTTTTGTTGTTGTTTCTTTAATTACAATCTCTATTATAACCTTGTAAAGTAAATATGCATGATTTATTCATGAAATGATTAGCAAAATTAAAGCATCATAATATTGATAACTTTCATATAACAATTATAATGCATGTATTATGGTTATAGAAATTGTAATTAAAGAAATAGTAATCTGAAATATTTAATGTTGTAACAGGAAAAAAGGAATTCTGAACATAGATATAAACAAAAAACATTCTGTAATTTTGGTGGATATTGATATGGTGACATACTAATACTCAAATATATTGTTTCATTCACTTTAATATTTTACATTAACATTCTACTCAAAGTGGATGATTAAGAGGACCAGCATTTTGGCACTTTATATCTAACTTCCCCCACTATCAACCTGTTTAAAATATGTATGTTATCAAACTCAGGATTTTGATATTTTTAATCATGATAATTACATATATATATATATATATATATATATATATATATATATGCACATAACCTGCTTGGTTTGTGTTATGTTACTTGTCTGTATGATTTTAGAGCTGACCATTTGATATTGGATGACAAATTGGTGTGTGCTCGTCCTTGGGGAAGCATATTAGTATTGTCTCTAGCATATGAACAGGGAAGTCAGAGACTTCCTTGTCTTGTATACTCGTGCTTCTTTTTATTTTATTTTTACTTTTAAATTTTGAGAATATAATATAACTAAAGCAATATTCCCTCTCTTTCCTCTTTGCAAACCCATTGTTTAGTTTGTGTTCATCACTGAATGCTATTTCATTAAGTGAATATACCATAGTATGTTCATGTATTCATAGTATGTTCATGAAGGCGGTTTAGATATCTTCTATGTTTCTTTTAAATAAAAAGCTGATATGAACGTGGATAGACACACTCCCTTTGAAATCCATCTCATCCTCACTATTATTCCCTATGCATATACAGGGGCCTGCTTGACAAGGGTAAAGTAAGGATACTTTTAATTTCCTGCTTGAATGCAAGTCTTCACTCTTTTTACTATGGACATGATATATAAGGGTAGGGTAAGGATATCTATAGCATTTTAAGAAACTGTCAAGCTATTTCCAAATTTTCTTACTCATTCATCAGAGAGATACCAGTTTCATCCCTAATCATATTGTGTATATAATTTTAAATTCACTTGTGGACTTTTCCTTAGGTAGGTTAAGTGAAATATGTGTTATTTTAATTGTGACAATACTGACGGAAGTGTATAAATGTAACAAAATATGGTGATTTATTCTAAAATAACTATATGTAGAAGTACTTTATCAAAATGGATTTCTAATTGTTTATTCTTTAATAAAAGATATTTATAATCTCATTTTATCAATTTAAATTTTAGAAAATTTTTCTTTATTGTATGGTTTCTGTGAACACTTCCTGTTTGTGGTCTAATTTTCATTGTATAATTTTTGTCACTTCTGTCAGTACAGTACTTTCATACTTTACATACAACTCTCATGTACCAGTGCTGTCCAGTTTTCTGTCAGTTAAGCAACTCTCCTCTCATACTTACCACTTCTGGTTTCCATCTTCTTCCCATTTGGAAGGATTTATTTCATTTTCCTGTTGTTGTTGCCTCCTTTACACACTCGAAAAGTGTCCTCTCTCTATGTGATCTACTTACATTTTTATTTACTGTATACATTCTTTACATTGCAGGAAAGAAAAATCCACTTTAATCCCTATTTTACAGAAAGCAAAAAGGAATAATGTGAATATTAACCAGTATCATTTCATGAGACATACTTAAAGTAAAAAGGATTTCTGTCTACTTGGCTCTGTAACTAAGGAAAAACTAGTTAAACAAGCAATATTGTATAGACGTCTATTGAAATCCTTTATATTTTTATAATATTTTGTGTTGTTCCGTTGGTTAGGGGTATTTTTCTTCTTTTCCTCCACAATCATTTTGGGAGAAACATGAAATTTCAATTTGCAAGTTTTAAATTTTATTTTTATGATCTTGTAAGATAATGCTGCCCAAACTTGACATTGTATATATGTCATTTTGTGAAAAGATGAATTGACATAAACAGGAAAAATGCTATTGTCTTTCTTTACAACAAATATCATTTTCCTGTAAAGAATCTCAGCCAAAATGACCTACTCTGGGATGTGCTGCTATGACATTTTCAGTGAGTTAAAATAAAACATAAAATTCTCTCCTCCCAAAAAGTGGGTTTCAATTTCATTTTTGATTCTTATTTTATTGAAAAGAAAAACACATAAATGGCATAACATCAAATAAAAACAAAATGTTCTTTATTTAATTATCTTCTAGTTTAAATCATTTTTGGAGACATCATTTCTTTGTGAGGATAGTATACCTAAACTGAAATACAATTGAGGGAGGGAAAATAAAGATGCCATTTGAAGTGACACACCTACATTCACAATCTGGGGACAGAGGAAAAAGAATTACCAGTTAAGGCTGACTGGGGAAACTCACTAATTACTAGGCTAGCCTGAGGTATGTGGTTAGATTTTGGTCTCAATATAGCAAGGTGTAGGTTTACAGTTCAGTAGTGGGATAAAATGCTTATCTTTTTTCAAAATTCAGGCATGGCACCTCAAAACAAGTAACAACACATACATATATAAGCAGTTAAACTGCCATAAGTAAATTATAATACTCAAAATTTTATTCTACATGCAAGATATAATTAACATGAATGCTTTCTGATCTGAAATTTAACATCACCTACTTTCAAAACACTGTAGTCACACTCCCCCCAGCTTCTGACTCCCTTCTCTGTTACTCAAGGGATTACACTTTCAGAGACACAAGCAAATTGAAAAGTAAAATACAATTAAATCAAAAGCAATAATGTCTGCTTGAGTTTTTAGTAATTTTCATAGCAATTTCATGGGGAGATGCAATACATATGTCTACAATTACCCCAGATAGGAAGCCCACAACAGACCAAAACTTGATACCACCAAATCCAACTTGGTGAACTTGTGCATTTTATTAGAGTTACTTACAGAACTATAAGCAGCTCCTGTTAATTACAGAAATGTAAATGATGGCAAGACAGCTAGTTGAATCATCAAAGTCATTCATGTTCTCAAAGTCTCTATGAATTCATATGTATACCCTTATTGTTTCTGGAAGATACCATTTCCTAGAAGTTTTATTCCATGTCTAGTTCTTATTTATTCCACTTATGACTGCTCTTTTGGAAAGATCACTGAGCCTTGGGAGAAGAGGGTGATAAATACATTCTATTTAGAGCTTGGTGCTCTGTGTACCTTTTGCAGTTATTGTTCTCTATGTTAATTATAATTTCCTATATGAAGTTTCTCTGATGAAGGTTGAGCAATGTAGTGATCTACAGGCATAAAACAATATGTCATTAAGAGTTATATTGATATGACAATTTAGCAGTCTCTGGGTAGCAAGCTTTGCTGAAGAGCCAATGACTTATATGGTCTCTTTCTCAGTCTCATTAATATTATCAAGTAAGGTTCAATCTATTGGAAACAATGTACAAAGTAAAAACATTGGTAGCATAAGATCAATCGTACAACTACCAACAGTTTGACTTTGGAAATTTGGAGATATGATGAAAGAAAATATGATAAACAGAATTAGATAAATATAATATATTTATGTAATGTATTTTAACATTTATTTCTAAGCAAAAATGAATCAAGAAATAGTCATTAAAATTTTAATAAGAGAAATTGAACCAACATCTAAATAAAAACTTTTTAGAATTTATTTTTATTTTATTTTTATCCTTTATTATTATTGGAAATAACAAATTTTAACATTTTAATTAAATTTGTATCTAGTTTAAAATATATATCAACCAAAATATATTTATAAAATAGCATTCTGATATAATATGACATGAAGCTTATTGCATAAATAAACCAATTTTTCGGTATGCTGGTATGAACTTTGCAAAACAAACTGTCTATTACACTTTAACAATGGGGCTGGAGAGATAGCTCAGAGGTTAAGAGCACTGATTGCTCTCTCAGAAGTCCGGAGTTCAATTTCCAGCAACCACATGGTGGCTCACAACCATCCATTATGAGATCTGGTGCCCTCTTCTGATGTGCAGATATACATGGAAGCAGAATGTTGTATACACAATAAATAAATAAAAATCTTTAAAAAAACTTTAACAAATCCTCTAAACTTGGGATATATGCATACAGAAGAAAGGTAACCTTTAAAAATACTTCCTTTTATTTCAAGCATGTATACAATATACTCTTGGATAGTAACTTTATACAATTCTCTTTCATGTTAGTTATTTTTGCAACTTGGAAAGGATGATACCATTAATGCCATAACTCTGAAACGAGCAATTAAAAACCATTTCTTTCAAACTTTATTGTGAGAATACAAAATTAGTTGGACAATAACCACATAGTTATTAAAACTGGGAGGTTATTTCAGAGTTCAATGAGCACTCGATATTGAAGAAGAGAACAAAAGTTCATGTTCTGGATTTTCTGCCAATATTAGATGTGATATTTAAGACTTGAAGTCCTGCAACACTGTTTGTTTTGCAAATTGAGGAAATAATACCCACCTTCCAGAATTCATGAACTTAAATGTCATCATAACTACAGAATGGTTCCTAATAATCAGAAAGGATAAAACTATTGAATGAATGCATGTAGATTCCAACACAAATAGAATAACTGATTTTTAATTAAATGTAAGTAATTATACCAATATAAAATATTTATAATTCACCTTCATTTATCTTAAAATACAATGTTTTGGGGGATTGTATATTAGCATTGATTGAAGGATACAATAATTGACATTGGTGCCTATTTCATGAGCCAGGTTAATATATATATATATATATATATATATGTATATATATATATATATATATATATTCATTTTTATTTATGCTTATTTATCAATTGAATATATATATATTCATGACATAAAAAGCGATCCTTTTTCTTCCTTTCTTTGTTTCTATCTTCCCACTCCCACTCTATGTTAAATTGAAACAATTTCCAAGATAACTACAAAGAAAAATTCATCCATTAATGTGGAAAATTCAAGTTACATTTGAAGAGACAGTGTTTTCTTCTTTAGTTGTCATTATGGGATTCTATTGCGGAAGGCAATATTTAAGTTGCATTTTTATTGCCGCAATAAAAGAAGTTCAAAAGTGTCAGTATTAGATAAGAGTGTGAAGAGGGTCCATGTAGAGAGTAGTTTGGGATGCTGTGACTTACGGCAAATGAACCTGGATGTTATGAACTTAACTGTGCCTTTCACATTCATCTATTAAAATTATAATCCCAGCCCCTTAAATTATAGATCTATTAGACACAGTGTGGATGAAGAAGTTTCTAAGCTAAAATGAGGTTAATATGTAGGATTAGATCCAGTACAATCTGGAGTCTTCTGAGAATTTAATATGCAAATATACAATGGCCATGAAGGTCATATGAACAGGAATATAGGAAGCTGCAAGTCAATGAGCATGACATCACAGGAAAGCAACCATGCTGACATCTTGTTCTCAGACAAAAGCCCTAGCAAATTAATGCTCTAGGCTGAAAGATTTCCATGCTTACCTTATTGAAATGTCAATTGCTAAAGGTACTTTTAGAAATTTTTGTCATAATTTATTTGATGATGCATATTCTTTTTAATATTTACTTATTCCTTTACATTACATTTTACATTCTAGCCACAGCTCCCCCTCCCACCCCTCCTACCATCCACCCTCCTCCATCCCCAGCCCATTCCCAGTCTACTCCTCCTCAGAAGTAAGGGCTCCAATCAGCAGTCAACAAAGTCTGACACAATAGGGTGGGGCAGGGCCAGGGCCCTCTCTCATGAATTAAGACCAAACATGGCATCATACCATGGGGAATGGGCTCTAACTAGCTATTTCATTTACTAGGTTTGTATCACCGTCCTACTGCCAGGGCCCCCGCGATAATCCAAGCTTCACAGTTGTCTCCCACATAAAAAGGACCTAGTTTGGTCCCATCGAGTCTCCACAGCTGTTAGTCTAGAGTTCACAAGTTTCCAAGATCTTGGTTCAGCTGTCTCTATAGATTTCTCCGTCGTGATCTTGACCTCCCTTACTCATATATTCCCTCCTACCTCTCTTCCACTGGATTCCAAGAGCTCAGCCTGGTGCTTGGTTGTGGATCTCTGCCTCTGGTTCCATCAATTACTGGATGAAGGCTCTATGATGACATCTGGGGTAGTAAAGAATCTGATTAGAGGGTAGGCAGGTACCAGCCTCCTTTCCAACATTGCTAGGAATCTTACCTGTTGTCACCCTTGTGGACGCATATTCTTTAAGTAAATATCTTGTTAGCATGCAGTTCCCTTCTGTTAACACTAGTAGGAATAGTGTAGAAACAAGAGAGATCATTTTGAAAAGCAGAGAAATGGGTATGTATGAGTTATTTAACAGCTGAACAAAAATATCAGGTGTTCAAGTGTTTCCAGTAGTTCAAGATAAATGCTTCTCTAATACAATTTTAAAAAGCACTCCCTGAGGAGTTGATGGGGATGAGATGGGGAGGGGTCAGTGGGGGGCATGGGAGGATGGGAAGGGGAGGGAACTGGGACTGATATGTAAAATCAGATTGTTTCTAAATTAAATTTTATAAAAAGATTTCAAAAAGATACATAAAAAGCACATAGTTGTTCATAAATTCATAATTCTCATTGAGGCCTATTTTCATAGACAAATTCATATATTTAGCTAGCTCTTCATATATGACTGAACCACATTGATGAATATATTTTATTGTGGTTTGATTTGGTTAGTGGACATGATTTCAAAATTGAAATATTAACCTACAGACTATAGTAAAGTTCTACATATATAATATACAGATAATGAGGTTTATAAAGATTTTATATATATATATATATATATATTTACATTAAGATTAATAAAATAATAGTCAGTGAAAAAATATCCATGTATGAGAACTGTTCAAATAATGCCACATCACAAAATTTATCTCATTATAAAATTCTACTTATTCTTCATGTGACTCTGTGTGTGTGTGTGTGTGTGTGTGTGTGTGTGTGTGTGTGTGTGTGTATGACAGAAGAGAGAGAGAGAATGAGAGAGAAACAGACAGAAAGAGAGTCTTTGCTTCCTCACAGGAAATAACTGCTGCAATAAACTTCAAAATAAGGAACACAATGTTAATATTCAGAATTTTGGAGGTTCCCTTCCATTATTGTACTGCCTCATTAATTTGGGATCTGTGTTAAGTTAAAGCAAGGCAAGAGAAAGTGGATGGGGCTAACCACTGGGCATGACTTCAATGAATAAAAGACCTTAGAACTCACCTGTTAAAGATTCTACTACATCATGGTAACATCATTTCTACGAAAGGATCATTTAATACATGGATGTTCGTGGAATTTATACACATGGCAAAAATATTTGTGAAAACATCCATTCTTATTCATAAATGTAAATGTACACTGATAAATATGACGGTTTGAAGACAATAAAGCAAGCATTATGACTAGTATAAATACTGAAATACTGAAGATAAACTAATTGCAAATAGTTTTTATTTGCAAAAAATTGCAAATAATTAACAAATACCCAGATACAGATAAAAATTTTATATTCAAAATAAGATAATTCTGTTTAAAGGCACATCGTTTGCATTTGATTTAGTTTACCAATTTACATTCAATGGAAGTAGATAGTCATTTAACTTCATTTTTCATAGAGAAAACCATATGTTGGCAGTAGAACTTGTCTGATGTGGCTTCATTATTCAGCTCAAAAATGTGACTCTGTAGTCATTAGACATCTGACAAAGACACATAAAGATGATAGCTCTAGCATGAGACAGAATTAAGGTGGGAGTTTGAAGTATAAAAAGGTATTTATAGAAACACAAAAAGAGTTGTGGATGTAATTATAATCACGTTTTATTATTAGATACTCAGAATTGGTTCTTGTCCATTTAGTTAGGACAAATGAGCAATAGTCAGGGACACTCAAAAGGATATTCATTAAGGCAGTGCTTTATAGGGAAATAATAATAGCAGCAAGCTTCCATTCAGGAGATAAATTGCATTTCCAGAAATAAGCCAAATCTGCCTACAGTAATCTTTGCAAATATCTAATATATAAGAAGTAGTCTAATTTTCTTTATGATGTGGTGACCTGGACATCAGATGTTTAGAATGTTTGGTAACTTGCATGAGGTGCTTTGGAGTGAAAGTGTTCCATCAGTGTTTTTATTACTGGGACTGACATTGCCAGATCTTTATTTCCCTGACTTGCTTAGTCACAGGATGCAGTATTCCAGAGAAGGGATGTTTTTCAGTTAAAGCTAGTGGTTGCAGGAAGGACATGGTTGGAAGAAGTTAATTGTCAGTTTGTCTATTAAACCCTCCACCTGAGGCTCACATCCTCTCTTGACACTGGATCTAGATAGCCCAACTCTCATGGTGACCTCCTTCTAATACTTGAATTTCATGGATGTAATTCTGTATCTATTCCTGGTGTAGCTCCTAATGACAATATTTTCATGGTATGAAACTTAAATGAGGGAGTTCAGTAGCATAAACTTCAACACATAAAAATTCCATTTGATCACTTTTAATTATCTAGGCTCCAAATATGAAAATATTATAACCTGCTGGGCAGTGGTGGCACATGCCTTTAATCCCAGCACTCAGGAGGCAGAAGCAGGTAGATCTCTATGAGTTTGAGGCCAGCCTGGTCTCCAGAGCGAGTGCCAGGATAGGCTCCAAAGTTACACAGAGAAACCCTGTCTCAAAAAACCAAAAAGAATATTATAACCTAGTAAAAAAATAAATGCTTAATATTTAAGACAGCTGAAATCAGACCCAGTGCTATCATTATGGAAATCTCATATAACAATGTATAGATGCTAAAGGCATAGAAGTGATAGATTTATACAGTATCATTGAACTGAAGACCTCATAGGCAAAGCAAGAGACTTGTCACTTCACTCTGTTCTTTTCCAGCACAGGCTTCTAGTGATTACATGCTCTGCTATTTCTGATCCGATCACAACAACTGATTCTTTAGAAATCTGACTGTTGGGCATACATAGGTTAACTTTCTTCAGTGGAAGGCAAGAAATCACTTGATGAGAAATACATACTGATGAGATGAGAATAAATTATTCTCCTCTAGTATCTAATACAATTAATCTAATGCCCATAGTCCTTTTTTTTGTACAACTAGATCCTGGGTGGCAATTACTGTGTTTCTATCCCCATTCAAATTTAACTTCTGAAGAGATAATTTTTAAAAATTCCATTTCCCTAGTATCTTGGTTGATACTTATGGTCACCATCTTACACTGTCCATTCTAGGGCTTCTCTTCAGTGGGACACGTGTTCTCTGACATGAATAGATCATAGATCATCTATTGATGTGACATAGAACTTCAATACCAAGGAGAATGAGACCCATGAATGATTAACCTGAGATTCTATAAATATATTACTATTTGGAATGGAGAGTCTCAAAAAACTTCAAGTCAGTTTGTGGAAATGCTTTCCTACATGTGTTGAGTAAAAAACACAACTTATCATGAAGTTTTGTCAATAACAACTTCAAAAATTGCAACTTTTCTTTGTGTTCCAAAGATCGTAGGTATAAAAAGTCCAATGTGACCAGTTAGAAGAAGACATAGAAAATTATCTAATTATATATCTTCTAACACAAGTACATCACCTCTGCATATAAAGATTTTCCAAGCTACAAAATCAAGATATCTGTGAAACAACTTTATATTATATTTCATAACCCATTAGTAATGAGATTAATAGGACATTATTTTCTTCATCCATTACTTCTCATGCCCACGTTTTCTTCTTTGTGCATACTCTGAAGTCTCTGCATTTGTTATTCATTAAAATGAATCCTGAAATTCCTATCCATTGTCACTAGATATTTCTTTAGACACCATTCTTAAAACGTTTGGAGACCTACATATTAAACTAAATTTTAAACTCATATGCCACCTTGACAATCTTTTTCTCCTCATCCCTATTTCCTCTTCCTGCCCCATCCTCTTCTTCTTTTTGTTTAGGGTATTATTATGTAACCATGTATGTCCTGGAATTCACTATGTGAACAAGACTGGCCTCAAACATATAGATCCACATACCTCTGTCTCACAAGTGCTGAGTTTAAAGGCATGATGGGTCACCATACCTAGCCAGCTTGTTCATTTTAAATGGTCATCCTGCTTTTATTTGTAATTGTGTTTTACATTGTCAATACATCAAATAAGCCTACAAACAATTTGAACTAAACACTATGAAGGATTGTTCTTAGATAACAAGAACAATTTCACATTGATAACTTGTTTGTATGTATGTAAGAATAAACTTCTCTCTTTCCTTTATTAGAATAGCTCAAACTTAATGAAATATTGGCCAAGCATACCTAGTAAATTGTCTTTAGAGAGACTGTAATTTGAGCTATCTTATTGTTACTTATTGTTGGTACACTGTATTGTATTTGCCAACTGTGAAATTACATCAGTGGCCAACTTCATTTCCATTGCCACTTTTGTAATATTATTGTATGCAAGCTATTATATGGTTACTATTAGAGTCTTAATGATATCACTATCTTAGGAGACTTGTATACATAATTATTCAGGGTCTCTTCTATTGAGAAAATCTTTTTGGAAACAATGACACATGATAGACAGTTAATCATTTTCATATAAGTTAAATATATTCTTCTCTCACAATACATTGGCTGTATTTTCCAATCTTATCTTCAATATCTTTACTGAATTGCATTCAGGATATTTGCCTCTTATCTTTCAATGCCACATGTTCAAATCTGATTCCATATTTATTAAAAATGAAAAATAGAATTCTTGAACAAAGATTTTTGTTTACTTGCTCACTTTCAAATGCTTTGCCTTATAAGCACTTATAAAATAGCTGCACATTTTTATTTGTATCTATTCAATGAACTAAAATATTTATAAGTTTAACTCGGTTTTTTATTATATTTCTTATTGAAATATCTATCAGGCATTACTATGAATCGAGAGGTGGTTGCTTTTTTCTATTTCAGGAAACACAGATACATTGGGCCTGGCATTTATTTTGAATATGATGTCCACAAGTAGTCATAGTCAAGAATTTCCTAACTAGTTTTTTTTATATAAAGGCTCCAAATATGCTTGGTCTTTAAATACAACCTTTAATAGTGGTACTTCTTAACAAGCCTCCCAGTGTCAGTATAATAACATAACCCTGAAGGCCATCAAAGGTGCTATCCTCAGTATAATGAAAGTAAAATGAATAGATAGGAAATTGGTCCATATGTGCAAGTGATTCAAATATCTTAGGTTTATATTTTAATAGAAATCAGGACATCCAACTAAATGTAAAACTATGATAATGTAGATGTTTATGTTTCCAATGAAAAAACACCATTCTTCTTTAAAAGAGTATATTTCAGAGACAGATATGAGTGACTATGGCCTAGGAACACAGATTGAGATTTCCTCAAATTAAATGTAGTAAATCTTAGTTCTTTGGTTATTAAATTTTAGGATTTGTGAATACACTGCAAAACATTTATGTAATAACAAAGAGTATAGTGGGTCACATATAGATATGTGAAATAAACGGCTAGGAAGCTAAAGAAGGCTCTGGACCTGCAGCATTTTAACTTCTGTACATCACTGAAGTTCCAGTCCATAATGAGCATTTGCTGTTGCAGCTTCTCCCTGGGAGCATCTATTAATGGCTAAATAAGAAAGAATAATGTTCTCTTATTCTGTTTTCATGATGTAAGAAAATATGAATTTTTAAACCAATTGTTAAATGTCATCACTTGCAAAATGTGATATTAAGTGTTTGGTTGTATTTTCAGTTATACACAATTTCTTTAGATCCCATCTGATTTTGATGAGCATAACTACAAAAGTAAATGCAGATGTGTGGGAAATAATCATTCTAGCATCCTTTATATCTTTAAAATGGCTCTTGTCTCTCTTGGATCTTGGTAAATAATACTATTTATTGCTATCTTAGCTGGATGCAAAGCTAGTTTTAGACTTCTTACTCTGGAATTCTTCAGTCACACATAGATGATTATGTCAATTCCTACTCGATATTTTGAGATCAGGGAAATGTCGATTCTTGTTAAGGGGCTGTGACCCAATATAAGATAGGCTTGAACAAGTTGCTGTTTCTATACAATGTTCTATACTACAGGGGTTTGCCAGGCTGTGTGGCACATGCCTTTAATCCCAGCGGTTGGGAGGCAGAGGTAGGTGGATCTCTGTGAGTTTGAGACCAGCTTCGTCTACAAGAGCTAGTTCCAGGACAGGCCTTAAAGCTGTACAGACAAACCCTGTCTCAATTACAAAAAAAAACAGTATTACAGGGGGCATAAAGTGATTATAGTACTAGACACTGTACCAATGGCTACAAAACACTTTCATCCAAGAGATTTTATATAATATTTGACTCTTCTCTTTCATCTGGTACAAGTCACACATGGAAAGTATGGTAAGCCCCTTCTCATTTGACTTCTTTCCCCCCTCAAGAATAATCTATTCATTTAGGTTTCCAGCATCCTTCTTCCTATTGATAGAGCCACCTCCTCAATTTATTAAAACTGAGAAAGAGTCCATGAATCTTCATTGAAATGATTGCTCTAAGGGTCTTATTTTTTTCTGTGCAATAGTTTCTACTTTATTTACCCTTTGGATTCTTGTATTGATTTAATATTCCATGATTCTGTGTGGCAGGGTTAGTTGATCACCTCTGGGAATTTGATAGGTATTAAAATTGCTATATCCTGCATATGAGAGCAACTGTTGTCATCTCATCAATTATTCTATTCTCATAATCATTTATATTTGACAGATGAGCAACAGAATCTGCCTCTTTAAGCCTTGACCTTATGAAAGAAAGTTAGTATTACATTATTTCAAGACACTAGCCTCTCTTTCACCAGCTTACTCACATACTATTAAAGTGTTGCACATTCGTCATTTCCCTAGGGATATAATCTTATTCTTTACTTTTCAATGACACAACCTCTTCCAGCATGTCATCAATTCTGAGTTTTATAATCCTTCCATAGTTATTTTTTGTAAGTATGGGGTGGTTTGAATGAGAATGGTCAACATAGACTCATATATTTATATCTTTCATCCCCATTTGGTGATAATGTATGGGGAAGACTCTTAGGTGGGGTCTTTAGAAAACAGGTGTGCCACTGGGGGTGGACCATGCCATGTCATCCCATTCCCTGTCTTCCTGGCTGCTGCTATGTCCCTTGTGATGAAGATTAGTGGGCTCCAACCTTCTGAAATTTTAGTTTCAAAGCAAACTCTTCCTTACATAATTTTCTTTGGTCTTGGTGCCTTGTCATGTCAATAGAAACTATGACTAAGTAGAACTTAATTTACCATGAAGCATTGGCTGATCTTGTTGATGCATAAATTCTGTTATTGACTTGGCAAATCCCACTTGATCTAAAGTTAGTGGTACATTTCACAGCCATATACTATCAACTCTTTCATGATTTAAGTCCCACTTTAGTAATAAATAATTATTCTTCAATAAAATATACATATCAACAAAATGATTATATAAAACATATTAGTTAAATACTTCATAAATATGTATAGCAATATACTGTGAAACACAATTAATGTGGAACACAATGGAGTCAGAACTAGTTTGAAAAACAGATTGTTTATTAGAAAATACTCATGCAACAGAGCCAGTCCTGTACAAGCAGGTGGGAGAGGAAACAAAGAGATCCACATCCACGCAACACTCATATTTAAAGCCTTGCTATGTCACTCTGACCATGTCCAAATGTGTGTGGTCAATGTGAACTGTGCCAGCCTCCAAGTGGGCATGGACAGTGTCACCTGTGCCAGCCCTCAACTGGGCATGGTCAACATTTTCCCCTACAATTTCCCTTTTAGTCTAAAAGACGATTAAAACTTAACAGTATAAATTATCTATAATTAACAATCAGAAGTTTGAATACAAGAAGTTATAATAATCTACTAATGTCTATATCTATTCCAACTAAACCTTAAAGTCATCTGAAAGAGATGTCCAAGCTTGAACAACTCCTTCTAAACCCATAATTAAACAATAGGAAACTAGCTCTAACTAGGTGTCAACATTGGGGAAAGGGGGCATAGTATTCTTCAAGCTACTTTCTGCTGAACTGGGATGACAACAGCCTCATGGGGTCCTGTGGGAAAAAATGTTAGTGTAGTGAAAATCCTGAATGGGTTATATCCAGTCTGTGTCTGCTTGATTCAAGGTCCAGGTTAAGATTCTTATTTGATTGCAGTTATTGTGTTGATTGAAGTCAGTACCCAAAGTTCTGACTGGAGTGTCAGTTGAAACAAAGCAAGTTGGATACAGTGTACTCAAGAGGTATGGCCCATTTTCTTTCTGGCGCATACAGGGATTGCTGTTGGGCAGTTCTTCATAGGGGAGCAAGTTAGGTGGATCTGGGAGAGAAGAATGTTACGAAAAATCTTTCTGCCAAAAGCCGCCTGAGCCCCACCGCCACGTGTGAGCTTTATGCCAGCCTCCCACCTGAGTTAGGGCCCAAATGAATACACAGAAACTTGTATTAGGTACAATGCTGCTTGGCAAATGACTAGGATTCTCATCTGTTGGCTCAGTCTTAACTATAATAGACATATATTTTATAAGACTTATCTTATCGGATACCTTATTGGCGTCCTTACTTGCCGGTGGATCACATTGTGCAGCTGGAGCAGGAGAGGAGGGGGAAAGAAAGCCATTTCCTATTTCTCCTTGGTTAAATATGAGTCTCCTTGCTATGTCACTTCCTGCCTGGATCACCACTTCTCTACTACATTTCCCAGAATCCTCTTTGACTCCTAGTCCTGCCTAAGTTGCTGCCATTGGCCAAACAGTATTTTATTCAACAATCAATAAGTTAAACATACACAGTACATTCCCCATCAGAAGAAGAATTATGGGAAATATAAGAAAAGGACACAGTCGCCATTTGATCGCCAGGAAGACAGGATGCATTCTGCTGGCACCCTCGATAAGTCTTTATAAAATATATACATTCATAATTATGGTTGATACTTAATACAGAGATAGCAGATAAGAAATCTTAGTCTTTGGACAGCAGCATTGTAATTAATATAAGACTGTATTATTTTGTGTACCCACATAGCGGCAGGGCTCGGGCAGCTCGGCAGAAAGACATCGTTACAGCAATACATATTTTTATAGGTGGGGATAAGAATATATGTAATTGTGTGTGTCTCTCTCTCTCTCTCTCTCTGTGTGTGTGTGTGTGTGTGTGTGTGTGTGTAAGAAATAGGGAATAGGAGATGCTTCTCCAAATACAAATGAGCTGATTAGAACTCCAGTGTATTTATTTCCAAGAGAAAATAGGAAAATATTCAACCAGGATTAAGCAATTGTTCTAGATATTTTTCTTCTTCTAAAAATAAAGCCTTTTTTATTAAGAAAGCATTTGTGTTATAAAAGAATGCTTATTTCAAAATGTGACTTAAGAAAGAATTGAGAAGAAACTACTGGTATCTCTTTAATCACCAGTATTTTTCCAGCAAATATATGTGTACTAAAATGATGAAGTGTTTGACACATAAGACATCCATCATGTAAATACAGCTTTGATACAAGTTGGATCAGAAAAATTATTATACTGCTATAAAAAAGATTACTATCCATGGTAGCTGGGATAAAATAGCAGACTACAAAGTAGTAGAACACAAATGTATAGTAATCTTCTTGCTTTACTTTTCTGTAAATTATGCATGAATAAAATTTACTACAAAAAGTAAAACATACTTGGAAACATTGAGCTATAGAAGGAAAAGTATAAAAAGTACCTAAACAGTAAGGGTCAAATAATCAAAGGTTTTTTGATAAAATTTCAATAAATGATATTATTTCATACATACATACATACATACATACATACATACATACATACACATTTTAAAGGAAGTTAAGCTACTTTGGTTTACAATATCAGGCAAAAAGGACACAGACTAACATAAATTCTAGTACCGGGCATGAGAAAGCTCCTTGTGAATGACTGGTCAGGGTAGACCAAGCGACTTCCCCCATAATATAGATTATTGATGCCGTCCTTGCTTGCCTTTTTGCTAAGACCTGAAGTGCTCACAATCACATATGCATTCACACTCTGGAAGAAAGATTCTAAATCTACAATTATGAAATATTATTTTCCTAAAACTGCCACACCCAGTATCTGAGTCACAGCCAGGGCTAACATATGTGATTTACAGTATAATATGAATGAGTCCAGCAATAAGATGAGTCATATACTCTTATCACTGTCACTTTATAAGTCTTTCTTAGACATAGAGGAAGAAAAAACTCTGAAACACAATTTTAATTATTTTATAGACCAGATATTATACCAAGAAAATTTACTCAACTATGTTCAAGATAAATGGGTTTCCTAAAACTTTAATAATTTCATCCTCTAAGTTGCTGTCAATGCCTTTGTGTGATGAACAGCCACAGAAGCACACACATACACACAAAATTAAAATTTAAATGTGACACTTAAAAACATCAAAAATCAAAAATCAAAACAGTAATGTCTGTAATTATAGCTATAAAACCCTGGGGTGTGGTGTGGTGTGTGTGTGTGTGTGTGTGTGTGTGTGTGTGTGTGTGTGTGTGTGTGTGTGTGTATTTAGCAGAAAGACTTTCAGTGCCAGGAGGTGATGGTGAACTCCTCTAATACCAGACCTCAGGAAGCAGAGAAAGGCACATCTCTATGTCTTTGGAACTAGCCTGGTCTACAATGTGAGTCCCAGGACAGGCTCCTAAGCTTCACAGAAAAACCATGTCTAGAAAAACAAAAATAATTCTTTCAACAGAGGTTATCTGACTCAGAAGTCTGAATATAAGACTATGTCAGACCATGAACCAAGCAGGAGGAAAATCGCCTCCATTTCAGAGAAAAAAGGTATTCAGTAGCAGAGAAAACTGACAAAATAAAAAATAATAACACCCTGAAATACGTGTGTGTGTGTGAGTGTGTGTGTGTGTACATGTGTGAATTTTAGGACACATGAAGAGTGCTACCAAACGATGGACATAAGAAAACTGAGAACATAGTCTGTAAGAGAATAAGCAATTAACAAATATCAGATACGAAATAGTACCCTTTGTACTGACATGCATAAGCCTTGCTGATCCCTGACGCTAAATAAACATTGCCAGCACTCACACTTCCATATTGCTGAAGAATAAAGTGAGTAATATTAGCCCAGCGACCTAGAATAGAACCAAGCAAGACAGGCAACAACACGAAAGAAAAGTCAATGAAAGGATTCGTGATGATATTCTGCTATACTCATAGACCTACCCATAGCCCAGTCATCATCAGAGGGGCTTCACCCAGCAACTGATGGAAGCACGTGCAGAGACCCACAGCCCAACTTTATGTGGAGCTTCAGGAATCCTGAGGAAGAGGGTGAGGGATGATTGTAGAACCATAGGGGTCTTGGGTACCTCAAGAAAATAGCCCATAAAATTAATTAAGCAGGGCTCATAGGGTCTCACAGAGACTGAAGCAATAATCAGGGGGCCCTGCATGGGTCTGAGTTGGTCCTCTGCATATATGATATGCTTGTACAGTGCTTGCTCTTCTTGTGGGACTCTTGATGGTGGGAGCTGTGTCTGACTCTTTTACTGGCATTTGGGACCCTATTCCCCTTACTGGGTTACCTTGTCCAGCCTTGATATGAGACTATGTGCCTAGATTTATTGTAACTTGGTATGGCATGTTTGGTTTATATCCCTGGAGACCTGCTCTTCTCTGAAGGAAAAAGGAGGAGCAGTGGATCGGACTGAAAGGGAGATGGAAGTGGGCACACTTGGAGGAGTGGAGAGGGAAACTGTGGTCATATGTAGTATATGAGAGAAGAAAAAATAACAAAAGAGAATTTTCTTAACTAACACCAAATTATTACTGATAAATACACACAATTGCATGTTCTATCAAATTACTTTTAAAAAATTAAACATAAGAAAATGAGACTTTACTTCCTTATCATGGAATATATTACAAAGACATAATAAAGATTGTTTCTGCCCATAGAGTACCTGGAAGCTACCGGTTAAGGAATTAAGCATGCATCATTTAGTGAAGATGGTATGAATTTATAATACATTATGCAAATTAAAACTTTAAAATAGAAATATTTTATAATACCATATGTAAACTGCAAAAATTAAAATTCTCAGCACTCTGCGCCTGAGTTATCATTTTTATGTAAGGATAGTCATTTGCTGGTTAACAGAATGAAAATGTATATAAACATAAAATTTTATGAATTAATTAAATACATTCTTTATGTACTTGAAAAGAACTGAAACAGCTAAGAAAATTATAAGTATTTTATTGAAATATTTTATAAGAGAATTTATCCTTTAAAAAGATTTTTGATTAATAAGCATCTCAAGTACCTTAATTTTTGTTGAAAATTACTAATGTTGCATGATATGAATGATCCATTTACAACACACTGGCTTGTAATAAGTTCTTTGAAAAATGGAATCATTTATAACTACATAATAAGCTACAGTGATTTGGCATAGTGTGTAGTGTTACATTAATTAATATTTGGCCTTAATTTTATTTTAGTGATATCAGTACATGAGAAAAAGTCATACCCATACATATATTTGGCTAATGGCTGGTTTGTATGTGTGTACTTCTAAAGACTTTGTAACATTTGAAAAATGACATGAAGCATTATTTCATTATCATTTTACCGTGACTTTCAATGGTTTTTAAAATATTGTAGCCTCAAGTCTGCAGATAGCATAGAGCATCTTCATTATGTGAATAATGAACTCAAGATAATGGAGATTTTTGATATGAAATAAAGAAGCCTTTAGCTAAAATGAAAATAACTCATTTTGAAAAGATTATTCATAATTATGCTGCCAGTATAATGAAAAAGAAAGAACTTGCAATAGATTTGGCTTAGAAAAGTCTAAATATGATCAATATTAATTTAAATTATCCTCAATGTATTTACCATTATTAAACAACAATATGTGCCCTTATTTATATTTTAAGGTAATTAATTCCAAAGACTTTGCATCTCTCCACAAAAGTCATGATAATCAATACTTTCATCATTTCTGACTCATTTTAGGCTTCAGTAACTTCAGTATTTTCAACTGCCTTTGAATGTAAGATCCACCATCTTATGAGTTATTTTTTAAACCTATTAATAGAAATTATCTGTAATATTAAATTCATATTTGAAAAGGCTTTCCTGCCTCTCACTATAATTAAAATATTGGCATATTCCATATGTAAAAAGTGGGTTAAGAAATGGCACAATCTGAATTTTGCTCCTCATCATTGTTTTACTGTGTATGTACACTATCAGAAGCCATGTGCTTTAAACATCTACACCACCAAGAAACTCAATTAATTTTTATAATTTCAATTTATCTTCATTTACTATTATTTTATTTTATTATTTAATTGAAAAAAAATTTCATACAATGTATTCTGTTTATTGTTTTGTCTCCTTCAAATCTCCACAGTTTTCCTGCCTTCCCCTCTCATGCAGAGCCATACTCTCTCTCTCATTAGAAAACAAACAGGTAGATGCTATACTTTTAAATGATACTAATTATATAAATTGTTATTGTGAATAATTTTGTGAGTTAAAAATAGAAAGATCATGAAACATAGGCATCTTTACTGTTGCTTTATTTAAAGGCATTTTTCTATAATATGCCTGTCAATTTGGTAGTCACTATGACACTTCCTTCTGATTGTATAATCCCTTCTCACAGTTAGGTGTTAAAAAGTTCTTATAGTTTATGCTCCTGTGTCTTAGCCTTCTGCCTCCCCATATTCAAATTACAGACACTTGATTATTCTCCCCAATACTATACTTTTTCCAACATCAGATGCCATCATTAAGTTTAGGATGAATTGATCAAAAAATACACTTCTTACTATGTATCCATTCAAAGTAAACGTTCATGGTTAGCCAATTTATGATGATTGCATTGATGAATTTCCTTATTGATTTTACTGAGTTTCTTTCCCCATTCCCATCAGCATCGCTTATTTGCAAGGTTACTTTTTGTAGTTTAAGAACCAATTTCTGATTGCATTTCATGAACCATGAAATGAAACCAATCATAGCACCACAATCAAGCCATGAACCAATGGCGAGACCATAAAAAACATAGAAAGAGCCTACTAATATTGTTTACAAAAATGGATACAAAATTAAACCTGCTTTTAATACTTTCATTGTATTGGTAGAATAATGTATTGTGATCAACACACACACACACAAAAAAAACACAACTGGCCAAGATGCAAAGATCAACAGACCTTAGAAGGCTGAGCTCTAAAAGAAAGAGGCACACCACTTTTCTTCCTCCTAAGGCTCAGCGATCATTGTGGAAGATGGAAAGAGAAACGTATAAAAACCAGAGGCAATGGATCACTAGTGGAAAACATCTTCTACACGAAACAGGGTAACTACACATAAGTTTTAGCATAACAGTGTTCACAGAATTGTTCAAACGTAAGAAAGCCAAAATCCTACAATGAAGGCAGGGTGGAACAAGAAGTTCTACCACTAACAGCAGAGCTATTGGTTCTGAACTTTCCAATGCCCTCTTGAGCAAGAAATGCTTTATGACCCATGTGGAATATCATCAAGGATGTCAATGGGTAGAATTTCTGTAGGTAAAAACCAGTTTAAAGAATGATAATGTAAAGTCACTTCTCCAGGTACACATAGCATGCATGAGCATTTCTGCACCTATAATTACATGAGAACTTGTAGGTGGGTAAGCTACCAATACTATGGCACCAACAACTCTAGAAATAAAATATTAAAAACATAATTCCTAGTAAAGAATTATAGTTCCCACACTGCAGAAATTATCTAGTTTTCAGCTAGATCTATTTTAGGAAATAGCACTTGGAGTGGCAAAATGCCCAGGGCAAAAATTGCAACTTTATAAGTGTGGTCCTAATTAATACTTTAATTCTAAATTAAAGAAAGCTAAAATAGTTTCTTCGAAAGCAAAACTTTATACTCAGAAATGTCACTTTATAATGCTATAGATTTGAAATAAGTCAGAGTATTTCCATGAAGAAAAATAGACCTGCATCATGATGAAATGAAATTGGGAAGATTCTGAGGATGACCAGTATTTGTTGCAACAATGTACAGCAGGAATATTGTGTTTTGATGAGCATAAATTTATTTCATAACATTCATCCCCTTCTATAGTGAGTGTACAATTATTCAAACTGTATATTCTGATAGGGATATTTCATGGTATAGCAGATATGATAATGGAGTTCTTGCCCATATCACTATACACACCTCTGTTTAGATGGCTTTTATGTGGTGTTATGTAGCAAGTGATTTAGTTACTAAAAGCAAAGTGAATGGAATGAATCTTTCCTTTGTTGGTACTTTATCTAATAGAAATGGAGTGAGTACTGCATTCAAAATTGAAATCCAGAGCTGGAGAGACAGCTCGGTTGGTAAAGTATTTGGCACACAAGCCCAGGGACCTGAGTTCAGATTCTCAACACTCAAATGAAAATCTGGGCAGAATGGAAGGTTGTCTATAGTGCTATCACTGCTGTGGCAGAGTGAAAAAAATTCCTCCACTTACAGAGCACCAAGTCTTGAAGAATCATCATGCTCCAGGTCCCGAGAGAAAAGCAATCTCACCAAATAAAGTGATGAAGAGGTGAGATGGCTTAAGAAAGGCATAACCAATTGGGCGTCTTTTTAATGGGGAATAATATTTTTTTCTGTTCTAGCATTCCTTGGTTGCAAATAGTTCTTTGTCTAGGCCATATAAGCAATAAATAAAATTATATCTTCTTAAACTTTACTCTAAAAAAAGAAAACCAATTTTAAGGAAGACTTGTCAAAATTTCTAACCCATGGTATTTTTAGAAAGTACAAGATTTCTTAAAAAATAAAATGTACCACCATTTCTCTAGAGTAGTCATTTGCAGAAAATCCTTTTACAAACTTCCTACTTGTTTGCTGTGCTTTATTTGCAAGGAGGATAACAAAATGTGTGGCTATAACTCCAAACACGTTTCTGTTATTTTATACCTGATAAAATAAATACCTGGTATATACTTTAGTTATAAATAGTGTATACTTAGGCAAGCAAGATAGAAGCATAGGTTATGGCTGCCTCCACTAACAGTATAAACCTCAGGAAACACTTGCTTTTACTGGTGTTTTGACATCATCATGTGTATCACTGCCTTGATTATAACACCCACCTTATGTGTTCTGTAGTAGAATTACCCATGTTCATAAATGATTTAAACATTTTGCCAGAGACTTCTCATTAATGGTATCTACTGCTGACTGCAGCAACCAAATTTAGATCACATAAAACACTGGTTATGAATCATACCTAACTAAAAAGCTCCCTTAAACCTGCATGTTGTACACTGTGACTTTGATAATGGTGTGATAATCCCTCCTTTCATGTAAATTTTGGGGTAGCAATGCCTTTCACTAATCACTCAGTTGCAGAACAATGGAGAAGCTGGTACATATTCATAGGAGGACATCTAAATGAACGTTAAATTATCTGCCAATGCAATTTATATACTTATATTATATCATCTTTTGGAAATATTATATTTATTGTAGAGAATACTTTTATATTACATGCTTTGGAAGACACATGTAAAAATTCAGTACCATACAAAGATTTATTGTGGACATTAACTTCCGTTACTTCATAGGACACTAAGTAATTTCACAAAGTTGTTATTTTTCCCATCATTTAAGTAAATGCAACAACATGTTGTGAATGCTATTGGTGATAAAGTTGTTAAACAAGATCTTACATTTTAACTGTTGGAAGAGGAAACATGGGAGAATAAAACAATTTGTGTGTCTATACAGCCATATTTTAAAGTTGTCATATAAGCATTCAACACTGCCTTGTAAAACTGAAAATATCTACAACACTATCTTTATAGTTGATAGCCTTAATTTGTACCTGAGTTTAAGGACAGGATTGAGACTAACATAATTTTCTAATTATAAATCAAGAATCATGAATGCTAACACTATTCTTCAAGACAAACAGGGGCAATTTGGTGCATTTCAGCAGTCACTTCTTTAATCTTCTCCTGGTGACCTATAACAGCAGGTGCTCTTTCCATAGATAGTTAGCTGCCAAGTAGACAGTATCTTTACCAACTATTTAATAGGAACTGCTTCAGTAAACTAGATAATATCTTGATATCTAAAGAAGCATACAAAAATTGGGGGTCAGTGAGTAGAGAACAAAAATTTTTCAACAAATAAATTAAGAATGTAACTAGGAAGAGAATATTGTGTGAAGGACTGGGAATTGACTGGAAAGCTAATATAGTGGAACTCCCTGGAATCTATGAAAGTGACTGTAGTACAGAAAGATAGCTATGGGGAATACAGAGCCTAAACTGGCCATATTCTAGAACTTGGCAAGGCTCTTAGCAGTGGGACTGGGATACCAACCCACCCATAAGACCTTTGACCTAAAATCTGTCTTCCCCCCAAAATTTGCTGTTGTCACGTTGGCACAGAACTTGTAAGAATGGCTGATCAATGATGGATCTAACTTGAGGCCAACACCACAAGAAGGAGGCCATTTCAAACACTTTGTGTATGATTGGGAACCAGAGGCTAAACAGCTCAGAGACCCAGGATAAAACCAAGGATGACTGGGAAGAGAAATGTCAATTTTTACAAATGATATACTGCTATACTCATAGATAGGTGCTCAGTCCAGTTGTCACAAAAGAGGTGACATCCAGCAACTGATGGGAGCAGATGTATAGACCAACAACCACACACAAGGCAGAACAAGGGGGAAGACCTTAAAGAAAAAGGAGAGGAAGGATTGTGGGAGCCAGAGGAGTCAAGGATACTATGAGAACACAACCTACAGAATATACTAAGCAGGCCTCATAGGATTTCAGAGACTTAAGCAACAGCCCTGGATCCTGTATGGGTCTAAGCTATGTCCTCTGCATATACCTAATTCTTATACAGTTTGGTGATACTTAAGGGGGTCTCTAAGTCTTTTTCTTGCTCTTGGGACCCTTTTCCTCCTACTTGGTTGTCTTGTCCAGCCAAGATATTAGTGTTTCTGCATAGAGGTATGTTTTTTCTTGAAGGGAAACAGAGAAGGAGTGATTCTTGAGAAGGAAGGATTGTGGAGGAGAACTGGGAGGAATAGAGGGAGGTGAAATTAAGGTCAGGATTTAATGGATGAGAGAATAAATAAAAAGTAAAAACTGAAACTATGGAGTGACACCATGCCTACAGGAGTTATGACCATATGAAATTTGAAGTGGATTTTAAATATCTTTATTTGAATGAAAAATATGACAAGATTGAAACCCTACCATAGGCCTATAGGAATAGCTACAAATGTATTCATTTATTAATAGCCTAATCATAAACTTTTATTTTATTGTAATGACAGAATGTGTCTCCAAATTCTCAACTTCAAGGTAATTTATTTTTCTTAAATTCACTGTACTTCTCAAGTTGCATAGCATTATTCTTTTGGCTAATACACATGTTTACAGGAATGAATTTAAAATAACATATCTCAGAAAACATTTTTTCTGATTTTCTATACTTAAGTATAATTATAGATTTCACTGAATCACCATCTCCAATAGTGTTAGAGGTAATTTTACAATGTTTCATATGTTCCTTTATAAGTAACACCTTTAACAATTTAAGTCAAACGAGGTGGAAATCACTAATATTCACATTTATTAGTGTTATTTGCTTAGGTCTGAAATTGTTACTGGAGACTGAAGTTAAACTGCCACTGCTCACTGGAGTTCCTTTCCTCACACCTGTTTTAATTTTCCTTTTTTTTTTTTTTTTTTTTTGCCTACAACCAGTGGTCATTTCCATTCTAGTATCATACTTTTAACAATTTACATAATAATTTTTCATTCCTAGTGTCTTTGATTTTATCCTTGAGTCTTTCTGCCTTGTGAATTCACAGATAATTCTAAAAAGTCTACAAATATCAGATTTATGACTTCATCCCTCAATTGTCAAAACTATTTTGGGAATACAGTATTTTCGATGTTTCCCTAATTCAGAAGCATTCTGTAAAGTCCACTGTGAACAAGAACAAGGTGAATTTGTTTATTGTTATTTTTTCAATATTGTTTAGCACATTTTTGGCAGTGTTTTTACTTCTAACACGACTCATTTCCATAGATGTAAAAAGTAATAGCAATATAACATACGAGAAGGATTGAAAAGTAGACCATCTTTTCCAACAGGTGTTTTATGATAGAATTGTATGAGACATAAGCTGCTTGAATATTCATTTAAGGTCTGTGGACTCTCTTAACCCTCAAAAGAGAAGAGGATTCACTTACATACAATGGTTTGTATACCAGATGAAGTCATTTTTCAAAACCAGAAAGATTTATGAATACTCTCTCTGGAACTGCTGTTTTAAAATTCTGCTTTCTTGTGTGCACTCTCTGCAGTCTAACAAATTAGATTGTCATGAATGTTGATTCAATGCTTCAAATGACTCAAAAGAAGACACCAATTTCAACTCTTTGATTCAAGACACTTTGCAGTTTCATACCTTACATCTTGTAAAAGTGTTAAGGGGAAATCCTGACCACACCAGCTTGGGGGCTGGCACAGATGACTATGTCCACGCCCACTTGGGCATGGTCAGAGTAACTTAGCAAGGCTTTAAATATCAGGGACTCATGAATGTAGCTCTCATTTTTTCCCTTGCCTGCCTGGCTGAGCAGGACTGGCTCCATTGAGTGAGTACTTCCTAATAAAACATCTGTTTACAAACGAGTTCTGATCCCTTGCTATCCACTTTAAAAGTATCCCCAACTAAGTAGGAATTAAACTTGGTTTTGAAGGAATACATAATTTTGCATAAAATATTTCATGAGCTATCACAATTCTTGAACAGTAAACACACAAGAATTTGATTTATAACTTGTTTATTTTACAGTGTTATAAATAGAAAAATTATCATGGCAAATATATCTCAGCTTCAAAGAAGATTTATTGATAGCAATATTGGAAGCATTTTTAAAACAAGCTAAGATAAATTGGTCCAGTTCATTTCATATTAGCTATAATGTTACAAATATATACTAGGTACTGAAATAAAAAAATTCTTCATTATTTTGAAGTACATTAATTGAAAATGCTGTTGAAAACTACATCAGTGGAAGAAATTGTTTCTATTGTTTTCATTTCTATCATTAAAGAAACATGAAATGTTTGCTGAATTCTTTATTGAGTGGTCTCTTATATAAATACATTCCTTGGAGATAAAAAGCCTTTCAAATATTATCAGGATTCAAGCTAAAACAAAACTAGATACCATGAAGGGTCTTGGATTTTAGGGCATAGGAAAAATGTAGGCATGACCTGGACATCAGTTAACTTGTCACACTGCCTTCTAAATAAGAAGCATTGCCCCATAAGTTAGAACACTGAATTCTGAAGTAGCCTGATTAGTCATAGCTGGCCTGCAGCCAGAATCTCCACTCTCCATGTCTCCTTTAATGTACTTTTTTCCACCTAGAGATCCTGGTGGTATTAGCACTTGTGATCAAACTTGAGGTAATATGCTAAATAATCACACACTCACTATGTGTGTAGATGTCCATCTGCAATAAAGCAATAAAGATACTCTTCCATGAAACTCTCTGGGGGTGGTTTAATCTATACTCTCTTTACCTGTATATTACTATCTTGGGTGTGTATGTGTGTGTGTTGGGGGGTTGCCCTGATAACAAAGGTATTAGGGTATCTATATATCCATCTGTATATTAGTGTGTGATTCTTCACCTGAGGTGTCATCTGAAATATGCAGAAATTAAATGCTTCAGAGCTTAGCTTTTCAAATGCCATTTATGATACTAATTATGGCTGAGATGTATCTACTGCATGTAAACTTTCAAAATAAATAGGCTGTCTTAATAATTTTAGCACAGAATTGAACGATTTCCCATTATTCACTCAAATAATGAACCCACACAATAGGTAGTACTCCCTTGGGTAGGGTTGGGTTTATATCTAGCCACTTTCTTCCTTAAATCTTAAAATATATCAGCTGCCAAACAATGGCATAAGCTTCTCATATATCCATAATGAAAACTCCAGCTCAGACTCTCTTGACAGCATAGAAGCAGTTATAACATTTTGTAAATTCTCCCTCTGAAATCACAGAAAAGAAACTCCATAGACTTGCCAATGACCCTTGTCAAATAGCAGCTCTCTAGAATGCTCTTTGCCTTCATGGTCTCTCTAGAGGTTACTACCTCTAATGGGAAGGCAACGTACCATTGGCTATTATTCTCACCAACAGCAAACTTTGAGGGAAGATGCATCCATTAATTCTATGTCCTCCCTGTCTGGTAGAAATCCCAGTGGATTGATCTTTATATCCTTGTGAAATTAATTGTAGATTTTAGAATGCATTTATATAAGAGGATGGGGTTCCCACACCCAGACATTTAATAAAACCAAAAATAACAGTGCAAATGATGTAATTTCACAATGATCTTTTGATATGCTTTGTATGAGATGTGAAATTTATTCTACTTTTCTTCCGAAGAAATAGCAGTTTGCAGATTTCTCTGGAATCACTATTTATGATGAAATGTCTATAACTATGCCAAGAGTGGAGGTGAGTTTTACCAAATGTTTTTGGTAATTTAAAATGCATTATCACATAATAAGCTTTTGTTTCTATGCCTCACAATGATTATTCAATGTCTATTATCATATATTGAACTATAATGGACTAGTAACTATTTATTTTTGGTGGGGAGCAGTTAGAGACAGGGTTTCTCTGTGGCTTTGGAGGCTGTCCTGGAACTCATTTTATAGACCAGGCTGGCCTGTAACTCACATAGATCCGCCTGCCTCTGACTCCCCAGTGTTGAGATTAAAGGCATGCACTACCTCTTCCAGGCAACTAATCACTATTTAAAAGAACACATTGTCACAATGGAAAACATAGTTTCTATACTAAGAAGGAAATTGGAATGGACATTAGATAAGCAACTAAATGTGCCTTCCAAAAAAGGTTTAGAGTGGTTTCAATGTATATATTGGTAGAAATGAAAATGAAATAATTTGATTGCTTTTTACAGAAAATACAGAAAAAATCTATTGATTATCTATATGAAAACAAACAAGTCATGTAAGTTATACAATTTCTTCCCTCCCTTGATAGCTTGCATAGTATTTTATTATTACAATTATATTTTATTTTATTTTATATTCCAACAAAAGTTCTCACTCCCACCCTTCCTCCAGCTTCCCCCTTTCCTGCCCCCCCAAGGTCACCCTCTGTCCACTCCTCCAAATATGTAAGGGCACCCATGGAGAGTTGCCAGAGTTTGGCATATTAATTAGGGCAGGGACAAGCCCCTGTGTTATGGATGAGTATGGCATCCCCCCACATGGGGTATGTGCCCCAACAAGTCAGGAATAAATCACTCTCTGGAGTATATACCCAAAGTTTACACAATAGTACCACAAGGACACTTGCTCAGCAACATTCATAGCAGCATTCTTCATAATAGCCAGGACCTGGAAACCACCTAGATGTCCCTCAACTGAAGAATGGATATAAAATATATGGTAAATTTACACAATGGCATATTACTCAGCTGTAAAAAAAAACAATGACATCCATGTGGGATGGGCTCCTAAAGTCCATTCCTATGGTAGTGATAAGTACTGATCCACTACAAGAGGCCCAATAGATTTCCAAGGTGTCAGTCCCTCACTGACAGCCACATTCAGGGACTCTGGATCAGTCCCATGCTGGTTTCCCAGCTATCAGTCTGGGGACCAAGATTTTTCCCTTGTTCAAGTCAGCTGTTTCTGTGGGTTTCAACGGCCTGGTATGGACTCCTTTGCTCATCAGTCCTCCTCTGCATCTGGATTTCAGTTCAGTTCAAGGTTTAGCTGTGGGTGTCTGCTGAGCCTAGATACAAGGGGGTTGGCATAGGCCCTGTCCCAAAGAATATGACAAACTTTAAAGACCCCTATGGAAGGCCTCACCTTCCCTGGGGAGCAGAAAGGGTATGGGATAGATAGGGCATTAGTTGGGAGGGCAGGGGAGGAGAGGAGGGAGAGAGACATGGGACTGACATGTAAAATAATTTTCTTTCTAATAAAAAAGGAAAAATTAAAAACAAGTTGTAGGGGAAGCTGTAGCCACGCCTTAGGGGCTGGCTACAGGAGTACCTGAGGGCTTGTGAGGGTGTGGTCAGAGTGAGTAGGGGGACTGCGTTTCGGTTTCGGTTCCTCTTTGCTTCTTGCTGTACAGACTACCACCGGCTGGCTGGTTCGCTCTGTAAGTAAGGCTTTTCCCTATTAAATACCCTTATATTTCTACCTGATTCTGTATTGGTAATTACCTACTATAACAAGTTAACCAAAAAAAATGAAATTTGCAGGCAAATAAATGGAACTAGAAAAAAAAAAAAAAACCTTTCTGAGTGAGTTAACCCAAACTCAGAAAGGCAAACATGAAATGTATTCACTCATGAATAGATATTAGATGTAAAGCAAAGGATAACCAGGCTACAATCTATAGCTCCAGAGAAACTAGGTAACAAAGAGAACCCTAAGAGGGACACATGGATCATCCCAGGAAGGTTAATAAAGGGGAGGGTATGGAGGGTGAGAGCATGAGGGAATTGGATGGTCAAGGGAAGGAGGGACATAGAAGGAGAGGAAGGAAAGAGATGTCTTGATAGAGAGACAGCCAGTATGGGCTCAGGGAGAAACCTGGTGCTAGGGAACCTCCCAAGAATCCAAAAGTATTTTCTTAAACTATGCTGGAAGTCTCCTTCCTGAAGTCTAGATTCCTTAGTTTAAGAAAATAACTCACAATATAGGTTGTTTTGGTGTTCTCTGATGCCTCTCAGAGTAGGAGGTCAGCCCTACTTGCTAAAGATAACATTCTTAGCTATTTGTTCGAACACCAAAACAACCTATATTGTTTAGAAAGTCATTGGATTGCTCTGACAAACCATTCAAAGTGTGTGTGTGTGTGTGTGTGTGTGTGTGTGTGTGTGTGTGTGTGATGGGTGGGTACTGGGAATTTAATTAGTCTATGGTTCTTATGGAGGCCATTGTTATCCAAAGGGGCATTTGTGTGGGGGCTGTGGAGGTGTGTACTATAATTTGAAGTAAATATACCTCTTTATCATTTTGTAATGATCTGCCTTTTCTTCCAAAGTTAGGAGCTTCCCTACCAATCCATCTATTTCTCCCTTGATATCTTCATACCATGCATTTCCTGATATTCCCATTTCAAGCCACCTACCAAAACAGTCGTTTTTATACCTTCTTGGTTTCTATTGCTATTGCATGTTGTATTTTCACATATAAAGATTTGGAGTTAAGAATTGAAACAATAGCGGCATTGGTGGCACATGCCTTTAATCACAGCACTTGGGAGGCAGAGGCAGGCAGATCTCTGTGACTTCGAGGCCAGCCTGGTCTCCAGAGCCAGTGCCAAGATAGGCTCCAAAGCTACACAGAGAAACCCTGTCTTGAAAAACAAAAACAAAACAAAAAAAGAAGTGAAACAACAAAGAGATTTTACAGCAATTGTATACCCAGCATTGATCTAAATGGAGATAAGCACAAATCAATTTCATTAAAATCAGGAACTAGAAAATATTATCCACTCTTCCCATATCTACTCAATATAGTAATTGAAGCTCTGATGGAGATCAAGGCCATGCAAATTGGAAAGGAAGAAGTCAAAGCATTCTTATTTGCAGATTTCTTCATAATAGGCCACTATTGGAAACAACCTAGATCTTCCTCAACAGAAGAATGGATAAAGAAAAAATGTGGTACATTAACACAATTAAGCATTACTCATCTGTTAAAAACAATGATATTATGAAATTTACAGGCAAATGTATGGAATCAGGAAAGATCATACTGAGTGAGGTAACTCAGACCCAGAAAGAGAAACATAGCATGTACTCACTTGTAAATGGACATTAATTGTTAAGTAACGGATAACCATGGTACAATCCAGAAATACAGAAAAGTAGCAAGAAGGACTCAAGGAAGGATGCATGAATATCTCTGTTGTGAGAAATAGAATTGATTTTGCAGGTAGAATTGTGGCAATGGTAACAGGAGGGATCAGGTAGCGGGAGGACAGAGGGAAGAAATACTGGGAGAGACAACTGGAATTGGGGGTAGTATTTTGGTGATGATGAAGAAACCTAGAGAAGTGAAAACTTCCTAGCATCTACAAAAGTAAACTTAATGATGACTTCTGGTAATGCCAGAAAATGAATCCTGAACTGACCATATTCTTTAATCAGGCAAGGCTCCTAGGAGTAGTACTGGGACATCAACCAAGCCACAAAACCTTTGACCTACAATCTGTCCTGCTTTCAAATGTACTGGTGTAGTGATGGTTCAGAACTTATGGGAGTTGCCAACAATGTCTGGTCCAAATTGAGGCCCAGGCTAAGAGAGGGAGATCAGGCCTGACACTACCTAGATAGCCAGTAACAGTGGCAGGACAGCCCAGAGAGCCAGGAGAGAATCAAACTGGCAAAAAATAGTGACAGGACTCCTAATGATATTCTGTTATAATTACAAATCAGTACTTAGCCCATAGATAGGTGCCTACATCAATTGTCACCTGAGGGGCATCATCTAGCAACTGATGCAAACAGATGAAGAGGTCCAAAGTCAAGCAGTAGGCAGAGCCATTAGAACCCTGCAGAAGAAAGGGTGGAAGGATGGTAGGAACTATAGAGGTATAGGAAACCACATGAACATGGCCCACAGAATCAACTAAAGAGGGCTCATATTTACCGCAGCTCATAGAGTCTGAAGGGACAATCACAGAGCCTGTGTGGGTATTTAACTTATGATTGACTAGCTTGGTGTTCTGGGATTATCAATAGTGGGAGGGGATGGTGTCTCTGACTTTTTTGCCTCTTCATGGGAACCCTTTCCTCCTACTGTGTTGATCATCCAGAATTGATAGGAAGGTTGTGCCTTGTCTTCCTATAACACATTAGGCTGTGTTAGATGGCTATCCTTGGGAAGATTGCTCTGTTTTCTTTAAGGGAAAAGAAGGAGGAGTAGATCTGGGAGACAAGCAAGTAGGAGTACTTGGAGGAGTGGAAGGAGGGGAAACTGAGTCCAGGATGTAATGTCTGAGAGAGGAATAAAAGAAAAAAATTGAAGATAAGAACATGCAAGGTTTGTCTTTCTGTGCATTGACGCTTAAGATACAATATTTTCTAGGTTCATTTACTTACCTTCAAATTTCATGATTTTATTTTTATTTACAGACGAATTGTATTTCATTGTATAATTGTACCACATTTTCATTATCCTTTCATCTGTTGAAGTAATGTGAAATAGTTAAATAGAAAGTTCTTAATAAATAAAGAAGAAATAAAAATGGCTAATCATTTCCCCAAAAAGTGCCCATCATCCAGAGCAAGTAGGGAAATACGAATTCACAAAACTCTTAGATTTAATCTCACCACAGTGAGAATGGCTAAGACATACAAAACAACTGAAAACAAATATTGGAACATTGTAGGAAAAGTGGAGTCCTTATTCGAGCCGACTTCCATGTATTCATCAACAGAACCTAGTAACATATTAACTATGTTGTTCTATTGCTTAAATTAAACAACCACTGGTTTTGTGACTTTCTATCTTGTAAATAGCCTATGTGGGGTTTCCCAGCTCCTGGTCATATAAAACTAATCTTGTAAATCATTTCTATTATCTGTAGAGTTTGTTTGCTCTACTCTTATACAGAACCTGACTTATGAAATTTTTTTTTGTGACTACACCACATAGATAGAGAACAATGATAGACCAAACTAAGGACATAATCAAGGCCCAATTTAACTAGTCAAAGAGTTTATTGTTTTTAATTCCAGGAGCCAATAGAATTGAAGCTACTCACATCACAGAATGTCTATCCCATTTTTGTTTATGTTAACTCATGAAAGGTAGGACTCTGGACTCCGAACGATTTGAGGGTTATTAGACAGGAGGGAACTTTTCATGCCTTCACTGGTCCTGTTACATAATCTTATGGAACAAAGGATCCATAAGGTATGTTTTAAGACTTCCTGAAAATTGTGAGTTGTTTATTACTTTCATAAGAAACCTTCATTTAGAAATTCTTGATTCATAACAACTTTCTCGTGACATGGAATGTCTCAGCTGGGAAGCAATGTCTATGCCACAAACTACTCAGAAGAAACTGATTACTAAAATGACTCAGTTGTTAAGGAAGACTTTCTCTACATAGTTGTGCCATTTAAATCCTAATCTGAGGAAGGTATATTAGAGTCTTTACTAGAAGGGTAATTTTTTATCTATTTATATCATATTATTTCGATGCAGGCTTTATGATAATATTCATTGACATCTTCACTAACTTTAGTCATGTTGGAGGCATACATCTTGGCACACCTATAAAGACATTTGAAGGGAAACGTAACTGTGGAGGGAAAGCTGGTCTTGAATAAGGGTGACATCACAATGACAGAGGTCAAAGACTGAGTCAAGCAGGGATCAATTTGAGTAGGAGTTCACTCCTGTCTGCTTTCCCACAGTAGAAACTGTTCTATCAGCTGTCTCACTGTACTGCCATCACAGCAAAAGCCACTTGTTTTTTTTTCCTCATTACTGTTGTTTTGTATTGAAAACTATTTTTTCATAGAATACAACCTGATCACTGTTTCCTAGCCCCCAACTCCTCCCAGATTTTTCAGCCACTTTTACAGTTACATTTTTCCCAACAGTGATGGGTTACATCCTTAAATTATGAAGCCAAAAAACAAACTTTCATGTCTTCTTTGAGTTACTTTTTGCAGACAATTTATCATAGCAACAAGAAAAGTAGCTAAGAGTTGTTTAGAAGCAGTTGGGTCTACAAATACCATCTCACTGTTATGCATGACTTTGAAAATAAAGGTTTGTAGCTAAGATGAGTGTTATTTATTATTATTGTGCATCTATATTCAAAGTTATGTTTATGTTTGCTCTGCTTCCTCAGAATTTATATGTTCTTACTAAGAATGATTTATGCACTGGCATATCCAATACAGGGGAGGATTTTTTTATCTTCTCATGCATTGAATATACAGCAAGTATTAAAATCCTTCTAGAAATACTTTAAAAACAATTTGTATTTAGAACATCATTAATCACACATTTGCAGTGAGCTAGAACTTATATCTCTCATTTAATAATTTTATAAACATTTTATGTTGTATCAATATATAATGAAACATTCCCATTTTCCCCTTTCTTACAAGTGTTCCTAAAGTTACATATGATATTAAAAGCTTCTAAAATTTATATTATTACACTTCAGAACTTTTTTCCTGAAACATTTTTGTGTGAATATATTAATATATTCCATATATTAAGAATTCCATATTCTGATTGTAGATTTAGAAAGAGTTAATTGCTGCTTAAAGGTGCATGTGGATGCCTGGTTGTAAGACTTTTAAAATCTTTTAAATTTTCCTGGGTTTTGATCTGCCAGATGTGGATATTCATATGTATTTATTTCAAAAACGGTCAAATTATTATAACAATTTACATAAAATATTTACTCACTTATTATTATACAATTTAATGAACATTAATATTTAATCTTATATATGATACTTAGTGTAATAGGTAGATAGAAAATATTTGCCTAACACATAAATTAAATCTCACACACAAAACAAACAAATTTAAAACAAGTGTACTCCATTGTGTAAGGATTTAAGCTAGATATCTATTGAGTAAATACTGAACTCATGCAGCATTTATCAACAATCCATGACAGTGCCCCTTTGGTTGATCATGTGCATAACTTTTGTGACTCTTCATTTATCATCTTATATTGCTCAATGAATTATAACTAACTTTCAATGGCTATGCATTTGAGTTTTTAATAATACATTTCTTGCATTTAATAGAATAACAGTGGTGATGCAGAATAATAAAGAGTACACACATTACCTATGAGAGAAGCCTAAGGATTGAAAATAACTTCTGGCACATGTTTGAAGGAAATACAAATTTGTGGAGTGGGAAAAAAATAATGGTTAAAATATTTTCTAAAATAAATACACCTGTATTTAAGACTTGGTTATGCAAAACATATGGTACCCTGTAGAGTCCATTTTGACTTAAATAATCTATTCATTATTTAATAACAGTGAATAGAGTTTTTCCTATTGTATATAAAATTGATTTATCTTTATGTAATAAATATTATAGTAAATGCATTTTACCAAATATTGGCATAAAATTGTTACTTTTGATAAATATGTAACAACATGAATCATTCACATTAACTGTCAAGTGTGTGTATGATGCTAACACAAACAATTCACAGTCACACACACACACACATAAACACGAATGAGAGAGAGAGAGAGAGAGAGAGAGAGAGAGAGAGAGAGAGAGAGAAGCAGAGAGGGGAAAGGAGGGAGGTAAGGAAGGAGGGAAGGAGGGAGGGAGAGTGGAAGGGGGATTTTTTTAAACTACATTCATGTTTTGATGAAGGCCTATTAGCAACTCTTGTCTAAATCAGTAACAAAATGTATATTGCCACCATTAATGTATTTGAACAAATTTAGTGTCTTTCTCCACTTGTTAAATGTTTTCCTTTGATGTCTTGAATCTATGTACATTCGATTATTTTTTGCAGTGGTTTCTGTAGACAAACCTCACCTAAACAGTACCAGATGGCTCACACATGCAAAACAAGATGTCAGCATCTATTTCATATAAATTGCTAATCGAATTCAAGACAAAAAATAATTAAGAAAGGCAATTTCTCACAATACTAAAAGTGCATGAGGTTGATGACTAGAAATATATATGTGAATGCAGAAAAATGGCATTGGAACATGATAAGCAACTCATAACTAGAGGTGTCTTAAAGAGTTAACTGATGAGATGCAGATTTTTCTTTAAAAGATATTTTAGTACATTTTATATTTTTATTTAATTTAGAAATGATCTTATTTTACATATCAATCCCAGTTACCTCTCCCTCCCATCCTCCCATGCCCCCACTAACCTCCCATTCCACCCTTCCCCCAAATCCACTCCCCAGGGAGGGTGAGGACTTCAATGAGGGATCATCAAAGTTTTGCAGATTTTTATAGTTTTCATTTGATATATAATTCTATAACTTTATAAATTGTACCTATATGATGTTAGTATTCAGGCTTCTGTACTGGTCTGTCTGTCCTTGGGGTTCTGACAGGATATGCCCTCAGCTGCAGCCACTAAGAACAGCACCTGTGCACACTCACTAAATTTCCTTTGAAAAGGGTCATGTCATCTCAATCCTCCACCTCTCTTTCTCTCCCTCTCTCTGTCTGTTCCTCTCTCTCATACTCTCTCTCTCTGTCTCTCTCTGTCTCTCTCTGTCACTCACTCACTCTCTCTCTCTTTCTCTTTCTCTCTCTCTCTCTCTGCTCTTCTTTCCTCTCTCTCCTGCTGCTCCTGCCCCCCCAGGCCAGTCTCCCTAATCCCCTTCTCCCTTTTTATGATGCCTTTTCCTAAAAAAAATTCCCTCTGTTTGAAACCTGTCATATGCCATCTTTCTCTCACACACTGCTTTTCTTAAACCACAGCACAAGGTATTATGAAACTCCATGAATCATAAACATCTTACAATTTGTATGGAAACTCAAAAGACTCAGGTGAGCTAAAGTACTGTTTGACAAAAAACAAACAAACAAACAAACAAAAACAAAAACAAAAAAAGACAACTCCTAGAAGGATCTCTATCCATGATGTTAAATGATAGCTCAGAGATGCAATACTAACAACAGCTTGGAATAGAACTTAGGACTCAGATATAATCCCTTGTTCTCACAGCCACTTTATTTTTGACAAAGAGTCAACAATACACGTTGAAGAAGAGACAGAATCTTCAATAAATTGTGCTGAACAAACTGGAAAACAACATGTACCAAAATAAAAATAGATCCTTCTCTCTCACTTTGCACAAACTCATTTCCAAATCGATCAAGGACCTCAATGTAAAGCTAGATAGCCTATATATAAACAGAGCCTTTTTAGAAATAAATTGATTATCTATTGAAAATAAAGGCTTTATAAGGTTTGTTAACTTCCACTGATAAAGATGTTTTAACAAAATAAAATTGACAACCATAGTTTTTATTCTGAAAATTTTATAATTGACTGCCTTTGTTGTTCTTGCTCTGGTAACATTTCCAAATATTGCAAACCAATCCGTGATATCAGATATATTCTATTCAATGCCAAGACTCAGAAGGGACAGGCACATTTATCATTCAAATATGTACTTAAATAGATTTCCTAAAACACTCAGGAAAAAACAATAATAGTATGTTATAAGTGTTGGTATATTTGAGAGCACTTTAAGAAAGTGTTCTTAAAATTCTATGTGTTTAGCCAGGCAGTGGTGGTGTACTCGGGAAGCAGAGACAGGAGGATCTCTGAGTTCAAGACCAGCCTGGTCTACAATGCTACACAGAGACACCCTGTCTCAAAAAACCAAAACCCCCTAAAAAATTCTATGTGGTTTTTATGTCTTTGTGTGTTCCAGTAATTTAGAACACAGACACAAAATATTCCTTTTTAGGCCCTTCAAATATATCGAGAGGAAATGTGTTGCAATAGAAAAGTAAGTGTTTGTGCCATGAGTTTGCATTATCAGTGTCAGTCTCTTTTACTAGATATAGAAAAGGGAGTTGAGCTCACTGTGCAATGTGAAGATGCTATGAAATACCAAGATGATTTTACAGATAGCAGATTCATGAGTTATTACCATTAAAGCCAATGTTGGAAAGACAAGTTACTATGTGCATTTTACAATTAACTGAAAATTGGAAAACAAGTGTGTGTGTGTGTGTGTGTGTGTGTGTGTGTGTGTGTGTGTGTATTGGAACAGTCTCAATTTATTTGAAAAATTTTGCTGAATTATCCAGGTGTCCTCAAACAATTCAGAGATAGTCTTAGTAAGAACATATGGTTAAAGTGTTTAGCAACAGCCAATAATTCTTTAAATTAAGGATAATATAGACTATAGTTAGAGCATTTTTATGTATTATAATATATAAAAGAGTGTACTAATAAAGGAAGGTGATTTACAAAGTACAGGAAATTAAATGTTATGCACTTTATTTAAAGTGACATTGCTCTATAACTTCAATATATTTTACATGCACTAATAGTTTCTTAAAACTGCATTAGCAGGTATAAAAACAAAAATCTCAAGCCAGATGCCAGTAATTTAACTCATGTTTTAATGAGTGACTATGTGACTTTGGGATAGCAACTTAAACACTCTATGCCAAATTTTAATAATCAAGCTTAGGTATAAAAAGGCATTTATCATGTTAAATGTTCATAGCACATCTGTTACACATGGATACTTAATAAATCTTAGCTAGGTTATAGCTGTAGAGGACTAGAGAAGGAATTTATATGACATCATAACCATGCCTTTTCTTTCTTTTTGGGGGGAGGGCTTGAGACAGGATTTTTGTGGCTTTGGAGACTATCCTGGAACTAACTCTTACAGAACAGGCTGGTCTTGCACTCACAGAGATATAACCATGCTTTTTAAGAGTATATTTTGAGTAAATTTTGAATTAATGGCAGAATATGGGAATTCTAATAAGAAAATTAATAATCCTAAGATAGTTAAATAAGAAAAAATTATTATTCACCTGATACTAGGAAACAAAATTTAATAAATTCTCAAAGAAACTTTGTTTCAAAACAATTAAACTGGATTGATAAGTAGGCCATGCAACTCACTGCTTGAGTAATTAGGTCTAAAAATGACGAACCAATACCAACACAGATTTGTTATAAAAAAGAAAAAAGATGAAATGAAGGTTCGTGTTCTTTTTTAATTATTTATAAAAATCATTAGAATTTGAGAATGGAAAACAAATACAAATGTCAACACCACAAAATTTAAAAGGAAACAAATACTGCACATAAAAAATCAGGAAATCGATTTGTTTAAAGTGTCTAGAGCATGGTCAGTCCACCAGGGACAACATTCCAAAGAAACCTGACCTTCCTCCGTTAGTAGCCATCAGCTGTCACTCCAGTGGCTGACAACACACATATTCCCTCCTTAGTCAACTGTAAAAATATTATATTCTTAGACTGTGAGCAATTCATGTGTAATCTGTTTACCTAAATCCTTGTTTTGTCAAATGTTAGCATAAAACTTGGTGCTATATTCTATTTTCTAATTTAAGGTCTTTTCAAATCACCCGTCTCCCGTGTTTCAGCATGCACCCTAGCTGATTAGCGCCTGTTTTTTCCCTGTTGAGAAACTAAATTCTATTTGGATGCATTTCAGGATTTAAAAAAAATTATCTTCCTCAACAAAATAAAGTAAAGCAACAGTGTCTCTCCTGTGGCAACTTTCATTTATCTTTTACTCACATTTCTTCCAGCTGTTGTTCTTCATCATCACGGAGAAACTAACAATACGCCACAAAACCGACTTGTGAACTTGTGGTGTTTCCCACTTCATTCTACCATAACTATTATTGCAAAATGTGACAGGGTCTTCCTTTGTGTTTGCATTCTTTAATAGAACAGGCTGCTAAGGGTTATATTCATAGCTGGACGTGGTGGCTTATATATGTTAGCCCAGTCTTCAAGAGCTTGAGAAAGGAGGATTACTTTATTTCCTATTATTTAATTAAAAATTTTCATATCAATCCAACTTCCCTCTCCTTCCCATCTTCCCACTACCCCCACCACCACCATCTCCCAATCTCACCCTCTATCCACTTTGCAGAGAGGTCTTCTGCACAGGTTCCCCAGATATCATTCTGGAGTCTGTGAGTTCCCACTTGCTAAGGTCAGCTGTTTTGTGGGTTTCCCCAGCGTGGTCTTGACCACTTTGCTAATCACTGAGAAAGGGTGGCTATTTTAAATTTGTGGATAGCCTGGTCTACCTAGTGAGTTTTACACCATCTTGAGCTTTGCGAAGATACCATGCTCTTCCAAAGAATAGCAGCAAGCTACCATTTCTACATGCTGATTATACAATGGGATAAACTTCATTGTGATTTCTTCATATGCATCCACTTTTCCTGTTAGCATCCTTGGCCCATTTCCTAGACTTTAATTTCATACATATAACTATTTAGTCATTTTAATACTAAAGACTCTTTTCTAATAATTTCACATATGAGAGAAATCATGTAAAATATCTCTTTCTGAGCATAAGAGTAGGGTAATTATATCCTGAATTCTCAAAGAATATCTTAGAGTCAAGAAATTTTACATTTCTTTCACTTATTCATGAATAGTTCCCATCAATCCAAAAGTTACAGTTATAATAAGCAGCTGCAGAGAGTTATGAAGTAGCAGGTTCTCTATGAATTTCATGTCTGAAAGCTATCAAACCCACAGAATGCATAGCAGTAGAAAACTAGTATTGAGAAGTACAAGACTTTTCTTTGAGAAAACAAAGACTGTGTTTATTCTAATTCCAATTACATTGCTGTGATAAAATATTCTGGAAAAGTAACTTAAAGAAGAAAGGCCTGTCTTTAGGTACAGGTTATACTTCTCATAGCAGGGAAGTCAAGGATGTAGGTTCACAGAACAACCAGTCTATTAATATCTAGACTTATGTAATGCTGAGACTATTAAAATAAATTCCTCCACAGAGTTTTTCAAGGGCCATCCTGACCTAATATAATCCCTCAGTGAAACTCTCTTCCCATACAGTTCTATTCTGTGTGAATTAGACAAAAAATATCTTGGTGCTATCAGAAAACAATGATAGGGAATCAATTGTGCAGTCAGCATATCTCAAGTGATATTTTTGGTAGGTCACTGTAGAGAATATATGTGTGACTGAATTAAAGGTGACTGGCCAGTGACTTACATTACTAAGCCTAGCCTTTAAGATGTTGAAACAGTAAATTTTCCACAAATTTGAGGTCAATCTGGGTTATGTATTGAGTTTCAGGCCAGCTTGGGCTACAAAGTGAGTACTTGTCCTCAGAAAATATGAAATATGACTGTGATTGAGAGAGGTTATAATCTAAGATTAAGTAGTATATAATTCACTTACACAAAGTGAAATGTAAATTATATTAATTGTGGTGACATAAATGGAAAAAGTTTACTCTTGGATCATATTAATACATGAAACAGGAAACCTCAGCATAGTTTATTTTCCATTTCTAGCCGTCAGGGTGATATATGCCAATATTTGCTGGAGTCCCACTGCAACCAGCTTCAGGTCCTAAGACTGGGATGGGATGTCTCTGACCACCAGATGGGTTTCCCACAAATGGCTGTCCCTGAGTAGCTTGAGTTGTCTTTATTTATAGCAAGCATGTAGGACTAGAGCAAAGACTTTGCAGTTAAGAGCACAGACTGCTCTTCCTGAGGACCTGGGTTCAGTTCCCAACACCTAAATGGCTGCTCACAATTGTCTGTAACTCCCATCCAGGAAAATGACACCCTTCTGCTCGTGCAGGCAAAACATCAATGCAATATAAATAAAGATGGATGAATTATTTTTTAAGAAGCATGATTTTCCCACCATCCAGGATTAACCTTGGAAAAACAAACATGTTTTTCTCTCAACTTTTACACCAAAATGACTTCTAAACTAAAAATAATACTCAGCATTTGTTTTTAGCTTGGCTGCATATCTGGCCAGGAAACCTTGTCCTTAATAAATGAAAGATGATAAACATAGAACAAATTCTCAAGAACAATATCATTCAAATATTAACAAAGCATATTTACAGAAATAGGCAGGTGATTTGCCATAAACTGCCTGAATACAGTTAGCTTGTATTTTTCCAACTGTTTCCTTGGCCTAAAAAGGGCCCTGAACACCTAAGCCTCTCTATAAAGGGCAAACTTTGATAAGGCTCTCTTTTTCCTTCATGCCACACCATTTTAATGTGTCCCCTCCCCAGAACCAGGTGATGTAGTTAATGCCCCCTTGTTGTTCCCTTATATGTGCCCATTAACATTTATTGTCTCTGATCCTGTCAGCACTGAATCAGAAAAGTTCCCAGGGTCTGGAGTAACAGTTGTTGTTACTCTCCTTTTTCTAACCCACCTCCCCTGCCCTTTGCCATATAAAAAATCTGAGAAGCATCAGTTTCCAAAGAATTTTAGGGGAAAGTATTTGAGAAAAAAGGGGGGATTTCTGGGAATGATTACATATGTCCCATGCACAACTAACAAAGTTAAAAACTGCCAAGAAACTCAACAACATTATAAGGGAGAAAAGAACATGCAGACTGAGATCCCCAACAGTATTCTGTCCCAGCATTATTCTGTACACTCTTGAGGCCCACTGGTATTTGCCAATGAAAGACTGTCCCCATGGATCTTACCTCATTTAGACTGTTTAAACAAACATTCATATGCTGATCCAAAAGTAAGCCACATGGCTTCTAACAGATATTTACTATTGGGTCTCTTTTTAAATGTCCATAATATTTCAGTAAAATAATAATGAAAATCAGGACTATGGATTCATAAACGTAAATTGATAAAAAATAACATCAATAGCTCATATAAAATGTTATGAGCTGGACTTACAAATAACTAGATGTCCAACTGTCTCTTTTATTGAAAATAGATTCTTTTTTGCATAATATATCCTGAAAAATTATGTTTTCCTTCTCACTACTCCTCCTTTTTGTAACCCACCTTCCCTGCCCTTTCACTCCACTCCCTTTCAGTATCTCATTAGAAAAGAACAGACTTCTAATAGATAACAATCAAACATGACAAAATATAATACAATAAGATGAACCAAAGCTATCTTATTGAATTGGGACACAGCAACCCAACAGGAGGAAAGGAGTCCCAAGAGCAAGCATAAGAGTCAGACACCTACTAACTCTCATGGTCACAAGTCCTATAAAATTACTAAGAAAAATAGCTAAAATATATACCCAGAAAACTTGGTGCAAGCCAAAGTAGGGCCTGTGATTTCTGCTTCACTTTCTGTGAGTTCATATGTACCTTGCTTAGTTGATTCAAAGGCCTTTGTTCTCATGCTGTCTTCCACCCCCTTACATTATTTCTGCCCTCCACCCCTCTTACATTGTTTCTGTCTTCTTTCACAGGATTCCTAGAACTGAGGGAGGAATCTGGTGGGGACTTCCCATTTGGAATCTCACTGCATGTTGTCTGGCTATGGATCTCTGCATTTGTTTCCATATGTTGCAATAGCTACTAGTAAGCCTCTCTAGTGATGAATGAATAGGTAAGGCATTGATCTATGAGTATAGCAGAATATCATTAAGAATCATTTTATTCTTAAACTTGTTTTTAGACTGGTAGTGTTTGGTTTTACCCTAGATCTCTGGGATACTTAATCTCTGCTTCTTGTTTACCTAAGTAGTACCAGGCATGGGTTTCTTCTTGTGGAGTGGGCCTTTATTTAAATCAGACATTAGTTTACTCATCCCATAAGTGTACATACTGCATGTGTCAACTTGACTGTACGTTTTTATATTCTGTAGTTATTAGTCATTCATAAATCATTTAGGCATTCATTTACCTTTGGACTATGACTTGAAAGAGAATAGAAATCTTTTCACTTTTGGAGTATCCAAAAGATTTGGGAATCTGAAATAAATTTGTATTATATTCTGATGGGTACATATAGATAAAAATCTATAAGGAATTTTACATATATTATTTTAAATGGCTGTAAATAATCAAGATGCATAGAATTAGCAGAGAAATATATGATATTCAATTATAAAGTTTTAGAAGGCTAGACTATAACAGTGACTTTTAAAAGTTGATTAGAAGGATTGCATTTTATTATATAAAATAATCACATCATCAAAATATTCATTAATTATGTAAATTAGATGGGCAATAGAAGCATAGCTGTAGTGTCATACTAAATCCAGAATCCAGTGACTGTGGACTATTTAAGCTTTATTGAGAATTTTGCAAATTGTCTACTAATATTAATAATATGATACCTAATGATCCTTCGGCATATGGTATCCTAGGAATTTCCTTTTAGTTTTATTTTACCAATGTGTAATTAAATTCTCTTAGCTGATTTTTGTAGTGCAAGCATTTTTTTCATTTTATTAATATCTTAAAATGAAATCATATGAACATAAATTATTTTTGTCTCCTTTTATAAAATGGTAAAACCTACTTTTAAACTCTCAATTGATGAGTCCATGTCCTGTCAGTGTTTACATATATGTTTTATAGAAAATTTATGATAGATGGCCCTACAATCAAAACTGTACTAATTTTAAAGCTCCTGAGACATGTTTTGACCATTTGCAGATGATTTCATAGCTGAACATTTCAACAAGGCCACTTATGAAAAGTTCCTATATTTAAATGATAGTAATATATTAGCATGAATGAAAAAAACTAAGCTCCTCTTTTGCTTCTTTTAATTATACATGTGCCAGTCAGTTTCATGAAAACTTGGCACAAGCTAGAGACATTTTAGAAAAAGAAAACTCTATGGAGAAAACCTGCCACTAGATTGGCCTTTGGCAAATTTTCTTTTTTAATGATTGACTTTGGAGGTCTTAGCTCACTGTGCACAGTCCCATCCATGGGACGGTCATCCTGAGTGATATAAGAAATCAGAATGTCACCAGCCTGGTCTTGACCTCTTTGCTCACCACTCCCCCTTCTCTGCAACTGGATTCCGGTTCAGTTCAGTGTTTAGCTGTGGGTGTCTGCTTCTACTTCCACCATCTGCTGGATGAAGGCTACAGGACGGGATATAAGTCAGTCTTCTATCTCATTATCATTTAATGGCATTTAAGATAGCCTCTCCTCTGTTGCTTAGATTATTAGTTGGTGTCATCTTTGTAGATCTCCAGACATTTCCCTAGTGCCTGAATTTTCTTTAAAAAATCTAAAGGGGTACAGAACAGGCTGGTGAAACCCACAGAAACAACTGACCTGAACAAGGGAGAGCTCTTGGTCCCCAGACTGATAGCTGGGAAACCAGTATGGGACTGATCCAGACCCCATGAATGTGGCTGTTAATGAGGAGATCTCGGAAACCTATGGGGCCCCTTGTAGTAGATCAGTACTTATCACTAGCATAGGAATGGACGATGGGAGCCCATTTCACATAGAGGGATACTCTCTGAGCCTAGACATAAGGGGGTGGGCCTAGGCCCTATCCCAAAGGATATGATAGACTCAGAAGGCCCCCTATGGAAGGCCTCACCATCCCTGGGGAGCAGAAAGTGTATGGGATAGGTAGGGTGTAAGTTGGGGGGTGGGGCAGGAGAAGGGGGAAGGAGAGGGAAGTTGAATTGACATGTGAAACAATCTTGTTTCAAATTCAAAAAAAAAATTTTTAGTAAAAAGAAATCAGGGTGAGTAAGAAATAAAGAGCAGGCTAGTAAAGAACTCAACTCTCTGGCTTCTGCATCAGCTTCTGCCTCCTGCCTGAATTCTTGTCCTGATTTCCCTAGGTAATGACCTGTGAAGTGAAACTGGAAGCTGAAGAAGACCCATCCTCCCCAAATTGTTTGTGTTCATCATGTATTATTCTAGTATTGGAAACCTAAAATAATGTACATTGGAGTAGTCAATAGAAGACAGATTTACTTATAGGAAAACAAAAAGACAATAAAACATATACACTGATAATTTATGACAATATTAAAATAAATATGAGATAAATACATAATTTGATGCATTCCTAACAAATTAAAGGAATAATCATTTATGTTTATCACAGTTACTTGAAATATTTGCTAAAATGTAATACTTTTCTTCCATATTCACCTTTGCTATTAAAATGTCTAAAACACCTTAACTGAAAAATGAAGTAGTCAATGAAGTTACAGCTGCCAGGCTGTGTTGATACACAAGACTTCAGATGTGACTCTTTCTGAAAAACCAGGAATTACTCTGCACCAGGAATTACTTTCATATTTTACATAACCTTCAAAATGAATACTTGAGCAACATTAAGATTTAATGTTCAAGTATCATCTACAGCCTATTTTTAAACAAAAATAAAAGTTAGTGAAATATGTCATTATTTTATATGCCATCCTATAGCCTTCATCCAGCAGCTGCTGGAGATAGAAGCAGACACCCATACCTAAACACTGAACTGAACTGGAATTCAGTTGCAGCGAAGGAGAAGTGATGAGCAAAGTGGTCAAGACCATGACAGTGAAACCCAGAGAAACAGCTGACCTGAACAAGGGAGAGCTGTTAGTCCCCAGACTGATAGATGGGAAACCAGCATGGGACTGATCCAGACCCCAGGAACATGGGTGTCAGTAAGAAGACCTCGAAATCCATAGGGCCTCCTGTAGTAGATCAGTACTTATCCCTAGCATAGGTATGGAATTTGGGAGCCCATTCCACATAGAGGGCTTCTCCCTGATCCAACACACATTGGGGTGGGCCTAAGCCCTATCCTGAAGGATATGACAGACCCTGAAGAGCCCCTATGGAGGGCCTCACCCTCCCTGGGGAGCAGAAATGTTATACGATAGGTAGGGTTCTAGTTGGGGCAGGAGGTGTTAGGGGAGGAGGTGAGGGAGAGGTAACTGGGATTGACATTTAAACGATCTTGTTTCGAATTCAAATAAAAAATGGAAAAAATTGGTGTTATAGAAATGCATTAAACATAACTATGCTAATACTTATTGAAACAAAGTGTTATTTGTGGTTTAAATACTGAACTTTCAGTGAAAACAGAGAATAGCAACCTACTAGGTAAGAGTGATCATGTGATTTTAAGAATGAATGGGTTGTGTTGAAAACAGAAGCTAAAAATGGTCTATGAAATTCTGTTTATGTCAGAGCTGACAATTATATCTATTTGATTGTATGTTGTGGCAATGACAGGCAATGCAAGTTACAACAAAATAGTGATAAACGTATATTTGCAATATGAATAATTCATCAGCCAACATTAATTATTACAACACAAAACAATTATTTTCCATACTACTTAAAAATGAAACTTCAGTTAACAAAATTTTCCAAATGTGGCTTTCTAGGTCCCATAATCCTGGTGAGTCTGTCCTCCTCTCGGTAAGTTTCTTCTTCTTACCCGGTCCTCACGTCTTCTAGTTCCAGTCAAGAAACACATCCCATGTGCCAGCATCCTCCTCAGTCACTTAGACCTTTCCTTATCACTTCATGCTAGAAGCACTCTGCAGATCTTTCTAAATGCATTATTCATTTAAAATATCATTTTTTTTGATTGTCATTTCTGTCAAAGTAGTGACATCTATCACAATTTCAAAAAGTTAATATACTATCAGTTTAACCATATTCATATTATTAATACACATTGAACATGAGTTATTTAAAAATGTAACATGACAGGTATAGCACATGATTGAGGATTTATACAGTTACATGAAGTACACACATTTTGCATTTGTATAAGCATTATAAAATTGTTCATTATTGTTTTCTAATTGTCTTATGAAATTCCTAAGACAGCTGTGTTGTAAAGTTCCTGTGTAAGGCCCTCTTTTCACATTGATCCAGCACTGTTAAGGAGATTAAAAAGAATGAAGGAAGCTTCTGGCTCAGGGTTTGGTAGGACTTTTAAGACAGCAAAACAGTAGAACAGAAAAATTTAAAATAATTTTAAATAATTCTAACACTAGAACTTTTTAAAAGACAAAAAATCCTAGTTCCATCCATTCACCTGCAAATTTCATAATGTCATTCACTTTACAGATGAGTAATAAATCCATTGTGTAATTGTACCTCATTTTCTTTATCCACTGTTTGGTTGAGGGGCATCTAAGTTGTTTCCAGATTTTGGGTATTATAACTAATGCTGCTATGAATATTGTTGGGCAAGTATCCTTGTGGTATAATGGTGCTAGAAAAATTCCAAAGAATCCACAAGGCTGACCCAAGCTATGACTCCTAACAATGGTGGAGAGGGTGCCCAAACTGGCATTTCTCTATAATCTAATTGGTGAATATCCCAACTATCACCATAGAGCCTTCATCCAATAACTGATGGAACCAGACACAGAGATCCATAACCAAGCACAAGCCAGAGCTCCAAGAATCCAGTCAAAGAGAGAGAGGAAGGAAGACGTGAGAATAAAGGAGTTCAATATCATGATGGAGAAATCTCTTAGAAACTCATGAACTCTGGACCCACAACTGTGGGGCTTCCATTGGACAGAACTAGGCCCTCCATATGTGGGAGGCAGTTGTGAAGCTTGGATTATATGAGGGGCCTCTGGCAGTAAGACCAGGATCTGTCCTGGTTCATGATCTGCTTGTTGGAGCCCATTCCCTGTGAGGGGATGCCATGCTCAACCATATCGCAAGGGACAGGAGCTGAATCCTGCCCCAACATAATGAGCCAGACTTTCTGGACTGACCATGGGAGCCCTTACCTGTTAGGAGGGCTGGTTGTTGGGTGGGCTGAGGGAGAGCTAAGGAGGGTAAGGGGAGATGTGAGGGGGAGCCGAAGGAGGGGTGGGAGGGAGAACTTTGGTTAGAATGTGAAATAAAATTTAAAAAATAAATTTAAATAAAAAAGACAAAATTATATAGATATTGTCATGTTTAAGAAATGGGTATCTTCACTGGAGTTGAGTCTGAGTCATTCAGCAATACATGTTGAAGTCATTCAAAGAGAGGAAGCATGTAAAGCAGCAATACAAATAACTATTTGTTTTTATAAATAATTTCTTTCAATTATTTATTGGTGTTCTGATTACTATAGGAATGTGTCTATACAAGCAAACCTAGGATCCTTGTTTCCTCCACTTACAATTCTTGATAGAATACATATTTTTGAGTGATCTGAGAATGCTTTCCATTATTAATGGCAGTACTTGACATGACCACTTTCATCACATGAGGTCATTGTTTAGATTCTAATATGGTTTAAATGTGATCTGTTGTTTTCTAAAGTCCATGTTGAGATTTGCTTTCCAACTTCATGATTGATAGTTGTGGGCGCGGGGGTAAAGATATTAGGAGGTGATATAATTTTGGATTTTGCTGTCATAGAATCAGTATATTGACCAGAAGTGGCGTACTGAGTCCCATACTCTCATTATATTCTCTTATGTTTTCTCCTTTGATATTCTGCTCCCATCATGAACCCAGGCATCAAGTATTCTCAAGCAGACATTCTTGATTATCTTGATTTTTTTCAAACTTCTAAATCAAGAGACAAAATAATCGTGCAGATATAATAATGATTTCTAGAAAATTTCATACAGGATATTGGATTATATCCATCCTCCACTCTTCCCCCCAAATCTTCCTCTTTATACCCTCCTTCCTACTCCTACTTACTTTTTTCTTTGTTTTAGAAGACACTCTCTCATAACACATGTCCTAGTTGTCTGGTTCTTAGAATCTTTGCTCTTCCTCATTTTTCGTCATTTATTTTTTATTTAAATTAGAAACAAGCTTGTTTTACATGTCAATCCCAGTTCCCTCTCCCTCCCGACCTCCCCTGCCCCCCACCGACCCCCTATCACAACCCTTTTCTCCTCCCCAGGGAGGTGAGGCCTTCAATGGGGATCTTCAAATCTGTCATATCACTTGGAACAGTATGTCTGGGCCGAGAGAGTATCCCTCTATATGGAGAGGGATCCCAAAGTTCATTTGTGTACTAGGTGTAAACACTGATCCACTGATCCACTGTCAGTGGCCTCATAGATTGTCCAGATGTCCAAATTGACTTCCTCTTTCAGGGCATTTAGAAGAGTTCTATGCTGCTTTCCCAGCTATCAGTCTGGGGTCCATGAGCAACTCCTTGTTCAGGTCAGCTGTTTCTGTGGGTTTCTCCAGCCTGGTCTTGATCCCTTTGTTCATCACTCCTCCCTCTCTGCAACTGGATTCCAGAATTCAGCTCAGTGTTTAGCTGTGGGTGTATGCATCTGCTTCCATCAGCTCCTGGATGAAGGCACTTCTGCCATGTTTTCTGACCCATGATTATATGGGTTTTGTTGTATATTTATGAATTGGAGACTCTCTTTCACGTGTTCTGTGTGGTTTGACTAATTGTGTTCAGTAATGGTGGGTCAGGTGTTTTGCTCTAGCAAAGGGAAACTGTAGCATGGTAATCTTGTTAAAATGCCTTAAGATCCCCCAGGAATATTACTATGTAAATACAAATTCTTTGTCTTCACTGTTCTTCTTTGTACTATCAAGGACTATCAAATGACTATATATATATCAGAGGTAGAAGGATCAACTTAATAAGAAATTATTCAGCTAATGGAATCTACAAAAATAAGGTAAATTAATCATAGCCCATTCACAGAATTGAAAAAAATTGGTAGAATTATTATTGTTATGAATACTAATAGGGAAACCATGCTATTACTAGACCAAGCACTATATGATGTCCATTGAATATTTCTTTGACTGAAAAAGAGCCACATGACATTTTGTCTAAACTGCACAACTTCCTAATGAATCTGTTTAAAGTGTTATAATGCTCCAAGTTACAGAAAGAAAAACTAACAGGCCTGGTGGTCTCTTTATCTGTGTCAACTTTTCTAATAGCATTGAAAAATGACAATGTGTATTTTAATGATAAATGAAAGCATATATTTTCTTTGATAGAAAGCAAAATGGATAAAAAGGTGTTTCCAATAATACCATTGTATCTGATGTCCACAAACACCTGGCATATCAGTATTTCTAAAGCATACAGGCTTGTCCATCTTTAGCTTTCAGCAACAGATCTGTTGCTCTTTTCAATACAGCACAGACAACCACTCTATCCCACAGAATGATGAAAAGGTAATGTGGTCAGAATTTCTAATCTCCCAGCAATCACAGGCTTCCTTTGAAGCTCTGCCCGGAAGTGTTTCCTCTGAGAACAATGCCCAAACTTGTCATTATATAACTCAAATGCACTTAAACACAGCATTTCAAATGCCCAAGTTCACTGTAAACTCAGAAGAACAGTGTCAAACTCATAAAGTTTAGGAGTCTCACAACAAAATTATAAACAGCTTTCTGTACTGGAAATTGAATACCCTGTGGAAAGGCATCATTGGACTTGGTGTCCAGTTTGATTTTGCAACTGCATGGCTTCTGGGATGGTGTGTTTTGTGGAAAGATGTGAATAAGAAAGTAAAAAGCAAGGACAGAAGACTTCCATTGAGAAGTTTAATTCTTAGAGGGAAAAAATAAACATAATATTGTGAGCATGTACATGTATATACATGTATACTACGGTGCCAATAAATCTGTCATTCTGTAGCTATCGACTGGCCCATTGTAATATTAGAGTCAAGATGTAGGGTATATAAGCCATCCTAAGTACACCCTTCCTAAACTCTGAATAGAACTCAGCCAGAGTTAAAACTTATTTTATCTGTCCCCCCAAAAATTTCTCACTTGAACTTTGAGAAAGTTACTGGAAAGAACTTCTTTTTAAAATTAAACAAATGAGAATATTCTGGGGAATATTATTTTAAGGTATGTCACTTATCTTTATGCTACATTTGTTGAACTCTGTGAAAGTGTTACTGTGCCTGTCTAAACCACCTGAGGGTCCCAATAAAAAGCTGAATGACCAATAGTGAAGGAGGAGCAAGGATAGATGGGGCTGGCTTTCAGAACGTATAAGTAGAAGAAAAAAGGAGGAAGCCGAAGGAGCAAGAAGACAACGTGAGAAGGATTTCAGGGGCCAGGCACTCAGCCACACAGCTAGCCATGGAGTAGAAGGAAAGCAAGATATACAGAAGTAAGAAAGATAAAAGCATAGAGGTAAAGGGTAGATGGGTTAATTTAAGAAAATCTGGCTAGCAACAAGCCATACTAAGACCAGGCATCTATAACCAAGAATAAGCTTAAGTGTGTGATCTGTTTGGTGTTAGATGGCAGACACCTCCAAAAAAGCCAAAAGAGCAAAAACAGTATGAAACATATATATATATTTATATATATATATATATATATATATATATATATATAAACATATATATATGTTTCATAATGGTTTTTTTGTGTGTATGTGTGTATGTGTGTATTCTCTATGCATTTTCACAAACAGCAAATAATCAGCTAGAGAGTTTGTTGCCTGAGTGCCGGAGGGGGGAAGAATAGGAAAAATGTCAGCACAACTTTTTGTAAAAAGGAACAACCAGCAATAATTTTATGTAAATCGTCTAGCTTCCACCTACTCAGATTTCTCATTGTATCATGAAAGGCAAGCTAGTTATGCTTATATGATGCTTTACTTCAAAACTAGAAATTAGGTGGATTCTAGGTGATCAGTGCTAAGGAATGAGCAATTTCTATTTTATCATAGTAATTCTATATGCTCAAGCATAAAATCAAGGAACATCACAGTCATAAGTTAAGGAGCAACAGCAAATCTATACTCATACCAATTAAGCACATTCACATTGAATTATTTAAAGGAACAAATAAGTCAAAATATAAGAACATCACTTTTGTACTCACTGGAAAAAATATATTTCTCTTTAACAAATGAAGAGACAACTATGAAGTGCATACTTATAGGAGAATCTAATATCATGTATAATGAATTCCCCCATACTGTAACTTGTTAACTCTAACTATGCTTTCTGCATTCTCTGGTTGAGTAGAGGATAAAGCAAAAAGGTGAATGGGTATTAACAGAACAGCTGATACCTCAGCTATGTGCCTTCTTTCTTCTTTGGGTGACCGCAAGGATGCGTAATGATTTTATAAGCACCAATATGCTTTACGTAAATTCCTTCAATTTATAACAATTGTAATTTCTGGTTGTCACATTGAACTTGACCTTTAATGAACTTGGTTCTGTCACTGCAACATACACAAAGTAGCATGTGTGTCACTTTAAAAGAATGAATATAAAAAGATTTTAACAGCAAGTCATAATTGTGCAGAAATATGAAAATATATTTGCTTGGATATGAAACACAAATTTTAGTAGAACCCTTCAAAGGAAAGTTACAAACAGGTAACTTTAAATAGGTTGCAACAGAATAGCCTTTGACAGAGATAAACGGAGTAAAAAACCTGTTCAAATACTTCACATGAAAGCATTTATATTGAAAAAATCAGCAAAATAAAATTTAAGGTATTTTCTGTTGATAACCAAGTTTACTTTTTGGAGTTATTTGAACATTTCATCTGATCCAATATATCTATAACTTCAATCCTTAAATTTCTCAAGCAAGGATTCTAGAAGCACAGACAAGGCAATGGAGCTCCAACAGGTAAAAAAAAGTAAAGATATTGAAATATCAATCTACCAATCAAAGGTTGTGCTTTTAATTTTTATTCTCTGATAGTCTAGGATGAATAACTTAAAAAAACTACTAGTATTGATGTGTAATTGCTCTGACATATTTGTGGTAAGAGATATTAATTCTTGATGATACATGAACTGACGTGAACTGATTTTGGATACTGTTGAATACCAAGTAAAAGATGGCCAGTCTCTCTCTCTCTCTCTCTCTCTCTCTCTCTCTCTCTCTCTCTCTCTCTCTCTCTCTCTCTGTGTGTGTGTGTGTGTGTGTGTGTGTGTGTGTGCGCGCGCGTGTGCGCACATGAGTGTGCTTGTGTGTACTGGTTTGCATTTGCACAGTATGTACCAGCTGAAATTATCACACCATGTAGAAAATTCACACAGAATGTAATTATCGTGTCTAAATTTGTTTTTCACCATCATATTTTAAAGCTTCACATCATTACTTTACATGAACAGTTTGCTGTGTTTTATGAGGATAAAGTAATTTGTTTTAATTTACATCTTATGGAAATTGTGTATTATTTCCAAGTTACATTGTGAATAATGATTTGACAAATATGCATTTAATTCTGTTTAAGATAATTTATGCACATACAATAATCTATTTATTCTTATCACCTTGGCACTGAGCTTTATTAATAAATAAGAATGGTAATAGGTCAATATAAAGCATTCTCTTAGGAGATACAATAATTCAGGCCTCAGTAAGGACTAGCACACATTTTCACATGGCATCAGTATACTGTGGTGTGTATGTGCCTCTGTTAAAAACAACTTATACATTTTATAGTTGGTTCATTAAGAAAGAAGCTACAGTTACACTGATACACAGACAAAACTAAGAAAGATAACTACAGACCAAATTCCTTCATGAACATAGTTACAAAAATACTCAATACTGGCAAACAGAATCCAAAAACACATCAGAAAAATCATCCACTATGATCAGTTATGATTCATTCCAGAGATGCAGGGAAGGTTCAACATTGAAAATCCATCAATGTAATCCATCATATAAACAAAGTGAAAGAAAAAAACACATCATCATCACACTAGATTTTGAAAAGCCTTCGACAAAATTCAATACCCTTCATGAAAAACATCTTGGAAAAATAGGGATACAAGGAACAAACCTAAACATAATAAAGACAGGGCAAAAACCCAACTTCTAAGTGAAATATGAAAGGAGTTTATCTAAAGCATTATGTAATTTCTATATAAGCACATTACAAAATTTTATATTACATTACAAGGATTTTTTTAATTTTAAAAGAAAATTATAAAAGGAAAATAGAACACAGTGAAATTAATGATAAAATGTACAATAATATAAAAAATGTGCTTTAAAAAAACAACCATTCAACAAAAAATATTTTCCATCACCTTAGTAAAACAATTGAGCAAATAATCTTCTTTTTCATTCTCAGCCAAAAAGGTACATATTAGGGTATTGCAATCAGCTGTGAATATAGCAAGATATGTGTCAAGGATAAATCTGCCAAGCTTACAACTTGGAATCTGAAAGTTGAATCATTATGGTTAAGGCTGTCATTTCATAACAGGTGACCTTCCTCTGGAGACCTTTAATATGTTGCTTGATGGCATTATCTTCCAAGTATGTTCAACTAGAAGCTCACTAAATTTTGTTTGCTAAGTTTTTCTACATTGTGATTTTTGTTATACCTTTTCCAGGGTGCTTTTGGGCTGAAATAAAAATTCTGATTTCTTGAGAACTTGAAATTTATTCTGTTAAAATATCATGATGCTGTCAAGGCCCCTTAGAGACATTTATTTCCATCAAGTCTAATTTTGAGAGTTTTTGAGTTTATTGACAGGAACCTATGACAAAAATATTCTGAATGTTTTGACATTCAGACATTTCAAACATCTTCAGCACTTTGATTTTGATTTTTCTGTAGTGCTACTAATTCCCAATTACAAACTCACATCTTCAATATATCTTTAGGAAATATTAAGCTATCTTATAAACGCTTCTACATTTATCAATACAATGTCTGTGCACCACTTAATGCTAATCCTTGTATTTGTAAAGTGGTTGATGTCAAGATTCCATCTGTTCCATATGACTATGTCTCATAAGTGCATATTCTATTAAAGGATCTCACTTGTCCTCAGAACATTTTAGAAGCTCTTTTGTGCCATCCATATTTCTTGGCTCTAATTTTGAAACTTGCTTAAAATTGCTTATCATTGCACTAATGTATCAGAGGCTTGACTACTAAAGTATTATCTAAAAGTTAAAATTATGTAAAATTACACAAAGATTATGGATCAGAAATAAGAATATCTCATCCTTTTCAACTATGTTATTGTATTACTCATCATTTCAACTAAAAATTATATCTACTTTGTTTTATATACTGTACTCAGAACTTAGAATATAAATGGGAAAAAATTTCAATATAAATCTCAAAATTTCATAATATAAATTCATTATGATCTAAAATATTCAAACATATAAAAATGTATGAAAGAGTAATTTTCTAAAACCCATAATTAAATTGTTCTGTGTATTGCACATAGGCATAAAAGATTTTTAATATCCATCATGATCTATTCTACTCTCTATCACGCAATTCAAAGACTCAATAATTAAATCACATTTATTTGTCTAGATGACAAAATCTGTTCCAGGGAAGACAATGGAGTAAGTATGTATATTTCAATGCAACAAATGAGGTGATTACAGATTCAGCTTAACCCAGTTGTGGCTTCATGAATGAAAAATGAAAACCATTTGAAATAAATGCATACAAATATTAAATATTAATATCCCATTATGAAAATACACTGCCATGTTCACAGAAATAGTTGTTGATAAATAACAGATTCAAAAAAGGTGATGAGATGAAATGGTTTACCATTAACCAGGGTTATTGGAAAGAGGAAGTATAGCAATTAATGTTTTAAGATACCATTTACTTGGACTTTATTCACAAAAATACCAATGGGGTGAAATAGTTGTGTGTTTGGGAAAGACAGAAGTTTTAATTCTAATGGTTCATTACTAATCTAATTACTAATTACTAATTACTAATTAGTAATTACTAATTACTAATAATTTAGTAATTACTAATTACTAAAAATTACCTCATCAAATGTGATTTTATTTATAAATGAATTTGGTACATGAAAATCACTATCATTAGGTAAAATTTAAAAAAAAACTATACAATTTATTTTGTATTATAAAATTGGAGTGTGTTTTCCTCTACTAGAATAACTACAGACATTCAATGAAAATAAATTACACCTCAACAATGATGAAATTTTAATAGCTACACAAAAATAGAAACAACTCTATAGATTGATCAAAACATTGATTACTCCAATGTCAACCTTTTTCTTTGTTAACAGGTTTTTATCTGAAGGAAGCACTTAAGTAATTGCTTGAATACATATATATTTACATATATGTATATAAATGAAGAATAACTAAAACTTGTTTGACTTTTAAAGATATCATGTATTCAGCATCTGAAATAAATGGAGTATACTTTCACTAAAGCAAGTACATAATTTAAAGTCCTAAAATTTCATAAGCAACCACTTGTTCTGCTACATGCCTGTTGTTCATATTTTATAGACATTACTTCAACAATATGTTTGGCTGAGATATAATTTTGAGTCCGGTATATATATTAGGACTGATTCTAGAGACTCATGAAAAATAATTTATACTAATGGTATTTCAATTAATAATTCTTTTGGGGGGGTTGAGACAGAGTTTTTCCTTGTTGCTTTAGAGTCTATCCTGGCACTCACTCATTATACCAGGCTGGCCTCAAACTCACAGAGATCTGCCTGCTTCTGCCTTCTGAGTGCTGGGATTAAAGGTGTGCACCACCAATACCCAGCCTCAACTAATAACACATATATGATACTATTTAACTTAATAATATGTGGAGTTATGATGCTCTTTCATCATTTTAACTCCTATACCATTGACATGCAAACCACCACTGAATTAGTATTATCAATTTAAAAATAGCAAATAATTATTGAAAATTATCAAGTGCCAGATTTTCTGTTTTTCCTTCACATTAATTAATTTAATGTTTGCCCTTAACAGGACTGTTTAATCTCTAGAAGTACAACCAATTTCCAAAGAAAACATTTGAACATAATTTTGAAAGATTCATTTTCCTAAGAAGTTTTAGGAAATACTTGTTATCTCTTGACCATATTTCCTAAGACATCTAAGTTCATAGTTACTCATCTTTCCACTTTCTTAGTATTATTTCCAATGCAATAAACATAGAATTCACAAAATATACAGTCATTCACAGAATGTTTGAAGTGTAGGTGAAGAGAATGTGATCATGAATATTATGTAACTGATAAATAATGATTTTCAAAATTTGAGTGATTTACATTTATAGCTTTCAAAATTTGTCAGGTAGATAGAAAAATTTCTGTATTGAGATGTTCCTAATATTTATTAGCTAGAAATTATATTTCCTTCCAAACATAAACATACAATACACAAGAAAATAAAAGCTGCTTGAAATAATGAGTTTTCCTTACACTTCAGAGTGAGAAGGTCACAGGAAGCAATCTATCCTGGAACTGAAATAAAGACAGATCCAATTAAAGTGATATTGGATACAGGAACTTGCTCATCTGGGCAGGGCACTGGAGAAAAGGATGCCAGGTGCAATTCCCAATATCAAGGCATAGAGGCAAAGGCCCTGCATACAATATAAATCTGCAGACAACACTATCTTCTCCTCTAATGAAGGCAGAGCGTACCAGTGAAAAGCAAGAGCAGTCTGACATTGGGAACAAGACACGAAAATGAAGAAAGGTCTCTATGAAGAAGAAGTATGCAGGTATAGATTGGATCTTGTGGTAAAATGACAGAATTAGCTAAAAATCTTCACTTTATAGTTCTCACTATAAAGCAACAGAATCTGAGGTAAGTAATTACATTGGGTATATCCATCAACACAGCCAAATAATACTGTACACATACAGATGTTAATATCATTTGAATATGTTTGTGTGTGTGACCTATAAGTACACACATTCTTCATTAAAAATGGTGATATATCAACACTAAATCTAGTAACATTTAAAAAGACAAAAAATTCATAACCAACTTAATTCATGCCAAGAAGGTAAGTGATTTAGTAGCTAAAAATCAATGAAGTAATTCACACAGAAAAAGAAGAAAAATCCATGTTTTATAGATGCAGTAAAGTTCTCTAACAAAACTCAATATTTATCTATGATAGATAGCCTAATCAACATGTCTTGCCTGGCAGGATTGACCTATCAACTAGGGGCTGAAAGGACAGGCACAATAATCAGTATTTGAAAAACAGACAATGCTGTATAATGAGACTTTCTCTAGACAACAAAAAAATATCAAAACAAAATAAGAATGAAAAAATATCCCTAACCTTATTAATAGCAAAAAATTTATCAAAAGTTTAGACACTAAATTTAACATTAAAACTAATAGTAAAAGTCCAATTAACACCATCTCTAACTTCTATATTATTTACTTTTATGTTACTGCAGTAAAATAGTGTGACCAAAGTAGATTATATAAACTGGGTTTTATTTAGGTTTATGGTTTCAGAGTGATATGAGCCCTTTGTGTCTGGAGGAATATAGCAAGCTGTAAGCATGGTGACAGAAGCCAGAATCAGGTAGCTTACACACTCAACACAACCCCAGAATGAGATCGGTAAAGGCTTTAACCTCCCAAAGCATCCCTGCAGGGAAACACTTCCTCCAGCATGGTCACACCTGCTAAACCTCTCCAAATAGTGTGACCAACTGGGGACCATGTTTTCTAGTACCTGAGTACATGCTCATTTTCACCAATACAAAAGGATATATATTCCTACTACTAATTACAATCTTCAATTCTTTATATTGTAATAGAAGAAATACCCTGTGAAATGAGGACAGAAAAATAAATATAAGTTGTGAATAAAAAGAAAAAATAAAACTCTAACACAGATGACATTTTGTCTATATTAAAACAGCAAAAGATCAGGACTCCATGGCTTATTACAGAGATTAACTTCTATGTTCACTGAAGGTTTTAGTGAGAGACAGAAAGAAAGGTGTGGATTTGGGTGAATGAGGAGGTAAAGAGATCCTGAAAGGGTTGCAGGAAAGACAACACTCAGAATATATTGTAAGAAAAAATATTTTCTTTATGTTTTGTTTTGTTGATGTTTCTTTTTGTTTGTTTTTGAGGTAGGCTTTCTCTGTGTAGCCCTGGCTATCCAAGAACTCACAATGTAGACATGGCTGGCCTCAAACTCAGAACTCTACCTGCCTCTGCTTCTCAAGTGCTGGGATACAAGGCATGCACCACCACCAAATGTAATAAAAAAAAATGTTTTCAAAACAATGGAATGTGGTATCATTCATTTCCTATTCAACAGGTTTGCATTATCATTTTATTTATGTGAAAGAGAAATTTACTATAATAAACAATAACCAGTACCCAAAAATAACCTTATAAATTTTTTCTGCTATTATCCATTTTATTGTTTTTTTAATTAAAAACAAGATTATTTTACATGTCAATCCCAGTTCCCTCTCCCTCCCCTCTTCCCCTACTATCCCCCCCCAACTAAAACCAAACCTATCACATATCCTCTCTGCTCCTCAGGGAGGGTAAGGCTTTCCATAGGGGGGTCATCAGAGTCTATCATATCCTTTGGGAAAGGGCCTAGACCCACCCCCCACGTGTCTTGGCTCTTATGAAACCATTTAAGTTATATTGTTCTGATATGCTTTTGTTAAATTTTAACTATAGACACACTAAATATCTTGTAACTAAATAAAAGCATCAACAAGAATATTTTATACTTTTATAAATTTATAATATATGTCAAAATATACTCCCTCAAAAAGTGTGAAGCAAAAATATTAAGCTATACACTACTTTATTTGGTTCTGCAGTGATTAGTAATAGCTTGAAATTATATCTGTTTACACATATCGAATTTACTTTTCCAAAATAGACTATTTGGTGAGGATTATAAGTTGACTTAAAAAAAGTGGGAAGATATCACTAAATGCCACATAATTTAGTTCTCTAATAAGCTGGTGGGATTGTGCCCTGTAGAAATATTTGCAGTGTGAAATGGGAGCAAAGGATGAACATGACCTGAAAACAGAAAGGAAGGCTTTCTGAGTGAATAAAGGGAAGTAGCAAAAATTTATTGGCTATTATAGATTGAAACTGAGCAAGATGATAAGCAGGTAGAATGTATAATGAATGACATGTGTGTGAAAATTCCATAATGAAACCCATCACTTTACATGTCAACTAAACAACACGGTTAAATATTTATGAAAAACCAATTTGAATAAGATCTTCAACTTTCTATCTATGAATGTAAAGATGCATAAATTAAGTCTGTCTTTCTAAACTGAATGAGCAGTATGAATATCATTAAAACATTTATTCTGATAAGAAAAACCCAAAGTTGATGAACTACTTTCTAACTTAATAAACATACCTCAATTTAATCAAAGTGACTGATGAAAAATACAAAACTTGAAGAAAGTATTTAGATATACTTTGTTATATTCCTTAGAGATTCTAGAACAAGCAGTCTACTTTGCTGAAGAAGCAGTTGATATTAATATGGTACTTGAAATTGAAGCCAGTCTTGACCATGCTAGGCAGGCACTCAACAACTAAACTACCCAGCCCCAATCCTGTTAAAAATAAAATACATGACCTTTAGTTCATTTAACAATAACCTTTTATCATTTGTATGTGTTTGTAAAAAAATACACAAAGCATGCCTTAATTGGGAAGCTGAAATATTTGACATAAATATTGTACAAAACAACCTTGAGGCTTTATATAATTATATCTGTTTAATTAGCTTTCAAAAAACGCAGCTGTTAATTTTGAGTTCAAAAATGTGACTAAAATACAATTAAAAATTGCCAGGCACAATCATTTTCTTAGTCTCTATTACTCAATCAAAACCTTGTTACTTCAAAACCAAACAATGTTTCCAAGCAAGGGTTTAGTAACATGTTTGTAAATTAGAGAGAAAGGTAATAGCAGCAGACTAAGAAGGTAAGAAAATAGCTAAAAGGTCATCAGAAACATCTCAAAGCAGGGAAATCTTTGTAGAACTTTAACTCTCAAATGAAGTCAATATTTATTGATCCATTTGTGTGTAGTTGATACAAACAACTAGTCTTATCTCTTTTCCTAAGTGGTGAATGTGTCTCATACTTGTTCTGTACAAATTATCTGCTGATCATATACATAGTTTTTAATATAGCTTTCACTATATTATTTGTTCTAGTGTTGTGGTTTTTATACATAAAACTATTCTAAAAGTGCATACAAAAGTTTATGCAGAAGCATCAAGCACCCCTGAGTCTGCTGACAACTCTGTGCTAGTCCATCTCCCACCCAACTGGAGAGCGAGTGCCTCAGACCTGCCTGCATCCACCTTGAGACCCATCAGAATATCAGACCCTCTTGAACCCACCAGAAGAAAACCTTGAACCCCTTGACACCAGAAAAGGAAGAGCCACCACCAAAACCTACTAAAAGAAGAGATGGAAAGACAACAATATAAGAACATATCCAACAACAGAAAACCCAATATGACGACACCAGAGTCTAGGGACTCTACACCAGCAAGACCTGAACATCCCAACACAGATGAAGCAGAAGTCAACAACCTTAAAAACAACTTCATGCAGATGACAGAGACTCTAAGAGAGGAAATGAGAAATCCTTCAGAGAAATGGAAAAAAAAAGACAAATAAAAAGATGCAAGAAATCAAGGGAAGCCAAGGAAATACAATTAAACAGCTGAAGGAAACAGTTCAAGACCTGAAAACTAAAATATAGACAATAACGGAAACACAAACTGAGGGGAATGCAGAAATAGAAAAGCTGAGTAAACAATCAGGAACCACAGATACAACTATAACCAACACAATACAGGACATGGAATAAAGAAAAGCAGACACTGAGGATAAACTAGAGAAAATAGATTCATCAAGCAAAGAAAATCTTAAGTCCAACAAATCCTTAACACAAAATATCCAGGAAATATGGGATACCATGAAAAGACCAAACCTAAGGATAATAGGTATAGGAAAGGGTGAAAAAAACCAACTCAAAGGTGCAGAAAACATATTCAACAAAATCATAGAAGAAAACTTTCCCAACCTAAAGAAAGACATGCCAATGAAAGTACAAGAAGCCTACAGAACACCAAAAAGATTGGACCACAAAAAACTCCCATTGTCACATAATAATTAAAAGACCAAACATACAGAATAAAAAAAGAATATTAAGACCAGCAAAGGAAGAAGGCCAAGTAACATATAAAGGCAAACCTATCAAAATTACTCTGGACTTCTCCATGGAAACTCCGAAAGCCAGAAGGACCTGAATAGATATTCTACCAACTCCAAGAGAACATGGATGTCCAAACAGACTATTATACCCAGCAAAGCTTTCTATCATTATAGATGGAGAAAACAAGGTATTCCATGACAAAACCAGGTTCAAACAATACATAACCAGTAATCCAGCCCTACAGAAAATACTGGAAGGAAAACTCCAAATTAAGGAAGTTAACTATACTCACAAAAACATTGGCAACAGATAATCCCACATTACCAAAAGCCAAAATAAAAGGCAGGGTAAATCAACACTCAATACCAGTACCAACAAAAATAAAAAACAAAAAAGAATAAGCACTAAATGGTCCCTAATTTCCCTCAATATTAATGGTCTTAATGCACCTATAAAAAGACACAGGCTAACAGAATGGATACAAAGACAGAATCCATCCTTTGTTGTATATAAGAAATACAACTCAACTTCAAAGACAGATATTACCTCAGAGAAAAGGGTTGGGATAAGATATTCCAATCAAATGGACCCAAGAAACAGGTTGGGGTAGTTAACCTAGTATCCAACATATTAGATTTCAAATTAAAATCAATCAAAAGAGATTGAGAAGGTCATTTCATATTTATCACAGGAAAAATCCATCAGGAAGAAGTCTCCATTCTAAACATCTATGTCCCAAATACAAAGGCACCAACATTCATAAAAGAATTATTATAACTCAAATCACAAATAAGTCCTCACACAGTTATAGTGGGAGACTTCAACACCCCACTCTCACCACCAGACAGAAACTTAACAAAGAGACAAAGGAACTAACAGAAGTTATGACCTAATTGGGATTAACAGACAACTATAGAACATTCCATCCAAACACCAAAGAATATACCTTCTTCTCAGCAGAAAGTGGAACCTTCTCTAAAATCGACCACATACTTAGCAACATAGATAACCTAAACATGTACAAACAAATTGGAATAACCCCTTGTGTCTTATCAGACCACCATGCTTTACAGTTAGAATTCAAGAACACAAATTGCAGAAAACCTACCAAATCATGGAAATTGAACAAAGTGCAATTGCAAGACACCTGGAACAATGAAGAAACAGAAAGAAATTGAAGACTTCCTAGAATTCAATGAAAACAAAGACACAACATACCCAAACTCATGGGATACTTTGAAAACAGTATTAAGAGGCAAGTTCGAAAACAGTATTAAGAGGCAAGTTCAGAGCTCTAAGTGTTCACATGAAGAAACTAGAGAACAGTCACACCAGAGAATTGACATCGCATCAGAATGCACTATAACAATTGGAAGCAAAAAAATCTACTCCTCACCCCTAAGGAGTAGATGCCAGGAAATACTCAAACTGAAGGCAAAAATCAATAAAGACAAAACAAAGAAAACAATTCAAAGAATCATTGTAACAAATAGTTGGTTCTTTGAGAAAATCTGCAAGATAGACAAATCTTTATTCAAACTAACCAAAAGGCAGAGAGAGAAGAGGCAAATTAACAAAATCAGAAATGAAAGGGGGGACATAATAATGGACACTGAGGAAAACCAGAGAATCTTCAGGTCATACTTTGAAAACCTGTACTCCACACAATTAGAATTTTTAAAGGAAATGGACAATTTTCTGGACAGATATATCTTATCAAATTTGAATCAAGAACAGATAAGCAACTTAAACAGATCTATATCTCCTAAGGAAATAGAAGCAATCATCAAAAGTCTCCCAACCAAAAGAAGGTCAGGGCTAGATGGCTTCAGTGCAGAATTCTACCAGAAATTCAAACAAGAGATAATACCAATACTCCTCAAGTTGCTGCACACAATAAAAACAGAAGGTTCATTGCCAGACTCTTTTTAAGAGGCTACAATTACCTTGTTAACCAAGACACACAAAGACACAACTTCAGACCAATATCACTCAGGAACATCCATGCAAACTACTCAATATGGTACTGACAAACTGAATGCAAGAACATAACAGAAAAATCATCCACCACAATCAAGTAGGCTTCATGCCTGGGATGCAGGGTTGGTTGAACATTTGAAAATCCATCACTGTAACCCACCATATAAACAAATTGAAAAAGAAAAACCACATGATCATCTCACTAGATGCTGAAAAAGCCTTTGACAAAATCAAACACCCTTTCATGATAAAGGTCCTGGAAAGATCAGGGATAATAGGAACATACCTGAACATAATAAAAGCAATATACAGCAAACCAACAACCAACATCAAACTAAATTGAGAGAAATTCAAAGCAATTCCTCTAAAATCAGGAAAAAGACAAGGCTGTCCACTCTCTACATATCTCTTCAATAACTTACTTGAAGTGTTAGCTAGAGCAATAAGACAACAAAAGGAGATCAAGTGGATACAAATTGGAAAGGAAGAAGTCAAACTTTCACTGTTTGCAAATGATATGACAGTTTATAAGTGACCCAAAAAACTCTACCAGGGGACTCCTACACATGGTAAACACATCAGCAAAGTGGCAGGATACAAGATTAACTCAAAAAAATCAGTGGACCTACTGTATACAAACAAAAAGAGGGCTGAGAAAGAAATCAGAGAAACATCACCTTTTATAATAGCCACAAACAATATAAAATATCTTGTGGTAACACTAACCAAACAAGTGAAAGACCTATATAGCAAGAATTTTTAGTCTTTAAAGAAAGAAATTAAAGAAGATCCCAAAAAAATGAAACATCTCCCATGCTCTTGGATACATAGGATCAAAATTTAAAGATTCCTAAAATTTATTGAGAAAGTAGACACAAGATACCCAAAGTTATGGGACACTCTGAAAGCAGTGCTAAGAGGAAAGTTCATACTACTTAGTGCCCGCATGAAGAAACTGGAGCATATTCACACTAGAGAATTAACAGAAAAATGGAAAGCTCTAGAACAAAAAGCTGCACACTCACCCCCAACCAGTAGACACCAGAATATAATCAAATGGAGGCTGAAATCAACAAAAGTAGAAACTAGGAAAACAATACAAAGAATCAATGAAACAAACAATTAGTTCTTCTAGAAAATCAACATGATATACAAACCTTTATCAAAACTAACAGAAAGGCAGAGAGAGCTTGCTTATTAACAAAATCAGAAATGAAAAGGGGAATATAACAACAGACACTCAGGGAAATCCTGAGAATCATCAGGTCATATTTTGAAAACCTGTATTCCACAAATTTCAAAAATGTAAAAGAAATGGCCAATTTTCAGGACAGTTATTACTTACCTAAATTAAATCAAGAACAGTTAAGCAATTTAAATAGACCTATAACCCATAATGAAATAGAAGTAGTCAACAATAGTCTCCTGAACAGAAATAGCCCAGGGCCAGATGTTTTCAGTGCAGAATTCTAACAGAAATTGGCAGGTCAAAATTAACTAAAAAAAAAATCATAGCCCAAATATATACAGACAAAAATGGGCAGAGAAAGAAATTAGAGAAACATCGTCTTTTACAGTAGCCACAAACAATATAAAATATCTTGGTGTAACATTAACCAAAAAAGTGAAGTATCTGTATAGTGATAACTTGATTCTTAAAGAAAGAAATTAAAGAAGAACCACAAAATGGCAAGATCTCCCATGCTCTTGGATAGGTAGGATCAACATAGTTAAAATGGCAATTTCGCCAAAAGCAAGCTACATATTCAATGCAATCCCCATCAAAATCCCAACACAGTTCTTCACAGACCTTGAAAGAACAATTCACAACTTTATATAGAAAAACAAAAAAATACAGGATAGCCAAAAGAACCCTGTATAATAAAGCAACTTCTGGAGGCAGCAGCATCCCTGACTTTAAGCTCTACTATAGACCCATAGTCCTGAAAACAACTTGGTATTGGCACAAAAGTAGATGGGTAAACCAAGGGAATCCAATTGAAAACCCTGATATTAACCCACATACCTACAAATACCTGATTTTTGCCAAAGAAGCTAAAGATATACAATAGAAAAACAAAGCATCTTCAACAAATGGTGCTGGCATAACTGGATGCTGGCATATAGAAGACTGCAGATAGATCCTATCTATTGACTTGCACAAAACTTAAGTCTATATGTATTAAAGACCTCAACATAAATCCAGCCACACTGAACCTTTTAGAAGAGAAAGTGGGAAATACCCTTGAACAAATTGGTACAGGAGACTGCTTCCTGAACATAACACCAGTAGCACAGACATTGAGATCTACAATTAATAAATGGAACCTCCTGAAACTGAGAAGCTTCTATAAGGCAAAGGACACAGTCATCAAGACAAAATGGCAGCCCAAAGAATAGGAAAAGTTCTTCACCAACCCCACATCAGACAGAGGGTTGATCTCCAAAATTTGCAATCAAGAAGCTAGACTTCCTCTATTGCATGCTGGAAAACAAAACAGGCATTCTTTGAGAAGCTGAGAAAGTCAGAATAAGCAAAATAAAGTTATGAGGAGGCTTCTGTAATGTTTTAAACTTTTCTGTAAATGCAAAATGGAGACAATTCTTTTATTCTTCTAAAATGCAAATGTAATAAAATATTTAAAAATATTTGTTTTATAGTTTTATCACAAAAATTATCCACAATATGAAACTCAAGAGCCTGAGTTAGCTGCCATAGCTCACTCACTGTAAAATGTGTTCTGCTCACTTGTCAGAAGCAAAATTTTATTTTAGACCATGATTATAATAAGCAAGACATTGTGTAAGTCCTGCAATGCTTTGTGGCAGGGCTGTAAGTGCAAAGAAGGCTAATCCATATCATAGAACTGTCTTTTTGAGGTTAATGGAAATGTTACCCTGTAATTGATCTGCCACTAGTTTTGTGTCAGAATGGTGCCATATTGACTCTTCATTGGTAGTCTCTGCTTTTATTGGGTTGACTAATCAACAATGGTGTTAATCAAAGAGTCCATTGTAAATGTAGGCTCCTATTGATGAACCATGTGTGTACTCAATCTTTGTTGCTATGGCAGCACTATCCATGAACTTCCTGAGCATAGACATGGCCACTAGGGAAACTTCCCAAGGTGTACAGAATGGATCCATAGGAACTTTGTCACAAATCCAACCTTCAGTTTTAATCTCTAATGAATATTTCATAGAAGTAACAATTATCCACATGATTTACAGTTGTTTGTAACTCCAGTTGCAAGGGATCTGAAAGCCTCTCCCCATCTCTTGTAGCAAAAGGTAGATATGTAATATACAGACATTTATGAAAGCAAAAATACTTTAAAACTGTTTAAAGATGAGATTACACAACATTATTCATAATAGCCAGAACCTGGAAACAACTTTTGACAAATACATACATTACATGTCCAATAATCAAATGTCTGAAGAATATATGATCACCAGGTGAAGCTTTGTTTGGCCCTTGTACAATCTTCTCTCTTCATTTTCTGTGTTCTGATTAAAACTGATGCACTAGAATTATAATATTAATTTGTCTGGACTATCATAAAATGTAAAGAGAATATACCAAATTTAAAGCAGAAATATTTATCCTAATATTGCATAAACTGAGTTGGTTCATTGTATCAGCAGAAGTCTTTCAGTACAAATGGTTAGTCTATTTTAGGGGAAATGATAATAGGTTTGGATGTTGATCTCAAAAATATTTAATAAATAAATCTGAGATATTAGATATGTTGGCTATTAGTTTATAGTATTCCCATTTCAATTTTCCTTTCTATTTAACATTTTCCTTTTTATTTAATATATTGATGTTATCAAAATTTTTATATTTGTATTATTTCAGAACTTCATCTATTTCATTGTGTTTGTATCTATCCCCCTATCAACAGACCCACTCTTCATTTCATCCCCACACAACTTTGTGTCCTCACTTTTATTAAACCTGTTGCACCATTAGATGTATTCTGTCCATGTAGTATTAGGCGTATGGCTATCTACTTGACCTCTGGAACATAGTCAACTTTCTGGGAGTCATGTCTTTAAATAGCTGCTTTCCCCTCTTCTTGATTCTCTATATTAAAAACATCCACGAACTCAGAGTTGGGACTCCATGCCTACTTTTCATAGTATGCTAGGATTTTATATTGCTTGAGCCTAACCAGTTTCTGTGCGTGTGGTAGCTGTGGATTCAAATGTGCAACTACTTATTGTATCCTGGAAACACTTTTTATGTATTTATCTACCACTTCTGGATTTTCACTTTTTCTAATTCTGCAACGATCCATGAGCCATGTGAGGAGGGTATGTCATAAAGATGTTCCATTTAAAGCTAATTCCTTTGTAGTAATGTATTCTGTTCAGCTTGACCATTATGGAGTCTCTGTGCTAATCCCTCTCTACTACAAAAAAAAAAAAGCCTCCCTGATGACATTTGAGAAATGCACTAATGTATGGGTGTAAGGAGAAACAATTATCAGCCATTTTACCACTGTTTCAATTAGCACAGTAATCAAAGTAAGTGCTCCCCTAAGGCCTGCATCTTATCTCTCCACAGCCATGTTCTTACACCAGTGTTCAGACTATCCCAGGCAGGCTATTCTGGCAGTTTGCAGGGTACACAGATGGATAAATGATCACTTATCTCTTCCAGTATATGAATAGTACCTTCAAGTACTATGAAAGCTAGCTGGTGGTGATAAAGCTACCAGCTCATTACCACCTTGATTTTTCCATGTTTCATGACTCAATATATGATATTTTCAGCAATAGATCTTACCATCAAGTTTTTTTTTTACAATAGCCAAAAGTAACAGCAATACCTTGTAATATGTGTGCGTCTATGGGCCCTCATTAGCCAGCAACTCCAACATAGTTAACTTATTTATGGCTTTGGACATTTTATTGCTTAGTGCATGCTGTCCAGTAGAGGTTTATTGAACATTATATTGTAATTCTATTTATGTTCCTTTTATGTAATAGTTTTCACACAACTTTTCAGAAGTACTTTGACGTCAGTTATTTTTCTACACAGTTCCTCCTTGACCATGTCTCCTATCTCCTACCAAGTATAATGCAACCTATTCCATAATTCCTTTCTCCATTTACTTCATTGGGTTCTATCATCCTTCCATTGAAAACCCCCAATTACTCCTAACTAATCCCCAAATCTCTGTTTTCCAACTGAGACACTCATATTTGAAAGATTAAATGCTAATATCCACAAATGAGGGGAAACATTCAAGGATGTGTTTCTATACCTGGTCGCCTTTACTCAAAATATAAGATTTTTTAATTACAGATAAAGATTTAAATACACTAAGTTTTATAATTTTGTAAATTTATGTATATATCAATTCTTTTCTTAATTTATTTCTGCCATATTCATTGGAATAAATTTTACTTATTTGAAACAGAAAATTCTTTTAATAAATCACTGAATATAATTTTGTATTTTATTTGAGAGTTTTATATGCTAGGAAATCGTGAACTATATTTTCCTAAATCTATTATATTCTAGTCAGACAAACTCTATATTCACAAACTGTACTCAGAAAATCATCTTGATTAACTTTAAAAGTAATATAGCATAAAATAACCTATAAACCTTGAAAATTGAAAAAATTCACCATATTCTTTCCATTATAAATTAAATTTTAGAAATAAGTCTTTTACCCAGACACATATTTGGTATATATAAATTTTCTTTTGCTTTTAAATATTATATTTTTTTCTTTGGACATTAAGAAATTTGGTAAACAAAACATTAGTCCAAGCTCAGGGAATCCTGTTGAAGATATGAAGCAAGGATTGTAGGAGACAGAGGGGTCAAGAGCATCACAAGAAAATCCATGGAAAGAACTAACTTGGGCTCATAGGAGCTCACAGAAACTGAACTGACAATCATGACCAGGGAACCTGCATGCAACCAATCTAGGCCCTCTCTATATATGTGACAGTTGTGTAGCTTGGTCTTCTTTTGGGTCTCCAAAGAGTGGAAGCAAGGGGTATCCTTAAAACTTGGCCGGCTATTGGGAATCTATTCCTCACACTGTGTTGCCTTACTCAGTCTTAATACAAGAGAAGTGCTTAGCCGTACCACAACTTGATGTGCCATGCTTGGTTGGTACCAATGTGAGGCCTACCCCTTGCTGAACAAAAACAGAGAAGGAGCAGATGGAGGGATGTGGGAAGGAGGTGAGGGGAAGAAATAGAAACACACTTACACCCATCTCCCAGAGATTAACATGAATCTTTGTTGTTGGACAGCTTGGTTGACAGAATCCAGATGCAGTGCTATAGTGTAAATGTTTGACAACCATGCATTAGGAAGAATCCAGGAAGTTGTTTTCTAATTTGTCTGTCTTTCATTGAGTGCTGTGGAGTCTCCAAGAGTGACAAATGTTAATAAGTTATTGAAATTTCTTATAAGGCTGAGTTATATTTAGTAGAGTATTTCCTTGTTCATTCCCTATACTCTAGTTTATTGATCCCCCCTTTTTAATTACTCTCCAGTAGAGCCAAATCAATGAAAATAAAGAATATAAACTTTTCCTCAAGATTGTATTAAGGGAATCTATATTAAGGAGAATATCAAACACTGCAGTATATTATCAAACAAATATTTGAGTATCAAATTCAATGCCATGTACTGTATTTATGCTTCATTGATAAATATGTTATTTTTTTTCATTTTTTCATTTTCATTAGTGCTTATGGTTTTAGGTTATCCTATCTGGCCTTTTATAAAATACCTCTTATCTTCAGTAACTAAATTTTCACCTAAAAATGAAGTTAACAATATACCTTAAAATCATTTAAATCTATGTACTCCATTTTCTATCCTCCTGTGTATTCAACTTGTTTAATTTGCCTTTGAAAAAAATGAAGTAATCTAGCTTACTATGACTTGCACATCCTATAAAATTAAACTTTATAATTTAAGCTAATTATACATCTTTAATCTTAAACAATATACTCTTCTATCTGAATAGCGTGTGGGACTTGGGGGATGAAGAGTGTGATGTGGTAATAATTTGGGAAAAGAAACCAATAGGTTGAAAGGAACCTCAAGCAAAACAAATATCCATCATAAATGTTGGAAACATGTGGATTTAGGTTGATTATATATTCAATGTTTTGTGTGCTATTTTGGGTCTTTGGGGTCAATAAGGTAACATCTTTCTGTAGAAAATGATATCTCACTCCTTTTCCTTACATGTTTTTCCTGTGCTATTCAATAAAGCCTGTATATAGCAAGAAATAATTCTATTTCTAATACCTATCCATTTGAATTCAGCAGAAAATCAGTTGTGTTAACAAAGACATGAAGTAAATAAACTGTGAAAACAAAATGGATTCCCTGCTTTGGGCCCTTACTGCCTTTAGGGTTTTACATGTTTCACTAAATTGAAATTTCATACACTAAGAATAACTCTGATGGCTTCCTAATTCCATGCTTTTCTGATAATGTCCTTTTTAGAACAGAAAAAAAGAGAAGTTAATTGCTTACACTGTGAAAAATGCTTTTCTTTGAATTCAGTGAAGCACAAAGATAAATAGTGTATTACTAAAGGGAATTTAGCTCTATTTATGACTGCTTGTAGTGTGAAATTGGTTGTTTGTGATCTCTAAAGGCTTGCTTTCAAAACATAGCATTCCAGCTCTGACTACAGAGAAACATTGGAATGCAAAACTAATTTTGAATTAAAGGACGTGGCTTCATTTAAACAAATTTTTAACATGGTTTTGTCTTTTCCCTTTTCTGTTTTTGTTTGAATGTGTTGAAGTTTCTTTAAAATTTTAGTTCTCAAATAGAGTGCCATTGAATTTTGCTTTCTCCCTTATTTTTTCTGAGGGACTATTCTGTTGTTATGTTTTGCCTCCATAATATTCATTTTGTGTAATAACCATTAAGTACACTATAAGTCATTTTATTTTCATGTGTGCATTATTCAAATTTTTGACTAAGAATCACACAGCTTTTTGAAATCTGTATTTCGAGTTTTCATAGTGCTCTATTCTTAAAATGCTTCATTACAATTTATAGTAGTAAATTGTAGTAAAATATTTTTACATTTTTTTTCAAAAACATAGCCATTGGAATCATGAACTGACAAGTGCTGTGATTTCAGACACTGGGCCTACACAGGAATGGTTCTGTCAACAGGTGGCCATGGAGAGCAGTGCTTGGCATTTCCATACTGAATTCTTGCTCCCGATGCATTTTTGAGGAGGAAGGCAATTGGACTGAGTTGTGTATGCACTGCTATGTGACTGTGATTCCCCCTTCTCTCATACACGTTTTCTTTCTTGTCCTCTCTTCCTATTATTCATTCTTTCTCACTTTCTCTTTTGCTTTGCATAGGTATCATCTTAGGGACTTTGGTTTTGTGAATGAATATCCTGCATGTGAGTAATGGAATCCTAGTTAAGCCATGGGCTAAACTATACTCTTTAAACAAGGAGAGAAGAAATGACACCTCTTTGACATTTTTTTCATGAAAATACATTAAATGATCACATTTTTGTCCCAAATTCAGAATAATTTTCTTTAACGTGTTAAAGATCATGCTATTGAGCCCAATGACTTAATTATTCTGGAAATTTACCATTTTAACTTCTTTCTGAGAGCCAAGCTAAGATATTATATAAAATGAGTTTCCTTCTAATAATGACTATGAATTATTTACAGTAGTCACAACACAGTCAGTATACTAAAATCAAGTATTGATCAAAGAAAAATAAATTAAGGCATCTTCTTGAACACACACAATATTTATTGGTAAACAATATGTATAGTCAAACATCAGCTTACCAAATTGAGACTGAAATGACAAAAATTGACGATGAATGCCCTTCTGTATGCTGTGAATATGTGTTGTTTTTACTGGTTGATGAATAAAGCTGATTTGGCCAATGGCTATGAAGAATAGAACCAGGGGAAATACAAACAGAGATGTGGAGAGAAAGACGGTGGTGTCAGGGAGACTCCTATGGACACAGGAGAAGCAAGATGTGAGGTGATAACAAGCCATGATCATCGTGGTAAAATATAAACTAATTGGGTTAATTTAATTGTGAGAGCTAGTCAGTAACTTGTCTGAGCCATTGGCATAACAATTATAATTGACATTAGCCTCTGAATGTTTATTTGGAAACTGGCGACAGGGGAAGAAAAACATCCATTTACAAACAATAGCACTTACAGTTGAAATTTCAGAGAAAAGGTGAAACTATAATGATCTAATGAAAATACCATTTAATCTAAAACAAAGACATACATTACTAGGAAAAGGAAATTTAAAGAACTATTAAGGCCTATGTAACAACTTTTGCTATTTATTAATCTTTCAATATTATATCCATAACTCACTGTAATTAGCTCCAGTACCAGTATGAACAAGGAGTTGTGAGCTGTTGGTAACATAAGTGTCTCTTGTGGTGAAGAACATGAACCTTATTTTTAGAACTTGACGTTTTGAAATTATTATTATATGCATATATGTATTTTACTATATGTTTATCATGAGGTTTTACAGGACTATGTGATGGCATATGTCTGGAAGTCCAAGAAAAGCTTGGCGGAGTCAATTTGATCCTTCCACCACGAGCTTCCATAGGATTGAATATAGATTCTCTGATTTTACTGTCAATTTTTTTCCTGGCAAAGATATATCCCTGGCAAATAAGATGCTTATTATGGAAATTTAAGTTTCAGAACAATATTAAGAAGATGGTACAGAATTTTTCTTATATCCTGAAATGTGCATAGACTAACAACAACATCACCCTGTTAACAATAGGCAAGCCTACACTGATATCATTTTCACCCAGAGGCTGTCATTAAAATAGCATTAGCATCCACTCTCAATTTGCTACATTTTGTGATTTTTGCACAAATATCTAATGGCATATATCTACCATATATCATACAATGAGTCTCATTGTACTTACACTATCTATCCAACATAAGGCAAACCACCATTTTCCACTCTTCATGGTTTCACCATTTTCTAAATCTTGTATATATAGATTCATGTACCTTGCAGTGTTAGGAGACTAGCTTCATTTTTATATTACTATTTATTAAATTTCTTGCAGTTTTAAGAATCCATAGTTCATTTATTTTGAATACTGGGTATTATTTCATGGTCTGGATATTTCACACATTATCCTACTAAAGGATGCTTGGTTTACTTCCATGTTCTGAAAGAAATTTTGTAGGAGTCTGGAGAGATGACTTTTGTTAGTCACAGTTGCTTGTGATGGGAAACTGTGTTCAATTCCCATCACTCAGGTGGCAGTTTACAACCACTTATAAATGCGTGGGATCTGATGTCCACTTCTAGCCTCTATGAGTAGAACTAATTTTTAGCTGATATTTTAGAAGAATAATTATTTTGCTTAGTTTGTGTTTAGATTTATTTCATTTACATGATTTTTAGATTTATTTATGTCAACTTATCCATGTACATTTATAGTAATGGATGAAATTATCTTGTTTTTCTTCTTGATTTTTGGTCATATATTATCTTATTTTAAATAATATTGTTGTGTTTTGAAATTATGATATAATTACATCATTTCATCCAGTCCCTTTTTACCTCTAACCCTTCTCATGCATCTCCATTTCTGTCTCAAAAAGTAAGATATATACACAGATACAAATACACACAACTAAATGCATAAATAAAGTTTTCTCAGGAATTACAATTGGAGTACATATTACATGTTCCAAACAAAACGTTTCTTATTGTTAGTGAGTTGAGGTAAGTGACTGAGTCAATCAAACCTACACTACAATTGAATGTAGGCATAATTATGACTGATTTAGCTCATCTCTTCCATTCATTGCTATAATGGCAGTATCAGAACTCCTTCAGTATTGTGTTAGACCTGAGCAAGCTGTGTTTCTGTTTTTACACATGATATTCCCCTTCAAAACACTTATTTGCTGAATATTCTTGAGCCTTTTGTATTGTAGTATGGACACTACATTGAGCATTTTTACTCTTCTTTATGCTGTACAACCAAAAGCTTCTAGTTTTTCAGAAGAGTTCTATGATGACTGACTCAGTGCGGACTGGCTTAAATGTTAAGTTTCCAAAATACCTTCAAATTTTTCCTTTGTCTCCTAATTGTATCTTGAACAGGCAAAGCCTTTCACATGTAAGGTTAATTATATCTTCAAACCATATAATTAAATTGGCTACACATTTAGGCAAAGAAAGCATACAATTAACAGGCTATTGTAAAATATCTATCATGATTTACTTAAAAGAGACATTTATTTATAAGTGTATAATATATTTCCATATTGTATAGCATTGGCTTCACAGAAAAAAGCAATTATCATTCATGGCAAGATATTCCAATAGGTGCAGTAGTGGTACCAATGTCTTCATAGTAACCAACAGCTGTCTAATTACACTTCAGGACAATTCAACAGGAAGGAAATTGTATCTGGCACTGGAAACTTAACCCACTTACCAGTGTTAGACAATTCAAAGATCTTGAGGAGAAATTTCTATGAGCATAATTTTTACTAAAGGAGCATAATTCCTTACTGTACTCTAAAAATATGACTTATGCATGTATCCATAGACAGATGTATCTCTCACACATAAGCAAAAACATTTCTCTTTGCAATAGATCAAGATCACTATGGAAAACAACAGCTAGTCAAAATGCAGAAAATGATGGATCCTGTGGCACCTAGCAACAATAGATACATCTACAACACCACTTCTGCACTGAAGGCTCAGGGAACATAATTAAACATAGGGTAAAAAGATGTTAAGAACCAGATGGCTAGGGAATCCGTTGCGAAATTGTATCTCCTAGAAAAGACAAGGAAGCTTCACCCATGATCCCCAGCTATATGTTTGCCCTTACTAAGGACAACACCAACAGACATACTAACATGGACAGAGAAAATGTTACTCACAGACCTCTTCCCCTAAAAATTACTACAGGAAATTGAAAAATTCTGAGACTGGGAGAAATATTTTGGCTAGAGATAAGTACCATAATTCAATTATATACACATAAGTTATACTACATGGGCTGAGTAACTTATATTTTTATATTTATACATATATGCTTATTAAAAGGCATGAATTTGATAGGGAGCAATGTGCATGAGCATGGAGGGATTGGAGGAATAAAATGAAAGGTGAAGATGATGTAATCATATTTTAATTTTTATAAAGGAAAAATAATCCGAATGCAAGGAAAGCAAAAATTACCATTCACATTTTTAAAACCCTCCATAAAAATTCAGAGAAATATGTAAAAATGAAAATTGGATAGTGTACAATAGCCATAAAACATTTTAAAATCAGATACAGAACTTCCTTTATTAAGTTATCACTTCACATGAAGGTTTAACATAATCACATTAATAGCAAGGCATTGAATGGTTACTGGGACCTATAAAGTTGCATCTGTTATAGCCTGGAAACATAGAAAATCTTTCAACTTTATTATCACATAATGTTTTCTAAAATCAGAACTTAATTATTTTTAATATTTATTTTTTAAATTTATGCATTTTGTGTATTGATTATAGGTATTTAATTACAATTGTGATATATCTTTTAATTCTGCTTAATCTGTAGAAGAAAAAGCTGTTGTTTTCTGTTCTTAATTGCCAAAACGTTAGGTTATGCTTAATTACCAGCTGCTCCTCATTAACTATTAAAATTCTAATGCTTTCCTTATAATTGTAAGATAAATACATACACTTGTGTTCATTATAGCTTGTATTTATTTTGCTGAAGGTTCTTATCCAATAATGTAAATTTTTTCACAAATAATTCTTCATTTTAATATTGAAGTCGACTTACTAAACTCAGTTATGATTAATGGATGCAATATATAACAAAACAGAGTGAACATTGGAATAGTACAGTATTCAGTTATTCAGAATATCAGTTTCATTGCATTTCAGTCTCTGAAATTTCATTATAGTGCATACAGAAAAAGCCATTCAAATGTCAACATCCCTTAAATTCAGAGGTTAGATGGTTCTTGAGAGATCAAACAGAAGTGCATGCAGAGAAAAGCAAAATGAAGGAAACACCCAATAAAAATGCACAGTGAGGTGGCCTATTCATACTATTGGAAAGCATACAGCTCCTTGGATAGATAGCTTTTCTGTGGAAAGGGTGAGCAGTAGTTGTCACTGACAGCAGTAGTAAAGAATGGCTGCATTGTTCAAAGGAAATGTGTTTCACAAATAGTTTTGACTAAGATATTTGAATAATTAATTCAATGGAGAAACCACAAATGATTTAAAGCTTTCATGTTGAATGTGATTGTTTAACACTTCATATTTACAATAAATAAAATATGGATTGTAAATAAAGCTGACTGTAGATTAATTCTATCTAGTATGTTAGCATTGTTAAAGAAAAGCCTGTATTTAAGAACAAGTAAAATGTGTACCAAAACACCCAACAAAGCAGTTGGCCTGGATTCCTGAAGCTTCAGTTACTATTATATTGTAAATTATATCTGCCTTCTTCCCACCACACACACAGTTCACCTGCTGAATACTCAATTTTCAATAGATTTCTTTTAAAAATTAGTATTAAATAAATTTCTGATCAATAATAAGATTTATTAACCAATAACTTCATCTCATGTAATATATGAAAAATGTATTACATAATTTTCAATGCCTAAAATATATTTCAATGTTGACTAAAATGATTGTTTTATTTTTAGACATTAAGGATCCCAAGAAATGAAAAAGGTTTTAAGCATATCCTCTGGATATCCTCTAGATTGTGGAAGAGCTCAGGTTCATCTTGGTAAACAAACATAGATTGTCAAGCTACTCTACACAGAGGAAATATAATTAGTTATAATCTAAAATTAACACAGTGAAATAGAGACAAGTTGAATGCAGTAGATAAACAGATTATTTGTTTTTCATTGAAAGAAGAAAAGTAAAGCAATTTAACTTAAAGAAAATGTCAGGTTGAAAAATCAGGCAGAGACAATGATTTTTCTTCAACTTAGGGCTCTGCTGTGTGCATTCCAGAAATCTCAGGTAACATGCATGGATGTGCTTGTTTCTGTACTGATCCAATATCTGTCCCACAAATGCAGAATTTGAAGACAAGCTTGATTACTACATTATAGAAGAAGACAGGAATAGTGGGGAACTGAGGCAAGAGTCCAAAAAATTCACAATCCAAAACTAATCCTGGAAGATGACCATGTTCCAACCAAGCAGGCCTGGGATTTCTCCTGGTTCTCTTGATCTTCCTTCCACTTTCTACGTCCCATAGCTACAGGGCCTCCTCCTGTTTTCCTTTTCTCCTCTGTCCTATTAATTCTGCCTTCATGTTGATTATATTCTACTACTGTTTCTCCTTTTATCTGCCACTCATACAATGTTTTTTTTCCTCCTCTTGTGGTCCTATTTCTTGTTTTATGACCCATACCTATATCTATACACACACACACACACACACACACACACACACACACACACTATATTGGTTTCCCATTATTTTACATGTCAATCCCAGTTCCTTCTTCCTCCCCTCCTCCTCTATCTCCAATGACCCTCTATCCCATTCCCCCCTCTGCTCCCAAGGAAGGATGAGGCCTTTCTTGGTGATCTTCAAAGTCTGCCACATCATTTGGAGCAGGACATAGATCCTCCCTAGTGTGTCTAGGCTGAGAGAGCATCCTCCTATGTGGAATGGGCTCCCAAATTCCATTCGTATAGTAGCCATAAACACTGATCAACTATCAAACAGAGGTCCCATAGATTACCCAGGCCTCCTAACTGACACCCACATTCAGGGGTCTGGAACAGTTCTTTGCTGGTTTCCCAGCTCTCAGTCTTGGGTCCATGAGCTCCCCCTTGTTCAGGTTATCTGTTTCTGTGGGTCTCTCCAGCCTGGTTTTTACCCCTTTGCTCATCATTCCTCCCTCTCTGCAACTAGATTCAGTTCAGTGTTTAGCGATGGGTATCTGTCTCTGCTTCCATCAGTTACTGGATGAAGGCTCTAGGGTGGCATATAAGTTAGTCATCAATCTCATTATTGGAGAAGGGTATTTAAGGTAGCCTCTCCACTATTGCTTAGATTGTTAGTTGGTGTCATCCTTGTAGATCTCTCGAAATTTCCCTAGTGCCAGATTTCTCTCTAAAGCTATAATGGCTCCCTGTATATGGTATCTCTTTTCTTGTTCTCCTTTATTTTTCCCATGACTCAATCTTGAGGAGGACATGAGTATAGACACCTTTAAGGTAGCAATTATTTACCTTATCACACTGTTCCTCCAGAGAATTTGCTAGCAAAACCTCTGGGTTATGTTTGAAAATTGTTTCCAAATATTTCTTTTTCCTTTCTTTGACTCATAAACTTCGGTGGAAATAAAAACCTTCTGAAGGAGGGTTTCTTTTATTGGTAATACTCATTTGTTTAATTGTGTGTGTATTTGTGTTTGTGTGCTTATCCTTTAGCTACACACTGATAAACTTTTACTTACAGAAAAAATTAATACCTAATTCCATACAAATAATCACATAGTCTGTCAGCCTTTGTCATCTGAAATAGCCTCTATCTCAATTTTGCACTTTTATGTTATTAAGAAATAATTCTGATCACTTTTTCAGACTGTGTTATAGCTCTATTCACAAATAAGATGTTCTAGTAGATCACTGAAGGACAGGAAGTTAGAGAAAGCAGAATATTGTTACTTAAATGACTGAATAGTATCTGGAAGGAATTGAACCCTCCCTATGAATCTCTGATGCTCAGCACCCTCATCACAACTGTAACTTCTATGTCAAGGTTGACCTCAACTCTGGTATGTTAGTGCCTGATAGGAATTTATATGAAGTGACTGTTACTCTTCTAATGATACAAACGAAGATGGCTCATATCAGTACTTGTATTATACTTGTTCTTTGATGAGACAGGAAAAATGTTAATAGGTACATAGTTCATATATCAAAAGGAACTTATGCAAATTTTAAGACAAATAAGTCCTCAATTCTGCAAATCTGGTTATCAGGAAGCCCAGGAGAGCCACTGGATTACTTCCAGTCCAAAGAGTAGTTGACACATTGAAGTTTAGCTAACGCTACTGCTCAAATCTGGAAGCAATAAAACTTGTTGCACAAGTTTTGAAGGCTCTTAGAATTATTTCTTAGAATTTATGTTTTCAGGATTTCAGGAAAATTGATTAAGCTCATATACATTAGAACAATAATGCTTTGCTAAGACATCAGTCAGCATTGCTGATTTCATAAATTTTTCCCCAAAAAAGAGCTCCTTGACCAATGATCAAACATCAAACAGGCATGCTGTTTTCGCATGTGCAAAGCAAGTAGCTGTCATTTATTAAATACTTTAGGTCAATAAAATATATGAAGCACCTTAATAATATAAGCTCATTCAGAAATTCATATTTTAAAATTGCAGCTCAATGATAGTGTGCCTTTCCATATTTTGAGGGTTTGAGCCTTAGAATCAGATGCACAAAAAAATTAATAATATAAAATTGAATTTTAAAAACATGATCTGTGGTATTAACCATTAAATATCCATAAATAAGTAATTATACATATCATTATTTTGTAATTTGTCATCAGATCTATATTTTCTTATTGAAAATAGTTAAAAGTATTTGCAAACAAAAGACAAAATAGATATGATAAAAATTGCTATGACTTTTTTTGTTTTGTTTTTTTGAGACAGGGTTTCTCTGTGGCTTTGTCTTGTAACTAGCTCTTGTAGACCAGGCTGTTCTCGAACTCACAGAGATCCACCTGCATCTGCCTCCCGAGTGCTTGGATTAAAGGTGTGTGCCACCAATGCCCGGTGGCTACGACTTTTATTTTGGCAAGTAAACACGGAATTTAATGCTATTACAATGGGATGGAGAATCAATTGTTATGCAGTTATTAGAAAGACAAATGTATGCCAGTTGGCAGTAAAGGTCAAGTCCTAAGGAAACAAAAAACTATTTTATAGTTGATTTTTATTGAATTTTGAGTTTATAATTATCTATGGAAACATAAATTAATTGCAAAAACTTAAAATGAGATTAAAGGAGATAAACTCAACAATGCTCAATACATGAAAGAGAGAGCTTTATTGTTAATTAACAGAGGAAATTAAGGCCAACAAGCACAGAGTAAACATTCAAGCATAAATGGTACCCCATCACATTAACTCTACCTTTCCAATCCCAATATAACTGCTGAAATAATGATACTATTAGTTATAGATCATTTATTTTGTAGGGAAAATACACATAACATAACAATAAATAGCAGTGGACTTAGCTTTTATTTTACATTGTCAATCTGATAAAGCAAAATGGAAAAAATCTTAGCATATTTTCATTTATTTGCTTCTTGTATTTTCTGATTTTCCATTTAATGATTTAAATGCATGAAATTAAATTCAATGTATTTAAAAGAGCACAAGCATAAGCACAAACAAAACACAGATTTATTTGCTAAAGAGTATAATTTCTATTTTTTATTGTTTCTACTTTTTTGTTGGAGTAATGCAGAAACAGAGACTAGTGTTAGAAAATATTTAACATATATATGCATATGTATGCATATATATAGTATGTGTGTGTGTTATGTACATAAGCGATAGGTGGATGTCAAATGTCTTCCTCACCCATTTTACCTAATTATTTATTTCAACGCCTTTCATTAAATGTAGACCTCACTGATTCAGCTAGAATGGTTAGGCGGTAAGCCACAAATGTCCTCTTATCTCTTTCCCCATGCTGGAGTAGAAATATTTGCTGCCATATCCAGGCTTGATACTGGTTCTCAGATATCTTACACAGGTACTCATGCTTATGTGGCAAGCCCTAGATAACTACTGTGTCTCCCCAGTCCATTACTGTGACTTACCGGGGTCTGTGCATAGCAATTATAGTTCTAAAATGAAGAATGACACTAATAGTGCTCTTTGGGAGATTATTCTAGAATATTCAGCAGTGATAATCTAGGAGTGTTTTTAATTTTATTTTAAAACATTCTTAATAGTCTTTTATTTCCATATCCAGTTAAGGAGAAATGGTTTTCACAGATCTAAGCATCAGAAATTAAAGTTGCAATCTGACATCTCAAGTCAAGCATTCCTGGGCAGGAGGATGAGGAATGCACTGTAATAGAAACAAGTCTAAGAAAAAAGTCTTAAAATTTTATTCCTAAACATTGTGTTACACTGCAGAGACAAATAATACTGAGGAGCAGAAACACCAGATTTCCCATAAGCTGCCACCCATAAAAACGTGTGTGTGTGTGTGTGTGTGTGTGTGTGTGTGTGTGTGTGTGTGTGTGTGTGTGTAAAAAATGGAGTGAAACAAAAGAATTGGTCCATTGTGTTTTGATGTGTTATTGCCATTGCTGGATGTAGGATGTGGTGACCACCACTATGGAAGACACCGATAGTGGAGCCGTTGCCCTAGTGTGTCGTAAGACTGCTCCTGAGGTTACAACAGTACAGTTGAGTCAATTGTTGTCTTAGGTAAAAAATCATTATACGGAAAATACAGAGAAGAAAGGAAGAAATGACAGGTGAACATCAGTTTACTTGTTCATAACCATTGGTGGGTAGTTGTATGGCATTAGTGCAGGGAAACCATGAACAATTTTGTACTAACTCCACATAGGAAACAAGCATTTGAGCAGATTAAAGAGGGTCTCTTTCAAGTGGCTTCTCTTGTCTCTGCTTCTTCCATCAGGCTTGCCTGGCCACTGCCTATTTCAGGCAGCTTTACTGTTCTCTGCTTCTGGTAGGAAATCAACTAGACAAAAACTCCAACATAATTTTTTTCTCTTGGAAGTACTTAGTGCATGCATGTGCTTGAAGAGGGATTGGCCTGATGATTCTAGTCAGATACAGGAAATTCTATTGCTTTGCTGGCCTGCTTTTCTCACTTAGGTTCTCTGTGGATGGAAGGTTTCACCTCCTCTCATAACATCTTAATTCCTAGAAAATCTGCTAACCATGAGATACGAATACAAACTTATTCTGTTTATTTGTATTTCTATTTCCTGATTGTGTACTGGGGAAAGTTTTCATTCTTACAGTGGAGGAGACGTGTTAAGTACATAGTATAGAGTTTAAGCTCAAATTCTTGATTCAGGGACGTGCTCTGGAAATAGAGGTGCTTGCTGCTTAAGTCTGAGGACTTGAATAATTTCTGTGATCACAAATTGGCCTAATGGCTTGCATTAATAATCCCAGCAATCCTCCAATTTGTGCAGGAGTACAATGCTTGCAGCAACAGTAAGACACACTGTTTCAACCATGGAGCACCATGGAATCCATTTATAAAAGTTGTTCTCTGCATTCTCAATGGAAAATTTTACACACACACACACACACACACACACACACAAAACACACACACACACACACACACACACACACACACACACACACACACACACACACCACATTAAGTCTTGGCTCAATGAAATCTCAGGACATAGTGGTATAAGCAACATCCTTTGCCTGGTTAATTTCAAACATGTATTTGTGCATTTATTCTGTCTGTGTGTGTAACTCTCTGTGTATGCTCATGCACATACATGTGTTGCACATGTGCATATATGTATGGCCATAATGTAATTGTGTGTGCATGTGTGTGTGTGTGTGTGTGTGTGTGTGTGTGTGTGCATCCACAAATGTGTGTGCAACATGCATATGTGGGTGGACACATGTCATGGTGTATCAGTGGATATCTGATGACAACTAGGGTCTAGTTCTACAATCAAACTTTCTTAGATAGAATTCGGGTTTCCAGGACTGTTTCTAACAGCTCTCATCCATAGAGGCATATGGATGCCTGACTGGATAATTTTGTAGGAACACCAGTTAGCATCTCTTAGAACACTTGCCTCATTCTCTTCTTAACACACACACACACACACACACACACACACACACACACACACACACACACACATCTCTCTGTTACCTCCGTGCTCTCAAATACCTGGGAAAATGAAAACTGAAACACCTGGCATCATAATGTCCTTACCTTCACTTCAGAGCCTGACCTCAGCTCAAATAATATCATGCTAAATGAATCTAACCACCAGCATAGTGTTCCAGCCAGTGGGGAGTACTCTAAACTTTAGCTACTGTCTCTTTTTTTCTTGAGGAAAGAAAACTGTGAAAAAAAGGCAAGGGTTAGAATCCTGGTAAACAGAATATAATGCCAATAATGAGCACATAGAAAATTCACATTATTTCCAACTATGTTCTCATTTGAACAAGTGCACTGAGTAGTCTTCTAATATCTTATCGCAGTTACAAACACATACTGAACTTGCCATTATCAAAGAAATAAACATGGCATCAATTTGTCCTCTTAAGATTAAAACTGCCAACTTCCTTACTCTACCTCACTCTGATACAGCAAACTTTATTTAGATTTCCTCACACGACTAATATATGAAACACAAAACTTTGTCCTTCAAAATGTCTGAAATTTCCTCGCATGAAGCAAAGAAGGTAGAACTGCAGCATGTTCCCATGATTCTTGCTAAGCTGAATTAATGATAACATTGTAAAAGATTCATACTTTTCAGAGTCTGCGCTGCTTGCTTTGTTCATATGTGCTAATTCATTACACATTTCTTTTTGTTGTTGTTTTTTGAATTTTTTATTTAAATTAGAAGCAAGCTTATTTGGCACATATATCCCAGTTCCCTCTCCCTTCTCTCCTCCCCTGACCCCCACCAACTCCCTATCCCATCCCCTTTCTGCTCCACAGGGAATGTGAGGCCTTCCATGGGGATCTTCTAAGTCTGTCATATCATTTGGAGCAGGGCCTAGGCCCTCCCCCATGTGTCTAGGCTGAGAGAATACCCTTCTATGTAATATGGTGGAAATGTAACAAAAAAATAAATCAAAATCTATGTCAACACATAGATGACATGGGACTATATGAACAATAATCATTCTGAATTTGATTTCACACAGCAAAGATAGGGGGGTTAGACATATTTTTAGTTTCACTGATAAAAGTACAGTCTGTAAAAAGATATAATTGGGACAATAGATGAGAAGACTGCATAAATTAGATATTGTACTTTGTGCTGTATGTTGATCTTATTCATCTCTCTACTTAAAGTTAAGTTGAGCAAATTCATTTTTCTATCTACATGCAGCTCTAAGATTAAATGAAGAAAAAGCACAAGCACTTACCCATCATTGCCAAAACTTTTCATTTCTTACTAATACATCAGAACAAACTTTGTCAAAAAAATTGAACTATGCTATCATCGTACCTGTAATTTCTTGACAGGAAGCTCATAACCCCTTGCTATTCATGGTCATATAGTGCCCATTATTTTAAATGCCAGACTAAGCTTCAATGAACCACAGCAAAACAAAATGGCAGTCTTATGAATTTTGACCCCGAGGAAATGCCCTTAAAATGTGAGCTGAGGAGCAACCCCTCATTAGTCTAATGAGCACTCCATGACTTTGTCTCATTTGACTCTTTTCATAATTATCTCTTGCCCAGATAATCTCTTCTCCTGAACTACCTTTTAATAATTCCAGGCAGTTAGTAGTCTTAACTCCTTTGTCTCAGATAATCATTGTGTACTATAGAGCTTAGTGAGTGAAGCAGGGATACATTTTCATGAACCACTGATTTCAATCTAAGCATATGAGAAATCATAAATTTATTTTTTTATGTACTTCTTAATGAGGCAACAAAAGAACCCAATTTAATATTTCCACTCTTATATTTCCTTTTAACATGTGGCAAAGGGTACCTTTGGTGCTAATATTCAATAACAAGTCAGGAGTATATATGCAGAAATTTCAAGAACTTAACAAGAAACTGTATTCATTCTTGGTATAACTCTCATTACAAAAAAGAATCATCTTATCATGCCTAAATGCAGTGTTTGATACAAAATGATGAAAAGGTCAAATTTCCATATAATATAAATATTGTCAAGAAGGTATAAATTTTTGGCATCATTTTTTTCTACAGAAAATATACTCTTGGATTCTATTTCAGCAAACCGAATGTTTCAAATGTTAGCTTTCCTATAGCTAGCTGAGAAAGTTCATAAATGTAAGCTAAGGAGCAGCAAAGACAATCAATGATAATGACCCTAAGTGATGACTGCAACACAGTCAACACCATTCACCTGGGATCAAAAGACTTTCAAATCAAAGCTCCCTCAAACATGTCTTTTGAAGACAAATGAAACCCTGAAGGCTGCAGATGGCCCAGTGGTTTACGGGCACTTGCTTCTCCTGCAGAGGATCCAAATTTTGTTCCTAGCACCCAACATCAGGCAGCTCACAACTTCCTATACCTCCAGCTCCAGAGGACCCAACACCTTCCTCTGGCAGGAATGATGATGATAATTCTGATGATAATGAAGAGTAGGAGAAGGTGTTGGCGGTTATGAATTTAAGAGGGAGTTTGGGGTAAACTGGAAGAATTGCAGGGGGAAGGGAATAGATGTTATATGAACACAGTACTCGTATATAAAATTCCCAAAAGAATTTTTGGTTAAAAATAAATAAAAAGCAGCATCTTTGAAGAAAAAAGAAAAGAAAAGAAAATATACTCTTGGATACATTGGTACTTTTCTGGAGCATTTCTAGTCTGATCAAAAAAAAATGGGAAATAATGCCTTCTGTGTCTTTATTTTATGGGAACAGAGTGTACACCTATGCATAGTATTGAACAGCAGGTCATTTACATAGACATGTGAGGAGTAAATACAAAATACCAAGCTCAGTGGCTGTAAGGAAAGCACAAGGTTGGATGCTAAAGGAAAAGAACGTGCCTTCAGTTAGAAACCAGGATCAAGAGACAACAGAATGATGGGTGTTAGACCTCATGATCTATTATCAGAAGCAGTTGTTTCCCTTAAGTGATTACAAAGGATAGTGAATTGAATTGATTTGCTCAGCTCAACTGCAGAGCAATGTGTAATCATTTAAGAAGACATTTAATGCTGCTGTGTTCTAGTTTGATTATATGCTACCGTGAAAAAAACACTCAGACAAAAAGCAGCAAGGGGGAGGAAACGGGTTTTTTGATTTACAGTTCTATTACTTAGGAAACTCCGAGCAGGAAGTAAAAGGAGCGATGCATGGACACTGCACACTGGGTCATTTTCTAGCTCTTTACTAACTAATCCTCGTCCACTAGTTATCTTATACCACCCAGGCTTTTAAGCCTAAGGATAGTGCCACCTACAGTGGTCTGGGGCATCTCATTAATCATTAATAAAGACAATATCTTAAAGACATGAACAAATTCCAATCTGATCTGGGGAATCCCTTAACTGAGATGGGCTCCTATGACTCTACTTGTGACATGTGACAGCTGAAGCAAACTAGGTCAAGCTCTGCTTCCTAAATGAAAACCACTCATGTTATTTTAGACGCAGCTGTTCTACTAACTGTCTGTTAGGCTTGGCAAAGCTATAGTGATCTTTGACCTTCTTGGATGGATTCCGGGTTTTGAGGAGACTGCAGGCACAGAAGAAACAAATAATAACAAATAATACTGTAGAAAGGAAATGATTATTTCTACTGAATGTTGACACTAGGAATAGATGTGAATAGGTCAGTTTAATTAAGGGTTCAATCTTGTGTTGCATGTAGAAAGAAGACAACATCAGGAATGATTCATGTACTTCATTGTAAACAATTGTCAATTAATAATGTGGGAAATTACCAATACGGAGCCAGGCAAAAATACAAGGGAATTTAAATAGGGAAAAGCCTTACTTTCAGAGTGACCTATAAGTACAGCAAGCCAAAGATGAAAGAGAAAGCAGGGGCCGCCATGTAAACGTCCCTCACTCTTAAACTTTCCCTATGTCACCCTAACCACGCCCTCACAGGTGTATTCAGGCACACCTATAGCCAGCCCCTAAGCAGGCGTGGCTACAACATCCCCTACAAATTAATGCTGTGGAGTTGTTCTATTTGTTAAGAGTTATGCTTAAAATTATGTTAAAAACAGCAAAAATGGATATTAAATATGGTTTATTCAAAGAAAAATTACTGAACAAAAATCAGAGATTTAAACAGCCAATAAATGTAGTTCATTTTATGATTCTGTATTCTAAAATTTTTGGAATGAGTGCAGCATATAATGAGTGATGCCCAGATTCAAGATATGAATTCAGTGTTGATATATTATGATGTAATTTCCATATAATAATTTGTATAAGTGATTTAGGAGGAAAATTTTAACATATCCAGTCACATGTGATTTTTTTTAAATAACTGGCATCTGGCAAACAAGTGATTCTTCTTCTCATCTTCTGTTGACTTTTGTATTATTCTAAGGAATTTGCACTAACCCTTAGTTTATTGCATTTTTTAATTTATACATACCCATAAACCACAACTATCAAGACTCACTAAACTGTAAATGAAGAATCACAAAAAGCAAGGAGCGCCACTAAGTTGAGAAATGATAGCAATCAAATGTGGCATTAGTTGTTAATATATTTATGTATTATAAAATGGGAAATTATAGACCGAACTCAGAAAGGAAGTTGTAGCTAACATTAACCAAGTCCAATATGGAAAAACAGAAAAAAAAATCACAATGACTATGTGTCAAAATGACAAGTATGACAGGCATACATCAGCCATGGAGATATTTAGGGTGATGTATCACAGCTGTAGGCAACATTGTAAAACAGGGCAAGTTTGTTTTCAGTGGCCTCTCACCTCCCTTGCAGCATGCCTGAATCATCCTTGAAGGACTTGATGTCCTTATACTGACCCCCCTGATTGGTATAGTTCAAGTTTTCTGGGGTCTGTACTAGTCAGCAACTCTCCATCAGTAGCTCATAGCTGAAAAAGTCAAGGAATCTATTTGGCCTGCATTGCATTCCTCCAGCCTCTGACATCTCAGGAGCTACTAACTCAGGAAAGACATGTATTATTTCCAGTGGGCAGATGCATTAGCAATCCACATGTCATACCTGTATCTTGGTTCACACATAATTTAAATAACTCGGTCTCATTTGCATTTCAGATCTGGAGGAAAATAATTGATCTTTAGAAAGGTTAATTAAAACAGGAAATGGGATCATGGGGTCAGAGTGCTGCTCTAGCCAAGGTGATTATCGGTGCTGTGCTGAGTCTTTAAGAATAAAAAATGTCCAAAGTGGCTGAACAAGTTTCACTCCCACCAGCAATGGAGGAGTTTCCCCTTGCTCCACATTCTCTCTAGCATAAGCTGCCCTTTGTGCTTTTTTATCTTAACCATTCTGACAGGTGTAAAATGGAATCCGCGTAATTTTGATTTGCATTTCCTTCATGGCTAAGAAAATGCTTTTGCATTTCCTTGATGGCTGAGCATTTCTTTAAGTGCTTCAATATGATAGTTTCTCGGAAAACTGGGAATCAATCTATCCCAAGACTCTGAGATATCACTCTTGAGCATATACCCAAATGATGCTCAGCTACACTACAAGGACACTTGCAATAAAAACCCAGAGACAGTTATTGGGGTTCAAGCTGGCTGAATATCAGAGAAGCAAAGCAGCCAAGCCAGTAGTATATCTTGCCTTTACCCAGCTGAAATAGCAATCCTGTCTCCTGAGTTCCTGTCTACTCTTCCTCATATTCCTTACTCTGCCCAGCCATATCACTCCTGTCTCCACCTCCCTCTTTCTGGGACTAAAGGAATGTGATCCCAAGTGCTGGAATCAAAGGCATGAGCTCTGTTACTTTTCACTCTTGATGACCTCTAACTCAGATCCATCTGCCTGCCTCCTGAGTCCTTGAATTAAAGGTGTGTCTAACCACTGCCTGGCACTATGGCTTGCTAATATGGCTACTGGTATTAAAGGTGTGATCACCATTGCCTGACCTCTATGGCTGTGGCTAACTTTGTTTCTGTACCCTCAGGCAAGATTTAATAAATCAGAAATAACATATTGCCACAGATACTTGCTCACCTATGTTCATAGCAGCTTTATTTGTAATATCCATAACTGGAGACAACCCAGATGCTCCTCAGCTGAATAAAATGGATAAAGAAAATGGACATTTACACAACGGTGAATTACTCAACTGTTAAAAACAATGACATTGGGAAATTTAAAGGCAAATGGATAACTAGAAAAAAATAATCCTGAATAAAGTAACACAGACCCAGAATGACAAACATGGTATGCACTCACTCATAATTGTATATTAGCTATAAAGTAAAGGATAACCATACTACAATCCATAGACCCAGAGAAGTTAAGTAAGAAGGAGGGCCCAAGGGGAGATGCTAGATCTCACTGGGAAAAGAACAAGGAACATATGAGAGAGCTCCTGGGTGGAATGGAGGTTATTGGGGATGGGACTTGAGGGTTCAGGTTGGGAGCTTGGTGTAGGGGGAGAGTATTGGAAAAGATAACTGAAAGTGCATTACCTGATCAGGTAGAAAACTGATGCAAGGGAAATTCGCACCACCCTACAAGAATGATGTAACAATATTGAACAGGTAGCCTGAACTTGCCATCTCCTGTGATGAGATTGGTGACTGTACCTGTTGTCATCAGAGAGTAACTAATGGAAACAGATACAGTGACTCAAGGCAAATATTAGGCCAAGCTCAGGAAACTCTGCTGAACAGAAGGAGGAAGGATTGTAGGAGCCAGAGGAGTCAAGGACATCACAAGAACACCCACAGAATCAACTACCCTGGCTCATAGGAACTAACAGAATCTGAACACTCTCCATGCAGGGAGACTGCATGGGACCAACCTAGGTCCTCTACATACAGTCATATAGCTTGGTCTACTTGAGGTTCTCCTAATAATGGGAACACAAGCTATTCCTCATCCTTTGGCTGGCTCTTAGGAGCCTACTTGTCATACTGGATTGCCTTACCTAGCTTAAATAAAGGGGAGGTGCTTAGTCTTACAGCAACTTGATATGCCATACTTTGTTGACACATATGACATGCCTGGCCCTTTCTGAAGAGAAAAAGCAGAAGAGTGAATGGGATGGTCTCAGTGAGAGAGAGGAAGCTGTGGGAGGGAATAAATAAATAAAATAATAAAAGAGAATAAAAATATGCACATATGTCCAAGAGACAAAAAAATCTTTGACTTATTTTGGGTGTCTGATTATGAATTACATGAATGATGAGTTTCATTAGATTTACGTTTTGAATAGTTTGTCATTGGTGAGATAAATTACATGAAAAAAGTATCAAAGAGAAAGGAGGTTAAAATTTTCTCTAGAGAAATAACTTGAGTATGTTCAGGAATTTTCTATATAAAGCTTAATTTGTGCTACTCAAATGAATCATTTTAATAAGAATTCTTTACTGAAACTATATTTAATGACATGCACTTACTAAGCATAACATTTTAACTTTATTTTCTTATCCAAATAGTTATAAGCCAGCAGTGATACACATGCACATAATCAAAATAATAAAGTAAAATTACATGTCAATGATTTACAAAGTAGCATATAATGTTGTGTTATGAAAAACTATAAATACAGTGACTACACATATTAAAAATAAGTTAACTATACTCTTAAAATGCATTCTACCTACAATCCAATGTAGTTCTGAAGGAAACAAATATAATTTAAATACATTTTAATAAACTATATAAAATAAACTAATGTAAATAATGTATTTGACACATATTTATATAATTTTAATTTTAAAATCTTTATGTTATATTTTAAATTGAGTTACCCAAAAGATTAATTTCAATTCTTTATTTTTTCTAAGACCCAATAAAATAAGAAGCTATAGGATATAATTCCACTATCTTGTGAAATATACACTGTTGTGACTGTATATGGCCCCTTTGATGGGACTTAGGGAATGATCATAAGAGAGACATGAGGAGAGCATGCCTGACATGTAGGAGACAAGAATGGAACTAGAAGAGGGAAATGTTTTGTGGATATGATCATGCTTCATTGTATGCATGTATGAAACTCCCAAGAATAAACACAAAGTATAACAATATTAAAAGAATGTAATTAAAACTCCTGCCACATGTTGTATATCACGTCTCTGAGAATCTAAAACAAAAAGAGAGAGAATCTAAATATATGCAACATGAAATAAACACATTAAAGCATCAGCCATGAGCCAGGAGTTGGTGGCACACGCCTTTAATCCCAGCACTCGGGAGGCAGAGGCAGGTGGATCTCTGTGAGTTCGAGACCATCCTGGTCTACAGGAGCTAGTTCCAGGACAGCCTCCAAAGCCACAGAGAAACCCTGTCTCAAAAAAATAACAAAAAAAGCATCATCCATGAATTCATTTCCAAATCCATTGGCACTGGAAATACATATCAATAATAAGTAGATGCTTTGCCAGGCAAGTTTGCTTGCCTACCTATTATAACTTTGTTATATCCATTAATGATGTGGTAAGAAACCAGGTCAAAATCTTTCCTGCCAGTTTCATTGGACTTCAAAATAATAGAAAGAGATAAATATTTAAAGTTATATAAAGTCAATAATTAATTTTTTCTGAAGCTTCAACTAACTGATACAGGTAGTTCTGTCATGAGATTAAAGACATAGAGGCTAAAGAAATGGCTCAGCAATTAGCATCCCTTGTTCCTCCTGTCAATGACTTCCCATACCCATAATGGGCAGCTCATAGATGCCTGTTACTGTGCTTCAATGGAACTTAATATACTCTTCTGATCTCTATAGACACTACATGCAGATAGGTATATAATATACACAAATACCCCCATATACAAATAAACCAAATCTGTGCAGACATAATTTCATTTCTGTTGTTATTTCCACATAAGAAGTATTGCACTGAAACTCAATGAAGCTATGCTATTCTTTTCAATGTAAATCTCCTAGAAAATATCAAGTGACAGAATAACTGTTCCAGGCTTCAGCATTCCCAGTTCAAAAATTCTTCTATTTCTAAAGGAGATATGAATGGAAGTTTAATTCTTTGACCAAAGCTTCCATCTTAGAGACTATTTATGACTGCTGTACACTTTTGCAAGCTCTATTCATCTTTATTGAAATAATACACAAAATAGGTAGTCATTTTTTCAAACATGAAACTCAGTAATTCTTAATAGCATGTTCTTTTAGTCAAAGAATGGTTTACCTTGACAAAGTCTGTATGGTGTTTTCAAAAAGAATCAAATAGCTATTACAGGAAAAGAAAAACAATCACTCAAGTACAAACTTGACCTATAGTGACACATTGTTCCAAAAATATTTCAACTACAAGGAGATCAAACTTTTCCCCAGATCTCTAGGCCAAGTTATTAATGTGCCTGGAGATCATTGAAGACTGGGTACTCAGCCTACTAGACTAATGTGTTCTCAGTCTGAACCAATATTTATCCCTAGTGCACAGACTTTGGGAGCCCATTCCATATGGAGGGATACTCTCTCAGGCTAGACACATAGGGAAGGTACAAGGACCTGTTCTGAAAGATGTGACAGACTTTGGTGATTCCTCATGGAAGGCCTCAGTCTTCCTGGGGAGTAGATGGGGGTGGGACAGGGTGTCAATGGGTGACATGGGAGGATGGAAGGGGGAGAGGGAACTAGGATTGATATTGTTTCTAATTTAAATAAAAATATTTAAAAAAGAAAACTAAAGTAAAAGATTAACCTGCCTTTAACAGAACAATATAGCCAATGTACTGTCTTGGATTTCCATGAAATCAGCTATTCCAATCTAAACTAAATGAATAGTTTTAATCTTGCTATATACTTTTTCTACTTCCTAAACACAGTATTGTGTATGCGTGTGTGGTTAACTGTTTGCTTTAAAACAGACAACATATTGAAAGAAACATTAAAAACAAATATCCCATAAATGTTGGAAGCAACATGTGGATAACAGCTGTTAGCATGTGTTTTTTTAATATTTTATTTCAGTAAAATAATTAAATGTTTTTTTTTCTTGTAAAAGCTCTTTTAAAAGCTTCTGTAAATAATTCCTTGTTACATTTCCAAACCATTTTTTTTGTGTTGGTCAATAAATATAGATCAAAGACCTTTGTAAGTTACAGATATCAAGGATAACATCAGACTCATATACACCTATCAGCAAACACATACACACACACACACACACACACACACACACACACACACACACACACACAATCACACATCAGGTAACAGACCCAGACAGAGAACATACATATAAACATAGCACACAGACATACAACGTAAATAGACATTTGACACACAAAAGACAGGATAGTAAGCACAGACTACACACAGATGGGAAATACAGAAAGAATTCAAATTTGGGCTTGCTAACAAATCCAAGAGAAAGTTGCTTTGTTTTCATCCCATAATACAGCAATGATGCATTTACTTACAATTATTTAAAAGAAATATTATTTAAGTAACATATAAAAGAGAGGTATAAAATCTCATTATTTTTGTATGCCTAAAATGAGCTATGTGCTCTGCCTGTAAAAATATGAGCTATTCCTATGTTTAGGCACGTGACAGATACCTCTCTGATATTACTAGCATAAAAATTATAGCTCATACTTTTATACGTTATGTACTGAATATGCATGTCTATAATAAGTTTGAACAGTATTTTGGTTGGAGTAGTCTGAAGTTTTTGTTATGAAATAGTATGAGATATATGGTATTCATATCCAATGAAATGTGCATTTAAAATTTTCTGTATTGTTTTATTCATTGTATAATATAAAAATTTTCTGTAACAGGTTTATAATTTTATTGCTTAGCAGATGAATGCCAGGAATTAGAATATACACAATAAATTTCATTATACCAACAGAATTTTAAATATGATAGAATAATTTATATGAAAATGAGTTTTTACTTTTTTGTATATTCCATAAATGCCTTTGTAATGTACTAATTAAAGAGGACATCAAGAGAGTAAACTCTGAATGTTGTCAATTTTCCAAGTTAGTCTCATACACATAGGTCTCCCATCTGCTAGTAAATATGAATCCTTCAGTCATCAAAAGCCTTCCCTGTGTTTTCAGTAGAATTTTTCCACAAAAATATCTTTTATTCATTTAGAATTGATTCATTTTAAAGAAAGTATTCTAGATTGATATATAAATCATATTTCACATTAAAGAACTACTAATTAGATCTTCAAAAAAAATGAGTTGCAATTTCTCCAGCACTAGGAATTTCTCTTTGCACTTTACAGTGGCAACCTATTGGCAAAGAAATCTTTCTTTGAGGCCAAGAAATTAAAACTAAATAAATACAGGGTAATAAATCAAAATTTTAATATCAACTAATTTACAATTTCTGATAGGTATATGTATAATAGAAATGTGTATGCCACAGCAAGTATGGAGATAAAGGTTTTAGTCCAGAACTCAAAATATTCTCAGTGCAGGCTTGATGGTGAACGTGACCTTTGTTCTGTGATTACTGAGTGAGAACTTGAAGTTATTTTGACAATGCAACTTTTTGCACATAGTCAGAATTGCTGGGTAGAAAATAACTATCAAAGCTGATAAAGACTTTCTTAATATATCTTATAGATGGAATCAATGTTAATTATATCTAACAGCAGTGTAAGTTAAGTCCCTATTGCTGAAGACACCATGCCCTTCAGAAACAGAGACCCCTAAACTTGAACTCATCTTAATGCCTCAACCAGGAGGTAACATTTTAGCTTCCAAAGGAAAGAAGTAACCAAAAGTCCTACCTTGCTATGAACCCTATAAACCATATCAACAACCAACATGGCACAATAATCCAAAAGTATCATAGTGGCACACATAACTTTTGATACTCAACAGTAGTCTAATTGTACTTAAGACCCACTAAATTAGAGGCAAACCATGCTTGTTATTGGAACCCTAGATAACTATTCATTGTTAGTAAAGTCGTGGTTATTAAAGGAGAGTCTACAATTACTAATTTATTAAATCAGCATATTACTTAGTAACAATTTATACATAAATGTTTTTACTTGGAAAGATAAGTGTAGTCTTCACCCATCTAAAGGAAAATTTTTCTTCAACAGATGAGTCCCACTACAGAAAATGACAGCCAATTAAAATTCAGAGTTGTGGAGCCCAGTACTATTGAATACATCTACAAATCTCCTGGTTTTTTCAAAGCTATGTTCAAGGCAAAAACCTTACAGTTCCAGGAGAACTAGTAAAGATTTCTTGAGATCCATTCTTGCAATTTCTTTCTTTGGAATGTCTAATATCCTCCAAAATGAATATAAACCAACTTTATGTTTACAATCATCTCTCCAATATCTCCTATTCATTTCATTTGTTTCAAGAAGATGTTGTACATCTTGCTCTCTTGAATCTTGTTTTTTATCCCTTTAGATGTTTTGTTTTCTTTTCTCCAATTTATTTCATAGAAATTGTATATTCTTATAAAATATGGCAAACATAAATTTAATATTTCCAAATATTTTAAGACTATTAATTTAGGCCAGGTTTTTCAAGAAATACATGACACCATTCTTGTTTTCTCTAAAGTTAAAACTGTCATTGCATATTTCTTTTTTAAATATTTTCATGCTTATATACATCTGGTAAAATAGAAAGCAAATAAATATAGTTTATAACATAAAAACAAATATAGGGTTGTTTCTTTGCTATTAACACTACTCTTGTGGTTGCTTTTAGATCCTATTTTATAATACACAATGAAAACTAGCAGTTAGGTTTCTTAACAATAAAGGTTTATATCTTTAATACCTTTACACAGAATTTTCTGAAATTAGATAAGTTTTCTGTACAATGGAGTGCTGTGACTGATCTTTCTGAGAAGACACAAGTACACCTGTTCCTTCTAGACTGGGCACAGATGACAGTTGCAAGAAGTCAATATGCCTATGTGTAGCTTAGTAGAAAAATAAGTTGTTCAACCAAAAGAGTGATGATGGTACAGTGAAGATGTTGGAAAGCATTTTGTTATCTATCTATGTGTGGGGTTTTGTGAGATTGTCCATCCATATTGATATAGCAAATACTGTCTCCAGTGCTCAGACTTTGAAAAGGTTTCCATATTCTAAATGTTACATAAATACAAGTTCCTGTCTGTATAGAAGAAGCAGTCACTCAACAGAAGCAGTCTGTCCTTGTCCTCTGGCTTTTTCCTTATTTGTGTTTCTTCTTCTGCAATATTCCCTGAGATTCATGTGTAAGTGTTATATTGTAAATGTACCTGCTGGCACTTTATATACCACGGGGTCTGTTATTCTCTACATTTTAAGCAGTTGTGGTTTCTGTAAGAGTCTCCATCTGTTGAGAAAATGAACTTCTTTGATGAAGAATGAGAGCCATTCTTATTAGTCTGGATCTGTACATAGATCCAGGACTGTGTCCAAGTCTAGGTCATAAGCCAAATTACTTGTGCTATGATGTTTATTGTTTCTGCAAAGCTCTGCAGTCACTGTAGTCTCTTTCACCTTTTCAGACTCTGAAGAAAAGATGCATTTATCAAGTCACCTGGTTTCCAAGATCTCTTGTAAAGAAAAGGCATAAATCATGACTGTTTTATGTCTCATAGGATATCATCTGTGATTAATGGATAATTTACATGAAATACCTAAGAACTTAACAAGGAAAGAAATCTTGTGTGTGTTGGGGGCAAACAGTTTTACACATCTAGTTATGCTTTTCCTCCAAGTAGAACTAGGTGGCATTATTTTATCAGGTACAGTTTAGAGAATGAAAGTGATGCATATGATGTCTTTCAGAGTTTTATTTTAGCATTAGACTGGTAACCACACAGTAATGTCAAGTGGAGCAGCAGGCATGTTTCAGTCTTCTTACTACTTGATACTTAACATGACCATCATAAGAAAGCTCTTGCTGATTAGGATCCTTTTTCCTGGGAACGGTCTTTTTATGTCAATTATTTACTTTGAAGACTTAAGTAAAAAACAAATGTCTACTGACAAAGCCTTTAAGTGTTCTTTACAATATTTATTATCTAGTCATGCAGTTTAATACAAAGTTATCTTTTATTCACGATTCTGTTTAAGCCAAACCTTGCTCATGTTCTTTTCAACTTTCATTTTTTTGTGAGAAAAAAATGGAAACAGTGTTCTATAGCATAAAAAGGCAATCCCCCAAGTATAGGCTGACAGCTGCCTTATTGTTATGATATAAATCCTTAAACTACCATGACTAGCATAAATCAAAGAAAATTTTTTCCAAAAACTGATGCATTATTCAGTGTATTTGCTAATTTAATCTTCATGATGTGAGGTTGGGGAGATTTAGCATCTAAGAAAAGAATAACAAATAAAAATGTTTATTTAGTTATCCTTAATTTTTATTTAAATATAAGCTTCACGTATTGTCCTTTTGTTATTAAATAACATAGTCTATTCCCTTTACAGAGTACAATGAGTTTCTGAACCAGGAAACTGGGAAATGGCCAGAGACATTTTGACTCATTACATATTGTAGGAGAAAGATGTTATTACTCTTTTTTTTTTCCAGACAGGGTTTCTCTGTGTAGCTTTGGAGCCTATCCTGGCACTCGCTCTGGAGATTAGGCTGGCCTCAAACTCACAGAGAGATATTATGACTCTTTAGTGAGGCTGAGCCATAAGTTCTGGGAAACACCCTGGAATGAACAGCAGAAGAATAATATCAAAGCATTTTTCACATGAAAGCACAATAGAACCAAAAGACAAATAATGCTCTACTAGAAGGTGTGAATCAACCATGATGCAGATGACCACACAGCAAGAGTGAAATAGATACAAAGCTATCTCCCTGTCATAGCACTGGGGTTTGTAAAATGTTCCATGGTAATGGATAATAACATGTCACTCTGCTATTACCAATTACAAGCATCTGTGCTTAACATCCTTAAAGTAATCAAAGAATAAATTATTGGAAATATCTGGGGAGGCAGATTTCCAGCTGTGCAGAAATCATAAAATTTGTCTTAGAGATAGAATATTATGTTCTATTGGTGTATATGACAAACACTTCTATTGCAGTCAACATAGGGCAGAACCTCTGTGAAACTGTGCAAAAGAAACATACAGATATGGATGCTTCTTATTATATAGTACATCATCACTAGGCCTGTAGAAGAAACTGCAGCCAGCCTACCCAAGCCACAGGTGCCCAGGCTTGCCTGCATGAGCATGCCCAGGAGGTGCTTCCTTCCTGAGCCAAGCCTGCCTCTAACCCAGAGACTGCTGACAAAGAGGCACCTGGCCAGAGACACCAATGAGGAAAGGACAACACAGCAGAGTCAGCCACTGAGCCAACAGGACCTTGGGAGGGTGTATAAAGTCAGGTCTAACTCCTTAACAAATGAGTCTGCAGAAGGCACCCTGAATGCTCACTGACTCCCAATGTCTGAGTCATTGGTGCTGTGTTTTCTCACCCCCCCCCCAAGGAGTGTCTGAGCAGCATTACCTGCAACACAGGCCCTGGTTTATAGCAGCTACCTAAGCTATTTTGAGATAGTATATATTGTTTTAGATAAATAAATCTCTTACTTTGGTGACAGGGATTTTTAGTTTTCCTTCTGGCCAACATATTAAGAAGACTGTCAAACATATTATCCATGTAGGAGATAATATGTTAGTACTGTGAACTGGATATGAGCCCTTAGGCTGTGAGCTGGAAGTAGAAGAGAACTTGAGTGAAAGCCCCTGTGATATTCAAAAGCAGTAAGAGAACATATAGGTCCACAATGATAAATCAAGAAAAATATTATGAATGCTAAGTGGTACAATTTGAGGAAATCTAGTAAAACTCCCTTTCTTTAAGTGCCATGGACTTTTCCCTGCTCAAATTTGACAACTGGGATAATTACAAAAATAACAGTGATGAAAATTATGAACCTTCTAATTCAATGTATGTATCTATATAAAAGTTCCAAGTCTAAAACTTTACGTTTTGTAGTTTTCAGGAAAATTGATGAAACTGAAAATTATATTAAGTTGGGTTACTCAGGCACTTAAAGAGACTAAAATATACTTAGAACATGTATCATGACCAAGCTTCCAGTATGCAGTTGGGCCACCATTAGAACTCTGCCTTAAAGTGGAGAGAGAGGAGTAGGGGAAGAGCTTCTGTGCTCTGCTTGTCACTCTCCAGGGTACAGAGCAGCACACAGGAGGGCAATGAGTAAGACAATAGACTCTAAAATGTGCACACACTGGGGAGGATAGGAGGACTTAGAGAAGAGAGGCAAGAATGCACAGAGGATTAAACAGTATTTCTGTGAAAAGGATAGTCTCACAAGACACTGAGGTGCTTTCATCAAAACAAGTAACAAGTAATATGTAGGGTCCTCCATAATCCCAAAGACTCTTGAGAAAACAATTTTTGGGCCTTCCTTGTATGGTTGGTAGTTTTAGGGTGAAACATATTTTATAAGGATCAACTCATTCAATATTTAATGGCATGCTTATCTTATGTAAAAAGGAAGTCTGAAAGTTTCAAAATAAATAAGATAAGCATCTATGGCTTATAGACTTTTTGGATAAGAATACAGTGGGTGTTCTTGACTTAAAATTCAAAACTTTCAGAGAAAATTATATATTGTATGTGATATCCCATAGCTAGATTAATTAATGTTAAGAGTTTATGTGAACCAATCACTCTTAGTAATCATATTGTGGAGTTTGAATCCACTGAAAGAAAGCAAAGCCTGGGAATCAAGTCAAATATAGATGGAAGGAGTGTATTTTTAGCGACAGCAGAACGACAGCAGCCTTAGAGTCAATTCATCATGACATGTGGGGAGGGTGTAAGGCGGGGCTTTACAGAAAACATCAAAAAGTTGTGTGTTGCAACTATCAACGGAATCTACAGCTGGGCAGGAAACTTAATACACTTCCCTCAGTCATTTTTTACTTTCCATTTATATAATAAATGTATCACTCCAGTCCTTTCTCTCATAGTGATAAGTGGATTTTGCAGAAGCAAAGTCACCTGTTAATACCCCAGCGTCCATTATCCTATTCTTTTTTCATTATTTTATTTTAAAACATTTTTTTCATTTTAAATATCAATACCAGTTCCCACTCCCTCCCTTCCTCCTGCCCTCCCCGCCTTCACCCACCCCACCCTTCCTCCACTCCTCAGAGAGGGTAAAGGCTTCCATGGGGAGTCAAAAAGTCAGGAACATCTCTTTGAGACAGGACCAAGGCCCACCCCACTATATCTAGGCTGAGCAAGGTACCTCTCCAAAGACAATGGGCTCCAAAACGCCAGTCAAGCACTAGGGATAAATCCTTGTCCCATTGCCAATAGCCCCACAGACTTCCCTAGTCACACAACTGTCACCCACATTCAGAGGGCCTATGCAGGCTCCTCCACTGTCAGTCCTCAGTCAGTGAGTACCCACTAGCTCAGGCCAGTTGTTTCTGTGGGTATACCCAAAACGATCTTACTCCCTTTGCTCATATTATCTCTCACCCTCCCTTTGCCTGGACTCAGGGAGCTCAGCCCAGTGTTTAGCTGGATGAAGGTTCTATGAGGATAAATTAAGGTAGTCATCAATCTGGTTAGAGGGGAAAGTCAGATCTTTTGTCACCTGCAGGTCACTAGGTTCTTCCAGGCATTGCAGAGCAAATGGTAAAGGGCCCTTAAGGAACGGCTGGCTCCATAGTAAGTTTCTTAAGTCATCACAGGGACTTAGAGTAGGTTGTTCTTAGCAGGCAACACAATGCCATCAAGTTAGGGCTAGCTATCACCACCCACAATCTTAATACTGAAAATCTAGTAAAAAGTAAACATTTATTTACTAATATAATATGAAACATGCATATGCAGTTTAAGAAAATAATACGAGTATTTGCTTATGTAACATTTTTGAAATTTTAAGCATTTTTTGATGTTTAAAATTTTACTAGATTTAAATTTCAATCAGAACTAATGAACCATGAAAATCACCAATATCAAAATAAATATGAAAATAAAAAATAGAGAAGTGTAATCCAAGGAAATGTGCAAAACTGTAACACTGCAAAATACTAGCAACGTTACTTGTCACAAGAGGAAATAGGTCAGAAGTAAATTAAGGCAGGAACTGAAATTGAACCCAATCAGAAATTTAATATTTCTCACAAATGGTCAGATACTAACCCAATCCTAATGACATTTTGACATTTTGTGCCTTAAGCAAAATATGAATACCAATTTTGAAGAATCAGTTGGAGTTATTTTCTGATGAAACTATTTTACCCTTTTCATAAGTAGCTGCTCTCCATGACTTCTCTTCTTCATTCTCTCCTTCTCTCTCTTCCTCCCTTATTCACACATTCTCTCTCTCTCTCTCTCTCTCTCTCTCTCTCTCTCTCTCTCTCTCTCTCTTCTCTCTCTCTCTCTCTCTCTCTCTCTCTCTCTCACACACACACACACACACACACACACACACACACACACGAACATTTGCATAGCTAGAAATAGGACAGCATGGTAACTTAGTAGATAAAGTTGATCTGAGCATCAAATGACCTGAATTAAAAATTAAAACCCTAGGATGGAAATGGAGTACGGAGAGAAGCAACCACCATCCATCCATTCATAGCTCCATGTATTTTAACGCACACACACACATGAATGAGTAAAATAGCATAACATTTAATTTGGGAAATTACCAATATGGAGCCAGGTAAGATTACAAGGGAATTTAATAGGGAAAACCCTTACTTACAAAGCGACCTAGCCAGCCGGCGGGGCAGCAGTCAGTACAGCAAGCCAAAGATGAAATGGAAGAAGGGCCACCCTGTGAGCGCCCCTCACTCTTGAACCTTCCCTACATCACCCTGACCACGCCCTTACAGGCACACCTGTAGCCAGCCCCTAGCAGGCGTGCCTACAGCATCCCTTACAAACATTTTAAAGCAGAATTTAAAATCAGCACATGAGACAACATGAAGTGGTAATCTTTCTGAGACTGAGTTACCTAACTTAGTATTAGATTTTTCAATTCTATCTATTTTCCTGAAAATTACACAATTCAGTTTTTCTTCAAGGCTAAATAAAAATTCATGGTACATGTGTCTGTTGTGTGTTCCTCAAGAGATATGAAAAAGTATCTATTCACCGAAGACTAGGAAGCAAAAATGGATCAAAGTAGGGATACCATCAAAGTCAAACTTGAAGCTGTAACCATAATGGGGTTACTTATAGGACTACGGGTGTGAATTTACTGTAGTATGGGTTGGAGAATATGTCTTGCAAGTACTTCAAATAGTATGCACACTTTCCAGGAAACTTTGCTAGTCTCCACCATTTCTAGGCAGCTCAGATTGTCAGAGACTATTTCTTAGCAGTCCTTGATTCTTATTTATCAGTAGTTCTCAACCTTGCAAATGTTGTGACCTTTTAATACAGTTCCTCTTGTTGTGGTGTCTCTCAATCATAAAATTATTTCCATTGCTACATCATAACTGTAATTTTGCTGATGTTACAAATCATAATGTAAGAATGTTTGAAGTTAGAGGTTTGTAGAAGGGGTTGACACACAAAGGTTAAAAACAGCAGCTATATAAGCTTTGAAAGACATGGACTTAATGATGTGGTCTATTTTGGGGACTTCTTTAAGTTTTGGAGTTGTTTACTTTCCTAGCTTTAGGAGCTTTCCTGCAGAATGGAATTTTTCATCAACATTTAGAATAATTTTTGACTTAATGAGTTTCCCTCCTAATTTAAAAGTTTTACATTAAGAAAAAATGCTTTGCTGAGCAGTGAGGGTGCACGCCTTTGATCCCAGCACTCGGGAGACAGAGGCAGGCAGATCTCTGTGAGTTCCTGACCAGCCTGGTCTATAAGAGCTAGTTCCAGGACAGTCTCCAAAGCCACAGAGAAACCCGTCTTGATAAATCAAAAACAAAACAAAAAAAGAAGAAAGAAAGAAAGAAAGAAAGAAAGAAAGAAAGAAAGAAAGAAAAAATGCTTTACAAAAACACCACATTTTCAATATCCATTTACCTATTGATTGGCATCTAGGCAGATGCTGTTTTCTAGCTATCATGTATGAAACAGCAATAAACATAAACAGACAAGTATCTTTGTAGTAGAATATGGTGTCCTTTTGGTAAATGCAGCAGTATAGCTGTGTCACATAGAAATTCTATTTTTAGCTTATTGACAAGCCTGCGCAGTAAGTCACAAATGGCTGTACCAAATTTTAATATCCTCATCAATGAATCATGATCATCTTTCCCAAAACCTTCTCCAGAATTTGCTTTTATTTGTTTACTTGTTGATACCTATGGATGATAAGAAACCTTAGAGAAATTTTGATTTGCATTTCCTAGCTAGTCAAAGATGGTGAACACATCTTTTAAAATTTTTGGTAACTTCATATATTTTGTTTACAGTGCATTTAGGTGTATCTAATTTTGAATTTCTCTCAGAATTACCACCCCAACACAATACCTCTCCAACTTCATGCCAATTTCTTTCTATTTCTATTTTTATTTTTACTTTAAGTTTTATTTCTTTTATTGCAAATAGATGTTTTTCCTTCAGTACATTCTGATTGTGGTATTTTCTCTCCCAAGACCTCTGGGATTTTTAACCCCACCTTCAGTCCTTTCAGGATCCGCACTGCTTGTATTTTCATTAGAAAATAACAACTCATCGAAAGCATGATTATAAAATAAAAATATATAAACTAGAGTTGGATAAAATATGCCTTGTCAAAGTCTTATAAGACAAGAACCACCAAAGCAGCTATTGAGTTCATTTTGTGTTGGCTATCTATTGCTGGGCATAGGGCCTAGCCTTAAGACTGGTTTGTATCCCTCATGAGACACCATTGGGGAGAAATTAATTTTCATTTGCAAGTAGTTATCAATTTGACATATTTTGTGGGCTAAGAATGGGGGCTAGTGTCCACTCCTATCATCACCAGGATACCATCTGTCTCATACCCATGCTGTCACTGTGCATGCTGTCAGTCTCACTGAGTTCAAATTGCATCAGTTGTACTGTGCTTAGAGGGCCTTTTTTCTTTAGGGTCTGACATCCCCTCTGGCTCTCATAATGTTTCTTAACTAGGGCAATAAGACAACCAAAGGAAATCAAGGGGATAAAAATAGGAAGGGGGCATATAAAACTAGTCTTATTTACAGATGATATGATTGTATATATAAGAGACTCCAAAAAAAATCCACTAGGAAGATCCTACAGCTGATACACATTTTCAACAAAGTAGAAGGCTGGAAAATCAATGCATCAGATTCAGTAGCCTTCCTAAAGATAACTGACATGTGAATTGAGAAAGAAATCAGGGAAACAATAGCTTTCACAATAGCCTAAAAAATACAAAATATTTTGGTGTAACTTGAACTAAGAAAGTAAAAGACTTACTTAATGTAAACATTAAGACTTTGAAGAAAGAAACTAGAGATGATATTAGAAGATGGAAAGATCCACGTGCTAATGAATTTGTAGGGTTAGTATAGTAACACTGGCCACCCTAACAAAAGCAATCTAGAGATTCAATGCAACCCCATCTAAATCCCAACACAATATTTCCAAGAACTTGAAAAGACAATTTTCAGCTTCATATGGAAACAGAAAATTCCAGTATATTTAAAACAAACATAAATAATTAGATAACTGCTGGAGGTATCAACATTCTTGATCTCAGATTTTACTACAGAGTTATAGTAATAAAAACAGCATGGTATTTGCACAAAAAGCAGACAGGTTGATCACTGAAACCAAATCAAATAACAGACGTAAGTCCACACACCCATTAACACCTTTTTTTTTTTTACTCAAAAAATCCTGGAATATATACTGGAAAAAGTACAGCATGTTTAACAAATGGCGCTGGTTATACTGGACTAATGCATATAGAATATTCCAAATAGGTACATAGCTATCACTCTGCAAAAAAAAAAAAAAAAAAAAAAAAAAAAAAAAAAAAACCCAAAATGGAAACAATACCTCAAAATAAGATCAGATACCCTGAATCTGATAGAAGAAAGAAAGCAGAACAGCCTTGTAGTCATTGGCATAAGAAAATACTTTCTGAACAGAATACTAACAGCACGGGCAATCATGAAAATGAAAACCTGCATAGTAAAGGACATCATAAGTCAGACAAAGTGGCAGGCTACATAATGGAAAATGATTTTTGCTACTACAAATCCAATGAGGGCTAATATATAAAATATATTAAGAACTCAATAAAATTGAACTTTCAAGAAAAAAAACTCAATTAAATAATAGGGTACAGATTTAAACAGAGAAAACATAAACGGCTGAGAATCATGTAAAGACGTGTTCAACATCTTAGCAGTCAGGAAAATGCATATCAAAGTTACTTTGAGATTTCATCTTATGGTAGGCAAAATGACCAGGATCAATAAAACAAATGACACCTTATGTTGCTGAGTATGTGGAGTAAGCAGAAAACTCATCCATTGCTGGTGGGAAAGAAAAATTGTACAGCCTCTATAGAAATCAGTGTGTTGGTACCTCAGGAAAATGAGAATTGATTTTCCTCAAGATGAAACTAAAGCACTGTTGGGCATATATCCAAATGACACTTCCTCGTATTTGAAAAGAACTTGTTAAAGTGTGTTCATTGCTGCTAAGTTCATTATCATCAGATTTTGGAAACAAACTAGATGTCCAACAACTGATGAAAGTGGAGAAATATGGTATATTTGTGCAAGAGAATATTACTCGACCATTAAGAAAGTGAAATAATGAAATGTACAGATAAATGGATGAATCAAGGAAAGTCATACTAAGTAGGGTACCCACACCCAGAAAGACAAATGTGGTTTCCTTTCATTTACAAGAATATTAGCTGTTAAGTCTTCAGTGACCAAAATACAATCCACATAACTACACCGGTTGGGTGTAACATAAGGAAATCTTTGGGGAGAGAACTGGGGAGATATTCATCTTCCTAAGAGAAGGAAATAGAACAGACAGTTATTGTTTAATCATTCAATAGTTCAATTAATGCAGCCCACATATGCTGAGGTAGCTGTGGACTCATGTAAGTTTTAAAGGCCCAACCTGAGCCACACCTCTTAAGAGAACGTTCTCCTCAATATCATCACCTATCAGTTTTTGAAGACCTCCTCAGATGGGAATAGAACATAGTGATCCTCTTCCTTTGTCCTTGCTGGAATATTGACTATTTCCATCTTATGCAGGTCTTGTGCTGGCAACCAGATATACCATGAGTTTAATCTGGGCAGCAGCTTCATTATGCTCAGAAAACATGATTTTATAGCAGCCCTGAAGCCTACATTCAGTTTTTTTAGTCATTTGTATGGACTCCATGAAGAATTCTTTTTTAATTAAAAATTGTGTTTTCATTATATGTATACTCATTCTGGTTTCCCCTACCCCCACACCTCCCAGATGCTCCCCAAATCGCCACCAACTCAATCATTTGCCATCCCAACTCACTGGAAAACAAAAGCCATCTAAAACTAAATGACAAAATACTTCTTGGTTCAGATTCTCTATCCACTTTTTTCCATATTTTCATTTGCTTGTTTGTTTTTCTGTAGTTTAGGGTTTTGTTTTGCTTTGCTTTGCTTTGCTTTGCTTTGCAAGTTGAAAAATGATGTTGATATTTTTTCTGTGAATTTCATTGAATCTATAGTTTCCTTTTAACAAAATGCTTATTTTAACCGTATTGATTCTTCTGGTAAAAGCACATGGAAGGTCTTTCTACATTATAATGTTTTCATTTCCTAATTGGAGTTCTTTAAAGTTTGCATTATAGTGAGCATTTGCTTCCTTGGTTAGGTTAATTTCATGTTATTTTATTTTATTTATTTTTGAGGCAATTGTTAATGGATTTTTTTATAATTTCTTCCCTGGCATGCTTTCTAGTGTTATATAGAAGGCTGCGGATTTTTGGATGTTAGTTTACTGTTTGCTGCTCTGTGAATGTGTTGATCAGCTCCAGGAGTATTATTTACAAGTCTTTAAGGATTTTATTAAAACATATTATTAAAACATATTAAAACATAAGTATAGTTTCACATTTTCCATTCTTCTTTGTATCCATTTAATTTTCTTCTTTTGTATTAGTTCTCTAGCTAAGACACACACACACATACACACACACACACACACACACACACACACACACACACACACACACAAATCTTTGTTGGTTAGTTTTTGTTGAGAATTTTGCACTTAGTTTCATCATGGAGATTAGTTTATACTTTTATTTTTATACTTTATTTTTATTTTATACTTTTTATTTTTGTCTGTTATGTCTTTATCTGATTTTACTATCAAAAATGCTTGGTTTCAAATGAAGAATTTGATTACATTTGTTTCTGTGTTGTTTTATAGAATTTTTCTTCCAAATATTAGCTATTTTTCAAATAGTTTGTTCATTCATTGCATTAATGTATTTTTCTCATTTTTAAATATGAAAACTGACTTGTTTGAGACCCACAGAGAAAGAAATATTTCAAACTGGAATATTTCAACTTTCCTTATATTTTCTATTTCTATCTCTGTAATAGATTCAGTTTTGAATTGCTGAAATATCTCTCATTTTATTCAATTATATATTCCTTTGTTTTTAAACTTCTGTCAGGAGATCATTGCTATTCTCTTTAAGTTCAGTAAATAATTTTTTCATATCTTCTTTAAATTCATTGTATTATTTTCTCATGTATATGAATGTTCTTTTAAACTCTGTGTCCTGAGGTTCACATAGATAAATATAATCAAAAATTCTTATAGATCATCGTTTAATGTGTTAAGCGTGGCATATTATCCTGGTCTTATACATTGTTTGTGGTTTTGTGATATGACTTAGGCATGTGGTTTTTGTGTGTCTGAGATTCCAGCTTGCCTCTGTTAAGTGAAAGTTTGATGCTGCTTTAGTTGTTACCCAAACTTGGTTGATTTCAGATCAAATATGAATAACTGATATCTAAGTGGGCTAGTGTCCAAGCTGTTGTATCTAAGTTGTATCTCATACCTTAGGGTATGAGAATGGCACCAGTTTTGAGGTATTCAGAACACTTACCTTGCTGAGTTAAAGCACAATTCCTGTAATCCCAGGTGTGTCTGTGGGTGTGGAAGTAGCTCAGTAAGATGAGATTTTGGGACTTCACCAAGATGGAATGGTATACAAGCTTTGTTCCCAGTTAAAGGAACATTGGAATGAAGTTCAAAGTTATTTCCTTCATAAATCAATCTGAATTGTACTCTATAGCTTTTTCAAAAGCCTATTTGTTATTTCTCCATTTGGAAATGTAAACAAGATATTTCATTTCCAATTGTGTATATATGCAGTAGAGTTATCATCTTCTAGACAAAGTTCATGTCAATTCTATGTTTTTATTTGTTACCATGGAGATGAACAAAAGCATAGGGTATACTCTAAGGACACAATCTTAATAAATTTGTTTTATCAAGAATTTTTTAAATGTTCTGGTTTTGATCCATCTTTTTTTTTTCTTTTCTAGCACTTGCCTCTTATTCCATACTCTCTATGGCTAATTCCTGTCAACTAGTTTGTTGACGGTGTCCTGATCCAAGATTGATTTTATTGAACAACAAATGAGTATCACACATACACACACACACACACACACACACACACACACACGAGAGAGAGAGAGAGAGAGAGAGAGAGAGAGAGAGAGAGAGAGAGAGAGATTGAGAGAGAGACCCAATGTATGAATGTCTGTATCCGTATAGATGTACTTTACCAAAGTTCCACTAATTTGCTTTAGCTATCATCATAGACAACTGTGTACATTCTATTATCTAATTTATGAGATTATAAGAAGGGGGATTCCGTCTGTTTATATGTTTCTCTTATTGTTTGATGAATAAAACACTGATTTACCAGTAGCCAAGCAGGAAGTATAGGAGGGGCTACCAGAGAAGTTATGGGTTAATAATTGAGAGAGAGCTAGCCAGTAAGAAGACTGAGCCATCAGCCAAAGCCAAACAGATTGTAAGTAAAATAAGTATCAGTGTGTTTATTTGGGGCTAAAGTCAGCAGGACCAGGCAGGAGTGAAACTCCAGCTACACTTGTATTGGAAATTCTAGACAATTTTATAGTGTGTTGTAAAAATTTTCCTCAGCCATTGTCTCTCATTAAGATGTAAGTAGAAGAATAGATGACAGCAAAATGCTCAGGGATTATGAGCACAATCCCATTTTCCATTCAGAAGCTACCAGACAGGCTTTCATCTCCAGGGAGCATGTCTCACTTAGGGAAGTCATGGTGAGAGGACATAACAAATTTAGGGTTCAGTTAATTAGATGGCAACAATTTGAATAACAAAAGAGCATAATTTGAGGGAAATGTGGATAAAAATGGGAATAGGGGAAAAATGCTTTGCCTCACTAAAGGGAAAATATATTATTTGAGAAAGAAATTGTAAAAGAAATTTTCCTATACTCATAGATTGGTGCCTCATTCAGCCATCATTAAAGAAGCCTCAAAATAGATGGAACAAACACAGAGACCCACAAATGGACAATGTGCAGAAAGCAAAAATCCTTGAAACACTCAATCCTAAATGGGATGTCTCCATAAAGCTCCTCCCCTCAAAGTTCAGGAACTTCAACAAATATGGAGACATAAAGAATGTAAGATCCAGAAGGAGTGGAGGGCAGGACAGAAACAAGGCCTTCTAAATACAGCTGGATCAACAGACATGTTAAGTTACAGAGAACATAGCCACCTGTACAGGGATACATCATTTAATTCAGCTGGGTTCCCTGCACTGGTTGGGGAAGTGGACACAAATCCCTCCTCCTCACCTCTAACTGGATACTATATACAATTGATAACCACTGATAAAAGAAAAGACAATTTTTTGCCAGTAGAGTCTAACTGGATATACAAACCAGACATATGTTTGTAGGCCTCATGTGACACAGTAGATGGTCAACACACAGTGAACTAAATGCCCCTTTTGGGGGATTTTCTCTCATAATGCTTTGTCAGAGTATTCTTTTTTTGTTTGTTTTTGTTTTGTTGCTGTTCTTTGTTCTCATTTTCTTAGTTTGTAAGTTTGTTGCCTATCCATATATTGTGATTTCTGGTTTTGTGGGAGTTTTTGTTTGTTTGTTTTTTGAGACAGGGTTTCTCTGAGGCTTTGGAGGCTGTCCTGGAACTAGCTCTTGTAGACCAGTGTGGTCTCTAACTCACAAAGATCCACCTGCCTCTGCCTCGGGAGTGCTGGGATTAATGATGTTTGCCACCACCGAATGGCTTGGTTTTGTGTGTTTATGCTATTCATGTGGGTGCAGAGTTGTGTCTCTGGCTCTGTATGTATTTATGTGCTTTTTCTTTGACTTGCGTTGCTTTGTCTCAGCTCAGAATATCTGTTCTACCACTGTATTTATTTCTTACTTACTCACGTGCTTATGTTTTACTTTGTGTCTAGAATCAGCTTGCTCTCCTCTTCATTTTTCTTCTGTCAACACCCCATTTCCCCTCCAAGATCCAGACCCTTTCTTTCTCTTTCTCACTGGAAACAAATAAACATATAAAACATTTATAAATTAAAAAAGATAAAAATAAAAACAAATAAACTAGAATGGGACAAAAACAAGCAAACAGAAGAGAGTTAGCCTGCATTCTTGAAATGCGGAAAGATTTATCGTAACAGTCAGGTTTTTGGTTTGTGTTTTTGATTGAAATATCTTCCCAAATTCTAGAGTTTCTGTTGATGTATTCATGTTTCTCTAATGTATGTATGTATATATATATATATATTATATATAATATATATATCAACTAAAGCCTGCTATACTCTAGATACAATTTCTTTCCCTAGATTTGGGCCCTTTTTGCCATTATCTCAGTATCTTTGCTTCCTATGTCTTTAGCTTACATACTTTCCTTCTGTACTCAGGATTCTTCAGTGTCTTCCCTCCTAAAATTGTACTCCAGGTATCATGTATTTTCTTGCACTATTTTCTTCATTATAATGTTTGTATATTCTCTATATCTAACAATATTTAGTTCCTGGTGTTATGTCTTCCTCTTCTGGTCAAGTATTTATGAATCTTTAAACAGAGAGTTTTATTTGAATCATTTAGCTTTTAATTCTCCAAATTTGTATTGATAATTTCTGGTCTTTCTATTTTTTAACTGAATAATTTTTTCATACTTTGCATTGCTTTCCTTATTGTGTGAGTGTATGTATGCTTATATGTGTGTTTATTTATGGTAATTTTAATGCCATTTTTAAATTTTATTGAGATTTCTTATAATTAATACTTCAATTCTTTTGTTGGAACTTTATTGGCTGTACTATCATTTTTGGGCAATTTTCTATAAATTGATAATTTGGGTCAGTCATAGTGGCTTACTTGTATATTTCTTCTGCTGCTTTTGAACACAAGCATGCAGTGCAATGTGAGGGGTAGTGGATTGGGTAGGGAGGAGGTGTTGTGAGGGGTGGGCAGCAGAAGGTGTGGGAGGGAGAACTGTGGTTGTAATGTAAAATAAAATTAAAAATGGCACAAAACAAAATAAAAAATTACTTTTGCCTGTGTTCTATGATTGAGAATTGGACAGAGGGACCGGGATCTATCCCTGGTGGATGAGCTGGACATTTTTGAAGCCCATTTCCTATTGTTGTTTGGCTTGCTCAGCCTTGATATGAGGGGAAGGGGCTTGGTCTTGTTTCAAATTGATGTCCCAGGCTTTGTTGACTCCCCATGGGAGGCCTTATCCTTCCTGCAGAGTGGATGGGGGTTGGGGGGGAACCAGAGCAGGGAGAATTGTGGTTGGTATGTAAAATGAACTTTTAAAAATGGGAAAGTGTTCTGGAATTGCACAATGAGGCTATTCAGTAGTTATTTTCTCTATCATAGAGTATATCTAAACAAATCTTGATGTTATAATCCACTACACACCCAAGCTATATAGTATAACTTTTGCCTTGAGCAGAAAAACTTTATATCATGGTTCCCATATCAGATGACACCAGAGAGTACTTCTACAGTTTTTAATATATTTTATTTATATCAATATAGTGACATTTATAATTATAATACTGAGAGATTCAGAAGGTTACAACAGAATATTATTTGCATACAATAAGATAAAGACAATTAATTTTAGAAATGTGTTAAAAATACACACTAAATTTTGTTCTAAAATATAAGTATTTCTCAAGCTTGATGGTTAATTAGAACATTTCCTGATGAAAAAAAGGCAAACAAAACACAGACTGAAACACTTTCCATTTCACTCTCAAATCTTGTCTTGTAATTGAAATTTCTTCGAAAATGAACATCACATATAACACAGCTCAAATGATGACATCTTGTGAGAAATACAAATTTCAGGAAGGAGAAATTCAGATTCAGAGCTAACTTTAGCAGGAGAAACAAAAGCAAGATTTTTAAAGGAATTATAAAAATATAATTAACATTTGACTCGATTGCTTATAAGACAATATGCATCAAGAAAGTAATTTGTGCTGAAGATAAAGTAAAGATTTATAGCAAACCATAGTTGACATAGAAACGGAATTTTATAGCACCAATTAACACTAGCATAGGAAATACATTAAAGAGTATATCATGTGTTAGTGAAGAAAGAAGTTAGTTCATAGCTTAAGTTTCCACATACTCTTCTTAAGTTTAGTTGAGGTAGATGCCATACCATGTAGCTGTAGTTTCATAATAGTTTTACCTTTTATCATTTCTAGTCAAAATCATAGTAAAAATCTCATTATAACACTATTTTATGATAATATTTTTTCTGGGGTGATACAGTACACATATCTACTCACTCTAGGTAGAGTCCATGACAGACCAAATTATTGGTATCACCAAACTTTAACTTGATTAACCAATGAGGTTTTTGGGGGGTTACTTACAATATAGATGAGGGGTTTCAGATAGGAACAAAAATTATTTGGACACCTCCACAATCAGAGTCCACTCCAGCAATGGTGACAGTTCACAAATGTTTAGATTCTGGAACACATTATGAAGTCTGAGACAACTCAACAGAAAACTGACACATAACAGTACCTAGCCCTGAAATTTCAAGGCTAACTAGAAAAAACATACAGGATAAGCTTGGGTTCATTTTCCTTCTAGAATTGCATTAATCTATATAAGAAATATCTTTTATTCTTTAGAATGTTAATTTTAAAATATTTTTTTATTTTGTTGAAAGCATAAAATAATTTCAAGATATGACTCAAATGAATATAATAATTCAAAGAGATATTTGGTTGTTTAAATATTTTATAGTGGTTCCTGTAAAATATTATCATTGCCTTCTTTCTCAGAAACATGCAGTCAAAATGTTAAATAAAAAGAAGCATATTGTGTTATGCCACTTAAGAATGGGTAGGAATTGTTCTAGGAAATGTATGTTTAGTCAACACTGTCATTGAGTGAATAGAATAGAGTTCACGTTGATACAGAGACCTTGGAAAATATTACATGTTTACCTGTGCAATATGTGGCATGGAATTATACTTAATTTAATGGAAAATATGGTAATTTGAAAAACGCAAAGTTGTGAATAGCATATTGGTAGCATAACTAGATCAAAACAAACTCAGATTTATTTTATTACTCAAATAGTAATAGGCCATGTTTTCAGTTTAAGGAGTAAGATTTTATGAATGCATTTATGGGAACAAATGGTCTTCTGTCTCTTTTATCTTTCACTGAAGCAGTGACCTTTCTTTAAAATAATATTATCAGATAGTTAAATATTGTGAGAATTTTGTATTATTTTAAAATGAGAATCTCTCTGTTTTATTGAAAAACCCAAAGGGAAATCATGGGAAACAAATGTAATTTTGAAACTGTTTCATTAATGGATTTTTAATGACAGTATGTGAGGCATGCTTGAAGGGAGATAATCACCCTATATACTCAGTTTATGAGAGAGGAAAAGAGATAACATTATAAGAGATATCCTTATGGAAGTAGAAGCAGATACCCACAGCTAAAAACTGAAGTGAACTGGAATCCAGTTGCAGAGAAGGAGGAGTGATGAGCAAAGGAGTCGAGACCACGTGGGTGAAACCCACAGAAACAGCTGACCTGAACAAGAGCGGGCTTTTGGCCCCCAGCCTGATCACTGGGAGACCAGCATGGAACTAATCTAGACCCCAAGAATGTGGGTTTCAGTGAGGAGACCTCGGAAATCTATGGGGCCTCTTGTAGTAGATTAGTACTTATCCCTAGCATTGGAATGGATTTTGGGAGCCCATTTCACATAGAGGGATACTCCCTGAGCCTAGTTACATGGAGAGGGCCTAGGCCCTATCACAAAGGATATGACAGACTCTGAAGACCCCCGCAATGAAAGGCCTCACTTTCCCTGGGAAGCAGAAATGGTATTGGATAACACCCACTAAAGGGTGTTAGTGGGGGCCAGGGGAGGGGGGGAGGGAAAGGGAATGGGGATTGACATGTAAAACAATCTTGTTTCTAATTTAAATTTAAAAAAAATAAATAAAAAGATGTTTAAAATAAAAAATAAAACAAGAGATACCCTGATGGTCAATGGTCAATTTCCAGTTGTAGAGTGGATCATCACAGAAGGAAGGAGTAATGCTGTGTAAATAAAATTGTCAAAATGGAATGTAAAGCCCTGTCTATTTTCTCTGTCTATTGTTTCCCTTGACTAATCAGATTAAACAAGAATTGAATTATAAAACTCATTGACTTCTGAGATGCCATATTTCCTCCCTCACATAGTCTTTAGTATGAGAAATATTCAAATTTAGTATATGAGAATTTCATAAGCCAGTATGTCTACAAGTTATCAGTGGAAATAAATCCATTCCATAGTTGCCTCTCTTAAGTGGAATATGAGGGATAACTGAATAATCTTAATGTACAATATAAAAATCTCTATAGACAAATGGAGGTATTTTTCCTACTAGTGTATAGGAAACATTTAATATCTGGTAGGCAATTAACATAAGTATGTTACTTCTTATAAATATTTCAAAACAACTATCACTTCCAGTATGCAATCTTCAACATTCTTTGCAAGTTATGACTAGAATTTGAGGAGGGAAACATGGCTTTGTACATTTATTTAGTAAAATTTTTAATTAAAATCATCTCTTATAGCATAGCAACTGAACAGATGGACAGAAGACCACAAACAGAATGTAGTGACCAATTGTAAGTTAACTTATCATTAGTAATATGCAAAATTATTGTTAAAACAATGGCAAGTAATTTTTGTTTGTTTTTCAGACATTCTTATCTCATACAATATATCCTGATTAAACAGTCCCTCCACCTAACCCTCCCATGTACTTCCCACCTTCCTCTCCTCCCTTCCAGTTCCCCTCCCTTCTGTCTCTAGCTAGGGAAACAAAACAAAACAAACAAACAAACAAACAAACAAAAACAGGCTTCTCAGAGATAGAAAAGATAACAAAATAAAATATAGTAAGATGAAGCAAAAACCGATACATTGGAGTTTGAGAAGACAAGCTAAAAGAATCTTAAAAGAGCCCCAAGAGAAGGCATTAGAATTAGAAACCCACTCCTTCAAACATTTAGGAGTCCCATGCAAGCACTAAACTGAAAGATTTGGTATATATGCAGAGGGCCTGGTGCAGACCAGTGCAGGCACTTTGCTTGCTGCTTTGGTCTCTGTGAGTTCATATGATCTTTGAGGGTCTGATTTTCTTGGTGTCCTCCATACCCTCTGGCTCTTTCTTTCCACCTGACCTTCACTAGGGTTCTCTGAGCTCTGAAGGGAGGATTTGATGTAGACATTCCATTTAGAGCTGAATGTTGCAAGTCTCTCTCTCTCTCTCTCTCTCTCTCTCTCTCTCTCAGTGTGTGTTAATGTCTGTCTGTGGGTGGGTCTCTGTATCTGTTTCTATCTGCTGCAGGAAGAAGCATCTCTAATAATGTCTACATAAGGAACTAATCTATTGGTATAGAAGTCAAATTATTGCTTCTTCTTTTTATTTTTTTGAGACCAGTAGCATTTGGTTTTACTTTAGGTCTCTGAGATATCTAGTTTCTGCTTAATAGTCACCCAAGAAGAACTGGGTATGGGTTCTATATCCTGGACTGGGATTTAGGTAAAAACAGACATTAATTGGTTACTCCCACAAGATTTGTGCCACTGTTGCTCTAGCATATTTTATGGGAAGGACAGATTGGAGATCAAAGTGTTTGTGGCTAGATTTGTGTTTATGATTCTCTTTTGGTAGCTTCTATAGAGTACCTTCTTGTGCTGAAGACACTAGAACCTAGAATGTAGGGGTGTAACAATAAATCTTTCGTCCAGGAGCCCAAGCCCTGCTGCCATGTGGGCACCCAAATAACACACAGAGATTAATATTAGGTACAATGCTACTGGCCAATGACTAGGATTTTTAGGTATCATGCAGCTAGCCAATGACTGGGATTTCTTATATGCTAGCTCTCAATTATCAACCATAAACATTAACCTATATATTTTATAAGGACTTATTGAGGATGCCCACCTTATGTATCCTGTCTTCCTGGGATCACATGGTGGCTCCACAGAGAAGAGAGGAGGAGGAATGGAGTTATTTCCTGTTTGTCCCTGCTTATATTCTGAATCTGCCTGCTTTGTCACTTCCTGCCTGGATAACAAGACTTCTCTTTACTACATTTCTCAGAATCCTCCTTGACTCCTAGTCCCGTCTTGCTTCCCTATTGGCCAACAGTGCATTATTCATTAATCAATAAGACAAAAAATACACAGAAGGCCTTATTCCATCATAGGGGTAACAGTTCTATATAGGCAAATGCTTTTCCTCTCCATAGTCAATGAGTTGTGTGTGTTGTCAGCTTGTAGAGGGCAAGCTACTCTCTTGACACCAGCCTGGGTTTTGGGGGGATTTCCATGGGACCCATTGGGTGAAAAGCTCAATTGCATAATTTGGTACCAAGAAATGGGCAGTTGAGACTCTGTCTCTCTAATTATTTGGAGATTTCTTTAGGGTAACCTTCATATACTTTAGGTAGTTTCCACTGCACTAGATTTCCATACTACCCCTCACATGCCCTTTAATTGTAACTGGTATGTTTACAAAGTTTTGAACACTGGGACAATGAAACAAGTAAGGAGAAGGAAGGTAGGAGATCTTTGTGATCCCTTAGCAACAGGGTGAAAGAGGAAAGAGACAGAGAGACTACAGAGGGTGTTCTGCCACAGAGATGGGGATGAGACTGGGATGGGGGATGGGACTGGAGGAGCAAAATGAAAGGCTAAGATCTATATTTCAGTCTCCTTGCTTCCATGGCAGAAGTGGCCTGTGGGTTACCAGGGGGTGCCTTCTTGAGTTGGGGCCAGGGAAGAAGCAATGAGTTGGGGAAGGGAGATTAGGAGAGGAAGATCTTTGTGATCCACAGCAGATGGTGAAAGGCATCAGGGAAAGCTAAAGCAGGTGTTCTGTTGCACAACTGGGAATGAGACTGAGGAATTGGTTCTGGAGGAACAGAAGGAGAAAGGAATATCTGTAGTCAGGAGACCTGGTTCCCTGGTGAGAGTGGTAGATATTATTTTTTAGAAATATTGTGTGTTGTCCAATATATTTAATCAAATATTCAACATTACTAAGTGAAAAAAAATATTATTCATAGTTTCTGTCCTTTTAACACATATGTCTAATTGAGAAAAGAAAAAGAACCTAATGCCAAGGACCACCTTAATTTCCAAGGCAAATTATTTAACCTCCTAATCTGTAAAATGCAAAGGTTGCCATTTTGAACTCTGAGCTATTTCAGTTGTTAGGAACTCAACAACAAATAAATTATATTTTACCCTTATGTTGTTCATGAATGCCCAATGGTAGCGATAAAGACAATAACTGTTAACCATTGTAGCTAGTGTAGTGGAAATATGATCAACAAGCAGAAAGAATGAATAGGGAAAATATTTTTATTTCAACAGTTTGTAAAATAATGAATAATGTGAATTTTAGGAACTTGCTTTTTCTACAAGCAATTACTGATATATATCACCTTCAAAAACACATATAATTTAGCTATGTGGTGTGAAATCTATGAGATGAAAATTTGAAATTTACCAGGACTGCATCATTCAAGTGCATTTTAGAAATGACTATCAACGTTGTTGGATTATATTATAAAATAGCAGTTTCTAATAAAGATTTAGCAAGTCTTACTGTTATAGTTAATAATTAAATCATTTTATATATAGATGGTTAAAATCATGCTCTTATGGATGGAAATATTGTCTTAATTTTGTTAAGCATCTCTAGTTTTAAAAAAAAGTAGGTCCTAGAGCTAGACTTCTACAATAGGTTACTTATATAGCATGTACAAGGTTACATAATTAATCAACATACATATTTTAATGTACATGAATTAGTTGTTTGTTCAATAGTAAATTTGTTTTGATAATGCAGAAAGTGAGTTCATATGTTTTAAAAATAAACTTGTGGCTTAAGACAAAACAGACATAGAAACAAAAATTAAATAGTATATTTCAAGGATTTAATGTCACAACAACTTCCATTACATGGTATCAGTAGATCCAAAATTTTAAATAGAATTAAATAATACCATGACATATTTCAATATGCTATAGCCATGTTCAGTAAAAGGTAGATATTGAATACCAGTTCATAAAGAAGATTATTAAAATGGCATTAACATATACCTGTTTGGAAAAAAAATATTTTCCCTATTTGATATGCCATCACACTAAGTATTATATTGTTGATCTAATGAATGGTCTAAGAAATGTGACTTTTTTAATGGAAAAATATTATGTTTGTCTTGAAGACCAAATATTCATCACTGAGAATACATCCATACTTTTCTCCCTCATAGTATGAGTTTATTATACTAAGCTAAGCACAGGGTCAAAGGTAGTGAGGATCATAGAGATGTACAGGGGATATCACCTGAACTCATTCTCTCAGAACCCTGTGAGGACCACATGGGGGTCTCTGCTTTACAGGGAATGACACATAAGGCTAAGTGAGTTATTCCAGGTCACAGAGGTGGTGAGTGTCTGAGCAAGCATTCTCCAAGGTCCACCTTCCTCCTCACACTCATCTATTGCCTGTGAAAGGGTGTTGGGAAAAATCTGGGTTGGGACAAGAACTCCTGACTAGATACTTTAAATTCTGTTTGCTGCAAATAAACTCAAAGTGTGAGATTTAAATCTATAAGCCATGCATGCACACATGTGTGTCACTTATGCACATGTTCCCACAGGTGTTCAACTGGCTGAGTTGGACTCTTATTGAATTTTTTTATGTCAATTGAATCCTCTGAAGAGTTATGAAGCTTTTTGTAGTTCTTGTTACTGTTCATTTGATTATTAACTATTTCTATCTGTCTGTCTACTGGTCAGTCCCTCTTTCTATTTTCTTTCTATTTTCCAGGCTCCTTCATGCCTTAGTGAAGGGACCAGCTCCCCTTTCGACAGCCATAACAGCCAAACACGTGCTTGCCATAAACTTGCCTTGGTCACTATGAGGTCAGATGCCTGCCTTGTGACAAGGAACCAATCAGAAGTTAGCTGGTGGCGCTATGCTTTACACCCTGGGTGTGCTTTACGGACAAGTGCACAGCAATGACGCACAAAGCATAGCAACCACCCTGGGAGGGCCTATGGGACATAACAACCAGTTGACTAATCAACACAGGGCAAGCTCTCCAAGCCTAGAGGCACACCAATCGTGAGCCTGTGTGTACCCCTAGACACTCCCCTTACACTGCCCTACAAGATCTGTACGCAGCGGGTTCAAGCTGTCTTTTGCTAGCCATCCGCCATGGCGGGTGGGTGAAAGACCAGAGCTAACATGGGGTTAGCTCGTTAAATTACAATAAAGCCTCGTGCAGTTTGTAGCAAGCTCTCGAATACACCTGGTGATTGGGGTGACCGCAGTCGTGGCCTGGGACCCTGGATACCTGAGTTTTCTGGGGTCTAACATTAGGACTAGGCTATTTTGGTTATATTGCTGCTGTTTTATTGTGTCTTTCCTCCAGCTGTGCACGCTCTTGGTCAAATACACTTTTCTTCTGTGAAAGGAGGTGACCACCTCTCTAATTTTTCTCCTCTCAGTCCTTCAACATTAATTGTGCTCTTTATCATAGCTAATACTGTGTGGGAAAGCAAAACCATCCTCAAGTGTGGCTAGTTGATCTAAGAACCAAGAGCAATTTTTACTGGAAGTAAGATCTTCCAGTAAAAGGAAGGCAGGTGGTTTTCTCTTAACTTACACACCTGTGGAAGAAGAAAGAGGATGTGATAGATATGGGGACACAAATACAAACCTGAGAGGAGAATATGAGACCAAAAAGAAAAGCATGGAGGGAGGGGATGAGAAAAGGAACATCATAAAAGTTCTACTCAGTTTCAGTTTGTCTTAGCAACATATATACACCAGCATCAAGACATGTTTAAAGTGAAGGTCCATTTAACCTAATGTTGCTGCAACTTAAATGGCTCCTTAAAATAAATACTTCTCAAATCAGAAGGCTTTTTTCTACAATAAGCATTGAAGGGACCAGCTTCCCTTTTGGCAGCCATAATGGCCGAACACGTGCTTGCCTTAAAACTGCCTTGGTCACTTAGAGGTCAGATGCCTGTCTCGTGACAAGGAACCCATCAGAAGTTAGTCACTAGAAAGTCAGATGCCTGCCTCATCACAAGGAACCAATCAGAAGTTAGCTGGTGGCGCTATGCTTTATGACTCTGGGTGTGCTTTACGGACAAGTGCACAGCAATGACATAGAGAGCATAGCAACCACCCTGGGAGGGCCTATGGGCCATAACAACCAGTTGACCAATCAACACAGGGCAATCCCTCCAAGCCTGGAGGCACGCCAATCCTGAGCCTGTACATATCCCTAGACACTCCCCTTACGTTGCCCTATGAAGATCTGTGTGCAGCGGCTTCGAACTGTCTTTTCTAGCCATCTGCCATGGCAGGTGGGTGAAAGACCCGAGCTAACATGGGGTTAGCTCGTTAAACTACAATAAAGCCTCGTGCAATTTGCATCAAGCTTTCGCCTCCATTCTGTGTTTGGGGTGGCTGCGGTCCTGGGCTAAGATTCTGGAAGCCTGGGCTTTCCGAGGGTCTTACAGCATGGCAGGTGTTTAAGAGTAAATTTGCTTTCAAATGTACATTTGAAACAAAAATTATCCTTAAATAAAAAATCTATATACATATGCATATAATATATACATATACATATGTATATATATATATATATGCAAACTTGTATGTGTGTGCATGTGTGTGTAATTTTAAAAGAAAGATTGCTTAAAATTATAACATGTAAAATCTATAGAAATGTAATACAATAAATCTGTGATTGAGGGATTCTGAGTCTTTACACAAGAATTAGAACAGAATGAATCAGTGATTTGCTTTTAAAATACATGACATAGATGTCTCATCTTACATATTGTATGAAACACAGTAGAATTTTTTTAAAAATCCATATTGAATAGGAATATTTATATTGCCCCATTTTCATCTATTATTGATCAGGACAATATGATCTTTCTTTGTACTATATTGCTCTTCATCTCATATTTATAGATTTTATAGCCTCATCATAGTCCAGAATTGTGGGGGACCAAAATAGTTCTGCTATGGAATATTTTGAGATCCAGCCTTGGGTTTCACTAAATAGGAGCACCGGAAAGCTCTGGCCCACTATTGTATTGCTAATACTACCAAATCTACTATTGTTTACCATAGCCTCAGTATAGGATGCCTCCTAGTTTTGCATCTCTATGGGCCTAAGCATCTGAATAGGCCTACACCTGGGCAGAGGGCCTAGGTGTGTGATTAACAACAGAGGAGAGGAGTGAGGAGCCAGCTAGCAGAGAGGAGAAGAGAAATGCTCGCAGCTATGGCAGGATGGTTAAGAAACAGTCGTAAAGATGGAAAATAAAGAAAAGACTCTAGTTTTACAACATGCAACTGAGAGCTCTTTAAAGATGACAAGATGCCTGTGTTTGATCTTTATCGCTGCTGGGTTGCTAGGAGTTTCCAGGTCCACGCACCCCCACTCAGGTAGAACCTCATGGCTGTCGTGGTTTGGAGCTGAGACATGCCGGGTCATGACACAGAATGAGAAATGTATTGTGAAAACATAAAAAGACTTTAAAAAATACTATGAAGGAGTATGTAGCACCCCTTTCCCTTTTTGTAATTACTTTTGTAATTAACCAGTTGAGCCAAAATGCTTCTTCTAGGTCTGTAATGATATTTGTCTTTTAATTGAAACTGTTACTAAAATTATTTTGATCCAATAGATAATGGTTTTTACGTTCCTCCAGGGACCTAATATAGCACACAAGTTTCATGTGTCACCTCACTGGATAGTTGCAACAAATAGAATCTAAACAGCATCCTCAGTAGAGACCATGTGATGGGATGAATAGTTTGCTTATGAATGATGTGGATAATCAGCTAAGGCAATTATATTAATTTGAAGATGGGAAGAAATGTCATTCTGCCTTTACAATTGTGTCACTCTTTTAGAAAAAAGGTGTTAAGTTGACAAAGAATGAATGATTCATTTCCCATCACATCTGCTCATGCTCTGATCAAACTGATGCTGATTGCTTTTGTTTTTTTTTTATCCCAACCTAGGTATTCCTCTATCTACTGTCAAGTGACTTAGATGAAGTATCTGTTCCCTTTGACAGAACAAACTTGTAAATGCACTTTCCTCAGTTTGTCGAGCAGTATTTAATAATTCTCTCCTTGAATTTAGAGTTTTTGAAATCTAAAAATATTTCTGGCAGAAGCAGTTATACCAGACATCTTAATTATTATGTTTCCAAGGAAATGGCAGGCTGTGTAAGGGAATCTGACATGTCTCCCTGCAGCTATGTGCTTTTTATACTGGAACTTTAGGCTATTATAAATTACCTAGGCCCAAGACTGGCATAAGCACAATGCCTCTGATTCAAACCAGCTGCCACACACCAAGGCTGGAGATTAACCCCTTCAAATTTCCTTTTTGCCTTGGGGTGCACTTCCCAAATATAACATTTCTCGGAGCACAGCAATTTCTAGATGGGCAGCAAAAATATCCATCTGTCTCACTCCCATTATTTTCTTGAAGCCCTGCTGTTTATTTGAACTATTGGAACCACACAAAAAGATCAAAGTAAGCACGGGAGGGTGTCACTGGAGGTGAAGAAGTGGTCATCTGAGGAGTGTAGCTGGTTGGCAGGTTTTCTGTTAGAGCTAATGCTCTTCACAGTTATTGTGTGATCCGGGTCCCTGCTTGCTCTGTCAAATGCCATGTTTCCACATCAAGAGAGGAACTTTTCTGTGCACCTGCTGCCTCTCCCTTGGGGTGGGGGGAACTGAGTGATCTTTGAATTAAGCAGCTGATATAACAGTGCTGTGCAGCCGATGGAACAGACTGAACTTGTTAAAGGGTTTCCTGCCAGGAACGTACCTCGCATTGTGCTGCCATACTCTCTCCGATGATTCCTGAACCCAAGCTGCTGTTCAGAGAACTATTCCACTGCTAAAATCTACAGCCAAGCTTATTCCCACTTGTGACACTGGAAAAGGCAGTAATTAGTAAACCATGATTCTTTAAAATGCCAGCAAGTATTAAAGGGAGGCTATTTAAAGTTAAAATCATTAAGCTTGTAGCAGTATATGACTGATGTATTTTATTTTCAAATTGAAAAGAGTGTTATAATCTATAAACATACACTTTCAAAATGTACTGTTATCTGGTGCGCAAAAGCAATGCAATAGTATAAAGGAGCTCGATTCTGGTTTTGTATAGAGTGTTTCTTTTCTACATGACATTGGAAATATCTGAATGTTTTCCAATATAACATAAGGCAAGACAAACAAAAAGAACCTCTCATGGTGTCCCTTGCCCTATTCACAGTGCAATTGCCAAACCAGATGAAATGGAAACCATAGCAGTGGATAAGAGATTATACAGCTCAATGAAAAATACACTTTTTATCAAGGATTTCCTTGAATAGAATACTTAGAAACTCTAAAGGCTCAATTTAGCAAATAGTTTAGGGAAGAAACAGTGAATGGTGTGAATTTTCTAGTGACAGCACACTTAAGAATGACCTTCCTGTACTATGGACTATCTTGTCAATCTCATCTTCACTGACAGGGTTGTGTGAGCTCCATCACCACACGGACAGAGTTGTTAGCAGGATATTCTGCCTAGGACAGCTGAGCCTGACCGATGAGTTCATAAAAGTCTGTGTCTTATAATTTGCTTTATTAGCTATTCCAGAGTGTTTCCTGAAGAATTTGCCATTACTCTTACTTGTATGATGTATTTTATGCATGGTTTATATCCTCAAGCATAAGGAAACACAGTTTTAAAGAAGAAAAATAGTAAAAAAAAAAAAAAAAAAGCAAAAAAACCCCCACATAAATGGCGCTATAATAAAAAATAGTTCCCTATTTTGATTTCAAGGTTCTTTTCAATTATAAGGAACCTTTAGTTTTGTCCCTAAAGATTTTAAGTGTAGATGTCCTCAATAATTTATTGGAAGATTATATTTAAATATTCTCATTGAAAGATAGAAAACATGTAGTAAATTAGCTCACAAAAATAACATGCTCATAAATAAGATTGTAAAATTTTAGTTTTAGTTTTTGTTTATTGGAGACAGATTCTTTCTTTGATTCCTGTATTAATCACAAACTCCTAGATCTCATGAACTTCCTTCCTTAGCTTGCTAAGTCTCTACATGTGCAAACCACCCAAATCAGCTGAAGTGCTTATGTTGTGTTAGTTAGCTTTGAATTGAGCAATAATAAAATAAATCCAGCATAGATTTTAAATAATTTTGATTATTTGTTTTTTTCTGCTTGTCTGTTACTATCAGCATCTCATTCCATAGTCTAGGCTAACTAGTATTCAATATTTAGCCCAGAATAACCATGCATTCCTCCTGAAAGTGTACCTACTCCAGCCTCCCAAAATCTAGGGTTAGAGTAATGAGGAACCATTCCTGACTGTATCATATTTTGATATAATGAAATATCAGTTAACAAGTAAGCTGCCTGCATGCAAATTTCCATTTGAATTATTGGGTTCTGCTTTTACATTTATTGCTGAATTGAAAGCCTCCTTCCCTGGGTCAGTCTATGCTCTCACCAGGTGCTGTGTTTCCTGATTATGGCTCATACACTACTATTTTTTTTTAAATTAGTATTAGCATAGGACATACTTGCTCTCATAAGAAGTTATGCACACTGAGGGATAGCACAAAAGCACCTGCTTATGTGCATTATGGATTTTATGCAACTTGGCTTTCAATTTTGACCAACAAATACAGCTCACACTCCCGCTAAGCCTAGAAATCTAATTCCTCCATTCCTTTTATTTTGTCTTGTTTTCGTTTTCTGTAAACTACTTCATCTGACATTGGAACATTTAACATTGTCTTCATATAAAGAGTATACTTCTCTAATGATGATTTTGACCATTTCTTCTCCCTAGACAATTCAAGATTATATTAAGGAAATCTGCCAAGATATTACAATATAAGGTTAGATTGTAAGACAGATGACTTGTTCTAATTAGTCAGGTGCTAAGACACTCAACCTAAGGGAATTTATGTAAGAAATGGCCTTCATCTAGCAGCTGGTGGAAGCAGAAGCAGACACCCACAACTAATCACTGAACTGAACTGGAATCCAGTTGCAGAGTAGGAGGAGTGATGAGCAAAGGGGAAACCCACAGAATCAGCTGATTTGAACAACAAGGAGCTCTTGGTCCCCAGACTGATAGCTGGGAAACCAGCATGGGACTGATCCAGACCCCAGGAACGTGGGAGACCTTGGAAATCTATGGGGCCTCCTGTAGTAGATCAGTACTTATCCCTAGCATAGGTGTGGACTTTGGAAGCCCATTCCAAATAGAGAGATACTCCCTGAGCCAAGACACATTGGAGTGGGCCTAGGCCCTTTCCCAAAGGCTATGACAGACTCTGAACACCCCCTATGGAAGGATTTGCCCTCCCTGGGGAGCAGAAAGGGTTTTAGTTGGGGGAGTGGTAGGGGAGGAGGTGAGGGAGAGGGAACTGGGATTGACATGCAAAACAATCTTGTTTCTAATTCAAACAAAAAATCTGAAAAAAAGAGAAAAGGCTCTAAGAAGTAGATTCCTCATCATTTTTAAGCAATTGACATCACATATCTATATATGGGGCATTGGTGGATTTTGTATTGGAAAAAGCAATTAGTAAGTTTACAAGTGATAACTAGGAGACTTGACGAAGTAGTACTAACTTTTCTATGAACTTAGGGGGAAAAGGTCAAATCAACATAAGGACTGGTGGTCAGGTGACATTCTATCCCAGTAATAATAAAACAAGGAAAGACAGTGGGAACACTGAAACAAGCAACATACTGTTTTAGGTTGGGCTACTATTGCTGTGCAAATACACCAGGACCAAAAGCAACTTGTGGAGGAAAGGGTTTATTTCATCTTATACATCTTTCTGGTTGCCCTCCATTCTGAAGAAATTAGGACAGGAGCTCCAGGCAGAAACCTGGAGGTAGGATCTGAAGCAAAACCATGGAGGAAGGCTGCTTGGCCAGCCTGCTCTGTTATATAACAGAGATCACTTCCCTTGGGCTGAAAACACCAACAGTGGGCAAGGCCCTCCCACATCAATCATTAATCAGGAAAATGCTCAATAGACTTAGCTACAAGTCAATCTAATGAAAGCAGTTTCTCAACTAGGATTCCCTCTTCCCAGATATGTCTAAGTGTTCCTCAACTTAATCAAAATCATCCAGGACACACATGGTTGCATGCATTTCCCCAAAGTATAAATCAGACTCAAAACTCAATCATAAGATCAGAAATTCAAAAGAGGCTCACATCTCAGTTTTGGTAGGAGTCCAAATGAGGACACTGAAACAAAAGGAAGGGAAATTTTGAATTTTTAAAAATATTATCTAGCCGGGCATTGGTGGCACACGCCTTTAATCCCAGCACTCGGGATGCAGAGACAGGCGGATATCTGTGAGTTCGAGGCCAGCCTGGTCTCTAGATCGAGAGCCAGGATAGGCTCCAAAGCTACACAGAGAAACCCTGTCTCGAAAAACCAATATATACATATATATTTGAACCTTCCAGGGAGGAGAAAAAATCAAGGAACTCATCAATAAAAAAGTCAACTCTTCTTATGAAAAATAATGTTAAATGTCCCAAGGAGGTCAATATTCTACTAATGTTCACAGGCCTAATATTTGCTGTCACCAGCTTTCACCTTCTGAGCTGGGAAGAGCTGGCTATGGTATGAAGGAGGGCTTCTTTTCATAACTTATAACAGCTTCCTTTATGCTCAGTTGCACGCTAACCAAGAACATGTACATTGAAAGGAAGGGATCTTGAGGTTTCCAGAGGGCTGATGTCATGATAGACAACTAGATACATAAGTGCTTACTAATGTGAAAAATGATTCTGATGATCAAAAATTTGACACCTTTATAGGGCCCCTTGATTCATCTTCATGGAAGATTTGCATTTCAATTCTTGAGAAAGTGAGTCTGAGCTATGTTAGTTGCATATAGTTAGCATATATGCCCCTTTATAATACTTCACAGTTAAAGTTATGCTTTAATCATCCCCACGTTTTGAGCTGGTTCAAGGCCGCTGGACCCTCACCATCAATACTGGACCCTCACCAAAAGTCCTCTCAAATATGCTGCTATTACAACACACACACACACACACACACACACACACACACACACACACACCACACATGCACACACACACATCATGGAGATCCTGTGAATATGATTCCACAGGACCAATCCCTTGAGATATTCCAGCAGGTCATAGATGGGGTAGATATAGGGGTGGTCCAACTCAAAGCATTGAATGTGGACCTGGGAGGTAGCTAAGTTAATCAGTAAAATTTGAATGTAATTGTGCCCCATAATCTCATAGGGAGTTGCACTATTAGGAGATGTGGCTTTGTGGGAGTAGGGATGACTTTGTTTGGGGAAGTTTATAATTGTGGAGGTGGGCTTTAAATTTTCCTATGCTCAGGATATGGACCTCAAATTAAATAATACACTGCTTGGCCACTCACAAGTTCTGTGTCATACTTGCCTGAGCACATCTTGTAGGTAGGACAGATTGTAGGTCAAGTGTTTTATGGCTGGGTTGGCATACAGGTTTCTGCTTTCATAGCCTTCAGAGTACCTTGCCATCCCAATGGCACTAGAATGTGAGGTGAAGGCTCCATATAGGCTTGGGCTCTCTAAGCTCAGTGAGTTATGGGGATGTTGTCCTCAGCAATGGGGTCCTGCTGTCAGTTTTGAGAGAGGGAAATTCTGTCAGAATGGCTAAGATCAATGACAGCTAAGCTGGCAAGGACTTGGAGCAAGAACATGTCTCCATAAGTAGAAGGAATGCAATTTGTATGGCCACTATAGAAATCAATGCAGAGCCGGGCATTGGTGGTTCATGCCTTTAGTCCCAGCTCTCGGGAGGCAGAGGCAGGTGGATCTCTGTGAGTTTGAGACCAGCCTGGTCTACAAGAGCTAGTTCCAAGACAGCCTCTAAAAGCCACAGAGAAACCGTGTCTCCAAAAACAAAACAAAAAACAAACAAACAAACAAAGAAATCAATGCAGTATTTCCTCAAAAAATTGGGAATTGATCTACCTCAAGACCCAGCTACACCACCCTTGGGCATATAGCCAAAGGATACTTCCTTCTATCCTGAGGACACTTGCTCAACTATGTTTATTGTGACTTTATTGATAGTAGCCAGAAAATAAAAAAAAAACATATTATTCTTAAATAATAATTCCAATCACAACTTTCCAGAGCAACATCTACTTCGAAATTCTGAGAAACCTATCAGAGGGCTGATCTCCAAAATTTACAAAGAACACAAGAAGCTAGTCACCAAAACATCAAATAATCCAATTAAAAAGTGGGTTACAAAGTGAGTCTAAAGTGGCTGAAAAACACTTCAGAAAGTGCTCAACATCGTTAGCCATCAGGGAAATGAAAATCAAAAAAGCTCTGAGATACCATCTTACACCTGTCAGAATGGCTAAAATCAAAAACACCAACTACGGTTTATGCTAGAGAGGATGTAGAGAAAGGGGAACACTTCTCCACTGCTGGTGGGAGTGCCAACTTGTATAGCCACTTTGGAAATCAGTATGGAGATTCCTCAGGAAAACAGGAATCAATCTACCACAAGATGCAGCCATTCGACTCTTAGACATACACACAAAAGAAGCACATTAATACAAGGACATCTGTTCAACCTTGTTCCATAGCAGCATTATTTGTAATAGCCAGAACCTGGAAGCAACCTAGATGCCCCTCAACTGAAGAATGGATGAAGAAAATGTGGTAGATTTACACAATGGAGTACTACTCAGGTGAAGAAAACAATGGAATCTTGAAATTTGCAAGCAAATGGTTGGAAGTAGAAGAAACCATCCTGAGTAAGGTAACTCAGTCACAAAAAGACAAACATGGTATGCACTCATTCAAATATGGAATTTAGACATAGAGCAAAGGATTACACATTACCACACATTGAATATATGGACTATGGAGATTCGATGCAATGTGATGGAGGTAAGAAAATATCTCATTCATTAATGCTACATATAATTTAACTTGCCATGTAATTAATCTTTATTTTGAATTTATTTAAATTCTTGTCTTAACAATCTCAATCTTTCAATAACCCTGACATGAAGTGTTTTACTCACTTTTCCCCATTTTCACTTTATGTGCTAGCAAGAGAAATAAAATTAATACTTTATATCTTCATTTTTTTGGGGGGGGGTTTCTCTGTAGCTTTGGAGGCTGTTCTGGAACCAGCTCTTGTAGACCAGGCTGCCTATTCCTCCTGAGTGCTGGGATTAAAGGCGTGCACACGGATGTATCTTAATTTTTTTTATATTTTGCACTTTTCTGAATACAGTTTTTATCTGACTACAGTTACCCCTTCTTCAATTCCTCCAAGTTCTTCCCAATGTCCTCTCCCGTCCAGATTGACCACATTTCTGTGTATCATTAGAAAAGAACAGGGTTCTAGGAGACAAAAACAGAACCTATTGAAATAAAATATAATTATGATAAAATAAAATCATCTTATCAAAGTTAGACAATACAAACCAACAGAAAGATAAAAGAGTCCCATTGGAGGCACACAAATAAGAGATCCCTAGATCCTTTGGCTACTCTTGGGACTCTTTTCCTATAATTGGGTTGCCTTGCCCAGCCTCCATCTGAGGGCTTTGCCTTGTCTTATTGTGTCTTGTTTTGTCATGTTTGTTGTTGTCTCTTGGAAGCCTGCTATTTTCTGAAGACAAACAGAAGGGCTGGAACTGGGAAAGAGGGTATGTGGGACAGAGTTGGGAAGAGTGGAGAGAGGGGAAACTGCAGTCAGGATGTGTTGTATGAGAGAAGAATCTATTTTCGACTAAGAAACATAATGGGAGACTCATTTGTTGACATTTTCATGGGTTGGTTAAAGGTTCTATACTGAGAACTACAGCATATACACAGGGGATCCAGTAGACCCATGAAGGCTATGGACATGCTGTTTCAGTCCCTGTGAGTTCACACGAGATTTGCTCACTTGTTTCTTTGGGCCTTGTTCTGATGTTCTTTGTTACCTGTCTTCACATTTCCTTTTGACTCCTGTTTCTTGGGGTTTCCTAAGCTCTGAGAGGAGTGATTTGATGGAGACACCCCATTTAGAGCTGTATGCTCCATAATCTTCTCCCCCACCCCCTACATCTTGATGTGGGCCTTTGTATTTGTTCCTATGTGCTACAAGAGGAAACTTCTCTGATGATGACTAAATAATGTACCAATGTATGACACAGAATATCCTTAGGAGTTATTTTATCATTACACCTTTCTTTAGACCAGTATTATTTGGGTGTACTCTATATATCTGGAATAGCTAGACTCTGGTTCTTTGTCACCCAAGTAGTGTCCACTATGAATTCCACCTCATAGAGTAGGCCTTAAGTCAAATCAGATATTGATTGGTTTCTCCCACTAGGCTTGTGCCACCATTGCCCTAACATATATGCAGGAAGGACAAATTAGAACAAAAGTTTTGTGGTTTGGCTGATATTTATTTGGAGACTACATCAGGATCTCCAGAGACCATATCTATTTATTTCCATAGGAAATCTTGTTTCCTAGCAGTAGATTTGGCTTACTCATATGTGTTAAGTAGGTTCTGGGGTTCAGACAGATGAAATCACATGACAATGTGCTTTCTTCAAGGCACTACTCACTTCATATTTATCATTGTCCATTGTTCAAATAGGTCTCAAGGCCTAATTCAGAGTTATAAATCTGACCTCATTTCTTGATATCATTTTTGGTATCAATTTGCTAGAGCACAGGTGTGTGGGGAGATTTTGTGCCTATACTACCATAACATCAAAAATTAGATTTACATAGTTATTGATGCATATATTTGCATTTGCATTTTAAATGTTTAAATGATTCTAGCAGCCACCTATAAGACCGTAGTATCACATTGTACCTTCAGTAGTTATTTCTCTTCTGAAAGCCATAGATGTTTCATATGAATATTTGTCAAACTTCAATCCCTTTACTTATATTACTTATGTCTGTCATCATATAATCTGCTTTCTCTTTAACCACAATTTGATATTATCTTTACTATCATTTCTTAGCTTATTTTAGTTCCAATGTTTTTTGATACTCTTTTATACTGCCTTTACTCAAATAAAAATTGTCAATTCTTGGTTCTGGCTTAAAATTGAACTTTTAATTTGAAAAGACTCGAAAGAATTAATTTGTTTTATTTTTTCTTACTTAAAAGAACCAGTCCTTCTGGACAGAATGGGCTGCGGCTGACCGAGTGGCCTTGGAGCCTGGAAGTGTCCCTTCACTGTAGACCAGCTCCACACAGCTGAGTGCCTGAGCACTGGCTTGGGATGGCCTGGGTGAATCTTCTGGGTAACAGAGCTGATGTCCAGCCCACCGGGCCTGTGGGTCCTGTGCTCTACTTCAGAGAACAGAGAATGGTTTTTCCCCAAACCAGCAGAGCATCTGCTGAAATGGTAGGGGTTGATCTGCAGTGGTGGCCATCTGCCAACCCCAGCTTCTCTGGGACATCTTCACTCTGTACATGACTTTTGAAAACAGCTTATGTAATTAAAGGTTTAATTTTCTAATAATAAATAAATAAATAAAAGAACCAAAATGAACAATGGAGTACATACATAAAATGACTTTGTCACCACAACTATGACTACAGGGCAAGAGAGGAAAAGGAGTCTTTCAGTGAATTCTTCAAACTGGTAACTATCTGACTCTCCTGAGGAGACATGAACATCCAGTAACCCTGGAGTGTCTAGTAAGAAGAGACCAAAGAAATCCTTCTGCTCAAATTTAGTTTAAGTACACGTTTCATCAGTATTTTGTAAGATGTCCTCAGTGAGCTATCTACCATTTTAAAGGTATGATCCTACTTGTCTGAATGTAATTTTATGTATTTAAATCCTTGGAGAAAGGTTTCCTTCAAGGAATGAAATAGCCTTGAGGTAACTGGCATTTTCTTTCATGTTTCCCCTTTTGTTTAAAATGGAATCTTTTCTCATACAATATATCCTGGTTATAGTTTTCACACCCTCTACTCCTCCCAGGACCTCCACCTCTCCTCCTCTCTGGATGCACTCCTTTTGTCCCATGAGAAAGAATAGGCTTCTTAAAGATAGCAACAAAATATAATCAAATAAAATATAATAAGAAAACAAAAACCACGGAAACAAAGTTGGACGAGGCAAATCAACAAAAGAAAAAGAGTTCAAGAGAAGGAGCAGGAATCAGAGATTCCCTTGTTCACACACTCAGGACTCCCATAAAAGCACTAAACTGAAAGCTGTACTCTAACTGCAGACCACCTGATGCAGACCTACGTAGAACCTGTGCTTGCTGCTTTGCTCTCTGTGAGTTCATATAAACTTTGCTCAGTTGAATTAGAGGCTCTAGGTTTTCTGGTGGCTGTCATCCCCTCTGGCTGTTAGAGTCTTTCAGCCTCCTCTTCCCCGTGGTTCCCTGAGCTCTCAGGGGAGTTACTTGATAGAGACATTACATTTAGAGTTGAGTGTTCCACTGTTACTCTCTCTCTTCTTCCCTCCCTCCCTCCATTCCTCTTTCTTCCCCCCTCCTCTCTCTGTAATGTCTGGCTGAAAGTCTCTTTATTTATTTCCCATCTGCTGTAGGAGGAGGCTTCCCAGTGGCTCAATAAGTCACTGAGTACAGCCAAATATTGTTAAGGGCCATTTCATCACTACTTTTTTTTTTTTTTTAATTAAGACCAATAGTGTTTTCAAGTAATCACAACTGCTTACACTAGTGTCAGTAAGCTTTGTGTCTATACTTTTAAACACAGGTTCTAAAAGACAAATTCATTGTACTGTAGCACACTTTAGTAAGATCGATCATCCTTATCGGTTTTGTGATGTTTAATTTTTGTTCTTTTGTTTCATATATGTATGCAAAGTCAAATAATACATTTTCACTACACATCTAGTCTCCTAGGCAGACTAGAATTCTATTTCAAAACATCCAGCATTTCATTTAATTGTTTCTTGAACCCATTCTGCTTTTCCATGTGTCTTTTATCTTCCCTATATATAGTGAATAAAGACAGGTTATATGGACAAGAAGGTGAAACATAGGGTATACCTTAAAGAAGTAGTGAAACAGAGTCAGATAAGATGCAAGGGACCAGAAAGTTTTACAATAAAGATTATGGAGGTGATACAGTTTTTCTCATGCTGATGCCAGACTCGAAGATACAATAAAGGTGTCTGTATTAAAACTCCAGGTAAATTAATACAGTAGTTTCTTTTAGAAGTCCAAATGCCCAGATGCCTATTTGGTGAAAGTAAGTCAGTACTGATTCAGAATTCCTTGTGATAAAGCCCTAATGCAACTTCCATTTTCCATTTTTAATTTTACCTAACGTATTAAGTTAATTAACTCATACTAGTTTTCTAACACGGACCAGACATTTTCACATTTAATTAGTTAAATACTCATAATGCCCCAGCAAGACTGTATTAATAACCCCACTTTGCAGATAAGGCAGAAGTAACATAATTTGTCTAGAGTAATTCATTTTAAAAAGTGACTGAACCAAAACTGATTGCCCAAAATCCAATATTTCCTTACAATCCCCAGCTGTGAAGACATTTTTACTGCTAGTGAAAGCATCTCTGCTAATTTACATAGAGATCCGATGTCACAGGGCTAGAGCTGAACCAAGAGGCCTCTCACAATTCTTTTGTTGTGTCTCCTAGCCACAGCTTGTAGACATTATCAGCTTTAGGATACCTTGCATAGATGTTGCTTACTTAAATCATAAAAATCACTTAAGAACACACTTACAAGCTAAATTCTGTAATCTTTTAACTAAAAATTTCAAGATCCATTTGGGTAATGCATTCATTAGTTGCTTTTAGAATGTCTACCTCACATATTTTCTGTCCCAAGATTAGTCTCTGGCTAATAACAATAACAGTTTTTCTTCTGGCGATTTTAGTGCTCAGTGCTAAAAATCTCACTCTAACATTAAGATCATTATTTATGTACTGACCTTTCCTTTATTGAATGGGACCCAAAGCAAGCTCTGTAGCAAACATGGTCATAAATTGAAAATAAATCATGCTCAAGGCACAAGTTATGTACAGAAACTAAAATAACATTAACTCATAGAACCTTAGCAAGAAAAAGAAATGGAGGACCTGCTTGAAAAGAAACATTGTTAGTTTTCTCTTTGAAGTATATACCTTTTATTCCAGAGTAGGATGTAGCAATTTCTTTAAAGTAACAATCCATTAACAGTCCTAGAGAGCCTGACATCTGCGAGATCAATCCCAGCTCTAAATGCTATGCTCCAGCTAGCACAAATGTGGCAAATATGTTTTGTTTTTTTTGTTTGTTTGTTTTTTTTTTTTGGTATCTGAAGATAGAGTCTACTGAAGAGATTAAGACATTGTTCAAACTCGACCCAATATCCTCTGTAAGTGAGCACTTGCCTCTAAATTGATCCTCATTCATTCATGAACTTCTAGTCTTTTCTACCTTTCAAACAATGTATGACCTTCCACAGAGACTGGCAGCACTTAGTAATATTTATTTTATGCAGTGGGCTATGTATTAAGAAGAGTACATTCAGCATAAACTTTGAAATGTACAATAAATAAGCCCATTCTTGTCATCATCCTGCTCCTTTTCATCTTTAAGAATTTAATGTTATTTAAATATATTCAAATATGTATGGAAACATTAAATTTATTATATTATATAGATGTTATAATTTCAATATTTTCTTTAAGTAATACATATATAACTACAAAGAACTTTATTATTTATTATAAACAGCTATGTAGAACTAATATTCAATTTCATTGTTTGCTGGAATGAAAATACAACTATGATTCAGATTATAGACCTGTCTTTATGGTTCTTTGTTTAGTTTATTTATTTTTGAGATAATGACAATATTGCCCAAGCTGTGAAATTATGATCCTTCCAACTAAGCCTACAGGTAGTTGAGATATATATGCAATTGTCCCATACCTTCCTAAGGATGCTTGACAGACAGACTCAAGGTCATAGAAACAGTAGTGGCATCTGCATTAATGAGGCAAATTGTTAATGAGAACAGAGCTCAGCCTCTCACATTTGCTGCAAGAACAGCCTCTTAAGAACTAAGATATTTTATAAATATGTAAGCCTATGAAAATGTATATTTTATGATTATAATGATAAAATATACTCAGGCATATAATACTACTTTCCTTTCTATAAAATAAGACATCAGCAGGAAATACATTGTTTTCCTTCATATTGTCAGATTATGTGAAAAGAAAAATATGAGATCTTCCGTTCACCAGTAACATCTGTGGAGATATTGCATCCCCAAAAAGCTGACCATTTGATTTCATTGACTTTCAGGGATTACTCTTCAATAATGCTCTGAATATGAAGGATGTTTTGTAGAATGGCACAAAATTAAGAGCTGCCAAAATGAAGATCATGCCAAGGTCTAGGCCATGTGCTGATGCTGGAGGCCAGATGGCAGTCATGATCCATGCTGCTGCTGAGTATAAAGGGCAAGGAAGCTCCCTTTGAAACAGTAGCGATAACAGCAGACTCACAGTTGAGAATGAGAAGCATAGAAAGCTCTGTGACAACTCCACGCCCATGCCCACTCCCACCCCTACCTCAATCCCCACTGCTCAAAAGGTAGCAGCCTAGACAGGAATGTATTGAAGAGAACTCACTTGTAACAAGGATGGTGGATTATAGCTCTCTACAATTGATGGCCTCTGATGGGAGTTCTCATGAGGAATGACTTAGTTTTCTTTAAGGGGCTGGCCCCTGGGAGTTTGATCATGCTCTATTGGGTGTATGAGCAACACAGATTTGACTTGACTTGGTTTTTGTTATTATTGTTGGGTTTCTTGTTTGTTTGTTTGTTTTTGGTTTGAGGTTACAAGGGGCATGCCTGGAAGAACCAGGAAGTGAGTGTGATCAGAGTACATTATGTAAAGTTTCCAATAATCAATAGAAATATTCTGTTAAAAGCAATTAAAATACCTAATGAACCAGAGTGGCACACTCCTCTAATCTCAGTATCTGGGAAGCAGTAGCAGGTGGATAAAGGCCTCACAAGACTGTATAAAAAAAATGACCAAAATTTTCAAGTACTAAAGAATAGATGTAGACTATGAATAGAGAAATATATTAGTTACATATACCAATGAAACTCAGGTTTTAATTAAGGGCTATGTGGCTAATTCCAGAAAAAGCATTCAACCCGGTAGTTCTTCTCTTTCTTCCAAAGACATCTTCTGTTCTAATTTACATGTTTTCTTATACTATTAATAAAATCAAATGATTTAAACAAAGTTCTCTGGAAATATCTAGTTTTAAATGGCAGCTATTAAGGTAGAATTGTAGGAGTCTGAATGTCATCTAAAGAACTCTAGAATATAATGATACATTTGAGCTTTTAACAAGAACACCATTTTTTTTTAATGAGCAATTTGGATAAGACCAGTAATGGGAGATTCAGCTAGCAAAAAAATAATGAATATCTTCTGGGTAAACTGGGAGGAGGGTTAGAAGGGAAGGGATGAGGGATGGGAACATGAGGTATCAAGAAGACTGAGTTGGGGGACGGTTGGAGGGGGAGAGCAATGAAAGAGATATCTTGATAGAGGGAGCTATTATGGGGTTAGGGAGAAAGCTAACACTAGAGAAATTCCCAGGAACCTACAAGGATGACCCCTGCTAAGACTCGTAGTAATAATGGAGAGGGTGTCCAAGTGAGCATTCTCTTTCAATCAGATTAGTGACGAACCTAACTGTCACCATAGATCCTACATCCAGTAACTGATGGAAAAAGATTCAGTGATCCACAGCCAAGCTCCTGGATTTTGAGCTCACAGTCAGAGCTCCTGGAGTTCAGTTGAAGAGAGGGAAGGAGGGGCCATATGAACAAGAGGAGTCAAGACCATGATGGGAAAAACCACAGAGATAGCTGGCCAGAGCTAATGGGAGTTCATGCATTATGGTCTTGCTGCTAGGGAACATGCATGGGACCAAACTATACCCTGGGAAAGTGGGTAACAGTTATGCGACTTGATCTATTGGTGGGGGGGACTGGTAGTGTCACCAGGACCTATCCTGGGAGCATGTCCTAGCCTTTTGGAGCTCACTTTCTATGGTGGGATTCCTTGCTTAGTCTTGATATGGGGGAAAGGGCTTGGTCCTGCCTCAACTTGGTATGCCAGACTGTTGACTCCCCAAGGAACATTTTACCCCATATGAGGAGTGAATGGGGATGGGAAGGGGGGAAGGTAGAGAGGAGGTGGGGAGATGGATGATGGGAAGGAGAGGGAACTGGGGTTGGTATGTAGAATGAAAAATAAATTTTTAAATAAAAAAATAATGAAGCATGCAGGTTTCTTAGGAAACACTTGAAAGTGAACTTGAGAGCCTTGAAAACTGCAGCTAAGAACCTTGTGGTAATATGGCTGATTGTTTATACCATGGCCTTCTTACACTATTAGTTTATCTGAAGTCTTTTGAGCATTGGGAGCTGTCTTACTCCCTGTTCTATTGCTGTGAGAAGACATCATGTCTAAGGCAACTCTTTTAAAAGAAAGCACTTAATTGGTGTTTGATTACAGTTTCAGAGGCTTGGTCCATAACCATCATGACAGGGAGCATGGTGGCATGCAGACAGGCATGGCAGCCAAGAGTTCTATAACTCTTGGGGTCATTTGCAATCAAAGCACTACAGAAGATCACATGACTCACTTTTGTAAACTCAAGGTGATAAGTGAAAAAAAATGCTACCTCCTAGAAGGAAGCCTTCACCCACTCAGCTTGTCTTGGATGATCATTGACCATTCTCTATTTTCTGGTATACGTCTATGAAGTCTGATGTATACAGTTCCCTCTGCAATGTTTCTATGTTATTCAATTTGTTCCACATAATGACAAAATGCTTGATGACAAGCTCATGTTTATGTTTCACTTTCCCTACAGACTCACTGGAATTTCCTGGTGTTGCCTCTTAAAATGAGATGTTGCACATAAATCATGAAAACCACTCATGAAAGATTACTGTGCTTCATGAAATAATGGCAGTAGAGTTCCTCTCTGCTAGTGCCTTTTTAATTATGTACTTAATCTTCAAAGCAATAGCTCATGCACAAAATATGGTTTTATAAAATGCTAAGCTGTGTACATTAAAATCAAATTGCAGGACCTGTGAAGTTTGGTTGTATTTCTATTTTCTCACTTACATTCATAAGTTTGTAGTTCATTTAAGCTGGTTTAATGTGTTAAATGTGCCTTTTGTAGTACTGTTATATAGTAAATCTCTTATTTTATAACTGTATTTGAGAATTGTATTAAATTGGTCCTGACTTTATTCACTTTCTCCTCCAATGTCTTCCAGACTCACTCCCACCTCTTCCCTACCTTCTGAGCATTATGTCTTCATTTGATTTTTATGATGATCAAGTTCAACATGTGCATCCAACATATGTATTGATGTTTGGATTTCCCCTGGAGCATGGTTGATCAACAAGTGTCAATACTCATGAAGAAAACTGACTACCCCTTACACTAGTAGCTATCAAATGCCAATAGATATTCAGCTAAGGGTGAGTCTTAATGTACACCTCCCCTTTGGATGCTTTAATGACAGATAAGAGGTGCAGTATCCTATGGATATAGCAATGTATCTAAGTCATTAGGAGTCAATTTTTTGTTTTTCTCGAGACAGGGTTTCTCTGTGTAGCTTTGGAGCCTATCCTGGCACTTGCTCTGTAGACCAGGCTGGCCTCTAACTCACCAAGATCTGCCTGCCTCTGCCTCCTGAGTGCTGGGATTAAAGGCATGCACCACCAATACCTGGTTCATCAATTTTATACAACAGTATTTTAGAATAATTGTGGTAGATTCTACCCTTGGGCCTATGACTTTTCTAGCCCTGAGAATTTAGCCCTGAAATGGTATATGACATGGGTTTCATCTTGTGCAGTGAGACTTGAATCCAATCATAAATTAGATGACTATCCACATGATGCTCATGTAACTTTTTGCATCAGTGGTCATCTATTGTCAGGCAGGTTATTATTGTAGGTCACAGAACTCATGTATGATATAGTTGGTGAATATTTCTCTTCTCTGGTAGTGTGCACAGAATCTTTCATCACTGTGAATGTTACCCAGTCAGTATGAGATTTCCAGGTCCATATCAACTTAACTTACCCTTTCTATATGACTGAAGTTTATGATGTCTTCAGCAATGTGATCTTATGTCAAGTCCTGAAGGGTAACCAAGAGAAATCACAAGAGCCTTTAATGTTTTAGTCTATTGGACTTCACTAGACAAAAACTCCAGAAGGGGTTTGCTGCATTCAGCATAACATGGTGCCTTGAACTAGGTAGGGGTGGTGAGAGAATGATGAAAGGACAAACACACAGACAAATATACAGAAAAGCAGGGTTTAGTGGGTCAGAGGATACTCTGATGGAGTCAAGCAGACTCAGGCTGTAAACCCTCTAGAAGGCAGATACTTCACTTGCTATTTTGTTCACTCATTGGCCAGTTGTTTGTAAACACTCATTCTCACATGCATTGCCAATATTCACTCTCAGACCAGAGAAGGACTTCAACTGCCATAGAAGATCTAAGGTTTGTTCCTTGATATGACTGGTTCATGTCAGACAATACACATTCTCTCAGAAATTATCTTTCTGGGGACTTCACTCACACCGAAAAAAGGTCTGACTAGTAAAGTTGACTTTGGAAAGGTAGTGGGGTTTTCTTATCTCTTCTTTGCTTCCTACTCTTTCACTGCCACCTTATATCCTTATCACCTTCTATCACTTCAAACTTTATCTCCCACCATCAACTCATGTAATCACTACATGCCAAACCCTCAGTACTCATCACCCAGAAACAACTCATGGCCTTGTAATCCACAATCACATTAAAAGCATACACACACTCATTCATAAACCTACACACACACACACACACACACACACACAAACACACTGGAGGGAGAGAGAGAGAGTCAGACAGACAAACAAGCAAACAGAATAGAGAAACACATACATATGATGGTCTATCAGCAATGTATCAGCAATCTACTATTTATCGTGTGTGTGTGTGTGTGTGTGTGTGTGTGTGTGTGTGTGTGTGTGTGTGTGTAAATGGAGATGGGGAAATGGGAGTATGTGGAGCAAGAAAAGGGAATGTGTTTAATTATATTATATCTCGAAAATGAAATTAAAAAGAAAATCCTTCAAAATACTGTAAATTTATAAGTACATATACTCATTTATCTTCTTTCAATATCAATAGAATTTATTAGGATAAATAAGCCAAGGATTGGAACTACTTCTTTAATTTTGAACCTTCTAATCAATCTTTATTTCTTTGATGTTTGAAAGACCAATTAAAGGTTTTCTTCTGTTTTCAAGTAGAGTCTGTTCAATAAAGTGTGATGGTGACCTCAATTTGATCAAATAACACGTGAACTTTTTTTTAAACAAAAACTATTGAAAACATAAGCAATCCTTTCTGTTTATTTGAATATTTAGTTGGTTTCGGGTGAACACATCAGAAAAACAAAGAAAGAGAGCTCCCCAAGAGTCACAAGAAACAGACATAGAAGCAGAGAGCTGCTCCTTGGCACACTCAGGAATCCCATTAAAACACAAAACTGGCAGCCATAATATATAATACACAAAAGACCTGTAGTATAAAAAGGGAGAGAACAGAATGTAAAATAAGATGAAACTAAAAACTAAAGCAGCAAGAAACCTCCAAAGAAGTTGCTTTTTTGTTTCTTGTCTTTTTCTTTTTGGCCATCTTCTACTGGACATGCATCCTACCATTAAGAGGAGTTTGTTTCCCCAATGAGAAATTCTTAAAACAAAACAAAAAAAAAACAAAAAAAACTTAATTTTATTTGCAAGTGGTTAGTAATTGGAAAGAGCTTCTAGGTTAAGGATGAATGCACGTGACCACGTTTCCTTTCAGTTGTAGGACCCCAATTTAATTGCCAGATTCCCCTTAGTTTAAATTTCCTTTATAGGTGTTATTTCTACTTTCACATCTTGAAATTGAAATGTCTTATTCATTTCCTTCTATTCTTTGATTTTTTTTTTTTTTTGGTGTTTCGAGACAGGGTTTCTCTGTGGCTTTTGGAGGCTGTCCTGGAACTAGCTCTTGTAGACCAGGCTGGTCTTGAACTTACAGAGATCTGCCTGCCTCTGCCTCCCAAGTGCTGGGATTAAAGGTGTGTGCCACCAACGCCTGGCTTCCTTCTATTCTTGTGTTTCCATAGATTTCTTTATGGGATTTACTCATTTCATTTTAAATTAGATCTATCATATTCTTAAAGGCTATTTTAATTTTTAGAAAATGCCTGATGCTAAATGGAATAAAGACAGAGGTGAGCTCAGGGAGAGATCACACCCAGCTAAACTACCAACTTGTAAAAAAGATTTAGAGAAAAGCCTGGTATGTGAAATGAGAAAAAGATTGTTTTAAAATTTAAAAAAAAAGACTAAAACAAAAAAGAGTTTAAGAAATAAAGAAAATAACCACCAATAGAAAACTGATACAAATGTTTCTTGAACAAGGGAGCCAAGTCCCAGCTTCATGAAGCAACAAAGCTTGGCAACTTCAGCCATGTGGTTCTGGCTTTGGATTCAAGAATATAAGAAAAAGTTTGTGGAATATTCCTCTACATGAAAGCCACGGGATCAAGCATGTGTCAATGGTGACCCTGCATGGAAGCCTAGAAAGACTATTTCATGTAACTATGAAAGTGAAATCTGGATTGTGTTTGAGTCCTCAAAATGTTTGAGATGCCAGAATCAGTATACTGAACTGCACATTGTATGTGGGACAAGCCTAAGGCAGAGAAGATTGCTGCAGCCAACAAATCTGAAACGAGTTGGAGTTCTGAAGAGTGTTTTAACATAAGAATTTCATGTTTACCCTACTCTTTTGATACAATATTTTTTCAATGTGCTCCCTTCCATCTCTTTTGGAAGGGTAATGCACGTTCTGTCCTATGATAGGTTGAAAGTGATGTGATAAATTTTTGGTTTGATTTTATATGGGGTTATAGTAATGGGATTGCCATTAGTCTCAAAAGAGATTTGGAACTTTTGGAGTTTCAAACAGTGGTGAGACTATTATAGACTATGGGGACTTTTGAAGATGGACTAAATGCATTTTGCATTATGATGTGGCCAGAGAGCAGAATATGGTGGTTTGAATAAGACTGACCACCATATGCTCATGTATTTCAATGCTTAGTCACCAGGACTGGAACTGTTTGAAAGGAATAGAAGGATTATGAGGTTTGGCCTTGTTGGAGGAAGTATGTCAATGGGGGTTTACAAAACTGGTAAGATTCAGAAACCTGTGCTATGACAAGGTTGTTTTCTTTCTGCCTGAGTATCAGGACATAGTTGTTATCAACTGCTCCAATGCCATGTTAGCTGCTGTGTTCTCTACCATGACAGCAGATGAAACCTCTGAAACTGTAAGACTTCAGTTAAATATTTTCCTTTATCAGAGTTTCTTTGGTCATGGTGTCTCTTCACAGCGATAGAACAGTGACTATGACAATCTTTATGGAAGGCAGGACCTCTCTGCAGAGTTAAGAGATGGCTCCTATGCCCCGCACAGTGAGAGCACTGAACACTTAACCACAGGTTTCTTCTAATAAAGTTGTAGTGCTGTTGGTTTGAGGCCTTTTGTTATAGCCATAAATAACCTTAATTATTTCTGGGAGTTCTGACTTCCAAATATATTTTTCAGACTAAGATTCTACCTTCTTTTTTATTTTTTTATTTTATTAGTTCAAATTAGGAAGAAGCTTGCTTCAGATGTCAATCCCTTCTCCCTCTCCCTCCCCTCCCCCAACATCCCACCTGCCCCTAGCCATTCCCCTTCCACTCCCCAGAAGGGTAAGGCCCTCAAAAGGGACTCCCCAAAGTCTACCACATCATCCTGGGCCAGGCCTAGCCCCTTCCCCATGTGTCCAGGTCAAGAGAGCATCCCTTCATATGGGATGGGCTCTCAAAATCCCTTCTGTTTTAATACTTCTGTTTTATATCCCTTATATATTTAATACAGTGCGTTACCCTTGTACAAATGGAAAAAAATTAGGTTCAACATTTCTAGAACAATATGGCTGTTAATTTTTGTACAATGCCAACTGAACGCAGTAAACTGGGATACTTTTTTCCAAAGTTGACACCACAGCTAAAGTTTCCGAAAATTCAAATTCAAAATATATATATTGGTGATATATATATACACCAATAATGGCAGTATGTTATGCATCAATAGCAGCAACAGATTTTCCAGGTTCTGCAGTCATTTAAACAAAATTGTAGAGACATCCAGCACTCTCCATTAAAAAAAAAGTAAAAAACAAAATCCCAGAAAAACAGCGCTGTTACCTTTGTGGTACCTGGCAATGGGGGCTCAATTTATACATGAGTTCAGTGAATGACCTCAAAGCCCACCAGATTCCTTGACACGCATAAACTTAATAATGATTCTATTCTTTTAATTTAGCTTAGATATAAAGAGAAAGGGACTAAGATAATAATTTGCTCACAGTGACATGAACTTTGTAACTGTAAAGTCAGTTATCTCAACCACAATTTTGAACTGTCTTAGTAGCACTATTTTTTTAGTACATCTCTATACAGAGTTTGTTTAAGGGCACAGTAGCATGCTAAGTTAAAAAACAAAATAACTTTAAAAAATTATATAACCAAGTGTGGCTTAATGCCTTCTCTGAATTTGTCTAGGTAAATTTCTATGGGCTTTTAAAAAGTTGCTTATATTTCTATGAGATTTCTTTCCATAATTTGAATGAAGCATAGAATAATAAAGTTATATTTGTTTTTATTAATGAGCTTTAATGGGAAATCTGATATAATAATTATCATTCATTAGCATCTGATATTTGAAATATTGCATAAATGAGTAAACATAGCAAAACTGCCTGGAAGTGGTGGTGGATACCTTTAATTCCAGCACTCAGGAGGCAGAGGCAGGTGGATCTCTGTGAGTTTGAGACCAGCCTGGTCTCCAGAGTGAGTGCCAGGGTAAGTTCCAAAGCTACACAGAGAAACCCTGTCTGGAAAAACTGAAAAATAAAATGAAATTGTAAAGGTATTATATAAAGACAAACTTTAATGAATTCCAAAATAATAGAAAAATTAGTATTAAACAGATATTTCTGTAGATATCTTAGAATAACACAAGACACTCATGATGGGGAAAGTCCTCTGTGCATATGTTTGTCTTATTGGTTGATAAATAAAGTACTGTTGGCTAATAGGAAAGCAAAATAGGTGGGACTAAGAGTCAAGGAGGATTCTGGGAAATGTAGTAAAGTCTTGTGATCCAGGCAGGAATTGACATAGCAGGCAGATTCAGAATATAAGCAGGGATAAGCAGGAAGTCGATCTCTTCCTCCTGCTCTCTGCTCTAGAGCCACCATGTAATCCTGGCAAGAGAAGACACCTGCCACTGGTGTCCTATCAGAGAAGTCTTTATAAAATATATAGATTAAGAAATCCTAGTCATTGGCCAGCAGCATTGCACCTAATATATGTATGTGTTTGTTATTTTGTCCACCCACGTGGTGGCAGGGCTTGGGTGGCTTGGCAGAAAGATTTATCATTACACACTCATTTTACAAGAAAATATTTCCTTTTCTCTATTAAAAATTTGAAAAATTATAACATGAATCACAAATTTTACAAAATAATTCTTAGGTCCTATCCACATGTATTTGAACTTTTGATGTAAATGTCTGCCATTTGCTTTATTTTACATGTTGTATTTTGTGTATTCTCAAAGTTGGAGATAACATTTTTTGAGATAACATACATTTATTATTATACAAACCTAAAAGTCAGATACCTGAGTTGGGTCATTAAAGTTTTTGTTGTTGTTTTTTCTTTTTAAAAAAATTTAAATTGGAAACAAGCTTGTTTTACATGTCAATCCCTCTCCTTCCTCTCCTCCCCTGTCCCCCACCAACTCCCTATCCCATGCCCTTTGTGCTCCCCAGGGAGGGTGAGGCCTTACTTGGGGGATCTTCAAAGTCTGTCATATCATTTGGAGCAGGGCCTAGGCCCTCCACCATGGGTCTAGGCTAAGAAAGTATCCCTCTATGTGGAATTGGTTCCCAAAGTCCATTAATAAATAAAGGATATATACCGACCTACTACCAGAGGCCCCATTGATTGCCAAGCCTCCTCACTGACACCCAGGTTCAGGGGCTCTGTATCAATCCTATTCTGATTCCCCAGCTATCAGTCTGGGGTCCATGAGCTCCCCCTTGTTCAGGTCAGCTGTTTCTCTGGGTTTCTCCAGCCTGGTCTTGACCCCTCTGCTCATCACTCCTCCCTCTCTGCAAATAGATTCCAGGAGTTCAGCTCAGTGTTTAGCTGTGGGTGTTTGCTTCTGCTTCCATTAGCTACTAGATGAAGACTCTAGGGTGGCATATAAAGTAATCATCAAAAATGTTCTTCTATGTAGTCAGTAGGAATCAGTGATAGGCCTTATTGGTTGTCATCCTTTTGAGGGTCCAGGGCTATTCAGCTCAAATTACCAAGTGGAGTGGATGTCACAGACTTACTCTTAGAAAAGAGAAGATGAGTAAACAATAAATTAAATTATTGTATAGGCTTAGTTTATTTTGATGCTATTTTATAATATCTGCTATTACTCATTTCTCAAGTAACAAAATACATCTTTAAAGTCAGTCTCAAAGCTAAAGGCTGCTGATATAAGTAACATTGCAACACAATACTTATCTTATTTGATGATTGGTGTTAACTGTCAGGTTCTAAGACTATAATCACCTGGGTCGTGGACCTTTAGGCATGCGTCTAGGGTATTTTCATGATTCTCTTAACTGAGTTAAGACAGTCTACTTTGTGAATTGGTTTCCTGGAATCTATAAATGGAGAACAAGAGTTGAGTATCAGTATGACATGAATTAATGATCTTTCTTTCTGATTATGGATGGGATGTGACCAGTTGATTCAAGTTCATGTCCTTTCCACCACAATTAACTTTATTATTGAAATATCAGCCAGAAACACAAAACTCCTTTCTCCCTTTAATTGCCTTTCCTAGGGTACTTTATCATAGCAACAGAAAAGTAATTTAGATATCTACAAAACATCTGACCACAAGCATGTGAGTAAGAGCTCAGAAACTCTTATTTCTGAATTAGAAATTTGGGGCATAGTTTTTTAATTGTCTTTGCCCTGATTCCTCCTTCTGTCTTCTCATAGTTTATGAAGGTCTCTATTCCATCAATCTAAATTAAAAACAAAAAAAAATATTCATCCATTTATTTTAGATAATTCAACCTAGTAAAATAAAGGTTTTCTGAAATATTCATATAATCATGTTTCATTGTGTTTATTGTAGGATCATCTTTTCATCTCTAACTTCATTAATTTGAATCTTATATTTTTTTAGTAAATTGCGCTAAGGGTTTGTCAATGTTGTTAATTTTTTCAAAACAACAAATGTTCATTTCACTGATTTTTTTTTTACATTTTGTTTTTGTTGTTCTATTTTTTTTCTTTTTATGAGACAGGGGAACTCTATGCAGCCTTTGTTCTCCTGGAACTCACAATGTAGACCATAACAGTCCCAGACTCAAAGAGATCAACTTGCTTCTGTCTGTCTCCAAAGCATGAGAATTAATGTGGTGCTTTTTCATTTCTATTTCATAAATTTCTTCTCTTATCTTTATTATTTCTTTAGATCTGTTATTTTTGTTGCTGTTTGTTTTTGTTTTTCAAAAGCTTTGATGTGCATCACTAAGTTTAATTGCATTCTTTCTTATGGTCATAATTTATATTTTGTGAGTATTGATATTTGGCCTGTAGGTACATATGGGTATCACGTGGGTGAAGGACCATCATGAAAGAAACCTAGTTTAAAATGTTTTGGAAATGCAAATGGAAAGAATCAGGAATAATTAAGCTTTCCTGATTGTATTAACAAAGATTTCCATCCAAATAGAACTAATAAGCTCACCTTGTTGTGGAGGTAGGCTTATTCTAAGAGTTATAAAATCATGAACAATAGTGAATGGTGAGAGGGGTGAGACCTCCCTGGTTCTGTCCATGGGAAGTCAATGACATGCTCAACTTTAAATAATTAATTCTACTCTATCAAAGAGAAACACTGGTAATTTAATCCTAATGTGGATTTTGTCTAAAATCAGTAGGTGTGCTCCTCAAATTTCTCTCTTACTTTGCCATTTTGTTTTATTGGTGCCTTCAAATAAGCAAGCCCATCACTAATGTGGCTGTTATCTTGACTTGTTCTTCTAACTTCTCTGTTCATCGATTTCTAAAGCCTTCATAGATCCTCAAATAATCTCTTTCCATCTCTAGTCAGAATATATTATTTATAGAAAATCATGCAAACTATACACAAAAGCTTAATTATGGACTGATTATTTCATTCCTCTAAACCAAAATTACCCTTTAAATTTACTTTTATGATTTTTTTGTATTTATATGATAAAGTTACAAAGATCTGATGGTATTGTAACTACTAGGAGAAAAAATGTCATTTGTGACATAATTTATCTATATTTCATGAAAGGGAAAGTCAAGCATGAGTCTGCCCATTTATTTACCATATTTTGAACAGCAATAAAATGTTTTCAATTAAACCACAATTCATAGTTTAACATGTTATAAATCTTTACTACTTAAAAAAGTTATGAAATAACTTAGGTATCTCTTGTAAGCCATCTGCCCATCTTTAAATTTATCTATTATGTTATTAATAGATACGGTTGTTTAGCCACTATGTTGTATGCAAAGCCTGCAGAGTGCATTAGAGAGAAAATAGATTTTGTAGGCATTAAACCAGGTTTAAAATCTTGGCTCTACTCCTGGATATTTAAGTGACTTCAAATAAACTGCAATTATACTATGAAGTTCAATTATTCATTCCATCAGAAGGAATAATGTAATTTGAGTTATGAACTGGTTATAAGAAAAATGTCTTATATGTATAGAGACTCAGGAAATCATAGTACCTAATTGTTTATATATGTGTGCACTACATAGAATAGAAAAAATTTCAATAACTTCAGTAAACTCTAAAAATGGTTGACTAAATTTTGTAAGGATGATATAAGTGTGCCTTACACTTACTAAATTCAATTTTGTTAAATGATTAAATTTTATACTTAATATTAAATTTAAAGATGAAACAAATAAGATTACATAAACGCCTACTGCTGAAATGAAATTGTCATTCATTAAATTACTTTAAGAGCTTCAAATCTTAAGCTATAGATACAAGCAGGTATACATTAACGGGGATGGATGTGTACATTGTAGAAATGTTTTAGTTCAATATCAATAGAAAAAAAATATATGTCTCTTACTCTACTCCAGCTAAGATGTGAAAAAAAAAAAAGGTCCTTACTTTTGGAGTTCCCAGAGAACTTTGAAAGTCTTACTATTCTTAATTTAATGCTATTTGACTACAATTGGACATGGTTTTACTTTTCCAATACTTTACCAAAGTTGAAAACTAATGGTATTGTCCACTACAATCTGAAGGCAATGCTAAAGTCACAGCGTTTCAAACTATCATAGGATTGACTCTATATAACAAATGGGGTTATATTTATTATATGTTGATTAAAAACATTTCACAATTAGTGATAACCCAACCTTCCAAATTTGTAAGATTAGGTACACACCTATGAAATTTAAAGGTGTTCATCTCTCCTTTATAAATAGCTATTGGCTGCCATGAAGTCCAACAAGCCTTGTACTTTAAAATTTACACAGCATTCTTCCTAGTTTAATTATAAATAGCTCAAGAAGGCACTCAACATTTATTTCAGAGTACAAGTACTCTCTGAGCCAGATATGTTCTCCAACTCTATAGTGCAGTGACTTGACTGATCTTGATCAACCTACTTAACATTGATGAATTGAGTTCCCTTCTCTAGAGAAATGCTTGTAATATATAAAGTTTATATTTTTCAGTATATGAAGCTTAGTAAGAATATATTGCTAGCTAATTCTACTCTTATTAAATTTATTCAATTAAAGTTTTGTGAGTATATCTTTTTATTTCAATTAAATTGAGTTCAGCTAACTCTATAAGCCATCATTTACATTTGCAAACTCATTGTGCCTATTTCAGTAGGTGTCCATAGCTACATGAAACAGAATATTTGTCAAGTAAATAATCTGTTTTAAATGTCAGATCTTCAATATATATTTATATTTATAATGTATAAAATCTGTTTTCTGCATATAATTCTTGATAACAGAAAATTTCTGAGAGAATTTGAATATTAGTCTGTTCCTTTCAAGTAGATCTTAGCAGTCCTTGGCTACACTATTTTTGGAGTTGGTTTCCATGCCAAGCATGCATTTGATTATAAAAACATTTTGAAATGTCAAAGGCTTTATTGTTAGTAATATATCAACACCATCCTGTGTCACACATCAATGACTTCCAATCTTCTTCCACACCCTTTTCTAGTACTCAGTCTAACTTTCTGAAACTTTAAGGCATATCATTTTCTGTTATATTTTCCTTTTCTTTCATTTCAATGACAAGATGAAATGGATGGCCACTGACTTTAGAATAAGACAGAAAGCATTTAGAAGCTTTAGCCACATATATTTATTTAATTTCTTATTCTAGCATGAAATTCTGATTTCTCAGTTTAGGTACTGGACTGGTAAGGACTGGAAGGAAAAATATGTGTGCAAATGACTCACATAAAGCACATACAAATTGTTTATAAAGAGTATTTAAAATGATGGTAAGGAAACAACTTAATTATAAGAAAAAAAGGTGGGAAATAGGAACTGTAGGCTTATGGTAGAATAGTTTTCTTATGAGACTATGTAAAATGAAATATGAGACATGATGGACTGTTTCATCATACAAACAAAAAAGGAAAGAACAAAATAAACCATTTTTAAATAGAAATGATTTGAAAGGATGGGTTGTTAAAAGGAGGCACAGAAAAAAGAAAATTATATGAAAAGGCACATTGTCAATCAAATTAACATATTATCTTGAATTGCTGCAGACAACTCTACAGGATCATTTCTCATGTGTGCTGTGAGTGAATTCACTATGAAAGAAGACAGAAGTAGAGGTGAATAGGTACATTGTCCTGTAGCCCCAATGAACACTAGAATAAGGCTGTCTTCCCAGAGAAATTCTGAGGGGCTCCTTGGAAGTTCATGATATTGGTTCTACTATGGCAGTAAGGCATTGTTTTATTTGGCTTAGTGTCTTGGAACAACTAGGAAACCTAAACTTCAGTCAAAAGACTCAGTTAATGCACAGGAGAAATGGCTCCACAGTTAAGGATACTGATTGTTTTTACAGAACACCTGGTTTCAATTCCCAGCACCATCTGAAAGCTCATAACTCTCTGTAATTCCAGTAGGAGGGGAATCCAGCCCCCTTTTCTACCCTTTGAGGACATCACACACATGTGGTTCACCTTAATATATGCAGACAAACACACATATACAAAATTGAAAAATCAAAGACATATGCTTTTAAAGACTACATTTAGAGCCCTGCTAATAATTAACATGCTTAAAAATATCAAACCAAAATATAAAATAAGTAAAATTGGATCAGTTTTTCTAATTAATCTAAAGCTTAATAGATCATTTAAAGAACAAAAAAGTTATGTTACAACCACACAGTCTTTGTTTACATGGCTACTTACCAACAGGTAAAGAAAAGCTTTCTACCTTATGATAGCTTTTCTTTAGAGGAAGCCTGCTTAAATGAGGCTGAAGTAGAAGCTGATGAAAATTCACTTGAATGTAATTAGGCACTGAAGAATGTGTAGCCAAGGTTGAGTGCACACTATCTTCTGCAAGAATGCATAGAAACTAAATACCTTCAGCCTCAGAAAGTATGGCTCTTAGAAATGTTAATGCATGTAAGTTCTGGTACACAGAACAATTGAAACATATAAAGCCAGAGACATGGAGATTTCTAGCATGAGATAACAAAAGCAGATTCAGAAACAGAGGAATAATAACATATGGAAGCTGACTGAAAATTACAGAGAAGATGTCGCCAGTGAAATGAAAAGGGTTAAATATAAAATGCTGCAAAAACCAGTAGATGGTTGAAAGTTTAAAAGTGGGATTTCAGGAGTAATGAGGAAGAAAGAAGGGAGGGGAAACTGTACTCATTGGGATTACTGTACTCATTAATTTGAGAGTAGAAAAATAAATAAATAAATAACAGAGTTTATTACGAGGTTAATTTTGAAATGAGACAAAGGAATGTTTCTGTGCATCTGCAATTACTGTTCAAAATATATCTTTAAAGCATATATTGTGGTGGCAATATGTGTATCATGATGTGTATGTTTGTGTCAGTTATTCTTTTCAATGTAGGGGATCTGAGGGGCAAAGCCAGGTTGCCAGATTGGTAACAAATGTCTTTACATGATGAACTATTTCATCAGTCTAAAATTTAATTATTTTTAATACATACATACATACATACATACATGCATATAAATCTCATAAGAAGTGATATTATACAAGCAGTTAATATTTCATCTTGATTCATTATCTAAGAATTATACTTGATAAAAGATCAGTTGCAATTATCTCCATGCAGACAGAAATGCTTGAACACTGAATTACAATCTCAGCTGCACAGTTTTCTCAGTCCACATTTCTAATTATATGACCCTAAACATCTCACAGGAAAACCACACAGAAAAATATTGAATGCTTGTGTAGCTGTTATTTTTATCAACAATTTAAGTAAATTCTTACTTTCCAAAGTTTTTCTAAAAGTATAAAAATTAACACAGTCTATTGAACATGAATGCTGCAAAACTTGAGAACTCACCAAGGCTGTAGTGCCTTGTATAAGTATTGTATGATGTCAGGAGTTTGGCTGTGGATCTCTGCTTCTCTTTCCATCAGCTACTGGATGAAGGCTCTAGGATGGGACACTACTCCCCACGAAGGGATACTCTCTTAGTCTAGATACACAAGGGTGGAAGTACATAGTGAAAGTCAGCAATGATTGGACTCAGTGGAGGACAAAAATATAAAAACTAAGGCATGAAGTTGGGATGAGGATTTGAAGGGGAGGGGCTTGGAGGAGTGAATATTATAATACATTTTTCTACATGTATAAAATTCTCAAAGAATAAATAATTTTAAAAGATTAGTGCTTACTATTAAAAAACAGATATTTCAAAAGTTTAATATTGGGATTTTTCTTCCTTTCATAAATATCCAAAGTACTTTCTATTGTAGTTTTTAACATAATAAATACTAAGCTGCCCTTCTTTTTTGAATGAATACACAAATTGTTACCAGTTAAAAAGTTAAAACGTTAAGAACAATAAATGATAGAAAACATACTATTTGTCTTTCTTAAATTGGCTTAGTCTTTTAATATAAAGATATCTAGTATATCAATTTTTCTGTATATGGAATAATTTGTTTTTTCTTTATTGCTGAAATTTTCCATTTAGTATATGTATCACATATTTATTATCCTTAAATCTGTTCTTGGACACCTATTTTTTCATAAATTCACTATTGTGGATAGTGAGCAAAACACATAATTTTCACAGACAGACAGACAGATAGATAGATAAATAGACATGTGATACATGACAGATAAATAGATAAATCAATAGATAAACAGATAGGCAAATAGATTGGTAGACAGAAAGACAGACTGATAAATAGATGGATGACAGACAACAAACATTTGAGTTAAATATTATATGCTAAATAGCTTATAGTATTTGGCACATGTCAATGAGCACAACATCTATAAACACATTGATAACACAATGTTCACACTTTTCATCTAAAATTTCAATAAATAAAGACACTGAAATACATAGTAACATAAAGTCAACAATAAAAAAATATTATTTAATTGAAAATACATTACTCATGAAATGAAAAATGATGAGGTCATTTGTTCATATGTTTAAGCACTTTAGAGTTTATTTAACTTGCTGGGTAATCTTATGAAAGCAGAGACCCAATTTTGGGACCAAACACTTCCTATAATGGCTTTGATTTAGAAAAATGCTCTTATCCTTTTATTAGGCCCAGTCATCTAGAGATTAGCTCCTGGCAATCTATAACCTGACAAGTCTGGCTAAAATTGTGACCACAAGCCATGGTCCCCTCACCAAGAAAATTCTCTTTGTTTGAATACTCCCTGAGCCAAGACACACAGGGGTGGGCCTAGGCCCTATCCCAAAGGATATGAAAGACTCTGATGACACCCTATGGAAGGCCTCACCATCCAGGGGGAGCAGAAAAGACATGTGATAGATAAGGTTTTAGTTGGGGGGGCGGGTAGGGGAGGACGGGTGGGAGAAGGGAAATGGGATTGTCATGTAAAACAGTCCTGTTTCTAATTCAAATAAAAAGAGTTGGGAAAAAAAGATACATGATGCATAAGACACACAGAATGAATAAAAGGAATTTTAAAAAAAGAAAGTCTCAACATTTCTGATCAATGCAGGTAGGAATCATTTTCAGAAAGTTTTCTTAAAAGGTGAATTAGTTTTGAGTGTGTGTGTGTGTGTGTGTGTGTGTGTGTGTGTGTGTGTGTGTTTGAACCCCAAAGACAATGTGCTAGACAAAGAAATTTTTCTTCTGTATTTGTGCCAATTTAAAGGATAATCTATTATTACTGTAAACTTGAATTTTTATTATCAAAACTGAAAGCTGCTTTTTAAAACTAAACAGTTTATTTAAGAAATTATTGACATAATTAATTCATATTATATTAATATAAATTAAGTTTCAATGAATTGTTTCATCATTTTAAGCCTTTGCTAACTAAACAAATCTGACTTTTCACTTTCAAAAGGGTAAGTGGATGAAAGATTTTAAGTGTCATAGGGGATGAAGGACACTAGGTGAAGGTCCTCTGAATCAACGTAGAGCTCAGGTGAACTCACAGAGATTTAAGCAACAAACACAGGGCCTGCACAGGTCTGAACCAAATCCTCTGAGTATATATTATACCCTCCAGGTTAGGGTTTTCATGGGACCATTGATGGGGGATGTCCTTCTGTATGCTGTGAACATATGTTTCTCTTATTGGTTGATGAATAAGGCTGTTTCAGCCAATGAACAGGCAGGATTTAGCCAGGCAGGAAATCCAAACAGGGATAGAGAAAGGTAGTAGGCAGAGTCAGAGAGATACCACTTGGCTGCTGAGGAAGCAAGTGGTCTGGGCATCACCAGTTAGCTAAGACCATGTGGAGATACACAGATTCATAGAAATCAGTTAATAATTAAGAGAGAACTAGCTTGGTTTCATTGCAAGCAGCCAAATAGTGGATCCCAACTATAATGGATCATAACTCTAGTTGCAAGAGATCTAATGTTTTCTGATAATCTCCACAGGCATCAGGCACCAACCATGTGGCTCACAGATATATATCTGTGCACCACATTATACATACATACATGTATATGTATGTATATATGTGTGTAAGCAAAATGTTCACATTCATAAAATATAATAAATAAAATTTAAAAGGAATTATCCTTTCCAATTGAGCCCATGATTGAAAAATAAGGGAGAGAGAGAGAGAGAGAGAGAGAGAGAGAGAGAGGACTGAAGAACAGAGAGAGTTGAGTGAGGGAGGAGGAAAAGGAAGCAATGAGGAGAGGGAAATTAGAAAGAAGGAAGGAAGAATGTTGGTCAGACATATAGGAGAATAGGTCATAATATAAACAACTGGAGGCTTGGAATGAGGATTTCTCAGCCTCCTTTAAAATTGAGTACTGGCAGAAAACTTAAATTAGATCAGTTCCTATCATTCTGCACAGAATCAGACCCAAGTGGATCAAAGTCTCATTTAGAAACCTGAAACATTAAAATAACTAGAGGAAAACATATGCAGTACCCTACAATACGTGGATGTTTAAAGAAACGAACAAATGAAAACTTAGTGAACAGGCTTCATTGGTCAAGGAAGTAAGCCCAACAACTGAAACTAGAATGTCATAAAATTAAAAATAGTCCATACAGCAAGGTAAGTAATTCATCAATGAAAGAAGAAACAAGGGGAACCTTTGCCACCTATACATCAACACAGTATTAGTATCCAAAATATATAAGAACTCAAAAAAACAATGAATCAAGGAATCAGAGGACCCAATTAAAAATGGAGTAGGCATCTAAACAGAGTTCTCAACTGAAGAAAAACTGGCTACAAAATAATTCAAAATGTGTTCAGTATACTTTATAATCAGGGAAACTAAATAATGCAAATTATAATACAAATTAAAATAATAGATATTATCACATGCTAGTCAGAACACTAAAATCAGCAAAACAAATGACAACAAATACCATCTAGCCTGTATTAAAAAAATCTTCATTCACTGTTGATGGTATACAAACTGGTTCAGCCACTCTGGACTCCAATATGGACAATCATAAAAAACATAAAATAAAAACAAATCTACCATATGACCTGCCTATATACTCCTGAGAACTCAGAAGTTTGCACACACACACACACACACACACACACACACACACACACACACACACACACACACTTGTATTTCACCTAGATATGCATGTAGAAAGAGTAATAAAAAATGAAATTGAATTTCAACTCTCAAGAGTAACAGTTTGGCCGGACTGTGGTAGTGCATGCCTTTAACCTCAGCACTTGGGAAGCAGAGGCAGGCAGATCCCTGTGAGTTACAGACCAGGCTAGTCTACAAGAGCTAGTTCCAGGACTGCCTCCAAAGCCACAGAGAAACCCTGCCTCAAAAAAAGAAAAACAAAAACATAACAGAATAATTGCTTGACAGAGGGTGATTAGGAGGGGCTGGAGGAGGAAAAGGGAGGGAGAAAGTGATATAATTTCTATTTCAACTAAAAACTTTTTTAAATGAAATAAAAATAAACACTTTAAAAAGAGAGACAATGAGAATTATTGAGAAAGTAGGACAATAGTGACTAGATCTGCACTGAGTCTCTATGGAAAAAATAATTTTCTATATTAATATGGTAAAAGATGTAAGATCCTGTGGGAGAAAAATTGAACAGTAGGAGCCTGTTGAGGGCTAAAGTAGGAAAGTGCCATTACAAAAACAGATGTGTCATTTTAGAGAAATCTTTCAATGATGAATTTTTAAAACTATCAATTAAGATTAGGCAGTTAATCCTCTTAATCAAAGAGAAAAGAAAATGCCTTGATTATCCAAAAAGTATCCTAATCAGAAATACAACTAAAACTCGTCTGATTAACATTCTATTTAAGTGATCATTAACAGGTGCCACTGTAGGCAATTCAATGTGATATAGGCGCATAAGATTAAAAATGAAATCATTCTACTCCAAGATTCTCACAAATAAGGAAAACAAGTTTTAAACCTGGGAAGATAATATTTGACACAACTTAACTGTTAACAGATCTCTTACAGCTCTTGCTATCGGGTTGTCAACACCATAATAGGAGAATATTATTCAAGACATATCAGCTAAGACTACACATACTTCAGTATGCAATTTTAATTTCATATGTATCCAAAAGACCTTCAAAATTTGCTATATACTTTATTAGCATACCAATATCCATGCCTATAAATCAGCTTTTTCATAATACCAGAAGTGTTATTGTCACCCAGTCTCTGTTTTCTGCTGGCATCCAGGCATATTTGTAAATGCCTGCTTAACAAAGGATAGTTAATATTCATTCAGAAGTACTTCCAGGGTGGGAAGACATGGGCATAGCAGAGGTGATCTTATACTATACCTAGACTAAGTTAATGAAAACGAGTGTGTCCAATGTAAGTGTCTATCACAATGGCTTAACTGTGAACTCTTTGGAACACCTAAGATTCATCTTTGGTTCTTTCCTCAGACAGCAAACAAGACCCAGAAGTTGAAAAGTACATTGTATTAATCTAAATACTAAAAAAGCCTTTGGACACTAATAGAACCCTTTTAGAGATGTCGTGTGTGTGTGTGTGTGTGTGTGTGTGTGTGTGTGTGTGTGTGTGTGTGTCTGTGTGTGTGTGTCTGTGTGTGTGTGTGTCTGTGTGTGTGTGTGTGTCTGTGTGTGTGTGTGTCTGTGTGTGTGTGTGTGTCTGTGTGTCTGTGTGTGTCTGTGTGTGTCTGTGTGTGTGTTGTGTGTGTGTGTGTCTGTGTGTGTGTGTGTCTGTGTGTGTCTGTGTGTGTATGTGTGTGTGTGTGTGTGTCTGTGTGTGTGTCTGTGTTATGTGTGTGTATGTGTGTGTGTGTGTGTGTGTGTGTGTGTGTGTGTGTGTGTCTGTGTGTGTGTGTGTGTGTGTGTGTCTGTGTGTGTGTGTGTGTCTGTGTCTGTGTGTGTGTGTGTGTGTGTGTGTGTGTGTGTGTGTGTGTGTAGGGGGCACTTGCTCATGCCCATGTGTAGAGAACAGAAGGGGCGGTCAGATGTCCTGATGTAATATTCATTTTCCTAAGACCGTGGTTCTCATTCAATCTGGAGCTAGGCTGGCAGCAACCAAGCCATTGCAATCTTTTCATCTCCTCTCCCCAGCTTTGGAGTTGCTGGCCCACTTCTTTTACATGGGTGCTTGAGAGCTGAACAGAAGTCCACATGTTTGTGCTACAAATGTTTTTACTTTCTGACCTAGTTTGATTTCAATTGCTATGAAAATCATTATTACCAAAGCAACCTGGAGAAAAGACTTTATTCAACTTGAACATGCATATAACAGTCCCTCATGAAAACAGCCAAGGTAGGAAATCAAGCAGGGCAAGGCAGTAAGAAGCCCGAGTGGCAGGTGTGTTTGCGGCCTATTCGAGTAGGTGCTTCAGACCCAGTCTCTCAGTCTGGCTGAGCTCAGAAACCTAGAACCTGTGGAGCCCACTCCTAACCTGACGCCCAAGAGCCCATGAAGATCATACCGATTACTCAGTAGTGGACGGATGCAGTCAGAATGGCATTTCCTCATTTGAATAGCCCTCCCATAGGAATCCCAGCACCCACCTCAGGTACCTCAAACCACAGTTTCCTGGCTTTCCTCCACCTGTACCTCCAGGGACACCAATGATTTCTGTACCAAGGTGATGGGGAATGTACTGTGTATGTTTATCTTATTGACTGTTAAATAAAATACTATTTGGCCAATGAAATGGCAAGTAGATGGGACTAGGAATCAAAGAGGATTCTGGGAAATGTAGTAGAGAAGTGCTGATCCAGGCAGGAAGTGACATAGTAAGGAGACTCATTTCCCCTTCCTCCTCCAGCGGCAGGATGTGATCCACCAGCAAGGAGGGACGCCAATAAGGCGTCCGATAAGATAAGTCTTATAACATATATAGATTTATGATAGTTAAGACTGAGCTAGCAGATGACAATCCTAGTCATTGGCCAAGCAGCTTTGAACCTAATACAAGTTTCTGCGTATTCATTTGGGCCCTAACTCAGGCGGGCGGCTGGCGTAAAGCTCACACGTGGAGGTGGGGCTCAGTCGGCATTTGGCTGAAAGATTTATCATAACACCAAGGAGTATTATGGCTCCTGCTCCAACTACCCTAATACATACTGTGTCCATGGTTGGGAAGCATTTGGGAGCAAAAAAGGATCATCCCAACTTAAAGTTGAAAGAAAATGATGAAAACTGTGGTTCTACTACTACAGTTTTTGTTGGCAACATCTCTGAGAAAGGCTCAGACATGCTTATATGACAGCTCTTAGCTTAATGTGGTTTGCTGTTGAGTTGGAAGAGAATACAAGGTGCTTCTAGAAAACTTAGAGGCAAAAGCCTTGTCTCAAATCCACTCTAAGACCCATCAGCTCCGCCCCATCTGTGTCCTTTGCCAGTAGCAATGTAACACCCAACACTCCTGGGGATGAGTCTCCTTATGGCATTATTATTCTTCATGAAAACTCACCAGATCACCAGCAGCCTGAGGAACATAGGCAAAAATAGGACTAAGTCTTAAACTGGGTGCTTCCAATAGCCCTGGCCAACCTAAGAAGTGAAAAAGACTACCTGTGGATAATGTCTTTAACAAATTCAAGGATGAAGACAGTGATGATGTGCCCCCAAAAGGAAACTTGTTCCCTTGGATTATGGTGAAAATGATAAAAATGCTATGAAAGGCACTGTAAACACTGAAGAAAAGTACAAACACATTAAAACTCTCATTGAGAAAATTTCAACAGCCAAAACTGAGCTTTTTGCTTATCCTCTAGATTGGTCTATTGTGGATTCCATACTGATTAAACGAAAAATCATGCCATAGATCAATTAGAAAATCATAGAATACGTAGGTGAAGAAGAAGCTACATTAGTTGATTTTGTTCGTTCTAAGGTTATGGCACACAGTTCACCACAGAGCATTTTAGATGATGTAGCCATGGTACTAGATGAAGAAGCAAAAGTTTTTATAGTCAAAATGTGGAGATTATCGGTATATGAAACAGAAGCTAAGAAAAGTGGTCTTGTGAAGTACAACTCTTTTTACAGTCAGGGTTACATTTCAGATTTCTTCTTTTACACCCTTCAAAGAACTTTGAATTTTCTGTGTCTTCAAAGGCATTTGTGAGTTCTGTAGTTTTTTTATTGTAGAAAATATGAAATCTTTTGTCCTCTAATTTGTTGGTGCCCTGTGTACGAACTTGGTTGTAAAGTCCTCTGAATCCCTGGTTCTCTTTATACTCACGGTTACAAATTGCTGGTGTGTTTTATAAGCGGCAGCTACTGTACACAGTCTATCTCATGTAATTGTGTTCCTTGTAAATATTGAAATGATTCCCCAGTTCTTTTGCAGGATTCCACCTAATATTAAAATTGTACTGTATAGACACCAACATGAATAATTTGAATACTAGTCATACCCATTACCATCTCATCCCATTCCTCTGATCAGAAATTATAAGTCCTTGTAAAAACATGGAGTTTAGAATTAGAGTGCCAAAACTAGCCGACAGTCATTCCTAATGCATCACTGTATTAATGTGTATATGTGAGTGTATATATAAAAGTTTTTTTTAATTTTCTTTGGTGGGCTCCCTTAAACATTTTGTAATTCACCAATAGACTCATAAAGCAAAAGTGGTAATTGTGCCAACCTAAGTAACTACTAGTATGATTATGGTGTGAGTTTTCCAGAGGGTGGTATTCTGCAGTGAGCAACAACGGTCTGCTAAATCAGATTTGTGTTTCTCTGTGAATAGGATGATACCTCATAGTCTTATTTCTTCCTGCAATTTGCCTCAGAACTGAAGCGGATTCTAAATTTCTGGAACATTTTACTCAGTACATTTTTCAACTTGTCTTTTGTTTTATTTGGGTGTGCTCCTTTTAGAAAGCAGAATTAATTCTAAAAGTATAGGGAGGAGGAGCCCACCTTCTTTAAAATAAGTGACCAGGCGGTACCTGAGTTACTGAGCTTACTATGCTTAGCATGAAAGAGGGCCTGGTTTCTGTCCCTAGCACCAATAAATAATGTAAGTGTACAAAAGATTTTGACAAAACATAGTAGTAATCCACCATAGTAGTTAACTGTTTACATCTTTCTTCCAAAGTTACATCATTCATGGCAGCTTCCTGCCTACAAATTTTTGTCACTGGTCATGAAACTTTAAATATATGGATGACATGTTTGGAGAAATCCTTGGACTTTATCAGTAATTCAGAAGAGCACCGGGGGGCAAAATTTATTTGAAAAGTACCAAATTCTATATTTCTTATAACAAATAAGATACAGCTGTTGCCACATTTGTTTATTAAAAGGTAAAGACTAGCTTGTTAGGGTAATGTAACTAAGGTTATTTTTTTCTTCTTCTGCTTCTTTTAAACATCTTGAGGACATACAAAACAATGTTCTTAAGGTTGAACCTTGACATGGTTTCATTATGTAAATATTTCAGTTATTAAAAATGTATATATTTGATCTTGGAAATGCTCCCTTTGAATCTTATAAATAAATGGCTTTATGTTACAAAAAAAAGAAGATGAAGCCTGAGGCATGATGCTTACTGTCTTGCTCTTCATAGTTTGCTCAGTTTACCATTTTTTACAACCCAAGACCACTCACCCAGAACCAAGGGTGACCTAGGCTTTCCCACATCAATAATCAATCAAGAAAATTCCCCAACAGATTGTTTAATGGCCAATCTGATGGAGGCAATACTTCAGTTGAATCACCCTTTTCCAACTATGTCTGAATTGTGTCAAGTTGACAAAAACTAACTGGAAAATTTGCTGAGCCATCCCACAGAAACCAAAGATCATTATAATGAGGGAATACAAAAAAAAGAATGCCATGCCAGGCATTGGTGGCACATGCCTTTAATCCCAGCACTCGGAGGCAGAGGCAGGCAGATCTCCTTGAGGCCTGGTCTCCAGAGGGAGTGCCAGGATAGACTCCAAAGCTAAACAGAGAAACCCTGTCTCGGAAAAGAAGAAGAAGAAGAAGAAGAAGAAGAAGAAGAAGAAGAAGAAGAAGAAGAAGAAGAAGAAGGCCGAAAACCAGAAACCAGAGGCTATATATGCCAGAGACCCAGAATAGAACCATACAGAACCAGCCAGCAATATTAAGAAGTCTATGAAATGTCACTAATGATACTCTGCTATGCTGGTAGACAGGAGACAGATGTAGAAACCCACAGCCAAATATTAGTTGTTATTCAGGGAATCCTGCTAAAGAGTAGAGAAGGGATTGTAGAAACCAGAGGGGTCAAGGACATGAAAAAAACCCACAAAATCATCTCCCCTAGGCTCAAAGAAGTGCGAGAGATGGAAGCAGCAATCAGGGAGCCTGTATGGGTCTGACCTAGGTCCGCTATGTGTTATGTTATTGTTGTGTAGCTTGGTCTTTTTGGGGGTTCTGTCTCAGAGGTCATTGGAATTATACATCAAAGTTTTTACCTGCTGATCTTATCAGCACATAACATGTCATTTTATGTTATGAGTTATTGGACAATATTTACATCATTTTTGTTCCTTGTATTATTAGCCCTGCCAAATATTTGTGTATTTTAGACTATCCTGGATGACTATACTTCATGTTGTTTAGACAAAATTTGAAGTTGAATGAGAAGCAATGAAGCAAGAGACACCAAATATTCTGAATGGTCTATTTAGTATGTACATTAAGGAGTACATTCCCAATAGTGTATATATTATACTATGGTACAGAACCAATGCATTGACAATATGCAATAAATTATACCAAGGTTTACATTGCTGAATTTAAGGTCTTTCTCATTGATGGTCCTTTGTACCACAATAATTTACCAAAATTTAATTGTGTGTTCTCTTCACTATTCAAGAAAAACTTCATAATTTCATTTTTTCTCCTTGCCTCAACAAATATAAAAGTTACATAGGTAGATGTGCTTCTAATTATCACTTTCCTAAAGGAAACCAGAAACATTATTAATTGCAATAATAACTGTGAAGTTCCACCAGATGTTGCAGAAGATTAAATTATTTAGTCATTATTTAATGATCCAGTATTAGTAATAAGTTAAGGGGAAGCAACTATTTAAGAAGAAATTTATCCTTTATAGATCTTGTGTAGAAACACTGACCAAAACAAAATTATGGGATCATGAAACCCTAGTAAAAATGTCAACTTGATTGCTTCAATGCTTTATCATTGCCTAGTCATTATCCCAGGATAACTTTTCACATCGAAGAGAATAAATTATGACATCATTATCTGCAATATAAAGACTCTCACAGAGCTAGATCCTGGGGCACTGTAGTCTTAACTTGTATTCATAAAAAATGGACCTGTCAAAACATCTCAGGATTAGTGGGGACAGATATTTTAAGAAGGTCAGGTGGAGGGATCAGTTTATTATTTACAGTATAGAATAGATTTCAAAGGAAAAAATATAATATTAGACTCAATAGTTATCGGTGCATCCATTATCTTTTGAGAAAATTAATTAATTTTTAAAGTGAAGAACCTCACTCTGGTTAAGCATATTTAAATTTTAGCATCGTTACACCAGTAGAAAACAGAAAAAATCTAAATCTCCAAATTTGTAGCACATGAAAAATAAAATCTATATTTTTATTTTCTAATGATTTTATCCATTATAAGATGTTATTTGTTAAGCTATATTATAAATGCTGATTGATAGATATAATGTTCAAGTCAGTGATTTTTCACAAGTATTATAGATTAAATGATAATCAATATAATTTAAATAATTCTTTTCCAAAGATAAGATGAGAGCAAGCAAGATAATTTTGTCTTCCATTACAGAAAAATGATGGTAAATGAACTAAAAATTGAGGCACATGTTGCAACTGGATGAGTAGGGAATTCTGACATAATTTCTATTAGGGATTCAAGAACTAGAATTGACAACAAAATATTATGTTTTTAATATTCACTTTTGTTAGTATGTTTATTGGACACTATATATATATATATATATATATCCATAAATATGCAAAATAAAATATCTGGAATGTCAATAACAAGAAGAAAGGAACCTTTGCTTTGTTAGGTATGAACTGAGATGATGGAGAGAATTAGATATGTGAATCATATACCTGGAGTACTTTCTTTTCCTACAGGCTGGGTCTTCCCCCATCAATCACCAATTAAGAAAATGCCCTACAGACAGATCTTATCAAGGCATTTTTCTCAATTGAGATCCTCTCCTTTCAGATAACCTTGGCTTCTGTCATGTTAACAGAAAACTAGAGAGCACAATGTTCTCTTACATAAATATTTTTTCTGTTCCCTAACCAGATATTTTACTCATATGTTCCCAAACACAAGTATATTGTCTCTCTGTTATCCTTTCTAGAAAACAAAAGAAGAACGGATGGGGAGAGAAGAGGAAGGGATGGGGAGAGAAGAGAAAGGGAGGAAGAATTTAATGATGTATACCCAGAATCTTTAGTTGGTCCATAGCCACAAATATAGTTGGTGTATACATAGTTATTTCTATTGGTTCTTTATATATTTCTAGTTTGTGGATCCTCATTTTTTATTTTATTGAATTTAACATTTCTTGGTTTATTGTGCTAGGCATAATTCAAGGCCTCAAGGCTGTGCACATAGTTTATATGTATACATGAGTATACATGAGTATACATATTCATTTACATGAAATATACTTCAAGTTTGAATTTAGTATGCTGGACTAGCTCAATTAGTCAAATGCCTCTTTCAAAATAACCTTTCCCAAGTTACCAACACACATTCACTTTTCTTCTTAAGGCTGTCATGGCAACAAGTGTGCATTCAACTCGTGTTTTCTGCTCTAAAAACTCATTCACACAGTATGAATAATCAAGATTAATTTTCGTCAGTGTCCATGAAAGAGGAATGCTCAGAATAGAAACAAAATTCTATAATAACCAACAGAATGTGCTTACATCTTCCCCTAAATTAAGCCTTTCAAATGGATCTTCATTTTTTTAAATAACATGTTCACTGTATTAACAATGCATTTTCTGCATAGAGAGCAAGAAACATTTTAGCACTTTAGATTCTTCTACTATTTATTGCCAAGTTCCTAATTTTTATGCTTGAACTATGTACTTTGATATATTAATTTTAGACACATTGAACTTTTGTTCCTTTATAATATGTTTTATGTTCTTCATTCTTCCTAATATGTTCATATCAATAAAGCTAGCTGAAAGAAATATGATTATGTGAATATTGTTATGATTAACAGAACATATACACTGCTCAATTTTTCATAGAATTTGCATTCTATTGGAGATAGCAATTGTTCAGTTTTACTTGTGTATTTTACAGCATTTTTATTTCTTTTTAATTTTATATAAATACATTTATCTGTTCTTATTAGAAAAAATAAATATATTAGTTTAGAAATCTCCTCTTTTTATTTTTATTTCATAATACCTGTTACAGACTAATACATTTTCATAGTCCTAAGAAAAACAAATGGTTTCTGGGTGAATACAATATTGTTACACTAGAAAACTTGCCTCAACTACCTGGGTGAATCCATTATATCATTGATTTTACCTGCCTTTGATGTCTGGGTTTTTTTCCACTCTTCTATGTCAACTAGCAGTAGGCAGAACCTGAAGAAACTACATATTTTGAGTCATATCAAACTATTATATCTTTAACTATTGATCACAAATTCTTTGGGTTTAAGATTTAATACTTAAACTTCATTTTTCTTCAGAACTTGGGAATGATTCTACATATGTTTGACCATTGGCTACTGCCATTGTCTTTGGTTTTTTGTTTGTTTGTTTTCACTAACAGAGGTATGTCTGTGTTTCTATCAGTCTGATTCCACATGGCAAGGGTGCCTGCTTCCATGTTGATGACCTGTGCTCAATCCCCATGACCCATGTACTGGAAGGGGAGAGAACTGACTCCTGTAAGTTTTCTTTTGGCCTACACAGGAGGGCAGAGAGAAATACATACATACAGAAACTCCACATAAAAACCAAAATAAATAACTGTTTTAAAATAAATTAAGAAGAAAGTGAAGGCAATAAGATCTAACCGAAAGACTAGAAACCATTCATAGAATATAGAGCTTTAGTAGGCTGTCAGCCAGGAGCCAGATTTCTACCAGAATGTTCCCAACTTCATGCAATGTAATCATTTCTGGAAGCACCTCCATTGTCCATCATTCAAAATAGCTAAATAATACAATATACCCCTATGAGGAACCACAGTCAGTACTCAAAAATAACTGTGTGCCACAACTGGATCAATGTCAAAAGCTATTACACTATTACACTCAATGCTGCATTAATTAAAACTATAATGATCTGGCACATGAGTGTGCACCAAATTTCTTGAATCATGAAAAGATTCAAAAATCAGGCAAGTGCACATAGGAATTTATCATATAACATATGATAAAAGTGGCCTTTCAATTCTCTAAGGCAAGAAAGGACAATTTAATAAATGATGCAGGGATTGGTTAATCATTTGGAAAAAGATAAAATTACAATCATACTTCACCAGTGTCCTTGAAAACTCAATTCCAATAGATCATACATCTAAATGTTAATATATATATATATATATATATATATATATATATATATATATATATATATATTGCCCTACAAGTAGGGAAAGAAAACTCATATAAATTTTTCTTTATTCTCAGTGTGAGCGAAATACTTTCTGTTGCTCAAAATGCAGCTAGAATAAAATATTGATCGTTTTACCTTAATTTGGCAGCACATCTTATGACAAAACTGCAACATGTGTTAGTGAGTGTTCCTTTTCCAGTACAATAATATATCAAAAAGGAAGAAGAATGAAAATGCAAGATGATTTACTTTGGCTCAGAATTTTAGGTGTTTGCCAGTACATAATTAGTAATTAACTATTAGCAAACAACAGTGTCAAATCATGTGAAATATCATTAATGAGAAGTTTTCCTCACTTCTTGTCTCAAATGCAATATAAAGGAAGAGGAAAGGGTAGTAGTCAACTATCCTCTTAGACTGCAAGATCTAATGACCTATAGGCCTCCTACTAGACTCTAATTCTGAAAGGCTAAACTTATCCACAGTACTACATTCTGGTTGAAGCCTTAGCCAGATGGACTTTGAAGTATATTTAATGTGCATAAATAAAGTCAAAACACAACTCACAAACTAAATAGGAACCTTTCAATATATACTACATGATGAAATGCTACTGTCATGAACACACGAAGAATTTTTTACTCTAAATTTTTTATTCATTTTTACATACCAACCACAGTTCCTTCTCCCGCCCCTCCTCTCATCCCTTCTCCCAGCCTCATCATCACCCCCATCCAGAGAAAGGGTGAGGCTTCCATGGGAAGTCAACAAAGCTTGGCATATCAAGTTGAGGCAGGACCAAACCCCTTCCTGCTGCATTGAGGTTGAGCAAGGGAATGGGCTCCAAAAATCCAGCTAATTTAATCATTCTTTTTTGAAAAAATTTATTTCACATTTCAACCACAGTTCTCCCTCCCACACCTCCTCTGACCCCTGCCTCCTATCAGTCCCCTTACCACCCCCTCCTCAGCCCACCCAACCCATTCCTCCTCATGGATAAGGGCTCCCTTGTCCCAACTTATTGTGTCAGACTTGTTGACTCCTCATGGGAGACCTTACCCTTACCTGTTAGGAGTCAACAAAGACTGAAACAATAGGTTAGGGCAGGGCCAGGCCCCTCTCCCATGCATTAAGGCTGAGCATGGCATCCCACCATAGGGAGTGGGCTCCAACAAGCTAGCTCATGTACTGGGATTATATCATGGTCCTACTACCAGGGGCCCCTCAGCTAGTTTAAGCTTCCCAACTGTCTCCCACATATGGAGGACCTAGCTTTAAGAGCTAAGAATACTATCTGGGCTGTGGTGCCACATATGTTTAATCCCAGCACTCAAGAGGCAGAGGCAAGCAGATCCAGGAGAGTTCCATGACAGCCAGGGCTATGCAGAGAAACCACACAAACAAACCAAAGTTAAGGATTCTGCTCACTCTCCTTCCCAAGAAAGAAATTATTGAAAAGGTCCAAAAATATTCACTTTTAAAATATAAAATTGGCACTTAAAATATATAAATATATAACTTCTTTCTAATTAGGCATACATAAAATAAAACTCATTAAAATAGCATTTCTCATTTATGAGACATATACAAATGTACAGTAATGACTTGGCATTTTATTTACCATAGAAGACACTGCTGGTAGGATAGCCAATGCTAGTAGCATACTAAAGGGATGTTTTCCAATAATGTTCAATACAGATAAACACACCAGGTACTGAGCAGTCACTTGACTACAGAGATTCATATATGACCATTTCAATCCCAGCTACTCCTTACACATTTTCTCTAACCATAAATAAGAATTTCAAAGTTATCATAATTCAGTTGTTGAAGTAAAAGAGGGACACCAAGGGATTGAAATTCATTGGCATGAAAATGCATCAAGACATTCATTGTTGGTATTCGTAATTTCAGATCTGTAAAACAATCCAATAGAAGATTCTATAAGAGTGGTATAATAAACTGCGAGAGCATGCAATAGTCTATGGTGATCACTACAAAAACTGCATGAACTACAGGTAAAAATATAGTGATATAGAGAATATTTTACTTAAAATTTAGAAAACAATTGGCACCTTGGAATAGCTTTTATGCAGAAAGGAAGAAATAAGAAACAATATATATGTATCTAATCATTAAAAGTATGACTGGAAAAGGGAAGAAAAATAAACAGAAATGAGCCACTTAATTTTCATAGCATGAGGACAATGTTTAAAAACAGCTACAAATTGTAATGGTCCTTTTCATATATGCATAAATATCCATAATCATAATTTATATGACAATTAAAATACAATAACTCCCACTTCAAAGTATTGTAGAAATTATCTTCCTTATTTGCTGTTTTAATTTTATTCTTTAATGTCTTTTTTCTTTACTGAAATAGTTTATACTTCTCTTTGTTTGAGAGAAGGTGAACAAAATAACCAAACTAAAATATACAGATTCAGTCTCAGCAATAGCCTTCTTAACAAAATATACTTCCTTGATCTTATTTAATAAAATCTGTAATTTAAAAAGCAAAATGCTTTAAACCATGAAAATACTGTATTTGTATTTGAATTATATTAAAGATCTTTATTTTCATCATTTGGTGTTTCAAAAGAATTAAGATGTCATGCAAATTACCTAATTCAAAAATCCAGTATTTTTCTTGTTTCCCCAAAACCCTTAATTACTCTTATGAAATAAGATGTATAAATTTAAGAGAATTTGATAAGTAACTAACTATACACATTTTTAATAAAATTCCTTGGCCATTAAAATATATTGGACATAAAAAACAACTCAGTGGCTGAAATTTATTGAGTAGTATTTTTAGAAAGATATTTAGAAATTTAGAATGTTTTTAACAGTGTCATCTTTTGCAGGTGTTTCTATGTTATTTCCTATTTGGGTGGCTTTTAAAAATCATTTAACTTGGCATAAGCATACTTGTTCCATAAAACACTTCATTTTTAGATCAATGATGAAATCCACTTGTGAAAATGTGTGCACTTTGCAGTAAATCTTCTGGCTACATGTTGTATTTCATGAATCAGTACTTAGTGTGCCTCCTCCTTAGGTGCTTTAATTTTGTTTTAAATTCACCAGAGCAAATATAATCGCATTAGGTGATGAGCAATCACTTGGCAACTGAGATTCTTATATGAACATTTCATTCCCAGCTAAGTCTTGCACATTTCTCTACCCACAAATTACAATTTCACAATGATCATAATTCAATAGTTGACATAACAGAGTAACATAAAGGGATTTAAATGCATTGCTATGATCATTGTTCAATGAAGCATATAGTTAAGCACTTTCCACGGGCTCAAAAATAAATTATGAAGTATACTCTCATTATTTGTAAATTGAATTCACAGGAAGAGTTCTGTGATTATTGCATATTTATGACCATCCAGACATCAATGTAAAATTATATTAAGATCACACTTATTAAAAGAAAACTACTCAAAATGCAGAAACACAAGCCATTTCTTGAACTTTATTTTTCTCTTCCAAATCCCCAAAGGGGAAAAATGTGATAAAATTGACATTTCAGCCAATAATACTTTTATGATACTCATACAAATTTGATTGTAACTTAATTTTTAATATAGTACTTGCCAACTTAATCTTCATTAGTTGACAACAGGATTTTCCAGTAACCAAATAAAGGAAGGAGTGATGAAAAGATTGGCTAAGATTTTCAATTTAAAGTTGTTTCTGCAAACTTCTAATATCATCAATTTCTAAGTATTTCCTCTTATTGGAATCTAAATATTTCCTCTTATACTTAATCAAATATTGTAGCATATACCACTTACAAAAACTTGGAAAGAAATTCATTGTTTAGTCATTACCTGTAACAACCATTCTTTCCATTGAAATTCCACTCACAAACATACAGTAGATGTTTTCCTGGTAGGTAAAATGAATGGGCTATTTCTTACTTATAGTTAGTCTAACAAAACATAGCATATTAAGAAATGAACCCATGCTGCACACATATTGACAATACAAGAATAATCGAAGGCTATAATATGATCAAGAGCTCCACTACATTTTAATTTTAGGCAAATTTCAATAATTATGCTTGCCTGTGATATATATATATATATATATATATATATATATATATATATATATATCAAACACTACAAAATACTTTGAAGATTTAATTTCTGTGGGTAGTTTTATTTGTAGCTGAACATCCCCTTATACACATATGAGCATAAGAATATAACACAAGACTAAGTACTGAGGAGGATGAAGTATGTGAAAGTGTAAGTCACTACATCCAATCTCTAACAACACATAACAAAATAGAATATTAATGTATACCCATTCCTTGGAATCTCTGAAATCTTTAATAAACTTTTCAACTTGATTCCATGTTTCCACTGACCAGTATTTAGAAAAACTCTTTACCAATTACAGTGATAGAAAACCATATCAATCTACCAAGCAGAACTTATCGCATAAAATTAAATGTTAATATTATGGAATTAGAAATTGCAAATTAGTTTCCTATAATTTGGTTTATTATATGTAAATAGAAATTGATTTAACAGAAATGTTGTCTATTGTAAGGAAATGAATATTTTTATCAATGCAGTTATTGCTTCGGACCCCAATAAATATAATGGGCATATATGGCTATAATAAATTGATATGGTAGGGTTCACTAACAGTTACCTTAACCAGTTGGTACCACTTTTAAAAATAATGTTCTATTTTCTATAGGATTAGCATAAAACATCACAATTGTTACTGTTACACTTTTAGGAACAAGAAATTAGGAACAATGTGACTGAAAATAGGTTACACTGTGACTTTTCTATGGAAAGCAAAATATGTAATCATCCTAAGTCAAGCTACCATTGAATTCTAGCCTATGTCATCGCCTTCTAAGATTCTTTCTTCTGTATCATTAGTAACCAATCATAGGGACAATGTCTTCTTTTGCATATTACCAACCATCTATCTCTATGAGACTTAAATAAACAATTACCATTTTCTAAAGACACAGGATATTTTGTCAACAAAAACAATCTTATGTGTAATATTTTTACTTTCTTTATACTAATTCTCTGCTGCCATAGTTTCCTGTAGAAAATGTCAAATTATTCTGTAATATTATTCTTACATTTCTCCCTGCTTAAAAGATTTTGTCCTGATATCCCTGCCTTTTAGATTATTTTGACACATTTTACATAGAAAAGTTACTTCATATTTATTTAAAATAGTAAGAAAAACCTTTCTACCGACTGACTCACGAACAAGGTGAGTGAGCCTCTGCACTTACCCTTACCCAACCCCTGCCCAAACCATCATTCATCCCGACCCCCCCCGTTAGACACGCCCAGGCAGGGTGGAGCTCCCTGAATCTGGTAACACCCCACTCTTCCATCCCTTTCTGCTGACAGATCTACAACTAGTAAGGAGACTACCAGGAGAGGCAAGACCATCCAGAGTTGCAGACATTGAATTCCTGGCCCCCACACACCACTGGGTCACAAGAGGAGATAGACCCCACCTGTACACACTAGAAGAAAATATGGGAAAAAGACAGAATAAGATTTCACTCAACAACAGAAAGACCAATATGACACCACCAGAATCTAGGGACTCCACTCCAGCAAGATCTGAAAAGCCCAACATAGAGCATGAAGATGAGATGGACCTCAAAAATTATCTCAGCAAGATGATAGAGACATTTAAAGAGGAAAGAAGAAAATCCCTTAAAGAAATAGAAGAAAAAGCAAACAAATAATTACACGAAATGGAGGAAAAGACAAACCAAAAAATTCAAGAAATAAACAAATCTCTAAATCTAAAGAAACCCAAGGAAAAACATCCAAACAAGTGAAGGAAGTTCTTGAAACAGTTCAAAGCATGAACACTGAAATAGACACAATAAAGAAAACAGAATGAGGCAATGCTGGAAATGGAAAGGCTGGATAAACGATTAGGAACTAAAGATGTGAGTATAACCAATAGAATTCAAGAGATGAAAGAGAGAATCTCAGCTATTAAAGACTTGCTAGAGGATATACATTCATCAACCAAAGAAAACCTCCAGCCCAACAAATCCCTAAAACAAAATATCCAAGAAATATGGGACACCGTAAAAAGGCCAAACCTAAGAATAATAGGTGTAGAAGAAGGTAAAGAAACACTGCTCAAAGGTACAGAAAACATATTCAACAAAATCATAAAAGAAAACCTATGCTGGAGAGGTTGCTGAGAAGAAGGAACACTCCTCCATTGCTGGTGAGAATGTGAACTTGTAAGTCCACTCTGGAAATCAGTATGGTGGTTACAAAAATGGGAATAAGTCTACCTCAAGATCCAGCCATTCCTCTCTTGGGTATATACCCAAATAGAGCATGTTCATACAACAAGGACATATGTTCAACCATGTTCATAGCAGCATTGTTTGTAATAGCCAGAAGCTGGAAGCAAACTAGATGCCCCTCAACTGAAGAATGGACTGAGAAAATGTGGTACATTTATACAATGGAGTACTACTCAGCAGAAAAAAGCAATGGAATCTTGAAGTTCTCAGGCAAATGGATGGAACTAGAAGAAACGATCCTGAGTGATGTAACCCAATCACAAAAAGACAAACATGGTATGTACTCACTCATATATGAATTTTAGACAAGAGCAAAGGATTACCAGCCTATAATCCTCTTCACCAAAGAAACTAGGAAACATGGACTCTAAGGGATCAATGGCCCCGAGGAATGGGAAGTGGCATGAACTCGTGAGCTAATTGGGAGCATGAGGGTAGGGGAGAGGGAGCTGCTACAATAAGAGCAAGAGAAGAGGAGTAGAGGAGAGGAAATGGAGGAGCAGAAATATTGAGTTGTAGGAAGAATAGAGGAGAGAGAGCAGGATACCATATCAAAGGGAGAGAGCAGGATACCATATCAAAGGGAGCCACTATAGGTCCGAGAAGAGATCTGGAACCAGGGAGATTACCATAGACCTACAAGGATGACACGGTCTGACAATCCAGGCAATGGTGGAGAGGATAACCTAAAAGCCCTTCCCCTAAAATGAGATTGATGACTTCTCTTTATGCCATCCTAGAGCCCTCATCCAGTGGCTGATGGAAGCAGAGACAGACATCCACAGATATACACTGAGCTGAAATCGGGAATTTAGTTGAAGAGAGGGAGGAATGAAGAGCGAAGGGGTCTGTACCAGGTTGGAGAAACCCACAGAAACAGTTGGCCTGAACAAGGGAGAGCACATCAACCCCAGATGCTGTCTGGGAGGCCAGTACAAGACTGATCCAGACCCCTGAACATGGATGTCAATAAGGAGGCCTCTGCACTCCAGGGAGTCTCTGGTAATGGATTAGTATTTTTCCCTGGTGTAAGAAGGGACTTTGAGAGCCCATCCCACGTGAAGGGATACACTCTGGCCCTGGACACATGGGGAAGAGCCCAGGACCAGCACAGGAAGATTTGGTGGACTTTGCAGAGCCCCCGTTGAGGGCCCTACCCTGCCTGGGGAGTGGTGGGTGGATGGGGTGGGGGTAGGTTGGGAGTGGGGGAGGAGGGATGGGGGTGAGGGGAGGGAGAGGGAGAAGGGACTTACATGTGAAACAAGCTTGTTCCCTAACTTGAACTAATAAATAAATTAAAAAAAAAGAAAAAAATAGTAAGAAAGACAAAGAACTACAAGTAACTATAAGGAATGAGAAAGGGAGAATTATCTTTTCCCAGGGAGGTATTCCCTGATTGGTTGTCCACATACAGGGGTCAGCCTTGAAATAATATATACAGAAGCAACAAAAACAAACTGAACAGGTTGTGTTTATGTATTTATACATTGAAACATACATGCATCCAATATACATATAATGACAGTAATAAAAGTAAAGAAGCTATTTCAGAAAGAACGGGGGCATGAAAAGGGTTGAAGAGACTAAGGAAAGGAAGAGGTAATATAATTATTTTTAATTAAAATATAATAACACAATGTAAAAATAACAAAACGACATTTACTATCCATATTCTCTGATTTATGATCTTCACATAACTTTTTTTTTTTTTGGTTTTTTGAGACAGGGTTTCTCTGTGTAGCTTTGGAGCCTATCCTGGCACTGGCTCTGGAGACCTGGCTGGCCTGGAACTCACAGAGATCCACCTGCCTCTGCCTCCCGAGTGCTGGGCTTAAAGGCGTGCGCCACCAACACCCAGCTGATCTTCACATAATTTAACAATAATTGTCACATTATATTTTCCTGATAAATATGTTTATTTTGTACTCATTACCAATTTACAAAATTATGTAAATTCTATAAGAACAGGCAAATTATCCTTTCAATGTTGATTTGCAAAATCTAGATTATTTAGCATTTAAGATAATAATAAATGTACTGAATAGTTTATAAAGATTAAGTTTAATGGAATTACTGCTTGCTTAAAATAGTTTTAATTATAAAAATACATATCTATAATTAGAAAGTGCATATTTTTAATTATGAAGACCGGTAAAAGTATACAGGTAAATTGTTCTAAAATGTATAACCCTGAAAAATACTGAATCCACTTTCAGAATATTGAATTATAAACAATAAATAATGCTAGAAAATAAGACACAGTTATTGTTTCTAATAACTATGTATTTATTACATAGTTTTATTTTAGTTAGTTTGGGGATATTTCTTTGTAAGTTAGCACATTCCTTTGTGAGGTAACAGAATCAGTAACTTTGCAGTACAAACTTAGTATTTTGGCAGTCCACCCTGGAAAGCAGATAAAAGGCAATGGCACATTTCATGTTTGTGTTTATATTTAACAAAAGTAAGTGCTGAACTCAAACAACAGTCAAGTCATCACTTCTTTCTCTACTGAATTTAAATAAATGGGCCCTGAAGAATAGTTCCTGAGTGAACTTTATTAAAGATTAGTTTTTTGGTGTTTTTTTATTATTACAAGCTCTCTCTAGTGTTTGCTCTTCTGACATCTTTCACTGTCAAAAATTCTTAGGAAAAATCTAATATATTCTCAGTTCAGAATATCATAACTTTCTAACCCTCCCCTGTGGTAAAAACATATTACTCACTTAAGGTCAGCTTTATGAACAAATTGAAATTATGAGATCTGGGGAAAGAATATGAGCGAACTCCAAGAATATATCAAAAGCATAGGTAGGCATATTCATGTTGCAGAATAGACAGGTTTTATTATGAGATTGTCTGTAGAAATGGTAAAATGCTTTCTCTGCCTTAAAAAAATCAGAATATATTCCTATTTTTTTGCAAACATGCTATCATTTAGCACAATTGACTGCATTATTCAAATCTCAGGCTAATGAAGACAAAAACTTCATCTATTAAATTTGTTTCTCCACTAATTCAAATTGTATCATTCAAAATGGTAGCATACAAACACAACTCTGTCATAGTTCTTATATATTTCTTTATTAATTTTGTATTTAAATAGAAACAAGGTTGTTATACATGTCAATCCCCATTCCCTCTGCATCCCCTACTCCCCTGCCCCCAATAACATCCTACCTATCCAATACCATTTCTGTTCCCCAGGGAGAGTGAGGCCTTCCATGGGGGCTGCAGATTCTGTCAACAACCAAAGAAATATTAAGTCCAACAAAATCATAGACGACAACTCATATATATTATATATATATATATATATATTATATAGAATTGGTCTACTTGTAAATTTAAAACATGTCAGTAAGAGAAAGAGAAACATCTATACCTTAAGGCATAAGAAAGAGAAAAAGGTAAAAAAATAAAAGCTAATGTTGGGAGGACAGGGGTAATCAAGGGGAGTTGGAAGAAAAGAAGGAACATGATAAAAACATACTTCATGAAAAGCTTTAACAGAATCTTTAAAAGATGGGGTCTGAAAAAGAAACTAATGAGTATAACTTTCTGTTTTTTGATGTTATGCTTATCAATGTCAAGCTTAATATTCAATCTCCAATGTCATACTTTTTTATTACATGCTCTCATGCCATTGGTAAAGTAAAAATGAAAAGATGTTCACCTGGTTATTTAAAAAAAAGTAGACTAACACTTAAAAAGAAGGAAAATGAGTAGAGACATACATTTATAACACATAGATTGTTTAGTAATACTGAATTGCCCAAATTAATTATAGCTTTCTATTCTGTGTGCACAAAGTAATTCTAATCTTATTTTGTGTTAAAATGTATTACTAACTGATTCAATTATCTATAAAAATGTCAATTATTTGCGGAATAAAATTGTCTCAAGGAATTTATAATTGCAACCTTGGAAACTTAACTTGTAAACTCCTACTTAGAAATTGTTCATATATGTAAGATTCAGATGAACTCACCTAAAGAGTAAAATTCCACTCAACAAGAGAGAATCATGTCTGGAACCAGAAATCTACCCAAACACACGGAGCTAGTGAAGTCATAGATCTCAGTGAAGGATCTATAAATACCAGTTTACTACACCAGCATAACCCTAATTACATTTTAAGTGTTTGTCCTTATATTCACACATAAGTCTGGTCATCACCCCTTATCAAGTAAATTTCCCTTTGCAATAGAAGATGTGGGTAGTTCGAATTGGAATGACACACTTAGATTCATAGATTTGAATGCTTGTTCACCAGGAAAGCGTGCTATTAGATGTGGTCTTGTTGGGGGTAGGTATGGCTTTGTTGGAGGAAGTATGCTACAGGCATTCACTTAGAGGTTTCAGATGCTCTCTTTATTCCTGTTGCCTATGGATTGGATGTAGAGCTTCCAGCTTCTTCTCCAGCCCCGTGTCTGTGTACCACCATGCTTGCTTCCATGATGAAAATGGACTAACTGCAAACAAGCACCAATTAAATGTTTTCTGGATGACCCCGACTAAGAATCTAGGGAATAGTGGAGAGGGCACTTTAAATGTCCTTCCCCTATAATGAGATTGATGACTACCTTAAATACCATCCAGTAGCTGATGGAAGCAGAAGCAGAGATTCATAGCTTAGCATTAAGCTGAAATCTTGGAGTCCAGTTGTAGAGAGGGAGAAGTACTGAACAAAGGGGTCAAGACCGTGTTGGGGAAACCCACAGAAACAGCTGACCTGAGCAAGTGGGAGATCCCAGTCTGACAGCTGGGGAACCAGCATAAGATGGAACTAGGCCCCTGAATCTGGATGTCAATTGGGGGACATGGTAGTCTATACGGCCTCTGGCAGTGGAACCAGTATTTATCCTTAGTGCATGAACTGGATTTTTGGAGCTCTTTCCGGATGGAGAGATACTGTCTCAGCCTAGATACCGGGGGGGGGGGAGGTGCGGGGGGGGGGGCCGCGGTGGCTTCTGCCCACAAATGATGTGACATACTTTGATGATCTCCCATGGGAGGCCTCATTCTCTCTGAGGGATGGATGAGGTTTGGGATGGGGAGATGATGGGGCACAGGAGGGAGAGGGAACTTGGATTGGTATGTAAAATAAGATAGTTTTTAATTTAAATAAAAATTAATTTAAAAATGTTTCAATAGCTGATGGAATGTTGGCCATCACTTATATATAACAAAGCATTCATAATAATTATTTATATCCATATTCATTCACATGTAGACTATTCAAATAAATTATTATTATATTTCTTAAACAAAATATTATGATTAATGACAAAACTAGTATTTGGCCGGACAACTTGCTATTTACAATAATTATTCTTACATAATTCACACTGCATTTGTGATTGTCAGTAGTGATTTTTACCACATAGATAACAACAATTGGTTATCATTAGAATTAACAACAATGAATATTTATCATGTTAAACTTCAGCCAATATGACTTTATAAGATGTGCGTCTTGTTGACATCTCCAACCATGACATTATTACACTTTTTATTTTTATAGTACCTATTCATTTTTGCCTTAATGACTGTTAATGATTGTGGGTGTCTAATATTCTGAGTCAATATTGAATCAGATACTCAAATACTCTGTCTAAGGATATATAGTATCTAAAGGAAATTGGTTTAAAGAATGCTATAAATATCAAATCTGTGAATATTTAAATTTCATATATAAAATATTGTGTTATTTTAATATAAGCTACCATTTTATTCTTATATAATTCAACTCTATCAATTTAAATATAGTTTCTCACTATCAATTTAAATATAGTTGTTATATTATCATTAGACTTTTATGCTATATGGTTGTTAAAATGTATTATTTCCAGGATAGTGAGAAAAAAGCCTCTATATAGTCTATATAAGACAATGTTTTATGAATATTTTTGATATATTGTTTTTAAATCTGGAAATCACAGAATCATCAATACAGACATCTGCATGTATTAGGGTAATAATTTATTTCTGGAATTATAACAATGAGATTTATTAGAAAAATCAATAACATAAGAGAATAGTTGACATATTTAAAGCTTGGTTATGCACAATTATAATCCATGTTTCCTGTACTAATTAAGGAGTATAAGTATCACACAACCCTGAAAAACTGGGCCCTGATTAAGTGCATAGAGCAATATTTTAATGAGAACAGATGGTTCAGCCCAAGGCTATCACATATGTTTGTGCAATTTGGTATCAGCTCAAAGCAACCTGGCTGATAGAACCAGACATGGCTGATAATCTAACTCTGTGCTGCTTACCAAGCCATGAATATCCATGTACTTTAAGACAGTTATTCTGAAGTCCCTCCAGGGTGCTGTATGTATATAGAGAGATAATTTAACCCCCTCCTAAGTTTCCAATTATTTCATTTAGTCTATAGCTGGAAAAATCAGTTTATAATGACTTGTTCCATCTTTGAAGAGTGCTGAGAGTTGAGAGAAAATCCTGAATAAAAATTTCATCCTAAATGATGTATTTGACATGTAATAAGAGAACTCTGTTGTTAAACCAGTTGAGACATGAGCGAAATTACACTGATAAAATTTATGTGGCCCAATGAGAAGTATTTTTTTTTATTTAAAATTTTGATCCAGTAAATGGAGGGTAGATTTTTTTCTGTCAAAAACTTCTAAATGCTGAGCAATATTTCAAATCACTGAACAGAGAGGCTTGTCATTTTTTAAGGGGAAGACTCTTGTTTGACAACCCACGTCTTTACACTTCAGTATATGGTCTGAGTTGGTATTGCTTTCTGCTTGGGAGGAGCCTGTACTTACTGATTCTTCCAGCATTGTGGCACAGCTTTCTACATTCTGTTATTGTCCTTTGTAGTGCATCACAGGAACACAATAGTTCATGTATTGTGAACTGAAACCTAAGTCTGTACTAAAAATTCAAACATTTCTTCCCCAGCTGCAAGGCAACCACTCAGCAGACTTCCAGAATGTGTTTATGTTCCCTAAATATTAAAAGGCAAGAAACAGTTGAAATCATCTGTTGCCCCACATTGACGAAGATAGAACAAGTTGACATTAGACGTCATTCTGGATGAGAAACATGAGAAACATGTGATAACATGAGAAAAATGTGATAAAGAAACAAGTATTTCATAGTATTTTGTTGAAATGATGAGTCATTTTGTCACCTGTCAATTAGAGGTTTGTTGTAGATTTCAAATATTAAAGATCACAGTGACCAGGCCATGCAGTAAAGTTCTGTATATGTAGAGGGAGAGCTCCAAACCTTAAGATTATGATTACTGAACCACTCAAAAAAGCTAACATGAACTGAAAAGATACTAATGAAATGTAATTTTAGCAATCACATGAGATAAGGATTAATCTGAAATTTGAATTGCCTCAAATAGAATGAAAGACTGGGGAGATAAAAATACAGTTCCATGGGGCAGAGTGGAGATGAGTAGTTGACACTAAGGTGGAAGTGAACACACTTTCAGAACTCAAATAATGCAAAAGCACACACGTGGACATAAAATTATGACATGAAACATGTAATTATACTAAGATATATCTAGAAAATGATTAAACTAAAGTTAGCACGGTACAATATGGAGTATCTAACCTTTGGCTTTCTGTTAATGCTCCACATTGGCTATTTTTACTTTTAAAAATCAGTATATCCATGCAAAGAGCCATTGTTTTGAAATAGCCTAAAAGTTCTATTTTCCTTTATGATATCCTACCTCAATTTTGACTAACACAATGGGTTTACTTTTAGTTTTTTTTTTTTTTTAATTTGGATGACTTGAAAGTATGTTTTTGAACGCAAAGATTGCATTTCCTTTTCCTTTTATGGCAGAGAATAAATGAGCAAGTCAGTAGGACATACTCAGTGCACTCACCTACGAACATGAACATCTTTCATTTTAGTCCAACCAACTTAACCTTGCCTTTTATATTATTTGCTTCCAGCTGGTAACACATCATTATGAATACAGAAAGTGAATTCCCCACATTGATGTTGTTACTAACCTTGTTCCTATCACAGGTCATTACAGACAAGTGAAAGTTTCTGATGCTTTAAGACTAGTTTTCAGTCATTCTTTTCTTTATTTTCATACCTTTATCACACACATTCTTGCATAGATGAAAGTGACTTGAATGGACATCACAATCAAGAAGGACTACATGGAAAAAGCAAGCTATTGAACTACAAAAATCAAGTTGTTGGAGGCAAACACAGTTTATAGACAACACAAATTAGACTGAATGAGCATCATCATCATCATCATCATCATCATCATCATAATAATAATAATGATAATAATAATGTTGAGGAGGAGGTAAATGAGGTAATGTTGGGTAGTTATGAAGTATAGGCATGAATCTGGAAGGCGTAAAGGAAGGGTGGTAAGTAGGTCTAAAATTCACTATATGAAATTCTCAAATAATTAAAAAACTTTAAAAATTAAAATTAGCTGATGTGGCAAGTCTTTCTAAGAGAAGTCTACATCAATTTAGCAAAAACCTAAAAAGCATTGGATGTTTTGGGTTCTGTTAATGCACTGAAGATGGATGAATGTTTTCACCCAATAATTTCTGTCATAGTGTGGTAACACTTTCATTTTTCCTTATATGCAGAATTGAGTCACTCTTTTTTTCTGTGTGTCTTGCACTAGGATTTTAGGATAGAAAATAAAAACATGAAGTAGGAAAACAAATGTGTTAGAAAAAGATTAACAGGGACTGTGCTTTTCTGTACTCCATTACTGTCCATGGACCTAGAATCAGTTTCACATTTTACTTAGAGTTTGATAAAGGAAGGGAAAATACAAAGGCAATTTACATTTTAATTCCCACCCACCACATATTTACTTTGTTCAATTTCACATATTCACCAAGCCCAAATATTTTCAAAATCCTCAATATTTTCAAAAGCTTGCATATTAATAAGTGGAGAATCTAAACATTCATATGTCTTTTAAAGAAAAATGGCTAAGTTAATAATGGTACCGTGTTTCACCAGGCTGGACTTCCCTGTTTCTATGTAACAAATCATAACTTTTAAAACTGACTCATGGTCTAAATGTCATTCAGTGTTGCTATCACTCCAGTTCTCCTAGCACATTAGATTACACCTGTTCCTTAACACTCAAGCTTTGTTTAGTTGTGTAGTTCTGGGCATGAAATTTTCTGTCTACCCAGTAATCAGTTGTAGCATTAAACTCTTTCCATCTGATAGGAACTTGAATATAACTCCTTACTCTGACTTAGCAGGCTCAGATCCCCCATTCTAAACCCATCAGTAATCACCAAAAGGTTTTATAACAGCCTGTGACTACACCTCACCCCCATTGAGCCAATATTTCCTAGGATTTTGTTGGAGACTGTAGTACAAGGAGGCAATTAATCCTTTTAGTTCTGTACAGAGATGCAATTACTGTTTTGGTTTGACCTTTATTAGTACGTATCAATTAGGTTTTCTTCCTCTTTTTGATTCCAATCATCTTTAAAATTTTTGTAGAGTATAGAAACACATACTTTGAGGTTAACAGTTGACTCAGAATTTGTTTGCTTCCTAATCCAGTCCTCCTCTGAGATATCCTTTGTAGAATTGATTACTGACATTTTCAACACACTTTGAACTCTTATAATGTCAGATAAAAGCATTTACCATTAGCTTCTGACTACTGAGAATAAGTTTGTAAAAAGCTCTTTCCTTTCTGTGTAGGATGTAGCCAAAAAGTTTTAGTATATTTCTGACAGGAAACAAATTCCATTGTGTTTTATAGACAAAATAAAACCAAAGGCAAACAAGCAGAAGAGTAAGGATCCATAGGAATTTTAGGAAATGGTAAAACGTATCATTCTACAAAAATAATTTAGTTTTCACGAAATTTTCCTTAAGATTTTATGAATGCAAATTTATAATATTGACAGAGAATATATATGTGATTATGTGACAGTTTTAGAGAATGAATTGAGTTTTAAAAGACAGCTGAAGAAGTATATGTGAACATAATATTCATGTACAATTTGGGGAAATACTTCACAGAATATATATATATATATATATATATATATATATATATATATGCATATATATGCATATATATATATATATGCAACTAATTTTGTCACTTTCTTCAGTACTTGGTCAGTGCTTGTTATTCATTCTCACATAGAAACAAAAAATATTCTCTTTTTGTCCTGTCTCAACAACTACCCTTGAATTCAGGTGATAATTTATAAAAAGATATAAACAAAACACACACACACACACACACACACACACACACACACACACACACACAGAGGATTTGGAAAACAAACTTGAAAATGAAATGGAGAAACAAGTGATAGTGATAAAGAAACAAAAGTGAGAGTGTTACAGGGAAAATTAGAATCCCAAGTAAATGAAGTTCTAGAAAAAAAACTTGCTTTTCTAAGCATTCAGAACCACATGCCCAAGGTTGCATAGCTCAATGTGAGCAGGGCCCTCAAATGTCAATTGTCAATCAGCAATCAAGAAAACGCACCACAGGATTGCTCTCAGGCCAATATGGTGGAGGAATTTCCTGTCTTAAGTTTCTCTCTTCCAAAATGACTCTTGCTTGTGTCAAGTTGGCATAAAGCTAGCTAGCAAATACATGAAGATTAAACAACTCATTATTGACAATAAACGGGTCAAAGAAGAAATGAAAACATTCCTGGAACTAAGTGAAAATGAAAACACAAAACAACAAAAATGCTGAGATGCACTGAAAGTAATTCTAAAGCATAAGCTTATAGCCCTAAGTACCAACATTAAAATATAGAGCACAAATTAATGAGGCAATTCAAGAATTTGGAAAAAAATTGAAAGCCAAACTCAAACCCAGTTTACAGCAAGAAATAATAAAATTACAAGCAGAAAATACTGAAATAGAAACAAAGAAATCAACACAAATATTCACTGAATTTAAGATCTGGTTCTTTGAGGAGATAAACAGGACTTTAAGACCGGGAATCCAGTTGCAGAGAAGGAGGAGTGATGAGCAAAGGGGTGAAGACCAGGCTGATGAAACCCCAGAAACAGCTGACCTGGAACAACGGGGAGCTCTTGGTCTCCAGACATATAGCTTGGAAACCAGCATGGGACTGATCCAGACCCCATGAACTTGGGTGTCAGTGAGGAGACCTTGGAAATCTATGGGGCCTCTTGTAGTAGATCTTATCCCTAGCATAGGAAAGGACTTTAGGGGCCCATTCCATATAGAGGGATACTCCCTGAGCCGAGACACACCAGGGAGGGTGTAGGCCCTATCCCAAAGGATATGACAGACTCTGGAGAACCCCTATGGAAGGCATCCCCCCTCCCTGGGGAGCAGAAAGGGTATGGGATAGGTAGGGTGTTAGTTGGTTGGGGGCAGGAGAGGAGGGGAGGGAGAAGGAACTGGAGTTCACCACTGTCCTATGTAAAACAATCTTGTTTCTAATTTAAATAAAAAAGATATGGAATGTTTGCTAATTGTTTTCATTGTTCATTATACAACTTGCAAGTGTGTCATGTGGTAGAATATTATTTTCAGTTGTGTAACTGTTGTTTATGTTGCATTTGTTTAACTCTGTGAAGCTGTTTTACTGTGCCTGCCCAAAATATCTGGTGCTCCTAATAAGGAGCTGAAAGGCCAAGAGAGAGGCAGGAGCAAGGATAGGTGGGGCTGGCAAGCAGAAAGGATAATTTGAAGGAGAAAGAAAAAAAGGAGCAGCAAGGGAACAAGGAGAGGAAGATTTCAGGGGCTAGCCACCCAGCCATCCAGCTACACAGCAATCCATGGAGTGAGAATAAGATTTACAGAAGAGAACAGGAAAGCCCAGAGGCGAAAAGTACAGGGGATAATTTAAAGATAAGTAAAGCTTGCTAGGAACAAGCCAGGCTAAGGCCAGGCAGTTATAACTAAGAATAAATCTCCATGTGTGATTCATTTGGGAGCTGGGTGGTGGGCACTCCAAAGGAGAAGAAAAAAAATTTTTTACAATAGTTTCAAGACATTGCATTGTACCTCATAAGTTTGTGCAATTACTATTTCAATTACAATAATTTAATAGTTATAACAATAAGACAGGATCAGAAACATAAATTTAAAACAAGGATTAGCTCAGTTATTTAATGGAATTGATACAAATGAAAATTCGTATATAACATAAGTCCACAAAATCTCATCAAAGTGAAGAAGTAATATTTTTGTATTTAGTAAGACAAAGTTTCTTGTGCAGTGTTCAGATGTTTAACTTTATGCAATTATGCATTTCTTTAATTATTAAAAGTATTTCTTAGAAAAACTGTGGTTCTTATATTGAAGTCATTGTATGTCAAGCTCCTAAAGTGCCTGGGGTTATAAAGATGTAATTGTAACTTATAATATAATGGGTACTTACAGTTAGTAACTTGATGAGACCAACAATCGGATGGGAGCTGGGTCTCTGGGCTGCCACTCACTGTTGGTGACACCATTTGCTGCATGGGATGCCACAAACTCCCTTAGGTCGCTTTTCTCATTGTATTTTTATTACAGCAACAAGGAAAGAAATTAATACAAATGAGTATAGCACACTAATCTTTGTGAAACTTTGGTTAGAAAATGTGTCTTTAAAGTGTCTTTTGCTACAGTACTTTACCATGTGGCCTATGCTTCTACCTGCCCTAGAGAAATATATAGGAGCCGAGCAGCTGGATGTTGGTGGCACATGCCTTTAATCCCAGCACTCGGGAGGCAGAGGCAGGCGGATCTCTGTGAGTTCCAGGCCAGCCTGGTCTCCAGAGCAAGTGCCAGGATAGGCTCCAAAGTTACACAGAGAAACCCTGTCTCGAAAATATATATATATATATATATATATATATATATATATATAATATATATGAGTGAGCTGAGCAGTTATGTTCCAACTTTTGTTGTTATTGTTGCTATCAGTATTACCCTGTGACTTTAGAAAAACTCCCATTGTCATTCTGCTCCAACACACAAAGGCTTCACTTCACGGTTTTCTTCTCTTCGCTGTCAATCAAACTGGAGGTAATTTGTTTTCTCCCTTGGGCCAAATGTGAAACATACATCACAACTATTTTTTTCTGTATTTCACCACTGTCCAATTGTCTGAGGTCAGTCTAGGTTTCTGAGCACTTCTCTTTTTTCCCTTGAGTAAAGAAAAGGTTGATGCTACAAATACCCAATGCCAATTACTGTTATTTCTCTATTCTATTTGTGTCTGTATCAGTCCAAGATACAATTAAATCATTTCCTGTGTTGTTATTATTTTATGTGCTCACTAGTATACAACCTTTTCAAGTTAAAAATAATTATTTGATTTCATAAATATGTGTGTGTGTATGTATGTATGTACATATGTATGTCAAGTTTTACAGAATGGGCACAGTTGAATAGGTTTTAACTGAAAATGTGGAAGAGGTTTAAGCACATGTATATGGATCATTTTTAAAATTCTCTTTGCAGGGAATTTTGTAATGTACTGATATAGGGATGAGGGCAAGAGAACATACAAGGCCAGAGGCAGCCCCACAGTACCCCAAAGCAATGACCAAATAAGGAGAGTTCCTGAAACACCCTTAAAATTTACACAAATATATCCAGACATAAAAAACTTTAACCTCCCCCTTCCCTTCTCCCCTCCTGTCTCTCCTACATGCCCCTATGCTCCCAATTCACTCAGTAGATCTTGTCTATTTTCCCCTCCCAAGGAGGATCCATGTATGTCTCTCTTAGGGTTCTCCTTGTTTCCTAGATTCTCTGGGTCTGGTTTTCCTTTGCTCAATGTCTAATATCCACTTATGAGTGAGATGAGTGAATACATATCATGTTTGTCTTTTCTGTGTCTGGGTTATCTCACTCAGGATGGTTTCTTCTAGTTTCATCCATTTGCCTGAACATTTCAAGATGTCATTGTTTTTTACCTCTAAGTACACATATACTCCATTGTATATATGTACCACATTTTCTTTATCCATTTTTCAGTTGAGTGGCATCTAGGTTGCATGAGGTATCAGGAAGGTCAAGTTGGGGGAAGGACACAGAAGGAGAGCACGGAAAAAGACGCCTTGATAGAGGGAGCCATTATGGCATTAATGAAAAACCTGGCACTAGGGAAATTCCCAAGAACCCACAAAGATGACCCCAACTAAGAATCTAAGTGATAGTGGAGAGACCACCATAAATGCCCTTCCCCTATAATGAGATTGATGACCAGCTTAAATACCATCATATAGAGACTTCATCCAGCAGCTGATGGAAGCAGAAGCATAGACCCACAGCTAAGCACTGAGCCAAACTCCTGGAGTCCAACTGAACAGAGAGAGAAGTGATAAGCAAAGGGGTCAAGACCATGTTGGGAAAACCCACAGAAACAGCTTACCTGAGCAAGTGGGAGCTCATGGACTCCAGAATGACAGCTGGGGAGCCTGAATAAGACCTAACAAAGCCTCCTGAAGTTGGGTGTCAGTTCTGGGGCTTGGGCCTTCTATGGGGCCTCTGTCATTGGAACTAGTATTTATCCCTAGTTCATTCCCTATGGAGGGATACCTTGCTCAGCCTAGATACAGTGGGGAGGGAGGGCCTAGGTCCTGTCCCAAATGATGTGACAGACTTTGATGATTCCCCATGGGAGGCCTCACCCTCTTTGAGGAGTGGATGGGGGGATGAGATGGGAGATGATTGGTCTGGGAGGTGGGGGATATGGGAGGACTAATGGGAGAGGGAACTTGGATTGGTATGTAAAATAAGATTGTTTTTCATTTAAATAAGAAAAACAGAAACAAAATCCCTAAAACCTCAGGCTGCCTGCTTAACCAATTATGTTTGAGATGACCTTACTGTTCCTGAAATTGCCCTGGCTATGCTTAAAAGGATTTGTGTGCCTTTGTCCCAGGCTGCCATTTTGTACAAGTTGTCAATACCTCATGCTGGAATAAATGCTCTAAATCTTGGCATACTATCTGAGTCTGGGGTTTTCCTTCAGCAATTCATGGACTCTTACCAATTGACTGGGGCTTTTGGAAACAGGATTCCCAAAAGATGACTTCTTTTTCCAGTACTAGGAACTGACAGTGAACCTATTCTACAAGTCACACTGTGGACTGTGGCCTTAACTGCAGTGTTCCAAGATAGCTATGAATAGGCACAACACACAATTATAATCCTTCTTTTATTTGTTTATATTTGTTTGTTTAAATAATTTTAATGTCTTTTTGGGAATTTCACATCATACACCTCAATCCCACCTATTTTCTAGTATTTCTATATAGGATCTCTATCCTTGTAACCTCCCACAAAATAAAATAATACTTTTTTAAAAACAGTTGTCTGACCACTCTGGGCAGGACCAGCTCCTCAGCTGTGCTGTGGCACTCAGCTCCTCCATCTTTCCTGCCTCTCCACGACACATTCATTCCTCCTAGTGTTATTGGAAGCTGCATGTGTCATGGGGTATATACCCTTTTGCCCAAACAGGTTTACATGCACATGTTCTTTGCAATGAATAGTTAGACCAGTTCAAGATCTCTGGCTTCTGCTCTACCATCAATACTGGACCCTAACCAATATGCATATCCTGCTTTTGTCCTGAGTCCTGGGAGATCCAGCAGCTATGGTTCGTGTGCTCCAATAGCTCAGAAAGGGGGTGGGCCAATTCCAAACCCTGAATCTGGGCCTAGGTGGCAACCAAGTTGGTCTCTTTTAAAATAGTCTATTTTTTGACAATTGTATGGTACACTCACAACAACTATATTTTTCTTGATGTGAAATTTGTAGATGCTGACATTGTGTACTTTCTTAATTATTATATTGAGACATGTCTGGCAGTGTTTACTTGTGAGCCTGGAACTTCTACATTCCAGGTAAGCCTTAAACTTGTGTTTCCTGATGTCTCAACCTCTCCAAGATCTGTGACTATAGGTAGTGTTAGCAGGCCAAGCCTGTGACACTGTTTCACTGTGTCGAAATTCCTTTTACTTAATGGTAGGTTATGTAGGATCTTAGTCTCTCCTGACTTCTAGGAACCTGTCTGGAAATGAGACAATGGTTGAAGAATCCTGTGCATGAAAAGCTTGATTCCTAACTTCTTTCTTTGTTCTTGATTAACACAACTTAAGATTTTCTCTCACTATTGCTTATCTAACTCTTCTAATTTTCTTTCATACAATGTGTTTTGATATTCTTTCCTGTCCCCAAATCACTCCCTATACTCCCAACCTCCTTCCCTATACAATTTCATATTTCTGTCTCTCTTAAAACAAATAAAAATGAATACCTTTCTTTTCTATTTTTACTGAAAAAACATTTTTAAAATAATATAATCTAATAATTTTTACCCTCCCCCAGATCCTTCCCCTTCTTCTTTTTAGCACTAGGAACTGAAAGTGAACCTAGTAGACACATTCTCTTGTCTGAATTCATAACTTCTGTCTAGGCTGTGTGATCAAGGATAGATGAACAGATATTTTCCAATCTTTCTATGAACAATAGAATGTTAGTGGATCAACTTGACAACATTTTGTGTCTTTACTGTATTTCAGGCACATGACAACATTGCTTATATTAGGCATTAGATATGACATTGGTTAATAAGTGGATACAGGATCTAAAGAAGGAAGTATGTTATTGATTAAATTTTTTCACTGGTAATTTTTGGTGAATCCTTTTTGTTTCATTAAAGAGGCCTATGCCAAGTATGGATCAAAAGCCACAACATTTCATCTGTTAAGCAACACTCCTTAGTACTCAACTTTCCTTTTGATGGTAAATGTCCAACTACACACTGTTCAGTCTTCACTGGATGTTTATGGCTAATTCCTGTGATTAGTATCATTCTGTGTTTCCTTCTTTGACATTATGTATGTCAAATTCTCTTAAAGAGCATTGGTTAATTTGATGCAGACATTTGCAGTGAAGGATATGTTGACATCCTAAAAAACACTTCATTATCACTGGTTTTTATCACTTAGAGTTGATTAAATTAATAATTTAGACTTTAATGATGTAAATAAATATGCAAGCTAAATTGTTCTCACTACTTTGTGAAAACATAACTAAATGAGAGAAATCAGAGCAATTTTTATAATTTTCACAAAGGAATAATAGTTTTCACAATATACAAAGAATAAAAAAGTACAGATGAAAGTAATGTTAATGAAATATCAAATTATTGATATTTTCATTCTAAAATTTGCTCATATTTCAGAATTTAAGAGAGGAACATAGACACATTTTATGCTTAAAATCACTATTTTCTTGAAATTTAAGTTATGAGTAATATTATATAGTAAAGACACCATACAACTATTAATCTTGGTTGACATAATATTTACCAGGTACTGATTTATTTTAATCCAGAGGTAATTTATAAACTAACAAAATGTTTTTAGCCAGGTGGTGGTGGCACATGCCTTTAATCCCAGCACTTAGGAGGGAGAAGCAGGTGGAGTTTTATTAGTTTGAGGCCAACCTGTTCTGAGGAGAGATTTCCAGAACAGTCAAGGATACACAGAGAAACCCTGTCTCAAAAAACAAGAATTCAAAAACAAAATCCAAAAATTAAAAGAGAAAAGGCAAAAGACATTTTAACAGCATTGTTTTTGTTCTGAGATGCCCCTTTAGAAGACTCAGCTAGTCTTCACATAGAGACTCCATAGTCTTCTAAATGGTCATCTTTTTACCATTTGCCCCCTGTGGTGGTTTGAATAAAAATGGCTCCTCTAACATCATAAGAACTAGCACTTAGGGATGGCCTGCTTAGAGAAAGTGTGTCATTGGGAGTGGGCTTCGAGGTTTGAGATGCTCAAGCGAGGCCCACTGTCTCACTCTCTTCCTGTTGCCTGCAGATCCATATGTTCTTATTGAAGTTGATTTACTTTTACTTTTATCATCTTTTCCCAGATGTATGACAAATTTCTTACTTGACATTTTCAGAACTTATTTGTTTAATTTTTCTAGAGAATCCATTCCTTCTACAATATTTCTTATTTCATGTGTGAGAACTTAATTTTAATTGTTAAATGGAGAGAAAAGGCTATCCTTAGTTCCTCTCTTTCATACCAAATATTAATCAATTTGCATGCTTGCCTATATCACCTTTATAGACAATCCAGAAACACTACTGTGCCCTTCTAACATTCTTAAAAAGTCTTATTATGTCACCAGAATTGAGTCATTAAATCGTTACAGAAGTTAAAATTTGTCATGTTATATAGTGGGAAATTACCAATATGGAGTCAGGTAGAAATTTAAGGGTATTTAATAGGGAAAAGCCTTACTTACAGAGCGACCTAGCCAGCCGGCGTGGCAGCGGTCTGTACGCAAGCCCAAAAGAGAAAACAAAAGAGAAAATGCAGTCACACTACGTCACCCTGACCACGCCCTCGCAAGCGTGGTCAGCCACACCTGTAGCCAGCCCCTAAGTAGGCATGGCTACAGCTTCCCCTACAATGTTACTTAAAATCATGATAGTGAATAAATAAAACATCAGAAACTTGACTGAAAACTGAGCACCCTAGAATCTGAGGAAGTGTTGCACAGGCATAGTTAGGACCCACAGCAGAATTCATAAAATCTCATAATCTGGGGATTTTTTCACATTACATAATCTCATATCAAGAAGTACTTGAGGAAAAAAATTCAGAATATTAGCATTTGGAGAAAGTTCATCAGTCTTCAGTATATTGCTGATTAAAGAGAACTATTTAGCCTCACACAAAGCAGTGTGTTCTAGCATTGTAAAGAGAATGTTTTCTGCCAGAAGCCTGCAGTCACCAAATGGCCATTGTCCAGAGCTCTGGAGTTTAGTAGAGTTGGAGCAGTCTAAGCTTCTGCCTCAAATAAATTAAAAGGAAGCCAAAGCATGAAATATTAAAGCAGCACAAATTACAATTTGAGCAGAAAATAATGCTCTAGTGGGGGCTCATCTAATTATCATATCTGCTTTTATAATTTGCAATAAAATGAATGTAGAATGTATCATCTGATTCTGAAATTTGCTACGAGGTAAGGCAAAGACAATAAATGAAACAAACTTACTTTGGGTTTGGTTGGGGTGTCAGAGAGTAGAACTGATAAAATTCTGAAGAAATAATGTAAATCATGTTTATTTTAACTAATAGGATATGCCAGGCTTTCCTGAATTTTGATAGCATATAAATTATATTTCAATTATTCTTTAATGACAGATATGTTTCATATAATGACTTATTCCTAGAGAGTTCCAGTCATTTCAGAGTGACTCTGAGACATGATAGTATACCTTTCTTGCTTTCATTGAGATTATTTTTTAGTTCTTGAGAATTTTATTGTTTATTTTTATTATATTTACCCCTCTCATGACAACTTTCAGAAAAAGACCCCTTTTTCTTTTTTTAAGTAATTTTTTTATTTAAATGAGAAACAAGCTTGTTTTACATTCAATTCCAGTTCCCTCTCCTGCCCCTTCTCCCCTGTCCCCCACCAACTACTCCCTATCCCATCCCCTTTCTGCTCCCTAGGAAGCATGAGGCCTTCCATGGGGAAATCTTCAATGTCTGTCATTTCATTTGGAGCAGGGCCCACCCCACCTTGTGTCTAGGCTGAGAGAGAATCCCTCTATGTGGAATGGGCTTCCAAAGTCTATTCTTGTGCTAGGGATAGATAATGATCTACTACCAGAGACCACACAGATTAACCAGATCTCCAAACTGACCCCCTTCAGGGGATCTGGAACAGTCCTATGCTGGTTTCCCAGGTATCAGTTTGAAGTTCATGAGCTCCACCTTGTTCAGGTCAGCTGTTTCTGTGGGTTTCTCCAGCCTAGTCTTGAGTCCAGCCTAGTCCAGCCCTTTGCTCATCACTCCTCCCTCTCTGCAACTGGATTCCAGAGTTAAACTCAGTGTTTAGCTGTGGGTGTCTGCTTCTGATTCCATCAGCTGCTGGATGAAGGCTTTAGGATGGTATATAAGGTAGTAATCAATCTCATTATCAGAGAAGGACATTTAAGGTAGCCTCTCCACTATTGCTTAGATTGTTAGTTGGGGCCACCCTTTTAGATCTCTGGACATTTCCCTGGTGCCAGATTTCTCTTTAAACCTATAATGGTTCCCTCTATTATGGTAAGGTGGACCCTAAGAGAGACATACATGGTCTCCCGGAGAAGGGTAAAGGGACAAGTTCTCCTGAGCTAATTGGGAGCATGGGGGGGAGGAGAGAGGGAATTAGGAGAAAGAGATGGGGAGAAGAGGAAGGGAGAGGAGAATATGAGAGAGCAAGAAGATTGAGTCAGGGGAAGAATAGAGGAGAGCAAGAAAATAGACCCCTATTCTATAGTCCCAAACTGTGTATGTTTCTAAAAATCAAAACAAAATGAGACAAACAAACCAACAAAAAAACATCAAGTTCAAGTTGTGTTGCCCATAAACTTGTTTGTTTGTGTGTGTGTGTGTGTGTGTGTGTGTGTGTGTGTGTGTGTGTGTGTGTGTGTAGCCATCCATTGAAGCTGCCCTGGCTGAACTATAATTTTCTGTGTAGATTACTCTGGCCTCAAACACACAGAGGTCCACCTGCTTCTGCTTCTAGATTGATGGTGTTAATGCTATGAGAACTCATTACAGCTTCATTAATTTTTACTTGAGGAAACAGTTCCTTGACAAATGTCTCATGGCAATCCGTATTTTATAGTATTCTAGGATAATCAGAGCCCAAAGTACCAGGTGAGCTCTTTAGAGTAGAAGATGAGAGCTGAATTTCTTGAACATGTCCTTGCCTTGATTAAGCCCCAGTATTTCCTTTAAATTGAATCTTTTACATAACTTGGTGAATAAAATTTATATTTTGATCAATAACTTTGAAAAACTTGTGACCTTTCTTGTATTTTCTCAATATTGTTTCCAGACTCTGATTTTTATCCTTTTACAAGGTATGTTTAAATTAAAGGTAACACCTAGGAGCCTAATTATGATATCAAAATTCCTCCTCGTAAACTTATTTCCCAAGTACATAATTGTAACACCAATAATAAAAACCCCAAAACAGATATTTGGGTTCAATATGAAGCACAAAAAAGCAATGCAGTCGGCTAGTAGCTCTTACTTCTACCAACTGAATGGAGATCCTGTCTTCCCTGTGACTGGAAACTGAACCTCACATGAGCCCCTTTGCTTTCTCCTTATATACTTTTCTAGTGCTGAGATTAAAGGTATGAGCTCTGTTACTCTTAGATGGATTCACTCTCATGTAGCCCATGGTGATCTTGAAATCACAGAGATCCATCTGTCTCTGTTGTCTCCTGAATCCTGGGTTTAAAGGTATATGGCCACTGCCAAGCTTCTATGGCTGTGGCTAGTGTGACTGGTGTTACATTCTGATCCCCAGGCAAGCTTTATTAAATCATAAACAATGTATCACCACACATAATTTGATTAGATCTGTTTCCTATGGTCTAATGTATTTGGGCATAATTATTTTTACAAACATTTGGCTTTAACCTGTGTCAACCTTTCCAATCACCTTTAATGGCGCTTTATTTGTGTGTTTGGTTTTCTACAGAAATTGCTTGGTTCCCTACAGACCCTATAGTCAATACTCTGGATTTAAATAATTTGTGTGATGGTGTTCTCTGCCCAGTTACCAGGGTTATCATTGATATCTATATGCACAGTATAGTTTTGAAAATAACCACCACGGAACTCAGTAGCATAAAATAATTGACCCTCTTTCCTTTCCTTGTGGTTTGAAGGCATGTGGCAGATGTCGGATAAACTCTCTGGGTATTTTAAAGATCATTGGTTGTCAACTTGGTGATTTTTTTTTTTGAGTAATGGGACTTTCTTGGACATGAGCTTCTCATAATCATGGTGAAATTACCAGAATAGGAAATTCCATAAATAATATAGACCAAGAATTGAGAGACCAACTATTAAGTGAATTTTGAAATAACCGTACATCTCCATTATTCTTATGTCAAACTCTTTTTTGTGCTTCTTAAGCAGGGACAAAGGGTTTCTTACTAAAGATACCTGCACATTAGTTTTTATAACAGCTAAATTATGAAACCAACATAGGTATTTAGCAAGAGATTAACAAACAAGGAATTTGTGTGGTGTGTGTGTGTGTGTGTGTGTGTGTGTGTGTGTGTTTAATAAAAGTTTTTCATTCATAAAGACTAATGCAATTATGATATTTTAAGATAAATGTATTCAATTAGATATATTAAAATTGAGCCAATAACAAAAAGATAAATATAAGTTTTCTCTCATTTGTGGTTCCTAGATTTCAGATACTCATAGTCATACTTGACTTGAGAGTGAAAACAAAGCTGTCTAAGAGGACAAAGTATGTGTGTCAGCTGACATGGAGGATCACAGGGATCCAGTCTTTTTTTTTCAATCATTTATTTAGTTCATAAATAAAGTCATGCACAATTATGATACACAATACAGTATAGTCACAATGGCATGGCTAAATTAAACCAATTAACATGTTATATCACACATATTCATCATTTTTGTTTTGAGAACACTTAAAGTATACTATCTCACAACTTTTAAAATATAGCATATTGTTATCAACCATATTTATCATGCTCTCAGTAGACCTCAAGACTTCACAGAGTCCATGCCTCTTGTCCAACTGCAGTTTTATATCCTTAAACCAATCGTTTCCCCATTGTTAAAAACCCACATTGAAGCCTAATAGCCACAATTCTGCTCTCTGTTCCCATAAGTTCATCATTTCTAGGTTACACATAAAATTGAAATTGTGTGACATTTGTCTTCCAGTGTGTCACTTATTTATTTGTTTTTTGAAAGCTTATAACTTTACTACTTACTAAAGATGAAATCAAATTTGCATGCACAGGTGAGCACTCACTGAAACACCTTGGATTCATCACATATTTGAGTTTCAATTAGGATTCAAAGAGCAATAATAGCAATATGTTATGCATCAATAGCAGCAACAGGTTTTCCAGGTTCTGCAGTCATTTGAACAAAATTGTAGAGACATCCAGCAGACTCAATTTAAAAAGCAAAAAGCAAAAAACAAAAACAAAAAACAAACAAACAACAACAACAAAAAAGTAAAAAACAAAATCCCAGAAAACAGCGAAGTTCTGTTACTCTTGTGGTGCTTGGCACCATTTTTTTTAAATTAGCTTCTCAGTCATCATCTGTGAGGAAACCATTCTGAGCAACATCATTAAAAATATCTCTGATAAAGCATGGTCACTACTATGTATCATAAAGCAGGACCACATATGAGTGAGTACATATCATGTTTGTCTTTTTGTGATTGGGTTACCTTGCTCAGAATGGTTTCTTCGTGTTCCATCCACTTGCCTGCAAATTTCAAAATTCCATTGTTTTTTTCTGCTGAGTAGTACTCCATTGTGTAAATGTACCACATTTTCTCTATCCATTCTTTGGTTGAGGGGCATCTAGGCTGCTTCCAGTTTCTGGCTATTACAAATAATGCTGCTATGAACATGATTGAACATATGTCCTTGTTGTATGAATGTGCATCTTTTGGGTATATGCCTAGGAGTGGAATTGCTGGTTCTTGTGGTAGACTCATTCCCATTTTCTTGAGGAGTCGCCATACTGATTTCCACAGTGGCTGTACAAGTTGGCACTTCCACCAGCAGTGGAGGAGTGTTCCTCTTTCTCCGAATCCTCTCCAGCATAAACTGTCATTGGTATTTTTGATTTTAGCCATTCTGACAGGAGTAAGATGGTATCTCAGAGTTGTTTTGATTTGCATTTCCCTGATGACTAAGGATGTTGAACACTTTCTCATGTGTCTTTCAGTCATTTTAGATTCCTCTATTGAGAATTGTCTATTTAGTTCTGTACCCTACTTTTTAATTGGATTGTTTGGTGTTTGGGAGACTAGCTTCTTGAGTTCTTTGTATATTCTGGAGATCAGCCCTCTGTCAGATGTGGGGTTGGTGAATATCTTTTCCCAGTTTGTTGTCTTGCTGACTGTCTCTTTTGCCTTACAGAAGCTTCTCAGTTTCAGGAGGTCCCATTTATCAATTGTTAACCTCAGTGTCTGTGCTACTGGTATAATGTTCAGGAAGCTGTCTCCTGTACTGATTAATTCAAGGGTATTTCCCACTTTGTCTTCTAATAGGTTTGTAGCTGGATTTATGTTGAGATCTTTGATCCATTTTGACTTAAGTTTTGTGCAAGGTGATAGGCTTGGATCTAACTGCAGTCTTCTACATGTCTGAAACCAGTTATGCCAGCACCATTTGTTGAAGATGTTCTCTTTGTTCCATCGTATAAATTTGGATTGTTTGTCAAAAATCAGGTGTTCATAGGTGTGTGGGGTAATATCAGGGTTTTCAATTCAATTCCATTGGTCTACCTGTTTATTTTTGTGCCAATACCAAGCTGGTTTCAGGACTATAGCTCTGTAATAGAGCTTGAAGTCAGGGATGGTGCTGCCTCCAGAAGTCCCTTTATTGTATATGGATGTTTTGGCTATCCTGGGTCTTTTGTTTCTCCATATACAGTTGAGAATTGTTCTTTCAAGGTCTGTGAAGAATTGGGTTGGGATTTTGATGGGGATTGCATTGAATCTGTAGATTGCTTTTGGCAAGATTGCCATTTTTACTAATTTGATCCTACCTATCCAAGAGCATGGATCCAGTCTTTGATGATTTAAAAACAGTGGTTATTGCTGAAAGGAGGGGGGCTGTTGACTCTCCACCTCTCCCTGGATGTCTCTAGGAATTTAAATTTTGCTGAGGAGGGGGAAAAATTTGTATAGGAATGTAAGCATTGATAAGGTATGCATTCAGCTGTGACTAACTTGTAACTCATGCTCCTCGAAGTAACCCTAATTTAATTCACTAGTATGCTGAGGTCAAAAAAAGGACACAATGATAGAAGGTGGAATAATTGGGAAGAAGAAGGGGTCAGTGTAAGTGGAAGGGCACCACTGAGAGTAAATATAATAAATGTACAATATATGCATTTATGAACTTGATGTAATGCAACTCATTATTATGTATTATTAATATACGCAAATAAAACCTTGAGAACACATGCATTATTAAATGTATTTGACTATGAGGATGGGCTGTCTGTGTGTTGTAACTAACAAAGGTTTTGATATATCATTTTGCAGAGTACTATTTATTCCTGACACTCTATAGTATTTCATTTACAGTCAGTAGTCAACATTCAAGTCTGAAGAGACTCAGCTCTTTAAATGTGATGCATTTGCTCTAAACTCTCCAGCAAACATTTTTAATCTAATTGTACCTATTTATAATACATACTCCAGTTCATAAGTCATTGACACAGGACTCTAAAACACTACTTAATGCTTACATAATATCCTTAGAAAATCCAATAATTGAATTAATACTTTATTCAATTTATTAGTTCATTTGTTATCTTAGATTTATTTTTTATTGTATTAGATTGTTCTAGTTGTTGAAAAAGACTTTGACAAGAAAAAGAATAGAGCATTTAATAGCTCTATTCTAACCACAAATGCCTTCAATTTAACTAATTATAAAATCTAAGAGGCTGTGGTTATATTGTGGTGTAAACTTTCTTACATTTGTCATGACATGATTTAAAGTCCAAGTTTTCAATGTTGACATTTAATCTATGGGTATACACTACTCCAGGGACCAATCAGTATTGTATTACTTAATTGAAGTACTAAATGTGATGTGAGAGCATGTTCATGCTATAAGATCTTATTTGGTCTTTGAAAACAGTCTTCAGTCATGCCTGAATTCATAGCACCAAGCAGACTAATGGCATTACTAAATGGCCAATGAGAAAGGAAATGTCTTCTAGATATCCATGCTTTGTTAAAACATAATCATTCTAAAGGTTTGGGCCATTCCCCATTTAGATTAGTCTTTTGTCAGGTTCCAACATCACAACAAAAGTAGCAACTATAAACTAGTTTCTGTTTTCAAAACCATAATACAAAAGGCTCAGGATTGTAAGCAAAATTTAATTACAAAGGCAATTTTTGTTTCACCTAATCATTTGTTTAATTAGGTCATAAATTATTGAAGAGTGTGTACTGTTTAAGTATTAATTTATCAGATATTTATTTTGAAATTTTAGGTTAGTAGAATCACTACTCTATAATGATAGATGGTTGAGTCCTCACTATAGGAAAGTTTTTCTGCTCTTCATCATTTATGTCTTCATAACATTGACTTAATTTAAGAAGCTGAAACTGAAGAGAAACAAATACCCACTTTTTTTTCCAGTGAATTGTTGGGAAAAGAAAGATGTAGGAAGAAAAAAAAAAAAGCCTTACACCATGCATTCAGTCTACTTGAGAGGTATAATGGCAGGCCCTTTTCCTTTCAGTTGCATTTTAGACTCTGAAGGCATGGCATTTGAATTTCCCAAACAACTGACACCCTAATACAACTTGAATTGCCTGCACCTACTATTTTTCTTTTTTCTTTTCCTGCCTTTCTCTTCACACTAAACCCTGGACAATTTGAGAGAGAACAGAAGATTAATCTTACCACTTTTCTCTCAAGTGTTGCTGAGCAAAGGGAGATAGTTATATTAAATGTCTTTTGTCCTCCCTTTCAGCTTAACAAAGAAATGGATGAAGTTATTGCTAGAGAGGTATAGGAAACTCTTTTGATATTGAACCTTGGCCAGATATAAGTTAAATCTATGTTAGAGACTTCTATCTCTGAGGAAGCTGAGGAAGTGAACACATGAAGAGAATTAGTTTTCAGCTGGGATCATGGAAGTCATTTGAGCAAGTTCAGCTTATGATAATTTGAAACAATTATCATAGGATCCAGGAGGAGCCATAATCATTTAGAAGACCTTTTTTTTTTTTATTTAGTCCTTAAAGCAATTCTAAGGGATAGGTAGCATTTTCATTTCCAGCTGATTAATGAAAAACCTACCTTAGGAAGACTTTAAAAGAAGTGATTAATTTCTCTCAGATACATAGGGAAGGCTTAGACTAAAGTTCACATCTAGTTACCCTTTGGGTAATATACATAAACTTCAAATCCATAGGTTACTTATATACGTAGATTAGAGAAATAGAGATTCATATAGAAAATAATCATGATTTATTTATCATTATACAGCTGAAGAATCTTCTACCAACTTGAAAAATACCTTTAAATTACACACTATAATTCATTTTTATAATACTATATTAGATTTAACTAATACATTCTGCTGAACAAAATTACTGTCTACTATGTATGTTAAACTTTGAAGCAATTTCATTTTAATTAAAAATTAATAACCTGATAAAAGAGAAGACTTCTAGAGACTTGAGTTTCATGTATGTTACATATAAAAGTTGCAAAAACATTGATCTAGAATACATATAAATAAATTTTCCTCAATTTTAAAAACTCAAATGAAGATCAATGAAGAATAAGAGGAGTGAGTTTTGGTAGATGGTTTATATGTTGATGATCACAAGTTATGCTCTTTACACTTTTTATCTGTAAGTGTGGATGTTTTCCACCCACAAAAAGTCATCACCTACAAAACTAGACCCTACCTCTGCTTATGTAATTCTATTAGGAACACAGTAGTAAATCTAACATTCTTCAGGTCACATGTGCTTATCGGGAATGTCTTTCCCTGCCTACAGTGCTGCCTACATAATTTCTAGGGATAGAATTTTGCAAAGAGAGAGAAAGGCAGACAGATCTGAAGTGTAGCATTCTGAGGGATTACTGAATCACTGTGCTGCCTCAATGTACCATGACAAAGAAAGAAAAATTAATATGCCTTAGGAAATTTTTTCTGTTCGTTTGGAAAAAGAAGGTTTTTAAATTGCCCAAAGCAGAGTTAGTAAAATTTTGCATGTGCAGCCGGGCATTGGTGGCGCTCGCCTTTAATCCCAGCACTCGGGAGGCAGAGGCAGGCAGATCTCTGTGAGTTCCAGACCAGCGTGGTCTCCAGAGAGAGAGGCAGGATAGGCTCCAAAGCTATGCAGAGAAACCCTATCTCGAAAAACAAAAACAAAAAAAAAACAAACAAAAAATTGCATGTGCAATGGGCAGTCGGTGTTATTTAAGGGTGTGGACACTGGTAGGTTGCCAGTGCTTCCAGTATAGGGACTGTCAATTTACACACTGGAGAATGTATAACAGAATTTGATTGGGTGGTTTTAAATAAAACAAGAGGACATAGTCTTGATTTGTGTTGCAAGAGGGATCAAAGTAGGAGTTGGGTGAAATGAGAAGAAATGTTCACAATTTTTAAAGAACTAATGAAGAAAGAGGAAGGGAAAACATTAGCCTCAGAAAGTAGTTGTTCAATTCCCTCTCCCTCCCATTCTCCCACGTCCCCCACCGACCCCCCATCCCATCACCCATGCACTCCCCAGGTAGGGTGAGGCCTTCCATGAGGGAATCATCAAAATCTGTCAAGTCATTTGGAGCAGGGCCAAGGGCTCCCCCATGTATCTAGGCTAAGAGATTATCCCTCCATGGGAAATGGGCTCCCAAGGTACATTCATGCTTTAGGGATACATCCTGTACAACTGACAGAGGCCCCATAGACTGTCCAGTCCTCCTAGCTGATACCTGTGTTCAGTGGGCCTGGTTTCGTCCTATGTGGATTCCCCAGCTGTCAGACTTAGTGAGGTCCATGAGTTCCTGCTTGCTCAGGTCAGCTCTTTCTGTGGGTTTTCTCAGCATGGTCTTGACCCCTTTGTCACTCCTCCCTCTCTACAACTAGATTCCAGGAGTTTGGCTCAGTGCTTAGCTATGGATGTCTGTTTCTGCTTCCATCAGCTATTGAATGAAGGCTCTAGGATGGCATTTAAGGGAGTCTCATTCTCATTATAGGGGAAGGGCATTTATGGTGGTCTGTCCACTACTGCTTAGAATCCTAGTTAACACACACACAGAGAGAGAGAGAGAGAGAGAGAGAGAGAGAGAGAGAGAGAGAGAGAGAGAAGAAGAAGAAGAAGAAGAAGAAGAAGAAGAAGAAGAAGAAGAAGAAGAAGAAGAAATAGATAATTCCACTTTACCAAAAGCCAGAAAAAGTGGAAAAATTCACACACAATACCAGCACCAAAAACAAATCCAAAACAAACAAGAATCAACAATCAATGGTCATTAATATCCCTCAATATAAATGGTCTTAACTCACCTATAAAAAGACACAGGCTAACAGAATGGATACAAAGACAGAATCCATACTTCTGCTGCATACTAGAAACACACTTTACCTTCAAAGACAGACATTGCCTCAGAGTAAAGGGTTGAGAAAAGATTTTCCAATCAAAGAAGCAAGCTGGTGTAGCTATCTTAATATCTAACAAATTAGATTTCAAACTAAAATTAATCAAAAGAGATGAAGAAGGCCATTTTTTATTCATCACAGGAAAAATCCATCAGGATGAAGTCTCAATTCTGAACATCTATGCTGCAAATAAAAAGGCACCCACATTCATAAAAGAAACAAGAAACATTACTAAACCTCAAATCACACATTAAACCCCACGTACTTATAGTGGGAGACTTCAATACCCGACTCTCACCACTGGACAGGAACACCAGACAGAAACATAACAAAGAAGCAAAGAAACTAACAGAAGTTATGACCCAATTGGGTTTAACAAAAATGTATAGAACATTCCATCCAAAAACAATATTCCAATTCATTGAAAGTTTATACATTTATATACAATGTGTATTGATTTTAAACAATCATCGCTCTTGCATCATATTCTGTCTCCTGTTCAACTTTTTGACTTTTAAGACATCATCATCATCATCATCATCATCATCATTATTTATCATTATAAGTCAAATTAATGCTGCCCATATGCTCAACTTAACTGAAACCTAAACATATATGGGGCGAGGGAATTTAATTTGAGGAATCGCCTCTTTTATTTGACTCTAGACAAGTCTATGGTACATTTTTTTTTGTAGAGTTCTGACATGAAGTAAAACTTTTCCTCCTCTAGTTGCTTTGGTATTTATCACAGCAATAGAAAGCACAATAGTATATAGCCATCCATTGGTACATAAATAATCTACCAGTGGCCACAAGCCAAAAGCAGAATGACTCTCCCTCCTGCAATAATCATCAACTGTCAGAAGACTGCCTCAGGGTGTTCTTCATGACCCATGGTAGAAATTTTACTGACTTGATCCTGTGAAAGTCTTATGCTGGTAAATATACCTTCTGTGGGTTGATATGTGCACCAGCTATGCCATGTTCAGAAGTCAGCATTACATCTCCAGGTTTGCCAGCTCTTACTTTCTTTCTATTCTCTCTTTAAATTTCCTGAACCATTGAATGGTGACAGATTGGTCTAGATGGACTATTCACAAATGAATATTTGGTATTGTTTGTAATTGGGACTTTGACTCCATATAGGTCTTTGCACTCACTGTTACCCACTATAATTAGAAGCTTCTCTGACCAAAGTTGTGCACACAGATCTTTGGGTATGAACCTAAATATTTAGAATACTAACAGCATGACCACTGTGGTGACGAAAAATTATCAGTTAGAAAATTTCTCGGTGTCCAAACCTCCGGCTCCATCTTTCAGAAACCCGAAGTTCCATTGTATTGTAGACGGTGGCTAACTGCTGCCTAATGGCATGACCTCAGTGGAGAATGTCTCCGAGTTTGCATTTGAACTGGCCTAGACCCTAAATTGCTGCATGAGAACTCTGTCTGCATGCCTAGAGACTATTTAGGTGACTCTTGAATTAAAAGAATTACTTGATATCAGCTCTATACATGATAATAGATGCCTTCTGGTATTGCCCCTGCCCTTGGAGAATTATTTAAGTGGATTCTTCAATAAATGTGGCTTTTTGGTGTCTGCTGGAAGCTCTCCTGAGATGATCTGGTGTTTCCTGTCTCATCCTTAGTACCACTGGGTAGTTAGCTTCCCCAGGTCTGCACACCCCAACTCATAATCAGACCTGGAACTGTATGGCTGGCTCCATTCGCAGTCCCAAAGACTGCAGTCAGGAATAGACCATATAATAAAGGAAAAATATATGTGCCCGTAGGGTCTATGATCTTCCTGGTCATGACCTTTTGACCAAGTTTATAGTACCAGTCATGAAATCCTTCCTTTAGAGCCATCTTCATATCCAGTCAGAAAGAATTGGTTGCCTGACTACTCACCATGACACTATTGCACCAGTGGGCACAACTTGTAGCTGGGTAATATTGTAGCATGCACAGTTTATTGTGTAGTAAGACCACCAATGCATTCCAAGTCGTCTTCATAGTATCTGTGGCACCTTGTAAGCAAGTGACACTAACTTACTAAGTTTGAGGTAGATATTTGATGTCTTGTGTCTAAAGTGAATAGCGTCTTTAACAATAGGGTGTTTCATACTTTCTGGGTATTTGTCCAACAGTGGATAACCCAGTGTCTAACACAGGCCTTTCCTAAGAGTGTTAGTTTAATTAAGTAAACTTAAGTTTACTTAAGATAAAGATGAGCTCATTTCCCAAGTATAATATTGAATATTTTATCACTCTTCATCATATATTTATTTATTTAACAATTAGTTTTTATATAAGCTCATACCCTCTGTGCTCATTATGTTGAACATTTTAACCAAATAAGAGATTTTTCTTTGCATTTCAATTAAAATAATTTAATCCTATATAACATACAATGATAGTATTTTTATACTTCTGGTTTTTAAATACATATTTTTTTAAAGTTTATGTAGTAGTGTGTGTGTGTGTGTGTGTGTGTGTGTGTGTGTGTGTGTGTGTGCTGGTTCATATGCATGACACAGCATTCACGTTGAGGTCAGAGATCAGAGGAAATTTGTCTCTCTTTCCTTCATGTATGTCCTAGGACCTGAACTCAGGTCATCAGACTTGATGGCAAACTTTCCCGGCATCTTTTCAGCTCTATTGTTTTAATTCATGTAACATATATGCTAATTAAAATTTAAATTTAAGTGTAAGTTGTGTGGGAATCATAAATATATGTTCATATGTTTTCTTAATAATACAATTTCCAGATGGAGTTTAATCTTCTACTATATTCCTGAATGAATTAATTTATTTCAGCACTGAGATAATTAATAGAATAAGAAATTTAATTTGACCATAGCTTGGATATCTATAACATTTATTAATTCAGTTCAAATTTTAGAGAATATTTTGGGTTTTCCTAAGCATGACGTAATTTTAAATTACAAATATATGTTTGTATATTAATATTCATTATAGCATTTTATAATATATTATGTATTGGATGTATTTAATATAAATAGAACATCCAAATGACTGTTTATTTAACTAATAAGCATCATATATTTGTGAGATCTATTTATTTATGTGCACTTCTCTACTCCCCTAGCTTTCTTAACTACTATATTGTATCAAGATGCCTGACTATGGCAAAAATGTAGTAAACCACATGTGCCCTGACAAATAGAGGTTTTTTAAAGCTATTTACTTTGCTTTGGATGTTTTCATTTGTTTAAATATGAATTGCCATTATTTACAAACAATTCTATGCCAATACTCATACATAACTCTTAGGGAATATATTAGAGTTTGCTTATAGAGTGAAAATGTCACATTGTATTCATACAGATTTAAAGCACATGTCCAAATTTGCAACATTATCCATAAATTATTTTCCATGTGATTACATTTTAATTTCCAGATCCATAACCTGTATTTATCTTACAAAGAGGAGGTTTATAGAAGACCTAGACTTCCCAAACCTACCTGACATACTTAAGGAACAAAAATGATCCCAATGAGAATACTTCCTGAGATGTTAGTAGTTTGATAAAAAAAAATAACAATCTGTAAGATGTGGAGCAATTTTGTTTGTATGCTAACAAATAAAGCTTGCCTGAAGATCAGAGGGTGAAACTAGCCACTAGCTAACAATAGAGGTGTGGGTGTCTGTACAGACCAACAAGTTGAGAGATGGCTGGGTGGAGAGAGGAACATAGGTGGGAGGAGACAGGAGCCCAGTCTTTTCAGCTGGGAAGTTGAGAAGGTAAAGTGTGACTGTGGTTTACTTCTTGATCTCTCTTATCTTTCAGCATTTAAGTCCGTATCTGACTCCGGGCTTTTATTATTAAGACCTATTAGAACTAGTATTACATTAAAACAATATTTTTATTTAGGAAATTCATTTTACATACCAATCCCAGTTATCCCTCCCTCTCCTTCTCCTGCCCCCTCCCATCTTTCATACCATGCCTCCATCCACTCGTCAGAGAGGGTAAGGCCTTCCTTGGGGACTCAATAAATTCTGGCATACCAAGTTGAGGCAGGAGCATGCCCCCTCCCTCACCCCCAGGTATCAAGTCTGAGCCAGGTATCCCACCATAGAGAGTGGGCTCCAGACAGCTAGTTCATGCCCCTGGGGGAGACACTGGTGCCACTGCCAGCACCCCTAAACTATCAAGTCTCATAACTAGACACACATTCAGAGAGTCTAGTTTGGTGCCATGCAAGTTGCCCAGCTGTCAGTCCTTAGTCCTTAAGTTCCCTCTAGTTTGGGTTAGTTGCCTCTGTGGCTTTCCAGTAGTGGTCTTGACTCCCCTTGTTCATATGATTCCTGCTTCCCCTCGTCAACCTAATTCCAGATACTCAACCCAGTGCTTGACTGTGGGTCATTGCATCTGCTTCCATCAGTTACTGGATGTAGGTTCCTTGATGACAATAAAGGTAATCAGTAATCAGATTAAAAGGGAAGGCCCTTTCTGACAGCCTCTCTACTATTGCTAGGAGTCTTAGCAGGGCTCATCCTTTTGGATTCCTGAGATTTTTCTCTGTAATTCTTTTATCTAGCTTCTCTGCAGTTGTAGATTGTAGCCTGGTTATTTTTTGCTTTATATATAATAATTATTTATGAGTGGGGACATAACTGTGTTTGTCTTCCTAAGTCTAGGTTACCTCACTCAAGGTGGTTTTGGATTGTTTTGTTTTTTGTTTTTTTTTCCATCTTTTTTTTTATTTGAATTAGAAACAAGATTGTTTTACATGTCACTCCCAGTTCCCACTCCCTCACCTCCTCCTCTATCACCCCTCCCCCCAACTAATACCCTACCTATCACATATCCTTTCGGCTCCCCAGGGAGGGTGAGACCATACATATGGGGTCATTGGAGTCTATCATATCCTTTGGGATAGGGCTTAGGCCCACTCCTGTGTGTCTTGGCTCAGGGAGTATTCCTCTATGTGGAATGGGCTCCCAGTGTTCACACCTATGTTAGGGAAAAATACAAAAAAAATACTACAGGAGGTCAGGTAGATTTCCCAGGTCTCCTCATAGAAACCCATGTTCCTGGGTTCTGGATCAGTCCCATGCTGGTATCTCAGCTATCGGACTGGGGACCAAGAGCTACCAGTTGTTCAGGTCAGCTATTTCTGTTGGTTTCACCAGCCTGGTCTGGACCCCTATGCCCATCACTCATTCTTCTCTGCAAATGGATTCTAGTTCAGTTTGGTGATTAGCCTTGGGTGTCTGCTTCTACTTCCACAAGCTGCTGGATGAAGGCTAAAGGATGGCATATAAGACAGTCATCAATCTCATTATCAGGGGAGGACATTTAAGGTAGCCTCTCCTCTGTTGCTTAGATTGTTAGTTGGTGTCACCTTTGTAGATATCCAGACCTTTCCCTAGTGCCTGATTTCTCTGTAAACCTAAAATGTCTCCCTCTATTATGGTATCTCCTTTCTTGTTTTCTTCTATTCTTCCACTGACTCAAACTTTCTGCTCCCTCATGTCCTCCTCACCCTTTCTCTTCTCTCCTTCTCATTCTCCTAGCTCCTTCCCCCCTCCTCCTTTGTTCCCAATTTGCTCAGGAGATCTTGACCCTTTCCCCTTCTCCAAGGGACCATGTATGTCTCTCTTAGGGTCCTCCTTGTTTACTAGCTTCTCTGACAGTGTGGATTTTAGGCTGGTAATCCTTTGCTCTATGTCTGAAATCCACATATGAATTGAGTACACACCATGTTTGTCTTTTTGGGTTACCTTGCTCAGAATGGTTTCTTCTAGTTCCATCCATTTTACTGCAAAGTTCAAGATTCTGGTTTTGTTGTTTTTTTTTGTTGTTTTTTTTGTTGTTGTTGTTTAGTTTAGTTTTGTTTTTCTGAGTAGTATTCCATTGCGTAAATGTACCACCACATTTTCTCTATCCATTCTTCAGTTGAGGGGCATGTAGGTTGCTTCCAGGTTCTGGCTATTACAAATAGTGCTGCTATGAACATTGTTGAACAGATGTTCTTGTTGTATGAATGTGCTTCTTTTGGGTATATGCCTAGGATTGGGATTGCTGGATCTTATGGTAGATTGATTCCCATTTTCCTGAGGAATCACCATACTGATTTCCAAAGTGGCTGTACAAACTGGCACTCCCACCAGCAATGGAGGAGTGTTCCCATTTCTCCACATCCTCTCCATCATAAAGCATCATTGGTGTTTTTGATTCTAACACATGGTATCTCAGAGTTGTTTTGATTTGCATTTCCCTGATGACTAAGGATGTTGAACACTTTCTTATGTGTCTTTCAGCCATTTTAGATTCCTCTATTGAGAATTGTCTATTTAGTTCTGTATTCCACTTCTTTTTTTTTTCCTTTTCTGAGAGAGTGTCTCTCACCTTTATTGTGGAGCAGGCTTATATACAAATTTACAAAAACCCCAGGTCAAAGGGTTCACAACAGGATATTGATCCTAGTGGGGTGAGGTCAGGAAAACAGGAGGTACCTGTGGTTATGCTGGAAAACAACTCTTAGAGACTCCATGGGGGCTGGGTTCCAACATCTCCCCCTTCTTTATATATAACAAAACAGTTATCAAGTAAGAACTGTAAGATTTTAACCATCCTATCTTAGTGTGTTACTATAACTATCTATCGTCAACTCCATCAAAGACCATAGAAGGATAATATATAAACTCTAGAACTGACAGAGACACCTTGCTTCCTAGACAGTCACCATAAGTTTCTGGGTAACCTTGGGGCATCCATCTTTAGCCTACAGGCCACAATGTGTCTGGCAGACTTCTCAGCAAAGCAGGAAATTCTAAACTGTCCACCTGCATTGGCAGTTTGTCTGTCATCTTTTTCTGTGTCCTGTAGAATATCTGGCAGACTCTTTCATGAAGCAGGAATTCTAAACTGTCCTGCATTGGCAGTTTGTACTCCTCCATGAAGCAGGAACCCTTTAGGCATTTTCCTGTGGGTCCTGCATGTCCAGTTTATAAAGCAACAGGTAAACAGTTCAGACAAGAGTAGCTTCTTGCCCAAAGTCAAATTCTATAATGAGTTTCTTCCATGCCCATCTTCCTCTCAGATATAACTGGTGTGCCAGAAGCAGTTGTGTCTCACTGTCAAGAAAAACCCTAAACAATTTAAATGTCATATATTCCATTGGTCTTTGAATGGTATGAAGCATATCTATATATCTAGAAAACCTAACTAGTATCAACAAATGAAGATCCATTCCAATACAAAGTATCAACAAATGAGGATCCATTCCAATACAAAGTATTCCTCCTTTTTCCTTTTAAAAGTGATTGACTGTGACCACTACCATTTCTAACTGACCAAATTTAAATGAAAACAAATATTCAGATCACCTGGGCCACTTCTTCAGGGGGTCCTGCCCCATGAAACCATGCCAATCTGGAAGGAATCCACAGCTCTTTACCCTCCATGGAAAAAAAGCAGAAATTTCCCTCCCAAGTAACCTGTACTTTAACAACTGTTGCTCCTTCCCCAGCAATTAAACGATTCAAAGACAAAACAATAGCATTCTTTCATTAACAATCAATCACGCATTTAAAATCACACTTCATACACACATGTGTGGCCACAGCATACATACAGAACATACATAAATCTTTTGAACAAAAGTCACAAAGGAGAGGAGGTGTCAGAGATGGCCATCCTTACCATAGCTTGGCACACATCTTTGTCCATTCCTGTATGGTCTTTTGTAGGGCCTGGGTCTTTTCTTTACCCACTTGGACATATTCTTCTTTCTCATCCGATGAGACAGATGATGTGGATGGCTTGCGATGAGGGCTCTGGGAAACTGGCTGAAAGTCCAGGGCTATGTAATTCACATTGTCAGTACTCTTTTTTGGAGCTTGGGTGTTAGTGTCACTGGATACAGGGGATAAAGACATTGGGGTCTGCATAGGGACATAGCTCTCCTCACTGTCTCTGGAGTCTGTATTGGAGATGGAACAGCAGTACTGGGAGGAGCTGGACAAAGAGATGGTGACAGGAGTCTTGAGTTCATTGATGACAGTGTTGTACAGTGTCTATTGCCCTGGGCAAGTTTTTGTGTGACTCTATCACTCTCCTGTCCGGTGCTCTGAGAGAAGCTGGCATTCCTTGCATTTTATGCATTGGTGCGAGTGTTGATACTCCTGAGGTGCACTGGTGGACAAGGCAGGCTGGATGTGGCATGGCACAGGTAGCTAGCTAGAGTGTAAATTAGCTTTTCTTCCAAGCATAGCACCCCAACTTTTTCTCAGGAGGCAATTTCTCCAGCCATCCTGTGCACACCACATCATTGCTTGCTGCCTGGAGCCCGTAGCAGGCTCGAGTGGACAAAAGCACTGGCTGCTGGGTCAGCTGACTGCTGGTGGGTAGCTCATGGAGGAGGGATTCCTCAGTGGCAGATTTCCCGCATTTCTTTAATAATTTTCTTAGCATTATAGCTTAAGCCAAAGTTAAAATTAAATCTTACCAGTACCTTGTCTTTTTAAACTTTATCTGTGTGATTGACTGTGATCTCTATTCCAATCCAACTCTCTTAGGAGTTGGGGCACCCCTTTTCTAGTGCCTTTGCAGTCCAACTCTCTTTGGAGTTGAGGTATCTATTTTCCAGTGCCTTTATAATCCAACTCTCTCAGGAGTTGAGGTATTTTCTAGTACCTTTTGCAATCCACGCTCACAACTTCTTACTTGCTTTCCAGCCTTCTGAGGGTGAACTCTCATGGTCCCCTTTCTTTGCTGATCTCAGTGAAACCGCCATTTGTGGCTGCTCTTGGGCACTACTAAGTCCGAGTATTGGGCAAAAGCCTGGAGATTTGGATGAACCACAAGACTCCTGGTCCTTTTCTGAGAGAATGTCTCTCACCTTTATTGTGGAGCAGGCTTATATACAAACTTACAAAAACCCCAGGTCAAAGGGTTCACAACAGGATATTGATCCCAGTGGGGTGAGGTCAGGAAAACAGGAGGTACCTGTGGTTATGCTGGAAAACAACTCTTAGAGACCCCATGGGGGCTGTGTTCCAACAAGATACTATAATAGAGGGAGACATTATAGGTTTAAAGATAAATCAGACACTAGGGTAATGTCTGGAGATCTACAAAGATGACACCAACTAACAATCTAAGCAACAGAGGAGAGGCTACCTCAAATAATCCAATTAATAAGTGGGGTACAGTACTAAACAAAAAATTCTCAATAGAGGAATCTAAAATGGCTGAAAGACACATAAGAAACTGTTCAACATCCTTAGCCATCAGGGAAATGCAAATCAAAACTGTTAGGCCCCGAAAACTCAAGTATCCGGGGTCCCAGGCCACGTTCGCAGTCACCCCAATCACCAGGCGGATTCGAGAGCTTGCTGCAAACTGCACGAGGCTTTATTGTAATTTAACGAGCTAACCCCATGTTAGCTCGGGTCTTTCACCCACCCGCCATGGCAGATGGCTAGAAAAGACAGTTTGAAGCCGCTGCGCACAGATCTTTATAGGGCAGCGTAAGGGGAGTGTCTAGGGGTACGCACAGGCTCAGGATTGGTGTGCCTCCAGGCTTGGAGGCCTTGCCCTGTGTTGATTGGTCAACTGGTTGTTATGGCCCATAGCCCCTCCCAGGGTGGTTGCTATGCTCTCTACGTCATTGCTGTGCGCTTGTCTGTAAAGCACACCCAGGGTCGTAAACCATAGTGCCACCAACTAACTTCTGATTGGTTCCTTGTCACGAGACAGGCATCTGACCTCTAAGTGACCAAGGCAGGTTTATGGCAAGCACGTGTTCGGCTATTATGGCTGCCGAAAGGGAAGCTGGTCCCTTCAAAAACAACTCTGAGATACCATCTTACTCCTGTCAGAATGGCTTAAATCAAAAACACCAATGACAGTTTATGCTGGAGGATTTGGAGAAAGGGGAACACTCCTCCACTGCTGGTGGGAGTGAAAATTCATACAGCTACTTTGGAAATCAGTATGGCGGTTCCTCAGGAAAATGGGAATCAGTCTACCACAAGATCCAGCAATTCCACTCTTAGGCATATACTCAAAAGAAGCACATTCATACAAGGACATCTGTCCAACACAGTTTCTACATAAAATCCAACAACCATCAGTCATTTCCTAAAACATGCCACATAAAAACGTCACAAGGACATACTGTAGCTTCAGCTGTGGGGCAGACTTCCTCATTCTGGAATTTTGAGGCCCTGTATTCCACTTCTTAATTGGATTGTTTGGTGTTTTGGAGACTAGCTTCTTCAGTTCTTTGTATATTTTGGAGATCAGCCCTCTGTCAGATGTGGGGTTGGTGAATATCTTTTCCCAGTCTGTGGGTGTTCATTTGTTTTTGTTTCTTTTTTGAGTCCTAATCCATTTTTTTTACTGCTGAGTAATACTCCATTGTGTAAATGTACCACATTTTCTTTATCCATTCTTCCATTGATAAGTATTTAGATAGTTTCCAGTTTCTGGATATTAAAAATAATGCTGGTATGAACATAGTTGAACAAATGTCCTTATGGTGTGATTTTGCATTCTCTGGATATATGCCAAGAGTGGTATTGCTGAGTCTTGAGGTAGGTTGATTCCCAATTTTCTGAGAAGCCACCATACTGTTTTCCAGAGTGGTTATACAAGTTTCTTCTCCCACCAGCAATGGAAGAGTGTTCCCCTGACTCCACATCCTCTCCAGCATGAGATGTCATCTGATTTTCACCATAGCCATTATGATAGTTTTAAGATGCTGTTTCAGTGTTGTTTTGATTTGCATTTACCTGGTGGCTAAGAATATTGAGCAATTCCTGTAAAGTCTTTCAGCGATTTGCATTTTTTCTGTTGAGAATTCTGTTTAGATATTTACCCCATTTTTAATTGGATTATTTGGTATTTTGGTGTCTAGTTTCTTGATTTCATTATATATTTTTGGAGACCAGCTCTCTGTCAGATGTGTGGTAGGTGAAGATTTGTTCCCATTCTGTATGCTGCCCTTTTGTCTTATTAACCGTATCCTCTGCCTAACAGAAGCTTCATGGTTTCAGGAAGTCTCATGTATTGATTTTTGCTTTCAGTGTCGGTGCTACTGGTGTTCTATTTGGATGTCTCAGAGGTTAGTAGTATTGGCTGCTCTTCTAGAGATCGTAAGTTCAATTCCCAGCAACCACATGGCTTATAACCATGCACAATGAGATTTTTTAAAATTTTTTTTATTAGTTCAAGTTAGCTAACAAGCTTGTTTCACATGTAAGTCCCTTCTCCCTCTCCCTCCCCTCACCCCCATCCCTACTCCCCCACCCCCAAACTACCCCCCCCCATCCACCCACCACTCCCCAGGCAGGGTAGGGCCCTCAACGGGGGCTCTGCAAAGTCCACCAAATCTTCCTGTGCTGGGCCTGGGCCCTTCCCCATGTGTCCAGGGCCAGAGTGTATCCCTTCATGTGGGATGGGCTCTCAAAGTCCCCTCTTATACCAGGGAAAAATACTAATCCACTACCAGAGGCTCCCTGGAATGCAGAGGCCTCCCTATTGACATCCATGTTCAGGAGTCTGGATCAGTTGCACAATGAGATCTTGTGCCCTCTTCTGGCCTGCAGGCACACATGCAGACAGTACACTATACAAACTAAATAAAACAACATATTGCATACATTTATAGAAAGTTTTAGAGAATTAGCAGCTGTAAGCTTATATTAGGAAGTCCTTAAACTAAACAATTTTATTGTTAGGAAAAATAAAAGCTTATGGGTTTGCCAAAATAACGTGTGTGTGTGTGTGTGTGTGTGTGTGTGTGTGTGTGTGTGTGTGTGTGTGTGTGTGTGTGTGTTTGTGTGTGTGTGTGTGTGTGGAGTTGAGAGAGTAAAAATCAAATAGATCTCCAGTTAAAATGCCATCCTTTGGGATAATTTTCCATATACATTAATAAAAACTGACCTGCTAATTCAAACCCCCAAACTAACAAACTACAAGAGAAACAGGATATTCTGGTAGCTGTTTTCAACAGTTTCAGCTTTTTTCATAGGAATAAATTTTTGTACCTGGCAAGTACTAGTGTTACATTTTTAGAAAAGACAAGTGTTAGGTAAAATCTGTGATTTGTGTTAATCTATCATATCGCTATATAATCATTTCAAATTAAATGATTCTAGTTCAAAACTAACAAATACTGGAACCAACAGATAAATGTGTTTGAATTTAACGTAATTTAAATAACTACATATGTCAGTGTAACTACAAAATTCAAGTTGAGCCTTCATTAGATTAGAAAAATAGAAAACTGTCTTCAATTCAAAATACAACATGTGAGACAATATGTACACCTCGATATAATTAATAAAATAGATGGCTGTAATGTCAAGTAGGTATACAAGAAAGAAACAAATATCATACAGATTAAATATTTACAAATATAGATCCTTTAATGTACTAGGGATTGGTTTATAATCCACGTACACAAGACCACTATTCCACTACTAAGCCTATAGCCAAAATCAGAACATTTAAAAAATAATTAAACATTTAATTTTTAAATATTTAAGAAGAACCTGCTTAAATAACCTATATGTACATAATTTTAAGAAAAATCTGAAGTATGTTGCAAGGAATGTTTTAACTGTTTCCAAAAGTGGAGAAACTATGAACCCACAAATCCAAAATGGTCAATCATCCAGACAGAAATATTGCTCAAAGGTAGTGGAAAACATGCATAAATTTACCATAAGTAATATGTTAAATGCAAATGGTAATTATAAGGAAGGCAGAAATTTAACAATCAGAGAGCTATTTAAAATTCTGCAAGAGAATGGTCATTGATATAACTTTCATGAACAGAGGTTCATGAGGAGTGGTAAGAAAATGACAGAACAATAGAGAGTTGAAATGATCAAATATCTGGTATGGATTTTCAAAGTTTTAAAGAAAAAAGATCAAAATACACATAGTTCATAAACAAAAATTATACCAAACATGAAAGAATTCATTACCAGGTGATCTTTCAGCAGAAGGAAAACAATACCAAAAGTAAATATAGATCCATGCAAGTACTGAATAACACTGTGCTTAATAACTTCATAAAAGAACATGTAATATTTGTCATAGTATTTAAACCACTAAATAATTGTCAACAAAAACAAAAATGCACTATGGATTTTCACAAAAATTATGCATTCAACATAGAGCAAAGGACTACCAACCAACAATCCACAAACCAGAGAAACTAGGAAAAAAGGAGGACCCTAAGAGAGAAAAACATGTTCCCCAAAGAAGGTGATAGGGACAAGAACCCCTGAGAAAACTGGGAGCATGGGGGGAGAGAATAAGGGGGTAGGGAAAGATAATGGGAGAAGAGGGGGGAGGAGAATAAGGGATCAGGAAGACTGAATCAGGGGAGGAATAGAGGAGAGCAAGAAAAGAGATATCTTAACAGAGGGAGCCAGTATAGGTTTAGAGAAATATGACACTATGGAAATGTTCAGAGATCCACAAGGATGATCCTAACTAAGTATCTAGGCAGCAGTGGAGAGGCTGCCTTTGATGCTCTTCTCCTATAATGAGATTGATAACTACATTAATTGTCATCTTAGACCCTTCATCCAGTAGCTGATAGTAGCAGAAGCAGACACCCACAGCTATACACCCACTGAGCCATACACCTGGAATCTAGTTGTAGAGAGGGAGGAAGAATTAGCAAAGCAGCCAAGACCGCGCTGGACAAACCCACAGAAACAGTTCACCTGACCTAGTGAGAGCACAAGGACCCCAGTTGTAAAGCTGGGGAACCAGTATTGGACCAAACTAGTCCCTCTGAATGTGGGTGCCAGCTAGGAGGCCTGAGAAGTCTATGGGACCTCTAACAGTGGAACCAGTATTTATCCCTAATGCACAAATGGACTTTGGGGGCCCATTCCCTATGGAGACATACTATTTCAGCACAGATACATGGAGGAGGGTCTAGGCCCTCCCCCAAATGATGTGACAGACTTTGATGATCCCCCATCCTTGGGGAATGGATGGTGGGTTGGTTTGGGGGGTCAGTGGGGGCCATTGGCAAGGGAATGGGGGATTGATATGTAAAATAAGATTGTTTCTAAATTAAAAATAAAAATAGAATACATTAAAAAAGAGTGACAAGGAGAAATTGAAATGAATAATTGTAGGTTTTTCATACTATATAAAAATAGTATAAGAGCATACTGATGAAGACTGTGACAAGTGAAATATGAATGTAATTGTAAAATAAGTGACAAAATGATAAAGCACAAATGGGGTAGACTGAGTCAGGGAGAAAGGGGGGGAGAACATGGCAGAAGTATATTGATTTTATCTTTTAAAATGTTACCCAGTATTTTCAGCAAAAAAACAGATGTTAATAATAAATATGTAAAATTCAAATTATCCTGAAAAAAAAACCCAAATTATGCTGTTGAAATTTTGCCAAATATAAAGAATAAAAGCACTCAAAATCATAAAAGAACATGTTCATAATCATTGAAAAGCAGTAAATGTTCTTATAAAGATTGCAAGTCATTGAAAAACATTTATTCAAACCATAAAAGTCTTGTTACATGAAAAGTTTCAAAACATTAGACAAAGTTAAAACAATCTGAATATAAAACCAGAAATTAGATAATTATGTTAAACTATTAAAATTAATTTGCTAATTGTATCATGAATATATATGTCAACTCTGTGCTTGTCCACTTTCAAAAATTAATAACATAGAAATACATTAACTGTACTCATGTGGAAACATTAAATAATTTTTGACAGAAAGATGATTGATTTAGTCTATGCTACCAATAGATAAACAACGAAAACTGATTAAAACCTTCTTTAGCAGTTGTTAAGGAGTTTATTTATTATAAGCACATTTTGGACTGGGGATGTTATTAATACAGTGTAGATCTTGTTCAGCATGCATGAGGTCATCTTTCACCTATCCATAGCACTTCAGAAATTGGAATGGTGATACACACTGCAATCTTAGCACAAAGCAGGATCAGAAATTCAAGATCACCCTCACCTATTTACTGAGTTCAAAGCCACCTTCACTTGCATAAAACCTTGTTTCTAAGCAAAAGCCATAAAACTAAAAGGGATAATTCATTTATTCATTTTATCCCTTTCCCATTCATTCATTAGATAAAATCTTGCTGTATACAATAGGGGAAACATGTTAAATATATATATATATATATATATATATATATATATATATATATATATATATTTCTAAAATCTTCTTGAAGCAGCGGAGATGACCCAGTGGGCAAGGACTGTTGCAATGAAAATATGGGAACCCAGGTTAAAATTTCTAACAACCCCTTAATGTTATTAGCTAGCTACTTCATAATTTGTTCAGCATACCTCAATTTTTATGTGGCAGTTTGTTTGTTCATCACTGCATCCAAGTTTTCACTGGGATGTTATCTCTTCTTAAAACTAGTTTTGGCTACAACAATTTCTGAAAATTTTCTTCTTTTGAATGAGCTATTTAAAGAGTATTTTCACTTCTATTTGTTGATGCCATTGTCAATGAACTGATTTTATGCTTCCTTCATGGTTAGACCAGGGTTAGAGATTTAATGTTGTTTTAACAAGGCAAAGGCGGGCTACATTTGCTTAGGCAGAAGAATGCTACCTTAATGCACACAGGTGTGTTTAACTATGTAAAGATAGGTTGCATCAGCTTAAACTTCCCTGCCTATGTACCTCACTGGTCTAATAAAACCTGAATGGCCAGTAGGTAGGCAGAGAAATGACAGGTTCTAACTAGCAGGCAGACAGAATAAATAGGAGATATGTAGGCTCAAGAGGGAGAAAGGAAGAAATTAGAGAGAAGACAGAGGTGAGAACAAGGGGGAATCCTAGGGCAAGAACCCAGGTAGCCATTGCCAGTCAGCAGACAAAATAAGATACATAGAATCAAGAAAGGTAATAAACATCAAGGCAAAAGGTAGATAAAGAGAAACAGTTTAACTAGCCAGAAACATGCCTAAGCTAAGCAGAGCATTCTAAACTATTAATAAGTCTCTGTGTCATGAGTTAGGAGCTGGTTCGTGGCCCAAAGAAAAAGTGTAACACAAATAATACAAACCCAGAGAGAGATATTGGGGTTCAAGCTGAAGAGAGAAGCAAAGCAACCACCGGCCACTAGCTCTTACTTCCACCTCAGACTAAAAGGCTTTCCTGTCCTCAGTGTGGCTGGAGAATAAATCTCTTGAGACTGACTACTGAATGCCCTGAATCTTACATACCTCTCTAGAGCTGGTATTAAAGCATGGGACCCCGAGTGCTGAGATCATCTTTGTGTGAACTGTTTCTCTTTTAGACTGGATCAATTTTATGTAGCTCAGTGTGGCCTTGGGCCAACAGAAATCTTTCTGCCTCTGTCTCCTGAGTCCTGGGATTAAAGTTGTGTACCACCACTGCCTAAACCTCTATGGCTACCTAGTGTGGCTGTTGGAATTAAAAGTATGTATCACCATTGCCTGGCTCTATGACTGTGGCTAGCTTTGCATTTTGATCTCCAGTGGCTTTATTAAATCATAAACAATATATCACCACACAAAGCCTACTACAGTTTGAGGAGGAAAATGAAGTTCCTTTTTCATCAAGCCATATCAAGCGTTTTTTTCTCTGTATGATGTATAATCTGTTCATGTTCATGTTAATCACTCTTGAAATAGGACTCTTCACAAGGTTCTATTCTTCCATAATCTTACCCCTCTTTATACTGAAATGTTAGGAGAGAAGCCACTGTGAACCACAGAGACTAGAAATTTATTCTCACCTTCTTTTGGGGAAGGATGATATTTTAAAGCACTTATTAAAATTACAACATAAAATCATTTTTCTGATGTTTCATAAAACAATGGAAGCTGGAATTTAATTTGGTATGACTGCAAAACTATTGTTGATATTAATTTGATCTGTCTCTTCTAACAGTTTAAACTGTTTTCCTTCTCATATGCAAATCCTTGTTTACACGTTTTCTCAACTTTAGGGTGATATGTGGTCAGATAATTATTTGCTGTGCACAATGTGTTGGAGGTAGCAGACTATCAACTATCTCTCAATTTGACTCTATCCCAGAATATAAATCCATATACCATAGCATTATATTTTGCCTCAATATGACAACCAAAAACATTTCCACATATTTTGACTGTCTCAGAAATGGCAGAATTGGCTTAATTGAGGAATTTTATGCTTGACTATAATCTATTTTCTAAATTATGAATTAATTTTTGCATTGTTTAGCTACATCATGTGATTGATCTATTTCTTCCCAGAGGGAGGTTCATAAGACTCAGTAGGCCAAGCAAGGTAATATGCCTCAAAATATTATGAAATATAGTAAGCTCATGCAGTTCTGGAAGACAGTCGCTTCACTTGTCTATAAACCCTAGTCAGCTCTTAAAGATGACACACTTTTCAGTGAAACTGTTTACAAGTTGATCAATGGTCTCAAAAGAAACTGTATTTTTTTCTCCCATGCCATATTTGTGCCCTATTCTTATGGTGAATAAATGTTTCTTCATGCCTCCCTGGGTAAATCACAAAAGCATGCATCTATACACTTAACACATATTTCCTTGTCATTAACTATCTTAATATATTCCAACTTTTAAAAGGTTATTTATGTTGTCCCAATATTCTTCCATCCTTTATAACTCTCTTCTTCTTAGGAACTAATGTTCTGCTTATGTCCCCTTATCCTTAACAAAACATCTTAAATAAATTATCCTAGTATTTACAGCAGTGTGCAATCAGTTCAGTTTCTCCTTTATTCAATAAATCCTCATATCTAAACATAAATTGTCACCACTGCTTCAATACCATAGGCAGCCACTAATTTAAAAAGTAACTCTTAGCATTTATTGTGGGGTTAGGCATGTCTTGTCTTAAAAGCTCTATGCTGGAATTAAATGTCGCAACCCAGAATATGCCTACCAAGAACAAAACTGTAGCAATGAAATTCATGATTCTATAACTTCTTCCTTATATCAACATATCCATCTTAATAGCTGGCAATACAGTGAACACCCTTCCTTCCATTCCCTTCAACACCTCTCTTCCCACAATTTCACTCTTCAGTTCATCATTCCAAACTCTTTCTCTGGATGCTTCTAATAGCATCTGACAAAAAATGTGTCTGTAGTTTCTAGTATCCCTAATTCGCCTATTGCTATTCTCTCAGTGCATTGTTTAAAACTGAATTGCAAGTACAGTTCTTGAAATAGTCTTCTAATGCATCCAATTGCTTGAAAAAAATGAGTCCTAATAAGAACAGCTAAAGCGTTCGCTAATTGGCTTTTATATAACCATGCGTTCATCTTTTTCCAGTGCTCTCCTAGTCTGCTTTCTAACTTATTCTTCATAAGACTACTATAGTTTTTTATTATTAAAAATAAAGAACAATCTTTCAGTTACCAAACATACTAAGTACCTATTTCCTGGTTATTCCTTTGCTTGCTGAGTTATGCTCCTGTTTTTATAGAGTTTTGTATTTTGTTAATGCCTTCATCTTTGTTGAATCAATGAGCTATGCAGGCTACTTGATTCTCATTGACAATACATAGAAACTTTGAATAATGACTAAAAATATACAAGGCACCTGGCATCATAATTTTGTAATTCCATAGTTCACTCATCAAGCAAGTAACTTGGATAGGTTCATACCTAGAGACATGCCTAGTACCCCGCATGAAGTTGTCTGTAAAGTGAAGCATGAAGACATAAGTCACCTAACAAATTCCATACACACTGCAACATTTTCCCTTTTTGCATATATGTTTCTCTCGGCCTCCATAGTATATGAACAATGTCTTTGCCTTCATACTACTTTCTCATCAATATTCAAAATATAAGTAAAGATGTCTTTCTTTTTTCTGTGAAAAACTACCTTTTTTTCAATCAAGCAGCATGAATTTCTCCTTTTTCTTTTTTGTTACAGCTTTATAATTTTATACACTATTTTGCTACATTGGTCTTATCAAGCCTAATAAGGTAAAGATTATTTTATCTGTGCTACTGTTACCTCCACACAGTAAATACAGATCCTGAAACTTATATGGATGGATATGCCCTTTGCTGAGACTATAATATGTTTTGCAACTACAACAAACCTTTGCAAGATTAGACAAATAGACTTCAGCAGTAGGACATACAACACAATGCTGGAAAAAGACATCATATACATATACAGAAAGAGAAACTTTAAAATCACAGATTATTCCAATAAAATATATAGTAATGGAAATATGTTATAGCCCAGAAATCAGGTAAATGATGAAGTTTGTATATATTATACTCAATTTTGATCACTCAATAAGATAAATTGAATTTTTTTATTTCTAATTTTCAATGAGGTAAAGTGGTCAGAAATAAAATCCCATAGCTTTGACATTAACACGAGAAAATGACCAAAAATAGAGAAAAACTCTTAGTTATTATAAATTTTATTTAACATTTGTTAAAGCAGAGAACTGTGGCTTAGAAGATGTATCAATGTGTAAAGTGATTGATCTGCACACTTTATGATCTGAGTTAAGTTCAAGTTCAGATATATAGAAACCACTTTGATTCAGGCTTGGTAACACATGCCTATAAGTATAACATTCCTCGCAGATGGGAGATGGAAACCTGGAATACAAAAACGTGAACAGGAGACCACATCTTAAACAATGAAGAAAGCAAGGACAACCATCCTCTGATTTACATATGTACCCCTGTACACATGTCTACCTGAACAGACACAACACAAACACATGGGTACAAACACACACACACACACACACACACACACACACACACACACACACTTGCTTCACACAAAGATTTAAGGTAGTAGAGTAATGAACCTACATTAGTTTTCTTTGGAAAGGTGATTGTCTCTAAGATACTAGGAATGGAAGAAATGTGTGGCATTATTGCATTTCCATCTGGCCTGTGACTAAGGAAAATTGAGGAAGATTGAATTAGGACAGTATCTATATTGTCATGCACCTCTACATATACACTGATTTTATGGACTTTTATATTTGTACATAATTTAATATACTTCAAAAAGCCACACACATGAAAACCATATCATGAGAATATACAATCTCTATAGACTTTCATTAACACTATTGCTGCTAATAAGCACATGGAGTATTTTAAGGTTATTAATTATATTTACTTTGGTTTGCTTCACTGGTTTTCCAAAGAAAACAAGAAAATGTTTTCTTCTTTTAAATTTTAAAACAATAAATAAAACTGCATTTTTATAAAACAAGTTGTTTTACTTGAATATTGAATTTATGCATATTACTAAGTAGCTTAGAGACAGGTTACAATTCTGACAGTAAAGTTAATAAAAATATAAGATTAGTGAATTGTGCTCTGATCAATCTGTAATGGTATGCAGGTAACAACTTTCTCCAGGGAGTTATTATGGCTACTCCATTGTAAGATGAATACATTATAATTAGTTATTGATTTTGACAAGCTCTCACATATTACTTCCATGTATTACAAATTAGACCTGCTAATGTTCATTCTTATACAAACCAATAAATTATATTCTTAATCTTCTCCTTATTGTTACCATGATGAATATTTGAATGTAATGAGCCAAATGTGGACAAAAGAATATTTTCAATGATATAATGCTGAATCAAATTTGCAAATCATTATAATTGCTACAAAATATTATCATCTGAAACAGGCAAAGGAGTCATCAAATTCATACTATCTCAATAAATTTAATTCTGAGGTTAGACATTGGCTAGAGTAATTTTATAATTATTACTATACTTGTGAAGACTAAACTAATTCCATGAGAACAGACCAAGGTTTATAAGATAGCTAGCTCTCAAATAAAAATGAAAGCAAAAAAAGAGGCACATTATCTTAATCCTTATGAGCAACATGCCATAGCTGGCTGGTTATGAACAGCAGAAGTTTATTTTTCTTTAATGAATCTTGCTAGCTTTGCTAGATCATTTTGATTTAACATTTCAACTATGGTTCTATAAACTTAGCTTTACTTTGCCAAATTTTATAGAGATCTATGACAAGTAACTGCAGTTTAATTCAGCTTAATTCATTTATCTGACCAACTCATTAAAATAGAAAAAAAGAATATATTGAAAGAAATTCTGTCTATACAGTCTCAAGGAAAAAAGTAATAACATCTTAATAATTTTGAAGTACATATTTCCAATACTTCAATATATTAAAACAGGCATTGTGTATATCGATTTATTTAGAGAACGAGATTACAGTGAATAAAATTATTTATTTATTTAAACAAATCATCAGCTGATTTTGATCAATGTGTTTCTTCAGGCTTGACTTTAAATTATATAAGATAGCCATCTGTGGAACTTCTTTTAATACTTATTTCTGCAATGCTTTAGTAAGGGTCCATATGCCTTTAGGTATGGTGACATTTTGGACCCTAGAATCATTTCCTCCCCTTTCTTGCTGTTTATGTTTATGGGCAGGGCAAATTACCATTCGAAACAATAATTATTTTAGACCAAAGATGAATAGAGGAAAACACATTCAACAGACAGATTATTACAAAATTGGACTCTTATATGGGTTTCAGTTATTTGACTTTCTCTTTACAAAAAAAAAAAAAACAAAAAACAAAAAACAAAAAAAAAATCCTCTTGTGTCCTTCACCAAATACCCTGATTGAGGGAGCTGGATGGATGACATCAAGGTTCAGTTAACTGTCCTTTATCTTTTTTCTGTATGTGATCTATAAATACTTTATGTGATCAAATCATTGGAGATGATTTGCATAGGAAGTAATTCTGTGATGTGATAATTTCTCATCGTTCATGATGATCGGGTGCTGCTTTTAGCCTTTCAAATTAGCAATTAAAATTTAAGTGAGTCAAGCCTCAGGCATGCACCTACAGTACCAGCACTAGTTAGCTAAGGGAGGAAAGTCCTGAGATCAAACCCGGCTTAGGTTATATATTGAGATCTTTTGCGAAAATGAGTAAGCAAAGAAACATGAAAATTATATTTTCTCGTTGCATAATCAATAAATATATAATTTTATGGTGGTGTTATTATTGAATAAATAATAAAATTTATAGTTTATGTATTTACTGTGAGACGAAAGTATGGAAATCAGTGGTTCGCAGCCTTCCTGAGTCAGTGACACTTTAATACAGTCCCTCATGTTATCATGATCCCCATCCATAAAATTCTTTCATTGCTACTTTTATCAAACACAGTGTAAATATCTCTTATTCAGGATATCTGATGTGAGACCCATAAAGGGGTCGAGACCCCCATGTTGAGAACTGCTAGTATAATAGTCAGATGATGTGTTTATTCCCTTACTTTTGATAAAGAGAAGGGGCAACAACATCCATTCACTTTCTACTGCAAACACCAAAAGTATGAAATCTCACTTCACTGAAGTGGGAGAGGGAATTTCTCTTGTCACTGAATGTTAAATGACATATGGACAAATAAATAAATAAATACACAAGATCACACCCAAGTTAAACGGATTAGATCAATGTTTTTATAATACAGTATTGTTGAGGGAACTAAACACTGGCAAACCGACCCAACATCATTGCAAAACTTTGGGTCTGTAACAGAAAGTAATTATCAACAATGAAAGTTGGCACATTCGTTTAGAAACCATCCTATAATAGAAAGCATTGAAAGCATATCTTTTTGGCAGATGAGTAATAAATTTAAACTTTAATTTCACATAGCAACACAATATTAAAACTCATAGGCATAAAAATGAAACTTTGAAGAGAGTTTTCTGTATAAATTAGTTTTAGATTGTAAAATGTGCCTAAAGCTTAACCAATTTGCTCAAATATTAAAGCTTATCAATCATTAATAAACATTTTAATATATATGCAGATGCATACACTTTAACAATAATTCCATAGTATTTCTTAATACTACTTTGGACATACAATGTTGGTTACATAATCTCTAAATTAACCGTTCCCACTATCTTCTCAATTGCTAATGTTAAAATATTCAGTCCAAAACATATCTGAGGTTAGTGGTGATTTCTTGCCAGGGCATAGAGATCTTTGGTCCTGTTCAGGACAAGCTCAAGTTAGAGTAAATTGTCTTTGAGACTTTAATTAACTAACTAAATGATTTCCAAGTTAAAGAAATAGCAGAAGAGAGTTGAATTTCCCTATGAGATGCAGAAGGCATCATATATGTGGATTGACATCACTGAAGTAAAGAATCTACCAAGTTCATATACAATAAGAGAAAGATTAGAATATTTCCTACACTGTATGGGGGTAGTAGTTAGGGCAGAAGTTAAAGAAACCCCAGACAGATAAGATGGTAGATATCGGATGCTTTATGTGGGAACTCTCTTCAGTATGATTTCAGTTACCAAAGGCAAATAATGACATTGTTTATTTGATGTTTTAAATGCTGGGCAGGGGCTGGATTTATGAGGCATGAGAACTGTGGTGAGAGGTTGCAATCAATTTTGAGTGCCTGAGCTCAGACAGTCTAATGCTATAGGCCTCTCTGATTTCTTAGAAAATAGTACCATCAGGTTGGTCTCCATAATTTATATTAATATCACCCAGACTCTTTTGTTTTTCTTTCTACAATTTAAATATTATTTAATTAATTTAAATTGTTTTAAATTAAATTTACTTTTAAATTGTAATTCATCTTGGCAGGGATGAAATGGTAACAGACAGGGAAGACATGGAAGCAGAAGCAGGAAGCTGGATAATCACAAGTCACCAAGCTGGCTAGAAGAACTTAAAGCCAACTCCCAGTGGTGTACTTCTAGCAAGGCGTGACCTGGTGAAGGTATCATAGCCTTCACAAACAGTTGAACCAACTGGGGAAAAAGTGTAAAAATTCATGAGCCTCCAAGGAACATTTCTTTGTCAAGGCAAGACAAGCTCATATCTTTACTATTTACCATATTGTCCTGGATTCTGTAGAGGAAGTACCTTCGGGCATACATTCCCATGAAAGAAATTAGTCCTTTGACAAAAGACTATTATTTGTGATATGATTTTTTTCCACCTTCAGGCAGAAATTGTGAGCCAAAATTACAGAGGTTGGGGTGGGAACAATACAATGTTTCTTTATGATTGACACCCCGATACAGAAATTGAGCAATGGAGTAAGAAATATCAGAAAATTGGATCCCTAGGACCAATGTCATCATATTTTAACCCAAGGCAATCAGAATTCCAGGGATACAGGCTGGCCACACAGAAAGGAAAGCCACTGTTACTCATCTCAAACTACCAGTGCCTGGGCCCTAACCTAGTAACAAGAGTTCAGAGTTGAATGAGAATGCTATGTCCTCCTCCTCCTAGGAGAGAGTCTTCCATTTGAAGCCTGGAGATACTGAAAGTCCTTTGTTCTTGTCTGCTCCTGTGAGTTAGAATACGACAAACTCCTGTTTTCGACACCTTTTTAAATATCTATTACTAATTGCTTATTAGTTTACTAATTGCCTTTAAAGATCATTTCTGAGTATTTTTGTGGTTGTATTTTTAAAGTTTTTGTTTATTTGGGAATTTTTTATATAGTATCTCTCGGAGTCAGGTTAGGCAGAAGACAAGAAATTCATTTCTTGTACAATAATTTAAACATTAATTTGTAGATAAGAATAAAGTTAAATAGGAAGTGAAAATTTTCTTAGCTATTAAAAGCTCTGAATTGAATGAGTACTTTGCAGGTAGTTCCGGTGTGAATGATGTAATTTGTTATCTTATTTGTGCTTCTATGGCCTCAGTAAAAGTGAAACATGTGGAAATATAGAGTGCAAAGTTCTGATTTTAAATATAATGTGCTAATTTAAATCTATTAGTGGAGATTTAACTATCATGCAATGTTTTTAACCAAATATGAAGACAAAGACAGCATAAAACACTTTAAAGAAAATAAATTAGTAAAAATGATGATGAATATGTAAATAAGGTATTTATATATAAATTTGACATTTCTCTCTACATAAAATTCTTCTAACCTTTTATTTTATATGATATCTAAAGTGTTATGTAAAATCATAAAAATAAATTACTTTAATGTCAGATTAAGTTTTTGTGAAATGAATTTGGTACAAACATTAAATCTCTTCAGTTAAAAGTCTAAAATAAATTTCCATTTTAAATAAGATGAGCAAAAACAGGATAATTTCTTAAAATTATTCATAAGAACAATAAGATCTAATTTTCATGCAACTATCTAGGTAGAAATTTATTTCACAAATCAGTGTCATATATTTTAGGCTGTTGTGTGATTATTTACCCTGAATTAATGTTTTACTGTGAGAAATATTTGACCTGTCATCCTAAATCTATTCTTGTTTCATGAATTTCTGCTTTACAATAAAAGTATAATCTGGGGTTTAACATATGCCAAATTCTGCAAAAAACAATCATGGATTAAACAAAGCCTTTTTCTCCCTAGCATTATGAAAGAAAATTGTAAGATTAAATTGATGTTTCTGTGTATCTGATTTGTTGTTGGTGGTGGTGGTGTTTTGTTTTTTGAGACAGGGTTTCTCTGTGTAGCTTTGGAGCCTATCCTGGCACTCGATCTGGAGACCAGCCTGGCTTCGAACTCACAGAGATCCACCTGCCTCTGCCTCCTGTGTGCTGGAATTAAAGGCATCCGCCACCAACGCCCGGCCTGACATTATTTTAATAGTTCCACCTATTCACTGGTTAAAGAAGCACAGTGTTCCCCATACCATGAGTTATGATCAGTCAACTTCTGAAGTTTACAAGATAATGAGTGGTCCGTTGTAGATATGAGTCTTTTATCACAAATGTTCATATGAATCTACTGAAGTTCATTTCTTATAACCTTGGAAGACAGGCTGACCTTTTCAGATTTGTGTTTCTATTGGTTTTTGTACCAAAGAAAGGAAGAGAGAAAAGAAAGCCCCTATCATTTTCTTAATGCTATTCTATAGTCATGGAAGATACCTTAGAAATCATAATTTCGCACAGAATCCTGTATCACAACTCAAATGGAATGCTGTAATGTTTTTCCATGTCCACTGTGTGTAATGATGAAACCATTATTTTCACAACATCAATTTGTTTAATCTGCATCTAAGCCTACACATCATCTTTGCATTTATTCTACTTCTTCTCTATATTTCTCCTAAGTTTTACCTTTTTAGAATTTATTCAACATTGTTTCCAAACACAATCCTAGCTAGAATGATATTCTTGCACAAAGCTCTACAGTGAATTGGCATGTCACTAGGTATAAATATTTGCTCATCATCTTCTACCGTGTTTATTACCAGCAGTCTCCTCCTGGATGGCTCCCTAAAAATTCATTACAATAATGTGAATACTATAAAATATCACCTTATAAATGTGTGACTTTTCAAAATGTGTCTTGTTATCTGTATGTGGAGCCCAAAAAGAAAGGGGAAACAGAAAAATAGAGGAGCAACTTGACACCACAATTGAAGAAATTAAGTGGTTGAAAACTCTCAAACAAAAAGATATATATATATATATATATATATATATATATATATATATATATATATATATATATTGAAACTAGAAACCAAATACATAAGATGAGAATATTTTTTAAATAAGATAATCCTGTTGGGGCTGGATCTGTCTGAGTGCTTGCTGGTCTTGCAATGGACCAGTGAGTGACACTCATGCTGATCTTGACACAGACTGCTATGGTTTGCATGGGGTTTTCTAGGGTTGCTATTAGAATATGGCCTGACATTTTAAGAAGGAAAGCATAGTGGGAAGTCTTTAGGGCTCATGTCCATGGGAGCTTTACCTGTCCTTTCTTCCTCTTTTTGCAGAGGTCCCTTTTAAACCAAAAAATCCTGCTAGGATAATACAGAAGTAACTAACAAAGTTTAGACCTGGGACTGTCAGCTCCCCTTCTGTTACATCCTCTGTATTGAGGATAAGATAGAACTAAATTTCTAGTTTTGCTTTTCTCTTTCCTTTACCCTAGAAATTTTAACTCTAGTTCACTGATGGGTGTGGATTGGGAATTTCTGTTCCATACCTTTTCTTGGGTGTTCCAGAGCTTTTTTAAAAACAACTTTCTGTTGTACAGATGTTATCAGCAGTCTAATATTATGGACAACTTTAGTTCTCACAGACCCATTGCATTGCTAGATTTTCATGTCCTTGTTCATTTAGTTTAAATGAACAATGTTATTGGGATTAGAATTTTTTATTTCCTTATAGCAAGTTTAAGTGCTTTCTAGCACTGAAAGTGCTATAAATTAACTAAACACATGAATATGCTTAATTGTGAGCTGTTTTTCTCTCCTGGATTTATGCATTGAAATGTCAGTGGCTAGCAATCACTTAAGACTGTATCATATTTTAGAGTTGGTAAACTCTAAGGTAATTAGTTATCTTAAGCCCAGCATCCAATAGGCTTATTAAAGGTACAGCAGTTGATTACTAGTCATTGCATTGCATTCTCTCATTTTAAAGAGTGGCTCATTTGTCGAATTTGCTTTACATTTCTGTTTAGTTCAGGTTACTTTAGTTTTTGAGACAGAGCCTCACTGTGTAGTCCTGGATGACATCAAACTCACTAAGTAGACAGATTGGCCCTCAAATCACATAGATCCACTTGGCCTGGCCTTCTGAGTTCTGGGATTAAAGACATGCCACCATTCTTGAACACTCATATTTATTATTTTTAATACAAATATTTTCAATTAGAACCTGTTAAAAAGGTAAAATATGCCTAATTAATACTTACAAATAAAGGACAACTTATTGTTTTATTAACAAAAATATTTCTGCATGAATAAATCTCAAGACTAGAAAGTCTGATCTGTACTTTCATCTTCTTGATGAGCTCATTCATGAAGCTGCATTTACCTGCTTGTTAAGCAAGAGATGGATTAGTCATTGGTAGTTTCATGACTGTTTGTGATGTGGTTCATTGGGCTTCTGCACTTTGCTAATGAATTTTAGACACAGCAAGAGGAAACAGAAAGGAAGCACTCTTTACTTTCTCCTGTCTTCATCTAATATAGTCACTTTGCCCCAAATCAAGACATATGACAGATCTCAGAATCTCTAAGAGGAAATGGAACCAAGAATGGAAATTAGGATGGCTATCTTAATCCTCCCACTTATAAAATACTTTAACTGTATTAATTTGCATCTCTTTTGCATATAAAATGCACTCACCTTTCTTCTAAACTCTAAAGCTCAGGGTGTCGTCATCTAAATCAATTAAGAGGCAGATGAAGTTTTTTTGGAGGAGCATCATAATGCCCTTTTCTGATGTCATAGTTTGCATATCAGATAATCTCAGATAACCTTGAGAGAAAAGGCCCCAACATAATAGTAATTTTCAAATATGTGATTCAATTTGCTAAAGTCTATCAGCCAAAGAACCATACATGTAAACTAGAACCATTCATGAGGAGATGACTAACCAAATGAGATTAAATAAGGAATCACAGTTCCAACCTTGCAAATAATTTGTCCTGGTAAAAGAAAAGGAAGCAACAGAAATCAGCTGATCAGAAAAAACATTGTGAGGTTCCAAGCAATAGACTCATAGTATATTTCAGATTTTTCTATCTAGCCTTCATTATGCAAGACAAATTCAAATCTTTTTGAAGTCTGATAATTTTATTATTGAACAAAATATCCTGAAGGCATACAGATAGCCAGTACATCACTACAAAATTCTAGAAGATAGTCAGCTCCTATATATAGCATTAAATTTGCAGTTGTTACAGCTTATTCTAACCTTTGGTTAATAGTCAGAACATAGGCAATGCATTTCAGAAGTTCTATTTCACTAACTTTGGCATTTGAGTCTCCAAATGCTTTTTTTCTGTTTTTAAATTTGAATTAGAAACAAGATTGTTTTACATGTCAATCCCAGTTCCCTCTCCCTCCTCTCCTTCCCCACCATCCCACAACTAAAACTCTACCTATCACATAACCTTTCTGCTCCCCAGGGAGGGTGAGGCCTTCCATAGGGTCTGTCATATCCTCTGGGATAGGGCCTAGGCCTACACCTGTGTGTCTTGGCTCAGGGAGTATCCCTCTGTGTGGATTGGGCTCCCAAAGTCCACACCTATGCTAGGGATAAGTACTGAACTCCTACCGGAGGTCCTGTAGATTTCTGAGGTCTCCTCACTGAAACCCACATTCATGGGGTCTGGATCAATCCCATGCTGGTTTTCCCAGCTATCAGTCTGGGGACCAAGAGCTCCCCATTGTTCGGGTCAGCTGTTTCTGTGGGTTACACCAGCGTGGTCTGGACCCCTTTGCTCTTCACTCATCCTTCTCTGCATCTGGGTTCCAGTTCAGTTCAGTGATTAGTTGCAGGTGTCTGCTTCTACTTCCACCAGTTGCTGGATGAAGGCTATAGGATGGCATATAAGTCAGTAATAAATCTCATTAACAGGGGAGGGTATTTAAGGTAGCCTCTTCTCTGTTGCTTAGATTGTTAGTTGTGAAAGACTTAAAAATTAGCAAAGAAATATAGCCCAAATAAGGAAACTCTCCAAACGGAATGTAGGGTGGCCTAACCCAGAAACTGACTAAGGTCACTACTATGACTTAGTGCCTGGAATTTACCAGCCACCAGCAATTACTCCCTTACAAGGCCATAAGATAACTGGGTACCAAGAATTCCCAGTTGGCCACCCTCCGCGAGGGGCTCATGAAGGAAACAGATTGCCCCACTGGCCAATGTGTCATAATTAACAATTAAGGGTCCTTATGAAACAAAGAGATAGCTGCCATTTGCTCAGGCAAGATTAGTTAGCACATCCTGAGGTCTGCATGTTTTACAACTGGTGGGTCAGGAGGCCATCTGATTCCCAGCCCTCCCCTCAAGACAAAGGGCCTCCTAAGAACCAATGACTCTGGTCACATACTCAAGGGACAGAGACTTGAGGCCCCTCCCTAAGCTTGTGGTTTTTGCCTTTAAAAACTCCTGTGCCTGGGGGACAGGCTGCCCTCTAGCCTGCATGCTGAGAGAGCCCGTTTGTACAAATGCCAACTTTTCATTAAAGCCTCTTGCTGTTTGCATCAAGTTTCTACCTCCTCATGGTGATTGGGGTGGCCGAGGTCCTGGGAAAAGATCCTAGAGGCCTGAGCTTCCGGGGGTCTTACAGTTGGTGTCATCTTTGTAGCTCTCCAGACATTTCCGTAGTGCCTGATTTCTCATTAAACCTAAAATGTCTCCCTCTATTATGGTATCTCTTATCTTGTTTTCTTCAATTCTTCCCCCAACTCAACCTTTCTGTTGCCTCCTGTCATCCTCACCCAACCTCTTCTCCCCTTCTCATTCTCCTATCTCGCTCTCCCCTCCTCCCTGCTCCCAAATTGTTCAGGAGATCTTGTCCCTTTCCCCTTCTCCAGGGGACCATGTATGTCTTTCTTAGAATTCTCCTTGTTACCTAGCTTCTCTTGGTGTGGATTGTGGGCTGGTAATCTTTTGCTTTATGCCAAAAATCCATATATGAGTGAGTACATACCCTGTTTTGTTAGACCCCAGGAAAACTCAGGCCTCCGGGATCCCAGCCCAGGACCTCTGTCACCCCAATCACCAGGTGGATTAGAAAGCTTGCTGCAAACTGCATGAGGCTTAATTGTTTTTTTTAACGAGCTAACCCCATATTAGCTCGGGTCTTTCACCACCCGCCAGGGTGGATGTCTAGAAAGACACTGCGAAGCATCTACATAGAGATCTTAGAGGGCAGCGTAAGGGGAGTGTCTAGGGGTATACACAGGCTCAGGATTGGTGTGCCTCCAGGCTTGGACATACTGGTTGTTATGGCCCATAGGCCCTCCCAGGGTGGTTGCTATTCTCTTCGCATCATTGCTGTGTGCTTGTCCGTAAAGTACACCCAGAGTCATAAAACGTAGCGCCACCAGCTAACTTCTGATTGGTTCCTTGTCACAAGGCAGGCACCTAACCTCTAGTGACTAAGGCAAGTTCAGAAAAGCATGTGTCCGGCTGTTATGGCTGCCGAAATGGGGAGCTGGTTATCTCACTCAGAATGTTTTTCTCTAGTTCCATCCATTTGCCTGTGAATTTCAAGATTCCATTGTTTTTTTTCTGCTAAGTAGTACTCCATTGGGTAAATATACCATGTTTTCTCTATCCATTCTTCAGCTGAGGGGCATCTAGGATGCTTCCAGGTTTTGGCTATTACAAATGCTTCTATGAACATCATTGAACAGATGTCCTTGTTGTATGATGTGCTTCTTTTCAAATTCAAACTTTTATGAAAATTTGTATAGATAACTTTTAAATATTTATGGATTGAGAAGAAATGTCTCTTTGTTTTACTATCATTAAATATGTATTTTCTAAAAATTCCTGTGTTCTCACTCTCTGTGATATGGTTACTGTCATTCAGAGTGTGTTCTGTCTGTGAAAATTCCATCAGTTAATCTAATCTAGAGAACTCATCCATTACAGTGACTATGTTTTGATCAATTTCTTTTTTGTCATAAAATTAGGGTGTTTTCCTACTAAGTACATGTGGGGGACCAAATAATTCTTTTATGAAATATTTTGGGGCCCAGCATCCAGCTTCAGTAAACAGGAGCACCTGAAAGCTCCAGCTCACTATTGTATTGTTAATTGCCAGTAGGGCTACTATTATTTACCATGGCCTCAGGGTAATATGCCTCCTAATTTGCATCTCTATGGCTTAAGTTTTGTGTAGTAGGCCCATGCCTGGGCTGAGGACACTGCCTAAGTGCCCAAGAGCTGTTTAGATGATGCTTGAGTCAATAGAATCATTTGATATTAGCTATATACATCATAATACGTGCTTCCTGATGCTGCCCCTGCCCTTGGAGGACTATTTAAATGGACTTCTCAATAAACCCTGGCTTCTTGGCATCAGGTGGGAGCCCTCCTGAGATGATATAGTGTTTCCTGTCTCATCATTAGCATCATTGGGTAATTAAACTTCCCTAGTCCACACACCTCCACTCAGAGTCTGACCCGGGACTGTAAGGCTGGCTCCGTTCACAGTCCTGAAGACAGCAGTCCAGAACAAGTACACTTTGCTTAGTTATTCTCATGTATTCCAATGAAACCAGTAAACTGAGGTGATAAAAAACATCTTTTCAAAGGCATATTAACAAATTTACTTAACAAATTTATTACATATATTTGTAAGAATAAAATATAGAAATCTCCCCAGATTTTTTTCAAAATATTTAATGGATTTGTATTGCAAGTTCATGCACTTATAAAACATGCTCTAAGAAATAACTGCAATAAGCTTCTACATTTCAGATAAAATTTAATTACTATAATTTACATGTAATTTAACAAATAGATATGAAATTTATTTACCACAGTAATAAGAAAAATTCACCATTTTTATTGACATTGAAGAAGACACATGATTCCTGACATACAAAATTGAAGAAAATATTTGTGGTGTAAATATTACAAACATCTTCATTTGGAGTAATTGTCTTTATATAAAACAAAATCTCCTAATGACAATGTGATTTAAGATATTCTTTGCCTGGATAGTCAGAAACAAGCATTATATATAAGAGTAAATGATCAATTAGCAAATAGAAGAGATTTTCAAACAGCTGAGAAAAATTGTAAAACACCCAGCAACCTGTCTATTAACTATAAAAGATCTTTATGACAAAAATAATATCAAAAGTACTAGAGAGAGTGAAAAGTTCCAAGGGAATAGACAGAAGACCATTTAATGGATGCCAAACTGTACAAAGCTATGTGACAATTATATTCAAAGTTATTGCTAATAAATAATTATTTAAATTATTCCTTTTAACTTTTTAATTTACTTATTATGTTGCAAGTAAGAGGATAGTTGTTTGTTTATTTGTTTTGAGTCAGGTGATCCCTTCCACCATATCAATTTGTGTGCTTAAGCTTATGTCCTTGGGTAGACAGAGAGTGTTTTTATCCACAGGCCATCTCCATAGTGCTCAAGACTTATGTCATAATTGAGGGAGCCTAACTGAGGGAATGACTTCTAGACACATAGTCAGAAGTACAAGAAAAACCCACAAAAATCATTGAGAAAAGAAATGAAAGAGAAATAGTGGGACCTGGGCTTCTAACACATTTTTTAAATTTTAAAATGAATGAAATACAACATTAGAAGCAAAAGGAAACATGGACACTTCAAGAAAAATCAACAAAAAATGATGAAGTTTGCTGTCAATTGAAAAGAATTGGTAAGATACAAAACAAAGGAAATAATAACATTTCACCATACCTTAAGACAAAATAAAATGATCCCCACTTTAATATGTGTTAATGTTTATGATGAAAATCTCCATTGTAACAGAGGAACAAATTGAAAATGTATATTTACATTAATATTATCTCAAGTAATTTTAAAGAATTGAAGGGAAAGGGTTATAGTACTCACAATGCATTATATACATATATGATATTGTCAAAGAACAAATTTAATCAACAGGAAAGAATGTTTTCTTCTTTTTATGATGTGAAATATACTTCCTCTCTTTCTCTCTGTCTAACACACACACACACACACACACACACACACACACACACAAACACACACCCACGCATGCACTCATGCACAAACACACACACATACACATACACACAAAGACTAAAATAAAGAAAGCTAAACACTTGAAGGCAGCATAATGTAATATTAACTCAGAGGAATGAATCAATGATTACTCAGGACAAGAAACATGATTTTGATTTAAGGTTTTATTTGTATTTTGTAGAAAAATCATTCTGGAATAAATGGTATAAATATTGGATGTTTAAAATTGTATTTATCATTAAAACAATAACCACAGATAGTAGAGTTCAAAACATCCCACTAAAAGACTCTGTTATTGAGATTTTAGTAATGGAAAAAATTCAGCTCAATTTCCCATCTGGTTTAAATGCTGTGAGTTGGAAACTGTATTTTCAAATTTTCATAGTAATTCTTCTTAATAACAAACAAAATGATGCCTTCTGAGAATAACCAGTCTTTTACACTGTCTTTTTAAATGGTTTGCTTGGGGTTGTAAGTAAAACATTTCAAATTAAAAGCAATCAGATAGTTTATGATTTTAGGAGACTTACATAATCAGTTTTAGAATCTTCCATTAATCTTCATTGTTAGAACTGGCCAATCCTGCTCAGGTCAGCCAGACCTGTGGCCACAGACTCTGATACCAACAAACAGTTCTGATTTACTTTGACTTTGGAAAGGTATACAAAAGATGGCCAAGCTATCTATTTAGTACTTCATCTTACATCCTCGACACACAGTACTCTTCTTATGCCATACTTGAAAAGCTTGACAACTTTAAATTACTTTACAAACATTTTGTTTCTTCTGAGTTAATATTATCCTATTTTGTCTTACTCAATATTGCATTAGTCCACTCAAATATTTTGAGTAAAAAAAAAAAAAAACTAGACATTTATTTCAAAGTGTCCTTAGAGATTATTTGCATTATCTACTAGGAAGTCTAGAGAGAACAATAAAATATAATATAATTGGAGTGCACACACACAAAATACATGCATACACACACACACACACACACACACACACACACACACACATACACTATAATAACTAATTTCGTTAAATAGGTCATATAATAGAAATTTTAATTTTTATAGAATATTTTCCCTTTTTCTTTTCAAATTTAAGTTTTTATTGATTCTTTGTGATTACATCATTCTTCTCAATCTTCTCAGGAAGATCACACTCATCTTCCTGTCCCTTCCCCTCTGTCCTCTACCCTTGCAGGCCCCAGCGACCAGGATTAAAAAAGATAAAATTTAAAAGAAAAGAATAAAAGAAAGAGAAATCTCGCTGTGGAAGCTATAATGTGACACAGTGAGTCACACAGCCTTCAGTCCATATATTGCTACTTGCAAGTGTTCATTACATTGTGTTGTTGGTCTGGTTTGAATTCTATGGGTTTTGCTACACCATTATTAAGCACTCACTGGTGCTTTTCTTGTATATCCTGTTGTTGTCCTGTAAAACAGATATCCTGTCTGCAGGACAGGGTCTGCAGGACCAGTCCCTTCAGGTGCTCCAGCAGATCATAGATAGGGTGGGTTTGGGGGCAGGCCAACTCATAGCTCTGCTTCTAGGTCTGGAAGGTTGCAGGGTTGGTCAGCCCACCAGCTTTCCTTCATCCTCAACCTCCAGGGTGAGCTCTCCAGTACTGCGCAGGTTAAGCCATCCTATAAAATAAACAGCAAGGGGCTGGGCAGATTATCCTGCTCTTATGTCACAGCTTTTCATAAATCTAATTCTATAAAATACAACATGATGAAATAAGTTTTGAATACATATGTCAATGAAACAATCTAAACTCAGATAACCTAAAAGTGGCGGATGGTGCATATTTTTACATGTCACAAACATCTACCAATTGTCAATTCAAATACTGAAATTAAACTAGATAATGATGAAGCAAACTAATACTACTGAAAATTTGCATTCTAAGGATGAGAATTATGCTGTGTGGTCTTTTTCAGCATCAGGACTGTGTGAATTGGAAGTTGCCTTAGAAGGGGAATACGGGCCTAACCTAGGACCTAATTTTTATTCCAAACCTTGGGGAATCTCTAGGGTTATTCATAAAGCAGCAGGGAAAGATAGAAATACAGCACCTGATAAAGAACAGCAGAAAAATAGGCATGAGGATATTTTTCTACTTTATCCCACTGAGTATAGAAAGGGTACAGAAAGTCAGCATGTTCTGTGTATAACAGCAGTGATTCCACACCTGTATAAACAATCTATTTTTCCTCATGTGCTCTCTTAGGATAAGATAGTAAATGAAGAAAAATAGCAGAATAGAAGCATCAATGTGTGTAGGTCTCTGAGGATGGAGTCTAATACAGGAGCTGTTGCTGGAAACAGGGAACAAATCATTGATCAAAGAGACACACTGCTAAGTTCATGCAGTACTTTGCTTGGAAAAGGATAAAATAAAAGAGAGGACAGAAGCCAGCAAGTATGTTTTTGTCAGCTACAGACATCCCCAGAGCAAAACAAAATAGACTTTTGCTTCTAATCAATAGAATGTGATCACTAAAAATGAAAGATTAATCATTTGTGTTGAAAAGCACATTTGAACATATGATAAATATGAGGGCTAATCACATAACTTAAGGAATTGAGAATAAATTTAAAGTGTAAGTCCCTTTGTTTAAAAGTTATGGAAAGAGATTTAAATGTGCGTTCACCATTTTCCTTTGTGGTTGTATTATTTTTTCTAAAAATTCCTAAGTAATCATCAAGAAATTTACCATCATAATACACAAGGCCAAAGTTAGAATCAAATATTATGAAATTCAACTCACAAATATTTACAGAAGTTATGTATTTTGTGTTACATACATTACCCACATACTTATAGTTTATTTTTATCAATACTTTAAAAATAATGTACCCAGGTACATAGACTTCTTTTTTCGTTGTTTTCATTACAGTGTAAGGGTTTGTCTATGAAAGTGAAGGAGTGTGAGTAAGAGCTTGTATGCAAAGATTCCTTTGTCATTTGTGTTTCTTGAAGGACATTACCTGAACAAAATTCTCAGTTAAATGTCAAGCATGTCTTCACTGGTTTGCAGGACTTTCTCTTACTCAGTTAAGACAAATTACTTATCTCCTAGTAACTTTCATTCTCACTGTGCCCTCGTGCATTGTTCATCTCCAGGAGCCTTGTGCTCTGGAAACCTTGAACACTATTTGTAAATTCAGTGTCAAGGAATAGACAGCACACTATAAGAGAAGGATATATATGTTTATAAACAATTGAAAATAATTTCACACATGTGTGGTATATTTGTATTGAAAGGAATAGAATACATGAAATGTTCTAGAAAGGCAGAGGCTTTGGTTCAGCGAGAGTGAGCCTTCTTCCCTCTGACATAAAATCATTTTTAGAGCAAGAACACTAATGGAACATGTAGGCTTTTAAATTTGAAAGAAAAGTTTGCAATTGACAGAAAACCCAATGTTTTAAAAGTCAGCATTTATTAAAGCTGAATGTGTGACTATCTTCTAGTACTGGAAAGGATGTGTCTTAGATTCCTGCACTACTAAAACTAATGGTTTTCAAAGGAAAACTACCCGAATGCTTACCAGAACCAAAATGGATTAACAGATTTTGGTATATTCACCCAATCTAATCCAATATACTAATGTGAATACGTAAACTCAAGATACATTTGTCAATAAAGTTATATGTCACAAATAGTGTATTCAGATAAAGAATCTATGCCAGATAGTTCACGCTTGCAATCCAAACAGTCAAAAGTGATCCCATTGAAAAACATTCAAAATTCACAAAAATATCCCCAGCATCAGAATGTGGGATAGAAGTTATCTATGGATGTCACTAATTGACTAGAAACACTTTTAAAAGTGATTTCTTATCAAAGTATAGTGACTGGATGATGTGCATCAAATCAAAGTATTTCTTCAGCAATATAAAGGAAATTAAGTTTGACCCTGCTGCATCAAATGAACTTATGCTTACTTCTCTGACACAATTAATTCAATGACTTTTTAAAAATGTTAGATAAAGGCTCCACCAGCTTGCAATTGTGAGGGACATGCATAAGGATCACTTGAGACTATCAATATTTCTTTCCCTGCAGTTTAGTTGCCCCTAGTTGCTGTGGTAATAATTACATTCCAGGAAGCTGTTATCATAAAATTCAATGAAGTGGTGTCAGAAAATTCTATGTAGACTGCTGGTGGAGCAAAGGCAACAGTCTTACCCAAATGTGAATCCTACCACCTACAATGACAAACCACCAGCAGGGCATGCCCACTTGTGCAATAACGGCACAAGTACTGGTGGGGAAACCTACTGGTCTCTTATTGGATATAATGATTTTTCTATAAAAAGAGTTCATGACTGGTACAGAAAATATATTCTAAAACTCGTGGCTGAGGAAATCATAGACCTTAAGAAGTAACTTATTCCTGTAGTTTCATTGAATTGACATGATGTCAAAAATGCCTTTTAAACATTTGCTCATCATAATCACGTTAGTCTCAGCCTTAATCAATGAGCCATCATGTAACTAAAGGTCCTGATAATGAGTAGTGTTAAAATGTCCAGTACTAAACAGGACAATTGTACCACCCCCCTCTTATGGCACAGGAAACATCATAGTTGAGAGGGTGAAAAACATCTAAAATCTGGAACACAGGAATAAAAATTTCAAAACCAGGAGCATAAGGTTCTCTCCTGTCCAAAAGAAGTAAAGTGGAGAGTGACAGAGTAGGACTCTGAAAATGATCCTCTGGTCTCTGTTCATACACACAAAAACACATGACACACACACACACACACACAACACACACACACACACACACACACACACACACACACAATCACAGGCAGAAGTGTAACACAAACAACAAAAAATATTTTGATGCTAAATATTTTGAAATTTTAAGAAAAAAACTTATTGTTGAAGATATTTGATCAGGGAGATACACAGAGAACTGTAAACCACATAGAAACAGTATTAATCATAACAAACATTAGTAAAACAGTGAGTTACTGAGAACAGCAGCAAGAGACTTTTGAAGTGTATAAAAAGATTCTGAAATAAAATAGAGGAAATTATAGAGGAGAGGTAATATTTAAACAAATAATGAAAGTTTTCTTTATTTGATGAAAGATGTGAGCCTGGAGATTGACAAGGTTTCCAAGTCCCAGGGTGGATTAATAAAAAAGGTCATTTACTTAGACATATCCTGAATGAAAATTTTGAATTCCAACAGTAAATAGGAAGTCTTACATGAGTTTCTTTAAGAGCAAAGAACTTTTATTTGAAAGTTAATCTGACTAATGTCTCATGTATTTATAATAAAAAACTCAACAGCCATTAAATGTTATCTTCTAACACAAAGGAAGCTAGCTTCAAGTCACTTCTCATCTGTCTGTGGACAGGAACAGCACTGTAGTCATTCATGGAATCAAACTATCAACATGTTTTTGAGAAAATAATCAGAGAATTATAACACTCAACAGACAATATATCAGAGCTGAGACATTGCAAAAGATTAAGATGATAGTGGTAAGTGGCAGTAATGACTTTTTCAATTTACACAATTTATCTTAAAGGATAATGTTGATATGGTTTGAAAGGGTGAACGTACTGTGGAGTCAGATTTCTTAAAATAACTTCTCTTTAAAAGGAGACAAGCTGTAACAGAGAACCTAAAATGGATTTAAACAAAACCTAAGACCTGGAAACTAATAGGAATGGAAAAGAACAAGATGCTTATTGACTCATATCTGGCTGAGGGGGTTACAACAGAAACTTTTAATAACTACCTAATTCAAGTTCTTTTATTTTCCTTAGTAGTTGAAATTCAATTTAATTAGTGGCGATTGCATCATAATAAAACCTGACAATTTTCTGCTGTGGTTACAGATAGAGCGCCCTGTGTTTACAGGCAAGGGAGCATGTGGAGATTTTGGATGCAGGCTCAAAGGTCATTCAATGGGTGAGGACTATGGGATGATATGCTTATTTTGCTACATTTCTCTTGTCTACAGATGTCAATTTACAAACTGGAAGTTCAAGAGACAATGCCTTAATAAAAAAGAAAAATAAAGAGGTCAAATCTTAAGCAGGGAAATACAAAGAATAGAAATGTGCATTAAAAGTAATAAAATGGGAAGGGTGAAAGTTAAAACATAGGCTATGCTGTTTAAAAATATAAAATTGTGCCGGTCGTTGGTGGCGCACACCTTTAATCCCAGCACTCCAGAGGCAGAGGCAGGCTGATCTCTGTGAGTTCGAAGCCAGCCTGGTCTCCAGAGCAAGTTCCAGGATAGGCTCCAAAGCTAAACAGAGAAACCCTTTCTCAAAAAGACAAAAAAATAAAATTGTATGATTCTAGATTAATTAAAGAAGCAAAACTGTGACTTTAAAAATACATATGCTCACAAATGCAAACATCTGTGAGTGCTTCTATGTAGACAGGAGACATTTTAAAAGATATAACATACACAGAGAAACATCTCAGAAAATATCTAAGTGACATGATTAATTATAATCAAAATATAAATAATTAAAAGTGATAAAGAAGTAAAAATTTTGAGTGAACCAAGTAAGAAATAACAAAGTTTGAGCTAGAGAAAGGAACTTTACCTACTCTTCCTACCCTTTTCATTTTTTTTAATTTTCCTCGCCATTTTGATTCCCTATACATCAAGTTGTTTCCTACTTGAACCTTCCTGCCACCAGTAAGATGACTGAATCTCATTTTTCATACATACTACTACCCTCCCATTTCATAATGTATTTTTACTTAACAGCCTATGTTTAGTGACGGCTGTCACATGACACCAATTCAATTACATGGCACACAAGATTTGATGCCAGGATCCACATATGATAAAGAGCATTCAACAATTTTCTACCTAGACCTGCTTAACATCTTTCAGTATTCTATTTGCAAGCTCCACCTATTTCATGGCTTCATGTTTTTCAGTACACTTGAGTAAAACTTAATTGTGTATATGTACAATTATGAAATGTTGCACATAATCTCAGTATCTACTCAACTGCTCATGGACATCTTGGTAGGTTTCATTTCCTAATACTGGGGAATAGAGTAGAGCATCAATGAACACAAGTGTGCAAGTATCTCTATAAAAATATAGAACATCCTTTAAGTATAGACCTAAGTGTTCTCCAGCTGGATCACATGATATAGTTCTATTTGTAGTTTTCTGAGAAACCTCCAGACTGATATCCAAAATAGCTTCACTAAAACCATCCTGAAACTAGGCAGTTAATGTGTTTGGAGAGCCACCATTCAGCTTGAAATCAATAGCAATCAACCACTCCTTTTCATTAAGATATCCATTGGGAAAATCTACTAAGCTTTTCTTATTCCTTGGAAAACATGAATAATGAATTCTCAAATATCCAATAAAGGCAAGCTAGAGGAATTAAGCAACATTTTAAGCTTCAAAAACAGTAAGAATGCAGGTAAACAGTATCTTCCTGGTAGTAACGAAGAAATGAATATACTTGGGCTAAAATTATTTCATAATGCTTTATGATCATGATAAGAAAAGACACTGGCAAATACAATTTAAGAGCAAACCTCCTTTATTCATTGAAAGTAAATGACATTATAAGTCCTCATGATTATGTTAATTGCCATCATCAGCACAGTTTGTGTGAGTATGTTATACAGCAGTTAACATAAATGATTGAGATATTTTCATTTTTAGGAAAAGACAATATTTTATTTATTATTTAAAAATAAAGCTGTTAATATTACTGATTTGCTAGAATCATATTAATAGAAAATAAAGTAAATATTTGCAACATAAAACTTAAAATAGGCTGATAGAGATATTTAGTGTGAGTGTGTATGCATGTATGCATACATGTATATATGTTTAGAAAAGAGTAAAGAGTCATTTGCATTCAGAGTTTAAGATGGCACATTCTTACATATGTGTGTGTATCCTTGAGTTTATCACCACTGTCACTACATGGAAAGTGCCAAGTTCTGAGGCCAGTTCAGATATAGCCAGGCCAACTTTTATCAGCCATACCTAACATGGCCTTCGATACTGATCCAGGAAAACCTTTCCCCATGTTGTTCAATTCAAGCAAGGAACACTGGTGGCTCTATCCTCTCAGGCACTCTTTTTTTTTTTCCCAGGGACTCCACTGGAAATAAATGAGCATTTGAATTCTCTAGCATCTAGAGCTTTGGATGCTCCATATCTCACTTGTAAGTCACTTTCCTTCTTGTTGCAGTGAAAACAATGATGATTCTCATTTATGGCACTACTCTTTTAAACAATTCTAGCTGCTTTGTCTGCACCCACTATGTCTGCAAATTTCAACATGTTTGAATATATTTCCTCACAAATCACATTTTTTTTTTCATAGTGTCTCAGCTACAATCATGGATCTAAAGGCTCATATATAAGCCTTCTATACTAAGGAGGTTTATTGTCTAATTAAAGGCTTAAATTTCCTCGCCCCTTACCAAACAAATCAATACATTACTTCGAGACTCAACCTCACTCTGATATTCAGAGGATGGGCAGAATATCACAAGATTCATTGCCAGAATGTGCCACAAGTGGTCTCCAATCCAATTCAAAACTGTAGCCCTCCTTCCTTTCTGAAACCTAATGAAGCAGGCCTTTATTGACCCCAATGTTTAGGAGAAGTTTCTTTTCTACAGTGTCACCAAAATGGTGCTATCCCAGTAAGCAGTGTTTACAGAATTCTTGGGCTCCTGTGAAGCTTAGAGTTCCAACACCCCTCCCCTCCCATCTAGGTCTGGAATGCCTACACATGCAATAGTCTCACTTTTCAGGATCACTCTTCCTTGACAGCTACTTTTTATTTATGTATGCATGAAAATTTTATTTTACATTTCTACCAATGTTCTCTGAGATTGCCTGATACTTGAAATTTCATTAGTCAGTAATAACACTAAACACAGTCAATCGAAATGATGTAAATTTACTTTATAATAAAATTTTCTTAACCTCAAAATATGTGTATAAAACTATTCTATTTGTTTTTTACATGCCTCATCAAACTATTATGCTTATGTACATTTAATCTTACCTCTTATTTCCTGATAGTCAATAATAAAATGATTTTGTACAAGAATTCTCAAATTGAATTATTCAAAATAAAAGTTTTAACTTATATGATTATTGGATTTGAAGGCATACAAAAAGCAAATCATGTGACCAAAAATGAGAATGTCTTAAATAGTTTCTTAGAAAAGTTATTGAATTCCATAGCTTACCAATTTTTAGAAGGATTATTACTGTTTTAGAATATTTTTAGTCAAAGAGTTGCAATTATAATTCCCGTTTTCTATTATTTCATTTTAAAGATTTCTCATATATTATTTGTATATTTTTCTGTGTGTATGCTGTGTGTGTGCACATACAGGTGGCCATAAAAGCCAGAATTAGAGCCCTGCAACTGGAGTTATAGGCTCTTGTGAGCTATCTGATATGAGTGCTAAGACCAAACTTGGGTCCTCTGGAAGACCAAGTGTTCTTAACCACTGAACAACCTCTCCATCACCCTTATGCTAGACAAGTGTTCTACCAACAGCATACCAATATATATCACAATGACTATTTTATCAAATTATGTTGGTTTGGTTCACATTATTTAAAAACCCATATAGATACATTTTTATCATCAAAACTAATCATCATTCATATTACATTAGATTTTGCCTAATTGTCTTTCTGTTTCAAATACCCAGTTAATATCTCAGATTATTTTCACTCATCTCTTTAAGTTTCTGATGGCTGCTGGGCGTTGGTGGTGCAGACCTTTAATCCCCAGCACTCAGGAGGCAGAGGCAGGTGGATCTCTCTGAGTTTGAAGCCAGCCTGGTCTCCAGAGTGAGTGCCAGGATAGGCTCCAAAGCTGCACAGAGAAACTCTGTCTCAAAAAACCAAAAAAAAAAAGTTTCTGTTGGCTATGAAAATTTATATATAATTTCTTCCACTGATGAGAGCAGGAGACTTTTTAAAAGTAACATTTTCTTTTAATGATACTAATTTAATAGTACTGGGCATGTTTCTGTAGTGTAAAAAGTACTTTGACCTCAATTCACAATGGAATTGATTATTTTAAGTGATTAGTACACATTTGTCTCAGATAGCACATTAGGTATATTATAATGTTATGTATACATCTTGGAGTTTGTATGAGTATTATCTGTGTTAGATGGATATATTACTGTGGTTGCAATATAATTTATTATTCAAATAGAAATATTTTGTAAATGAAACACAACATAGAATTGTTTCACAACCATTCTATATATTGGGAAAGAAGGTAAGGTAATCGCTTTGTCCATCGTTCACTTTATATACTGCCAATTCTTTCACTAAGAGTAAAAGATGCAAAATATACTATTACTCCTATAAAGAAAAACAAAGCAAAAAAGCAAAGCAGGACCAAAATATTCCATCTATGTGTATGACAGTGCACCCGTATGTATATATAAGTATTAACAAATGAATAAATTTTCTGAAGTCAAAGGAAGAAATAGCTGAGCGGTGGTGGCGCATGCCTTTAATCCCAGCACTTGGGAGGCAGATGCAGGCAGATCCCTGTGAGTTTGAGACCAGCCTGGTCTACAAGAACTAGTTCCAGTACAGCCTCCAAAGCCACAGAGAAACCCTGTCTCGAAAAAAACAAAAGAAGAAGAAGAAGAAGAAGAAGAAGAAGAAGAAGAAGAAGAAGAAGAAGAAGAAGAAGAAGAAGAAGAAGAAGAAATAGACATGGCTCCTTCCCATAGGTGAGAGTCTATTCATAGACTGTACAGGAACTACTGAGGGACCAGGCTATGTCTTGGACTAGATGAAGAATACAAAGGAAGCTCATTCTTTTTAAAGGAAAATTCAAGATAGAAATATCACAAAAAACTGTAGCATCATCTACACACACAGCTTGAACTGCTGTATATAATTTATCTTGTGTAACTTGCTTATTAAAATATCATATTAAGTAAAAAGATTATGGTTTTCTCATACTCTAAACATACAGAATTAAATATCATGAGAATTTCCTAATAAGTGGAGCACTCAGATGACTGTGTGGCTGGACATGCTAGGGAAGCATGGCCATGTATATACATTTGTTTTATTGTAGGGGAACCTGTAGCCATTCCTGCTTAGGGGCTGGCTACAGGTCTGCCTACATTTTACTGTTGAGTTTTTGTTCACTTTAACTTCTATGTGGCATTTTAAACAAAGCTTATGTATTATTTTTAGGTCATTAGGATGAGATTAAATTTTGGAAGACCAGATGATCTTCATATAGGCCTCATTCTTTATAATGTCCTTTATTTATCTTAGAAACATTTTATAATTAAACAAGATAAAGCTTTCAATGACATCATATTTTTAATTTTTGCTTCTTAATTATTTTGAAGTTATAGAGACCTCTTGAACATGCTTGCATATTTTTATAGTCCCTTGAAGAAGGGGAGGGGGCAACAATCCCTGAGCAAAGTGGAAGCATGGGGCAGAGAAAGGAAGGAGGTGTGAGGGGAAAGGGGGAGGGGAGAGGAGGACAAGAGGACTGAGACAGGGGAGGAATAGATGGCAAGAAAGGAGATGCCTTGATGGAGGGAGACAGTACAGGTTTGGAGAGAGGTCTGGCATAGGGGAAATGTTAGGGGATCCACAGGGATGACCCCAACTAAGAAGTCAGGCAGTGGTGGAGAGGATGCCATTGATGCCCTTCCCCTATAATGAGATTGAAGTCTACCTTGGTTACCATTCCTAGAGCCTCTTCCAGTAGCTGTTCAAAGCAGAAACAGGCACCAACAGCTAAGGACTGAACCATACTCCTGGAATCCAGTTGTGGAGAGGGAGGAGGGATGAGCAAATGAGCCAAGATGGTGCTGGAGAAACCAGCAGAAACAGTTGGCCTGACCTACTGAGAGCATGGAGACCCTAGTCATAAAGCTGGGGAAACAGCATTGGACCAAACCAAGCCCTCTGAATGTGGGTGCCAGCTAGGAGACCTGGGAGGTCTATTGGACCTCTATCAGTGGAGCCAGTGTTTATCCCTATAGCACAAATGGACTTTGGGAGCCCATTCCCTATGGAGGGATACCATTGCAGCCCAGATACAGCAAGGAGGGCCTAGGCCCTTCCCCAAATGATATGACAGAATTTGAAGGTCCCTGGTGGAGGACCTCACTATCCCTGGGGAGGAGTCGGGGGATGGGTTAGGGGGAATATGGGAGGATGGGAGGGCAAGGGACTGGGGGGTGGTTATGTAAATATGAGCACCTCTAAAATAAAATAAAATAAAATAAAGGAAAATGCTTGCATATTTTTTATAGAAAATACGGATTAGCCCAAATTTTCCAAGCAAAGTATTTTTTTTGTTTCATTTTTATTGATTCTTAATCTGGCTATATCATTCAGGTTTATCACATGCTGAGCCATCACTCCCATGGTTTTATTGCTTTCTAAAATCTATAATGAATTATTTCCTGTATTATCATACAGGGAGTTTCTTACACCTTTATTTATATTTCAGAATGCAATTCTACAGAACACTCTGGCCTATATTCTTTCTGAATGTTTTTTTTCCCTAGTGTTTGTTTGTTCCCCTTCCAACCACATCACGTTGATGTCTACACACGTTGTTCTAGCAGTATGCCCACCTATACAGTACCCTGGAAAGTCAGGATGGAAAGACAAAAGAATGCATTTATACTCCTCAAGGACAAAAGCAATTAATCACTTCTAGGGTTTCACTAATGATCCCACTATTTTCCAAGGAGTATCTGTGTCACTTAGGCATCAGTTTATACTAAATTATGTCATGTATTTCTACTTGAAGCCTCAGCATATACTTACTTACTTATTTATTTACACACACACACACACACACACACACACACACACACACACACACACACCATTTTCTCCACCTATTCATCACTACTGGACACAGGTTGATTTCACATGTCAAATATTGGTAATAATGTTAAAATCAACATGTAAAAAAAGATACATAATTCATATAGTGATTTTATAACTGCAAGACAAATGTTAACCCTAAAAACATACCTAGCTCTGAACTTTAGCTCTAACACTGTCTTTTGAGTAATATGCCCTGTAGCAGGTTTGCTGAATAATGTTGTAGTTGTATTTTTAATTCTATATTAATTCTATATTGGCATAACCAATTTGCATTCCTTGCAAAATATATCTGTATTTGCTTCTGTTCATACCATTCTGACCATGATCTACCCTTTAATTATTTAGATAATAGGAATTCTCAACTGTAAGATCATATAATCTCACAGTAGGTTCAATTTGTAATTTGTTGACAGTAACCAAGTTGTCCTAGCATGTTTTCATAACTTTGAGTGCCATCTCTAAGCCTTTGGAAAAATTACATTTTAGTTTGTTTGCTGTTTTAGTTGTTTGATTTTTGATGTTATTCTTTTACTTATATATTTTGCTTTTATTTTATGTGCTTTGCTAAAAAGGTATAGATTTTTTTGTTTGTCTTTTTTAAGTGGGTAAAATGGACTTTTTTGATGATATTTAAAATATTAAGGCTCCCTAAGCCTCTTCTTCTGGAGATCTGGGATAGAAATTATGACGGCTCAGTGTTAGGGCTCCTCTCTTTCTCTTATTCTTGCGGGGTGGATTGTTCAGGACTTCTAACTCTTTGGAGACCATGTACACCCTGAGGTCCACCACCTCATTGCTAGAGTCATATGCTTGTCATAACAGGAAATGAGCTTTACAAAGTTGTCATTGAAAGCAATATAAGCCCTAGTATCAAATGTGGAAAAATGGGAATCCATACTAAAGTTGCAGGAGACAACCTAGTTCTCAGTGTATCCCAGGATTACCGTTAGTAGGTCCTCCAATGCTTGCTTTACCACCTTCCTGATAACATCATTTCTGGCATCTTTCTCCAGGTGGTATTCCCAATACAGTACAGACATATGGGAATAAGAACATGGAAGTCAATGCCAGTGAGTATCTCATTCAGCTCTGCGATGACCATGCCCACAGTCTTGGCAGAACTAGTGGATTCAGGAATGATATTTTTCACAGCCCAACAGCTATCTTGTTACAGATTTCCAGATGGGCCATCCACAGTCTTCTGGGAGGCAGTGATGCTAGGAACTGTGGTTGCGAGTGCTTCTACAATGCCGTAGTAGTCATGGATGCTCTTGGACAAGGAGGGCTAAACAGATATTGGTGAAGAAGACATTGCAGACAATCGAGTGAATTGTCATACTTCTAGTGCTCCACACCAATCACAAACACAGGAGCATCAGCTGAAGAGGCAGAAATGATGATCATTTTGGGATTACCCTTCAAGTGGGACCGTGCCTTCTCCATGGTGGTGAAGATAGAAATAGACTCCGCAAAATGCATAGCACCAGCATTACCAACTTTGATGTTGTCAGGATAACCCTCCTGGAGGAAAGTGATGGCCTTCTGTTTGGTGATCAGTTTCCTTTTCTCAGCTTTGACTGTGCTGTAGTACTTGCCATGGGTAAAATCATTCTGGACCATACTGTGTATCTGAGGTCAATCAGGGGTCATTGATGGCAACTACATTCATTTTGCCAGAGTTGAAGGAAGCTCTGCCAACCAGGCACCCGATATGGCCCAATCCTTTCACTCCAACCTTCACCATCACATCTCAGGGACGAGGCTGGCACTTCATGAGAAGATGTGGCTCTCTCTGGGGTGGAGAGGAGAAGATATCTTAAAAATGTATAATTTTAATGTCAAAACTAAGCTCTGGTGCTTCTAGCCCTCAAGATAACTATTGTTGCAAGGTAGTCTATCTTGGGTGAATCAGTGAATAATTGCTATTTTAAAATACTTGAATTACACCTTGGAAAATATTGTGTGGCACTTTTACTTTAACACATTTATTTTTTTCTTAACTGAAAAAAGGTAAGTCTTTACTTCTTATTGCTGAAGCTTCTGCGAGACACTTCTGATAATACAAGTCCCTCTAGTGGCACGTGCTGTGAATGCTGTGGAATGAGAAAAGTTAAAATTGTTCTTAGTGCTTAAAGAACACATTTGTAAGATGAACACTCAGAAATGGTGATAGCTTCAAACCAATCCTATCTCTTGCAACAGTAACTCATTGTAACATGTGATATGTACATGTGTTAAATTAATTTAAGTGACATATAAGAAAGTTATCTTTTCCAGCCTAGGTAGTAGTTTGACAACACGTAGGGTTGTTTCTTAAGTACTTAATCCATACTAGCTGTTTTATCCATTGATTAATTTGATTTGATTATTACTAAGCTTATACAATAGAAGGCATCATTTTGTCTTTCAAGAAATAAAGTAAAACTCAGAAAACCACACACTCTGTGTGACATGCCTAGGGACTGAGCAAAGGCTTTGTGCAAAAGTTTATTTAGTTTCTGCTGCACATTTCCATTAAAATAAAGCTGTTGAAAATGAAGAGTGGGCTGAGGAAATGGCTCAGTGGGTAAAGGACTTGCTGTACAAGCATGACAACCTGAATTTGGATCCCCAGCATGTGGGAGGTTGAGGGAGGTTGGTCCTGAAGGCTTTCAGGCCTTTATTCTATTCAATGTTGCCTGTTTCTCTATCAATCCTGCCTTCATCTATTCAAATGAGCCATTCCCTGCTTACTGTTTTGGGAATGTGTACGACATTGTAACAAACAATGTTACTTTGCCTTTGTGTTTTCTAATGCCCAAAGAAAATATGACCAAGTCTAGATTGGAGGTTTGGCCATCATATAAAGAATGGTAAGTGCAAATATGTTATATTTACTATTGTGCTCACTCTCCTTAAAAAATAATCTTAGTGTGTAACATGAATAATAGAAGCCATGGCAGTTTTCTAAAGGCAAAGAAGCTAATGAAAACAACTCTGCTAAAGGGGCATAGAAAATGGGAAATTCCAATCCTCAAACATTGTTGTGAGTTGTGAGTTGCAAGGATAAATTCCAGGGTCACCACTACCACATTTTACATTAGTTAGGGAAGCCATATCATCTGTGAGAATAAAATCCCTGTCTGGGGGAAGCCAGAGATCTTTTTATGTATTTGTTTGTTTAGAGTAAAATACACTTACTGTTGTAGAAAGAAAGGTTTGTCAAGTTGATTTCTTCAAATAGTCCAGCCTCCCTCTGTTCTGTTGGCCACTCCTTTGTGAATAGAGCGATAGCTGCATTAAATTGTAAAGCCCCCAGACCTCTGCTCAGGTGGAGATCTTGATAAGAATGAAGGGCCTACAAAAATGACCTTCATAGAATTTGCATGTCCCAGAATGGACTTGGAATATCAATGTGAGTTCTATGCACACTGGTAGAGATTTTAAGGGGGCAGGAAAGAATATATCCACTAAAACCAGAACAGATAACAATTGAGGGACATATTATCTGATAAGGATGATAAAGGATTCCTCAGTGAAATCTGGGTGAACAGCAACACTGAGACAGTCTGTCTCTAAGCACCACATCCATCTGCTCACTGTAATCAATAAAAATAAGTTTACAAACAGAGCCACAATACCAGTAGCTGGCCTGTGGATGTTTCTGAAATAAATAATAAGATCCTATTACTGATAACACGGAAACAAATTGTTTCTTGGTTTGAATCATAAGAAAATAGCAAATTTCTCTCACTTAAACTTGGGGTTAAGATATAGATTTGTTGTTGACTTAAAATAAGAGACATAATAGTCACCTTTCCTAACTGAGGTCTAACTAAGAATTCTAAATCTTCTTATAAGTTATTCTGTTAACTTTATTTTCTAATGCTTAAGCAGTATACTGAGTGTACTTAAATAAAATATTTCAAGTATTTCAAAATATTTTAAGTAGTTCTATAAGGATACACAACATACCTTCGATATCAAATAAATGAGGGTGTCTGTTAGGAGGCCTGGGCAATCTATGGGGCCTCTGGTAGTGGATCAGTATTTATCCCTAGTATATGAATGGACTTTGGGAGCTCATTCCACATAGAGGGATACTCTCTAAGCCTAGACACATGGGGGAGGGCATAGGCCCTTCCCCAAATGATATGACAGACTTTGAAGATCTCCCATGGAAGGTTTCATCCTCCCTGAGAAGAATGGAGATGGGATAGGAGATAAGTGGGGGGCAGGGGAGGAGGGGAGGGAGAGGGAACTGGGATTGACATAAAAGAATATTGTTTCTAATTTAAATTTTAAAACGAAAAACCAAAGAATGGGAAGAAAGGGAGGGAAGGGAGGGAGGGAGGGAGGGAGGGAGGGAGGGAGGGAGGGAGGGAGGAAGGGAGGGAGGGAGGCAATAAGCAATATTCCTATGAAGTGTTTTTTTTTTTTTTTTTGTTTTGTTTTGTTTTTTTCCTGTTCCTGCTTCGAGAATTCTACCTTCAGGTTCCTGCCTTAGCTTCTCCTCTATACAGTTTTAGATGGAAGTCAAATAAACTCTTGCCTCCAAGTTGATTTTGGTCATGGTGGTTATGCTATTTATCTCTGTGACAGAAAGGAATGCAGGGCAATGGTAAATGCTTTTATATATAAAAGTTAAAAGAATTGGCATTTTAATGGAATCTTGAAATTCACAGGCAAAAGGATGGAACTAGAAGAAACCATCCTGAGTGAGGTAACCCAGTCACAAAAAGACAAACATGGTATGTACTCACTCATATATGAATTTTAGACATAGAGCAAAGGATTACCAGCCTATAATCCTCTTCACCAAAGAAACTAGGAAACATGAAGGACTCTAAGGGATAAATGGTTTCCAGGAATGGAAGTGGCATGAACTCCTGAACTAATTGGGAGCATGAGGGTATGGGGGAGGGAGCTGCTACAATAAGAGCAAGAGAAGAGGAGTAGAGGAGAGGAAATGGAGAAGCAGAGATATTGAGTAGGTGGAAGAATAGAGGAGAGAGCACAGGATGAGAGATACCATGTCAGAGGGAGCCACTATAGGTCTGAGAAGAGATCTGGAACCAGGGAGATCTCCAGAGACCTACAAGGATGACATGATCTGACAATCCAGGCAATGGTAGAAAGGATAACCTAAAAGCCCTTCCCCTAAAATGAGATTGATGACTTCTCTTTATGCCATCCTAGAGCCCTCATCCAGTGGCTGATGGAAGCAGAGACAGACATCCACAGATATACACTGATCTGAAATCGGGAATTTAGTTGAAGAGAGGGAGGAATGAAGAGCGAAGGGGTCTGTACCAGGTTGGAGAAATCCACAGGAACAATTGGCCTGAACAAGGGAGAGCACATCAACCCCAGATGCTGTCGGGGAGGCCAGTACAAGACTGATCCAGACCCCTGAACATGGATGTCAATAAGGAGGCCTCTACACTCCAGGGAGCCTCTGGTGGTGGATTAGTATTTTTCCCTGGTGCAAGAAGGGACTTTGAGAGCCTATCCCATGTGAAGGGTTCTCTCTGGTCCTGGACACATGGGGAAGGGCCCAGGACCAGCACAGGAAGATTTGGTGGACTTTGCAGAGCCCCCCGTGGAGGGCCCTACCCTGCCTGGGGAGTGGTGGGTGGATAGAGTGGGGGTAGGCTGGGGGTGGGGGAGGAGGGATGGGAGTGAGGAGAGGGAGAGGGAGAAGGGACTTACATGTGAAACAAGCTTGTTCCCTAACTAGAACTAATAAATAAATAAATAAATAAATAAATAAATAAATAAATGGCATTTTTAATCATCATTTTCCTAATTCATGGAATTATGTTTTTTAAAGTACCCCTTAAAACATCCCCATTTTTTCAATCCTCACATCAACTGATCCAAACCTCATTATTAATAAATCTTTCTTTTCTTCATTTCATGGCATCTACTCAAAACTTTTATAAATTCCCTATTAGTTTACAACGAAGAAAAACTAAACAGTAAATACTGAATCTCATGACTTCCATTCAAGTTTTTACAAAATCTGCATGAGCCAGAAGTTTGGTATAGGAAGCTCTCCATGTGTAAGATGTAATATAAAAATCATGTAAAACTTTCCAGGAGTCATGTCCAAGTATAAAGGTAATTCCACAAGCTTCGGTTGTTAAAAGTCAAATTCTCGAGTAGCTGGCTTAACCAGCAAGAGCATATTTTTCTGAAGCATTAAAAACTTGCTGAGAAATCTGCCTGGTTAGACATCCTATACCCGTTATTTGCAAGAGAGTTGTTTACTCCACTAATGAGCATAGAGAGCCAGCAGATGTCTAGAACTGACTTGGCAGCTATGAGCTTTATACCCATATTCCAAGAACCCATTAGCTAAATATAATTTTTAGAAACATAAATGTCAGGATTCTGCCAATGCTTCATCCATAAGAAACCTACAATTGGAAGGATGGTTCACCATACAGTTGTCCCTGAAAGGCAGCTGAAAATGTTGGCGGGGCAGCATCTGAGATATTTAGATAACATCATCAATGTCCTCATTAACATCTTTACATTCTGCCAGCATTCTTGAAATATCAAATATCTGCCTTAGGCCTCAGCTCTCTTTGAAGTACTAGGAGGGAGACCAGAGAAGATAGGTTGCAGTCACAGCTTTAGTGGCCCTTTCTAATCAGGTTTTTCATGGAAGCCACAGTGTAGTCAGCTATAGTCAATTGATAACATTAACTGTTAACTTTCTGCCTATACAAAAATACAAAATGTGCTTTAATATAGTATTTGTTTAATACTTTGGAAGGTTTTGGACTATTTTCTATGGGGGAAATCTGCTTTAAGAACTCTTCTGGTCCAACATGACAAATTCCTAATTGCCAAAGAGGGTGTCACTATACCAAATGAATATTTATTTAGTGTTTTAACACAGGTGTAGTCTTCAATGTAAAAAGCAGTATTCACATGACTGACAGATTTCAATTGAAATAATGAATCTACTGAAAACTGATGTCATAAATTCTCATTAAATGTCCTATAGGGAAAATAACTTTTTTCTTTGTATTTTAGTAAGTATTTATGTTAAATTAGACCAATACAAAACTGTTTTCTTGTCTTTATTGTCAGATTCATAGAAATAACTTTTCTAAATTTTCACTTAATCACATGGTTTTATTATTTTTCTGTGATGATGTAATCAATTTCCTTTTTCAAAAAGTTTGTTGATGATGTTGCTTATGCCCTACATACTGTGCAGAAAGTAAATATAATTCTTTGAACAATCTAAGTCAGTTATCCCTAAAAATTTAGTTTATTATACATATAGTCAAATGAATTATAGACAATACTATAAATTAGTATATGTTTGTGTGTTGCAGTATTTGCAGTGCTAAGAAACCAGAGAAAGCTCAATTTCAGCACTATAATTGAATACAGTCTCAATTATAGTATCCAATATCCCTCATACACAGGAATCATATTTATTTCTGCTAGAAGTCAATGAATAGAAGTAAGTTTATTTCCATAGAGAATTTTATGCTTTATTTTATTGTATTATGAGAACAAGATAGCCTAAAGTAATTTGCCTTGCAGCCTGACTTTAGTTAATCTCAGTAAGTAACTCATGCTAAGTGCTTGATTCATTTTTATGTCTTCTGCAAATGAGGTTTTGATGTTTACACCTTGTAATTGCCTTGTTTTACACATGTTTTTGAATGGTGTTATTTTAAAGTAGCAAGGGTAAGGAAGATAATCTATTTTAATCCCTAAAGTTTTTGAAGAATTAATTAAGGCCCTGAGATTGTAAGTGATCACACAAAGACCACATATCCATTTACTTGTGGAATTTATATTAGAAATGAGGCCATCTGAGTCTTCATACTTCATACTTCACTTAAAGCATCTTCCAAAAAGGTGAAACAGGAAAAGTGTTTAATAAAATAAAGCAATTGAATGGAAAGGAAGAAAGAAGACAAAGGAGATGGAAGAAAAAGAAATGGGAACTTAGTATATGTAAATCTTTAAATTTTTATTTTCCCATATATTAGATATAAAATTTGAAGGATGGCCATTGTAAGAATTTCATCAGAAAGTAAAAATACTATTCTGGAATTTTCTCCTAGGATAAGTAAACATAGTCCCAACAGAAAATAAAATATCTTTGTCTTAAAATATGTTTTAGCTTATTAAAAATTAATTCCTTATATTAATCAATAGCTACCTGGTTTTGTGGAAGAGGTGACTACAGGGCACGATAATCACTGGTTGCTAAGAACATCACAGCTACCTAAGATCGGCAGTACAGAATTCAAAGGGACAAGAATTTAATTTTACTTCATCCTATAAGAAAGAGGAGATACATTCTAGGAGAAAACAGCTGGTTTGTAGCTACCCAGAAGTTCAAAATGTTCTCACATAGATAATAGTTATCCCAGAATAAACAGTAATGTCTGCAAAATACATCAAACAAAAATATTTTTCACTAAGTAGTTTTAGATATATTAAAGGACATAAATAAAATTACGATATAGTGGTACTCACCTCCATAAGTTTTCTCTAGAGAACCAAGTAAGAATAAACTAACCCTTTATAATTTTAAAATTGTAATGTGCTATGTTTTCTTCACCAGAAAGAATCCCCAAATTGTTTTTATATACTAGCAAGGAAATTAAAAGTCAAATAATCATCATTTTACTTTTTATTCACTTAACTCCTTGTTATTTTATACTAAATTAGATGTTTAAGAAAATTATTAGTGGATATTGAGACGAGACATACTAAACACAAATTCTGCCCAGCCCACAGATATTAAAAATACATGAATAACAACTTTTTTAAATATCAAAATTTTATTTATCATGTTACAACTAAGTTTATTTGGGTAATTTCTATGGCACGTAACTAGAAATACCATGATGTATAATATTATAGTTTCATTCTAAAAAGGTTGTTTAGATTAACATTTGAAGAACAACGCTACAATTTTGTTATTCCAAGAAAACAGTGATATTCTGACATGGCTATATATTCTTTGACTACTATCTTGAAGATATATTCATGCAAATATTTTCATCTTCTCAATCTACAGTATTTTCTGGCTGACATTATTTTGTCTTAATAGCTTTATCAGCTAACATTATATGATTCTCCTTAACACTTTTTCTTTCTTTACATTGTTTTTGAACATTTTAATCATGAGTACAGTCTTTGCATCATAGCCACTTCACGCACTCCCCTCTCCAACTCTTCCTAGGCCCTACCAAGCTCTCAAATTTGTGACATTGTCTTCTGTAGTTACTGGTGTTACATATATATGAGTAAAAACTGCTGAGTTAATTTTATGTGTGTGTGTGTGTGTGTGTGTGTGTGTGTGTGTGTGTGTGTGTGTGTGTGTGTGTACTTAGGTCTGGTCACTGGAATTTGCTACTTATCAGAAACTTATTATTGGAAAAGACAGAATTTCCCTTTCCCAGTAGCCATTAGCTGCCCAAGGCTTATCTCAGGTTAAGACCTTGAGAGATTTCATCATCCATACCACATGTCAATCAAGGACATCATTATGAAGCTCTTGTCTAAAGATTTCATAGAGTCATATCACTCTCATATAGAAGATATTAGATGCCCTGGTCCTCTGGTTCTTATTTTTTCACACTGTCTTCAAGATCTTGTCTGAGTCTTTCTTAAGTGAAGGGGTTGTGTTACAACAGATGTACTAAGCTAGTGTAAGAATACAGCAGTTGGTTGTTCTATGCACTTTGAGAAGTTGTAGATGGACTTTGTATCCCAAAGGAAGCCTTTTGATGAGGAGTGAGAGCTATACTGTCCTGTGGCTGTATGGATAAATAGTTGGGGACTAAGACAGTTTTAAGTAGTAGCAATAATAGGCCCTCCTGTAGAGTTAATGAACACTCTAGCCACAGGCAGTTGGCTAGCTTTGCTGTACCAGGCATGAATCATCTCCTACTCAGTAGTCCTTAAGTCCATTTAGACTTGTTAGTTACTCTTAAGTTCCCGAAGTTGCATTTGCCACAGTGTGTATATTTTGCCATATTGACCATTGTAATTCATAGACTCCACAGCTCCACAAGACTGTTGACTGCTTTCTTTCCCGTGGCAACTTGCATAGTAATTTCTTATACTTTGAGAGCTAGTCCTTAGTAAAGAGGTTTGCAACTCAGTGCCATCTCAATTTCTGCTAATCCTGTATTTGTAGTGTGTGGTGTCTTGATCAACAAGGTTTTACCTTCAAACTCTAGGAAGCAAGCCAGGGTAAGCAAATATATATATATTATATATATATATATATATATATATATATATATTATTTCTTTTTCTACTTTTAAACATAATTTCTTTATTCATTCCTTAGGAATTTCAAATAATGTAATCCAATTCCACTTGCATCTCAGTACCCCTATATCCTACCCTCACCACTACAGTGCCCCCCCAAGATAATTTTTAAAAAATTGAAACAAACAAAAAAACAAGAACAACACAAAAAAATAGAAAACAAACTTCACTTCTCTATCTTTCCTGCTCTCCAACACCTCTTAATTTGTTTTGGTGGCATTGGGAGTGGGGTGTCACATAGGATAAGTCAAAAGTGTGTCATTTTTGTTCAATCAGCTTTTCTAGAAAATGTTCATTGCAATGAGTCATTGGTCTGGTTCAATGCCTCTGGTTTCTGGTACACCATCATCACTAGATCCTCACTGAAACTCCTCTGGGATATCCTGCATCTACCTAGAATAATTTTAAATTAGACAAAAAATGAGATATCTTAAGTGATTTCCAATCTTCTTCCATGGTCTTTACCCATCTTTTCACTGGTTCCCTTTGTATTGCCCTCCTGCTTTCATTCCATCATACTCAAGTTTTCCTTTAAGAATACTATCAGCATGCATACTGTGTTATGTATCTATGAATATTCTGACTTGTACATGCTAATATCTTGCCCTTCTGCTAAATGTCATCAAATTTACTGTTGAATTATAAGTTAGTGCTGCAATAATAATTTTGTTATGGAATACTTGGGTTAATATTTGATTTTATTTGTATTATGTTAATAAAAAATTGTTCAACTCAAATAATTACTGCAAATATCATAGCAGTGAAGACATTTCATTCTGAGTGGCTTTTCAGAAAGGGATGTTTTAGTGTGCTTTGAATTGGTGGTTCATGTGTCTATCATCAAGTTACAGTGTGAGGAATATTTTTTTGGTTCTTCAATAAGAGAAAGCAGACCTATGTACCTGAATTTCTGAATGACAACACAATAAAATACTCCAATAACCTAAACTTCAATGTCAATGTCAGGGACTTATCATGCTACATTCAATATTTCTATCAGCTCTGGTAGAAAGTTTTGTATTGAATACTTGTGAAGCAGTCAACACCTAGAAGATAGTTCCTATTTTTCTATAAGCATTTGCAATTCTGAAAGGAAATGGAAACAAAATGATTCCAACAGAAAACCAGCAGAAATTTAATTTTCATACACATACATTGTCATTACTTGAAACAAACTCTCTTGAGAAATCTGGTGCTTTGTAGACTGCCACTATTGGTTGCTCTTTGGCTTAGTCTTTAGGTTTAACTCAGTGTTTCTCAACCTGTGGATCACAACCCTTTTAACAAATATCTGTCTTCAAAAATATTTACATTATGATGCATAACAGTAGCAAAGTTATAATGTGGAATAACAATCAAAATACTTGTATGGTTGGGGGTCACCCCACCACGAGGAACTGCATGAAAGGGTTGCAGAATTAGGAAGGTTGAGAACCATTGGAAATGGCTGCTTCTCTCCTAGCTAGTGGCAAATCATCAAGAATAGTAGTTTAATGGTGCTGGGGAGAGACAGAACAAGTCACAGAAAAATCAGAAATTTCTGTTGATGATCCCAGCTGAGGTCCTAGACAACATCAGCTGGCATTCGAGCAAAATGCTTCATCACTTGAGCCCCACAGTCTTTAAGTTTTCTAAGATAAGAGCTCTGCCCTTGAAGGAATGACAAATCCTGATCTCTGTTTTTCTTGCCTGACCTCTAAAGTCCATGTGTGCAATGAAATGGTTGCTTTATGCCACTACATTACAGCAACATTAAAAGCCACATGAATAAGTCATGATGAATAACATTTTATAGAATGTATTTGTTGCCAGCCACATATCAAGTTTCACATAAAGAGTATGAAGAAGCAGTCAGACACTTATCTCCCTGAGTAATCTAGAACAGTTTATTCTGAAAGATATATGTGTTCAAATGTATATTATTAATATTGTTATGCTCTTACATAGCTGTTGATAAAACCATGTAAAAAGTGGTGTGGGTCCAATTACTTATATTTCACATAATCAAAAATATAACAATTTGTTTTAAAAGGCAAATACTAATATATGAAAAGTAACTTATCATTGTGTGTCTCAAAGAAAATATTAACACAAAGGGTATATTTCAAAGTAGAGTTAGATAAATAAGTTCAAATTAGTTTGTGATTTTATTTAGAAATTTTAGGTCAGGAACTCATACTCCTTTTCTTACCCTAGTTGCAAACTTATGCCCTTTCTTCAAGAAAAAAAGTGTCTTATTTCCCATCAAACAATGGTAAAACAAATAACAAAAATATCAGTAAAATTTTATTTCATCAGGTTGAAATACTTCACTAAGGATATTTGTGATTTGCAATTCTGAAGCATTTGCAATTCTGAAAGGAAATGGAAACAAAATGATTCCAACAGAAAACCAGCAGAAATTTAATTTTCATACACATACATTGTCCCTGTGTAATCCTGTACATGTTGACAATGGTGAAAATATTTAGGAAACTGAGGACTTCAAAATGCTTATTTGGTTTCTACTATTTGCACTGTTGAACTAAAACACCACCACCTTTCTTATCTGGTTACATTCATAGATTATCTTTAAATTATATTATAAGAACATCTATATACCACAATCAAAAGTCCTATAAACTCAAACCACTTCTGAAAATATTGAAATGCAATGTACTTGGACACATATTTTAGGTTCAGAAAAATCATTATACATGTTTGGATGGGAAAGCTTAAGATAGCTAAAAAATAAATAAAAACAATAACTAATAATTTTATGATAGCACAGTAGAGAGTCATTTTTCAATTACCCTTTATTCTTTGTAGTTGTTATTCTACTTCTAGAACTAAAAGAATGATTTTAAAAGCAGGTATGATGGCTCATGGCTGTTATGTATATAACTGAGGCAGGTTATTATGGCTTCCAAGCCAGAACTGGGTATGCAAAGAGTTCTTGATGGAGGAAGGGAGAAGCCTTAAAGAGTAAAACATGTTCTAAATTGCAACAACGAAAGTCATCATACTCAAATGTCTTTAGCCTTACTTCATAAAGAAGTTCATTAGTACTTAACTGATGACTTTCAAAAACTATCTTGGTTGCATAAGGAAACTAATGAAAACTCTTTATACCCATGCATGGATAGCTATCATTTCAATGAAATTATTTTTGTTCTGGCTGGTTGAGAGTCTGGAGATATTTCCATTGGGAATTTGGGGATCTCACTTCCAATACTGTTATAATTACACTTGTTACAGAGAAGTAAACCCTTGATTAGTGACAAGTGACAAAGTCAAATCTGGCCTTCAAAATAATAATTAATTCAATAAGAGAACCAATAATGAACTAAATTATATACAACAGACAGCATATACATTTTAATGACAAAAAATACTTGTCTATTGTAAGACTCGTGGCTAATTTTTCCAATTCTTGTGAAAATATATTCTATATTTTAAACTTTCAATATTTGCCAACATCATCCTACCTTCATTTTAGAATAAAGACTAAATGTAGGGTTTTTGAGTGATCTGGGTTGATTTCATGGAAAGAAAGAATAGCAAAATTGTAGAATTTTGATTTTATACAGATAAAAGGAGTCTACACTGAAAATTACCACAGCAAAGACTGATAAAAATTGTCATAAAACCATAAGTATATTAATTTATGATTTCAATAGGAATTTAAAAATATGAATTATTACCTTTAAGCACTTTATCCATTTATAGCACTAACAAGATAACATGGATCAGTAGGCTGATTATTATTATTAGACTGATAATAATTACATTATTAGACAGCCCTGTACTTACTACATTAACCATAAATAGGAAACTTACTTTCCCTCAGTTTTGTCACTATCCCTGATTGATTCAGTTTTATTTCCCTCCAAAACAACTATACTAACATCTTGATTATTCCTTGAATAAATTAGGAAAGAAAAGACAGGGCACTCTTTAAAAATTATAAATAATTGTCGAAGGCTTTTTTTTTAGCATCTAGTGAGATTATTATGTAGTTTTTCTTTTTCAGTTTGTTTATATGGGAAAAATATGCCTTATGATCTCTCCTACACCAGTGACCAACTATTGACAAGCTTAGTTGTGTGTCTGTGAAGCACAAGCAACCATGATTGTTCTGAGTTCGTGATTTTTTAAAATTTTTTATTACTTTTAATTACACATATTTACATAACCATGGCCCCATTGCCTCGCCCTCCCCTCCTCCCATGTTCCCCACCCAACCCACCCCCCAACTCCTCCCCAGGGATAGTGAGGCCCTCTACCAAGGACCTTCAAAGTCTGTCATATCGTTTGGGGGAGGGTCTAGGCCCTCCTTGCTGTATCTGGGCTGCAATAGTATCCCTCCATAGGGAATGGGCTCCCAAAGTCCACTTGTGCTCGAGGGATAAAGACTGGTGCCGCTGTCAGAAGAGCCATAGACTGTCTTGGGCTCCTAGCTGGTACCCACATTCAGAGGGTTTGGTTTGGTCCAATGCTGTTTCCCCAGATTTATGATTAGGGTCTCCATTCTATCAGTAGATCAGGTCCACTGTTTCTGCAGGTCTCTCCATGCCCATCTTGGCTCATTTGCTCAACCCTCCTCCCCTCTCCCCAACTGAATTCCAGTAGTATGGTTCAGTGCTTAGCTATGGGTGTCTGTTTCTGCTTCAAACAGCAACTAGATGAAGACTCTCCTTCCTCTCCCTGCCCCAGGGCTCCAATTTGGTCAGGGATTCTTGTCCCCATCCCCTTCTTCGAGGAACTATGCAATCTTCTCTTGGGGTCCTCCTTGTTTCCTAGCTCCTCTGGCAGTGTGGAATGCAGGCTAGTGATCTGTTGCTCTATGTCTAAAAATAAAAAATGAGTGAGTACATTCCATGTTTATCAAGATGAAGTCTCAATCCTGAACACCTACGCCCCAAATACAAAGGCACCCACATTTGTAAAAGTAACATTACTAAAGTTCAAATCACACATAAAACCTCACACACTTATAGTAGGAGACTTCAACAACCTGCTCTCACCACTAGACAGGACCACCAGACAGAAACTTAACAAAGAAACAAAAGAACTAACAGATGTTATTACCCAATTGAGTTTTACAGATATCTATAGAACATTCCATCTGACCACAAAAGAATATACCTGCTTCTCAGCACCACATGGAACCTTCTCTAAAATTGACCACATGCTCGGCAACATAGCAAACCTACACAAATACAAAAAAATCAGAGTTCGTGATTGTAATGGCTATGTCATGCTCCAAAGAAAGACTTCAAGTCCCATATAGATGGGCTTACAGATGGACATTGTTAAACTTGGTGGATCACAAAACAAAAATAAGTCATGAATGAAAGAAAAGAATATACATGGATGAGTGGGGAGGATTTCCAGGAGGGGACTGAAAGAGGGTGTGAAGGAGGTAAGAACAATCATTATTGATTAGATAAATGTGTGAAATTATCAAGGAAAATGCCATTAATAAGAACTTAAGCTCATGGTTTGCTTGCCATTAGACTGTAACCCCTATGTCTTAGTTATGTCTGAAATTGGAAAATGAGACTGCAGACAGCGCCGTATGCAAGTTAGTATGTGAATTACATGTAGAGCAGTATGGGATACACAGCAAGTATTCAGAACATGGAAGCTCTGTGTGCACAAGCTTTGCTTTATCGCTCATGTAAGTGGGGACTTGAGAAAAGGCTGCAGATGGAGCAGGGAACAGAACAGATGAGTCAGGACGAGTCAGACTGCAGAAGACAGCTTCTACTTACAAGATACACTTTATGAAAAATAGAAATAATTTTTCAAGTCATCATTGTGCCAATGTTGGACCAGTTCAAATAAGGACTAGGCCATTTGGGAATTTAACCATGAGTGTAAAGGGAATTCACTTCAAGCATTCTGTAGTGGGAGCTTAATTCCACAAGATTTGATAATTTTTTGTAAGTAGGCAAATAAGCAAATGCATGTAAATTATGTGTGAGCAGAAGCTTTGTACTTTGGTGAACATTTGGGAACTTAGGAGGCAGTGCAGTAATGACAAGCAGAGCTGTGAGCCAGAATGCCTAGGCTATTGTCTAGTTTTTTATATCTAGAGCCTGAGAAACTAGGCAGGTTATAAAGCTTTATTAAGTAGTTTTTTTTTAACATTGAAGCTAGGGACAAATTAAGGCTTTAGCATATCATCAAATGGAGTAATTTAGGGGAACATGTGTGACAGGTGGTAAACAGATTTGCTGACTTTCATATACAATTTCTTATTTTGGAAAAAATGTTTTTTATGACAAAAAGTTGAGTTTTTATATCTATGTAAATAAAAAAAAATCACAGGGATGAAAAACAAAACACAGTCCAGAACAAAGTGTAACATAAAATAAGACAGATACAAAAGGTGCCACAACTCTGCAATCTCTCAGGGAACATTAATTTTGGAAACTTCCTTACTGTTTCAGTCCCCTGACACGGTGCATTTGATGGACTAGAAGCAGTATGTGGGCTACTGTGCAGAGCACTAGCTATGAGAACTCCAGAATACAAAAGTATACCATTCAAAAGCAGGTCCATTGGTTAAATAATGAATAATTGATTCAGTTAAATAATTAAAATAATTTTCTATGATATTTAGTTCGTATCTAAGTCATCAATTTCTATATGTTATCACTAATTCAATAAAATACTAAATAGCACATTATACCTGGGAAATTTTTTTATTGAAAATAGATTTGTTTCTAAATATTATATTCTAAATATTGTTTCCCCTCCCCCTACTCCTCTCAGTTCCTCCCTCTATCTTCCAGTCCAGATCCACATGCTTTGATCTCTCCTTAGAAAACAAACAGGCCTCTAATGGATAATGAAGAATAATAAAATAAAACACAATAAGATAAATAAAATGAAACAAATCACAATATGACAAAACAACCAAACAAGAAAAAGAGCCAAACCTCCCTACACAAGAAATGCATAGATACATACATCAGTGAAGACACCTAGTGTCTTAGGTACTTGTCATTCTGACAATGTTTTGTAATTTGAGAAAATATAAGCATGCTTCATTCAGAAATTTTGTTTTCATATTAGTAAAATAGAGGTATACATATCTATTCATATGTCATAGTTACATAATAAACCTAATGGCATTCAGTGAAAACGTGATTTCTAGAACAGTTGTCTTGTTTTCCTCCATTTTTAATTTAAATTAGAAACAAGATTGTTTTACATGTCAATCCCTTCCCTCCTCCCCTGCCCCCACTAACACCCTACCTATCACATACCCTTTCTGCTCCCCAGCGATGGTGAGGCCTTCTATGGGGCGAATCTTTAAAGTCTGTCATATCATTTGGAGCAGGGCTTAGGCCCTCCCCCATGTGCCTAGGCTGAGAGTATCCTTTTATGTGGAATGGGTTCCCAAATTCCATTCACTCTTGAAGTAGATATGTTCAACCTCTTGAGACTATACTATGACCATTCACCCACATCAAATACTGTATCAAAGGTTACACAATTACCAAATTATGCAACTAGGTTCAACTAAGTTGCATTTATAATGCTAGCCACAAAATAATTTGAATAAATTATGTAGACACATTTTAAGTGACAACATGCTAATTTATTCCATTTTATAGGTAACAAGTCATTTAGTTTATCTTTCCTGCTCCAGAATGACCAGCTGTGTCATAACAATTTTTTTCATTGAAGAAAAACAAATATAATTAGCATTTTCTAAATGTCAAACAGGCAACAATTTATGGACAAATGAAAACTGACCTTAAATAAATATTTTTACAGTTAAATACATGTGATTTACTTTCATTTTAAGAAATATAGTAGGGTTTCTGTTCTGAGTTTATATTCAAGTATTCAAATAGATGTTTAATATAATATACTTTTGATTTATCTTGTGATCTTTCTACATGGAGGAGATCTGTCCACTGTCTCAGAAAACAATAAAGTTAGATTTTACAAGAATATTCCATAAATATAAGTATATTACCAGTATTATCATCCCAATAACAATTATCCTATACTCATTTCAGGTATTTAGGTTATCAACAATGCAAACCAAATTTTTTGTTATAATGAACCCAAGACAGACAATATATTAGATAAAGAGAAGTGATCTTTAGGTGCATCTGATAAGGACTTTGTATTCAAAGTCTTTGTAAGGAAATATTTCTGATTTTTTGTTACCAAAGTTCATATTTATACTTCTAAGACTCTACATGCTTTCTAGTACATTGTTCGGGAAGCTGAAAAGAAAATCTGTCACAGTGTTATATTCCATATGAACTACGGCATGGCATTGACAATTTAATGTGCCTGGTATGTGAATATTATGTGAGGAGTTCCATATTACTTTAACCATAATGCATCTTTATGTCTGGATATTAGATTATTTTCAGGGAGTGTAAGTTTTCATAGATACTCATAATAATGAATTGCTAAAAGTTTTATAGAATGACTAGTCACTCATTTGCCAAACATGGCTCTTCATATTACTGCACTCATATGTTATTTTCCCAAGGACATTGCAAATTTTAAAAGTATCTCTACAAAACCAAAATTTGTAAAATTAGGATGTGCTTATTTTGAGACAGGGCCTCACTAGCACAACTTAGGCTATAATTCACTGTTAAATAACAATCAAGTCTCACCATTTGGAAAATTTGACACTTTTATAGATTTTTTTAGAATATTTCAATACTTCTACCTCTATATCTATTAGCAAAAAAGTATTGAGTACCTCTGTTCTATTTTTCAATGATTATTAAAAATTTCCATTACTAACAATTTATTCTATAGAACATTATAAATTACTGCAATACAGAATACATACTATGTATAACTGCCTATCTGGAGTCACTATAAGAATAATCTTTGCTCACCCTAGTAACAAAAGTTCACAATGAGATCCATTTGTGCTTCAGGATTAAAATCCATAATATTAGGAACATAGCAAGGTTCAAAGTATTTCCAGTTATGCTTTAATATCCTTCTATAGTTTAATATAAAATTCCCACTTTAATACAGCAACAAACCACAACCATTAGGTAGATTTATACTAGTATGTAGAAGTTATCAAAGACTATGCTATACTTATTTAATCCTGATTTATTTTATATCATGCCTGGAAATATATAAACAACAGGAAATATATTTGGGCTTAATCTTTAATGTGATGCTTTTATCCCGTACCAAAAAAAAAAAAAAAATTAGGGAAGTTCTTTGCTCACTGAAAAGAGATACATAATTTCTAAGCAAAGAATCTCAGAGTAACTATGTTTGAATTTGTAGATTTGTTTTTACATTAGCTGTTGAATTTTATTTATGCTTTTGGTATGGTAAATCCTATACAAGTGAATCTTTTCCTTAATTCAGATATTAAAGTTGATGCCATGAAAATATTATTTTTGTCTAGAGCAAGTCACTGAATTTGCTATCAGGAAAAAGGCTCAGGCACTTGTGTATATCTGCAGTGCAAACTTAATCCTTTAAGACCTGATGCTTCATGATATCTTTGAGCATCAGAGATCTTTATTTGTGTTTCTTCTATCTTGACCTTAGAGAATGCAAATTACTGCCGTAAATGGATTAATTTACTTTTCTGCCAGAATAATAGACTTGAGACTTTCTCCATGCTTGAAACATGCTGAGTGTTAAGCAATATAATCCTTGTTTTTCCTCAAAGGAATTAATTGCAGGTTAAATCTCCACTCTTTTCATCATTTTACAAAGCAAATAGCATTCAATACTGTTTTCTCTACTATAAGTGTCTAGTTGGGCTGGATTTTTGGGTTATATATCTTTCACTTAACAAAATTGTAATCATTTCTTACCTGAAAGCAGATCACATATATCTTAGAGAACAATGTTCTGAAAGAATACAAAAGAATTCTGAACAATATAGCTCTGAAAAATGGGACATGAAGGCCTTTATGAATATTGGTATGATTCAAACAGACAAGTGCAGATAAATCTGCATGAATATTGCATCTGGTTCTTTGAGTGCCTTATAATTTTGAAACTGTCACATGCCAGCAAATATGACAACACTGCTAAAAAACAAAAATGGAAGTGTATCTCTCTTTAGCAATTGCATCTAGTTCACATATGATTCCCATGACTCTGTTTTATTCTAGTTATTATGTCTTTTTCTTTTCACTGAAAATGGGTGTTTTCTCACATAATATATCCCCTCTCTCTGCTACTCCTTGTTCCCCCCCCCCATCTCCCATTTGGATCCACCCCTTTTTGGTCTCTCATTAGAAAACAAACAAGCTTCTGAGAAATAATACCAAAATAAAATTTAAACTAAAGCAAAAGTCATCACATCAAAGTTGGAATAAGCAAACCAACAGAATGAAAAGAGCCCAAGAATAGGCATAAGAATCAAAGACCCATTTGTTTGCACACTCAGAAGAGCCATTATATATACAAAGAGGTCCTGGTGCAGACCCCTGCAGGTCCAGTATATGAGTCTCTATGAGTTCATAGAAGCTTTGCTCATGTTGAGTAATAGGGCCTTGGCATCTTGGTGCCTTCCATCCCCTTCGCCATGCATACTCTGCCTACTCTTGGGTTCCCTGAACAGTGAGGGGAGGTATTTAATGGGAGGTATTTAGTTTATGGCTGAGTGTCCCAAGGAAGTTTTATACAACAAATAAGTTTTATTCATACAAATTAGTTTACACTTAACTGTTTCCTGGGTGAAGAAAAGTGAACATATAAAAATGCATTTATGTATGCATATTTTGTGAGGATTTATATGGCCAAATTATTTTATTGATTGATGTTATTATAAAGTTTAGGAGTTAATAACTCAAGTAATAATTTACTTTTCTACCTGAATAAAGTACTTCAGACTGTCTATGATCAATGGTCATCATAATTTAATTTTAAAACTAAGATTTCGTTATCTTCTAAAAATGCAAGAAACAGTATCAAAGTATTTTTTAACTTAAGACACCCTCTTTAATATGGGAAAAATATTGTCCCTATTGTTTTTTTTCCTTAAAAAGTCACAACCAGTAAGACAATCATCATCTGCATAAGTGATACATGTTATGTGAAGTTCTGCCATGGCTTATTTAAGCAAATGGTGAATAGGATCCAAGCAGTTGGTACAGTAGGAAGGGAGCTCAGTATAATCCAGTGTTAGAGCTACTTTGAAGTTGATGTTTCAAACATTGGATTCTGCTGTGAAATCGAGCATGAGTCTTGGGAATGACCCACCACGTTTTTTCTGTTATCCCCTTCATTTTCTTTCCATTAGAACTGCTCCCTTCTAATATGGTTTTAAGTATAGCTTCTGACTATTCCATTGTTCACAATAAATTGTTTCAAATTTGAGATTCAAATAAAGCATGAAAACTTGAGTCTAAATGTTCATTTATAAATGTGATGCTGAAATTATGTTAATTATTTTCCACTGAGAATGTGTTTAAAAAAGGGAATTATTCTATATAATCAAACCACCAGCATAGTCATTAGGCACTCCGAAGGATTACTTAGAAAGAATATCTTGTGGTGTACTCATGTTGATTTTTATTTTACACCTGAGTTAGTAAACTAAATTGAATTTGCACGTGCCTATGTCATTAGTCAGTATCAGTAACACTGGTAAAATGAGTAGCAAAATCAGATTTCACTACTATAAACACTAATACACGAACTCCATCTTTGATGATGTGATTTGCATACATTTAAATTGGCGTGGACATCTTTGAGAAGCTATCTATGAATTCATAATGAGTGTGAAAGTAGCCACCAATTAGAAAGCTTCATTCCCCATGCATGTTACATTTCTCTCCATGAGAGCAGCTCATAGACTCTGGGCGTCCCTTGCTCCTTCTCTTTCCCTTTGATTAACTGTAAGGCATGGATTGAAATCCCTTAAGTAGGGTGCGAACCATAAACAACACCAAGCAGCATCGGAATGCCTGGAAACGGTGTTGCATTTCCAGAATTTCCGGTAAAACATTGACCCTTTCGTCTTAGCCTACTCCTTTTAAGGTTCCCAACACAACCATTCCCGACCTGAACCCACCTGGCCACTTTGAAAATATCCCCTCTGTGCTATAGAAATTCGCTTTACTTTGCTCCAATGTTATCAATAAACCTTCAAATAACCCCTTCCTAGTTTGGAGATGGATTTTTTTTTAAATCTTCATTCAAGACCGATAATCTTCATCCCTTCAATAGAGAAAACGACAATGACATTAACGAATGCATTACAGAAATTACAACGCCAGTGATAAAGTCTCCACAGTGAGACCCAACAAACCCTGTAAGTTTAGCCTGAATGCATCCTTCTGCTTTTTCCCAGGTTTAGCAAGCAATTCCACCTGCCAGCAATGAGAGAAATTTTTTTTTGTTGTCTACTAACCCCCTCTAGCGCCGAATTGGCTGCACCCGAGCCACAGCTGCTGCCAGATCGCGGGGCTTCCACCGAGCTCAGCTGAGCTCTAGGGCCCTGCCCTCCGTGCACAGGTCTTGGCAGGCAGCAGGGCGACAGCTCCGAGACTGCAGGTTGTAACACCCCTTTCCATCAGCTAGCTCTGTTCCTAGTCTCAGGGTGGGGTCCCACCAAGTAGCCAGTGCAAGGACTTAGGAGCGCCCCGACATGGGAGGCTGTGGGTGCTGAAAAGGGGCGTCTCGTGGAGAGCGCATCAGCCACGGAGTGCGCTGCCTTGGACTTGGCCACGCAGACCTCAGCCCTTGGGCTGCTCTCAGCACATAGCCCGAAGACGAACAGAGGGCTGTCGAGGACCTCGGAAGTCCGGCACCAAAACTGCCACGATGATGCTGGTGACCTCTTTGGCGAAGTCACCACCGTATGCCGACGCAAAGACCTAGAGGAACCAAGGCGCCAGGCGCCAGTCGACTCTCAGCCTGCAGTGACTTTTCTCAATCGCTTCTTCTATCCCTATGCTTTCTAAGGACTCGGAAACGAACGGGAAAGGTGGCCAGAAAGCTTGCTGGTTCGCTCTGGTGGCCAAGTTTGGGAGCCTGGCACTCAACACACTTCAGAGCTGACCACTGCCATCGTCAAGCTGTGCCCAGGACGCTGACCTGCAACCCTCACCCCTTGAGGCGGCAGAAATGTGGCAAAAGGGAAGGTGGTGTTCAGAGCTGACAGTCTATCATTACATGGGGGAGGGGGGACGCAAGTGATTGGGGGAATAAGGTAGCTTCAGTGATACCCAGTAAGTAAGCTGCTGCCAAGCCGGGGGAAGGGGGAGGGCAGATGCCACCTAATCGGTGGTGTCCACGACTGGACACTCAGACCAGGTCACTCAGTCAAGAGGCTGAGCGCTCAGTTCATTGCTCACTGGGACCACTGGAGAGTCCCAGGAACCTCATTTGCCTGGTTCTCTAGACACCAGCCACAGGGAAGTTCTGGTCGCCCAGGCTACCCTTGCTATTTGCTGTGCCCCCCTCTGCTCTGGGCTCTGCAAGTGCCAGCTTGGGTCCAGAGAGACGCTTGGGTCCCCAGACTGCACCTTTACTACACGCCTGGACATCCCAGTACCTTCCTTCAGGCTCCCTCCCCCGTCCTCTTTCCCCTCCCCCAAACTACAGCCTGAGCTCGCTCTTGCGCGCGCGCTCTCTTGGGCCCAAGTGAATAGTCCTCGCTTGAGCGGGACACGGCTGTGGATGCAATTCCCCTCGCCTCCAGCCGCCAGGAGCTCCCCGGCGGCACAGGCAGCATCCTCCCCCGAAGCAGCTGCTCCTGCACCTGGACAGCCTGGACCCTCGTGCCCTGCTCACGGGGCCTCGCGCAGGAGGCGCCCCGGGACTTCCCCTGCGGGCCGGGTGGAGGAGGAAGAGGAGGAGGAGGAAGAAGAAGAGAGCTTGGGCCAGGACCCCAACCCTCCTAGGAACACCTGGCTGCGATACTGCCACTTCTTTTTAAGGGGGAAGAGGAGAGAGCCGGCAAGAGCCATGGGGGGCTGCGAAGTCCGGGAATTTCTTTTGCAATTTGGTTTCTTCTTGCCCCTGCTGACGGCTTGGACAGGAGACTGCAGTCATGTCTCCAACCAAGGTAAGGGACAAACCGGAGGGCTGGAGGAGGAGGGTGCCTTGGGAGTAAGCACTCTTGTCCACTATTGCATGTAACTTTGTCCCTGGGTCAGCTCCTCTGGACTTGCCATGCTATGATGTCTAGGATGTCTAACCAGACAGCCCTGATTATACTGCCTGGGTCCAGCTGACCCTGGAGCGCTCATGCCTTCTATATCTAGAATTCTTTCCAATGTCTGAGCATCCTGGCCACTGGTTCCTTCCTGGCAGTTGTCTGATTGCTCCCCATTGCTCGGTCTCCATTGGAGGTCAACCTTCACGGCACAGACCTAACTGCTTTTTGAAGAATCTTTCACCGAACAGCAACGTGTGGATTCTCTCCTCCTAGCTTCTTGAAAGAAAGGTCATGACTCCCGCTGTACCCTATACACCTGTAACCAATAATCAGCCCGTTTTCTCCAGTAACTAATGGTCGGCCTCACTCGGTATTAGTTTCTGAACTCTGTCTCCCATTCACTTCAAATTATTCTTAGAACAGATGCTCATAATATCTGAGTTGTTGTTTCTATTTCTGAGAGAACTGGGCAGACAAGTGTTAAGTCTGAAATTCCAAGTTAGGAATATACTATTCATAAAGCCTAGCTGTTGTTGGATTTTTAGAGGACTTTTACCAGTGGGTAGGGGAAAAGTGAAGGCGAATGCTGTGTGGGGGAAAATGATGGAAAGCATGGAAAATATTTCAGTATTTTCTTTCCTTCTACTCAATCTCTAATGAAATATATATCTTTGGATTTCTGCTATGAATGTTGAAGGATATAGAAAAGTATCATCTGCATGTTCTAAGTTGCTTTCATGCTCAGTATCAAACAACCATAAAAGTTTTCTATCTGTACCTGGCACGAGGCTCTCACTGATACGGTGAGGATTATCCATATGTCACCTGTTAGCAGACACTCTACACAGACTTCACATCTAGTGCAGTTTGATCAATTATATTTGCCATTTAACGAGTAAGATATGCATAATTGTTTAGAGAACATTTTCTGGAAGTACAAATAGAGGTCAGATGAGAGTGTGTACTTTGTGTTTGATAGGTAGGAGGTTGAAAGAGAAGGCAAGCCAAATAACGAAGCCTTACTTTTGCCATAATTGTGTATGTGACCATATTATTTTATCTAGAAATGAAACAGTCATTCAGAAACAATTCACATGTTCCTGTTTATAAACAACACTATTGATATGTTTTACTTTTATTTTTATCTGAGGAAAAAGTAATCACAAATATTTATTTTTTTGAAAATGCATATTATCCCCTTGACTTTGACATGTCACATATGTTACAGCTATAATGTCATACTCTTCCACAGGGGTATAGCTTCAAACTGCATCCCTCATTGGCCTTTAAGGATTATTGGAATTAAGTTCCCCGGGCATAGTTTACTGATATGGAAATAAAAAGACGGTTGAAAATAACATGTAGTTATTTACTTGACCTTTTATCTAGAAGGAAAACATTTTTTTTTTTTTAAAAATGAGGAAGTCAGGTATATATTTAATACTAATGCTATTGTCTATGGGATTGAAAGGTATGTGTAATTTGAGATTCATGCTCACTACAAAGTTTCCAGTCTGATTTTCCCGAACAGTTAATATGAGTGGTGCCTGTGTAAGTCAGCACCAATCCTAGGCCCTGGCTTTATTCAGACAAATAAAACACATATGAACAACCCCAAAACTAAAGTACCATTCTACTGAAACATGGCATGCTAAACTATGACCTTACAAATATTTATATGAAATACCAGAGCCTAGTGGAGGTGTTTCTTAACCTCTTAGAGTAATTTTATTTTATTCTTTCTCCTAATGAGTCTCTCATTCTTTTTAATGATTTTTTTTTGTCAAGAGTAAAAGGAAACATCTGAACCTTATTGTTTGCTTCAATTAACTTAGTGCTTTGAAATATTTTCCACCTATCCCATCAACTAAGAAGGCCCATTAACTATCACCAAATACAACTTAATTTGAATTTGTGTTGATATATTAAAAACACAAGTATAAACTTACTAGTATCCAAATATAAAGTAGGATAAAATTGTGTTTGTTCTCCAATACAAAGCTACAAATTATGGTCACTTTTTTATCGGTAATACATGATTTTTTTGTAATATTGTGATGATAATTTCATAAAGATACAGCAAACTGAATATTAGTGCTTATCTATTGAAAATGTGGACTGCTACAGAATTATAAGCACAGCTAAGAAAGATTCAAGAAAATTTGTATTTAATTGTAATAGATGTAAAATAAATGTCAGATGTGTGACTAATGCTTAGTTTTTAGATGATGCTTTCCATATTGCTCATAATTTTATTAATTTTTGAAACCTGCTATTTTATATAGAACAATTTTTCATTTTTCTATAACCTTCTTTCATTAAGGACATTCACAAAATGAAATGGCATTGCTCTATGTCTATTTTTGTCAAATGATTATATATAAAATCCTTCATGGCTGAATAGTCCAAATTCACTCTCTGACCTCTTATCCCATCCTCAATCTTCCAAACTAAGGCAGGGTCAAATAATGATGCTAAGAAGTAAGCTATCTCCCTCTTAAAATGACCTAAGGGGAACCTCACCATAGACAAGGCTTCTTGTCTTTGAACTGGCTCTAAAGCTATGTGTTATAAAGACAAAACAAATTAGATTGGCTCTTTCTTTCTATTACCCTATGCTCTTTGAATCAATATGAAAGTAATGATGCTTCCCATACCACTTCATCTGATTAAGTAAAAAAACAATTTCTGTTAGACTCTCTGTCTTATGCAATTATTTCCCCTTGTATTTAAAAAAAAAACTCAGTGTTCTTGAGGTATTGGTAAATTTCATTTAAGACTCTATTTGAATCTCTGAAAATATGCAACCTTGCATTTCCTTAATAGTGAATAGAAAACGAGTCTTAATTCATGTGTAAGTTAACCATATGTAAAAATTACAGTGGTTACTGGCCATCAGGGATTTATTTATTCAAATATTACTCTCCTTTAGCAGGGTACCATATAGTCTGAATGAGTTGGTACATCTCTTAGGGAGCTCATGCTTATAAAAATAATAAATTGCATGCAAAATAATTAGTTAAGACAACTTGTGTGACTAGATGAAGAAGTGCATATATTTTGACCAGACAATACTGGTCAAAAAAGCAAGGTAGCTATGGTACTAGTGATTTTGTTTATTTATTGATTTGGATTAAATGATGGCAAGAAATTTGAAGTTGTATGTAAATATAAGTAAACATGTTAAAACAGAAGATACGTGATTAAAGATCAATGACCTATAATTAGTTGCCCTATCACTAGTATCATCCATAAATTATTAAAACAGAAGAAATACAAGAAAATAGTTAACACATATATTTTTAATTAGGACAATTAGATAATTTACTGACAATATTTCTCAAAGATTCTTCACAATAGTTTCAATTTATTTTCACAGATAAGTTCTTGATGGGTTTAGGGGTGTTGAGATTATTTTCATATGTGGAGTCATTAGGAATAACATCCAATAGAAAATAAAATACTTTTTAGTGATTCCAGTGTGTTCATCAGATTCTATATATTATTTTCTCTGATTTACAAATAAACTATATCTGAAAATCTTATTGCACAAAAATATTAACATGTTCAGTAAAATTTTATTCTTTAAATTAGAAGTAACAAAATTATTAAAAACTAATATAAGGCATTGTTTATATACTTTTTGCTGATTTTCTAATGGAGAAATGTTATTTTAAAGATGCAAAAGAAGATAAAAGTTGTATAAGATTGTTGAGTACAAGACATTTCATAACAAATCTTGCATTTGTCTTCAAAACCATTCTGTTGCACAATCTTTTGTATTTGTCTACAAACTTGCTCTTTCTTGCACAATCTCAACAACCACTTCTCTGTCCTCCCACACAAGTTGCAAATAGAAAAATAAAAGGTTCTACTTAAAACTCAACTACATTTCAGCATTCATGGAAGTCTCCTTCCTTTGGCTTCAAATTTCTTGGCAGTCTAAACATGGTAGATATCAATATGCACAGATAATTAATGAACATAATGTGCATCTATCCATACATTGCTAATTAAGTAATTAAATAAAAGTATTAAGTTAATAACATATCTACAACAATCAAATAAACTTAACATTTGCATATACCTCATTATTTCCTTAAAATTGAAAATATATTTCTATTATCACTGCTTTATCTTGATATGGTCTTTAGAATGTAAAATTTAGTGGCTGAAGAGATGGCTCAGGGACTGAGAGTGCATGGTTAAGGATAGGATTCTGTTTTCTATCACCCACATCTGGTGGCTCAAAACCACTTGTAATTGCATATCTGCTGGGATTATTCTTTTGGCTGCCTTGGCCACCTGCGCGCACACACATGCACATATCCACACACATACACATAATAAAAAATAAAAATAAACTAAACTTCCAATAAAAGAGTAAATTACTGTATATGAAACAAAAAATGGTAAGACAAAACATAAAAAGTAAAATTTAGGTGATAAAAAGTAGAAGTGGTGAGAATAGTGTGTTTCCTCATACAACCTGGGCAAATAGTAAAAACCAACAAACAAAAACCAGAGAAAAATTTGGACAAAGCAACCAAAGCATCAGAATAAAAAGTCACAGGACAACTGTGGTGTATTAAATGAGACCATTGAATGGGACCTGTGTTGAGGTGCAATTTAATCCTCATCCTCAGGGAAGAGAATTAACTTGTTCAGAGCAAGAGGTACATTAATGCTGGAGGGAAATGTTTTGTAAAGAACTGTGCTCCACAAGTGTGAAGAACTGAGTCCAGTAATACTGGAGTTTACTGAGCAGAGGAAAGAACTGCAGAAATGTAGTTTGAAAGACAGTAAACAGACTTAATGGATGGAAAAGTAAAACACGGTAAGAAGCCGGCTTTAAAATTGTCTCAGGTAGTGTGGATGGTAAAGGAAGTCAGGTCCACCTCAAGAGCAAAGAGATGGCTGGAGGCTTGGAAGAGCAGAAGCAGGAGTCTGACTATCGTTCAAAAGAATGGGTGTGACAGCCTGGCCTATAGCACTAGTGCTGGAGATAGAAAGCAAATGTGTATTGAAGAGTTAATGAGAAAACAATATCTCTACAGAGAATACACACACACACACACACACACACACACACACACACACACACACACACACACACACACAGACACTCAACATTCTGACTATTTTTTGGGGGGAATCTGAACTATATATTGTGTCATCCCCATTAAATGGTATTGCTTTGTGGATATTCATAATTGATGTGTCAAGAGGAACTGAGCAAGTTCCTGCCTAGTTGGTGTTCCTGTCCTAACTTACCATCAATGACAAACAGTGTGACATGGAGGTGTAAGCCAAATAACCCCCCAAAGAATAATCACAAAAATTCATACTGATAAAAATATATTTGATATATTTACATATTGCATAATGGTATAAATAAATGTATTACTGGGGTTGGGGCTAAAGCCTCCATGTAAAATTCTGTGACACTCATTTGAAAGTCTTATCTAATCTTAGTATCATTTTTCTGCTTTGAAATACTGTACATGATGCTGATTCATGAAATGTAATGTGCTAATTCTTTTCTTTCACCACAGCTTTCTATCTGTAGTTATCCTTTTTGTCTAGTGGATGATAACTCAATTAGGTACAATCATCTGCACAGAACAGCACAGAATTACAGTCTAAGTTCAGAGAATGAAGAATAACAGAATTGTTTTAAAATGCATCCATGTGTTTTGATATTCTCTATTTAAATGAATATCAACTAATATTAAATTCCAACCAATACTGCGCATAAAAGAGACCAGTACTTTTCAGATATTCCCCACGAGTCTCTTCTCTGCACTGAGGGTAAATAGAGAGTAACACACGTTATGACAATGTTTAAGATCCGGAAAAGGGAATATAAGGGTAATATGATATGTGGGAGCAGGGACAATGGAAAACCCTTCAGTCAATTTTACATAATTTAAAACTTCCCTGAGTTGTTTTCTATCTTATCCCGTGGTCTGTCTTCACAAAGGTAATTGAAAAAATTATTAAAATCACATGATCATAAAAGAGCCCATAAAACATTTTTTAAAAACAACCAAAACAGAGAGCAGAAAATTCACCATATTTCTTAAAGACATGTTACACGGAAGGCAGTGCACTTGCCATATATAAAGGATATAAGACCATGCTCCATATTGGAATGTCTGATCAAGTGTAAAATATTCAGTCCATCTCCAATTTTGGCAGAACATTTTGTTTTCTCAATATTTAAAATCATGTTTGTCATATTAAGTACATACTATATGATATACACACATTGGTTGATAATACAAAAATTCTGTATCCTTTTTGAAACCTGAATCTATTATTCTGATACAGTTTATGGCAAAGTTAAGTCATTCATTTATGCAATAAATAAAGAGTCAGGTATCATATGAGCTGCTTATACTACAGTGACAACAGCCAAACACAGCAAGCTTCCTGAAATCCTATTACAAAGGCTGTGATATTTCTTTAGGAACTTTTCATTGAATATTAAAAGATTTGATGCTGTTAGTATAACATCTTTCACTGTGAAGATGATTCTGTGACAAAACAGTGAAATCAAATGCTATCCTCAGTTTGAGAACTGTATTTCTAGATTTCTTCTTAAAATATTATACTCTAATTTTATAGCTATACAGACGCTTAATTATATAAACACATAAAATTAATTTACAAACTTACAAGGTTTGTGCAAATAAAACTTAAATATATCACAAATGTATAAATTTCTATAGACTGATATTGAAGTGAGCTTTTCTTGAGGGGATTAAACTGACTTGCTTTGATGTGTTCATTTAAAGGAATGTTATTTGAAAGTGGAATTTGTCTTGAAAATGTAAATTTCCATTTTCAAATAGCAGTGGGCATGTTTTGTTGTTTGCTTTTGTAAGCTTTGGAAAAAAACTTAGGATTAAAAACTCATGTTTAAACGTATATCCTGAAAAAATATTTTCAACTACTTTCTGAGTACATTGCTGAAGTCTTCAGCTGTTGGCCTTTGTGCCAGCCTGCACTTGATGAACTTGCTTACAAATAATTGCTCTTTCTCATATTTCATTAAAAATTTTCAGGCCTTAAAGTCACATATTTGATCCCTAGAGATATGAGATAATATGGTCTTGGAAAATCAGTATGAGGGATATAAATTTGTTATTTTCTTTTGTAATTACTCATAATTTTATAGGAACAGGTACATAACATACAGCACTTTATGAAAATATGCATAATTCAGTAATGTATCCATCTGCTAATACAAGGTCAATTATGTGTTCTCTGGAGTAAGTAAGCTATGCCTTGGAACTTAGATCTTGCAGTTGATGAGCACAGCAAATAGAAACGTATTATACTACATTTCTTACAGTTTAGCATCTAGAATAAGAACACTTATAATTCATATTTATAGAGTCCATGATTAAAGTAAAACAACATATAGATATTCACCTGCCAGTGACAATGGTAATTCTTTTATGCAGTTAATAAAGTCCATTGTAATTTAGAGAAAAAATCCTGTGTTAGAAATATTTCAAATAAGAACCGAGAATGACTGAATGTATGTTTCCAGGTTGAATCATATTTGATGAGACCTTGAATCTCCTTTAATGTTACTGTGATACTTTAATGTCACTGAAGATTATTTAAATTAGATCCATAATTAGAGACTTTAACTATAAAAATTATCTAAGAAATGATGTCTTCCATTCCTCCTAAATTAGCCTCACAGCACTAGAGCAATTGTAATGAATGACCTGGCCTGGTTCAGGGCGTTCTGAAAATAAGCCTGTTGGTTATGAATTCTTCATGGTGTGATATATGCTGAATGAAATATTCTGATCTATGACCCTTCTTTTCTGAAAATATAAAAGTGTCTAATAATGAAAAACATTAGTTAAAATTTATTGTGGTAAATTCCTAGCTAGGCGGTGGTGGTGCATGCCTTTAATGCCAGCATTTTAGAGACAGAGGCAGGCAAATCTCTGTAGTTCAAGACAAGCCTGGTCTACAAGAACTAGTTTTAGGACAGGCTCCAAAGCTACACAGAGAAACCCTATCTTGGAAAAACAAAAGAAAAAACAAAATACTTATTCTGGTAAATTCCTTTTACACTCTATTTCTTTGAAATTAAAGTATATTTAAATAGTGTTTACCTTGTGAGTGAAAATGGTCACCATTAAATGTGACGAGTAAAAGTTGAACAAACTGCTGGATCTGATTATATAAAATAAAACCTGATTTTAGCACTTTCTACATGAAAGTTTGACTGCACCAATCTACACACTCCCTAGCAAATTCAATGCAATGCTGTCTGTGAACATTTTAGAACACCGGAATTTAGTAACAGAAGTTCCCTGTTGCTCCATTTAATGAAGGGATAGTTGTAAAGAGATCATTATTTTCATTTAACAAACCCCAAACATTTGGAGCTTCATATTCTCATGATAGCATATTACCTACCATGATTTAAAAACAAGTAAAATTTAGCATGCTCCAATTTCATTGTGATTTTTATGACTGTACAAGAACAATAGGTACTAAGGGGACAGTAACTTACTGTCTTATAGTGTTGCTCTATAATAACTTCATTTTATAGATTAGATGAAATGTGGTTCATTCGGGTTATTAAAATAACACTTTGCTAGTTTGTTTAGGATAAAGTACAGGCCTGAGAATCTTTACAACCTCACTAGTTTGTGACCAGAAATCTATTTATTGAAACATTGTTTCTGGGATTTTCAAGAATGCTCTTAGCTAAAATGGTGACTTTATTTAAGAATTTGAGTGTTAGCATTTTAAAGTTTTAATGGTCTTATTAAAGCTAAATGATACTGTTTCTTTAAAAATGCTACAGAGAATGCTGGGCATTGGTGGTGCATGCCTTTAATCCCAGCACTCAGGAGGGAAAGACAGGTGGGTTCCAGGCCAGCCTGGTGTACCAAGTGAGTTCCAGGACAGGCTCCAAAACAATACAGCACAACCCCTCTCGAAAAACCAAAAAAATAAAATAAAATAAAATAAAAAATAATAAAAGAAATGCTACAGAGACATAAAGTAAATTTGTATATATTTCTATTGTGAGATTCTGAAATAATTGCTTATTGAAATGCATAACAACATTTAAATTTTTGTTAGTTAGATACAAATACTATAGTTCTTGAGAACCATTCACATATCTTGTGAGACATTTGTTAGTTTCAAAAATAAGTCTGTATTCAAACCTAAATTACATTGTTGGCATTATGTTTCTTCATGGTGCTTATTAGAGGGACTATATACATTACACCTCAGTCTACAAATTCAGAGAGATTACATAGTGGTACAAATCCCACCTACCTCCTGTCCCAATGGATCCAGCTTCCTCTTCTGACCTCTACAGGTACCAGGCATGGGCATATGCACATACATACATGAGGGAAAACACTGACATAGAAAATCAATTAAATCTAATTATTTAGGCAATAAACATATGTAAGCATCAAGATTTTGTATATATATATATATATATATATATATATATATATATATATATTTGAATTTAACTGTTCTGAAGATCTGGATGCTTTAGATAAATTAAATGTTCTCAGAGATGCATAAATTAATATACAAAGGCAATGAAAACATGGAGCATTTAATAGGAGTATGACCATATATCGTGCATAAGCTTGTGAATATCTGAATAAAATCTGTCCTCACTCTAAGCCCATTGCCACAAAATCAGAGGTCTGCATGACATTAGTGCACTAGAGATATAGAGGTATGCAAAAAAGAAGTGATAAAATATGTATTTCACAAATAAGACATTCTTGCTAATGTATAATACGGGGCTGTGACCCATTAATCAAAATATGTCAATTTTGATACTGAAATAAGAGAACTAAGCTGAAACCTTTATGAAGATCGCAATTTTTAAGCAATTTGGAGCTATCTTGTCAGCATTTAAAGATTAAAACTTACTGTACCTTTAAAGTGGAGCCATTACCATGTCCTAACGGTACTCTGGTTTGTCCTGACTAGTGGAGCTCATTACTGTATGGTATGGTTTGGCTTTTCATTAAAATTTTAAACTTGACTTCTCATAGCTTTTATATTTAATTCTGGGACTGATTTCAGAATACAAAAACCACAAAATTCATATTTTAGCAGATAGGCATGTATTCCAGGCCGTTGATTTCTTACCTCTTTATATGATTGTATAATTGGCACTATCTGAATGGTTTTTCATTATATGAAATTTATTAATAAAAATGTCCCTTCAGTTCTGGAGAGATGCCAGTACAGATAAGTGCTTTGCAAGCAAGTGTAAGGTATCTCTGAGTAAGGACCGCAGAGTCCACGGAAAAGCTAGGTCTGGTGGTACGTGACCCTGTAACTCCAGAGATGGACAGATCATGGGTCTTGCTTCCCAAAGAGTCCCAGGTTCCCTGTCTCTTGATAAAAAGAGAAAAAGGAAAGAAGGAATGGAGGGAAGGATGGTGAGAAGGAGGGCAGGAGGGAGGGAAGAAAGAAGGAAAGAAAAGAAAGATGATGAAGAATAGAGGAAGCCATCTCAACATCAACAGGACTTCATGACATATGCGCGCACGCACACACGCACGCACACAGTCACACACAGTCACACACAGACACACACGCACACATACGCACACATAGACACACACACACACACACACACACACACACACACACACACACACACACACACACACACACACTTTAAAATGTTTCTTCAGACCATAGATGGTTATTTAAATGTATAACCCCAGCTATTGGGAGTGGAGGCAGAAGAATTGCACCAATTTGCTACCGGCCTCGGTTACAGAGTGAGATCCTGCCTCAAAAATAAACAAATCTTTCTTCAAAAGCAGACCACCTGCTTTATGTTTTCCTGCTTCACAGCTACTTGCTCTTTACTACCTTTATTGAGCAGTGGTTTTAACAAGTTGGATTTGCAGGTATTCTTAATCATTTTCTTAGAAATTAGCTTATAATTTGATAGATTCTGTATTTTTGTATTTGAAATATATTCCTCTAAAACACGTAGTAATAGAAAGTGTTGTCATAACTTGGTATTTTTAAACAGAAGAAATCAATTGCAGATTACCCATGATTAGCTACTGACATTTTCGATTTGTACATTTGGAATGTTAAAAAGCACTGAAAACTCCCAGTCTAGCTTCTAAATTGCAATAATACTCTCTATTTTCACATCAAACATTATACTACCTTCCATTTTTCATAAAAAGGAATATCGTTTTCCAAAATAATCTAAATTATTACAGATCTTATCATATACCTGATAGAATTAAATAATTAATTGTAAAACAATATACATTTTAATAAAGCAGATAAATATGCATACCTCTATTCATACAACCAGGCTTTTTGAGTTGAGAAGAATTTCAGAGTTTTGACACTTTAATTTTAAATGCTGATTGTGTGTGTGTGCTATTATGTGCATACCACTACAGACACAGCCCTCTGGGTGGCAAGGAGCTCATCTTTTAGGTACACCCTAGCCTCGGGTACAAGTTCTACTCCCAATACAGCAGAAGAATCCAGGAAATCTCTTAAACAGAGGGCAAATGGCTCATTTGCTCCTCACTAGATTTGCCATTGATTGGCTGTTGTTTGCCTCTTTTATTTATGCTGTTTGAAGCAGTTGTGATCAACTGTCCCTTTGAAGTATGAATGTGTTCCAGTCCAATATTAAAAGAGAGGGTAGTTTATATAATTTTTTTTAATTTCTGTTAGTTGTTCTGAAATTGAAATAATTAGAAACACTCTGATTTTAGGTTGCAATTTATGACACACTTGGTATATATATCAAATTAATTTCAAGACTTTCTTGAATTGGTTGTTATTTTATTATTGTATTGTTCTTTGACTGTCAACTGTGTTTTAAACCCTGAATTTTTTCTACTCAATGCTTTTGTGTTACTGGGATATGCTTCTGAAGTACTTGTGTACACATTGTTCAGTAGGTAATGGGAAAATGAATTACCCATTTGTCCACCACCGAATACCTGAAGCTTATATGTGAAGGCCAACTTTCTGTGAGAGTTCAGTGGCAAGATTACAGCTAATGGAACTTACTCTTTAGAGGGGTTGCTTCCTTCCACTTTGAATCTGAATCTACTCAAATCCACTTATCTACCAGCCCTGGAAAGGGCTACTTTACTGATTAATAGGTGTAGGAAAGAGAAGAAAGCCTGACTGAATGTTTACTACACTGAATGTGGCTGGCACAAAAGCATGTATATGTGGCTCTGTGACAGAAATGCACTGCTCAGAAAATGCTTCCATGTGTACACAATCTACTAAAGCTGTCTGTCTCTGTGAATACTGTCCTTGAGAGGAAGAAGTATCCACATAATTGAAAGGGTTATTGAAAATTTCAATATAGAAAAGTAAGTTTTCATTCCTAACCATCATTTCTCAACACTCTATTCGATGGACCACATATGTTGGTTTTATCCTCAGTTAATTTTTCACGGTATTTTTTTCTCATTCAGGCAATTGACACAAGGCTTCTCTTTTGAATGCTTATAACACAGAGCTACATTGCAGTGCATTTTTCTGAGATGTTTAATGTGTAGCAATCTTTCCCCATCATTTTAGTTCATTTTTTCTCCATATATTATGGTTTTAAGCTAATATATTATGCCTCAGAGTATGCCCTGATGGCAGATATTTCTTTTGAAGTTGTAGCCTAGAAAGCAATTAAGCAGCATGTTGAAGAATATCCATACGTTTAAATTTATTACTTCCCACTTTTATGAATTTGTTTTTTACAACAAGGAAAAGAAGGGGGGAAGATTTCTTTTGCTTGTATACAAGCATTTTAGATTGCAGCCATATTTATAAAATGAAAACTTTGGAAACAAATAATTCCAAATGGGAGATTTTTCTTGGAGAAGATTGTATTTCTCTGCAATAATTTCTTGAATGATACCCCAACTAATAATCTAAGTAACAGTAGAGAGGCTACCTTAAATGCCCTTCCCTGATAATGAGAACGATCACTACCTTGTATGCCATCTTAGAGCCTTCATCCAGTGGCTGGTGGAAGTAGAAACAGATACCCACACTAAACACTGGGATAAACTCTGGAATCCAGTTACAGACAGGGAGGAGTGATGAGCAAAGAGGTCAAGACCAGGCTGGTGAAAACCACAGAAACAACTGACCTGAACAAGGAGGAAATTATGGACCCCATATTGATGAGAGACCAGCATGGCACTGATTCAGACCGCCCCCCAACATGGGTATCAGTGAGGAGGCCTCAGCAATCTATGGGGCCTCGGGTAGTAGAACAGCATATACCCTGGTGTACATTGGGAGCCCATTCCACATGTGATCGATGCTCTCTCAGCCTGGATACATGGAGGAGGGTCTAGGCCCTGCCCAGGATGATCTGACAGACTTTGGAAATCCCTGGGGAGTTGGGGGGTGGGTGGTAGAGGAGGAGGGGAGGGAGAGGGAACTGGGATTGACATGTGAAACAAGCTTGTTTCTAAATTTAAAAAAAAAATTAAAGAGTGACTAAATATTTCTCTGCAAAGTAGATAGAGAAATTTGTTTTGATGTTAAAAATATTATGGCAACAGGAGAACAATGAAAGGTGGCTTATAACAGGATGAGCTTAATGGATACTGCTTTCACTTAGCCAAAGAAACAGTATTAAAAGGATGGTTAGGATTGCCCTATTTGGGGTATAATTCTTTCTGCTATAATTTTTTTCTCCTGCCCCACTACCTTGGTCTTGAAAATATCAGCAGTCTATTACACTCTAGAAAAAGAAATAAATAAAAATTAGGTGGATATATTGTCTAAAGAGGTTAATAGCCTCCCTCCAAAAAGATCTCTAAAGATATCACAGCTATAGCTTAGTGAAATCCTTAAGGACTAGGCTTTGTCTGGCGTGGACATGCTGGGTCAGGAACTTTGGTTCCATCTGGTACTTTGTTTCTAATTCCTTTCCAGAAAGCAGCCTGCGTCTACCAAATGTGACAACAGCCTCACAGGAAATTTACAGTGGTCAAAGAAATTAGGTCAGAAAACAGATCTCTGTATAATCTCATTAGTAAGAACTGCATATTGATGATATATATCATTTATATTTAGATGTTGGAAGTGATCCCGGCATAAGTTTATAGTGTTCTAGGAGAGGGCACTCTGTGGCATGCTGAGCAAGCATCATACCTTTCTTGCTGGGTTCACAGTGTCATTTCTCAAGAATATTTAACATATTTTACTAAAATTAAAAGTTCGAATTGTTGTGGGTTAAGGAAACACTGGTTTGATATGTGCCAAAGAGCATAGACCTACAAGGGGGTGAAACTAAATACAGTAATGCCATTTAACAGATGAGGTAAATGGAGTATAAGAGTATATAAACACATGAACTCCTAATGCCAGAGTCAGTCAGAATTTGAACCTCTAACAATTTAGTTCCAGTTAAACATCCATGTTCACAATCCTGTGTGATGTTGCCATTCAATGCAAGTGACATTGAATAACTGGAAGAATGCACTCTTTAAAGTATGTAAAGGGAAAGAGAAATGGCCCTTGGTTACAATTCTGCTCTTTGAAACTATTGATAATTTTAAGCATTTGACATTCAATAACCAAAGAGATTTTCTTCTCAAAATTATGTATGGAGGGGCTGGGAATATGGTAGTTGGTGCTTGAAGCACAGTATTAGGACAAGAGTTTGGATTACCAGCACCAATGGAAAAAGACATGTGTGGAGGCATGTCTCTGTAACCTTAGGACTGACACAAGGGAATTCTGGGAACTCATTAGCCAGACAAGTCTAGCAAAATCATTAGACTTTTCAACTCTTTTCTTTCAGTTGAGAGTTGGAAGAGTGATTGAAAAAGAGAGACAACATAGATCCCAGCTTCCACATGCATACATGTATATGAAAACACACACACACACAAAGTAGAAACACACAAAATCTATGCATCAACAAATCATTAAAGAGATGAAGTGTCTTCCAGTGAAGTGTGCAGAAGTACTACTGATGGCCATTATACCATTATTATTTTCAACATTCTGATCTGAGCATTTATTGAGCATTTAGTAAGTATACAAAATGTGGGAGAAATTCTGGAGCAAATTCAGTTTGTTAAATTTAGGTTAATGATTGCCTCCCTCATAATCTGAAAGCAGTTTACGTGGTTGTCATAGTACCTAGAACCTTGCAAGGGGTTGTGTATTGTCTTCTATTGCTGCCTATCTAGAAGTGCATGTCTTTGCAGAGGTGGGGAGGGAGGGAGGGACAGGGTAGGGGTGGAGGGAGATGCCAGAGGCTGCACAGAGTGAGTTACTTTTTCTACAGTGTAAGTTCTTCCTTTACTAGACCAGTGGTTCACATGAGCACCTCATTTTATTAGTGTCATGAAAAGGTCTGTAACTTTGAGATTGCATACTTTACTCTTTCTATTATATTTTTACTATATTTTAGGTTTTTTATAAGGCAACTTAAGGCTGCCATACAGGGAAAATCAGTTGTAATTTAAGCTCATACACCGGGTATCTGCTGCTTGTGCTCATAGAGGGAGTTTCATTGAAACCCACCAGCCTATTTTCCAGCCAGCAGCTTCTCATTATATACACATTTGGAAATGCATCAATGATGGAGGGTTAGAACAAGGAAAAATAAATAAAAAGCAAATTCATTCTGACTGTATATATTAATTTTTTTCCACCACTTCATCATGTTTTAAGTAAGATAAGTAACATAAATTCCGATACTTATTTTGCTAATGCAGTTTTGATCAACAGTAATTTACTTGGCAGAGTTATTAAAAGCAAATTAGTAACCAAAAGGGGAAAGGGAAAAATATTTTATATACTAGGTGAGAAAGAAAATTTAACACAACTGCTAGAATTTAAAAATGCAAAGAAATACCTAAGTATTTGAATGTTTAATGTAAACTCATCAATATTTAAAAACTATTATAAAAGAACATAATTTAGAGAAATCTTTTTAAAAATTAGTTGTTTTGAATCATATAGATTTTTGTTTTTAACAAAAGCCAAAGTTAGCAACTATAATTTAAGGAAATATTGTCCCATTCATAGCATTTTATTTATGGGTTTTCTTCTGTTGATCATCTTTGTAAGAATTCCCTGATACCTTATCGCTGTTAAGTACAGTGCAAGCAATCTTTATTAAAGAGCAAAAATAAAAGAAAAATACCTAGTACAAGTCATACTCTTGAATTATCCCATGATGCTCTTCTTCTCAGACTTCTTTTCATTTTCTCAATGAAAGATTATGTTTTCTTTCTTTTTTGTAATTGTTATTATGGAATGTCTTCAAATTACAGATTTATTAGGCCTTTCCAAATACTATAATTTAGTGTGTCTGAGATAATATTTAGAACATTAATTTTTAATAAATATGCATGGATCTGAACCAAGATTTCTTCATATATGCTGTGGCTATTAGTTTAATATTTTGTGTGACTCCTAACATAGGAGCAAATATGTTTTTGACTGTTTTGCCTGTCTTTGTACTCTTTTTCTCCCATTGGGTTGCCTTGTCCAGATTCAGTTTGAGGGCTTTTGTCTTGTCTTATTGTATTTTGTTTTGTCATGTAATGCTGTTTTTTTCTTGGAGACCTGCTCTTTTCTGAAGGGAAACAGAAGCGAATTAGATCCAGGGGAGAGACAGGGTAGGTGTGGAGGCTGGGAGGAGGGGAGGGAGGAGAAAATGTGATCAGGATGTATCATATGAGAAAAGAATAAATTTTCAATATAATTAAATAATTAAATATGCTGCATGAACTAGACATGAATAGTTTGAAAAATACCAATTTGAACATTTGACCACTAACCATTCTAATTATTTGCAAGCAATAGGGATGAAGCTAGCTAGCATAAGCAGAAAAGAAAATTGTTAGTAAGCTTTTGGGAAACCTGCATAATCAAAGAAATACCTAGATATTGAGCTGGAATGGGTGGGAACAAGGATAGATGCTGTGTTCCAGGTATTAAGATTTTACTAGTCTCACTGAGCCAAATTAGTTTCAACTGTTTCTTGTATTTCTCAACTGAAAAACTCAGTTTTATCTAATAATGTCTGCTTGACCTCGCTGGGTTATTATCCTCAGAGTCAAAAGAACAATACAGTTCTCTGATTAATAACTTTTCCAGGACTAGACAGAATGCCACGCAATAATTCTTTAAAATCTTTTGCTGGTAGAATATTCCAAGTGGAATAGATAATTGATGCCCAATATACAAGATATATATCTAACCACTTATCATGCAACATGATAATAAAACATCTCCTTTTAGCATTTTAACCTCATCAAAATATTAAGTGGAGATTATGGGCTTGTCTATATCAATCTAGAATTTTCTTGTTCATGAAAGTTAACTATCATTTTGTTCCTAGGAAAGCTAAGAATCCTTTGATAGAAAATCATCAATATAGGAGATACATAATAACAGAATCCTGAAGCAAACTTCCTATTTCCTCAAATACATTATTGAAGCATCCTCTGTTGTCATAAAACTCTTATTCTACAGCATTCAACACTAGGAAGATGGAGGACACCTGGAACCTTGCATTGTATTTAAAGTATGGTATGGTATTCTAGACATTGCAATTTGGAGACTATTTCTAATGTTGATTTAGTGTGTGCTCATGTGTGCGTGTGTGCATGTGCGTGTGTGTGTGTGTGTGTGTGTGTGTGTGTGTGTGTGTGTGTGTGCACGTGTAAAGAGAATTTGTAGGCATCATTTCACTTTCTACCATGTGAATTCTAGTATTGGATTCAGTGTGTCAGGACTGGATGGCATCAGGCACCTTACTAATTCAGTCACAATTTCTGCCCTAAAGGAGAAAATTTTAGGAAAATTTAGCTGTCCCCAATATTGATCTACCTTCCATACTAATATTCTACTTTTTATAACATTTATTTCTTTTTTAAAATATTTCTAAACTAAAAGAAAATCAATGTGTTTCTAAAGTTACATTTTGAAAACTATCCATGAAAGTACAATTTAAGTAATTTTCAAAGAAAGATTTCCATAGTTTGTTCTAAAGCATGTTTGTAGATGAGATTACATCTCTGGAAGCCAGTTTCCCAGAAATAATTGTCCAAAAGTAGACTTCTCATTGCTGGATACCATCACAAGTATTTGAAGTATAGAATCCTTAGACCAATCTTTAAACTAATAGCATTACCATATTAACTTTATTTTCAAGGAAAATTGCACATGAAATAAGCAATTTAGCACAAAGTTAAATTGTATTAGTTACATGATTTTATTAATTTATTAATTCATTGAATTTTACCATCTCTCAAAGACCTGACACAAGGAACATATACATATATATAATATTTATATGTGCATATATTTAGGCACATAAATATATTTATCATATATTAATATACAAGTAATTATATATAATACATGAAATTCCAAATATAAAAATTATGTAGATATATAGGAATATATATATATATTTATGTATATATATATTCATGTAATTATATGTAATTTGGTTAGTTTTGATTATCTGGGGCCCTTTCTAATCTAATATGACTGATGTCCTTCAAGCAAAGAATAATTTTAGACAAAAACATTTATAAAAGAATGTGCTGTGAAGATAAGGATGTATACTGGGATTATATAATTTATAAACCAGAGAATGGCACAAAGTGGTAACAACTCACCTGAAGGTTGAAAGAAGGCTTTCTGTGAGAGCCTCAGGAGGAAAGATTCTCTGAAGATCTGAACCCAGACTTATGTCCCTGGGGCTGTTAGCCATAGAGTTATTTATTATTCTAAACCATTCCACTTACAATAGTTATATAAAAAGAACTACAGGAATCTAATACATGGAGAAGGCTTTGTATGTATGGCAGTATGACTCCAGAACCTTTTTAAGAACATGCTATGTCACCTATCAAAAAGAAAGAAAAGTAAGATACCGCATCTCTCAAAGATTTAAAAAAAAAAAGAGAGATTTGGTTTAAGAAAGATAATGCAGACTAAAATCTTTAATATCATTTTTTTTCTGAAGCTTGACTACTCCTTCATAAGCACTATATGTGAGAAAGTGCATGTCTGAGATGGTTGATTCCATATGTTGGGTTTTTACAAATTCTGGAATGATTGCTCATATATGAGAAAATATCTTGGTTTGGGATTCCAGTTGAAGTTCCTATTTATGTTTAATGTCCACCATCTATAAACAATCTCTACAGAATTCTAGCTGGTACTTGTGGAGAGCCTCCTTTCTGACTATGAAATATCTATATCGCATAAGGTGATATGTAACATTGGGTCAATACTCAAAATGTTTGAGATTTAGGATTTCCTGATTAGACATGCTCGATACTGCATTAATGAAATGGAACTGAGATTGACATGTAAAAGAAACTTGTTTCTAATTTAAATAAAAAAGAAATCATCTACATAAAAACCTAACAAAAGTTAGAGCTATTTGACTAGCTATTGTTTGCAAAGGTAATTGAAATGTTTTATTTATTTGCATAAATAGATCTAAGTTCATTTAAATATTAAAAGTAATAAATAAAGAAATCTCTGTAAGAAGAAAGAAAATCCATGGATGTACTCTCTTCTGGTGAACATTCATCTCCATGAACAAAAGTCACATGTCTTTATTATTTCAGTCTTAGAGTAATAGAGCATTTAAAGTGGGAAGAACCTAGTTGAGAACTGCATCCATTTAAGGTCTATAACTGGGGATTTGCTAGGCTTCCCTCAGTGGCTTGATATGCTTTAAGCAGACAGTAATGTAATATATGAATTAAATTTGTTCTGTTCAGAAATAAATAAAATGAACTGCAGAATGAAATGGAAAAGCTGGAAGAATGTAAAAATTAGGTAGGCTTCACACCGGCAGCCTCCATTCTGTTTTGGGGAGCTGTGCAGGTGATTGGGGAACATCAGAGTTTCTCTAAATGGAAAGCTAAATGATAACCATCATTTGTTCTTTTGGCTATATGGATTAATTAAAGAAAAGTTGAATATAGCTCTTTCTCAAGTTCAACATAATTAGTGATATATAGAACAGAGAGAGCTTACTGCTGAAGATTAATTAGTAATGTTCTTGATGTGTACCTCTGTGTAATGTAATTATTTTTTACTTTAAAAAAACTCCACTGGGCTGCATAGTTAAAAAGGCTCAGGATTAAATTCAAAAGTAAAGAAAGTATTTTTATTCTTATTTGTTATTGATTGATTGATTTGACAAGTTGACTTTATTTTATTTTGGGGTGTCAGAACATATCACATTTGATAAATTTATCTGATTTAAATTTCTGTTTATGAGCACATATTTTTTCATTGATGTAAGAAAACAATGAATTTCAGGAAAGTATTTTAAGGCCTCTAAGTATGTTAATTCAGATAGGCCTGGAACTTTTAATCCTCCTAGCACCTCCTTCTCTTTGCTGGTATAGTGAGATATCTACCAAACTCATGCTTAAAATTAAAATGCAAATCATAGAAATAGTAGATCATAATAGAAATCAATATATTAGCTCTACTCTTTTAGTTATAGCTGAGTGAAATTAAAGTCCAGAGTCACCCCGCTAAATGAATAGTGTAATTTAAAAATAACTGACTAACACAGCCACCCTTATCTAACTATTAAACTTAGAGTAAAGAAAAACAGAGAAGGAATTTTCATTAAATCAGCTAAATTAATTCATTTTGTCAAATAAAGCTGCATGGCTGTGAACAATTCATTCAATTTTCTTATCTCATTTGCTTATCAAGTAATAGAGGATATAGCTTGTCATGTCATATTTAAATAATGATACAGAATGACTTTTTACCCCCCAAAAAAATGTATGCCAAAAATACTTCAAATCTACATCATTCAGGGAAAAATGAGCCATGGTTATTTTTATAGGACTGGCACAAAAATCTATATATTTAATGTCCTCTGGATAAACATATATTTTATAGGAAGAAACTGAAATAGATTGACTTGTAAAAAACTTGTTACTGTTAGTTTTTTTGGTTTTAACAAGTAGCTTTCATCTCTGTGATTTTATCCATATTTAGAAGGGTTACATATTTTTCCCTCGTTAAGTCAATTCTCAAAAATACCTTTATCAAATGATGGTAGTGATATGTGAATAATGCTTGGGAACAAACAATTTAGTCCATTAATATTCAGCCAGAATGGGCTAATTCAGTGAAATCCTGGAGAAACATATGTAAAAGCTTAAAGCAGTAAAATGTTTGTTTCTCAGGAAGGCACCAGCAGGATTAATTAAGTTAGCTGGCTGGCATTGTTTTCCCTGTGGCCTTGAGCGAATATTTTAAATCTTTGAGCCACAGTTTGCAACTTGGTAAGATCCTGACAACCCTCGGAGGCTCTATTTTACAGGGTTGTAGTAGCAATGGAATATTGTTTGTCAAAATGTTTTGAACACTGTCAAGTGCAGCACAATTGTATTATTTCATTTGGTTTCACAGCGGTGCTGGGACATCTTCACACACTGTCGATCGAGACATTTAATCATTCATTCCACATTTACTGAACAAACATTAATTGAATTCCAGAAACTGTGATTCGTGTTAGCTTTAAACAGGGAGCCACTCAGCCTCCTCACTCTTGACTCAAAAGGGGAGAAAGAGAACTGAAGACTGAAGGGCAGGCAGCGCAGGCAGACATGGGCTCAGGTTAGCTTGGCTGCAGCAACTGACACAGTGCCTCTTGTGCTATCAAGGCAATGTGCTGTCCTGGTCATGAAAGTAAATGAGGTCAAATGGAAAGAGAAGGTGAAGTGCATTGTTCTGTGTGGATTGCAGATTTCTCTTTTCTGCCTGCGTTATTGAACTGTAACAGTCATCTCACAAAGTTTAGTCTTAGGCAGATACTATTCTCACGTATCATTTTATAAATGAGGTAAACGAGGTCGAGAAAGGTTAAGAGAATTGAATAAGACTACTTCTCTTAGTTACTGCTGTATTGCTGTTATGAAAGACTATAAACAAGGCAACTTTTAAGAGAAGGTATTTAATTGGGGGCATGTGCTTACAGTTTTTAAGGAGCTTGGTCCATGGTCATCATGGTGGGATGCAGATGGGCATGGTACTGGAGCAGAAGCAGAGAGCTTCCATCCTGATCTGCAGGCAACAGACAGCGAGAGTGACACTGGGTCTGGAGTGGGCTTCTGAAACTTTAAAGCCAACCCCCTCCTCCAACAATGATACACCTGTTCCAAATGAGGCCACATGTCCTAATTCTTCCAAAGAGTCCATCAACTGGGGACTGAGTATACAAAAACATGAGCCTATGCAGCCATTCTCATTCAAGACCACACCACTTGACAGGACAAGAGAATATGAGAAGACATTGTGTATCCATATAAACTGGGCAATGAGAGGTAAAGAAACATTGGAAACAATTGATATAATTGTCAGGAAGTGGAGGAGACTTTTCGTAGGTGCTTTCTCACAGCAGATTGAGGTATTTCCTGAGTACTTGAAGTTGGATCCTAACAAATGAAAAGGCTTCTCTAATTGAAAAGAATGTTTAATAAACACAGAATGGAAAGAAATAAATAATTAGAATTCAGTATGTTAATTACCCACTAATAATCACAGGCACACATTTTTTTCTTTTTAATTTATTCTAGATTAGTGTTTACAGAGATTGTTTCCTGGAGAGGATTGTGTCTGAATGACATGGTTTATAATGAAGAAGCGTCAGCCAGAAAGGTTTAATAAAAAGAGGAAAGGGAAACTGGATGTTGTGGCACATACTTGTCAAGTGAAGTTCAGTGTCATTCCTTGCCTCAAAAAAGTTTAAAGACATCCTTGACTGCATAGGATATTCATAAACCACGATGGAATAAATGAGACCCTACCTAAAGCAGAAGGTGGAAAAGGCCAGCAATTTGAAGAAACTTGTATATAGTGAGAAAGACTAGCACATCTGTAGAAGTGTCTGGGATGAAGCAGAAGGATTTGGAGGGAGGTAACAATCTAAAAATGATGCAATCATGGATTACTTTTTAGACACCTTGCATCTTAGCTTTCTTTCCCATTTCTCTGATAAAACATCCTGACAGTAGCAAATAAAAGGAAAGGGTGTTTCTTTAGCGCACAGTTCCAGGTCACATGATCAATCATGACAAAAAATGTCAACTGGTCAGATGACATCCGGGGTCAATAGGGGTGGTGGATTAATTGATTCCTGCTAATGCTCATCTCACTTTCTCCTTTTCATTAAGTTCAGGGCCCAACCTATGAAATAGTGCTGTCATACTCAGGGTGAGCCTTCCTGCTTTAATTAATTCAGCTCAGAAAGTCCCTCATAGGTTGTCTTCACATCAACTAAATCCAGACTGTGGACCATTAAGATTCTCCTCCCAGGTGATTTACCAACTTAACTCCATTCCTTTTCAACTTGAAATACCAAGACATCACGTTAAGCTATAACCATTCCCTCTTTATCTCCAGAGCCTCCTGTTTATCTCATAATGTAATATAGAGTCCAACTGTAAAAGTCCTCATAAACCTTAAACATTCTGAATCTTTATATGTCCCAAATTCGTTTAAATGTCAGTTACTCTAAAATTTCAAAAGTTTTGTACTTACACTGTTTGTTGGCACCAAATAAGCATTCATATTCCAGAAAGAAAGCATCATGGCACTGATCAATCAGAACCACATTCCAACACAGAAAACACAAAATCCTGAAGCTCCATGTTAGGTATCGAGGGCTTATGACAAAACCAGCCAAGCTCTTAAGGGCTTAGATTGTTCTCATTCCTCCAGTTCCTACATCTGCAGCACATATGGCTTCTGTTCTAGACTCAGGCTTGCTCTACTGCTCATGTATACCTCCCTGGAGAAAGTGCTATGGTCCTGGCATCTCTGATATTCTGTGACCCCCACTGCAGCTTGGGCTTTACCTTCTGAGTGTAGCCCCAAGGGATCTCTGGAGTTGCTGAATAGTTCCTTCCTTAGATAGTTCCCATGGTCACCTAAGCCTTGCATCTTTCATGTCTATGAAAGCAGGACCCCATGGAAGATGTTGTAGACTTCAGCTGTGAGTATCCTGGCCCACCTGCAACAGAACTGTGTCAGCAGCTATGTGCTGATCCTGAGGAAACACTTTCATGGTAGTTGCTTTCAAACATGGTGGGGGGGGCACCCTCATTTTAGGAGTCAATCCTTTTAGTAAATGTAGATCTCTACAAGATGAATCCCCCATGGTTGGCTGGGGTTAGGGAGGACAATACTTTTATAACCCAGTACAATTCTGAAGATTTCTTCTCAGTGGTCTAGATCTGCTTAACTGTTCCAGTTTTCTGAGCCCCAGCTTGAATTTTCTTCTTTCAGGGAATTTATTCTGCCAAATAAACTGCTCCTTTACCTTAAGTCAAGGAAGAATGTAGCTAGATTCTTAGCAAAATATCACAGGAACAACCCATATCCTATTTTTCTACAGAGTCCTTTTCCCTGTCTGAAACCTCATTAACTCACACGTTTATAGTCTATTTCTCTCAGCAAGACCATCTTTCATTATCCCCCAGGATGGGCAAGTTAAGCTCTGCCAACAGGATGCATCAGCTGTTCTGGTCCAAAGTTGCACACTCTTCCACATTTTTCCCATAGAACAGTTCCAAAGGCTTGATAGCCATGTGATCATGGACATTACAGCAATGACATACAGATTTGTTCCCATACCTGTTTTAGTCTTGTTTTGAATTGCTGTGACAAAATGCCCTAACAAAAGCAACTTGAGAAAGGGAAATAATTACTTATGTCACAGTTCTAGGTAATGCTCCCTTGTGGCAGAGAAACTGAGCAGTAGGAAACTGGGAGATCTGGTCAGATTACATCCAGAGTCAAACAGGAAGCAATGAATTGGTGTATACCTGTGGTAGCTCAGTAAACTTTCTTCTTTTCCTTCCGTGCAGGGCCCAGTTTATGCACTAGTAATGTATGTGCTGGCCTCTTTTGGAGCAGGTCATTCTACCTCAGTTACTGTAATCAGGATAACCCCACAGACATCATATTGGACCTTCTTTTGGTTATTTTAGATTATTCCAAATTGACAATTAAAAGTAAGCCATCACAGTTTTTTTCCCCAGTAATATTATCACTTTAGTTCCTATTTACTGCGATAAAGGTTTTTACTAATTAAAAATAATTGTGGGACAATTTTAGGTAAATGCATTTTGTTTATTATATTATTAAATCACAAAATACTTCAAATTAAATATACATGGCAGTATTTTATTTTGATTTGAGAATATTTAATTCAAAACCAGTTAATGAATAAGTATAGTTCTGTGAACTTCTAATATACATTTAGCAATGAAAGTTGGTTTCTTTTGTGTAAGGCACATTGATACTTTGATATTTGAATTGTGTTCAGTTTGATCTAAGATTGCCAGTGGTTCAATGTGTTTTTATTTCCATCTCTAATCGGAAGTTAAACTTTTCAAGTTCTAATCTTCTAGGAACATATTTTGATGTAGCAAGCCATCCTCTCAAATGAATCTTTGTTTATATACAACTCATACCATTTTTTTTACTTTTTAAGTTTTACTCTATAAATTCTCGTGCTTTGTATTTTAATTATCAGTCCTCTGTGGGTAGATATTTAATACTACATTACTGAGAATAAGCAAATTCACGTAGATGATGGCCCCCCATTAAGACAGGTTGCTAGATGTTCACTTTTTGTCACCAATATTAATGAAAATTCTTGTGGCTTGCCTTGCAGGAAAATATTTTATACATTTATCTTAAAACTATATATTGAAAGTCACACTCTAAGATATTTTCATGTCTACATTTAAAGCTCAGTGTACTCTTTTAAATAAAGTAGTCTTGTTGGAAAATACTATTGAATTGATTAGAAAGCAAGATATTACTTGATTGTACATAGAGAGATAGATAAATAGATAGATGATAGACAGAAAATGTATTTTATATTTTAAAATGGTCTCCCTGGAAGTTAGTAAAATGCTTTGGATACCATAGTTGCTAGTGTCACTAAGAATAGATGTGATAGACAAAGAATAACAAACCAAAGACTTCTGAGAAGCCAGGCGCAATGTTTAATATGTATACCATAATATTTTTGTTGTTCTGCCACACATTATGACCACATGCAGTAATTCTACTAACTGATTTAGAGAGATGAAGAACTACATCTTTTAACTTCTTTATAAAAGCAACTACTTTGTCCATTGAAGGAACAATATATGTATGGAGCAGAGATTGATGGATGAGAAGTTGGTTATGACATGTTTGCCATCATCCAAGCAAGAGTTTCTAGTGATTTAAATTAGAGCAGTGACAATTAGCACTGAAAGTGTAGATGGACTTTAATATTTTTTACACTGAACTTCAAGTGTTGTGGTTCAGATGTAAATTGTAAGTTGTGAAACTTCACTCATGCCTCATGGGCTACCACACAACATACCTGACCCTGGAGTTTGAAAATCTGAATGTATTATTTGAGAAGCAGAGATGACTCCTTCAGTTTGTCTTTCAGGTAAAGAATTGTCTTTTCTCAGAAAAAAAAATTCTTAGTTGTTGATGTTGATGCCATCTGTGCATCTCGAATTGGTGTGCTGAGAATGGTTCTGTTCCCTCTCCGCTCTTGATTTGCATATGGTACTGTTTCTTTCACTTTTGATGGCTCAAAACATTTGTCAGCAGTCCAAATATTCTCCCAGGATGTTTACTATAATTCCCTCCAAGGTAAATGCCTGGAGTGAGAGCATTCTAGTGAGTATGCTTTTGTTACAGCTGCCAAGAAACCAGGAGAGAAATATTGGCCTTGCTCACATTCTCTGGTGAGAGGCAATCTCTCTTAAACCCCAAGAATTCTCTAGAAAAAAAATGATAGGGTTTGGGCAGTAAGCAAGTTTCCATTCCTGAGATCTGAGGCTTGAAAATGTCTACTTGGAATATTTTTATGTTTTGTTTTATTTTTCACTCAAAAACATCAGGTTTACTGTGATGTCATGTAATATTTTATGACTGGTATACATTGTGAATAATCAAATTGCACCAATTAGTATACAAAGTGCCTTAAATATTTATCTTGTTTATAGTGAATATATTTTGAAATCTCTCTTTTGGCTACCTACAAAGGTACAGTTATATTTTAAAGTATATTTAATTTATTCCTTAATATTTCATTATATGTTGTATAATGCATTATGATCATCTCTATCCCATTTTCTTTCCGAATTCCCTTAGTCACCAAAATTGTACATCTCCCACCTTCATATCTTCTTGTATTTCTTTTATATATTCCATAATATCCAATTAGTACTGCCTTAATGAACATGGGTGGTCAAGGTGAGATTTCAGAAGATTTTCTTCCTTTTTTAAAATTAATTTTTATTTAAATTAATGTCTACTTTTCCTATGTCTTCTGTAGCCAGTCTTTGATATCCCCTTTCTGCTCCTTAATTCCCAGAGTTTTGCATTTTACAATTGTGCACGTGTGATCACATGGTATTTCTCTCCATCTTCCTGGTTATATGACATAGCATTGTCAAGTTGATTTGTGTTGATAACTCAACAGAATTCCCTGATTTTTGTAAAGCTTAATAACTTCCCATTCATGCCACATTTTATAAATCCATTCACCTGTTGATGGGCACGTTGATTGTTTCCATAGCTTAGCTGCTGTAAATATAGCTCTAGTGAACATGGGTGCACAGACATCTCTTCCATCTGCAAATGTTTCTTTTGTTTATTTACACAGGAGAATTGCAGAAAATGTAATCAGATCATATCAGAGCTAGAAAGGATATCAGTCTCACACAGAAAATGGTTATCCTCATTCCTGAACTCAGGATGAATTAACAAAGTTGATACTTGTAAGAACCAGGATTTTGTTCACTAAATCAAGAATCAGAATTTGCTAACCTTTCTCTGATCCATTATTTTTCACCGAGTATGAGAGAATAAAGGGTTACAGATGGCATTTATGATGAGAGAAAAACTCAAAAATTTTAATCTATCCAGAAGATTGTATCTAATAGCTCAGGTCCCCTAAACTCTAGTTTATATTTTTTTCTTAGTACTACATTTTAACTGCAATCTTACAACAGAAGAAACTATGATTAAATAAACCTTAAGTTTAAACTCTGTGCTAATTGTCACTAGTAATTAATTAATTACAGCTCATTTGAGCATCAGGAACTTTATTGCAGATTAGCTTATTTAACTTTTCCCTTTGGAGAAACCTTTGATTAGCCTTATAAATCCAATTTCAATATAAAGAGGAATATTTCTCTAAAAAATAAAACTAGCAGCATTACTTTGTCTGAATCTGAACAGTATAGACAAATATTTTACTTATCTAACATTTGAATTGAAAGTATTTGTTTTGCCAATGATGGCTATTTCTCTTAACTGACTTTTTAAATATCAGTATCAACTTCTCTCTGCAATATAATTTTCAAGTCTATGTTTCTCAACTTTGGTTCATGAAGAAATTTTTAATATGGTTCTCAATTATAACAACAGTCCAACCAAACATTTCATATTTTGGCATACACCACTAAAAATGCAACTTGAAAGCAGAATACATGTTCCGCTCCTGAGAAACAGGATTTCCCTTGTCAAATTCAAATATGTCAGTTGTTTTTGCTCATCAGAGTAAAGCTGTTAATGCTCAGAAATTGTTCTAGTTTCATATCTATTGCTGCACAGAGTATCCATACTAAAAACAACCTACAGGATACAGGCTTGCATTTCAACTTAAAATTCCAAGTTAGAGTCCATCATTGGGTAGAAACCAAGGGAGAAACTTCAAACTATTAGTCACATGACACCTATATTGAAAAGTAGAGCAAAGTGAATGCATGGCCTGGATCACTTGCTTGTGGTCCTCTCAGTCTCTCTACTCTTAAGCTGTTCAAAATTTCCTGACTAGGGAATGCAGCCCTCACACTGTGTTGGGCTTCTCACATCTGTTAAGTTAATTAAAACATGCGGCCACCACAGACATACCCTTGGCCAATAGTGTAGAATATTCTGGATTGAGACTCTCCTCACATGTGATTCTTGGGTGTGTCAGTTTGGGGGTGGAAGCTAAGCATCCACATTTGCTGTCTTCTGTTGCTGTGGAAAAACACCATATCCAGAAACGATTAGCAGAAGGAAGATTCTATTTGGGTTTACAATTCCAGCGGGATAAATAAACATCACACTGAGAGGCATACAAGCAAGTGGTTATAACTGATATTTCATATTCGCTAATGAAAATATAATATTGGAATATTTGGCTTAATCCAACCTTCTTGAAAAAGCTACCTTCATTATTTTATCTTGCAACTAGAAGTTTGTTTAGAACTTCGCATTAATAAGGCGTCAGGCCCATGTTTTCTTCTAGAAATAAAAATGAACAAAAATATTTTGGAACCTGATACCTAATTGAAGATACATTATCTGTGTGACATATGTTGTTTGAAACACATTTATTTAAATAAATATGCTTAAATGATTGATTGAGGACATTTATAGAACCCTTTCTTTAAGAAAGTCAGATTCACATATAAAGAGAAATGTCTTGGTCCATTTTGTTAATTCTGTCAGAAGAGTAGCAGAGGATAGGAACCATAGTGGTGTTAGATAGCAGCAAAAGAAATTCTGTTGGAGATACGTAGAAAAAAGAAGTGTTTCAGAATGTAAGGAATGCTGTCTACAGCAATTATTTGACAACTACAATTGAACTAAGTGGAAGGTATATGTATTATTGCTGTTACTATACCTGGTTCAGTGTTGGTTCATAAAATAACTTAAAGCCAAGTTTATGTGTTAAAGAGATACCAGAACTACATAGTTATTTGTAATATGTGAGTATATTTATGTAATTGTGTATAGTATTTATACTTGTAGAACCCTTTCTCTTTGAATCATTCTTTATTTAAGTTGGGCTGTTATCGACAGGAGGACAAAGATATCCTTTTGTCAGAATAGAAAAGTTTCAGGGTCTTAAACAACTCAAAGGAGGTTAATCTTGTATGTTCCTACAAATCCCTGGATTTCTGACTTTTTAAACAAGATAAACCAAAGTGCATCCCTGTAGCTTTGTCACTAAATCTTTAATTGGTTTCTATAAAGTTGGTACCCAGTTAATGACCATGAACACAATTTTATCTGCTTCAAGCAAATGGACTATTTTCCACACCCACACTTAAAATTTCCCTGTTTAACACATGCCTGGATGAAACTATGTCAGTCTCAGGTTATCCTTTTGTCTTTCTTAGTTTTCATTGTTTCAAATGAGACCAGCTTCTGAATATGTGCTAATTACCATCTTATTATCAGAGTTTTCTCTCCCCAAACCACAGATCTTACATTATGTGATATATGATATGGAGAGAACAAATATATTACCTGTGTAAGTGATTGTACAAGTAGTCTACCTGGTATATTAAAAGTGAATCTGGAATAAAATTGCCATATTTGGAAAATAAAAGTAAAGTGAGGGGTAAAATTGGCAATAATTATGGTAGAACTTGAATGTAAGAATGTAAGAGTGAAGCACTACTACTTGCAGAGAAGAGGTAGAAAAGACTGGGGACCAAGATGTATGGCATGAAAGAAGGGACATCAAGTGAGCTAAGAAGTCAACCAAGATGATTCTAGCAGTCATGTTCTAAGGAAGACTGATTTCAAATTCATCTAGTCTCTGTAGGACTAAAGGACAAGATGCAAACAAATCATCCACTAATTAAGGCAAAGTTTGAGCATGTAAAGATAAAAGAAATAAAATACCCCGTGTGTTCTGTGAAGTCATAGCCATCATGTCACTGCTGTCCCTCCAGCACTAATATTAGCACAAAGACAAAAGAAATATTTTTGAATTAATGAGTGATTATTTTAAATAAATAAAAAATGACTTCAAGGAAGTAGCTTTTATGATCAAAAAGGAAAATGAACTTTCAGATTTAATTTCTGCTATTTGAATAACGTAATTAAGAGACTTCATATGAAAAATACAAATTCCATTTTTTCCAATAAGCTTAGAATGCAGAGTGGGCTTCTAAAAGACACTTATTAACTTGGTGAGCAATCATGTTAGGGTTAGTCTCATGCTGCGAACAATTATCTCCATGCAGAGTGACTCTGTGAACTGGAATACAAAGGCTTCTTGTCCATCAAATGCAACAACATGTTCTCAGTAGATGTAGCTGTACGGAGACAGACAGACAGACAGACAGACAGACAGATGAACAGAGGAAAAAAAGAGACACAGAGGGGGAGTTTGTGTGCTATGTATTTCTTGTTTTAGCTTTCTAACACTCATCAATAAAATCTAATGATAAATTTCTAATTTATACCTGCTATAAAAACTGACGAAATACCTGCATCACTACTTAACAAGTTCTTCCTCCATTTGTCTGGAAAAGGAGAAATGGACATATTTCTAGGTCTTTAAATCTTTGGTAAGTATACAAGTTTGTACTTACAGGCAGGAAAGCTACTTCTACTGGACCCTCTAAATTCTGAACACATATTCCTCTAATTCAGACTAGATCTTATCTACAGGAACAGTTCCAGAATACATTATGAAATCCAGGGTGATTTGGTTAACTTCTCATAAGCAGTAATAGTGACATGCCTTAAAGTATTTGACTGAAAATTAAGTGATGAATCATCACTTCCCATGCAAATTGAGAGTAAATTTATAGAGGTTTGAAGTCATTCATCTAAATACTAGAAGAAAGCAAAATCATCACGTTTATGTTTATTAAACAGTGGTTTTTCAAACTTTTTGATTTTGTGAGTTAATGACTAAAATACATTGAAAAAATAGAATATAAAATTAAAATTAAGATTAATTATTCTGGTTCTCAGTGTAAAATTATTTCCTTGGTTTTAAAATATTTTTGCTACATATAATTATTAGAGTGTTTTATATTGTGTGTGTGTATGTGTGTGTATGTATGTATGTATGTATGTATGTATGTATGTAGAACACTTATAAGACATGCATGTGGAGGCCAGAAGACAACTTCTAAGAGTCAGTTCTTAGTCCTCCTTATGTGGGTCATTGCCTTAAGCTCAGGTCATCAAGCATGGAAAAATTATGAACTCCTAAGCTTTACCAGCTAGTTTATCTCCTGTCACTGAGATAAAACATTCTGATATAATAAAAAAAATATATGAGAGTGAGGTGTTTCTTTGTCTTGTACTTCCAGGTCACAACCCATCCTTAAGGAGTGTTGGACAGGAACTCAAGCAGGAAGCTAAGGAAATCACAGAGGAAAGGGGGCTTTCTCACTGTCTCATTAGCTCATGTCCATCAGGCTTTCTTCTGTAGCCCAGAACCACCTGCCTAGGGATGGTACTACTCACAGTGGACTGGACCCTTTATGTCAGTTAACTATCAAGACAATACTCCACTGACATGCCTGCAGGCTAAACTGATCATGACATTTCTTCAGTTGAGGTTCCCTCTTCCGGGGTAACTCTAGGTTCTGTCAAGCTGACAATAAAAATTAAGATACCCACTAAGCCATCTCAATGCACTTTAAATTTAGTTCTATTGTGAGAAATCAGGAACATTGTAAACCACCAACTATTCTGATGATCTTAAAATGAGATATATGAAAGCATCCCCATGCTGCTTGTTTAAAATGAATCATTATAAAAGAGAAAGGATAGGAAAGATGATGTTGTTTTATGAAATGCTGATATGGAGGATTATTCTTTATTAGCAATCATCTATAATGACACTCATTCAAGTGGTCTTATATTATTTTTTTTGAAAATCAGTACTCTTGAGAAAATAGAGGAAAATGACTACAAGTGCTTAGCTTTCTAAGTGTTTTAGTATTTAGTATTACTAAGCCAAATATATTTGAAAAAAATGATATAGAATCTTATAGCATCTTATAGAATTTTGTAAATTTGATATGTGAATATGGTACTCAGTAGCACCCTTAGTAGCTTAAAAAGGTCAGTTAAAACTAACTAGACTGTATGCTTATAGCAAAGAAAACAAGCAATAAAAACACAACCAGTAGAACACTTATAAGAGACTGTAGTAAGTGTATAGTTGTAACTCCAGACACCTATTCTCAACAAATTACAACATTAATGCCATACCACCTAGCGAGATCCCCAAATATCTTTTCACTTTTTGTTTTGAAATAGAGCCTCACTAAGTTGTCAAATAATCCATGGGCTTTTCAATCCTTCTGCCTCAGCCTCCTGGATAGCTGAAACAACAAGTTTGAACCATCAGTGTAACACCATCGTTATGACATTTTCAAACCATATCCAGTCTGCTTGGAGGTCTTATATAATATTATGACAATGATGTAGAGTGTGTCTTGAGTCCAGACTGCATCTGAACTGTAGTATATTTCTCCCCATGATGATTCTCTCTCTTTCCCACAGCTCACTCTAACTGATTTCTCTCAAATCCATGTCTTTTATTTCTCTAGCAAACCTTAACCAGTAGAGTGAAGGACTATTTATATTTATAATGGATTTATATTATGTTAAAGAGATAAAGTTCAATACCGATTATTAATAAGTTGTTTTAAGCAAGTGTCATTAGTGAATAAAGTTATATGTGCAATTAATTGTGCTCTGTTTGGCAAAATCTCTGGTGATATCTCAGTTGACAATCGTCCAACCCTTGTCTGTAAAGGGGCATGATGACAAAGTGTTTCCTACATGCAGAGGACAAATAAATGATTTTTTTTTCAAGAGAATAAGAAGACACCAGAATATGAAAAACATCCCTGACAAGCAAGGCACATTTTACCAAGTTTTTCACTAATTTTGGGAAAAGTAGACTAGTAGACTTGAAGAATTGATTGGACATGCTGTTTTTAGAAAACTACGTATAAGTATAGTTATATATTTATTACCACTTGTAAGATTAAAGAACATTTAAACATTCCTGAATCCAGGGAGCAGGATAATAATTACTCAGCAGTTAATTTTGCTAAGCATTTTGGAGAAGAAATAACATGAAAATGTGTGTCTGGTATACTTCTGAGCATGTGAGAACTGTATAAGCCCTAGGAGCCAAACTTCTATCATCCTGAAAAGGTATGTAATGGAGTTACTAGAAGTCCTTTATGGTTTGATTTGGTCAGGGAAAGCAGGTTAGTAGAGGGAAAATGAATAAAGTTATTACTTAGTGCATATTATTGATCACTTGATAGATATTCATTGTACGAAAGCTTGTCTTAGGAGCTGGCCAATATAATTTTATGTACCAACAGTTTTTTGAGCATAACAAACAATGGTAACTTGAATCTTTAGCAGCTGGGAGTATAACTATTTATCCCACATGGCTTTATTTTTATACACCCATTGATACACATTGCTATTTTGATAGATGCTTCATTTTATATTCAAGTATATCAGGTTTTACCTTTTTAAAATGATTTCCTCACAATGAAATTACACTAACTTGCAGCAACATTCTACATAGATAACAGTACTCTCATATAAAATATTAAAAGTTTTTAAAATTTTTGGCTAATAATTTAGTCAAATTCTAATTTTCCTAGGAAAGATCTCAGAGAAAATGATAAAACTAGTAGTGATCCTGCATTCACCATAAAACATCTAAGACTTAAATTTTATTAGTTTCATTTGAAATTTTTATTGACTCTCCCTGATGCCATGCCTTATAATACGGAAGGCTTTCTTTCTAAACTTCCCAAGACTTCCTTGAAATAGGTTAATTGGCTATGTGTCTAGACTTACAAAATAAGATGTATTCATGCCAGTACAGATTGTGTTCAATTATGAATTATCATCATTATTGTTATCATCATTATTATTTTTAAAAGAAGGTATTGCTGTGTAGCTCAATCTAACCTTTCTGCCTCATGGCTGGAATCTTGGGATTTCAAGTATGCATCTCCACACCCAGCTTATAGTTACATTTCTTACAAATAAATTCTAAAGTTGGCCACCCATTTTAAACACGTGGAAATATTTGGGTCCTGTGATTTTTTTTTTTATATTTTCACAACTGTAATTTTCCTTTATGGTTTTGGAGACACGTAGTAGGATCACTGTAAGAACCTGAAAAAAAAATAAGAGGGTGTGGGGAGAAGCAAAGGAAGAAGGAAGATTGATTTCCTAAGAGAATATAAGTGCTTAGCAAAAGTTAGAGCTGTCTCTGTGAGCAGACTTCAAAGCTGATGTAAATAAGACATGAAGTGGAGCTTCCCAGAAGGCTTTAATTCGGAAATCTCTGATGGAATACAAATGTTCACAGCCTTCTGCTCTAAGATTTGTTCATTACCTCCATCCACTTGAGCAGATGAGGTGTGAAATATTGTAAGATACAAAGGTAAGAGCTTTGAAAAGCACCTCCTCAAGCATTTTTATTATTCACTACCAACATAGATGACCCTTGCTCCTATTTATTCTTCTCACACTGTGGAAGACTAGGCAGGAAGTTAGTATTTCAAAATCACATATAATATTATTGTAGGGGTTTTTGTTTGTTTTCCTTTTCTGTCTGGTAATTATATAAAATCGTATAAACTTTCATACCTTCCAGTGGCAACTTACTAGAATCCAGCCATCAGAAAACTGGGAGAGCCAGGTGTGTTCCCACAATCCCTTGGCTAAGTTGTCACACCCTGGCTTTTGTTCTTGTACTTTGGACTGGACTATTTTCCCAGCTCATATTCCTGATGTCATTCATGGAGTCCGGGTGGCACGGAGCAGTGTGTGGTTCATTCTCAGGCTGTTTTTAAAAGTGAGCCTATCTGCCTTTCAGTTCAAATGCTTTGGTTTCTTAGTACTGATGCTTGCTTCCCAAGTGTTCTTACATTCAGGGTTCATTGCTTAAACACCAAGAACAGAAATAGAGTTAGAAAACTCTTGGAAAAGTAAGTGTGGTGATACATTTCATATCTATTCAGTAAAGTACTTAACATGTAAAGCCATTCAAACTATGAGAGATAAAATTATTATATCATGATACTGAGTTTATAAATATGACTTAAATTTACCTCAAATCCTTAGACAGAAAATGTACAGGTACAAATAGCTGCAAATATTTATTTGAGGCACTGGACACACCTTATGCAGCATAGTCATTTTTAAGCTATTTTTCTAGTGTTAGTGATGTTCAGTTTCAACTACTAGTATTTGGTGAATTTGAGAAAATTGAAAAGAATTTTGTGAATAAGTGTGTGTGTGTGTGTGTGTGTGTGTGTGTGTGTATGCTCAAATGAGAGAGAGAGAGAGAGAGAGAGAGAGAGAGAGAGAGAGAGAGAGAGAAAGAGAGAGAGAGAGATGTTTTAGAGGACACTACAATGATAACTCAAACATTAATATTTTTATTGTTGTTTTGGATGCATAAGAATGATCAGATACCCTGTGACTGGTGTTCTAAGAATGGAATACAGGACAGAAAGAGTGCTGAATCAGAACTGAGGAGGAAGGAGGGATGCTTTCCCACTTTAGCAGTATGCCATTACAGCAGGTACATTCAGGGTAACTTGTCAGAATACTTGCAAAGGCAAATGGTGCATTTCTGTTAGTAATGGTCAGCTCTCTCCCCATCTCCTTAGACCAGCATTACTAACTGGGATTCACAGTTTGCTTAAGGTTCTGTTTCCCAGCGAGGGAGTAGGGGCATTGGAGGATATGAGGAGGGGTATTTTTCTAAACAGGCACAAAAGAGAGTCATCTTTGACTATGTTCCAATCCCAGAGTCAGGAAACCAAACTCAAGACTGAAGTAGTCAGGAAAAAATTTTTCTCTGTCTGCTTAATCACCCGCTTTCTGAGATTATTCTATTCTTGGTGAATCAGAAATAGCAACCTTGAATGGCAGGTTACGAGTAGCAGCTAATACTCACCCCTCTCACTGCAAGCTCTCAGATCTCAAACAAAACAAAACTGATGGAGAGAGAGATCTGCAGAGTTGTGTGAAATTTGGCTATTTGGATATTGAACTAAATGTTCAAAATACGGCATAATTAAAATTCACAATAAATAATTAAATTGTCAGAGATTTCATTAGAATATGAAATAAAATTAGCCCACAGAGATTTTTTTCTTTAAAGGATCAGGAATGAAATCAAATAAAAGTAAAAGATTAAAGCCCAGTGCTTTCAAGTAAAATAACATAATTTTATATGAGCCAGTATGTCTTTAATAACATTATTAGATAGGAACAGTATATGTGTGTGTGGTGGGGTATATATCTCTCAATTTTGATAAATTCCTTAAATTAAGTGCTACACACTGTAAATTAACTTTTACACCCCGTAAAAGTAGAAGTTTAGTTAATTATACAGAATTTTCTTCCAGTTAATAATATTGAAATCATACAAGAAAAATAACATACCTGGAGACTGTGTTACCTATTTTAATATGGTGGTAGCACTCCTTGACCAACCTTAAGTATGTCTGATGTTTCTTGTCTACCTATTCTAAATCTGCGATATGAAACATAAAATTATGTATTTCAGAAGTCAATAAATGATACCAGAAAGAATGTAAATTATGCTTTTCATGGATAAATATGAGAAATCAACTTTGATGATAAAGTAACAAAAAGAATATAAGTAGGTAGATTTTGCTGTTTCCCATAAGAAGCAGAAAGGCACATACACTTAATGTTTATAGGAATGCTATTTTACTGTTGTCTTGATAAATAGAAGTAATTCTGTGTGTGGGCATGTGCGTGTACGTGTGCATGTGCATTTGTGTGTGTATATCTGTGGGTGTATGTACGTTTGTCTGTGTCTGTGTGTCTGTGTTTGTGTGTATCTGTGTTTGTTTTTTTGTGTCTCTGTGTGTCTGTGTGTGTGTGTGTGTGTGTGTGTGTGTGTGTGTGTGTGTGTGTATGTGTGTGTGTGTGTGTGTGTGTGTGTGTGTGTGTGTTGGGATGCATGTGTCTTTGAGAAAGTCATTTCCTAGGAACAAGCACTGGCCTGTATCTTACACGTTAGGCTAGGCTGGCTGCTAGCAAGCTACAAGAGTCCACATTTCTCTGCCTCTCCAGAACCGACCAGGCTTGCAAGTATTCACCACCACATTCAGAATTTCAATGAGTTCTGTGGGTAGAGTCCACTTTCTCACACTTGCATAGCAAGGACTCCACCAACTGAGCCTTCTTTCCAACCTCAGAGAATTTTTTATACAAAGCCTACTATTATTTCTCATCTGAAGACTGACAGCTTTGATAGTTCACTTTGCCAGATTGTAGAAAAAATATAGTGAACAGAATGACTAAAATCTCTGAACTTATGAAACTTCGTCCGTTTCACCAAGATAAGTGATTGAATAGCTAGTGACAATAAAGTCATGCCTTTGGCATGGAAAGCATATTTGTCTGAGGAGGCCATTAAGCTTGCCACTTCCACACCATTAGGTGAATAATACTGGGAGATGGCTCTAGTAGGAATTGTTATGTAAGCTGAAAGTGAGTGAGTAGATTTTCATTAGGGTAAGAGAATAGTAGCTTGTGGGAAGGTCATTATAGTGAAGTGGTCTTCGAGAAACAAATGTTTTGAGAAATAATTTTGGTAAGACCTGCGGCCCTTTGTTTAAGGAATTTTTCAATGGGACTTGAGAGATGAGTGCAAGGTTTCTGCAGCGACACAGAAGCGTACTGGCCACTTCAAAGTGCTTTGGAATATTTGATTAATTTCAGGCCTTATCTGAGAAAAATGTGCTTAAGCCTCACATAAGAAATGTCCAAAGAAAAATGAATGGATGTGAACTATGCTTTTGTTTACTAGTCCAGATATTTTCTCAGTTTCAGTTTTCATAAAAATAAGGCAGTAGAATTTTACTGTAAAGTGTGGTAGTTTGGTGTTGGTCAGAATATTAACCTAAGAGACCAAGAAAGGCCTTTCTTCTCAATAAATGTCTGATATGACTTAAAGATATCCCCCCTGAGGTTAATCTTTATAGACATGATGGATTTTAGATTTTTCTCTTTACATCTCTTGATTTTAGAAATTTAAGTCCTTGGGAGCCCCTGTTTTTATGTATTTACACAGTACGTGGTATTAGCTACCTGATCATCAGTGTCATCAAACATCTGATAGGGACAGCTTATATCAGGACATTTTAATTGTGAATAAGTGCTTTATTGCGCTTTGGGCATTATGGAGAGAACTACTAGGCAGAACAGAGAAAGATAATGCCCCCCTTTCTCTGTATGTGAGATATGCAGCATTGAGGATGTATCATTAGACAAACTCTATTGTGAGAAACCACATATAGCTGATTATTCCTATTTTTTGCTTACTTGTTCAGAAAAAGAAGGCAGACTCTTTCCTTAATAATGATGTGAAATTTTGTCTCTATAGGGATTCCTGTACTTCCATAATAACAACTGCTTTTCTAAGGAACAATAGTGTGCCATTTAGACTTGCAGATACATCTCCAAGCAATAGTAATCATGGGTCTAATTTAATTTTTCATTTTATTTTATGAGACATTTCAGTTTCTACTAAAAGTCTGAATTCATACAAAAGTTCACTAGAGAGGAACTCTATAAAGCACATCATTCTCTACAGTTTTAAATGAATGCTAAAGTGTCAAACTGGTAGGATCCCTCTATTTAACTTTAGAGATGTTGCAGACTTCCTAGTTCTTTTAAAGTAATTTTAAATGCAGTTTCATGTTTCCTTTCTTAGCTGTTCTTCAACCTAAGTGGCCATAATGCACTGGCTATTTTTGTGTATGTGTTAAGAGCATCCTGTGTGCTAGAGATGTAATTCAGGGAATGGAGTCTTTGCCTTACACGAACAAAGACTTGGCTGGGAACAGAAGCATTGTACAAGCTGCGAGTGCTGGCATCTGACAGTCATCTTAACACTCCAGAAGTGGAACCATGAGAACAACATATTCAAGAGACCACCCTGAGAGACAGGAAAAAGAATTAAAATCCTTACCTATATTTTTTATAAGTACTCCCTATTATCCACATGTCTGTTTCTTTTTCAATTAGAGTTGAATCTATGTTAAGGTTAGTGTTTTATCATGCATTTACAAATATATTCATCAGTGTCTATATAATATTTTAGTATAAATATATTCATCCATATATACATATCTGATAAATCATCTTTATTTTCCCTGAGTACTATTTGAAATTCGTTTTGCTCCAATTGTTAAAGCTCCTGGATTGTGTTTTCCCTACAATAGCTGTTTGGTCTCCTCCTCATAGTATCAAAATTCAAGATTATTATTATGCCTTTGTCTGAGCTCTCCGTCTGCTCTATTAAGTTTCTTTGGTACAACTTTCATTATTGCTATTGGAGCAATGGATTTACAATCACATGGCCATAGCTGCCATTTCTCCAAAGAATTCTTTTCAACCTTGAAGCTATGGAAAATATACTCTATTTCTTGTTCTTTCTAAATTTTTGTTTTATTCAAATGTTGAGTAATTTATCAGCTTCCAAGTTATCTACATATATGTACTTTTCACATATATCTGTATATAATACACACAATTTTATTTCGCGTATCCACTGTTTTGTGTATCGTTGCTTTAAATATCTTTAGTTTTAAGTATAGTTTAAGGCTCATAGCAAAATTGATAAGCTGTTATTAATATTTTCAAAACTCAGTCATAGGGAAGAATGTGGCATTAACATTCATAGTTTGTGGCCTTAAATGGATTTAGTCTGTTGGAGAACATGTACAGAAAGAAATCTATCCATTGTGGGAAAATTAGGATAATTTTTCTTAGGAAATCATATATGCAATATGTAATAACCTATAAGAATACAAGTATCTGACTTTTCAGGCAAATTAGGGAAGGTTTTAAAAAGCAATCGAGGTAGGGTATAGGTGGTGATGACAAATGTCTTTGTAGTGCTACTAAAGTGGGAATGTTACAAAGGAACAGCATAAGCGAAGTTGGTAGCAGGAAAAGCAACAATGTGAGTTTGAAAAATAGTACTGTTTAATAATAAGATGTGGAGGTTGGAATGACATAACAGAAGGAAAAGTGGAGCAGAGGGACGACATGAGCTATGGACTCTCCTACATGCATCACTGAAGAATTTAGAGTGCAATGCCCCTGTGTTCCCATACCAACAAGGTTCAATCAACAGAATGAAATATTTGAATAAAAATATCATACCTTTGTGGAACTTCTATGCATGTTTTTCTTGATATCATTATGCAAATAAAACATTATGACCACTAATTCCATAGTATGTGCATTGAACTAAGTATGAAAATTAATTTCAAGGTAATTTAGAATATAAGAAGGATATGTGAAGGCTATGTTCTAATGCTGATCATTTTACTTAAGGGACTTTATCATCTGGATATATCCATATCCATGGGAGGCCTTGTAAGCAGTACCACATACATAAGAAAGGACATATATATATATTATATATATATATATATATATATATATATATATATATATATATTAAAGCCCTGATTTCTACACCATGTTCTTTTTTTCTTTTCCATGTACAAGTTTTTAGTTTTAGTGCCCTCCTTAGAAATGAGATTTTCTTTCTTGTAAAGGTCATGTCTTACAAGTCTATATTTAGGATCACAGTTCTTTGCATAGGCAAAAGAATAAAAAATCATGTCAAAGCCAGTTATCTTGCCACCACCAGAATGGATTCTGATGGAAACAGAGTCCAAATACAAAGATGGCATCAGGTGTGGTTTTGTACAGTTTGGATAGCCTTTTCTGTCTTTGCTTTTGTTGCCTTCTCATGGTAAAGGACATGAATGACTATTTGTTCCTCTGGAGTAAACAGTAATGAGATTCCTGCTCAATATTGTTACTGTGTCATTCATAATGGCTGCAGTCTCTAAGCAGCCATGGAGAAAAGGAGTAACCATATTCTCTGGAGTATACTTTAGTCTAAAATATTACTATTGATTTAATAAAATTGAGAATTTAGTATAAAAATGGTGAAGTACTAAATTAATTATAATTAATTTTTTCCTGTTTAATTTTTAAATCTTGTTTCTTGTCCTCTCCAGTTCTTTTTTTTGAGACAGGGTTTCTCTGTGAAGTTCTTTATAATAATATATCTTGATAATAATATATAAACTTCATTTACCTGCTCTGTAGCAAGATATTAACTGGTTTCTGTAAATTGGGATGCAAACAGTTTGTGGGAGTTACAATTTTGCCTCTAGGACTCAGGTTTCAAACTGAGGTACTTGTTATGTATGGTAAAGGAGGGTCAAGCATGGTGCTATGGTTCAAATATTCACTTTTGCCAAGGTAATTGTATTCAAAATGGAGCACCCCTTAAGGTGTAATCAGACCAGCTAGGCTGCTCCCTGGTGAATCGATAGTATGCTCTCATAAAGGTATTGAATAAATTAGTTGATCCTTTTGTCCTTCTTCTTTGTACCATGTAAAGACACAACAATTCCAACTTGGCAGTTACCATACCTATGATTTTGACTTCCCAAGCTCCAAAACTGTGAGAAATAAATTCTTCTTCTTCTCCACTAATTATCTAGTTCTGGGTTAATCAAAAAAATATCTAAAGAGATGGGATGCTGGTTCATACTTTGTATGTTGGAGCAGATCTTGTGGGCCAAACTTGAAACTAGAAGATTGGGAAGTAGTATCCATTGCTCAGCGGAGACAGTGAGTTATGATGTGGATTTCTTCATTTTTTTAGGGGACTTTAAACTCTATCTGAAGCAAAAGAGAAACATATGGTAAATGACAGTTTTTGGAAGGCTGACAATATTGCAATAATACTTCAAGTTCCAAACTGACTAATTTCATCTGCAAAGTATGATGTCAGAGAAAACAAAAAAGCAATGTATTTATGACTTGGGTACAATCTACATTATTTAAATCATAGGCAGTTTTATAAAAATAGAATAAAATAAGATTCATTTTGGCAAAAGAAATCACTCAGGGATGATTTTCATTGAGAAATTAATAACTTTTTTGAAAACTGAAAACTGTTATTATCATTGGTTAATAATGACTAAGAGAAATGAATACATCTCTAAAAAGAGTACCTAAGACAAAAGCATCCTAACCAACTAACTGAGAGCACCATGCTTATAAGTTTATATTTCTCCCCAAAATAACTCATGATAAACAAATGGAATTTTCTGTCCTGATTTGAAACCATATGGATCAGCCTGTAGAAACAGGATTTTCATTCTCATGTACCACACCTTTGGAGATGCAGAGATATTTCAGTGTGCAAAAGTACTTGCTGTTTAAATTTAGATACCTGTGTTAAAATATCCAGTGCCCATGTATAAACTTCACATGACACCATGACTGTGAAGGCTGCTTTCAATCAAGTCACTGGGGAATTCTGTCAAGTCAGTCTAGCTCCAGATTCAGTGAGACACTGTATCAAAGAAATAACCTAGAGAGTGATAGGTGGGTAGATACCTGACACCTCTTTCTGTCCCCTACATTCTGCCGAGAACATGTACATTTGCCCAGGCTCATGTACATATAATCATGTACTTATACTCATGTACATATACTCATACATGCAAAAACTATAGGGAGTTCATGGGGGCAGGGGAGGAAGAGAGGGAGAGGGGACTGGGATTGACATGGAAAACATTCTAATTTAAGTAAAAAAAAAATAGAAAAAGATACCTTTTGGGTAAAGAAATTTTTCTTAATTGAAAAAATTAAAGAACTATTGTATTGTCAAAAATTACAAATTTAGTTTTTAGAAAATTCATTCAATAAAATGCAAGACATAACCATAAAGACTATGTGTAAGTAATAATTGAAATGCTAGCAGTGTAGTTGACAATAGATATATTTGAAAAACATTTGAAATAAGTAGTAAAAAAATTCTTAAGCTAGGTGACAGGTACAATCTTACAATGAAAGTATACAGGTAGCTGAAGCAGAAAGGTTACAAGTTCAAGTTCATCCTGGCTCAAGCAGCTTTGTCTCAAAAAATGTAAAACAAGCAAAAAACACTCTGTTTCTTTAGCATCATTCAGTGATGGGGCTTTAAAATTGTTCTTGAAATTATAAGTCATTGGAAAATAGGAGGTATTTTGTTTTTTTGTATTTTGTTTTTCCCAAAAGGAAGACCTGATCATGCATTGCCAGTAATTTAGTATTTTACAGGAAATCTTTGATATGATTTGGTGAATAAATTCAACTTCTGTAAGGGAGATTACCCTCTGAGACAAACTGCCAGTGGAAAAAAAAATCCTTCTCATTTATAAACTGGTCTCCTTTATGCATGGCCAGCAAAAGCCAAGCTACTTCACTATGCTGTTGCCTCCTTAGAGAATACTATGAGAGTTGAGGACAGACCTTGGTTTCTGATGACTTCATAAAAACTTTCTCTTGATGCACACATGTAATCACAACAATTTGGAAATGAAGGAAAGATCAGGAGTTCAAGGCCAGCCTGAGCTACTTTGACCTTGTCTTTAAAAATAAATAAATAAATCTGTAAGAGTATGTAAACATTATATATTTCTTCTCACAACCCATGACTTAGGTAATCAGTAAATTAAGTAGACTATTTAGTGTATTATGAAATTCTGTATCTACTTCCCTGTCCTTAATTATAGTGGGGAAACTAATGCTGAATAAAATATTCTTCATTTGCCTAAATGTTAAAATGGCTTTGTCACTTCTACTGCATTTGCTTTATTGCAGACTGTCCCGGTAATAAACAGTGTGACAATACTCCTTAATGATGCGCCTTCCCCACAGGGTAATGATGATACTAATGTAGGTTTTTAAAAGTTTATTTTTATGCCAACAATAAAGCTTCCATCTGTCATTCATTTTTGTATACCAAAGTCATACTGCTTCTGGCATGGGTCACATTTGTGAATGTTTCATTTATGAACCCTTCCTCCTCTCAGCTCCTGTTCCCTTCAGAAATATGCTGGGAATGCTGTGCCCCCTCACAATCACTGTGCCTCTCAATCTGGCATCACCTTCACCCTGACATGCCCTTAGTCATTTCCAGGAGGAAGCTATCCTGCATCCTTCTCACGACTTAGTCAAATGATTGTGCTAAAGGCTGCTTAATGTAGAAGGAACATGACAACTGCTCACTACATATTTTATGTAAGTCTTATCAAGGCTGTATTTTTATTATAGGCTTCTATGCTCCATAGAAACCATTGCCTAACAGTGTAATTGTTAGGGTTCACTTTACCTATTTAGAAGACAACACATGTCCTTCAGGCAGTCGAGTATGTTGGAGTATGGTAAAAGCACTTGAAAAATTACATTTTAAATTATTCTTGTGTAGCATCTCACCAGAATTCATAAGAGTGCATGAATAGATTATCTAGTTTTGTGACTGAATAAATGTATTTCATGAGCAGTTGACTATGAAATCTGGCCATTTGTGAACGGCCTTTGTCAGTTGTTTTAGAAAAGAATCTTCCAAGTGGAAGCTTGTTCTAACTCCTTTGCAGACTATCAGAGCTGTGGCATGGCTCTTATTTCTGAAGTCACCTGAAGAAATTGGATGGGGTAAATCTAAGGAAAGAAACATCTTCTGCTTATGTCTGTTCCAATGACTCTGTAAGTGGATCCATTGATATCAGAAACTGAAAGTGTGGAGAGAAAATATGACTCATGACCCAAGCAAGCCGTGTGACAATTCTTCTTCTCTTGCTTTCATTCACTAAGTGTTGGTAGCTTAGTAGGCTGGCTAAGATCACAGTCCACTGAAAGCCAGATCAGGGTAGGTGCTGAGAAATAGACAATTACTAGTTTTAGGACAAAGCAATTCACAAAAATTAGAAAATTGTGGTTGACCACAGTTATATAAAACACAATATTAATGTCTTATCTCTGGAAACAAATGTAGTATGTGTTATCTTTAGAATTTATTGTTTTCAATAAGTTTCTATGAGGAATTGCTTAGGTGTAGTGATTTTTACAATACCATGAACATGTCACTAGTCTCTCTCTCTCTCTCTCTCTCTCTCTCTCTCTCTCTCTCTCTCCTTCCCTCTCTCTCTCTCTCTCTCTCTCTCTCTCTCTCTCCCTCCCTTCCTTTCTTTCTATTGCTTTTTTTTTTTAGTTTTAGAGACAAGGTTTATCTGTGTAACTTTGGAGCCTGTCCTGGAACTTGCTTTGAAGACCAGGCTAGCCTCGATCCCACAAGTTCTGGGATTAAAGGCATTCTCCACCACCTCCTGGAAAAAATGGCCCTAGTTTCTATCACAAGCACACTACTAGAATAAATCCCACAACAATTCACACTCATAGTTTTTAAATGCTGCAGAAGTAATAATGGGGAAGATTATCCATAAGAAAATCTATGTGCTAATTTAATAAAGTATATTCTTCATATGATGTATTCATTCATTAGAGCAGCTGATCAGAGAGGGCCATTAAAAGACAGTGTTCATCATGAGGCAAATACACGGGATTGATTTAAAAGCTGACAGTCTGAGGCCACTGCTGGCTAAAACAATGGGTCCAATCTGGAGAAGGAAAATAGACTCCAGAAACTACAGAAGATGTGTATTTTATCTATTACAGGCAATTCTATGCTCAAAATGTTATATGTTTTGATTTTGAATTTCCTAGTATCTCTACTTTGCCTGCTAATGGCATCAGATAGAGGATAAGGAAATGGCTCATGAGCACAGGTTGAACCTGTCAAGTACCCACTTTTCTCATTATTCTGGACTGCTCTCTCAATAGTCAGTTAAGAATATATTTCTACACAAATATGTTCTTCCATTCTTGCATTAATTTTACTAGAGAGAGAAAGAGAGGGGGAAGGGCTTGCCCCCCTATCCCGAGGAAATCTAATTTAAAATTTTAATTGATAAAGATAAATTATCTTGATTGTTCTCTAGCTACTGTGAAAATATGTCCTATCCAATTGTTTCTGAGTATTTCTTTCAAAATGATGACAATGTAATTAAGTTTTTTCCTTTGGACATTTCCTATGCTTGGTGATGAAAGCCTGCCTTTTATCAATGTCTACTTCTGATAATGTTTAAATCAGGTTTGTGTCTCTCTAGATAAATTTAGTAGACCTTTCCTGTATTTGAGATTATTTGAGAGAACATCTTACAGGAAGAAAATAATTATTTCTCATTTTGTTGACTCCAGGGATGTGTTTCTACTATCTGTTCCATCCTTGGCATTCTGTGGAAACTGGAATAAGTTATCCAATTACTGACAGCTCTGATGCTGATACTGATGAGGTGATATTGAATGTTCTATCTTACAGAACAGCAATTCAATTTCACACAGTCTCCTAGATAGCTACAACTTCTCCTTAGCTGCATCTCTAAATAAGGACATTTTAAACATTTCTGCTATTTGCATGTCTGAATAAACTATGCCTTGGGGATCAACACAAAAAATCCTACTAATGAAAGTGATAAAATGCCTTTGAAGGTAGATACAGTATCCTATAGACTGTGTAAATTCCATAGTACCTAATAGTTATATGTATCAGAGACTCTATAGTATCCTGCTGGAATAAACCAACACATTAGATATGATCAAATAGCATTCCTGGATACATTAATACCCAACTGAGAAATACTGGACTTTATTTTATCGAGTTCATGTAAGTATAATAAAGATAAACAACAATACAATGGGAAAGTCTCTTCAATTTTCAAGAATGAAAATAAAGATATTACTCACACATGCTGTTTTAAGCTCACATAAAATTATGGTTTTTTAAATAGAAAAGTTCCATTGTTTCTGTTTAAAAGTAAAGGTGGGAATTTATGTGTCTTCCAGGTTCTGGCTATTATAAATAATGCTGCTATGTTGCATGAATGTGCATCTATGGGTATATGCCCAAGAGTGGAATTGCTTGATCTTGTGGTACACTGATTCCCATTTTCCTGAGAAACTGCCATTCTGATTTCCAAAGTGGCTTCACAAGTTTGTACTCCCACCAGCAATGGAGGAATATTCCCCTTTCTCCACAACCTCTCCAGCACAGAATGTTTGCGTTTTTGATTTTAGCCATTCTGGATGATGTAACATGGTATCTCAGAGTTGTTTTGATTTGCATTTCCCTGGTGGCTAAGGATTTTGAACACTTTAAGTGTCTTTTGGCCATTTTAAATCCCTCTGTTGAGAATTCTCTATTTAGTTGTGAACCCCAGTCTTTAATTGGTTTGTTTGGTGTTTTGGTGACTAGCTTCTTAAGTTCTTTGTATATTTTGGAAATCTGCCCTCTGTCAGATGTGGGATTGGTGAATATCTTTTCCCATTCTGTGGGCTGCCATTTTGTCTTGTTGACTGTGTCCTTTGCCTTAAACATTTCAGTTTCAGAAGGTCTCATTTATTAATTGTCCATCTCAATGTCTGTGCTAGAGATGGAAAAAAATGTACATTTACACAATGGAGTACTACTCAATGGACAAAAATAATGAAATCTTGAAATTAGCAGGCAAATGGATAGAACTGGAAGAAACCATCCTGAGTGAGGTAACCCATTCACAGAAAAACAAGCATGAGTGGTCATCCAGTAGCTGATAGAAGCAGAAACAGGTACCCACAGTTAAAGACTGAACCTTAGTCCTGGAATACAGTTGTAGGGAGGGAGGAAAGATGAACAAAAGAGTCAAGACCTTGTTGGAGAAACCTACAGAAACAGCTGACCTGACCTAGTGATTGCACAGCGACCCCAGTTGTAAAGCTGGGGAACCAGCATTGGACTGACCCACACCTTCTGAATGTGTGTGCCAGTTAGGAGGCCTGGGCAGTCTATGGGACCTCTAACAGTGGAACTAGTATTTATCCCTAGTGAACAAATGGAATTCAGGAGCCCATTCCCTATGAAAGGATTCTATTTCAGCCCAGATACACAGAGGAGGGTCTAGGCCCTTCCCCAAAGGATGTGACAGATTTTGATGACCCCCATGGAAAGCCTCACTGTCCTTGGGGAGCTGGTGGGGGTTGGTTTGGTTTGGGGGGTTTGGTAGGGAAAGATGGGTGGGAGAGGAAACTGGGAGAAGACATGTAAAATGATTGTATCTAAAGAAAAAAAGGGAAAAAATAAAAGTAAAGGTGTCAAAACATTCTTTTAAGATTTATTTATTAAATAGACTTTTTTTTTTGTTAGAACTGTCATTGAATTGCGGATAAGATTTCCATGCAAGTGTTCATAATTTCTTTATCAAGAGTTATAGCAACAATAATTTAAGTGGATTTCAGACTTTTATTTTGTGATGTGTTTTCAAGTGAAAGGAAGCTATCTAAAGCACATTTACAAACAAGGTTGGAATATACAGGAATAGAGACAGAATGGTTTCCATGACTTTGATGTCTTGGAAGCAATGGGGAGCAACTTCAATGGTCTTAGTTAAATGGCATATCTTTGTGGGAGACAGAAAGACTTGGGGCATTTATTAAGTATGTCTTGAACCTGGCAAAACTACAAATAAAGACAAATAGTCTTTCTGTCATTCTCTCTCTTTCTTTCTTTCTTTCTTTCTTTCTTTCTTTCTTTCTTTCTTTCTTTCTTTCTTTCTTCAACCAACCCTGTGTAGTTGAGGTAGATATAGAAACTTCAGATCCCAAGATGAAGCAAGTGGAAGAATTATACAATGCTGTTCAGTAACAACACGACAACATTTTTGTCCTCTTACTATTTACTAGGCAAACCAATAGCAATAATTTGGTAAAAATGCAAAACAGCATTGCGGAGAAATAAGTGTATAAAATGACATTTGTTATGGTCTTGGACTCCTGGTATAGTGGAACAGCTCCTAAAAGATTAGAGCAACCTTGGGATTCTCACTGGGTCTCTGTGGTCAGTGCCGGTAATGATATATTTAAGGGAAGCAAATAAAAACTGTATCAGAAAAGATAAATATCTACATGTGCCTGGAAAGAGAATAGGAACATGTAAAAGTGATGATGGCCAGTCTAGTCATATTTTATTAGCTATTAGGAACTCTCTCTTGGACAAGTTAGTAGTGATAGTTATGACTCTGCCATTTGTTATGCCTCTAAATAATATCAAATTTTGTTCATTTGTTAATAACTCCCTTCACTGAGTAAAATGGGTATAGTTTGTTTTTTTATTTTGTTACTTTTCTAGTTAAATAATAACCAAATTTACATTTTAGAGCTGAAATAAATAGAAAGATTTATTTTGCAGAAAAAATAGCAACATGTTTTCTGAAGATACTTTGTAGTGAAACACAAAACTGTTATATGCTCAAGAGTTCAAAACTTAAATTTCTCTCTAATTTGTGAAAGTTCTTTTGCCTTTCTATATACTTAGCATGTTATGTTTCAAAATGGGATTTTTCCAGGTTCTCATAACTTAAAGATTGGATAAAAGTAATGACATATATAATTTATAGTAAAGACAAGTGAGCAAGAATAGAGTAAAATAAGAATAGCCATAAAGAAACAAAATGTTCTCAGTATGACTAATGAACCAGTGTCAATCTCTGTAGAGTAAGCTGGCTTTATTATTTTTAAGAAGGAATGATACTCTTTCTGCCGTGTGCCTTGACAATAATATATAGAAAGGCATTTGAGGTATAAGTATATAATCCTATGTACATTCCCAGCAATCTCTATTAGTTTGGGGAGGGATTAAATATTGATTGCAACATTGTAGTATACAGGTCTGTAAGTAAAAAATCTTTAGTTTTAACTGAATGAACCAGGCAGTTTTTGTTAAGCCTGGATTAATTTGATTAACTCAAAGTCAGTTGAAGCACCTGAACAGTATGTCATTCATCCAGATAAGGTCTAGAATTTATCATATTAAAGTGCGTGTTTGTTTCTATAATTGATAATTCTAAGATTATAATAGATGCATTTAAATTTGTAGTATTACAGGAGGATTAGGGGTTGCTATGGCTAGTGGAAGACAAACAATCACACTATACCCTGAAGAGTGGTTTCTGAGCAACTCAAGGTCTCACTTTACCTGACCTATCCTTAAAAGGGAATAATCTTCCCCCAAATTGCTTTGTCCTCCATGTATAAAATCCATTAAAGAAAGTACACAAACTAATATCTATGATTATTTGAACTTATAAAAATATTGAAATCATAACTGTCAGCATTTCAGGAAGGATGAAGGAGGTATGACTGGGAGTAGGTGAGCCATGCTTCAGTATATGGTTCCATACCCATGAGTATATGACCGACACCAATTAGGCTTGTTGAGCATGGATTTACAAGGAATTGGAGGGAAAACGGGAATAAATATAATCAAAATGCATTGCATATATACATGAAATGAAATATATATTTTTAAAATAATGTGGTCAGTTCTTAATAGGTCCGTTTTCATCTTTATAATAAAATTATATTAAAGGGACAGATAGATAGATAGATAGATAGATAGATAGATAGATAGATAGATAGATAGATGGATCTATCGATAGATGGATATATAGATAGATGGATCTATCGATAGATGGATCTATAGATAGATGGATCTATCGATAGATGGATCTATAGATAGATGGATCTATAGATAGATAGATAGATAGATAGATAGATAGATAGATAGATAGATAGATAGATAGATAGATAGAAGCACCTTTATTGAGACAAACTATTCCATGATGGGATTCTATGTAACCTATGCTGTCCTAGAACTAGTATTGTAGCTAGAGATGACAAGATTATCTTGAATATCTTATATTTCTTCCTCTACCTTCAACTGAGTGCAAGAACTATAGGTCAGTCACTTTCATTCCCAATTTAAGGGGTTCTGGAGGATTCCTGTATGGTAGGCAGGCTCTGAATTACATTCCCACTCCAAACTACCAGTAAAAGAGGACTTTCTTAATGAAATAACTTATTTCCTTATTTCAAAATGATATATAAGTAAAATTTCATATTATTTTATTATTCCATTTTAATAAGGATTACTAATTATACATTGTAAGTAAGTATGCTGTTTTTAAAGTAGTATCATTTGAGTTTAATAAAGAGGGTTAAGACTAGGGAAATTAAAGGCATGGCATTTACACTTAATATTGAATATTATGTTTACATTAGTTTGTATTCATTTAACTACTATTAAAGTTCATTTTATTATTCACATTTACTTCTAGCACATAAATAATTTTTTTCAATTTTCCAGTTAAAAGTTATAAGTAAAAGCAACATTGTTATATGGCAGTATAATTTTAGAAATAAATATAATAACCTGAATTATTTCAAAGGTTAATAGTTTTCCAAGTATATTCTGTGTCTTTACACTGCTTTACAAAACTGATGTTTCAAAACATTATCTTTTTAGCATCACCCTAGTATTTACTTTTTATGTATTTCCTCATTATTTAAACAAATAGTCACATTTTAAGTTTTGTTCAGTAAAATTTATGTTTTGACATTTATCGCATGACTAAGTACAATTTAAACCATAGCTGCTCCATTTAAAATGAAAATATGCGTCCTGTATATTGAGTTGCCATTGTAATTGGGGTTTGCACTGTTTTTGTGCTCTAGCAAGTAATGCATGCCTGTGTTTATTGCCAGCAGGGGGAGCTCTCACCTCGTTGGGTTCAGAGTAATTAGTTTTGGAAATCTGCATTGTGGGATTTTGTATATGAAACAAATGGTGAAATTAAAACTTTCATGGCCTGTAATGATATTAAACTCTGAACAGTTTTCAGGTTTATTTTAATATCAATGTATCATTTACTTGTCTATAATGCAGTTTTTAAAAATGCCATTAGGAAATTTTTAACGGCATCATTTATATAAAAATACGATTAGGGAAATCTTGTTTCTGAAAGCTAGTAGATGATACCCCCCCAAAAGAAAATATACCCTCTGCACTGTTAATAGGATATATATTTGTTTTGAAATGAATTTACTATTGTTACTGCTAAAAGCTAAGCCAACAAATATCTAGAAAGGATTGTAATTATGTCAATTAACCAATTCACAGACATGATATAGGTAACTTAAGGAAACTAAATTAATATCTTGTGATAAAATTAGATATTAGTGATTTTTGGTAGCTCTTCTTGTAAATGTCATGGTTGGATATCTTTATTGATGGGACCTGTAAACTTTCTTTATAAAATTGCAAAAGAAAAAAAAAAAGGTGTTTTTCTAATTCAGCAAAGTAAAAAAGAGAAAATAGTGCATGGCGTTTTCCACTTCTTGGTATCTATTAATAAAATTCCCATTAGGTTGTTGAAATCTGTACTTCAAATTTAATTGTGAAATTAATCAAAATGAAGATGTAGAGAGAACTTAAGTGTCTTTAGAAAGAATGATTTCAAAAATCATGAGAGCTATATACCACGGGCTCTTCTTCTGCCTGACGGAAGAAGGAAGGCATGGATAGACTTCAGAAATCCTATGCAGAGATCAATAAGCCAGTTTTTTAATGACAAATACTGAATTACTTCATTTAGACTCTCAGGATGGTTGTGTAGGCCTGGGGGAAAATGGCAAGATTTATTCAATGAAAAGTTTCAGGTATACCAGGTCAGTAAATTCCAAGGATCCATTATACATCTTAATGGATGTTCTAAGAAATACTGTATGTGCAACTTGGAAGTATTATTAGGCAGTAGAAGAAAACCAATGGAAGGAAACAGAAAGCAGCAGAAGAGAAATATTGTAGGTGATGAATATGTTTATGATTATTCATTAAATCAATAGGTTTGTAGATATATGTATGTCTAAACATATCAAAGTATACATATTAAATATTCACAAATCTTTGTATATCCTATACCTTAAGAGATATAATGTAAGAGAATAAGATAATCAGAAATCAAAAATACTGATCACACTGTGTAAACAATTGTCACTTAAATAATTTCATATATAGCCAAGAAAAATATTCTTATTATGATATGCTTTACTAATTACTTGAGAATTTCATACCATGTATATTAACCACATTTGCCCTAGCTTGTTCAGGATCCATCGTACCACCTCCCCCACAACTTAATATCTTCCTTTCTTTATTAGTAATTCATGAAATCCAATTTGTGCTGATTTATAATGGTTTGAGGCCATCCATTGGAATATGGTTTGCTTACTGAAGAAGACCCTTCAAAAAGTCTAAAATAAAATAAAAATGAAAATAAATAAAATCTGTCTTCCTTTCCAAGAAGTCATCAACTGACAAAAGCATCTCAGTTATTGTTGGAATTCATGAGACCTCCATCTCCAGATAATACTATTACTGGCTTAATCATGTGCAGCTCTTGTGCAGCATCCACAGTTGCTGTGAATCCAAGAGTACAGTTATCATGCCAAGCCCAGGAAACACTGTTAAGCTTCCAACTTTCTGATGTATGGCCCTTACAATGTTTCAGTCCTTTCTGGCATGATGATTCCTGTGACTCTGGCATGGAGAGATTTGATGAAAATGTCTCATTAATGGTTGAGTCCTCCATTGACCCATTCTCTATGGTTTGATAAATTATGAGTTTCTGTGTTAGCCATCATTCACTACACAAAGAAACTTTTTTGGTAAGATCTGAGAGTTGCACTAGTCCATGGGTGTAGAAATACGAATTTAGGGGACAGCTTGAAATTGTACCCATTTAGTAGAACACTAGTCCTGGATTCATTACTTGGGACTTATTACTTCCCAGCCCTGGGTTCTTGGCAGAATTAGAAATACCAGGCATGAATACTTCCCCATAGAGCAGACCTTAAATCAATTCACAAAGTGATTGATTACTGCCATATTGTTCCACTACTGCACGCAGAGGCATATCTGGCCATACAGATAATTTTTGTAGCTAATGTAGTTTTTCTCTCACAGAAGGCTGTCTAGCACCTTCCAGTTCTATGGACACTAATCAGCATGGGAGAAGGCTTGCCTGTCAGCATCAACCTAATTACTTTATACGCTCTGAATAAAATATGAGATGTCTTCAGCAACAGGTTGTTACTATCAAGTGTTGGTGTATATCCAAGAGCAATAGAAATAGTCTATATAATTTTGGTTGCCTCCTAAACACCTCTGAGATACAGCTCCAGGGGAGGGAGCCCACCCTTAACACAAGGCCTTTGTTTGGCATTATATGGATTCTTGAAGGAGCATTCTCACTTGTATAAGTTAAGGCCAATTAAGCCCCTTTTATATAAAAATCTTTCATATAATAAAATATTAGATTTCCATATATTTTTACTCACATTTCTGTCATGTTATTCCTTCTCCATCTTACACACTTTAACACTCTCCCCATTATTCTTTTTTTCCATTTCAAATAATCTGGTTTTTGCTGATTCGACTCCCCTAAGATTCCCTGCTTCCCCCACTTATAGATGGCCCCTTTTAGTTTCCTGGATTCTGTAGTTATTGCAAATTAAAGCAAAATCATAAAGATTTGACAAAAAGATGTGCTATGAGTGAGATCATATGATATTTGACCTTGTGGAACTAGGGTACCTTACTTGGAATTAATTACTTCCAGCTTTAATCTTTACCTTTGTCTTTATATCTGAATAAAATTTTGTATGTAAGTACCACATGCTCTCTAACCATTTATCAGCTGATTTACATCTAGCCTGTTCCCATGTCCTAGATATTATGAATAGAGCAGTTATGAACATTTATGAGCATGTGTCTCTGTAGTAAGAAATAGAGTCTTTTGGGTAGATGCCTAGAAGTGGTATTGCTGGGTCATTTGGTAGATCTAGTTCTTTTTTTGAGTAGCTGACTGCCACACTGATTTCCATAGTAGCTGCACCAATTTGCACTTTCAGCAAAGATGCTAGGTATTTTCTCATTCCCCACATCCTGCTAGTATTTGTTATCATTTGTTCTCTTAATCTTAACCATTGTTATTAGAGCAAGAAATTTCAAATTGGTTTTAATTTGTATTTTTTTGGTAGAGATGGAAACACAATGTAAGAAATTTCTGAGAAATCTCTGTTCAATTGAATAGCCCTCTTAAGAGGCTGTCTACAGAATGGGGAAAACATCTGACAGGAAAGTATGTGTCATTTCCTCATGGTGAAGAATTTCATGATTCATTTTTGTAAACATTTTAAATGAGCACTACAGTTGCCATCTGCAGTTGCTCTGCACACAAAAAGTATGCATAGACAGACTTTTTACATCTCTACCAGACCCCATTTCATCAGCCCCTCATAACCACTACTATACTCTAAACTTCTAATAGATCAATATTCTAGATTCTGCAGATTAAAGATATCACACTGTACATACTTTTCATTGTGCTTAATTTCACTTGTGATAATAATCACCCATGTGGTGTCAAGGAAGAATTCAATTCTTTTTATTCATACATAGCATTTCAGTGTAGGTGGATATCTTATTTTCTTTATCTTTCTTTTTTCTATTTCTTAGCAACTGTAAATATTGCCACAATGGACATGAGATTCAGATACCCTTTGATGTACTGATTTCATGAAGATACTTAAGACATTTTGGAGATTACTGGAAGAAGAGATCGCCATGTCCCCAGTTCTGCTAATATGAATTAATTGCTAATCCTGTCAACTATTAGGGAAATAATAAAATATTTCAAAAGCATAAAAGTTCTAGATAAGTAATAGCATAGCATAATCTTTGGTGACATAATATGGACACTGTAATTACATATTTCTACATTCCTTAATACATCTCCAAAATAAAATAAGTTTTATTTAATAACAGGATTAAATTATACTTTTAATTATCATAGTGCTATATTTTTTCTTTCAAGTGTGTGGTATCTTGCATTGAATGATGCAAGCCATTGTGTGTGTGTGTATGTGTGTGTGTGTTTGTTACTGTACATACTAATTTTTGGTTGGTTGTCTTGCTCCCAAGCTTGTTAGAACTGTATGCTGAGATAGAGTAAATTAAACTATAAGGAAATGTTTTAGAAGCGTTAGCCTTTTATGTCCCATTTTATTTCTTTTTCTGATGTTAGCAGCCATGGAAAACCATTAGCTAAATATATTAATTCATTAGCAATAGCAAATAGCACATCCTAATCTGGTCATTCCTTCTCAATTTATTAACTAGAATATTTCAACAAGAGAAATTTCCTTTGAGAAGCTATTTTGTTTAGCAGAAGTAGTAAATACTGAAAATGCAAAATACATATTTTGTTATATTCAGTGTATGCAACATTTTAAAACATAATGCTTATCTACTGTTCTGCAAAATACTCACCAGATATGTTATTATAAAGGCATGAATTTAAATATACCTTGAGTATTTCAATTTACCATTCTATATGGTGAGATTAGTTATTTTGCCAATAGGAGCCTATGTAAATTGATGGTGTTTTTCTTTGTTGTTGTTATTGCCCTAGTAGACTATGATATCTTCTCTATGCTGTGAAATTAGTTCTCTGGTAAACCAGCATTATGTCTGGCAAAAAAATGAATGAATGAATGAACAATCCAACAAACAAATAAATGAAGCTAAGTCTGATGACTCAGACTCTTATGCCAGATGCTTGAGATGCTGCAGGAGAAGTGAGACAAGTTTAAGATCTTTCTGTCCTTTACAGTGAGTTCAAAGCCAGACTAGACAACTCATAGAAACCATCTCTCAAATTTAAAGCAAAAGCTAAGTGAAAAAATACATGGAGAATATCAATCTATCAGTAGACACATATAAATTAGGAAAATTTAGCATGTAGAAAGCAATATTTTTTCTGCTAGAGAATCATTCTGAGGTAGTAAAAAAGATAACTTTTTTCATCATTATTGTAAATGGCCTTTAAATTGACAAAGGAGTGCAATGACAGTGACACATGTATCAGATGGTGTAGACTAGCAGGACAATCTAAGTACCTGTCATGTGGAGAAATAGAAAGCAATAAGATTTGCCATAGGATATGTACAATTTTACTCTTAACAAGAAATCCTAATTGTTTTCCCTGAAAAAAAGAAATTACATGAAAATTAAACTGGCTTAATAATGTCCTCCTCAACTGTAAAAAGTGCATATGTCCATTAGGTATAAATGCTTTTTGGTGGAAACTTAGTTATTAGCCATGAAAAGAAGCAGATTTATTGACTTGTGAAGCATCAAACATGATTGCCAACACCATGATGCCAAGTAAGAAAAACAGGCTCAAAAGCATAGACATCGTGTGATATCTACAGTTATATCCTGGAAATTTTAAAATTGTTGAGACAGAAACCAGATAATGTGTGCCACGGGACAGAATGGGAAAGTGATTCATTACACAGGGTCACAAGGAATACTGAGAGTACAATGACAATATTCTCTACCTTGATTGCAGCCATGATACATTGGATGGGAGGTGGGTCATCACAATTCATTATAAATGAGCATTTTGAAAGATAAATTTAATGAAAATAAAACACTTCAATACATATAAATTGGAAAGAGTAATGGGAGGTTTGAGGGCGGTGTTTTTTGGTTGTCTTATGTTTAGTGGGAGAGTAGGTAAACAAGTACATCGAAAACAAAGTTAGCACGGGAAGAGGGGGGAGGGAGCTAGGAGAATGAGAAGGGGAGAAGAAGAGGGATGCCGAGGACACAAGGGAGCAGAAAGTATGAGTCAGGGGAAGAACACACGATAACAAGAATGGAGATACCATAATAGAGGAAGACATTTTTGGTTTACAGAGAAATCAGATACTAGGGAAATGTCTGGAGATCTACGAAGATGATACCAGCTAACTATCTCAGCAATGGAGGGGAGGCTACCTTAAATGACCTCCCCTGATTATGAGATTGATGACTGACTTATATGCCATCCTATAGCCTTCATCCAGCAGCTGGTGGAAGTAGAAGCAGACACCCAAGGCTAATCGCTGAACTGAACTGGAATCCATTTGCAGAGAAGAATGAGCGATGGGCATAGGGTTCCAGACCAGACTGGTGAAACCCACAGAAACAGCTGTCCTGAACATTCGGGAACTCTTGCTCCCCTGTCTGATAGCTGGAATACCAGAATGGGACTGATCCAGACCCCAGGAACATGAGTTTCTGTGAGGAAACCTCAGAAATCTATGGAACCTCCTGTAGAAGCCCAGTATTTATCCCTAGCATAGGTATTGACTTTGGGAGCCCATTCCATATAGAGGAATACTCCCTGAGCCTAGACACACGGGAGTGAGCCTAGGCCCTATCTCAGAGGATACAAAAGACTCTGGTGACACCCTATGGAAGGCCTCACCATCCAGGGGAAGCAGAAAAGATATGTGACTGATAAGGTTTTAATTGGGGGGGGGGTAGGGAAGGACGGTGGGAGAAGGGAACTGGGATTGTCATGTAAAACAATCCTGTTTCTAATTCAAATAAAAATTTGAAAAAAAAGTTAGCAATATATTAGCAAGCAAAAATTTAGGGAGTGAGTATATAATGGTTGAATTTTATCGAAAAATGGGAGGTCACCCTTCAGTCAGCACCAGGGTATGTATATATATATATATATATATTATATATATATATATATATATATAAAGTCCATGAATGTGGCAATGGCTTAGAAAAATTCTTATCTATCTGAGGGGGAAAAATAAGGAAACACATATGCCTTCTCATGGTTAATTTCTCTTTTGCTTCCTCTTTGAAAATCTCTCTGGTTCCTCTACATAGCTTTTCACAGCTGCCTCTCCTCACAGCCAAACTGGGCAATTATATGTTACATTTCCAGTGCCAAACCCATTCTCATAACACAAGATAAGTCACGTTGTTTTTCTCAGGCTAGGAAGGTCACATTGACCAGCCAGTGAGTAATACACATAGTTCTAAGTTGGTGAGGGTTCCCAGACAGAAAATGATATTGGAATTCAACACTTAACAATAACAATTAATTAGTTGGACCCTTACGGTAGGGAGTACGTGTGGAAAGTCCATTACTGCATGAGGTTTATGACTATCAAAGTTGCCTCAAACCTGACCTTAAATCAGCTATGGTGGAAACATTACAAAGACTCTCATCAGTTGAACTTTATCTGCCTTGTTTTTCCTTTTGCTTTTCTTTAGTTACATTTTTTATGTAACAGTGTCACTACACAAACCCTCCTCTGTATCCTTGTTTGCTCTCCATTAAATTCAAATTCTTACTTTTCGCTTATTCCATGATTACATTTATATTGTTAAGATATGTATTTATGTGTATATACACACAAATTCCTAAATATTCCCTGCTGAATCTATATGATATTACTTATATGCATGTTTTCATGCCTGACAATTCAATAGTAGATAACCCATTGGTGTGCTCTTCCCTTAATTTCCTGCAGTTCTTTGTGTAAGGCTGAGTCCTAGTGGGCTTACCCATGTCCAATATGGCATGCTAATTGGTGTTGCCCATGTTCATTACATGTTCAGGCAAACATGTTGAACCTTTATAGGTGTAGCTTCTGACATTACTAGATAACACAATTTCATATTATATTGTCTGCTCCTCTGGCTCTTATAATCTTCCTGTCCCCTTTTCTGCAAGATTCCCTGGGCCTTGGGTACAGGTGTTTTTTTGTAGATATATCCATTGTGCGGCTCTGCATTTGAATGGTGGTGGTTTTTTGTTATAGTCTGCAACTATTGCAAATAGAAGTTTGCTTGTGGTTTTCTGTAAAGGTCTCCAACTATTGCAAAGAGAAATTTATTTGATGATTTATAGGGATATAAAGACAAATGCTTAGATTGTTGTTAGGTGTTATGCTGGTTTAGTAATTGCAATTGTAGGTTCTACAACATCCATAATTTCAATAGCACTAAACAATTATGTAGGTTTTTCAGTACCTGACATGATCTCCTCCTTGTTGAGCAAGTCTTAAATCCAATTAGAGAGAGATTGGTAATCCCCAAGTATGCAGACTGTCTGCTTATGATCATTGTGTTATGCTGATTGTTGTGGTCCACCTGTGTCATATCTGGTTAGGGTTTTTGTTTTTCCCATCCATTGGAAGTTTGTGTGGTACCTTTGGTACTATAAAAGCTAGTCCTCAGGGAGGGGCCATTTATGTCAGTTCATGCTCAGGGTCCTCTAAGCTCTGTGTTTGAAATGCATGGTGTCTTCAGTATTAAGGACTTGCCTTCAACCTGTGGAGAGGCAAACAAGGCAACAATAAAAGGCTATATGGTTTGGGACTCCAGGAGAAGGAAGTTTCCATCCTGCCAGGTCCTGCCACCCTTCAGCCTCAAATAAGCACACAGAGACATATTAATTATAAAACTGTTGACTTATGGCTTAGGCTTCTTATTGGCTAGCTCTGTCTTAATTACTAACCCATTTCTATTAACCTACATATTGCCATGGTCTGTGGCTTACCTGCAATCACGCATGTTACTTCTTGGGCAACATGGTGTCTCTTTGCAACCCTGCCCCTCTGCCTTCCTCCACCAGAATCTTCCTAGACTCCTAGCATGCCTATCTTCCTGCTTCTACTGGCCAATAAGTGTTTATTTTACCAACCAATAATAGAAATATCCAAATACAGAAGGATATCCCCCACCAAACTCCATTACATAGTTTTGGGCAACTATTGAAAAGACTTCTTATGTCTGGTATTGAGGTTTTTGCTAAATGGTCTTTGTCTTTTTGTGGTATCTCAGCCAAAATGAGAGAAGTTCATATAAATAATAAATATGCATATATATACATATATATAATTGTGTGTATTGTAAGTTTTATCATATAGTTAATAAGATAATTTCTGGTGATTTTTGAGACACTCTTAATATTATTTTCCTTCCTGCCCTCCAAACTCCTCGCCTTCTGCATTTATCTCATTGCTTTTGTACAAAGAATCTCCATTTCCCATTGCTGTATCAGGTCAGTTGTACCCTGCCTTCCTCCAAACCTTCTCCCTCTTCTATGTTTACCTCCATCCCTCATCCCTAGAGAGCACCTCAATCCTCTTTATTTGATCAGATCGCTTGTATCTGTCAACAATGTATAGGGCATGAGCTTTACCACTTCCAGCTAGTGTTTGTGGTCATCTGTGTTAATGATGATTACAATGCTGAGAGACATGAGATAACAAATTTATAGTAGTTTCCATCTCCACCTTCCTATTTGCTATGTCTATTAAATAGCTATTAGGTCTTTACTCTTCTTCTTTAGAGAACTCTCACCGCAGTTCCTTACCTCATCTTTCAGTGGAGACTTGTCTTGGGAGGGATTGTTTTGGGGGCTTGTTTTCATTTTCCAGATTATGGGTTATCTTTGGTTACAGGAAAAATTCATTGTATTAAATTGTCTTGTATTTGTGTTTTCAATCAACAATTGGTATGTTAACTTTACTTAGGTATCCTATGCTTTGAAGGCTATGATTTATTAAAAATTATATTCATTTCTTGCTAATTTTTATGTAAGGTTTTAATAGAAACAACAATGCACAGAGGCTGGTGTTATATTTCTCTAATATACTATGCCTGAAAGTTAGAGAATCAACAGTGTGTGGTATATTTCATTAAATTGAAAAATCTATGGTATTAAAAATGACCCTGTTACTTAATTATCATTGTCACTTAGGATTATTAAACATATGTGCAATATTTTTGCATTAATTGTTGACCATTTTATGTTTCTTATCTTAAAGAATTATAAAAGGCTAATGTAAGTAATTTCAAAGAAACAGTACTGTTAAAGCTACTGTGATGAAGGCACAATAAGAACGTTTGATAATAATGATGTAACTAATGTTGATATATTTTTTGCATTGGTTGAGAAACTCATTTGTGTTTTCTCTATTTAATTCCAGTTGTGTTGCTTGATACAACTACTGTGATGGGAGAGCTAGGATGGAAAACATATCCATTAAATGGGGTAAGTTTAAATATCATTAAAGTTTTCAAGTTACCATTCATCTTGTATTTGTAGGTTTATCTATGAAAGTTAAAGCAACCAAAGATTTGTGTGATTTTTACATATAACCTAAGTCATACAGAAAAGATTAAAAGCTAATTGAATGAGTAATAAATAGGAACAGTGTATAAATACTCTTGTATTTTAATTAATAATCTGAGGCATAGTTATTAGATATGTATACACATTAAGAATTTTCCTTAAAATAAATTTATATGTTATTATATAATTCTATGATGTTTATAGTTCTGTATACGGGTTAAATATGGTAATTTAAAAGGGGTCTGTGAGTACACAAAATCTATCATATTTAGACTGAATAAATACTAGCACTCTACCTGTTAATAAAAAATGCTAGTTACCACAGAAGTGCTTTGGACCTTGGTGAGGTAATACATCGTGCCTACCTTTCTGCAATCTTGAAAGTTTCTTCTAAAGGCTTAGTCACATGTAAAATCCATAAAATTATATCATATCCTAGGTATCAATATTTTAGCTGTGATTATTATTGAATTTTTATATATTTCAGTTTGTTTTATATAATATCTACATTCCAGTGTGTTTCTACTTCATTTTCTTATTATGCTAAGCTAAAATGGTGATGTATAAGGCTTTTACTCTGATTCTGTTAGTATTGAAACATAAAATTATGTAATGTATACAGCTAAATGTTTCAAGAGTTTAATTGCTTTTCTTTTTCTCCTACAAATATTTTCATTCATCAGTTCTCTTCTGATATTGTTTTACATTTGTTCCATAATTATAACTTCAAATATGAATCTAATGGGAAAAATTTACCTTGAAATGTACTTGTTTTTAGAATTTTTTATCAAATATTATTCATTAAACAAGTGCTCTTAAAACTAACAGAACTGTGCAGAGTAAAGTCTTCTTTTTTGATTGACTATTTGCTTGTCGTGTGTTTTACAATCAATCCTTAATTTCATAGGTAAAGTTTTCATTTTATTCTGATAGAATTGTCACCACAAGTTTCTGAGAAAATATATTTTATATACTATAATTTATTCTTTCTTATTTTAATTCATAAAGTTCATTAATAAATTTATTGAGTTTATTGAGTTATATTTCTTAGTAACACTCTAGAATTCACTGTAAAACTGATAATTATATAACAAAATTTCATAACAATATTTCCATGAAATATTCATTTATACTTGAAATTGCTAATGCTATTTCAAATACTCTAGTTTTCCAAATTATCTAAAATATCGTTTATAAGAAAGGCACTGGTGGAATTCAGTTCAAGTCTTAAAACCTGAGAATCCAAGGAGATAATTTCTCACTCTCAGTCTAACCTCTGAATACAAAGACTGAGAAAGTATTCATCCATGTAAGCTGTTAAGTCAAAAGGTCCCATGAACCACAGTGACTGAGGATAAAGGAAGACAGACAACCATCCAAGCTCATTCTAGATAGTGAATTCATCTTTCTAGTTTATGTGCTTTCATAAAGGAGGGCCTTTTTGCTCATTAAGATATTAATCACTTTCAAAACATCTTCATATATACAGGCAGAAATGTTTCCCAGTGTTCTTTATCCCAGTCAAATTGACTCCAAATTAACCAAATTAGTTAGAATAAGAACTGTGTTTTCATATCTAAATAGCAGCTGCAGGTGAGCCTAGTAGCTAATTCTGTTTATAAGATATTTGTAGTTATAAATTCTGATTAATCTGGGTAAATGGATATGTTGTCTACAAGCCAATGCCATGGTTTTCTAGTATCATTGTTTACTGCAGGAAGACAAATGAATGTTTTAGAAACAAAATGGAACATTTATTAATAGCTTTGTTAATATAGTGACATTTGCATTTTACAATAACTTATCAGAAGCCCAAGACCTTATTATCATATTCTGCATCATTTTATCATGTACTGCTATCTTCTAAAACTACATATATTTGTTGAACTTATTAAATAAGAACTTTATTGATATTTTTACTTTAAAAGTGAATGTGAAATTTGACTATTTTCCAAGCTGATGTTTAAATAAGTTTTATTCCGAAAAACTACACAACATATATGATGGTCTTGTAAATTTCCACCATCTTAATTTCAGTTGTATTATTTAACACTACAAATATATGCATTCAGTTTAGTGAATGGATAGATTAATTATACAAACACATATCACATTGATTTTCATGCTCCAGTGACATTTTATTGCATCTTAGTGGTGTGTGTGTGTGTGTGTGTGTGTGTGTGTGTGTGATCGCTGGTGTCTGACATGTGAACAACAGAAAGAAAGCTATTGTTTTCTCATTCTACTATGTAAGTTTCAAGGGTCCCACAGTTCTTAGACTTAGCAACAAGTACCTTTACTAGAGGAGTCATCTCAATGGCCATCAGATGACATTTTATAACCATGGGAGTTTAATCTCCACACAAAAAAATAGAAGAAAGTGCTAATAGTATTCAATAACATAAATTATTGTGGGGATAATATATTTAAGGAATGTAAGATACTCAAAAGCATATTGCTATAACTAACATTGTAATAACTCTAAATATTTTGAATAAGCAAAATTGGAACACTTGCTAGCATGCTTGTTTTCTTTATCTAAAATCACCTTTCACCATAAGCCACCTTTTTTTATTTAGCACTGAAACAAATATGCTATAACATATTCAGCAAATAACAATGAAATAAAATGAGCATTTGCTTAAATCAAAGTGAAATATAAAGTCATGTATATATTCCTGCACTCAACATGAAGTACTTGAAAAATAGCATGCTGATTATTATGATTATTAGATTTTCAAGTTATGCTTGTCAAAAAGGTATGTGAGTACTCATTCTTGTTACCTCAAATCTCATAGTGCCTATGGTCTCTAAGTTATAACTAGTTAATTCAGCATATTTGCTACATAACACATCATATTTATATTATATATGTAATCTTAAAACCAAAATAGACATGAGATACTAATCTGATAATAATCCCCTAAAATTTGGTGGATTGCAGTCTAGAGGACAGTTATTCAAATCTTTGTATCTAGAAAACAATTTCCTTTTAGGAAAGAAAAAGGAAAGTTGAGATGTTTATACAGAAAGAATCATTGTAATTGTTTTCCTCTTTGTTTTTTATTTTCAAAATTTTATATTATCTCTTGTACTTCTCATTCTTTTATATACTCTTTTCTTTTCCCTTTCCACATCCCTAGACTGTCTTCTTCTTGTTCTTGTTGTTCTCCTTTAATTCTTTGTGAATTTCACACCGTGCATTCTGATCCCACCTATCTGCCATCCCCACACATCCACCCCTGCCCTTGAAACCTCCCTCCCAAATCAAAACCACATTTAAAAGAAAAACCAAAAACCAATCAAAACAGGAAAAGGGGAAGAATCTTGTCTTGAAACCTGTAATGTAGCCTGTTGAGACCCACAATTTACCCTTTAATTTATTCATCTTTACTTGCAAGTGTTTGTTGCCTGGAACATTGGTCTGGCTGGAGAGACCTGTGGTTTCTGCTACACCCTCATTAATGGGCTCTCACTGGGGCTCCTTTTGGATATCCTGTTGTTGCTTGTGTCATGGAGATCTTGAAGCTTTGTGTCTGTAGACTTGTCTCCTTTACATGTTCCAACAGTCCATAGATTCAGTAGATGTTTGAGTGGTTCAGTTCATAGCCCTGTTTCTTGGCCTGTTTGGTAGTTGGGTCGGCCAGACCACCAGCTGTCCCTCAATTGTCACCACCCAGGCAAGCTCTTCTTTATTTGCATGAAAATTCATTCTATAAGGGAAAGGCTTCTGCCATGCTGCTGCTGAGCATGTTTTTGAGAACCATGTTAAACATACATGCTTCTCATACATATTTTGTAAAACCAGTAGGACACAATTTGAAGTCATCTTTATTCCTTTGCATACTGCTCAAGAGCTCTAGTTGAGCTATCATTGCCTACATACCTCTGTGTGTTCCCTTGGGGAAAGAGGGATGGATGCAGGATAGTAGTGTAAGTTATATAGTCTCTGACCATTCCAAAGGGTAGTGTATAGACCATTAATGCAGAGAAGTCATGGAGAGACACAATATATTTGGACATATTACATCCATGGTCAGGAGAAGAGAAAGACAAAAGCTAGTGTTCATGCTTGCTTTCTCCCTTTTATTTAATCCAGAGCCCTGGCCACATTTAGAGTAATACTTTCCATTTCTGGTAAACCAATCTAATAGATCACTCATTGCCAATCCCAGATGCTTATCTCATAAGTGATTTGAGATCAATTCACTTTGATGATCAGTATTATCATTAACAAATAACAACTCTACCTCCTCTCAACTTAACATTCAACCATATAACTATTCAGCACTAACTTTCCAATCATTGTCCCAGAGTCTCATATCCATCTCATAGTGCAAAATTTATTAAGTCCAGTTTTTAAAACCCCATAAGGTTTTGTTTTTATTTTAACATTTTCTACAATGTTTAAAAGTCTAAATCTTATGAAACTCAAGGCAGTCTCTTTATGGGGAGCTCTTATAAAAAAATTAAATAGTTCTAACATAGAATGGCACTGAACAAAACATCCCATTCTAAAAGGGAGGAATGCAACGTAGCATGTAAATATCTAAGCAAATCAATAATGAAACTCAGCAAAGGAAATAGGAAGTTGCAGGTCAATATCCAGTATCTAGAAGAAATCATTGGGGCACCAAATGGCTTCAGAAGTATAGCTTCCTAGCATTTCTGCTTGAAGCATTCATAGCCTCTCTCTTAAGCCATATCCACTCAGTGCCTTCAGCATTCTTCAGTGAACATCTCCTGGGTCTATTATATTCAATGTGGTGGCATTCCTACTACAACTTAGGATTCATCGTCATAGCTTTATACCAACAACTTTCAAGGCCTTCTTCCAGAGCCTTTGATTCTGCTGAACATGGCTTGAGTCAGTGACACTTTGGCATGGAGTCATGGCAGACTCCATGACAAATATAGTCTTGCATTTTATAAGCTTGCAAAACTAGCATATTGTCAGTGATACTACCTAGTCCTGCTGCCAGGTCAAGGTGTAGCCTGGCAGCCATTCAATACAGTTGCATCAGTCTCTGCCTGCGTTTCAGACTGACCCTAGGGAAATACATCCTTAGGCACTTATTTCAAAGCAAGAAATCCCTTGATTTTACTTAGGGTTTCTACTACAGTGATGAGAACTATGACTAAATTGAGAAAGCAAAGGCCTATTTTACTTATAAGTCTCAGGCCACACTCCATCACTGATGGACTTCAGGGCAGGAACTCAAGGCAGAAACAGAGACCATGGATGAACTCTTCTTACTGGCGTGCTCAACCTGATTTTTTATACAACTCAGGATTAATTATCTGTCCACAGGTGGTACTACTCACAGTAGGCTGGGTACTCCCATAACAACCATTCATCCAAGAAAATGCCTTACAGACGTGCCAACAGGTCAATCTGTTAGAGGCATTGGCATTTTCTCAAGTGAGATCCCATCTTCCCAAATGCCTTAATGTGACAAAAACAAAAAGAAAAAAGAATGAAACCAGCCAGGACATTCTTCAAAGACATTTTTTATTGAAACCATCTCCTTCAAATGAAGTTGCATTTTAAAAGATTGGATCTCATAGAAGGGTCTCTAAACCCTCGTGAATCTTTTCCTGTTAGTCCATTACAGAGCAACATCTTCCACTTTAACAATTCTCTCTCTCTCTCTCTCTCTCTCTCTCTCTCTCTCTCTCTCTCTCTCTGTGTGTGTGTGTGTGTGTGTGTGTGTGTGTGTGTGTGTGTGTGTGTTTGTTTGTTTGTTTTTTACAAGACAGGGTTTCTCTGTGTAGCTTTGGAGCCTATCCTGGCACTCGCTCTGTAGACCAGGCTGGCCTTGAACTCACAGAGATCCACCTGCCTCTGCCTCCCAAGTGCTGGGATTAAAGGTGTGCGCCACCAATGGCCGACTAACAATTCTCTTTAACAACCACAACTACTTTTAAACTTGCCGTTCCGTAACTTTTTACCTGGGCTGTAAAGTTTTGCTTTACAAACTGAACATTCACTGCACACCTGGACAAGAGACATTCATAGAAACTGTAACTCAACTTGAATGTTCTTCTCCTTAAAATGCCCTTCACCAAACTTCTTAGTCCATTTCTTTCAACATCAAATTGACTCAATCTTTCAGGGCATAGGTGGAGAGAAACCAGATTCTTCACCACAGCAGAACATGAGCAGCTCCTGATAGTTCAAAAAGTGCCACTGAAATAGCTCATTAGGATCCAGCTACAGCATTCCAGGCTTTTTATAACCTAAAGTTATAGACTTGCTTACATTCTTTGAATAAATCAGCTCTGAAATTCACCAGCCACGTGGTCAGGTTTATCAAAAAAGCAGTACAACTTCTAGATACTAATTTTCTATATTAGTTATGTTGCATATTGTTGGAACAAGGTATAGTCCATAAGCAACTTCAGGAAGGATGGGTTTATTTTGGTTCTCAGTTGAAGGGTACAGTACAGCATGACAGATAAGTCTTGCAGCTGTTAAAGGGTGGCTCCTCAATAATAAGTAAAAATTATGAAAGATGAAAAGAAAAGGCCATAAGAAAACAGACAGATTGGTAAAGTCAGTGCTCCTAGAAGTAACACTGTAGCTGCAAAACTGCCAGGCTCTGCATGGCTCCAAGGACAGACCTTACTGGTGTAAAGATGGAATTAGAAAATAACAGGCACATTGACACTTGGGCACCGAATAACTTGGAGTGGATGGGTGGCGCTTGCTCTAATGAAGCAGCTGCAACATGCAGAAACTGAGAATGTTCGTATTACATAATTGAACAGAGAGATAGATTATTACATGCAATTGAACAAGTAGGTGGGGTTCATAGAATCTAGCTGAACAAGTAGGCAGGTTTAGCTAATCTAAGTTAGGTCAGTCTATGTAGGGAAGAAGTCTTCAGGATACAATCATCTGGGGGAAGGGAGCTATAGTGGACATTTTTTCATTGATTTATTTTTACATTCCAATCCTAGTTCCCCCTCCCTCCTCTCCTTCCTCTCCCTCCACTGCCCCTCCTCCCATCAGCTCCATGAAGCGGGTAAGGCCTCCCCCAGAAAGTCTACTAAGTCTGTCCCATCATCTCGTTGAGGCAGGACCAAGGCACCTCTCCACCCTCACACTCCTGTGTCTAGGCTGGGCAAGGTATCTCTCCATATAGAATGGGCTCCACTAAGTCAGTTTGTGCATTAGTGTTAGACCTGGGACCCACCAGTAGCCTCATATAGGTGTGACTGGTCCCAGTCACACCATTGTCACCTACATTAAGGGAGTCTAGTTCAGTCTTATGCAGGTTCCCTATTTGTCAGAACTGAGTCAGTGATCTCTCACTAGCTGGGGTCAGCTGATTCGGTGGGTTTCCCCATCTTGGTCTTGACTCCTTTGTTCATATTATCACTTCTTCTTTACTTTACTTTGCTTGTACTCCAGGAGGTTGGCCCATGGTTAGTTGTAGATTTCTTCATATGCTTCCATCTGTTTCTGGAAGAGGATTCAAGTATAGTAGACATTTTAACACAATACAGACATTCACTAAGACTAAAGAAAGACTCTCATTCCTGTGTGCCTCACCCAAGGAAGGCTTTGCCACTTCCATATGTGATGTTTTTGTCCTTGACATGGTCATGCACATGACCATGACAGACATTCATTCTGGACTTCACTACCCACACTAAACCTCTAGATCAAATACTATGTATTCTTGAAGTAAAGTCCATAATTTGATTATTAATAATATGCATATATATGGCAAAATCATATTGAAATATATGCCAATTTTAGGAAACTGACTTCCCCTCACCTTAGACTGCTGGATTGTAAATGTATTCTATAAGGCTAAAAATAGTTTGCAGTAATAATAGAGATCATGACAGTAATGACAAACGGAGCACTGACACTATTTTGAAACAGCAGGAAAGGGAGAAAAAGCTCAAACACTAAAATCTTCTTTAGGAGAACACAGGACCATGAATTAAGGCAAGCTTCTGACTTCCTTTCATCTACTCATGCAGTGAGTGTGTGCTGGAAATACAGGAAAACAGATGAATGAATTTACGTAGTTTATCAGAGGCTATTAAAGTTTAAATATTTAATAGACATACAACCATGGTTCCTGTCACTTCTCTCCCACTATCTCCTAATACCCATTCCGAATATCATCCATACGAAGGAAATTGATTGCTGTCTTATATTTTCATTAACTTAAAGACCATATATAAAACTCTAGGTGAAATTCGTTTTGAGCTAATGACGGGAAATAATGGAAAAGCAAGTTATGGTGATTTCTAAAATCAGATGTGAAATGTTTATTATCGGCAAATAAGTGAAGGCTTTCATATTCTTTAGCACCTAAAAGCCAGTACATATGAATTTATTTTTTTTTCCAGTGGCTCTGCTTTTTTTTTTAACCTGTGGAATTAGTAGTATCTTCTTTTAAATATTTATTTTTTTAAAAAAACAGTATTAGGATATTTTAAAAAGTCCTTAATTAAATAATATACTATATTTTTCATTATTACCTCTACATTTGATTTATGGACTCCTGATTTTATTTTAAAATTAATTCTTGAATTGTAAAGGCTCAACTAAGACTCTGGGTTGTTTGACTTTTTTCATCATGTTGTTTGATTGTTACAGCAGATTAAAAGCAATTTTAATCAGAATAATTTTAATATATTTAAGTGATTTCATTTATAAATATGTCTGTATCTAAGTCCCAAATGAAGCCACATGAATACTTTATGAAATGATAGTAAAGATTTAAGATCCCTTTAACATGTATTGGTTACTGTCTGGTAATTGACTCATTCTGCTACCATACAGGCCAATAGCACACCTTGCAGATTCTACTTCCTCAAGGTCTTTCACTAAGTATCCCTCAGAGGCTTCATCTATCACTCCATCATTGGTTTAACTCCTTCTTATTTATCTTGTGATGCACCATCATGTATTCAATGGTTTCAAGTCTCTCTCTAGTTTCTGCCTTCAGTCACTCATGTAGTACTTCAATGTGTGTCTTCTCAATCCATGTCGCTATACTATTAAGTTTGTCTCCTTTTATTAACCTGAAGCCATTACCTGCCACTCTCCATTAATCTTCTGACACACCCTGAGCTTTAGTCATTGCCAGTTTCTACCTTTTCTAGAAACGTGTGCTTTGTTTCTTGTGCCTTGCTTACTTTTGTCTCTGGTCATCAGATCTCACTTCCTCTGGTCTGTAATTAAGCACTGTGAAGGTCCTACACTTTTTTTTTGGGGGGGGGGGACTGATACCACTAAAAATTAAATTAGGAAACACTACTTCAGGAATATAAGACTCAATGCCTATCATAGCCTTAATCCTTTGACACACTGTGTAAATGTATGGTGAGTTGTTAGTGTAAAGAACTGATTGTGTGTATGTGTGTAGAGTTAGATAAGACTGAGTATAGTATGACAGAAGTGCAATAAATGCTGTTTGAATAGATAAATAGATGCACATCTGGCAATATTTTAGATAGTATTCTATTTCGACATTGTCTTTTTATAGATGAAAAATGAGTACTAAGTGTACAGAAATCATGTGTGTGAGAAAAAGAATTGTTGTGAACATTTAAGTGTGTTCTTTTTCAAATAAAAATTAGTACAGGTAGAAAGGTTTAAATATTGACTTCCATTTTTTTTGTTTTACTAATCTGATTCATTTTAACTAGTGTGATTCATTTTATCATTTTTCTTGAAAAATTCATGTTCAAAGATGGAAATAAAGTTATTTATCTATCAAATAAAAGTACGAAAAAACAACCCTTAAAGTTTTCTAAGCACCACCCATCAAGACATAATAATTCAGAGAATTGATGACCAGTGTAGAGTGGTTGATGAGCTGAATCCCATCTGGGAAATATTAACCCTAGTTCATTATTAATCCTGCACTGTGTTATTGAGAGGATAATAAAAAGTAGAACATATGGATATTTAATGGTTTATAAACTAACTATTTTTAGAGAATTTTGATTAAAGTACTAAGTTTTTAAAAGCATAGAGCAGCATTAAATGTTGAACAGGGTTTTTTATAACATGCATCCTATGTAATTAGTATTTTGAGATTGTATACCACAGTAAACAATGTAGATTATTAAAATGATTTGTCTTCTTTTCATTCAGCTAAGCAAAACCTGTTAGCTAATAAATATTTAGTCACCACTATAACTAGAAAGTATATATGAAAAACTAAAATTAAAGAAGCTTTTCAAGTAGATATATAAACAAGGTCAGCATTTGTACATAGATAAACATACACATGCATTTCCTTTGAAGGTTTATCCAAACTAAGCACAATGTTTTGGAAAAATGATACCAATTTTTATTCTACAAGTCAAATTAATTTAAGAATTAAATTAAATTGTGTGCTTGTCTTAATTGTAATGCCTTAAGACACACATTAGAAAAGATTTCTTTATGGTTACCACTAAATACAACTCTATTTTCCATAGTGTCAATATATAGTAAGAGACATGCGTAACCATAAAATTACAATTATTTTTATTTCTTCTATTGATACGTTTTACTAATTGAGTGATGATCAACAACAATTTGCTTAGAAAAGCACTGAATTATTTTTATTGTCCCAGAATAATTGTTAAGTATACTAGGAGTCCTGCCTTTAGTTATTAACTACCTTCAAGATTAGAATGCCTATTTCCCCCAAATCATTACAGCCTTTTAGGAAAAATATTATTATGAAAATATGTTTCAGTTTTATTATAATCAATATCTATTATGATATTAGAAATATATTTAACATTAATTCCCTGATATGATCTCTTAAAATACCCTCATGTTTATAGTAAGATTATTCATACATAAATTTTAATTATTTGCAGATACCAATTGCCTATTTTTGGTCAACCTTAAGAAATACACATGTACCATTTAACAATGATATTGAAGCTATGCAGTGATCTTGGTTTGTGTATTCTAGAAGAACAAATTTCCATTTAAATTTCTTGGCTTGATTTCTCTGTTTAAAAGTGACAGAGAAAAAGCTATGAAAAGATTCATTTTGGCCTAGTGTCATAGATTTTTTTCATACCTACCTTCTCACTGCTTCTGAGTCTATGGGAAGACAGAAACTTCATTGCAGAAGGCCATGGGTAGGACAGTTGCTCATCTTGTGACAGTGGGGAATAAGAAGGAAACAGAGGCGAAGACAAGCAGGGGCTAGGGAAGAGAGGACCTTTAAAGACATGCTTCACTAAATCACTTCCCTCAATGAGCCTCAACAGCTAATAATCCCCTGGGGTGCAAATGTATAAGTGGATAATCTATTGACGAAGTTAGTGTGCAATTGCATCTTAAGTTTTTCAGCTCATGAGCCCTTGGGACATTTTATATTTAATCCACAGGATTTTTACTCAGTGGCTTAGTTTTTCAAACAGAAGTCATGACACTTTATAAAACCAGAACATAATCTCCCCTTTGCTTCATATATTATATATATATATATATATATATATATATATATATATATAATTTATTTAATCTCTTTAATTTCATTTTACATTTCAACCACAGTTCTCCCTCCAACCCCTCCTCCAGTCGCCTCTCCTCTCCCTCCCCCAGCCTCCCCCCTCCTCACAGGTAGGGCTCCCATGAGAAGTCACCAAAATCTGATACAATAGGTTGGAACAAGGGAGGTCAAGATCATGATGAAGAAATCTACAGGGACAGCTGAACCAAGCTCATAGAAAGTCATGAAAATTAAAGTGACAGCACTAGAGATTCCAGGGGACCAAGCTAGGTCCGCCACATGCAGGAGACAGTTGTGAAGCTTGGACTATCAGAGGGGCCCCTGACAGTAGGACCACAATACAAACCTGGCACAGGAACGAGCTTGATGGAGGCCATTCTCTATAGTGGAATGCCATGTTCAGCCTTAATCCTCTTTGCTTCTTAATAAAGATTTTCACTTCAGAAGCAGAAAGGATGCGAACTCATCATAATTGTATCTTTTCTCAATTTTTTTTGTGGACTGACCCTTCTTCTCAGGCACTTACACTGTGTTCAGTAATAAATACAACTTAATCTCAGTGTCCTCAAAATACATTTTTCTTCAGTTCTGTCTTTTTGTTTCAAGCTAAATACGTTATTTTACAATGATCTGATGTTATCAGAAAGTTAACAGGAATTCCAATGATGCCGCAAATGTAGATAAAACAAATTGGAGTTGGGGGTGGGGTGGATAACCAAAGTTAAAATGTAATACAGTGAGCTTTTCTGTCAGATAGTAGAATACCTACTCTTGCTTGTTTCTTAGTTCCACTTGCATGAAATATATCTGGGACAATTCAATCTAGATGATATCCCTGCATGGAGAAGGCGCAAGGGCATGAAGTCCCACACCTAACCTAGTAGCTGTGGGCCATTTATAGTTGCCAGGAAAGGAAAAGTTAATTTTCTCTCTGAGTATACCCCCAGGTTAGTTGGCCACATTCCAGTGGGTGGTCATATATCCAAGACTATATGGGCTCACAAATTTTGGGCTGTGTGGGTGTAATAAAAAAGGACACAGAATTTTATGGGTAAAGAAGAGGGTATATAAGAGAGGAAATATGAGGAGGGGAGCAAATATGATTAAAAAAAACATGCTGTATGAAAATGCAAGCCCTACTATGTCTATATTAGTATCCCCTTGTAAAAGTCACCAATTTGATAGCTACCTGTGGGCCTAGCACTCTGTCTAATTCTGCTGAAGACTAGTGGCTTCCTTCTTACATAACTTTACTCAAATGGCTCTCAGAGTTTATACTTAGCTCTGAGTATGCAGATATATTATGGGTTATTTAATAGTCATATTTACAATAAATCCTGATGGGTCATTTTCCCTTTGTCCCTGAATAGTTGAGCATGAGTGTATGTAGTATGCCTCATGGTGAGGGACTTGGAACTGCCCAATAGTCCAAAAGTTTTCTCAAGAACGAGCATATTCCCCCTGAAAGTATAATTTTTACATGCTAAGAAATTAATGTTTACAAACTTAAAAGTGAAAATGTTGATTTTGCATTACTTGGATTTTAATGTATCGATCCTGCAAAAGTTAATTTGCATTGTGGTAAATATTGCTAAAGACAGGAAATGTCTAGTGAAAGTAATAATGCACATTTGAAATTGAGCCATTAAATGGAACAACACCTGAGAGTAAAATGCCCTTTTTACAAATTGTATTAGTTAGCATTATGTTACTACATTAAGATGCCCAAGGCCATTAACTAATGAAGAGAGATTGGTTTAGTTCACAGTTCTGAAAGTTTTAGTCAAAGATTTCACAGCTTATTTCTCTCTTTATTTTTTCTTACTTCCCATCTTTCTCTCTTCCTTCCTTTATTTCATTTATTCTTCTTTGCTACTAATAGGAGCATCATAGGTCAATATTAGAGAGAAAATCATGCGGCAAACTATTTAGGTCATGTACTAAGATTTAAGAAAGTAATGGTACAAAGCCTCCATCTCTTAAGAAAATAATGGTACAAACCACCACACATTTGCTTCCAGAGAACTAAGGATCCCACCCCTAAGTTATTAATTATAAAATCTAATAACATATCCTAGGGGTACTTCCATAGATTCCAAGCTCTTGGCACATGTAACTGTGGGATCTTCCTGTCCAAGTCATAGGACAGATATGAAATTTATTTTCAGATATTTCTTACTTAAACTTTTATTAAAAATAACAATTGATTCTATACGAATAATTATTTTATGTTTTAAATTGTGATTTAAGCACTGGAAGATGTGCTAAGGATAAACTGCAAATTTCTAGTGAAGAAGGAGAATTATGCCTAATGTTACTGAAATCTATTTTAGCCTACGAACAGTGACGGATTGCTTCACAGATCATCCCTTCCTTCCTTATGTGGTAGTCAACTTGCTGTTCCAATATTGAAATTCCTGCAGTATCAGGCTTTCAGATCTTTCAGTCACTATTTTGAACTTGGAAGCACTGAACCATGACAGGATACATGATATAGGGATGTGTCACCTCAGGACCTCTAGGAAGCAAAGAGATATGATGAGCTAGAATCCCTGTATCTCCTTCAAGGGTCTGCCCCTGGGAATCTATTTTACATTCCCTTCCTAAAAGTTCCTTAACTTCTTTTCAATGCTGCAAGATAAACACTAAGGTACTTAAAATTAAACTCCAACACCATCCTTTATTCTTCAACCTAACTATCATTGTTCCCATTTTCAGGGTCACTGTTATCATGCAAAATCTTGAATAACTCCTTTATTCCCCTTGACATCTATTCATGAATGAATTTCATAAGTAGAAGGTCTGATCAATGAATCTTTGTGTATAAACATGAGAAATATAATTGATATATATTTTCAATTATCTATGATGAATGAAGTAAAAACCTAGCCAGGAACTAATATAATCTACATTATAATATATTTTATATTCCTAGGGTTAATATGCCAATTTACAGATAACTTGATGAGTAGTTGTTTAAAACAACAGGTATTGTCTCAAGGTTATAGAGGCACATTCTTTGAAATTACAGTAAGATCAAGGCCAAGCCTCCACTCAAGACTCAGAAAAATATTCACAGTTATCACTTTTAGTGTCCTGGTGCTCTGAGGAATTCTCTTCCTACAACAGGCACGTCTCCTCCTTTTTCCTGTATCTTCACATGGCCATCTTCTCTCTAGCTGTATCTTTATTTTCACAAGGCTTAGTGATAAGACTTAGCTCATTCTCTAACTTGATATAACCTTAATTCAGCTACACTTACCGTCTGTGTTTCAAAATGAGGTCTCATTGGCAGATATTAAGTAGACATGAAGCTCTCTGGAACACAGAATCCTTTTATTTGTCAACATATCAATCTTTCCAGCAATATCAGTTTGTATTTTACATTCATGTTTTAAGAACACAACATAGTAAAGAGAGATATAAGTTGTTCATAGGGTTGATGGTGTTTATTCAGTATCTGTTTCTTCAAGGTTAATGTCTGATATGATAAGTAAACCTCCACCAAGGAGTATTTGGCAAGCTCTGGAGAGTTAAACATACAAACATTATATGAAAATATGACATATTTGTGTGCTTATGAATTTGTAAGATAGTGTTTCCCTGTCTTCAATCCTTTGGTTTTTCATAATAAATAGTGGACCTGCTGTTATGAATGATTCTGCCTTCATAAAATCTGGAGTAGCACTATAAAATATAACACAAAGAAAAACAGGAAAAGAAGGGATTTAGGATATTTGTGCATTTATTTCTAAGCCTAGGAAACAGTCTTTCCTTCCAGTGTAGATAGGTGCTCTGTTGGCTCTCACATAGTTCCTAAAAAGTTTATGAAACTGTGAATATGTATAATAATTTCCCATTAAATCATAGTGATCTTGCAGGTGTTTTCTGTGGTATTATTTTTCTTATGCTCTTCCAGATATCATGGGAAAATAAAATAGGTTATTCACCAAGCTGACTTCTTCTGAGATTGAAGTGGATCCTTTACTAATTACTAAGGCACAATAAGTGTAAACAAAATATTCAGTTTTGCTAGCTATTTAATAACCCATTCATCTTTTCTTTGTAATTGGGATAATTATTTCTCTCATGTGCTTCAACATAAGCAAGAAATGGCAAGATACAATTTCTCTTAGCTGTGGCTAATAGTTTGAAGTCATTAGACTAATGAAAAGGAAGCTTCTAATTTAATGGGATTACTATGCAAATTAGAGTGGTCTGTGCTGCAAATGTTACCAAGGGTAGAAACTGCATATGTAATTCAGAAGAAAATGCAAAAACTACTATGTCATTACTTTGAAATAAATATATGTTATTCTTTTCTGGCCATTACACACACACACACACACACACACACACACACACACACACACACACGCACACACACACACACACACACATTGTTTGAAAGAATTACGATTTTTTTCTATTTTATTATTTATTTCCTTTATCTGTGGTAACAATTCTTTACAGTAAAAGTACCATTTTTTTTTCTTTTTTTATTAGAAAGAAAATTATTTTACATGTCAATCCCAGGTCCCTCTCCCGCCCCTCCTCCCCTGCCCCCCAACTAACTCTCTACCTATCCCATACACTTTCTGCTCCCCAGGGAGGGTGAGGCCTTCCATACAGGTCTTCAGAGTGTTTCATATCCTTTGGGATAGGGCCTAGGCCAACCCCCTTGTGTCGAGGCTCAGAGAGTATCCTTTCATATGGGATGAGCTCCCAAAGTCCATTCCTATGCTAGGGATAAGTAGTGATCCTCTACAAGAGGCCCCAGAGATTTCCAAGGTCTCCTCATTGACACACACATTCAGGGGGTCTGGATCAGTCCCATGCTGGTTTCCTATATCAGTCTGGGGACCAAGAGCTCTCCCGTGTTCAAATCAGCTGTTTCTCTGGGTTTCACCAGCCTGGAAGTACCAATATTTTTTTTTTTCTGTTTTACTATTCTTGGCTTGAAATTACTGCAAACTCACTTAGACTTCACCTTGTTGAGTATCATTTAGAACTGGGAGTTGTTGAAAATTAAAGTATGCTTTTTATTCTTAAGTTAAAGGAAAGAATAAATGACCAGAGGGCAAGGCAGAAGTTTTAGGACACAGTCAATAGGCACATGTGCAGTGGGAAAGAACCAGACTAGCCTTCTAGGGAGCAGGAGCATGGCTATGACAGCAGGCATGGAAGGCAATGTGTAATTTTGGACACTCCTTATACCCTGCAGAATGTCAGTGAATAAGAAGTTTCACATGGAGTGATTTTACCAGAAGAACAGGTTCTGGCATGTGCCAGTACAATTAAGTATCCTATTCATCTCTGTCAGTCACAGCCCTTCAAAGCCTGATTTCAAAGAATTGCTTTTTATGAGAGGGAGGACAAGAGGAAATATTTGAAAGAACAGGTGATTAATGACATCATTACAGAGTCCTGTAACTGTTATGCAAAACTCAAGACATTTGTGCAGAAAGGGAAGCAACTTGAATATCCACGGATTGCCTCATTTTGAATCATTGATCTTAAATACATGAACATAACTGGTTGATGATAAATGTGACAACCAGGCTACATAGGAAGTGGGAATCAGTGTTGTTTTTTCTACATATTTGGCTAGAATTGAAAATGAGGTAAGTTCGTGTCCATTTCCTAAGGTGCAAATTTTATGATTTTTTGACCCAGCAAGCAAGGACATGTTTAGCTTCACAGAGAATGTGACCTTTAGTGATATGAAACAGTTTTTAATTGTTATTGAATATTTCATATCATGTTTTGATACAATCCACTCCCTAGTCTAAATTCGGGAATTCCTTCCAATTTTCTCTTCCAACTTCATGTACATTGTGTCTTTTTTATCTTTTGTTTTTTTAAGAAGTGGAAAGAGACTCAGTTCCTTAAGAGATTCTATGTTACCAAAAGGGAACTAGATTGTGGAAAAAAAGATTTTAAGTAGTTCAAACAGAAGGTTATACAAGGATTGGAGCTTTTGTGTTACATTGTATAGGAGTTTGGTGGTCATTTGCACAGCATAGGCTTTCAAATGAGTACCTGCTTTATCCATGGCATGCAGTTCTTTTTCTCCCTCTCTTTTTTTATTTAAACTAGAAACAATCAAGGGAGCTGCCAGATTGAGAGCAGGAGAAGAGGAGTGGAGGAGAGGAAATGGAGGAGCAGAAATATTGAGTTGGGGGATGAATAGAGGAGAGCGAGCAGGATGAGAGATACCATATTAGAGGGAGCCATTATAGGTCCTAGGAGAGATCTGGCACTAGGGAGATTTCCAGAGACCTACAAGGATGACACGAACTGACAATCCAGGCAATGGTGGAGGCAGTGGTGGAGAGGATAACCTAAACGCCCTTCCCCTAAAATGAGATTGATGACTACTTTTTATGCCATCCTAGAGCCCTCATACAGTGGCTGATGGAAGCAGAGACAGACATCCGCAGATATACTCTGAACTGAACTCTGGAACTTAGTTGAAGAGAGAGAGGAATGAAGATCGAAGGGGTCTGTACCAGGTTGGAGAAACCCACAGAAACAGCTGGCCTGAACAAGGGGGAGCACATCGACCCCAGATGCTGTCTGGGAGGCCAGTACAGGACTGATCCAGACCCCTGAACATGGATGCCAATAAGGAGGCCTCTTCACTCCAGGAGGCTGCTGGTAGTAGATTAGGATTTTTCCCTGGTGTAAGAAGGGACTTTGAGAACCCATCCCACGTGAAGGGATGCACTCTTGCCCTGGACACATGGGGAAGGGCCCAAGACCAGCCCAGGATGATGTGGTGGACTTTGCAGAGCCCCTGTTGAGGGCCCTACCCTGCCCAGGGAGTGGAGGGTGGATGGGGTGTGGGGTAGGTCGGGGGTGGGGGAGGAGGGATGCAGGTGAGGGGAGGGAGAGGGAGAAGGGATTGACATGTGAAACAAGCTTGCTCCTAATTTGAACTAATAAAAAAAATTAGAAACAATCATGTTTTACATGTCAATCTTATTTACCTCTCCCTACCCTCCTCCCCTACCCCATTCCAACCCCCCATCCCATCCCCTTTGTGTTCCTCATGGAGGGTAAGGCCTTCCAGGAGGAATTTTTAAAGTCTGTCACATCATTTGGAGCAGGGACTAGGCCCTCCTCCATGTGTCAAGGCTAAGAGAATATACCTCTATGCAGAATGGCTCCCAAAGTCCATTCAAATACTAGGGATGAATACTGATTGACTACCAGAGGTCCCATAGACTGTCCAAGACTCCTAACTGACACCCACATTCAGGGATCTCCGTTAGTCCTATGCTGGTTTCCCAGCTATCAGTCTGGGGTCCATGAGCTCCCCCTTGTTCAGGTCAGATGTTTCTGTGGTTTTCTCCAGCCTGGTCTTCACACTTTTGCTCATCACTCCTCCCTCTCTACAACTGGATTAGAGTTCAGCTCAGTGAATGTCTGCTTCTGATTCCATCAGCTACAGATGAAGGCTCTAGAATGGCATAAAAGGTAGTCATCAATTTCATTATAGGGGAAGGGCATTTAAGGTAGCCTCTCCACTTCTGCTTAGATTCTTAGTTGGGTTCCTCCTTGTTGAACTCTGGACATTTCCCTAGTGCCAGAGTTCTCTTTAAACCTGTAATGGCTCCCTCAAATTTTGTATCTCTTTTCTTGTTCTCCTCTATTCTTTGTCGACTCAATCTTGCTGCTCCCTTATGTCCTCCTCTCCCCTCGTCTTCTCCACTTCTCTTTCTCCCCTTCGCCCATGCTCCCAATTTGCTCAGTAGATCTTGTCCCTTTCCCCTTCACTAGCGGACCATGTTGTATCTCTTAGAGTTTCCTAGCTTCCCTGGAAGTGTGGATTGTAGGCTAGAAATCCTTTGCTCTATATCTAATACCCATATATGAGTGAGTACATACCATGTTTGTCTTTTTGTGACTGGGTTACCTCACTCAGGATGGTTCCTTCTACTTCATCCATCTTTTCCCATTCTGTGGGCTGCCGTTTTTTCTTGTTGACTGTGTCCTTTGTCTTACAGAATCTTCTCATTTTCAGGAGTTCCCATTTATCAATTGTGGATCTCAGGGACTGTGCTACTGGTGTTATGTTCAGGAATCAGTCTCCTGTATCAATTCATTCTCTTCTAAGAGGTTCAGTGTGGATGGGTTTATGTTGAGGTATTTGACCCATTTGGACTTAAGTTTTGTGCATGGTGATAGGTATGAATCTATCTGCATTCCTCTACATGTCAGCATCCAGTTATGCCAGCACCATTTGTTGAAAATGCTTTCTTTTTTCCAATGTATAACTTTAGCTTCTTTGTCAAAAATCAGGTGTTCGTAGGTGTGTGGGTTAATATCATGGGTTTCGGTTTGATTCCATTGGTCTACCAGTCTGTTTTTGTGCCAATACCAAGCAGTTTTAGGTACTATAGATACTTATAATAGAGCTTAAGTCAGGATGGTGATGGTTTGAGAAGTTCCTTTATTGTACATGAATGTTTTGGCTATCCTGGATTTGTTGTTTATCCATATAAAGTTGAGTATTGTTCTTTCAAGGTCTGTGAGTAATTGTGCTGGGATTTTGATGGTGATTGCACTAAATCTGTAGATTGCTTTTGGCAAGATTGCCATTTATATTATGTTGATCCTACCTCTCCAAGAGCATGGGAGATCTTTCCATTTTCTGATACCTTCTTTAAAGAATCAAAGTTCTTACTATACAGTTCTTTCACTTGTTTGGTTAGCATTACTCCAAGATATATTATCTTGTTTGTGACAATTGTAAATGGTGATGTTTCTCTGATTTTGTTCTCAGCCCATTTAGCATCTGTATATAGTAGGGCTACTGATTCTCTTGATTTAATCTTGTATCCTGACACTTTGCTGAAGGTGTTTATCAGCTGTAGGAGTTTTCTGGTAGAGTGTTTCAGATCACTTATGTAAACTATCATATCACCTGCAAATAGTGAAAGTTTGACATCTTCTTTTCCAATTTGCATCCCCTTGATCTCCTTCTGTTGTCTTATTGCTCTAGCAAGAACTTCAAGAACAATATTGAAGATATTTGGAGAGAGTGGGCAGCCTTGTCTTGTTCCTGTTTTCAGAGGAATGGTGTTGAGTTTGTCTCCGTTTAGTTTGATGTTGCCTGTCGGCTTACTGTATATTGCTTTTATTATATTTAGGTATGTTGCTGTTATCCCTGATCTCTCCAAGACCTTTATCATGAAGGGGGGTTTGATTTTGTCAAAGGCTTTTTCATCATCTAGTGAGATGATCATTAGATTTTTCTTTTTTAGTTTGTTTATATGGTAGATTACATTGATGGATTTAATATGTTGAACCATCCCTGCATTCCTAGGATGAAGCCTACTTGATCATGATGGATCATTTTTCTGATGTGTTCTTGGATTTGATTTGCCAGTATTTTATTGAGTATTTTTGCAACAATATTCATGAGGGAGATTGGTCTGTAGTTCTCTTTCTTAGTTGTGTCTTTGTGTGGCTTGGGTATCAACATAATTGTAGCCAAGTAAAAAGTGTTTGACAATGACCCTGTAGTTCTTTATACAACTTCATGCAGTGCATGTCTCATAAACATCTTAAATAGTTGAAGCTATGCATTTTAGTCATCTTCAGACACTGAAATCATAACACCTGTGGCTCTGCCCAGTTATAATGAGGCTCAGGTTGGGGGTTTCCAGTCTTCCTTTTTGCCTGTGGGTTTCTCTAATATACTAATTTGCAGCCTGCTGTAAATCCTTCTAGACCTCAGTCTCCATCCTCCTCCTCTAACTCCCAAATGAGAGTAGTTTCAGAATTTTGGAGGAAGGCTGAATAATGATCCATCTCTTTATGACTTCTGTTGGGAGGTATAGCCTCTGCCTGAAAGGGAGCACAAAACTATCTCCCACCATGTCCATCTGCTGGAAAGGAAGATATGGTTCCTTATGGTAGGTGCGGATGAATCCCAAAATTACAAAATTAGTCTGGAATTGTATCGTAAAAAACACAAATTTGAATTTCTGTTTAATATTAGGCAGTTCCCTCCAGAGTTGTTAGCATGTCTTGGACCATCAGGTCTTTCAATGAAACCGTCCTTGTCATTCTGACTTCTGGGTTTGGTAATGAGATCTCTGAGGCTGTAAAAACCATACCAAAGGCTATATATTTCAAATGTGTCAAAACACAGAAGAACAATTTCCAGAAGAAATCAAGTAGTGAAATAGATTAAAGGTAACATAGCATCCAATAATAATCAATGTATACTGTTATCATCAGTAAAAAAGAAAAAAATCAATGAAAACAAACAAAAGAAATCTATTGTTACCACTCCTGACAAATAATTGGTACTTGTTTTTCTGTAATAAAATATAATGAAATCGAATATAATCTAATAAAACAAAGCTATCAAATTGAAGTTGGACAAGACGAACCAACAGAAGGAAAAAGAACACAAGAGATAGCACAAGAATCAGACACTCACTCATTCACACACTTAGGATTCCCATAACACTAAAATGGAAGGCATAATATATACATAGAGGACCTGGTGTAGACATATGCAGGTCCTGTGCATGTTATTTCTGATTCTTTGAGGTCATAGGAGCTTTTCTCATGTTGATTTGATATTCCCTGTTTGATCTGTGTCCTCCATTCTCTGTGGCTCTTATACTCTTTCTGCTTCCTCTTCCATGGGGTGCGCTAAGCTATGAAGGGAAAATTAAATATAGTAGACAATTATGGATTATCTATTATTATAGATATGTTGGCATAGGTGGATCAAGAGTGGAAGCAAAGAAAAGAGGAGTTTGAGGGAAGGAATACAAACAGAGACAGCTAAAGTTAGTGAGCATTTGAGAGTTAGTATGAAAACCTAATATACTAGAGACTTCCTAAAATATATACATGTATGATCATGATGTAAGTGAAATCACCAAGTAATGGGAAAGATAGTCACCTCTTTTCACCAAAGGAAACTTCCGGTATTCAGTTTTTGTTATATCTAAGGAGTTATTTGTGAAAGCTATCCCATTAGACCTACATTGAACATGGAGAACTAAATCTGATGCCTACATAGAGACTTCACTCCTACCTTCTAACACATTTGGTAAAGGAGGACTCTGTAGGCATTCATCAGAAAAATGTAAACACCAAACCAGCCAAAATACCTCTGATCTACAATGGTATCCTGCCTGCAAGATATGCTAGGGCATTGTTGACACAAATCTTGTGGTAGTAACCAGTAGCTAGTTTGACTTAAGCCTACTACATGAGATGGAACTCATATCCACCACTTCTTGGGTAATCAAGAACCAAAGACCAAATACCCCAGGGATCTAAGGTAAAAACTGAATATTACCTGTCTAAAAATAATAGTAGCATAGTGATAAAATGATTCATAATGATATTCTACTATAGTCGTAGATTTGGCCATCATCAGAGAAGCTCCATATGGCAGAATATGGGAAATAATACAAGTACCCACAGCTAGACATTATGCAGAGAGTGAGATTCCTTCAAACATTCAGCCCTAAGTAGCATGTCTCCCTCCATATGTCCTCTTCTTAACATCAACATGTGGATATTTAGTGCTGTCTACAAGAGTATGTTGATATATGGGAACCCAATGAGCCAAGAGATTGAGTACCATCCTCCATGAACGTGTTTAGTCAATCAAAATAAATGCTGCAGATTGAAGGAGTTCCAAACATTTATGCATGCTCACAAGAAAATAGCACATATATTGGTTGTCAGGAAAGGGGAATATACATGGGTTTATATGCATTTATTTGTGAGCATACTAATAATTTATATATATTGAAAGGAAAAAAACATTTCATTACCATAGGCACAGCAAAATATACTTTTTTTTTTACTGTTCTAATCATGATACAATGTGCTGAAAAAGGTTTAAGATAGGAAAGGTTTATTTGAATTTGCCCATCATGAAAGGAACAAAACGATGGCGTGAATGGCATGGGGTTAGGTCAGTGGGAGGAAGCAAGCTCCTATCTAGTCATATAAGGAAACCATAGAAGGATGGGCCACAGGTGGAGCTGGATAATACCTTCAATGAAAACTGTCCATGGCTCACTTTCTCCAAATAGAAACCCATTTAAAGTTCTACAATATTCCAAGACAACTGGGGACCAAGGGTTTGAATTACATGAGCATAAAGTAGGAAATTTAACATGACAATTGTTCAACTAGTACCCAGTAATTATTTGAACAAAGCAATTTAATTCCATAAAACATGCATATTATCATAGAAATATATTTGATTGTGGCTTGTTGTATGATGGTACTTTCATTTGTATCTTGGATTCTGCACTAGATTAAAAACACTCCGAAAGAAAATGATTTTCTTTAATTTTATATATTTTTAAGAACTCCATAAGGTTTTGAATGAAATTCATTAATAGTTTTGTAATTTTTTAATTTAAGAAAGATATGTAGACAACTTAGGGGATGAGGCTATTAATGTTAACCCCTAAACAAACAAAATATACTCCAGTAACTTATAACTTTAAGTCACAAAGAAGGATCAGTAACCCTTTTGTATTAAACAGATTGACAATGCATCTTTCCTTTTTATAAGGATGGTATGGGAAAGGTCACAAATTTTTTGTTGGCAGAGATAACAATGAAGATTCTGGCTCCTTGATTACTATTTTGCAAGCACAATTATGGCTTCTAGGTCATTGCTAATCACCACATAGTAGCAAATCATAGAAATTGTCATAGGAACAATACAGATATGATTGACCTTAGGCCTAATATCTATGTAGTATGTGAGGGCTTCATACTGAGTGTATCCAGGGACTTGAGAGAAAGGCTGATTCTGTTAATTTTGATATTTCCATGGTATGTCAGAGCTAAGAAAGATGGTGAAAAAGCTGGGCAGATCACACAGAGAACATGGGCAGTGGTCATCTCTGGTGTGTTTTGCCTTTTCATGTGATTGCTGTAATGTGAAGAGTGGGTATACTTACTGTAAAATTGGGCAAGTATTGAACAGAAAGCTGTTTCTAAGGCAACATATTAGCCTTAACTATCCAATATAATCCAAATATTTGTAGTTCATTCACAGACACTTCAAAATAGGAATTTAACTTTCTCAATGTATTAGAAAAAGGATTGGGACTAGCATGGGAGATATAATCGAAGAAACATCAGTGACTACAGTAGGAATGTCAGTTCTCAGAATCTGGCTATGCTACTGGCCACATCTAGGCCATTGCAGTGCTCTACTGGTACCCTGCTTACAGCCAAGCCAGTGAGTACTATGTGACCATTGAATGGACTTCAAAGTTACTGACAGAAATAGAAAATGGATAAGTGTGGGAGCCATCTTTTCTTGCCTTGCTTGCTGTTCTCTTTTCAAGATGTCTTTGCTATTTCTATTAACTTTAGGATTATGATATAATTATATGATTTCCCCCTTCCCTTTCCTTCCTTCAAATCTTCACATATATCCCTCTTTCAAATCTGGGGGTTTGTTTTTAGTCTACTATGTCTGCATAATGTGACTTTCATGAATGTTTTCAGGGCTGGCCACTTGATATTAGCTAAGCAATTAGTGTGTTTTCCCTGTGGAAAACTATTAGTCCTTCTCAGAGAACTCCTTAGTTGTCTGTAGTACTTTTTGTAGTATTGAGGCCTCCTGGTCTTTCCCCCATCCACATCGAATTGTGTATTGCCATTGTCCTTGTTCAGCTGGTGTGTAAGCAGTAATGTGGATGAGACATTATGGCCATAGCTTCTACCACAATATGACAGCAAATGCTGTGATCCTTTAGCTCTTTTACTCTTTCTTCCTTCAGCAATCTTCCCTGGGTCTTCCATGCAGAAATTTTTCTGTAGGTATATCCAGTTGAACTGTTTCACATCTGCATTTTGATTTGTGATTTCATGTAATGGTCTCCATCTGTTGAAAAGAGATGTTTCTTTGATGAGGGGTAAGGACTACACTTATCTGTAGGTATAAGGACAGGTATTTAGAATAGAGTTAGGGATTAGCGATTATATTCATTTGGTACAGTGGTAGTTGTACAATCTCTTCCAAGATCAATAACTCACTCTTCTAACTGGGTCTAATAGAGACAGAAACCATTAAACTCTGGAATATTCTACCAATGTGTACTTATTGCATCCATTTAGAGTCAACCAGCTCATCTCAGACATCTATAGGATAAGAGATACTCTAAACATTAATGACTCAAAAGCATGCAAAGGAGATAAGTCTGGGCCTTGCATACTTATACAAGCATAGTGAGAAAACCATTAGTAAGATGAGAGTAATTAGTGATGTTGAAGTGCAGCTGGACCTGGAGGAGATTCCACTGAAAAATGAACGCTGGAAACATGAGAAAGTAAATTGTTGATTGGCATATGAATATATGCAGAATGCTGGCATTGTGAATAGTACCATTTAGCACAAAACCCATTGAACCTCATTACCATCAGCTGTGGAAAACAATCTGGAAGCCTACATGAAAGGGAAATACTGGGAAAGAGAAGTACAGCTGAGGACAAAGGGCTTCACTTGTATGTTTGACAGACTAGGGTTGGGATGTCATTTTTATTTCAGAGAAAATCACCTTAAATTTGGTATATTTTTATTTTAATACTTAAATGGGTTATTAATATTTAAACATCCAAAGACTGTTCTGACTTTTCTAAGATGTGTTTAACACTTAAATTTGTGAATATGTTCATTAAGAATTTTTAAAATATTATCAATGATTCATAGTAATTCTAATATTTCTATAATTTTAGAGAGATTATTAAGGTTTTCTTGGTAAGAACACTTTATAGAAGTTCAGACTTGTTTTGAGTCTCATAATTTAATTCATTAACTTTAAATAGGACTGAAATAATTACTAATTACAGATGCCAAATCCTTGTGTGCAGAGAAGAATTTGAGGAGGTTTTTATTTATTTATTTTTTTAGATATGGGAAAGTTCTTTACAATTGTGTATTTATAGATGCTAGAATAGGCATAGCTGAATTTAATCAGCAGAAGTCAACTTACAGATGATTTACAAAGATAACAAACTGCTCATAGCCATTTGGCTAGATATTTTCAGTATGCCTTTTATTGATAACAAATAGCTATCAAAAATAGCTATCAATACACTTGGTGCTAGCCAAAAAGCATATAGACCGAATTAAATTCAGATTTATAACTAAATTAAACTGTGTGATGCTAAAGTTGAAATGGTGTACATGGTGGTATCGCATGCAGCAAGGGAAGCTAAGTACAGATGGATCCTTCACCAGAAACCAAACTCCATTTGACTCAAATGGAGATAGCACTAAGGCAAAAAACATTCATCACAATCCTCCAGAGGATCTACATTAATATCACCTACCCTCCATGGTTATAGTTTAAAGATTTCATATATAAAGACATTGTATTTAAAGATTTCTATTACCCCCACTCTCATCCATCTTCTCCATGTCCCCTTTCCCAAATGCATGACCTATTTTTTGTATTTACACACACACACACACACACACACACACACACACACACACACACACACACACACACACACACTTTAAGTAGGATGACAATATGCATTTAGGTGCCGCAAAAAAGAATCTATACTTAAAATTGTGATCAGACAGCACATACACTGAATCCATGTACTGGTTACTTGCTACTGTCCACTTGATGCAAACTAGAATTACCAGGGAACAGAGGGCCTCAACTGAAGAACTCACTTCATCAGATAGGCCTGTGGTATAATTCCTGTGGGGCATTTTGCTAATTGATATAAGTGTGCCAACAAGTCTGTGGATAGTGACTTTATTAGGCAGGTTGTCTAGGGCTGCAGATAAAAAAGGTACCGTATGCCTGAGGAAATAAGCAGCACTCTTCAGTGGTTTTTCTTCAATTTTACCTTGATTTACTTCCCTGATTTCTTTCCATAACGGATTGTGATCTGGAAGTACAAGCCAAATAAAACCTTTCCTTCCCAAATTGCTTTTGGAAAAACTATTTATTACAGCAATAGAAAGAAAACTAGAACACCAATATCTTCAGTTATCCTAATAGTCATTGTATATCTTACAGGTGAATATATTCCTGACACCTTAACACCTTTCCTGTTATAACTGTGTACAATAATCTTACAAAGAAATCCTAAAGGTACACTTGTTGGTATGATAATGTCAATTGTTTAGTTATTTACAACTTCCAAGAAAAATTTGCTTCAGAATTCAAAGTTTGTATTTCATTGAACACACTCATATTACTATAGATATAATCATTAAATTATTGATATCTTACTCTGGACTTGATGATCTAAAAATTCCATATTTTTAAGATATTTCTTTGTGTAAAAGTATACATTAATAAGAACATGTTTTGCAAAATTCATAGAAGGGCATTTTAAATACAATATAGAATTTTCTTCCTTTGTTTGACTTTCCGTTTTAATGTTGGTCTGACAATGTTCTAGATCCATGTAAATATAGCATCTGCAATGTTCTAGTTATATCTAAAAACAAAAATATTCAGTAAATAATGAAATACATCTCTCTACAAATAAAATATAAACATAAGTGTAAATTTAAAGTTATAAATGTTTCTTAAAACAAATTATTTCACAATTTTATAAGGTTCAGTCCTTGAGGTTCCTGGACCAAGATATCTTGTCTATTTTGTCTCAGAAAAATCTTGGCTTATCGAAAAACTTATGTCATAAGAACACTGTTTGTTATTGTCTTGGATTTTTCATATTGTTATCATGTAAAACTACAAATCTCTACGGATCTGATAAAAATAAATTTGTATTTATTTATTGTATACCAATATTTAAAATAAATAGAATGCATGCGTTGCCTAGGGAATACATTTAATTATAGTTCACCTGTACATTGTATAATCTAATTATATACGTTTCAGTAACAGGGATACCTTTTTAGTATATATGTAACCACTTTAGAAATGTGCAGGTAGACAACATATATGGACTCATACATGTGTCATAGCACAAAACTCAAAGCTAGCAAATCTTTTGTTCTCCTCATATAGCCTATCATCCTATTAAATTGGAATGTAATTGGTCTGTTGAATACAGATATTATCAAGACTCAGGGGATACTAAGTTGAACTAATATGTTATTTATTACTTTTTTCTTTGAAAAAATGCAAAGAATTATCCAGACTTATTTATCAGGAAATCACTAAGCATAATTTTAGGAGAGAATTAGGAGATCAGCACCCCAGCCTCTTTATCATCTACCTACCTACCTATCTATCATCCATCCATCCATCCATCCATCCATCCATCCATCCATCCATCCATCACCCTAATGTATATATCTATCATCCATCTATACATGCATTTATCGATCATCATCAATCTACCATCCATTCTTCTTTCTATTTATCATCTACCTATTATATATGCATATATATATTTATAATCTCTTCATATCATTCTTTTCCTTTTGAATATCAGCTTTGTACTATATTCAGAGACTAAAACTGTGTATGAAGTAAGCCAAGGCTCAAGCATCATTGGTAAATTGTACTTACGTCTAGGCATTTTTTTCTTTGTTCTTAGTCCTGACTCATGTCCTCCTGTTCTTACACCTACTCACAATGTATCAAATCTTCTTTGTCTGGCATATTTAAGCTCACAGCCTCTAAAACACTCCCAATAAGAGAGTTTAGCATATCAGAGCCATTCTAGTTCAGGCACTTTAACAAGCCATGTATTCTTATACCTTGCAGAAGGTGATGTAGGATGTCTGTGTCTTTCAAACTTTGCGTGTAAGTTTTGTTCTTTGTCTTAGTTTCCTATGGTACCTGCGTTAGACCATATAGTAGAATAATAAGTCAGTTTAGGACAATCAATTAGTCTACAAATAATCACTGTGTTCACTTTTTCTCTAGAAAGTTAAGACTAGCCAAATAAAGGTAGTGTAGAAAATGGTTCACTGCATATAAATAAGAGATAGAAAATGAGAAAGGAAGGAAAAAAGTAAGATTCCGTAAGGATGAGGAGACAGCATACAGATTTACAAACTGTGAATCTCCAAGTAAGCTGTTTTCTAGAATTTGGGGTCAGAGAGGAATTGAGTATTAATGAAATAATAAAGGCAAAAGAATGTCTCTATATTAGGAATATGAGAAAGATGATTTTGCCTCCCTGATATAGAGATTTTAATGAACTATTGCAAAAGGTCATAATGAGAAATCTGCAAATTTTTAATTAATATTATATCATTAGTAATGAACCTGCCTTTCTTTTTATATTATTAAAGCATTTGGTATGATGCATTTAACACTTTCTTGTTAATCTTATTAAACAGTAGTGAAAATTTTACTACTGTTTAATTAATTTTACTACTGTTTAATACTGTGAATATTTAAGATGGGAAACTTATTTGCTTTTATTTACTAATGTTTTCTTATAGCATGGATTCTAACAGGTCTTAATAATAAAAATCTCAATCCAGACACAGGGGTAAATGATGAAAGATCAGAGAAGCAGAGCAGCTAACCACTAGTTCTTCCCTAGAACCAATCTTCAGACCTAGTGGGCATTCCTGTCTCTTGGAATCCTCAGAATGAATGCTGTCTTTATAAAACCTCAGATTGAATGCAATGAGTTCGTGTCTCCTCCTGACTTATAGGTCTGCCCATTCATATCACTCCTATCTCCACCTCCCCAGTGTTAGCATTATAGGCATGTGACTCCCAAATATGGGGTTAAAGGTGTAAGCCACCGCCACCTGGCTGTTTCTCTTTACGACTGGATCAATCTTGTGTAGCCTATGATGGCTTTGAAATCACAGAGAGCTGCCTTGGGAGCTGGGATTAACGGTGTGTGCCACCACTGTCTGGCCTCTATGCCTAACTAGTGGCTAGCTTCCCACTCTGATTTTCAGACAAGCTTTGTTTGTTAAAGTCAAATAAGATATCACCGCATTTTCTGGTAATTTCTTGTAATTTCTTGTAACCAAGTAATTTCTTGATTAATTTCAAGAGACTGACATGTATGCTATTTACTACATACCCTATTGATAGATTTGATCATGGAAGAATTACAAGTAAGGATTAATCCACTCATGGCATCTCTATGTAGATTTTACCTATAGAGAACATAAAGTGGTAATGCTCTCATTCTATTTTTTACCCATTGCCTTATGTTTCTCATCTTTGTTTACAGTTATATTGCCCTTTGGATACACCTTGTGTTTGCATTGAGAATTTTAGTTAAAGATTTAGTGGAAGTGACATTATATTACTATTACATTTTTTCATGTTTGGCTTGGCTTTCATTAATTAATAATTATTTTGCTAATGTTTTGAAACATTTTGGCAGATCTCTCATTAATTTAGATTTATTTTATGTGATGTAACAAAATAATTTAAAATATATGTTGAATAACACACTATTGGAAACTCTCAGTTCACAATAGCAATCAAAACAGATAAACTTTCTGTTTTTCTTAACTTTCCCTTGTGTGAACCCATACATGGTTAAACATAATTCTACTCAAAGACAGATTTAGTCTTATTTCTCTGGTGGATTAATATTTATCATATAATATATATATATATATATATATATAATATATATATAATCCTAGTTCTGCAAAAATGTTTTATGTTGTTTATCATGATTTCTCTTTCTAAACAGTTGATTTTATATAATTCTACAGCTAAATTCTGGTTTTGCATTTTTTAAATATTTGTTTACTATGCATTTATTTATGGAAGAGGTGGGACTCTATGTGCCAGAGTACACAGGTTAAGGAGAAAAACTTGCAGGAATTTGTTCTTTACTCCTGCAATCTGCATCCTTGGGATTGAACCCATTTAAAGAGGATTGTGGCAATTTCTTTTATCCACTGAACTATCCCATTGACCATGTGTAACCTTTTAATGAGCTTAAATATTGTACTATATGCTTTTACAATTTATTCTTTTGGAAAATTTTTTGTAAGTTTTCACATGCCATCAGCAGTGAGATGTGAGATAAATATATAAAACTATATATTTAAATTCTTTTATTCAAGTTTTATCAGTTTTCATTTTCATATTCTATGGTATCCATCTTGAGGAAGATAGTGCAAACCCTGGGTAACATTGGAGGTTGGTGAATGAAAAGCATGTAGAGCAACACAGAGCAAGATTTGGTGAGTGAGAAGATTGTTGCCCATAGAGGGAATTACTAGTCTTTTTAAAAAAAGCTTTTCAACAAAGAAAACAATTTTCTTTGTGTTCTTATCCTTGTAAATCGTTGATGAGTTTGAAAGAAAAGCTATTTAGGTTTATTTTGGGACTGGAGAAGAAAGTATGGCTTAAGGGGATGGCTTTGTTGGAATTAATCTGCTAGGTAACAGAATTACAGTTTTCAAAGCTTTGTAAGGTAATTGAAGCTTTTGAGAAGTCAAACAGGAACTCAGTCTGGTTATTGATTCAGTAAGTCTTTATGTTTTCAGCAGTATATATCTATTGATGAGAGATGTGGGTTTTGATGGCATACATATTTTATGATAACCCAATAATGTTACACCATTTTTATGTTTTAAATTTTCTTCAAAATTTCAATATATATATATCTTGAATGATATATATTGATATATATATCATTCAAGATATATATATATATTTATCGATATATATCATTCAACATATATATATATATAATATATATATATATATATATATCAAGCCTACTTAATCCATATAGCGTTGTGTTCATGTGTATATGTTTATGGATGACTACTGGATATTAGGATACACTATTGGGGTTCTCATCCCTAGGGATGTAGTTATCCCAGGTTTTCAAGATGGGGACATGTGATGTCTCCACAGTATACACTGGCATGCGAACTGATGCCATTATACAAGTCTTATTTAGGGATATTGTTGAGATTTCATTTGGGCACCTTCTATGTCAAGTCATCCTGATTCTCTGACTCTTAAATAAATATTTTTACCTCCTCTTCCTCGCAGTTGAGTGTAGAGCTTGCATTATAGATATAATAATTGGGGAGAAATGCCAATGTCACTTGTTCTATGTATTTTGACAAGTTGTAGCTCTCCTTAATATCCTCTACTTGCTTCAAAAAGAAACGTCCTTGATGTGGACTGAGAGCTGCACTTATCTGCAAATATCAAGAACTACTCTTGTCTTAAAAGATAAAACATCTCTCACAATGTCTGTGTGTCAAAGGTACTCAATGTATACTATTTGAATAGATGAAGGAGCATGACAGAGAAAGTGATAAATCTCAGAAGTTAAGAAACGCAAGTGTTATATTAAGTGGGAAACTAAAATATTTTGACTTAAGATGTCTTAACATGATGTACATTGTCCTGCTACTGAGCTCATGTTTGAGCAATGTCCCATGTGTGTCTGAGCATATTTTCCTGTAGTTATTAAGCTGTGGGAATTTGCCTATGTGCAATTTAATTTCCTTCTTTTCCATGAGGTGGTGTTCCTGCTTTGTAGTTACATAAGTAGCTTATTAGTTAATAAGAGAGGAGAGGTAACCCAAGCTTTTGATATCTCTACATGCCTGTAAGTCTTTTTATATTGATATAAGATCTATCTTCCTATATTTTTGTGTTCCAAAAATTTGTTAAATATGCCCTCCACAAATTCATAGAAATCACTGGTGGGAGTGAAATGTAGAACTAGACAGCAAAGTGTGCTATGGTCACATAGATTTTTAAATAATAGCAGTACTGGACATAAATACTGTATCAACACATCTGGCTTTCATTTTTCATTAATTTCTAACATCAAAAAACATGTTTTGTCCAGATAGTTACTAACAGCTTAACCACTACCAACTTAGTCCTGTCCTAATAGCTTTAAATTCTTTTTCATTTCTTGACCTTTCCTCCCAGTCCCCACAACAGTCACAGTATTCCTTCAAAATAGATTGCCTGGATATTTTGCTCAAAGCTATCATCTAGGACTCTCTGTCTTAATGACTCCACACCATATTGGCACTGGTCATTTCCTTCTGTCTTTATACCTTTTCCTGTCTTACTACACACATTTTGTCGTGGTAATATTTTTCTTTTTTTCCTTATTTTTAATTTGTAAACAATCATTTTACATTACAATCCCCCCATTCCCTCTCCCCCCATATACCAATGGTCCCTACCAACCCTGCCATCCCAGCCCCATCCGATCCCTGAGGACAGTGAGGCCTTCCATGTGGGATCATCAAAGTCTGTCACATCATTTGGCGGCGGGGTGGCAAGTCCTTCTCCATGTATCTGGGCTGAAATATTATCCTTCCATAGGAAATGGGCTCCCAAAGTCCAATTGTACACTAGGGATAAAATACTGGTTCCACTGTTAGAGGTCCCACAGACGTCCTAAGTCTCCTAAGTGGCACCTACATTCAGAGGGTTTGGATCAGTCCAATGTTGGTTCCCCAGCTTTCTGACTGGGGTCCATGTGCTCTCACTAAGTGAGGTCAGCTATTTCTATAGGTTTCTCCAGTTTCTCCTTTCTTCATCCTTCCTCCCTCTTTACAACTGGAGTATGGCTCAGTGCTTAGCTGTGGGTGCCTGCTTTTGCTTCTATAAGCTACAGGATGAAGGCTGTTCAGAGGGACCTGGTTTGGTCCTATGTTGGTTCCCCAGCTGTCAGACTAGGGTCCATGAGTTCCCACTTTCTCAGGTCAGCTGTTTCTACAGGTTTTCACAGGGTAGTCTTGACCACTTTGTTGGTCACTCCTCCCTCTCTACAACTGGATTCCAGGAGTTAGGTTCAGTGCTTAGCTGTGGATTTCTGCTTATGCTTCCATCAGCTACTGAAGAACAGCTCTAGGATGGCTTTTAGGGTAGTCATCATTCTCATTGTAGGGGAAGGGTATTTAAGGCAGCATCTCCACTATTGTTTAGGGTCCTATTTGGATGACTTAAGTTTTGTGCATGGCGATAGATATGGATGTATCTACAATCTTCTACATGTCCACATCCAGTTATGTCAGCACCATTTGTTGAAGATGTTTTTTTTTTTTTTTCCATTGTATAGTTTTAGCTTCTTTGTCAAAGATCAGGTGCCCATAGGTGTGTGGTTAATATCAGAGTTTTCAATTCAATTCCTTTTGTCTACCAGTCGGTTTTTGTGCCAATAACAAGATATTTTTATTGCTATAGCTGTATAGTACAGCTTGAAGTCAGGGATGGTGATGCCTCCAGAAGTTCCTTTATTGTACAGGGTTGTTTTTCTTCCTGTGCTGGGTCTTTTTTTTTTTCCTATATAAAGTTGAGTATTGTTTTTTCAAGGTCTGTGAAGAATTGTGTTGGGATTTTGATGGGGATTGCATTGAATCTGTAAATTCTTTTTGGCAAGATTGCCATTTTTACTGTTCATCCTACCTATCCAAGAGCATGGAAGATCTCTATTTTCTGGTACCTTCTTTAATTTCTTTTTAAATGACTCAAAGTTCTTGTAATACAGGTCTTTCACCTGTTTGGTTAGAGTTACCCCAAGATATTTTATGTTGTTTGTGGCTACTGTAAAGGGTGATGTTTCTCTCATTTCTTTCTCAGCTACTTTATTGTCTATATATAGTAAAGCTGATTTTTTTCAGTTAATCTTGTATCCTGCCACTTTGCTGAAGGTGTTTATCAGCTGTGGGAGTTCCCCAATAGAATTCTTTGGGGCACATATTTAAACAATCATATCATCTGCAAATAATGACAGTTTGAATTCTTCCTTCCCAATTTGTATCCCCTTTATCTCCTTTTGTTGTCTTACTGCTCTAGCAAGAACTTAAAGTACAATATTGAGGAGATATGGAGAGAGTGGACAGCCTTGTCTTGTCCCTGATTTTAGAGGAATTGCATTGAGTTTCTCTCCATTTAGTTTGATGTTGGCTTTTATCTTGCTGCATATTGCTTTTATTATGTTGAGGTATGTTCCTGTTATCCCTTATTTCTCCAAGACCTTTATCATGAAGGGGTGTTGGATTTAGTAAAAAGCTTTTTCAGCACCTAGTAAGACAATCATGTGGTTTTGCTTTTTCAGATTGTTTATGTAGTGGATTAAATTGATTGATTTTCATGTGTTGAACCATTCCTGCATCCTTAGGATGAAGCCTACTTGATCATGGTGGATGATTTTTCTGATGTGTACTTGGATTCGATTTGCCAGTATTTTATTGAGTATTTTTGCATCAATGTTCATGAGGGAGATTGGTCTGTAGTTCTCTATCTTAGCTGTGTCTTTGTGTGGTTTAGCTACCAAGGTAATTGTAGCCTGGTATTGTCGTTGCCTGGCATGTCTCAGCCCCAAACCATGGCAGCCATGAGGTTTGGCCTGAGTGGGGGAGTGTGGACTTGGAAACTCCTAGCAACCCAATGGCGATAAAGACCAAACACAGGCATCTTGTCATCTTTAATAAGCTCTCAGTTCTATGTTGCAAAACTGGAGTCTCCCTGGCTGTTTTCTAACCATGCTTCTAAGGCCACGAGGCCATTTCTGTCTCCTTCAGTTGACTCCTTTCTGCTAGATGGATCCTAACTCTTTTTTCTCATGTGTTACTTACACACCTCACCCTTGGCCTAGGTGCAGGCCTATTCAAATGCTTACTTCTGTAGAGTTGCAAACTACAGGACATTCTCCACTGAGGCCATGTCATTCAATAGCAGATTATCTCACATCTGAAATACAATTGTAGGTAGGAGCTCCTGTGAGCTCCTGTTTACTGAAACTAGAGGTTGGACCTTCAGACATTCCTTAATGGAACTTACTGGGCCCCAACATGGTAAAAAGAGTTTGGTAATGATTTGCTTCTACTGTGTGGAACAATTTGAGTAGTACTGATATTAGTTCTTCTTTGAATTTCTGGTAGAATTCTGTGCTGAAACCATCTGGACCTGGGGTTTTTGTTTTTGGTTGGGAGACTTGTTTTTTTTTTTTTCTTTCTTTTTTTTTTTTTTTTTTTTTTTTGGTTTTTCAAGACAGGGTTTCTCTGTGTAGCTTTGGAGCCTATCCTGGCACTTGCTCTGGAGACCAGTCTGGCCTCGAACTCACAGAGATCTGCCTGCCTCTGCCTCCCAAGTGCTGGGATTAAAGGCGTGTGTCACTTAATGCCCAGCATGGTTGGGAGACTTTTGATAACTGCTTCTATTTCAGTGGAGGTTATAGGTCTATTTAAATTGCTTATCTGTCCTTGATTTAATTTTAGTAAGTAATATCTATCCTGAAAATTGTTCATTTCCTTTAAATTTTCCAATTTTGATGAGTTGATGTTTTCAAAGTATGACCTGATGATCCTGTGGATTTTCCTAGTGTCTGTTAATATGTCCCCCTTTTCATTTCTGATTTGGTGAATTTGCATTTTCTCTGCCTGTTGGTTAGCTTGGATAAATGTTTGTCTATCTTGTTGATTTTCTCGAAGAACCAACACTTTGTTTCATTGATTCTTTGTATTGTTTTCTTTGTTTCTACTTTATTGATTTCAGCTCTCAATTTGAGTATTTCCTGGCATCTAATCCTCCTGGCTGAGTTTGTTTCTTTTTGTTTTAGAGCTTTTGGGTGTTCTGTTAACTCTGTATTGTGGCTATTCTCCAGTTTCTTCATGTGAGCATTTAGTGCTATGAACTTTCCTCTTAGCACTGCTTTCAGAGTGTTCCAGATGTTTGGGTATGTTATGCCTTCATTTTCATTGAATTCTAGGAAGTCTTTGATTGCTTTCTTTATTTCTTCCTTTATCCATGAATGATACAATTAAGCATTGTTCAATTTCCATGAGTTTGTATGGTTTCTGCAATTTTTGTTGTTGCTGAATTCTAATTTTAAGCCTTGTGGTCAGATAAGATATAGGGGTTTATTCCAATTTTTTTGTATCTTGCCAGGCGTTGGTGGCTCACGCCTTTAATTCCAGCACTCGGGAGGCAGAGGCAGGCGGATCTTTGTGAGTTCGAGACCAGCCTGGTCTACAAGAGCTAGTTCCAGGACAGCCTCCAAAGCCACAGAGAAACCCTGTCTCAAAAAAAAAAATTGTATCTTTTGAGGCTTCCTTTGTTGCTGAGTATGTGGTTGATTATAGAGAAGGTTCCATGTTGCACTGATAAGTTCTATTCTTTTGTGTTTGGATGGAATATTCTATAGGTGTCTGTTAAACTCAATAGGGTCATAACTTCTGTTAGTTCCTTTGTTTCTTTGTTGAGTTTCTGTCTGGTAGTCCTGTCCAGTGGTGAGAGTGGGGTGTTGAATCCCCCACTATAAGTGTGTGGGGTTTAATGTGTGATTGGAGTTTTAGTAATGTTTCTTTAATATGTTAGACCCCCAGAAAACTCAGGCCTCCAGGGTCTAAGCCCAGGACCACGGTCACCCCAATCACCAGGCGGATTTGAAAGCTTGCTGTAAACTGCATGAGGCTTTATTGTTGTTTAACAAGCTAACCCCATGTTAGCTCGGGTCTTTCACCCACCCGCCATGGCGGATGGCTAGCAAAGACGGCTTGAACTGGATGCAGAGAGATCTTGTAGGGCAGCATAAGGGGAGTGTCTAGGGGTACGCACAGGCTTGCCCTGTGTTGATTGGCCAACTGGTTGTTTTGGCCCATAGGCCCTCACAGGGTGGTTGCTATGCTCTGCATGTCATTGCTGTGCACTTGTCCATAAAGCACCCCCAGAGCCTTAAAGCATAGCACCACCAGCTAACTTCTGATTGGTTCCATGCCACGAGGCAGGCATCTGACTTCTAGTGACTAGGAAAAGGTCATGGCAAGCACATGTTACTGTCATGTCTGCCGAAATGGGGAGCTCGTCCCTTCAAATGAATGTGGGTGCCTAGATTTGAGAATTAAGACTTCATCTTAATGGATTTTTCCTGTGATGATTATGAAATGACCATCTTCATCTCTTTTGATTAATTTTAGTTTGAAGTCTAATTGGTTAGATATTAAGTTAGTTATACCAGCTTGTTTCTTAGGGTGATTTGCTTGGAAAATCTTTTCCCAACCTATAACTCTAAGTAATATCTGTCTTTGAAGGTGAGGTTTGTTTCTTGTATGCAGGAGAAGGATAGATTTTATCTTTGTATCCATTCTGTTAGCTGGTGTCTTTTTATAGGTGAGTTAAGGCCATTGATTTTGAGGGATATTAATGACCATTGATTGTTGATTCTTGTTTGCTTTGGATTTGTTTTTAGTGGTGGTATTGTATGTTAACTTTTGCCCTACTCATGGGTTTTGGTAAAGTATGGTTATCTATTGCCTATGTTCTTGTGAGTGTAGTTAACTTCCTTGGGTTGGTGTTTTCCCTCCAGAACTTTCTGTAGGGCTGGATTAGTGGATATGTATTGTGTAAATCTGGTTTTTCATGGAATATCTTGTTTTCTTCATCTATAGTGATTTAGAGTTTTGCTTGGTAGTAGTATGGGCTGGCATCAATGGTCTCTTATTGTTTGTAGAACATCTATCCAGAACCTTCTGGCTTTCAGAGTTTCCATGGAGAAGTCAAGTGTAATTCTAATAGTTCTGCCTTTATATATTACCAGGTCATTTTCATTCACTGTTCTTAACATTCTGTCTTTATTCTGTATGTTTGGGGTTTTGATTATTATGTGGCAAGGGAACTTTTTATTTTGGTTCATTCTATTTGGTGTTCAGTAAACTTTTTGTACTTTCATAGGCATGCCCTTCAGGTTGGGAAAGTTTTCGTCTATGATTTTGTTGAAAATGTTTATGTTTTCTATGCCTTTGAGCTGGGCTTCTTTACCTGGTTCTGTACCTATTATTCTTTGGTTTGGACTTTTAAGATTCCCATATTTCCTGGATATTTTGTGTTAAGGATTGTGTTAGTTGGATTGAAGATTTCTTTGGTTGATGAATTGATTTCCTCTAGTTTATCTTTAGCACCTGAGATTCTCTCTTCCATCTCTTGTAGTCTTACATCCCAGCTTTTCTGTTTCCGGCAGTCCCTCAGTTTTTGTTTTCTTTATTTTCGCCATTTCAGTTTTCAGGTCTTGATCTGTTTGAATTGTTTCCTTCATCTGTTTGATTTTTTCTTGGCTTTCCTTGCTTTGTTTAGGAGATTTGTTGATTTCTTTCATGTTTTGGTTTGTTTTTTCTTCCATTTCTTTGAGGGAATTTCTCACATTCTCTTTGAGAGCCTTTATTATTTTCATGTAGTTGTTTTTAAGGTCATTCCTTTCTGCTTCACCCGCTTTGGGATGTTCAGGTCTTGCTAGCATAGAATCCCTAGATTCTGGTGGTGTCATATTAGTCTTTCTGTTGTTGGATATGTTCCTATACTGCTGTCTTCCCATCTCTTCTTCCAGTGACACAGGTAGAGTCACTTGCTCTAACTCCCTCCCTCTCTCTCCCAGGGGGGATGCTGGTGGTGGTGGTGGCAAACAAGGAGACTTGAAGAGAGAAAAGTGGCCTGGGAGATCACCTGGCAATCACTCTCTCTCTCTCTCTCTCTCTCTCTCTCTCTCTCTCTCTCTCTCTCTCTCTCTGTCTCTCTCTCTCCCTCTCTTTCTCTCTCTCTCCTGGAGGGTGCAGGGGCAAGACAGGAATGGAGGCCAATCCTAGCTGCTTTGTACTGCCTCCAGCTCCCTGTGGGGATTTGGTGGCAGGAAGGGTCTGGCCGTCTAACTATATTTGAAAGTCTAACTGCAGAGTCTCCTTGAGACTCAGGAAATCTTTTTTATTAGAAATTTTTATTTATTTTACATTCTGATCACAGTTTCACCTCTTCTCCTCCAATTCCCTACCCCCCACCTTCAGTCTACCCTCCCCCATGCACTTCCCCTCTAACTCCATTCAGAAAGGTACATGAATCCCATGGGCATCAACAAAGCATGGTATATCAAGATGAGGGAGAACCAAGCACTTCCCCCTACATTAAGGGTGAGCAAGGCACCTCAGCATGGAGAATAGGTTCCCAAAAGCCAGCTTAAGCACCAGAGAGAGGTCCTGATCCCACTCCTAGGAGCCCCCAAAAGAGCCTAAGCTACACACTGTCTTGCAGAGGGTCTAGGTTGGTGCCACAAAATCTCCCTAGCTGTCAGTCCAGGAGACTCAGGAAATCTCTTACCTATGAGCCTCTATACTACTATATATTTCCACACACACCAATGTAGAATAAACATTCATATTTAAAATGGGAGAAATGCGGATTTGGCAAAGAAAGCTATTACCAAAGCAAGATTGAAATTCTACAGAGCAAACACTGAAGTCCTGAAGCTTCATATCCAAAATCTAGGCTCATTTTAGAATGACTGTGGATTCAAAAAGCTTGGGAAGAACGATTTCAGTTCTTCTGCTTATAGCATACATATGATCCCTTGGTCATCTCTAGTATGCAAACACAATCCTCTTAAACAGATACCTCTGAGGTCTGGCACCCCAACATCTCAAATTAGAATTCAGTATCACAATTTTACACAGTAGTCTCTCAGGAGCCGTTATAGGGACAGCCACCCTCATCTATGATACCTTGGAGCAAGATACCTCTCTGCATTGATATTGAGATTGACCATTAGTATAAACCAAATTGAAAATCAAATGTGATCCATCATTGTAGATTTATTTAAAATTCAGTGGTAAAATGTTAACTTTCAACTTACAAGTCAATTTGATGTCATTTAAAAGATTACCCTAATACAAGTTGAGCACATATAATTAGAAATACTTAGCTATAAATTTGCAAGATTTTTAAATGAGTATACATTGTAACCATGAAAATTAAACTATCATAATGAATTGAATATGAAATTGAAAACTCATCTTTTGGGATTTTAGGTCAAAAAGTCAATATCATTTGTAATTATTCCTAATTTACTTTATTCAAATACAGGAAAACTGTTAATCTTTGTAATATCATCTTTCATTAATGAAAATATTGTCATTTTAATGTATGAGTCTTTAGAATTTAATTGTATGAACACATATTAATTTAAAATTACAGACATTAATTTAAAAATATAAATTGATATAAACTATGTTTAATTTAAAACTAAAATACATATTAATTTAAAACTATACTTACAAAAATCGTGTTATTATTTTTATTTTATAGATAAGGAAACAAATATAAAATATCTGAAATAACATTTTTAATACCAGAATATCTTTTAGGGCATGAGAATTAAAATTATAATGTTTCTTATTACAATGTGTATTGAATTAAATAAGTTAAATTAAATAAGGCACACTCATTTAAGGATTGCAATTATCACTCTTCATGCCTATAGGATATGTCAAAGGCATGATCAATATATGTATTTGTCAAAAAATTAAATACAAAATATTCAATTAATAAAAATCATTGTATAACATATATTAAGTAAGATAATAACTAGATTCTTGTTGAATCATCAGTAAGAAAATTGATCTTATGTTATTTAAATTAATATACAACAGTTAGGATTGGCTTCAAATTATACATAATGAATAACTGTGGTGGTAAAGATAATACACTTTTTAAATTTCTGAAAATCTTTCAACCTACCTACTTTGTAGATATAAAAGTACTTTCATAGTTTTTATGTTAATTTCTCAATTATTTATTCCTCTACATTTTATTGGCTTTACCATAACTTTAGAAAGTTGGTCTTGTCTCGCTGGTACTTGTCTCCCTAACATTACCCTTCACTTTCTGAATATGTTACTGACAAAATAAAACAATAAATTGTAAGTCCAGTTTTAGATCCTGCATTGTAATCTCTAAAACACTGGCCATCAAACTCCCTGGAGTTCTGTGCAGTCAATATCTTCCTCACTGCCATTCACACAGTTCCTGCTCAGAGACTATTTGGTGGTTGAGTAACCTCCAGCAGCCTAAGATTCTTGAGCAGCAAGGTTGTCAAGATTTTCATTATGAATGACAATAGAATGAGTACTGCTTTTTTTTAAACAGCTTTCATTCCCATTATTTTTTATTTTTAAATAAATATTTATTTAAATTTAAAACAATCTTATTTTACATTCCAATCCCAGTTCCCTCTCCTTTCCTTACTTCCCACAAGCCCCCCCATCCCAACCCCTCCTCAGGGAGGGTGAGACCTCTCATAAGGGATCATCAAAGTCTAACACATCATTTGGGGCAGGACCTAGGCCCTTCTCTGTGTATCTACAGAATGGGCTCCCAAAGCCCATTCATGCACTAGGGATAAGTACTGGTTCCAACTCATTCTTATCCTTGAGTACATCTTAAGTAGCATCTACTGAGGACCATCATGAAGCAAGTATTGTTATGAAAATATAAGATATGGTACATAAAAAACATTTAAAGATTAGTAAAATTGAAGCAAAGTATGTTATAAATGCATAACCTTCTATATCAAATCCAATAATATACAGATCTATGTTTCCTTCTTCTGTTATAACTTTTAAGGAAGCTGTTATATTTTATAGATTCCTTGCATTACTGTAGCTTTTTAAAATGCAAGCTCAAAACAACCTCATGGAATTTGTTTTAATATGGTAATGAAGTTATCCAAAAGATTTAGACATCTTAATGAATTTTGTGATCTCCCTTGTTTGCTACTGTTATGTATATACTTAACAATTTTCTTTCTTTTAAAAGGGGTATTTATTTTTCATTTTATGTGTATGAGTATTTGTCTACATGTTTGACAGTTCACCATGTGCATGCATTATCCACGAGTGTCAGAGGAGGAGTCAGAACCCCTTGAACTGGAGTTATAGGTGCTTTTCATCAACCATGTTGGTTCTAGGAATTAAAACATGCTCCTCTGGAAGGGCAGTCAGTTCCTTAAACTGCTAATTGATCTTTCCACACTCATCTATTTCATTTTCTTGGTCAATAATCAGTGCTTTTCCATTTAAGAATTTTAAGCCTTGTAACAAGAAATTACTACAAAAATAACTATTATGATTTTCAAAAGCAAACTCTAGAAATTAAAATAACCCTAGCAATAGTGGAGAGGGTACCTGGACTAGTCTCCCATGTAATCAGACTGGTGACTAACCTAACTGTCATCATAGAGCCTTCATCCCATAATTGATAGAACCAGAAGCAGAGATCCACACCGAAGCACCAGGCTGAATTCTGGGAATACAGTTGAAGAGAGGGAGGAGGGAATATATGAGCAAGGGAGGTCAAGATCATGAAGGGAAAATCTACAGAGACAGCTGAACCAAACTGGTGAGATCTTACAAACTTTAGACCAGCAGCCATGGAACCTCCATGGGACTGAACTAGGCCCTTTGCATTTATAGCTGGATCTATCTGAGAGACCCATGACATAAGAACCAGTATCTATCCCTGGTATATGACCTAGCTTGTAGGAGTCCATTCCCTATAGTGGGATTCCATGTTCAGCCTTAATGCAAGAGGAGGGGTGCTGCTCAGTAATGCCTCTACTTAATGGGATAGGCTTTGTTGACACCCCATGGGAGCTCTTACTTTGTGGGAGGAGTGAATCAGGGGTTGGACTAGGGTGAGCAGAAGGAGGGGTGGGAGGAAGAACTGTGATTGCAATGCAAAATGAAATTTAAAATAAACTTAAGTAAAAAATAATTAAAATAAGCTAGAGAATAACCATTAAATATCTTTGTTCAAATGATATCTCTCAAGATTTTAACTTGAAAATCAAATATAGCATTTAAAATGTCTACACATTAGTGTCTTCTATTTAAGTTACGATTCATGTTTTTGAAGAGCCCTTCTAATTAAATGTGGTTCTGTGTGTTTGTATACTTCATCATGACTTTGGCAAAGCTAAATGACAAGTCAGGGTTTAGTAGAAATTTTCCTGTCAAAGACAATGATATATTAATTTGTAAGAAGACAAGGCTGAAGAATCTTCTTGTTTACCAGGAATATTGAGAAATTGATAAACACTCTACAATAAAGTGTCCCCACAGACACTTCTGTTAATGGGACAGATCCTGAAGGTGTTGAAAACTATGTAAATTCTTTTGTGAGGTATGTAGAAGACGTGAGTTAGGGGAATCAAAAAACAAATTTCAGTTGAGCAAAATTACACATTTGGGCATTTTATCATAGTTTGGAGAGAAATCTTAGCTGTTGACAATTTAATTCACTTCTGGCCTCTAGCATTTGAATAAGAAATGCAGGCACCATAATTATAACTAAATGCTGATGATAATTATGGACATCTCAGAGAGCCCTGACTTCTTTGAGACATGTTTTTTTAGCCCTTCATGGCCTAGAAATCACTATATAGATAAGGCTGGCCAAGACCACAAAGAGATTTTCTATTTCTGCCTCCCAGGATCTGAGAAAACAGGCATGTACCACCATGCCCAGTCCATGGCTATTGTGGAAAAAAGCCAAAGCAATGTGAAGAGTTAAGAAACACCATGTTTAAAGGAAAGTAAGGGAAAAGACAGGCTAGTAAGAGTATTTAATTGTGTAAAAAAATACAGTTTTTATTTAACATTCTCTTAGGTTTTATACTATATAATCCATGTATTATTATTTATATTTTAATGTTAATATCAGGCATCATTTATCAGGTTTAAGTATTTTGTAGGTGTTATATGAAGTAACTTAGGGAATTCCTGGAGAAAATAATTAGTTCTTCATAGAGACTATGAAATTTCTATTAATGGCATGAATGGGAAGTGATGTGCTGCAAAAATCCAGTGAACAAGTTTTGCGCAACTATCATTCCAATTATATATTTAAAATTTCCCAAAATTGTTATTTTTTGTTTTATATATAAGTAAACAAATGTAAATATATTAACTATGATATTGAATACCAGAAACTCTCTTAGGGCATAAGCATTAAAATTATAATGTCCTTATTCTAGTATGTGTTGATTCCATGTCACAGCTATGACTTGTGTTTGGTAATACAGGTGATTGCCACAACATAGCAACAATTACTAGGCTAGCTTATACCATGTATTATTGTGTTTCAAATACTGCTTTTGGAAACATTATAAGCATTTTATTTCATTTAAGTTGGACCTGTTTTACAGATGATGAATAACTCTAGGGATAGAAACAGCCAGCATCATATGTTTTATATACGTTTTATGGCTCCAGAGATGCAAAGTGTTATAATACATACCTTTAATAATTGATATTTTAAAGATGCTTTCTAATCAATAAAGTTTAAAAAATATGTCATCCTATAAGAATTTATTATTTAAATGCTATAAATCAAGTCCCAAAAATTTTGTAAAATATTTTTGTCTCAAAGAGACAACGGAGTGAATATAAGTCTTCATGAATAGCTAAAGAATGTTAACACATTTGAATTACTTGGTGCCAGGGACATCTACAAGGAGAAATTAAATCAACTTATTGACTTATGATCTTGAGACAACAGAGCTTTTGGAAAGCGATCAACATTTTAAACAGGTGTCTGAATAGAGATAGGAAGAAATAAAATCTTATCTGTGGGAGAAAAAAAGAAGTCATAGGATAATTGACAGTTCTCATCATTACAAAAGCAGGAAGCAACTTAACAGCTGTTTTTCCATACTTTGTCTTTAATTTTTTTTTTGTTTCTTTCTTTGCTAATACCAATATAGTGGGGTTTTTTTGGGTTATAAAAGACTTGCAATAGTAACTAAATGTTGGTTAATAAAAAAAATGCATGTAATAGCATCAAAAGGAACCAGACAGTACATTTACACAATGCCATATTATTCAGCAGAAAAAAAACAAATAAATAAACCAAAAAACAAACAAACAAAACAATGAAATCTTGAATTTTGCAGGCAAATGGGTGGAACTTGAAGAAACCATCCTGAGTGAGGTAACTCAGTCATAGAGAGACAAGCATGATATGTACTCACTCTTTTAAGGATATTAGACATAGAGCAAAGGACTACCAGCCTACAATCCACACCACCAGAGAAACTAGTCAACAAAGAGGACCCTAAGAGAGAAACACATAGTCCCAAAAAGAAGGGGAAAGGGACAAAAATCCCTAAGCAAATTGAGAGCACTCAGGGGTGGGGCAGGGGGCGTGGTAGGAAAAAGAGAAGGGGAGATGAGGAGGGGGGAAGAGAGCAAGAGGGATCAGGAAGACTGAGTCAGGGGAGGAATAGGGGAGAGCAAGAAAAGACATACCTTAATAGAGGGAGGCATTATAGGTTAAAAGAGAAATCTGGCACTAGGGAAATGTTCAGAGGTCCACAAGGATGACCCCAAATAAGAATCTAGGCAGTAGTGGAGAGCCTGCCTTTGATGCCCTTCCCCTATAATGAGATTGATGACTACCTTAATTGCCATCCTAGGGCCTTCATCAAGTAGCTGATTGAAGCAGAAGCAGGCACCCACAGCTAACCACTGAGCCATACTCCAAGAATCCAGTTGTAGAGAGAGAAGGGATGAGCAAGGAAGCCAGACCATGCTGGAGAAACCCTCAGAAACAGCTGACCTAACCTAGTGAGAGCACAGGGACCCCAGTCTAAATCTAGGGAACCAGCATTGAACTGAACCAAGCCCTCTGAATGTGGGTGCCAGCTAGGATGCCAGATCAGTCTATGGTACCTCTAACAGTGGGGCCAGTGTTTATCCCTAGAGCACAAATGGACTTTGGGAGTCCATTCCATATGAAGGGACACTATTGCAGCACAGATACACAGAAGGGCATCTACCCCCTCCCTCAAATGATGTGACAGACTTCACTATCCTTGGGGAGTCGAGGAGTGGGGGGTAGGGGGAGCATGGGAGGATAGGAGGGTGAGTGAATGGGTGGATTGATATGTAAAATAAGATTGTTTCTAAAATTTAAAAAAAAAAAAGAACCACACAGGAATCCCAGGAAGGGAGAGGAAAGATGGACTAAGGACATTAAAAGAGCCATTGTCAAAGGGTGTGACAAGAGTGAGATCTACTATGGTCAAATACACAGAACACTATTGTTTCATTAGGAGACATTACTAAGTAGAGACCACGACTTTGTTAGAGCATTCTGAAGACAGGAGCAAACAAAGCACAGAGCAATCAGGAACCAACTAACTCTCACAAAGAAAATACTGACTTAATAGACTGCAAAAACAGTAATCAATAATTTTATTAAAATTATTATGTAAGTTGTTACATAACTTATTTATGCTATAAAGTGATATCCTAAAATTCATATGAACTTTGTAGTAAAGCACAGAACAATCTTCAAAAAGAGGTGGAAACCTTGTATTTTTAATCACTTCAATAGCCACAGATATTTATCCTTCTTATATAAGAATTATATTTCATATATATCTCATTCATAATATAATATCTAATGAAAATAGAAAGTTTATTATCTTAAAACCTTAAATCATAAAAGTTGAATATTTAGTAAATGTAAACATAGTTTTATTTTATAAAAGTGTGCTTTTAAAATGATGTAGCACTGTCAGAAGTTTGTTTGTTTGTTTTGCTTTATTTTATTTTTCATTTTTCGAGACAGGGTTTCTCTGTGTAGTTTTGGAACCTATCCTGGCACTTGCTCTGTAGATAGTTTGGCCTCGAACTCACAGAGATCTGCCTGCCTCAGCCTTCTGAGTGCTGGGGTTAAAGGTGTTCACCACCAAAGCCCAGCTCTGTCAGAAGTTTGTTAACTCAGTTTTATCTGTGTTCATGCAGGCATTCAGATTTTAGCGTTTTCTAGCTAATCAAAAGGTATAGATTCTAGCTTGTCTATCAAGGATTACCAAATGACTCTAATGGTTCACAGCCATCCCATGTGACTTTCCAATCGGCACTCAATTTCCCAATCATATTTGAATCTGTTTCTAACAACAGATCTTCTTTTAAAAAGAGATTAATATTAAAATATTACACAATGAATTTACTGTGCTCCACAATACATTTTTGTGGTAAATTCAAATAAATTTATAAACGAAGAAGTGCTACATTAATGAATTAGCCAACTTGTTATTCATAAAATAAGGCAGATATAGCATACACAACATCAAATCTAATGCATAAAGCTCTCCACCTTGCTATGTCATTCCTAAATATAAAGAGAATAATAGAGTAAAGCCGTATTCAGTAAAGAAATTCCTGTATTTATTTATTGAAAATGGAATGGCATGGATTTCTTTTATACTAAAATTAGCAGTAAATAACATCAAGTATCAGAATGCTACTCTATACTAGAAGAAATGTAGTTTTCTGAACTTCAACACTAGAAATCTTTTTTAGAAATGATTGAAGTTCATAGACTCTAGTTTAAGAGCAAGAATTACATTTACATGTCTGAAAATAATATATCTAATAAAAAGTTTTAGGAAGAATTCAATTAAAGTTTGTGACAAGATAATAACTTCCATAGAAATTCATAACCACATTAATTCTGTCTACAGAGGAATGCTGTCTCTTGCTTAAAAATGACTCCTGTAGTCACTTCATTTAATTTAGCTTTAGGGAATTTTTAAATATATATTTATGTCTATTTCAATAAGAGAAACTATCTTCTTAAGCCTATTGAAAAAGCAATTATAATTGACTATAATAATTTTAGGTATTAAGTACTATTGAAAACTTCTGAGCTATAAAAATGCATGCCTTGGGCCAAAGCAGAACCAGGCGTCCATCTCTTATAACACATTCCCTGGTGTTCCTTTCTTTTGACAAATTACTTTGCTGTAAGTTTTTGTGCTACTAAGTATGACTTGAATTCTTTTTCTTTGTGTTCATTATAGAAGAAGGGAAAGAGTGTGTAAGGCCTAGTGCACATCTGACCATGTATTTAAAATTTATAAAAAGAAACAACAAATGCAAAACAATGACAAGAATCTTTACAAGTCATCTAATTATTTCACTCTAATAATTACTTTAAAACTATTTTGGTAATAGAGTCAAATAAATCTATTGCACTACTAAGGACAAAAAAATCATAGGACATTTAAGTGGATAATGACTTCTTTAACATTACTAGAATATTAAATATTATCCCAATGAACAACAAAACTTGATATAGCATTTGTTTTTAAACAAGACAAATTGTTCATCAAAGAAACTATTGTCATGCCATAGTATAATAAGATATTTAATTTTTAAAATTAAAATTAACTTATTGGTAGCTATTAATTGGTAGAAAATGCAAATAATTTAATGGCATAATTACCTTCTACCTTTTGGAAGATTTCTCTTGTGCTGATCAGTTTCCAACAGCTCTGTCTCATGATCCTATATCAATAAATAAATTTAATTTATCCTTTTAGGTGTACCTCCCTCATACCAAGATACACAATGTGTTCAGAGCATACTTTATCTAGTCATGAAGACATCTATTCTCTATTTTCTTGAACTTAAGATAAGAATAATTTAGAAAATACTTAGAACTTTTTTTGTGTGTGTGTTTTCGAGACAGGATTTTTCTATGTAGCTTTGGAGTCTATCCTGGCACTGTCTCTGGAAACCAGGCTGGCCTTGAACTCACAGAGATACACCTGCCTCTGCCTCCCAAGTGCTGGGATTAAAGGTGTGTATCACCAACGCCTGGCTGTACTCTTATATTACAGTAAAGATTAAGTAGCAAAAGCATATTAATAAAAAAACAATGATTTTACTATTCATATACTAATTCATGGTGTATGTTCTGTTGCAGAATTGGTTTGGGGGTTTTCTATCATCTTGTGCCAACTGAAATTTCTTCTCTCTCTTCATTCCTCTCTCCTTGGCTCCCTCCCTCCCTTCTCTCTTTTTTATTCTTTTCTTTTATTCTTCTCTCATAAAGTACATCCTGACCAGTTTCCTTTACCTCCTCTCCTCCCAGTTCCTCCCCCAGCATGGAAGCATAGTAAGTGATGGATCATGAGGTCCCATCCTAGATGAGGAACCCTTGGCAATCAATGGCAATTTGGTGAAGAAGGGAATGCCACTCTTTTTAGGCTGCCCATCTATGATGAGTGGCCTTATACTCATATACATACTGACAATCCTAAATGGGCACAGTGAGTCTATAAAGAAGCATATCAAGTTGAGGCAGGACCAAGCCCCACCCGCATGCATCATGGCTAAGCAAAACATCCCACCATAGGAAATGGGCTCCAAAGAGGCAGCTTGTGAACCTTGATGTGCCAGGCTTTGTTCAATGCCTATGTGAGGCCTTGCCCTTTCTTAGGAGTAGAAGGGGGTGGGGTGGTGGGAGGGGGAACTGGAGGAAGGGGGGAAGGAGGGGAACGTGTGGTTGATATGAAAAATGAATAGAAATTTTAAAATAAATACAAAAATAAATCAAAAGGAGCACATGAAATTGGGAGGTAAAGTGATGGGGATGAACAAAAATAGGAGGCATGGAGGGGAGATATTGAGATGGATGAATTTGACCAAAACAAGCACATTTTCAATTCCCAAATAATAAAAATAAATAAAATTATTTCTTAAATTAATTACACTTTTCCATGTAGTGTCACATAGCTGCCTCCATCAGCTACTACCTCTGTTTGCTTCTCTTTTATACTGTCCCTGAAAGAAAAGGAACAAGCATTTGTGATGTCTTTTTTTTTTTTTCTTGCTATACTACCTATACAGTTTTGTATGGAATGTTGTAACAAATTCACAGACTAGGTAGATTTATCTATAAATATATTTTTTATGAAGCCTGAAGACTTAGACACTCTGAGTTCTGTGAGTTGGTAGATATTGGTGGCAGGACAGAATCTGCTCTTTGTCCATGAGCCTGCATTTCACTGTGTCCTCTCATGATAGAAAGGACAAGTGAATCTCTGGAATCTCCTTTCTATGGGTCCTAATTTGTTTCATCTAGAATTGTGTCTCTTTTATACCACTGTGATGGAGTACCTGAGAAAAACAGCTACTGAAAAGGGAGTGACTGTTTGTCTCATGGTTTTAGAACTTTCATGAGTTTATGCTCATCTGGATTCCTTGCTTTCAGGCCAGTGGAAGGCAGAAACATGGCTGAATTGATTGGAAGAGGAATGCTGCATTCATCATGATACATTTAAGGAGAGAAATAAATGAGAGAGAGAGAGAGAGAGAGAGAGAGAGAGAGAGAGAGAGAGAGAGAGAGAGAGAGAGAGAGAGAGAAAGAGAGAGAGAAAGGTCAAGGAGCAAGATACAAACTACCTTCTAATAGTCTATTAACTCATCAACAAATCACCTTCATGACCTATTCTTCTTCCCATAGAATGCTGAGGATCAACAAAGGAAGGGAAGAGACATCCATGCCCACATAAGAACAAGATCCACCCCCATGACCGAATCACCTCCAGAACCCCCATAAATCACAATCCTAGCTGTATCTCAATTCATCCTGTAGGTGTAGACAAAAACCCTTCCACCCATTGCATAGATTACAGACTGTAGACCTTCTATTAAATATAAATCATAAAGAATAAAGTTTCCATTGCTATCATCAGCAAAATACATTTGGCTTGGAAACAAATGTGCTTGTTTTCAAAAGCTTCCAAAAACCTTCTCATAGAGTGAGGTTTTTGTTGTCTAAGCAACAAAACATTTTCCTGGTTTGTTTTATTTCTTCCATCTTCAGATCTTTCCGTCCTTTAGACTTTGCTTTCTTCTGAAAATTGACATTGAACATTCATGAGATCCTGGTAAAAATCAGACTGCCTTGGTATTTTTCTGCTTTAATATCTACCTCTTCAGATTTAAAAGATAATTAAAATTCTAGCCTTTAAGAGGTTTCTCTTTCAAAAAATAAGTTGAAAACATCACTTGCAGAACTGTAAACATCAGTCATCCATCTCACTACCATTTCTCAAATCCATGTTTTCTGATTAATCAGTGCTAAATTCTTTATTTAATTGTCTGCAATGTGTTTGTGACCACCTTCACCATAGAAGTTTCTGTCATTAAATCACGTATCCATTCCCCCAATGATGTTGTTCCTGCTAAAAGTAAGCTAATGACAGTTTCTCTAATGAAATATGAAAATTGTTTTTCCTTTTAATGGCTTTTATTTGCATGAAGAAATAATTTTACAAACAATGAATTGATAAGATACTTGTTAGCAAATGGAATGTCTTACTTTGATTGAATAGATGCTTGGCCTTCCTTTTAATTCATAATGAATTAGAAGTTAATATCAATCAGTTTCATATTTTGTTAACTTAAATGTTTAGTCTTACTTTTTAATTTTAGTTTTTAATAATCAATTTTGATTAAATCTGATTATGCCTTATTACTCAAAAAGTTATATTAACACATTTGTGTTTTTTATTTTAGTTGTAAATTGCCACCTTAATAAGTGATCATTTGTTTTACAGAACAAAGTTTTCAAGCTATTTTATTCTATTAGTCCTGATTTTAAAATAATTTTGAGTTTAGAATTTGTTAGGTGGAAAGACGTTCCCACTAGTTTTCTACTTTACTGGTTGACACTAAGTATTGAATGAATGTAATTTTACTCTATCTTGATCATACCACAAATGGGAATGGATATATTTTAAATATTACTAATATTGTTTTAATATTTTACATGTAGTTAACTATTAATAAAATTTATTTTTAAAACCTAGAAAAAAAAGGCAACTGAAACTAAAATATGTTCTGAAAGATACCAAAATAATAGTAATAAAAATAACATTTTCCTAAAAGAAATATGAGAACATAGGCCAGGAAATAAACAGTCATTTCAGTTTCATAGTTTTAATGTAGTACTTTTGCTCTCAGGATTGTGAAATTAACTCATCATCATTATTTGATTTTATTACATTAACACTGAAAAGAAACAATAATTATATTATTTCAACTTATGGCTACTTTCCTTCATGTTATGGGTGTCTGAATAGTATTGAACTCTAAATTTCACTCAAGTTTTCTTTAAGTTGAAATGAACAAATAACAGCACTTAAGCCCACAGTGCTCACTGTTTTAGCAAGTGCTACTTTTTAGAAACATATTAATATCTTATTTCTTTTCACTAGATCTCATAATACCAACAACATCCTTATGCACTTCTTGAAAATGTAACCGAATCATCTCTAGTTTGATTCCTTGCTTTATACTAGAAATTAAAGAAAATTCAATTAAAACATATTTTATGTTAAAATTAATATGGTGATTATTTTAACAAATTATGGATGCTTTAAAGATCTAAAGTATATTATATTTCAAACTCATTGTTAAAATACAATTATTGACATTTATATTTAAGCCTAACACACAAATATATTTAAACCGTCATCTGTTAATATTATTTTATATCAATAATATGTATAGAAAACATTTTATGAATTAATTTAATATTTGCTAGGTTGTAGAGATCATAAATGTTTAGAAATTCTTGAAAACCCAAATTTTATGTATAAAATATCAGAGTCCTAATTGTTTCTGAATCACCATAGTTCAGTTTGTATGAAGAACATGGCCCTAACTAGTTAAGCTTCCTCAGAATTTGCATCTGTGTAGGTGTAATTCTAAGGATGCTTATTTACTTTTCAGATTCTCTTAATTGAAATGAATAAAATGAAGTATTTTTATCTTGAATATATTGTCTTAATATGGAGAATATGGAGGACTCATAAGTTAAAATGAATATTAAATGTCTTGCCATATAGCACATTCACCATGCAACATTGCCACAACAATATGGAGAAAAAAAAACACCTCCTAAGGAAAATTTGATATAGCTTTCCTATGCTTTTCCAGACCTATTTCCAACACTGCTAAAAGGGGGGAAAATTCCAGAAGGCATTGAAGAGACCACCTCTCCAGACCCCGCTGGTACTTCTGCTCTGGATGCCCAGGCTGCAGCTCCCTAGGAGCCAGGTTGGAAAAGTTTCTAGGAAAACAGATTATTCATGTATAACATATATTTAAGTAAAAGATTTTTTTTTCATGAAAATTTGTCTTTTAGTGCCCAGAATTAGCTACATTGAAAGTCCACATTTTAGTTTGACATCAACATTTGTTTTCTGGACTTTTAAAAATATTAATAATGAATGTTGGATTTTGAAAAATATTGAAATTAAGTGTTTTAAGGGATGCAAAGTTAGATTATTAAAACATAATATGGCGGTCTTATGCAAACTTTTCAAGACAAATCTCAGTCTCTTAAGACTCCTTTAAGATTATAAAGTATGAAGTTAAACTTGAAATTATATATTTTTTTAAAAATTTTAAGCTTTCCCATATAAACTATATAAATGACATTAGTTTATTTTGTAATTCTCTTTTGTCTCTACCTCAATTCAGGGGCACTTATGAAATCCTCTTGGCATAAGTGGAAAATTAAAGTAGTAATTATGTGTATGCTGTTCATTTTGAATGTCTGAGAGGAATCTGCTTAGATAGGCCAAAGATTTAACAAAGTACTTAAAAGGGAATTTTATCTAAGACTAATACAAAGCTAAATTTTAGACTTGATGCACTTTGAAAGTAGAGTGAACCATCATTAGTAATGTCAAAGTGCATTGAAGTGAAGAAGAATGGCAGACACATTATTCACAGAGATTACATATAACTATGAGTATAAATAATGTACTCAAAAGAAACACAATTGAGATTTTCAAGTATTTTACATAGTGTTGATTACCATTTATTACTATTAAAATATGTAAAGATAACTTTGAATAATTGAAAAACTAATTAATGCAGTAAAATTTTAAGTAAAAGATCCAGAAAGCAATAAATTACATCAGATATTTTTAAGTCTGAAATAATTTAAGTACAAAAAGTGGAAATTACATACTCATTTTTATAAAAGCTCATTTAATATAATATATCTATATCCACTTATATAAAGCAGTATATTATTAAATATTTTAGCATTTTAAGTGTATCAATCTATACATGGTTTATATTTTTTTGCATTTACTTTGTATTGCAATCATTGCTTTAAGGTGTTTTTTTTTTTTTCTTATTCTTTCCCATGTATTATCATTAAATTGTCAATGCCCTGAGGAGGTAATCAGATCACGATACCGCATTTCTATTTGTGTCTTCCAGGAGTACAAATACATTGAATTTAAGTGTTAATTACATATAAAATTAGTTGATAGAACTGAATATATAAAACCAGGGATTAAGAAAAAAAACCCTCATTCAAAAACATGTGCTACATCAACTTGTTTGGAAATGTTTTCATTGTCCTAATAGAACGTTTTTATTTTTTTTTTAATTCTTTAAAAACCTATTTTGATCAGCATTTGTTAAATTGTTAAGTGTGTTTAGAAAGACATTTCACTGGTATGTTTGTAAACACAAACAATGTTCTTGGTCCATCTTGGTTCCTATATTTCTTAACTCAAAAACACTCAAAGTCCATCCAAATGGAATACATGAAATGACTTTAGCTAATGGGCCTACTGTAATATAGCCTAATACAGTGCTGGCATGTCCAGACCTAGATCAAAAGTCCAATTTATATTTAAATTACAGGCAAAATTATGTCTGGTTCTGTAACCATTAATGTGACTGAACTGCCCATTTGTCAGATTCATTTAAGCATGAAGGAAATAGTGAAGATTCTGTACTTTTTATTCTGAAGCATCACTGACAAAATTGGCTCAGCTCACTTTCACATTAATTTCAAAATTGAAAAGAAACAAGGTAGCAGTTAATAAAGGAAAAATGAACCAATGAACAAAATTTCTTAATTTGTTGAATAGGAGAGAACTAACTCAACTAAAATGTAAGTCAATGAATAACAATTATTATTGAACTAAATATCATCTTCAGTAAAGTCGTAAATAAATCAGCCTTGTGGATAGTGACATGAACAGATAAGCAAAAGTCCCCTCATCCCAGCTTGCTGCCATCAGTAGAGAAAATCTGCAGACAGGCTCTAAGAAAGACTTTTAAAAGCCTGGAGGTTAGGAAATAATCCAATTCAGGCTATTTGTGTTTTTTCATAGTAGGCTACCTATCTATATCTGTGAATATATATGTGCATCAATAGCGTCCAAACATTAATGCCTATCTGAATGTGCAACATAATGGTATGAAAACTGTATGTAAAAGATGGGCTAGTAGCCTGTCTAGGACTAGAAGACAGTTTTTAACAGTTAATTATTAAAATAAAAACTTAAAAAGTATAGTAGGTCTAAAAGTTTGAAATTTTTCATTCAATGCGAAGATAAACATAATTGTATAAATTATAACATATATTCTATGATACCAATACTGTTTTTCTGATAGATGACTGGATGCATATTATCTATCAGGCTATAAAAATGTTGAAATAGACTGATCTTGCTCCAGATTTTGCATATTTCTTTATAAATTTCCTTTAAAAAATCCTCTGTGTGTATCTCTGTCAGTCTCTCCATGAAGAGACGGCTCTCACCACCTTCCTTCCCAAGCCACTGCATTTAGCTTTGTCTTCTGTTAACTTCTTAATTGGAAATGTTATATATGTATACTCTATAGTCCAATTATTCTTTCTCTGTATCTTTATCAATCCTCTCCCATTGGTACCTGTCATGACTTTTGATTCATGTTTGTGATGTGGTTTAATCAGGACGGCTGTGTAAGCACTAGACTGGAGCTTTCCAACAGAGCGCAGTCAGGTAACCAGAATGTTTCTCCTTTTCCTAAATCTATCACTAGTAAATAGTACAGTAGTGAAGAACCCCCCCACCCCCCACTGCAACCCGCACTGCACCACCCTGGAGCTTCTCCACCGTGCAAATCTACCTGTTGCTGACACATTGTTCTGAAGACTCGGTGTAGGTTTTCACAGTTGCTTTGAGTTTGTGATTGCAGTGCCCCTGTCTTACCTAGGAAATGACATTTCACATCCCACCTCCTTCTCTTCGACTCTTTAGCATTCTTTCTGTACCATCTTTAATGATATACCCTGAGACTTAATGGTGATGATATGTCTTATTTAATGCTAGAGTTGGAAAATTTTTCCACACCTCCACCAAAACAAAATCAACTATCATATTTACATTGTCAAATTCAGAAGTCCATCTTAATGTTCTTTTCCATTTATTGATCATTGATCACCTTTATCATATATAGTTAGTAGTTACTTCTATTTCAAATAAATCATATCAACTTTAGCATTTGTGAATTTTCCTCCTGAATTTTCCATTTCCTTGGTTGCTTTATCCTAAGGGGTATATATATATATATATATTATATATATATATATATATATATATATATATACAGAGAGAGAGAGAGAGAGAGAGAGAGAGAGAGAGAGATTTCAGACTTATAAGATTTGTAGGGTTTTAAATGTTATTGAATTCTTAATATATCATCCCTTCCTTGTTTTTCCTAAGAAGTAAAGCCTCTATACTCAGAATACCTGTTAAATTTGGGTGCCTGTTGGGAAACCTATTTGAAATATCCCAAAGAGAACTTCCCATAAATCTCCTCAACCCACTCTTTTCAGTCCATCAAGTTTCATACTGGAAGTCCAGTCTACCAATCAAAAGTCTAGCCTACCAATCCTCTAGACAGCACATTGGGTTTGCATATGGCTTTACTTTTCTAAAACACTATAACTAATTGAAAAGCAAGATTTTATACTTTTGCTTTCAAAGTAACCACAAAATCCAATTAACTTTTAAAACTATTATTGAAACTCTGGTCTTTGAGGACATCTCCTTGCCTCTGGATTAATAAAGTTTACTGCTAAATGGTATTTCAGATTTTATGTTGCCATACCTGGCTTCCTTTTTTTTTCTATCAAAATTTGCTGTAGATTATTGAACCATGGTGATGAGAGTTTCCCTGAAATAAAAATTCATTCATTCTCATAATATAGATCATACAGATGGAGAAATATAACAGTTAATTTGCACATGCTTATGGTTGATAGGTTTCATGTGACCAATAGTGAAGATATGAAGGCTCTCAACTTGTCAAATTATACATATAGATACATATATAATATGATATAAAATATAGCATAATATATATCAAAATAAAATTAGACATACCTGTTTAACTTTGGTCTTTTCAATATGTCATACTTAGTTCATTCATCTGTAAAGTAACTAAACTATAACATAACTTTATAGGCTTTTTCAAAAGTTAAGTGAAATAAGAAATTTTAATGACATTGCTAACTCTATAAATGTAATTTTAAGTTTATAAATATATTGCTATAGTTAAATAATATGTAAACCAATGGTTAACTATAAAACTAGTAAAGTTTAAAAGGATATCTTAAAGCACAAAGAAAACTGCGAGAACAAATATGAGTCTCAAAAATATTTTATTCCGTTTTTCAAAAAATATTACCAGCCCTTAAACAAATGTGGAAAAGAAGAAATGTCAAAATTCAAATAATTCAGAAAGTGCTCAATAAAATTCAAGGATATACTTCCAATGAAATAAAACAGACAATATTTTTAGAGGAGATTTATTTTCCCAACAGTATGACCCAGAAGGTACAGGTTTTTTTCTTCTTGTTGTTTCTGCCTCCTATACAAGCCCAGCCCCCATTATTGCAGACCTATCAGAGCCCTTCATTTGCTGTCGTTGCTCTTCCCATACCTTTACGTAGCACACATCTTACACATTCAGACTCACTCCAAGGTTTCAGCAAATTTACAACACAAACCCACCATGGTAATCAGCCAGATAGATTTAATTGTCCTAAACATTTCTCTATTCTCTGGTTGTTCAGAACTTTCTCTTCTTTAAATCTGGACAGTGACAATTCATTTTACTTTTAACACATTGCCCTAATGCCATATCGCTGAAATGGCACATTCTTTTTTCCTGATTGTTTCTTTCAGCTAATATTAACGCAATTTAATATCTTCTGTGTCCTTACTTGATACAACACATTTCTACTTTCACTCATAATAATATTTCATACTCAATATCTGTGTGAATTTTCAAGTAGAAACAGGTACACATCTAGAATATTTCCAGAAAGCATGTTCACAAAGTTTTAAGGAAATAATTATCTTTGATTGTATTTTAGTGGACAGACTATCTTTCTGTGACTCTTAAATTAGATATTTAAAACTTTCTTCATAGATCATTTTAATCTATGTGTTACCTGTTTTGCTTCTCCAGTTTGTCACTGAGAAACTTCTATTGATGGGGGTCACCTGATATATAAAGAAAGCTTAAGTTCTTCTCACTATTCAACCTATATTCTGTTAGTCTCTGGCTTCACCTAGATATATTTCAAGACTGGGCATGCTGATTCATGCCTGTAGGTCCTGCACTAGGGAGAATGAAAGAGGAGGCTCACAATATCTGATACCCACCTAGGAGACAGAGTGAGACCATGTCTTAAAAGGAATCAAATCCACATACATTAAATCTCATTAGTAAGTATATAATTTCTATTGTAGAAAGATGTTTTCATGACTTTATTCATGTTGATTTATATCTATGAAAGTAAGGATAAGAAATATTAATTTCATAATTGGTCAACTTTATTGATCTAAATCATAATCAAACACAATTGTTTACTAAAAATGAAGTTCATGATTTCATATTATAATATAAAATCTTTGTGGATGGAATTTTTTAATATTTGGTTAATGATTTTCCTGTCTTCTTAGATATCCTTTTCTATCCTGAATTGAAGATATTAGAAGGTATACACCATTTCAAGATTTATAAGAATCTGACAAGAATGTTCGTTAACTTACTAAGTGCATCATACACCTAATATCTGAGTTTAAATAAGCCATTAGTCAGAATAGATATAGTAAGAATCAGAGTGACATACACAAGATTAAGGAGCCCAGATCAGATTAATCCCCTAAAGTTAAATTGGCTTTCACACTTTTTTTGCCCATTTTGAGTGTGTACATGTGAAGTCCTGAGTTAGTGGGACATTTTCTACCTTAGCAACCTATAGTAAGCTACTGCTAACTGAAGTATGGCATTTGTGTGTGTGTGTGTGTGTGTGTGTGTGTGTGTGTGTGTGTGCGTGCATGTGTGCGTGCGTGCGTGCGGCGTGCGTGTGTGTGTGTGTGTGTGGTGTGTGTGTGTGTGTGTGTGTTGTGTCCTGAAGAATTCAATATAATGTTAAATATATTTAGTGGCTAGTTACTTTTCTGTCACTATAATAAGAAATTATAACTAAGTCAATTTATTTAAATGAAAGGAATTTCTTGGGGACTAACAGTTTCACAGGGTGAGCCATTAGCGTCGTGGTGGGAAGCATGGCCACAAGCAGACAAGCATGATACTAGATGTAGCTGAGAGCTTCCATCATCACAAACACACTATCTAGAAAGCATGAGCTTGTGAAACCCCAAAGCCCAACCCAGTGACACCTCTTCTCACAAAGCCTCCCCTCCTAATTCTTCCCAAAGAGTTGCAACCACTGGGGACCAAGTATTGAAATGTATGAGTCTATGGAGGACTGGCATTCTCATTCAAACCACTGCACTTTGTTGTTGAAGAATGAGGCATTTTCTTCCGTTGTATCTGATTATTAAATGAAGCATGGGGACATACTGTTGCTTTTTAACTATATGCTAAATGTAAGGTAAGCAAGAACATGCCATGCTACTGAATGTCAGAGAAGTCATTTCACCCTTCTTTGTGATATAATTCTATTATATAATTTAACTGAAAATTTTTGCATGTATTATCAGAAAATAAAGTACTGGTAATAAAAGTTACAAATTTTGTATAAGGATATTGAGATGAGAGGCTATGGATTGCAACTTCCAATTATTTATTATTAGGAATATAGTCTGAGGTACATTTTTAACTGTTCTATATGCCCAATATATTTTTTGCTAATCAATATTACTTTTAAAAATTATTTAAAATGACTTCACAAGATCGTATCGAGAACTGAATGGTATTTTATGAGAAGCACATGTAACATAAGGTGTTTAGCATCAGAAATTAAACTACTATAAATGACTTGAAGTAAAGGTCAATTTTGTGAGGTTAACATTGGTAAACATAACGTAAGTTAAAAACAATATGACAGAAATGCTAAAAGGAAGGGGAAGAGGCTGAGGAAATGCTGTTTTATTTATGAAATATTTTACAAAGTGCAAATGCAGTTTTCAACTGTGTTATTTCTTTTTAATAACTGTTATGAAAATGGCAGTGTCACTCCAATGTCATGTCCACTTTTCTTAACTTGAAACACCATATTTCTGGGATATCTATTCTTATAAGATTATGGTTGTAATGATGAAAGGAGACTAAATGTTATTGAAAATATTTCCTGGAGTCTAGAACTTTAATCTGAAGATTAGCAAAGTAGTGTTTCTGCTTTGTTGAAAAAAAAACATAATTATTTTTGTTAAAATTATTGTGTTCATAATGTTAATCCCAAAGATGGGAGGATAAAGACCACTGACCCAAATAATCATGGCCAAATGAATTAAAGGAAATAATTAATTTAAGCAAAATTTTATTTTCCTGTACAGGGCTGCCTCCCCCTCAGGCAGATTTTGAGAGGTCATCATTGGTTGTGAGATAGACAAGGCTGTTTTTGTGCATCGGTAGAATTTGGTGGGGAAAATAGGTGGGGTTAAAGAAGCAGAGCATAAACAGAACAAGTTAGTCCTAATGACCTCCTGAAACACAGACATGGATGCAAAGTGGGCATAACAACAGGTAGCCAAAACAAGGTAGCCATAGCAAGGTAGTCATATCCATAACAGGATAGTCAAAGGTGGTCATATAACCTCTTGAAGCAAAGGTAGGGTTACAAGAAGGTTATATATAACTTCCTGAAACAAAGACATGATTGTCATTCCTAAAATAGGTAGTACAGAGCCATTTGTAGTTAAGGTTACAGGTAGGGCATAGTAAAATATTTGAGAAACATTGGTTTAATCATAAATAGGAATGAACCTTGTTCGTCTTCATTACAATATGGCTTTTAAGCTGAAGTGGATGGCAGGGTGATTCTTCAATAAATTCAATGATCTTTGCATCAAGTCCTTAGTGTTGTTTTATTTTTAAAATAATACTTCATCTTATATATGACAATATAATTTGCATGTAAATAACATTAAAGTAGAAAGATATAATACAACTTTGGTATGTAAGGAGACATAATAAAGAAACTGCCAACATGATAGCTCCATAATCTGGGATAAGGTTTTTATTAGACTAATCGAGAGAAACTATCCTGAGGCATCTAGAAGAGTCCAGCGCAGAGAGAGAAAACAGTAGACTGGCCATGATGGCCAGAGCTACAGCAAGAGAGCTGATGAGAGGGAGTAGTAGAGCTAGAGAAATAGCAAAAGATAGGTAAGGGTGGAGGGTGGCATTCCTTGCCATTCTGTAGAGAACAATGAATGGGGTGTCTGGGAGAAGGGAAGCCTGTGGAGGTGTGAAGGGCCAGGTTACTAAAATGGAGGCTTTGAGATGTATAGTTAGTACTTGTGAGTAGGACTGAGGAAGCCTGGAGGCAAGCATGGTCTTTGATATGCAACCATGGGCATGTGTCAATAGGAAACCATTTTTGCTTCTTCCTGAAGCAGAGAGAGAGAGACAGAGAGAGAGAGAGAGAGAGAGAGAGAGAGAGAGAGAGAGAGAGAGAGAGAGAGAGAGAGAGAAGTCTCCTTTGGGGACAGAAACCTATCTCACAAGTTCTTGAGGAATGTTGACTTTTATCTAACTAATATAAATCCTTCTGCAGTCCAACTTATGTTTATTTCTAGACATCTGGACTTCCTGAGACCTAACGGTATTAAGAAAAGGAAAAAAGGAGAAAAGAAAAGAACAAAAACAAAACTAAAACTAAAAACCCATCAGGTTACAAAACGGTTGTCAGAACAATAGAAAAGCACTTTACTAAATTGGGTCGGTTTGACAAATGTATCGAATGTTGGGTCTTGTCTACTTTCTGTTGTATTAATGCTAATAGAAGTAAAAACAAAACCCAGCTTCACAATCACTGCCTCAAAGTACTTCCCCCACCCCCATACACACACATAAGAACTCAGCTTTAAAACCTTTCTGTGTCCTGTATCTCAGTTTACTAAATGTTCAGGAAGTTGGAATAGACCTACTTTTCTAGATTATACCCCTTCCCTAATCACCCATATTTGTGTCTGATCCATAGTAACAATCCCAATACCTTTAGGCACCTGATCTCCATGATTTTTAGGGAATTTCTCCTTCTCTGGTTCTTCGGTCCCACCCAAATTGCTAGCATGCTCTTTCTCAAGCTGCTGCCTTGAAATCAGCTAAAAAGACTCTGGGCATTTAGGCAATGACAATCACTGATTTTCCCAGGCCCCTAAGTACCTTGTACACATGACTAAATAGCCTGTATGGCCCTGCTATTCTGGGGTACCTGAATTGTGTTTCTCTTCTTCATGACATTATAGTTTTCGAGGAGTCAAAGTCTGGAACTTTTTTAACTTAGAGGAAAAATGAGGTGTTGTTTTCCTCAATTAATTTCTACTATTTCTCCGTTTTCATAAAGCATACATTTTCCACACATACCATGCAACAAGCACATTTCTAATTCTGTTTGCTATGCAAATAACACATAGTATTTTGAAAATGTGAGAATTTGTATTTTTGTATTCAATTTAATACTTGTGTCTTTGTAAAGCAAAGATGATTCAATTACTATCAATAGTAATTGAGTCATTTTCAAGGGAAAGTGGCTCCTATTTGATCTTTGCTATTTCTGATATTGAAAACTGCATACTCTTTAAAAATCAGTAATTTTAAAACTCTCCATTTGTGTTATAATTCCAAAGATGGGAGGAGAAAGACCACTGACCCAAATTATCATGTGCCAATTTAATTAAAGGGGGCAATTAATTAAAACAAGCTTTTTGATTCATGTACATCACTGGCTCCCCCAGAGGCTGGTGGGAGAGGTCAACATTATATGTTGAAGAAGTCAAGACTTTTGTAATGCAATTGTAGGGGGTTTCTAAATGGGGGATTACCAGGAAAATTATGCAGGACTATAGGAGCAAAATAGCATAACAAGTTAGTCCTAATGACCTCTTGAAACAAAGACATGGTTGCAAAGCAGGCATAACAAGGTAGTCATAACAAAATTTAGTCATTACAAGGTGGTCAAAAGTGGTCATCTAGGAGTTATATACAAATTTTTGAAACAAAGACATGATTACCATTCTTGGAACTTGCAGTATAGAACTATTTGTAGTTAAAGTGGCAGATGGGCATAGCCCAATCCTTTAGAAACAGAGGTTTAATCATGAAGAGAAATGAACCTAGTTTGTCTTTATTATAAGATGACTTTCAAGCGGACGATGAAGACAGTCTCTCTCTCTTTTTTTTTTATAATTTCTTCAGTCTTCTAGTGAGGCAAACTTTTAAGTTGCTTTTATATAAATAAGCATTTGGCCACTCCAAGGCATGATTAAGGGGAGGGTTTTTATTGTAGATATAAGGGAAAGAAAAACCAGAGGCATCTGGAAGAGTCCAGAGGAGACAGAGAAAGTAACAGACTGAACATGGCCAACAGACTGGATTGGGTCATGAGAAGAGGAAGAGAGAGGGAGAAGATAGAATATCAGAATACGCTAATCTATCTCACACTGGACATTTCCTCTTTGTCTGTTGTCCTCCATATCCAAACCATTAACAGACACTTCCAGACCTCCCTTTAAGACTATACAAAGTCATTACCCATCATGTAGCTATTCTAACCCAGGTTGTATCTACTTTCCACTTTCAGAAACATTTAAACTGATAACCCCTGCTCATCTGCCTCCTTCAACCGTAACCCAGTCAGAAGCTAGAATGATCCATTGGAAATAGGAGCCGGATCTTAGGATTTTCATGGCAAACTCCTGCTGTGCTTTCCTACTTAGTATCAAGTGGCAGGAGCTCGTTATGGCCTGCCTGCACCCTAGTGATCATACTTTGCCTTACATCTCTGAATCACTTCTTACCACTCCTACCCTTTAAACTGAGCTCCAGTCACACTGTCCACTTACGTTTCTCAAATAAACCCTGCTTGCTCTCTTGCCCTTTGATCATACCATTTCCTCTTCTTTTCAAGTCCTCCCACTTTCCTCCTTGGCTTGCACTTCAGTAAGATTTCAAATAGCACAGCATCAGAGAAGTGATCTCCATTATCTCATAAAAGTACACCGCCCTGTTCACTCACCCTCGCTTTCCTTACTTCATTTTTCCTCTGTAGCACTTTTACCCCTGATGCTTTTCTTTTAATTTTCTTTCTTTGTATATGACCTGAATTGTTAAAACTTCACAAGGCCAGAAAATTAGTCTTGTATAATTATTTTTACTGATACAAACTTTCCACCATTTGGTGGAAAACTGGTTCTTAATAAATACATATTGAGTGAATTATTATGTAATTTAAAGAATAATGAAGTATATTGAAATCGGTGGTAGGTTCATAAATAGAAATAACCACAACTTCCTATTCTGCTAGTGCAGATACTTCATTTGTCTCAGGTTTTCACTATTGAAAGTGTTAAGTGAATTATTGTGATATATTTTATACAACAATTTTCTAGAACTAGAAATAATGTAGGTATACAGATTGTGATGTTGATGTATGTTGTCAGGCTATCCTCCAAAACAATGAATCATCTGAGTTATTATAGTCCTGGCTGCTTTTGTCCTTGGCTATATTACACCTCTTACATTTATTCAGATTTGTATATGTGTGCCAACTTCATTTTCATTTGTGTATGTGAACATAGTCCACATTTATTCATACTATTTATGGTGTTTTGACTCCTAGGTAAGGGGTATTTACAGTGTTCAGTAATACTTATCTTCCAAGGAAGCATCAAGGGAACTATTATCAATATATGTAGAATTTTCACAAAAATCGTAGAAATTATGATTGCTTGTGTTCTATTATGCCAGTACTCATAGAGATTCCTTTTTTCTTGCATTTCCAAATTGCAAAGAGAAATATATGGTCTTTAGAAACATATGGCTAGGCTTGGGCTTCCTCTGTGCCCCTCCTGCTTTGTTGAGGGTCTTTCCATGTGCTTGCTGTATGTGTGTGTTTCCTCACCACTAATAAAAATCTTTCTTTACTGGCAAAACAAAAACAAAAACAAAAACGAAAAACACTGTAAGGTATGTATAAATGTGTAGAAACAAACAAATTTAGAAATCACAGTTGAATTTGATTACAAGAGTTGAAGTTTTTTTTTTTTTTGGTTCTTTTTTGTTTGTTTGTTTGTTTTTTGTTTTTCGAGACAGGGTTTCTCTGTGTAGCTTTGGAGCCTATCCTGGTACTCGCTCTGGAGACCAGGCTGGCCTTGAACCCATAGATCCGCCTGCCTCTGCCTCCTGAGTGCTGGGATTAAAGGCGTATGCCACCATCACCCGGCCATTAGAAAGTATTTTTACCTCAAAAATGAAAATCAATCATTAAAAAAAAAACAGTTATTCTGTTGGAAATATCATTTTATTATCCCTGTCAGTAAATCCAATATTTTCTACTTTCTCATGTATTATGTTTATGATTTTTCAGATGAATGCATTTTAATTAAAAGACAGTTGTCAATTGAAAAGTGTTACACACAAGCAGGCACAAACACAAACTACTGTTTAAGTGATATTTAAAATGCTGTCATGAAATCAGCAGAGGAATAATTTTCTAGCAGCCAAAAGGGATACAGTATAGAAAATGGGTCCCTTTTCAGTTGTACGAATCAGTTTTCAGTAGGAGAGGGACACATGAGCTGTCTTCTCTTCATTCCTAAGCTAATGTCTGATCAGGTCTGTATCAAAGGTTGGAAAATTGAGAAGAATCCTATAGTGTAAAGGGAACATAAAATAAAATCTTAGAACATTATTCAGTAAAGTATAAATCTTTCCACAAGAATTCTTCCAAGCCTTCTAAAGAAATAATGACCAATATACCCAGAGAAGTGGCTGAGGATGGTAATTAGAAGAAATTTTTCCCTTCACATTCGAGTTCTGGAGAAACTGCCGGGAAGCAGTGCATAAGTCATATCAACTGCTTCTGATGAGTGAATTAAAATGTTTCAGAGCACTGTGGCAGTCATGACCCAGATAACTAACTAAACAAGTTTCTACTAAGTGTGTTTCAAATGGAAACAAATGATACATGACCTCAAAGCTGGAACCCAGCTATCAGAATTTTTAACTTCCAAGAGGAGAATTAATAGATACAGTCTCCATTTTTCACTCCTTGAAATTGAGTGTTAGGATTTTGCTATACAAATAATAAATGCATGTCAACAGTTTATTGTAGTGTTGAGAATTCATTGAATAGTGGCTACTGGTCTTCCCTCTCAGGAAAGCATTAAGACAAAATTTGTTAAAAATTGACAAGCACCAATTGAATAAATAGTAAGATAGTCCTGTATGTAAATCTGGGGGTATTGCCTTTATTAATGGTTGATGTGGGAGGCCTTCTCCACAGTGGGTGGGGCCACCTCTAGGCCAGTGGTCCTGGGTGTTTTAAGAAAGCCAGCTGACTAATGATGGGGAAAGTACTTCTGTGTATGTTTATCTTATTGATTGTTAAATAAAATACTGTTTGGCCAAGGGCAGTAAGTTAGACAGGACTAGGAGTCAAAGAGGATTCTGGGAAATGTAGTAGAGAAGTGGTGATCCAGGCAGGAAGTGACATAGCAAGAAGACTCATATTTAAGCAAAGGAAACAGGAAGTGTCCCCTTTTCCCCTGCTCTCTTCCTCCAGTGGCACAATGTGATCCACCAGCAACGAGGGACGCCAATAAGGCGTCCGATAAGATAAGTCGTATAAAATATATAGATTTATGATCATTAAGACTCAGCTAACAGATGAGAATCCTAGTCATTGGCCAAGCAGCATTTGAACCTAATACAAGTCTCTCTGTGTATTAATTTGGGCCCTAACTCGGGGCGGGCAGCTGGCATAGAGTGCTCACGTGGCAGTAGGGCTCGGGTGGCTTTTGGCGGAAAGATTTATCGTAACAGACTAAGCCATGCACTGAGACAATAATTACCATTCCTACATAGTCTCTGCATTATATCCTGCCTACTGTTTGAGTTTCAACCCCAAGATCCCCACTGTGATGGACTGTGAAATGGAACTGTAAGCTCAAATAAACTCTTTCCTCACCAAGTTGTTTCATGGCAAAAATACCAATTATGAGGTGAAATACAGATTTAACTCAAGTATATTTAACAGGGCAGGAAGAGTGTGGAGAGTGATTTGGATACTATTAAACATGGACTACAAAGCAGCAAAGCTGGCAGTAAGGACCTGGCAAGTTGGCTATAGCAGAGCCAGTGAACCTTGGGGATGGTTTGAATTGTTTTTAGCTACATGGATGAAGGAAAATATATATATCGTGCTGATATTCACAAAGTAAGTTAATATGAACAGCTATGGCACATGTGTCTTTTAGGAATGGCAGATAAATTCTGAAATCAAAACTTTGATCTCCGTTTTCTGATAGATTATTATCACACTTATTAATATAGTTATGTATCACAAGACCATAATGGTGATAATTACTATGAAGGGATGTTTTTCCTGCAAAATGATAACATGGTTAGAGGTAATTTCATAAAGTTCAACCCTTAGACTAAGACTTAAAGGCATATATATTATGTATATATATATAATATATAATATAATATATTATGTATGTATATATATTGCTAAATGGGCTCAGTAGGGTGTGTGTGTGTGTGTGTGTGTGTGTGTGTGTGTGTGTGTGTATGTTTGTATGTGTGTTGAGAGTTTGGTAGAAAAGCCAGGTATTTGGGTTTAAATCACATAAATATCACCTAGTAAGAAAATATAGACATACACATGGAATATCTCATTAATTAATTTGTGTCAAGCTATGTTTTCCTGGCTACTAAATGATAAGCTTCCATCCTTTCATTGACATGAATTTGGTTCAAATAAATATTCTGGATATATTATACATTAGATAACTTAGTCTAATTATCCCTAAATTATTGTGGTGGGGGAACTATGTGCTAAATACTGGACCTTTTATTTTAATTCATCTTTATATTTTGAAATTACGGAACAAATGTATCTCCCATTTCACAAAGACTCTGTAAATGAGGAATGTGAAATCTTTAAAGAAACCTGCATCATTCCAAATAGCATCAAAGGCAAAAATGTCATAGAATTTTAAGTTCTGTGTTGCTTTTGGCTCGTGTTGACAAATTCTGTTTTGTAAGTCAGACAAATGGTACAAAGGAGCACTGTAGAGAAAGGCTGAATATCCTTTCAGTATTTGACACCTGGAGTCCATTTTTTTCCTGGAACTAATTCTTACCTTTATTTTCTGAGCACTAGAAAATTAGCCAACTTTTTCTCTACTTAGAAGCTGTTCAGACCATAAAACAACATCCTACATGAGACAAACACAATGGAAATGGAAAATGAGGATGTCATTTAACATATTTATTATTAGGATTTTATTTTTAGAAGATACAATTCATTCATTATGAAACTAACTCAAAGAGTGCAAGTCAGTAACTTCAATATTGTCACAGAGTTGGATGCACCCCAATATTAAGTTTAGGGAATTTTCAACAACCTACAGAGCTCTGAACTCTGCCCTACTCCTCAGTCCCTCTCAGCTCTAGGAAAATAGTACATATTTTCTATTTCCCTGTATTTGCCCATATTCAATATTATATAGGAATTTATTCAATTTATATGTTTCTCTAATGCCTACCTTCTAACTTGCACATATTCAAACTTAGCCAAGTATACCTTGATTTCTTTTGGTTCTTCTAGATTACATTCATTTACCAAATGTGATTCAATTATATACACCACAAAAGTTTTATATGTGTATTATTTAATTAATAAACAATTGGAGTTGATCATTTAGTATGAATTATGGTGCTATGGATATACATGTACAAATTTTTATGTGACCAGATGACTTAAATGTTCTTGAGTACATACATAGGATTAGTATGGATCATATCATATTATTACATATTATATATATTATTTGACAAAGTGTCCATTGCTATTTTATAACTGATATGTCACTTCTCCCATTGCAATACACAAAGATGCAATTTTCTCTAGTTCTGATTCTTGTCAACTATTTTGTCTGTTTGAAATTGTTTATTTGGACTTTTGTTTCCTACTGAGAGTTTTTTATATGCTTAATAACTACTTTTATATTTTCTTTGGAGAAGTATTTATGTAAAGTGTTTATCTGTTTTCTAATTAAGCATCCTATCTTTCATTTGCCTGCTTGGCAGATCACATATATTCTACATAGATGTTCATTACCAGACATATGATTTATAGGTACTATATTCTATAAAATATCCTTCAAAAATCATTTTAATTTTAAAGTGAAATCACTCTAATTTTTGTTTTATAGTTTGCTGATTTTAATGTTATATCTAAGAAACTTCTTAATAATCCAAACCAAATAAATCCAAAGATTTATTCCTATGTTTTTAGCATTCATACCAACAATAATATGTATTCTTTCTATACACATATTACTCATAAAACATAAAGTTACATATATGAAAAAACAAAATTTCTGTTTAGGAAAATTGAGAATTTCCTTGTCTGTACAGATAATTTGCATAGGTAGAGAGAAACATCAAAGCAACAAATTGTAGGAAAGATAAAAGAAACTGTAGCCACAAATTTAAGATGCTGGCTAATTTCAGACTACAGTATAATCTACACAGGACTTTTGATGTTTGACACTGAGAAAATAACAATATCAGGTTGTCTTTTGATTGGCTTAGAGTTGTCCCAACCGAATCCAGTAAGCTAGAGCTTTGGTAAACCAGTCTTGCAGCTCTTGGGGACTCTTTTGAGGTTTCTGCTAATTCCTTCATTGGATTTTGCCTTTTCTTTACTGGTGGACTGGAGGTATACAGCCCATGCACCAAAATGGAGGAAGATGGCTCAGTGATTTTTATTATCAGAGCTGAGTAAATATTATATCAACATGGTCTTGAAATTCCTTAGATTTATGGGTTCAGTATTCTCTCATTGGTTCCATATATGAACTTTTAGAAACATCATGGAGCCTGGGCCAAGCAGCATAAAGATTGTCATCAATAAGTTGTTCAAATTTATCTATCTATTTAACCAGACAAATTTAACATGTTTCTTTTATAGTTAAGTCTTGAAATTTTGACTTTCCTATTTCAGAATACCCTCATTCCTATTAAAACTCAATAACCAGTTTCATTAGCAGACTCTTAACTCAAAGTATGGTCATTATAGGAAAATTGTTTTTAAGTGTGGTAGTGTTCTGTTTCTCTCTGTCTCTCTGCCTTTTTGTGTCTGTCTACCTCATTCTCTTGAATGTGACTGTGTGTGTTGTTATTACTACTTTTTTATTTATATCCCTATCTTTAGAGAACCATGGATCATAGGCAATAGATTCTCTAGTCTCATACTGACTTCTTTTAGACTTTGGAGTTTTTCATCAAAATTCCAAAGACTTCCACTCTTTGATGTTGATTTCAGATCATCTTTTCAACTCTGTACCTCAAAGGAGCATACTAAGAGCGACTACCACAGCTCGTTCAGCTGCCATTAAATTCCAGAGTCATTGGTAAATGACTGATGCCAACGAGCTTCCTCTGGTGTGACCTATATTCTTTCCTCTGTTGTCCATGGTACAAAGAACCAACCTTTCCTGGGCTGAGTTTCACAGTTTCTGCTTGACCGTATTGTTGTATTTTACATTTCTTTTGATAAATAACCCATTTCCTCTCAGCAAAGAAGAGTAACTTCTATAATTGGGTTGCACTGAAAATTGTACCTGCTGTTGACCTTGAAATCTTAAAAGCAGGTTAGGGCCAGCTTGAAGGAGAAAAGTTTAATTTTATCAAGATTCTGTTGATGCAGTGCCTTCTAGTGTATCAAAGTAAAGAGAATCTATGCTCCCATAACAAGAGCAAGTAAACCACATTTGTAAACCCTGAGGATTTAGAAAAACATGGGGATTTAAACCTCAAATAGCTCCACCCATAAATCTTCATTCTCAAACTTAAATTATTCCCTGACCACGCCGTGATGGTGAGTTTATCCATCTCTTCAAAATGGCTCACTGCACAATCAGGTTTTGATCTTGCATGCTGACCTACTTTTAGGAAACTCAAAATTAGTGTCTTTATAAAATCTATTATTAAAACTTTCTATTTCAAGCTATGTTGTGAGCTGGATGTTGGCTGAGCCGACCATGCCATTTCTCTTCCTCCAGTGTGTTGATTGCAGTAGTGTAGCCACCATCATTGTAATCACTGTTGCTATTGCATTGTAACTTTCTCCACTCCAACATATATTTATGAATGTCACCATTTCACTTCTATAACATGGCAATTCACAAGGAAGAAAGCAATTAATATACCTTAAATACAGAGATTCACTCTTAGCATAGCAGTGAAGTCTTCATGGATTTTGTACAGTGGCTAGTTCACCACTGCTTGCTAGGATAATTATTAAATTGATTGTCTTAACTCTGTCACCTCCAAAATATATTCTGAGGCAGGTGTTTGAGTGAAATAGACTATTATGAAATTTAGAAAGCATTTCTGGGGAAGAGAAAGTAATGGAAAAAGAGAATGGCAGTAGTGAAGAGTTCTTTATTATGTTAATTAATAAATAATTGGAGTTAACCCTAATGGAACATTTAAGGAAATGGCTTAAAGTATGTCTTATACATTGAATTCTATGTTATTTTTTGTGGTATATTAATTCTTACAAATTCTGACCTAGCTCACTGATAAGCCTTTTTATATCTTTGAAAGCTTTGGAGACAACCTTCACATACAAAGCTAGTATTAGATTATCATGAGAGATTGGAGGAACTGGACAAATGAACAGTGCCACAAGCTATATTAGGATATAAGACAGACTTGGCATTCTCTTTTGAGCTAAAGCTTCCAGAAAGAAACCCCACCTACATTGACTATTCTTGAAAGTCTAGTTAGGTGATTAGAACTTCAGTAATTGTGTAGCAGTTAGAATGTTGTAGGTCCAGGGCCAAATTACAAGTTATGTTGGGATATCTTTCGTCATTTAATTGTCATTCATTGCCCACCTCTGACTGTAACCTAACATCATTGAGGTTATCATTTGAAACTGTTTTGAGTTCATTAACAGGATGCCATTAGCATCCACCAACCTCCAGATCTAGCAATATCAAGAGATCTATAGCAAATGTTTCCCCAGTGCTACAGACCTCACATCTGAAGCTTCTACCAGTGATTTGAAAGGTGCTTTGATTAGGAACTGCCTTTGTTTGTGTATTAAATTTCCTGTTAGTGTGATACCTTAAGAGATGTGCCTATGGTTAAAAGTGAGTGCTGACTTTCCAGAGGGTCTGAGTTTGGGGCCCAGCACTCACAGCTGAAACACAATCCCCTACAACCCCAACTCTTGGAGATCTGACCCTATCTTCTGGCCTCTGTTGACACTGAACTCAGTGTAAACAGAAAAATTTCACCATCTGTATTAGACTTGAATATCTTGTTTCAGCTAAAGTTAGCTCTAGCTTCAGGAAGAAGCAGCTTTTTGTCCAGGAAGAGAATGTTGTCACTGCTTGTAATTTCTAATTTGCTAGACTGTTGAGTGACCCCTGTGTGCCCTGAAACAGCATGGCTTGATAATAACAAAAGATCAGAAATTAGTTAAATAAGAAAGGAACAAATGAAAAAGGGAGGAGGCATGGCTGAGCACTTTTCTAACAAAACAGCAGCTATGAAATCTTTTCATTGTGACACTCTAGTAGACCGTTATTAACTTAGCATCCTGACACACAACACCAGCAGGCAAATTTCACAGAACAAAAAATCAGATCTCCACTCCACTCTGGCATGAACTTCGGACTCCTGTAAATTCATCATCACCTATTTCTGGGATTTATCGTCTTCTTTACAATACACAAATCTTCTACAGGAATGTTAATTTTATCTTGTTAAAATCTACTGAAAAGACTTCTATAGCAGGTTCAGGAGTGACACATGCTTGGCTATTTCTGCATCCACCCTCAGATACTACACATTTACTTATAGAAATCTTCCATTGTGTCTGTGTAGCGAGTCTTTCATGTTACACATTCTTGGACCACAGGCACCAAAATATGACAAGGAGACTCATAATTACTTCTGAAAGCTTGGCTCTAGCTTAGGCTTGTTCCCAACTAGCTCTTATCACTTAAATTATCCTGTTTCTATCTACATTCTGCCATGTGACTTTTTAGCTCTCCTCCATATCTTGCTGGCGTCTCTCACATTCCTCAGATTCGCCTCCAATTCCTTCCTTTCCCTGGAGGGTCTGTCTATTCTCTCCTACCTAGCTATTGGCCATTCAGCACTTTATTAAGCCAATCACAAGCTGCCTTTTACACAGTGTGATCAAATATCCCACAACATGTCTGGACTCAGATTTGTTTCCCCCTCTGGTGTGTTAAGCAAAATGAAATAGATAAATAAAATCAGATTCTAGGAAAAATGTTGTCATTTGCATGTAATATTTTCTATGTATGTTTATATAAAATGAATATCTCTGATAATTAGGTACATATGAACCCTGGCTGTGGATAAAATATTGCAAAAAAGCATTATAACTCTGCATGCCAATTTGCTGGATATAAGGAAGTTGATACTTTTGAGTATTTTCCTGCCATATTTGCAAATACCTATGAGGATTCTTTGATATTCAATGTATGAGATGCAGTTAGACTGTTCAAATTTAGAAGAAATGTGACCACTGAGGCTGAAAGATGTGATCATTCTGTCTCTTAGTGCTGGTTATCAATCCAGTGCCTTCTTACTGTCACCTAGACATAGTAATCAATCTCAATCTCTCTCTCTCTCTCTCTCTCTCTCTCTCTCTCTCTCTCTCCCCTCCCCCTCTCCCTCTCCCTTTCCCTCTCCCTCTCCCTCTCCCCCTCTCCCTCCCTCCCTCCCTTCCCTCTCTCTTCCAAACACATGCATACATACACACATATTTCTTTTCATTCATTATAGTCAACTCTTCTGTTGTAACTGTGCTAAATATCTTTAATTTATATGTGACCTTAGACATTATGAACTGCTTTTCTGCACACATTATATTGGTTTTCACAAAGGGCATTAAATTTTAGGACATATTTTTATTAATAATTTTTCCATCAGCATTACAGACTATAGGAGCACATTTACATTTTTATGACACAGAATTGGAGTCTAATAAAGATATTGTCATATGGGCTTCATCATGGGACTTAACCAAGACGTAGGTACTCAAAAGGAAGTAAGACACAATCAGAGTCATGTGTGAGACCTTCATAAATAAGAGACATAGAAAGTAAGTTATGTTCAAGTGTGATCAATAATAGTCTGTTTCTTTTTCTACAGATTACTGTAAGATGCATATAGGGAATCTGCTAACAAGACAGAATTGTAGGTTCATAAAGTTCAATACAAGAACCACAAAGCAGCATTGCAAGGGTACTTTGAAGCTGGAATAAGTGACTTAGTGACATGTGCAAGAGATATGTGTTTCTTTTTTTCCCTCCATTTTTAAATTTAAATTAGAAACAACATTGATTACATGTCAATCCCAATTCCCTCCCTCTCCCCTCCTCTCCTGCCCCCTACTAACAACCTACCTATCCCATACCATTTGTGCTCCCCAAGGAGAGTGAGACCTTCCATGGGGGGCAGAGTTTTAAGAGTCTGTCATATCCTTTTGGATAGGGCCTAGACCCTCTCCCATGTGTCTATGCTGATGGAGTATCCCTCTATGTGAAATGGGCTCCCAAAATCCATTCCTACAATAGGGAAAAATACTGATCGACTACAAGAGGCCCCATAGATTTCTGAGGCCTCCTCACTGACACCCACATTCAGGGGGTCTGTATCAGTTCCATGCTAGTTTCACAGTGATAAGTCTACGGGCCAAGAGCTCCGCCTTGTTCAGGTCAGCTGTGTCTGTGGGTTTCCCCAGCCTGGTCTTGACCCCTTTGCTCAATGCTCCTCCTTCTCTGCAACTGGATTTCAGTTCAGTGTTTAGCTGAGGTTATCTGTTTCTACTTCCATCGGCTGGTGGATGAAGGCTCTATGATGGCATATAAGTCAGTCAATCTCATTATCAGGGGAGGGCATTTAAGGTAGCCTCTCCACTGTTGCTTAGATGGTTAGTTGGTATCATCCTTGTAGATCTCTGGACATTTCCCTAGTGCCTGATTTCTCTTTAAACCTATACTGGTTCCTTCTCTGATGGTATCTCTTATTTTGCTCTCCTCTATTCTACCCCCTACACAACCTACCTGCTCCTTTATGTCCTCCCCACTCTTCCTCTTTTCCCCTTCTCATTATCCTAGCTCCCTCTCCCCTCTTCCCATGCTGCCAATTTGCTCATGAGATCTTGTTCCTTTCCCCTTCTCTGAGGGACCATGTATGTCTCTCTTAGAGTCCTCCTTGTTGCCTAACTTCTCTAGTGGTGTGGATGGTTGGCTAGTAATCCTTTGCTCTATGTGTAAAATCCATGTATGAGTGAGTGCATACCATGTTTGCTTTTGTAACTGGGTTACCTCACTCAGAATGGTTTCTAGTTCCATCCATTTGCCTGCAATTTTAAATATTCCATTGTTTTTTTTTTTCTGCTGAGTAGTACTCCACTGTGTAAATGTACCACATTTTATTTATCCATTCTTAAGTTGAGGGGCATCTAGGTTGAATATCCATTAATTGGCAGTTTCAATGTTTTTATATTGAGTTGTCACAGTTCTTGTAAATTTTGGATATTACCCTGCTATCTGAATTGCAGCTGGCAAAGTAGGGAGATACTTGTCATCCATTTTTATTGCTACCCTACCCACAGTAGCAAGAAATTTTAGTCAGCATAGATATCTATTAACAGGTGAATGGATAATGAAATGTGCTATGTATAATAAATAATATTTTGCTATAATAAAGTTTTATTTTGCTAAAAAGATGAATTGCTTTATTTGTAGGAAATGACTGGATCAGAAAAACAGTGAAGTGACTTGTCCTCAGAAAGGACAGAAAACATGTGTTCTTATGTAGATCCTAGCTTAGGATGGATCCTGTTAAAATAGATAGGAGACCAAGAAAGGATAAACTGGGATGCTGAAAAAGAGTGAGTAATTAATAAACAAAAAACACATGAGACAACTAAGTTTTTAAATTTTCAAACATTCCTGGTGATAAGTGAAGTAAAAATTAAAACTATTTAACATAATTTAAGCTGAGGTATGTTTTTGTCTGTAGGATTCTGATATGAAACAAGCATTTGTCCAACAAGAAAAGTTCTGATGAAATTGTGGCCCTAAATTAATGTGTTTAATTTAATTGTGAAGTTGTAAAGCTTTTTGAAAAACTAGCAAACAAAAACAAGTCAAAATCGTATTCATGAGGGATTAAAGCAGTAAATATGGCCTATAATGGAGCTGAAGAAGATACATTGAAGGTCACTGTCTGGCCCTAAAGCAGTATTTGCAAATTTATTTTATTTATTAAAGGCCTGTAAAAGAATAAAACTCTCTTCAGAGTAAATCACAATAATTGTGTTGCTTATTCTGATATCTTAGCCACTATCGAATGTTATGGCACACAATAACTTCCCTGTTAGCAAATCAAGACACATTGATCAAGCAACTGTAACATGTTACTCAATGAGTAAGATTGATGATCTGGGTTTTATCCCTGGGTCATAAATTTTTGGTAGAAAGAACCAACTCCATCAAACTGTCTTATGAGCTGTACACATGTCCCATGTCACTAATGAGCACACATATACACATGTATGCATTCACACACACACATGCATGCACATATGCACACATACACATACGTGTGTACCCCCCACAATGAATAATGCTCTAAAAGGTACACACACACACACACCACACACACACACACACACATATATATATATATATATATATATATATATGCCAGATTCCATTTATGCAATCATATTCTTTTTTCTTTTTAAAATAGTTTCTATTAATGCTTTGAGAATTTTATGAAATATATGTTGATCATATTCACCTGATTTCTCCTTTATTTAGTATCTTAGCCATCTGCCCCATGACACCGCCCCCACTCAACCAGCTTTGTTTGTTCAGTGTTTTTAATCCATCAGATCAAGTTTGTGTTGTACAAATACTTTCAGTTGTGAGGCTTATCCTACAGTGTAATCAACTACCAGGAGTCATACACTTAAAGAAATGGATCCACCCTCTCCGAAGCAGTAAGTTACTAATAGCGTCTCTACTATACCTGGGCCTACCTTTCCCTTGCATGCTGAGGTTATTTTCTGGCTTGAGCTCATACAAACCTTGTGTATGTTACCACAACTGCTCTGAGTTCATATGTGCAACTGCCTTGTACCCAGAAAACACGGTTTTCTTATAGTCATTTCCTGCCTCTGGCACTTACAATCTTTCTGACCCTTCATTTGGGTTGATTTCTGATCTTGTGTGGAAAGATGTATCTGATTTAGGTCTGATTTAGATCTGATGGATCTCTTTGTCTTAATATTGACCAGTTGTGAGTGTCTGCTTTGGTTGTCATCCACTGCAAGAAGAAGGATGCAAGGTCTCAGATAAAGGAAGAGTGATGCACTATTCTGTCAGCGTAGGGATAAGTCATCAGGAGTCAGTTTACTGTATCCACTGAGCATAATAATCATAGGTCCTCTCATATTGTTATCTAGCCACCAGATCTTGGCCCTTATAGCAGGGCAAGTTATGGGGTTTCTTTTGTGCAGCAGGCCTTTAAAATATCACCAGAAATGTTTAGTTAATCACAAAATATTTGTGCTGCTATTGAGTCAGTAAATATATCTTGCAAAGCCAACAACAATTATCGTTCTCTTGTTCACAGATGGGTAAAATTCATGTTTACTTTTTTCTTCTAATGGCATGTAAAGCTCCTTCACATATTATGAAAACTAGCCAGTGATGATGAAGCTTGGAGTTCAGTACCAGTTTCTTGTTCTGTGGCCCAAATATATGGAATCTTCAGCAATAGAGTCTTACTATCAGATTCTGGAGAGTAACCAAGAGCAATGGCAATAGCCTGTAATTTGGGGGATCTGTGAAATCCCATTGATCAACAATTACAAAAGAGGTAATGTGACATTGTCCACCCGATATAGGATAACTCCATTTAACATATGCTTATAATTTAGAAAGCTTCTACAATAGTAGGTTTCTGTAGGTCTTTTCCACAAGGCCTTTAGTTTGAAATATACAAGAAAGATAACTAGCATTTATTTTTGTATTTGGTGGGTGCTGAGAACTTACTGAGGTCTTAGGCATAATAGAAGAGTGCTCTACCAATGCCCGCCCCCAACAACATTCAATACTCTTGAATACTTTCTTCTTCATTAGTCATTTTCATGTTCAGTAGGTAGAGAATATTACATTCCCCAAGAGGCTTCATGTCCCCATTTGAATTAACATGAACAGCTTGAATATTCATTTACTTCACATTTGATTTTTGCAAGAATTAAAAATTCATATTTTGCTATACTTAAACCATAAGCTTTTTTAGTTAAAATAGAAAGTTAATCAGTCTGAGCTATGAACTTCATAAGTCTTTACCCCAAAGATAGATGAGTCTGCTGGATCTGTAATAGTTCTTCTAAATTAAAGTGATTCTCTAAAAAAGAATACCTTCTTAGTTTCCTAGATATTAGAATACTTTCTCAATTCACTTAGCTAATGAAGACATACATTTCTGATAATCACTTCCCCCTCCTCTTCACTCTACCTTGAACACCAGAAAGATGTGTATCTACATGCAAACAACAGAGCAGAATTTGCATTTAAAAAGTCCTGTGTTCTAGTGTGATGCCCAGTATGCCACCTGACATGTTCAGGCTTGAGCTAAGTCCCTTGAGCTATCTGTGACCAGCTGTCCTCCTGTAATCATCAAAATAGTATCATTACCTTAGGAGATGGCTTAAGCTTACATATCTCTCAGTCATGTTTTGCCCTTAGATTCTTCACCTAGCACACTAACTGATTATTAGAGTTTAAGTATTTAAAGACTTATTTTATATTCAAAAATAATAAGAACTGGCTCTTTTCCTACAATTACATTTCTTCTGATGTGTGACACAAGATCAATAGAATTCAATTCCTATTCTCATAGAGTACACTGTGTACTTAAATTTATTTTGATTTAAAGTCTTTATAATGGCAAGTATCACCTTCCAAATATGTTTTTATTATCTATTTTATTTTTGAGATTATAATATATTCTTGTCAAAATTCATGGCATCTTTTAAAAAATGTTTGTTACATGCATATATGTACATACATATGTATTTCTGAATGTAACCTATCAATCTTCATATCTTTACATGGTCATGTGTTCTCAGGGCTGACCATATTGAATAACTAGTATGGTTCTCTTGCTTAGATAAGATAAGACTATTATTCATGCTTTCAGCATTCTTTGGTGGCCTGTGGTTCTTTGTGTAGCATTGAGAACTTGTTGACTTTCCCTAACAATACATTAGGATGTCCACTGTTGTCCTTGTTCAGGTCATGTTTAGGCAGTCATGTCAGTGCAACTTTATGGTTGTAGCTTCTGACATTGCTAGGAGACACAATCTCACAGACAACTCTCTGATTATCTTGTTTTTATCATCTTTTTTGTTTGTCTTTTCAAAGATTGTTTCCTGAGGCTTGGGCATGGAAGTTGTTTTGAAGATGTATCCATTATAACTGGGTTCCATAATTCTACATTTTGATTGGTTGTAGTTTTCTTTAATAGTCTCTGTCTATTTCAAGGATAAGGGTCCTTGATTAGAAGTGAGGAATACACTTATTATTGGGTAAAAGCATAAATAATTATACAGATGATACTGGTTTAGTAAAATGGTAGTTTTAGGTTCTCCAAGATCAATGACTTCACTAGCTCTGAATAATTGGCTAGATTTTTAGTACTATGGATTATTTTCATTTTACTCAAGAGACTCTTAAAACATTATAAGCTGTTTCTTTCCCTTGGTTGCCCCTATTGCTGAAGACACTGCATTTTAGGTGAAAGACCTAGTGGCCCCTAAGCTGGAACTCATCTGCATTCTTCCTTACTAACTTTCAGGGTAAAAGAAGGTACCCTGCAAACTTCAAAGGGTAGGAAGAAATCAAATGGCAGGATGATCCAGTTAGAAGAGGAACAGAGTAGAAGAGCAATGAAAGAGAAATATTGATAGTGGGGGCCATTATTTAGTTAGGGAGAAACCTGGTGCTATGGAATTTCCCAGGAATCCACAAGGATGACATCAGCCAAGACAATCAGCTAATAGTGGAGAGGGTGCCTGAACTGGCCTTCCCCTGTAATTAGATTGGGGACTGCCCTAACTGTCATCATAGAGCCTTCATTCAGTAACTGATAAAAGCCAATGCAGAGAGCCACAGCCAAGTACCAGGACTAGCTCTGGGAATCCAGTCAAAGAAAGTGAGGAGGAATTATATGTACAAGGCGGGGAGGGGGGCTGGGTCAAGATCATAACGGGGAAACCCACAGAAACACCTGACCCAAGCTTGTGGGAGCTCGCTGATTCTGGACTGTTAGCTGGGGATCCTGCATGGGACTGATCGAGGCCCTCTGCATATGGGTGACAACTGTGTTGTTTGGTCCCTTTGTGGGATCCATGGCAGTGGGACCAGGATCTGACCCTGGTATATGAGCTCGCTTTTTGGAGCCCTTTACATATGGTGGGATGCCTTGCTCAGCCTCGATGTAAGGGGAGTGGGGATCTTTACCCTTTCTGAGGAGTAGATGGAGGATGGGTTGGGGGGATTTGGAGGGCAGGAGGAGGGGAGAGAGAGGGGGTACTGTAGTTGGTATGTAAAATGAATAAAACAAAACAAGAAGAAAAATCAAATGTCCTATCTAGATATGACACCAATGAACCTCCACAATGACCATCATGGCACAATAATCCTATGGATATGTAGTGGCATATAATTGATTAACGCATGGCCATTATTTGGACTTATGACTCACCAAATAAGAGGGAAAGAATCCAAATCCTTTTAAACAACATTGATTCATTTTATGCATGTACTGGTTGGGAGATTTATTTTTTTATTTTTTGCTTTTTTAAACCCAAATGAATCAATTACCTTTTTTAATGTCATTATTCTCATTCATAAAATAAGGAAAATAGACTTCTTTTTATTTCTGACAAATATGAATCAATAGAAATATGACTTTTCTGTGCTTTCTGTATTTGGGAAGTCTTGTGACACCTTGGTATATTTTAATATGAGCAGAGTAGCTAAGATCAGATTCTGTCATTTGCTTAAAGTATTAATCCTATAAATCTCTTAAGATGGTACTTTCAACATCTTATTAACTGGTTTAGTAAATACCTTAACTTTAGCCAGGTGGTGGTGGTACACACCTTCCTCCAAACACTCAGAAGGCAGAGGCATACAGATTTCTTTGTGTTCAAGGGCAGCCTGATCTACAGAGAATTCAGGACTTCATAGAATGTAGAAAACCTGTCTCAACATCCCCCTCCAAAAAAGACCTCAACTTTAGATTTTAGGCCTTTTGATATATGGAAGGTGGATTCCATAGAGAATTTTTAATCTTCATGAATAATGGACAGGCTTTAAATGAGATAATCCTTCACTACTAATGAACAGTATTCTCATTGCTATAATCACTAGGCCTACACATAGCAAAAACCCACAAAAATAACAAAACGTATTCAGAGCCTGGTCGCAGCTGTAGTATTCTAGATACACCACTGCATTTGTACCTTTTTTTATTAAATATCTTTGTAGTTGTAATAAAAAAGTTTTATGTTTGCCTGAAGTGAAATAGAAATGCATCTTCAGTGGCTACATTTTGCTTCTTGTTTTATTTTCTGAAACTAGCTATCATTTAAATGCAGTGTCTTTCTGTTTTTGCTGCAAAAACAGATTTATGTTATTAACTCCATGCCTAGAAGCAGAATCGAGGGCGCTAATTTTCTAAGTTTATATCAGTATATTGACTCAAAGTGAATATTTAAGTGGTTCCGGGGAAAATATTATATTAGAATATGAAGAGCCTTTCAGAAGCAGCTTCTTTGATAGAGAATATTAGATGCATAAAATTTACAAATTAGACCAGTACAAAGCTACAGAATGAGATGCCTGTGTTCTGCCTGGAACTGTAGTTTATTTGGCTTGTGCAAGCAAAGAATATTTTGGACAAATGAGGTTTCTGTCACCTTAGCAAATTAAGGCTTTTCTCCATTCTCAGACATTTTTCTTCTTAAAATGAAGTTGAAGATTCTCTTCCTCTACTTATCCTTAGCTACTTGAATTAAATTAATTTTGATCACGTACTACAAAACACTTGGGAATACATTTTATGGAAACCTTAATGAGAAATCATAGATTTATCATGTACTTCCATTCCTTTGTTATATCTTTTACCAATCTGTGATGAAAAATGTAATTCACTGTCTCATTTGTATACTCATTATTTATCTGTTCTAGGCCATTTAAAGGGTTATTTTGTTTTGTGGAGTTGTATTATTTCAGTAGTGATTTGTTATAACCTGTCTCTGTGATGTTTTCTCCTTCATCACAACCAAGTGTTGAAGAAAAAAAAAAATAAAAAATTGTACATATATACCCTTCTTTTAGCACACATCTGTTGTTTGTTACAAAGGTAGAAATAAACTGAGAATAATTTTAACATTAAAGTAAACAAAAGAGGAACAAGTGATTTCTGATGGACAGAGAAAAAGGAAGAAAGTAACCAGATTTCCTGCATACAATACTGTGAATACTATTCACTCAGGAGACAGAGATACAAGCAAAATTCTCCTCTCACACTAACTCATTCTTCAATGATGTAAGAGTTCTTCCTCCCCAGGTCCCTTTATGCATATATAATATCAGATGTATTTTTTATTTATAGGATATATGATTATCTTTTCTGTTTTCCATTCTAATGATATTTTAAAGTTATTACTACTAGTGTTCCAAGGGGACATTTTCCTGCAGGTTCTAGCATGTTTGGGCTTACCCACAATTTTTGCTAATTGCTTCACTCCCCACTCTAGTCAGCCTTGCCACTGCAGAGAGTCCTGATGAAACTGCAGCATGATTCCCCTCCAGCTCATCTTTCCATTTTACCGTGTGCTTTAAGGACATCAGTATTTATAAGTTCCCCTAGAAAATATTAATTTTTTTCTAACTAGCTTCCCACCAGCCAATTTTATTTTCAGAAACAGACTACCTTCACTTGTCATAAATGTGTGTATTTCTCAATAGACACTTATATTCCTGTTCAGTTCTAAATATTTCAAAATGAAAAGGCATACATTTGAGTAATTCATGTTAGTGCTTTGAATCTGTGGGTCAGTTTCCCTTCATCTTATCGGAGCATTTATTGCCTAGAAAGGCTACTTGATTGCCTTATTCTATTCTCCATGGAAAGAAAGCAATTTGAATCCTTAGTGACTGCCAGTTGCTTTGGAAATGCTTTTTCTTGTTCTAGCCTTCTCTGCCTAAAAGGAATTCAGCTTTTTAGCCTACTTTATTGAGCTTGTTAGTGAAATAAAACATTGTATGTGGGCATGGATGTTTTTGAAAGCATCTCCAGGCATAAGTAGACTACGGATGACTCAGTTCTGTAGACTTCCCATTACTTCTAGCAAAGGCACACTTCAAATGAGACTGTGGAGAGATCACTAGTAAAGAAACACTCCTACATGAAAGAAGGCTCTAGTATGAATGTGCACATGCTGGATAAATTTTATCCTGTGTCATATGTTTATAGTGGGTAAAATGGGTTGTCCCTGTGAAAACAAACACATAACTTGTTTTCAGCAGTGAAATGTTTACAGATGCACAAACTGAGTAATGTTAGAAAACCACTGGATGAAATAAAGAAAGCTCTTATTAATTCTGCTGTTAAGTTGGTCAGCCCTGTTAGCTGCTTGATTTTATGTAATTGACACTGAACTATATAAAACTCCTCTTCCTTTGTGTCATGCTTTCATTTTTGTTCTAATTATGGAAACTTAATAGTTTATTAACTCTCAACCAATGTCACTAAAATGTGTTTTGATCATGTCCACCCTTCTGTTTTTCCTGAGGACTTGGAATATAAAAAACAGTTCTTCAAAATATAACACAGTTGGCTCAGCAAAAAAGAAACACAAGCCCTGAATTCTTCCGCAGGGGAGAATGTCCTCAAGTTCCATCTTTTCTAATGTCTTATATGAATAGAACAATTTCTTTTTATCTTGTGGCAGTTTCATCAGGTGTTTATTGTTTGGACTGAAGAGTGGATATGTAAATTACAAATGATAATGGAAATTCTTTGGTCCAACTTTGACTATGAAAATTTTAGCTAAACAAAAATTAGTTGTCCTTGAGAATTTATTTCAGAAAGAATGTTCTAAGATCCCTTCAACTATTTGAGAATGTCCTATTGGATACAATAGAATGAAGTTGGTGTGTCCACAGGAAAACAAATGAGAATATATAGAAGGAAGTTTATCAAATTCACGAATCTCAGAGAGGAAGTCACATATTACAAAAAAAGCATAGAACCTTTGGTCTGGCTGTAGAAGAAGGCAGTCTATGCCAGAATCCTATATGAGGGTATCTGAGGGAAATGCAAGGCAAAGACCTTAGAAATGTGTGAAAATTAAAAACACACACACACACACACACACACACACACACACACACACACACACACACAAATAAACAAAATGCTATTTAAATATTTTTAAAACAAAACAAGAAAGGTGTTGATAAACAATCCCTGTGATTTGTTTTCTCTAATGCCTGATCACCAGGCTAGGACACTTTCAAGTAAGGGAAATTTTTGTCTTCCTCTGTCTATCAAATGTTGTGCTCTGGTGAGCAAATGGACCACCCTAGAAAACTTCAAAGGAAGACTTGTGTCTTTTGCACCAGCCTCACAGCTTTAACCCCATCACGGTGGGAAAGGTGTGGTGGAGCAGCATTGTGCAAGTCAATGAAGACAGGAGGGAGAGCAAAGAAGCAAGGGGCAAGCATAAGGTTCACATCTCGCAGACGAACCCTTTATTTCAAATAGCCCTGACCCTTACACTTCATATCCTACCAATAATGCTACCACATTTCATTTCCATCAAGTTATTACCCACTCATTAGACAGAGTCTAGATGGCATAATCCACTTGGGACATGTCATCCTGGGCTCACTGTGAGATATGCTTTATTAATCTCTTAGGTGTTCCTTAATCCATTCAAGCTTAAATGAGTAGTCATCAAACTATGTGGATGTTATATTAGGAAACATCCCTGGCTGTAGATTGAACATTAGCCTCTAGGTGGATAAAATACATGCCTCAACCCTAGTCCTTTACTTTCTGTAAAAAGTATTCAGCCTTTGGAAGTTCAATATCCCACTTTCCTAACTCCTGGCAATATTGTGTATTAGTTCTGTAAGAATATCATACAACATGTGTTGTCTATTTTCAAAACCAACACTTCCAGATAGTCCTTCTTTCCCACCTACCCAATGCTGTGACTCTCCATTTTCAACCCTTTCATACCAACTTGTGCTGTCTAATTATTCTTGAACATGGGTCCTCACTGGAGCATGGTGGGCTTTCTGGGGGTTACACTTTTAGTGAAAACTGTCACTCCCTTCTCAGCAGCCTACTACTGCAACTAGCTCCACAGCCAAATGACATTATTTGTTCAACTCCCATTTCTATGCTTGGATTTTGTCTGGTTTGTCTTTGCCCCGATTTTGTACATGTGTTTCCTGGGCACTGTATATTCATAAGTTCAGATGCCCTGCTGTATCCAGAGGCCACTGTTTCTTTGCATTCATCTACTGCCTTGGATTCTATACTTTTTCCAAACCCTCTCTTCAGCAGCAGTTACTGAGACTTGCAAAGATGGACTGCTAAATATGTTTCATTAAGGGATGATCTCAGTCTCCATGGCAGGTTAAAGATATCAAACATCAAAGAATACAGAAAAGAAAGCTAAGAGACTTTGTTCTGATACTTGGACAGTTTAAAGCTTGAAGATTACTTTATTGGTTTTTAAATATCTGTCTTACCATTTTGGATTGATGTTACAGACAATGAAGTTTCAGTATTTAAATAGTTTCTCCAAGGTCATTATCTCCAAGGTAATCTTGAAGCACATGAAAAAAAAAATCCTTTGCTTATAACTCATTCTTGCTTAACCAAAATATCCCATGAATCAAGTTTCTAAATGTTTATCCATCACTTTGTAGCTAATATATTCATCCCTTGAAGTTAAGAAAGATCTCATAAAATGACCAGAAGCCAGAACAGGCTCCCTGTCTTACTTATTCTGACTTTAAAAGCCTAAATAATCAGAACCCTCTTCCCTGACAAACAAGTCCTTTTTTTTTGCTTTAGTTTAATGAACTCATTCTGCATTATATTTTGATAAATTGCTATATAATATAATCATTCTGCTCCTGTGGACAAACATCTAGATGATCTATTTATATGGAGAAAAGGCTTACGTTGGGTCCCAATTCTTTCTTTTTTGGCCTTGTAACCTATGGTACATCATGGCATGAGTGTATTGTGTTGATTACCTCAAAAGCATTCAAGAATCCAAAAGAGAGGAAGAAGGCCAGGGATCTGTATAATCCTTTTGTGGTCTGCAAGTGACCTAACTTTCTTTGCCAGGATCATACCCTTTTAAATTTTCCATCACATTCCAGTGCTGACACAAATCAGTATATTCCATAGAGGACTTAGAATATTTGATTCAGTGACAGTGCTGTCAAAAGCAAGCAGATGATGAAGAAGAACAAGTGAATGGCAGGTTTGATATGTTCTGCATATTATAATTTCTGTAGCTCTTACATGTAAACATTCATTAGATAATGTGTTATGTATTTGTTTTTAAAAGAATAGGCACTATTATCTACTGAATGCATGTACCATAGTGCTAATGATGCCTAAAATTGTGTAAATATAACTAACCTTTATACATTAGCCTGTTGTTTCTCTGCTTTACTTAACTTTTGTTTGTTAGCTTCCTTGTCTTTATCTTGTGTGTATGTGCAAGAAAGAGAGATTGCAAGAAAGAAAAGAGATAGATGATATATAGCTATAGATAGAAGACAGATGATAGATAATCATGCAGAGAGTGAAAGCGAATGAGAGAGAGAAGAGAGAGAGAGAGAGAGAGAGAGAGAGAGAGAGAGAGAGAGAGAGAGAGAGAGAGAGTCTAGGTCAGGCTGGCCTAAAACGAACTATGTAGGCAGGATAGTCTTACACTCATAGAAATCCTCCCACCACAGCCTCATAAATACCAGAATTGTAGGAGGGAATGAAGCATCAATGCTCCATTTGAATTACTGAACCCTTTAGTTTTTTTCAAGTACAATTATATTTCTTCTTTAAGTTTTCAATACCATGCTAATTCATAAATATTGCTGATTACTTAATACTTACCGTGTGTATTATTCAAGCTATCGCATTAATACTTAGACTCAAACCTGTGCTGCAAGCATATTTTCATAATTTATTCCTTCGGTTGTTTTTTCAAAAGTCCAAGTACCACATCCTATAGTCAATTTATAGAAATGATTACATGCTATTACAAATTCAGTAAAAATGTTGTGTGGGGGGTTTTGTTCATTTGTTTTGTTTTTGCTTTTCTTTTTTTGTACTTTTTAAGACTTTCATACATAAATACAATATATATCATAATCACTCCCATTTTCCCTCCACTCCTCCTAAACACCTCTCAACATCTCTTCCTTCCAAAATTATGTTCCTCTCCTCTCCTCTTCCCTCTCCTCTCTCCTCTCCTCTCCTCTCCTCTCCTCTCTCTCTCCTCTCCTCTCCTTTCCTCTCCTCCCTCCCTTTCCTCTCCTCCCTCCCTCCCCTCCCCTCCCCTCCCTCCCTCCTCCCTTCCCCTCGCCTTGCCTTCTATTCTCTTCTTCTCTTTTTATTGAGTCTAATTAGTGTTGTTCATGTAGTGATTGGTATAGGGCTGTCCACCGGCAAATGGACAAACTATCCATGCTCACAACCTCAAAAAAAAAAAAAAATAAACCACAATAAATTTTCCTCCCATATAAGCAGTCAACAATAAATATGACCTCATCTAGGTTTAGGGTTGCATGAGTTTAGTTTAAACTGTAATCTTCATGAACTGTTGTGGGATTTTTGTTATTGTTGTTGTTGTTTGGATTTTGTTTTTCTGTTTTCTGTTTCTGTGATAAAACAGTAATGAAAAGCAACTTGGGAAGAAAGAGTTTATTAATCTTAGAATTTCCCAATTTCATTGATAAAAGCAAGTTGAGAGTAAAGACAGAAACCTGTAGTTTGAGGTATTGAGGCAGAGACATGGAGAAATGCTTACTGACTGATGTTTCCCGGCTTGCTTAGCTAATTTTCTCATACAGCCAAGTGCAACCTACTATTGATGGCACCGACCACTGTAGGCTTTGACCTACAGCATCAATTATCAATTAAGAAAATTAATTCCCACAGACCTACTTACAACTCAGTCTAATGAAGGCAATTCCTCACTTGAGTTTCTCTATCCCCAGATGACTCTAGTTTTTTTTAAATAAGACAAAAAATAACCAAGAAACTTTTGCTTGTGACTCAGAAAACCTGGCTGGACACTGAGAACAAAGATCCTCCTGTCTCTCCCTCCCCAACACTGGGATTACAAGAGCAAGCCACATGTCTGGATTTTGCATAAATGCTAGTTTTTATGTTTCTGTGACTTGCACTTTACCAACTCTAGACATAGTGTTTTATAACTCTAATTTGATTACTGCCATCTTCACACTTAGGATAGGAAACGATTTTTTCTGTACCTGGAACTTTAGATAGGCTTGCCTAATTTTCTTCTATGGCTGCACTCCACTTCATAAAACTGGGGGAGAGGAAAAAGGAGTTTTGCCTCTTTAATCTTGTGATAGGTTTTCTGTATAGCATAGGCTTCAACATTCATGAATTTATTTCTGAAAAGGATCACATCTACTTTGAAAAACACTGGGGCTTTGTTTGCTTTGTCTACACAATAGTTTCCTTAACTTTCAAAAACTTCATGGCTTTTGGGATGAGGGCAGGGATCTAACCTCCAAGACTGGAAATGGTTCTGGTGTCCTCAGTTCAAAATGAATGAGGGATAAATGCTGTCAGCTAAGAGGAGGGCCCAAGTTTCACATAAGGGCTATGATAAGATTATATGTGGGAACTTCTTTGTGGGATTAGAAAAATTGTGAGTGGATGGTATGAAAGTGTATATGACCAAAGTTGGGAGCTGGCAGTCTGTGAACTGCCACATGTTTCCTCACAGTTATAAGAAGCTGAAATTCGTTCTATGAGCCTAGATATGCAGATTTATGAAGTTATCTTCATATAGTAACAAAATAAAACATGTTTGATGTTTTAATTATTTAAATAATGGCTTTTAATTGAATATATTGAGAAACAAAGTAGATGAGCTCTCCAGACTCACGTGCTAGCTAACCTTATGCCTAAATTTTCAGAGGCTGATTTTAGTACTTGGAATATGAAAATCATAAATTCAATGGTTTTGAAAGAAACATACCTAAAATATGAAATAAATTTTACATCTACTGATACTGAACAGAAGATGTTATATCTTTTACATCTAGACCAATTTTAAATTCATATCTTAATTTTAGGCAAGTAGATTCAATTTTGAAACTTAATATACATTTCTTCTGACTAGTGCAGAAGATAAAATTTAACAGTAGACCTTTTGACTGTTCTGGTATCTAAGTGCAGTTCCAATTACATGTTTTTAATAAACAAAGATAAACACTACTGTGTATAAGGCTTCTTAAATTCAATATGGAAAAATATATCATTCTATTCATATTGATACATTGTGTTTGAAAATTCATATTTTTATTGAATCAGATAATATCTCTTGTTAATATTAGTTATTTGAGAATTTTATATAAGATGCTTTGATCATATTAATTTCCTCCCCAACTTTTACCCATCTCTCCTCCCTATTTCCTCTTTTTTTTTTTTTTTTGGTTCACCCATGAAGTCCAATTTGTACTGTCTCTATACATTCTTCAATGTGTGGCCTTCAGCTGGAGCATGGTCAATTTACCAGAGGCAATACTCTTAAAGCAAACTGACTCTTCCTATTCCAGCATTGATCATTTGACAAGAGCTCCTAAGCTAGGGATCAGCTTTCATGTCTAACTTCACTCTCTGTGCTGGGATTTGGTCTGGCCTGAGCTTTTGCAATTGTGCCTGATGTCACAGTTGTTGAGTTCATGAGTGTAGCTACCTTACTGTGTCCAGAGAACACTCTTTCCTCCTACCCTTCTTCTGCTGTGCTCACAGAACCTTGGTAAGAGGGTAGCTTTGATGTATATATCCCACTTAGGGCTGAGCACCTTACTTTCTTTTTTCCTCTGCTCTTGAGCATGCCAGGTCTTCTCTTTAGTCACCGTCTAATATAAATAGAAGCATCTCTGATGAGGGTTAACAAATGCACTAATATATGTGTACAACTAACTGTAGGTCATTAAAAGTCTGTTTGGTCCTGTTTCTATCTAGCAAAATAATAGTACTGTGTTTTTTCCTAGAGTATACGACATATCTAGTCCATCCTTCTTCATATAAACAGCCCCAGTGTAGAATATATTTATATAAACATAGTAATATCATAATGTATTCTCCCATACAAGAAACATTTACATACAATTTTAAATGCATTAGCTTCATATTTTAGTTTATTGATGAACATGTTATTATTTTCACCTAATGAGATAGAGTATGAAATTATTAAAAGTATAGAGAGTCAAACATTTTTTCCCCAGAGCAAGCTATACACTATTTGGGAAAGCTAAGGATGTAGTGGGGACAATCATTGCATGCCTTTCATAAGAAATAAAATCAAAGCCAGGTGGTGGTGGCATATGCCTTTAATCCCAGCACTCGGGAGGCAGAGGCAGGTGGATCACTGTGAGTTCGAGACTAGCCTGGTCTGCAAGAGCTAGTTCCAGGACAGCCTCCAAAGCCACAGGGAAACCCTGTCCCCCCCCCCCAAAAAAAAAGAAATAAAATCAAATCTCAATAGAAATTTGTCCATGATAGGAATAATTGGTAGATGAAACTTGAAAGCTTTTCAAGGGTCTTTTTTTCTAAAATTATGTGAATTTTGGACATTGATTTTTGATAGTTTTCAGATTTTATTACATTACTAATTCACTCTTATTAATAAATCTGTAGCAATTAGTTGACTCCTTGCATTACCCAGAATAATATTAGATTGCTTGCTGTCAACTTTGGAAAAAGGTTTCCCAGTTTACCATGTTGGGTTGGCATTGTACAGAAATTAACAGCCATATTGGTCTAGAAATGTTGAACTTAATTTTTTTCCATTTGTACAGGGGTAACACACTGTATTAAATATGTTAGGTCTTATCTACATGGGTTTGATTACAAAAACTAATAAAGAATTCTCTAAAAAAAATACATAGGTTACTTGAGACTCACGCTATTGGTGAAATGATAGGCATTAGATTGGTGATTCAATATCATTCCCCATTTGATAGGTATACCCCTGACAAACAACAGTTTTATTATGTAAAATCATATCAACAATTTGAAAGAAACTGATTTCTATGGAAAATATTCCCTGAATCACAAGCAAGCTACTTGACACTTATAGATTTAACCTTACCTGACAGATTATTAGCATGATTTTCATACATTTACAGTAGATAGTTAAAAGCACTTCATGTCATAAAGGTTGGAGATACTGAAGCAAGTATCCCTGTGGTTGGAAACTATACTAACTCTCAGTTCAACCCACTTAAATTAAGTGACTCTCCACAGCCAATTAAAATGAAAAAAATATTGTAAACAGAATGTGTTAAATCATCTTACTCTAAATCTCTGAAGTAGGGTACCAAGAAACGGAATGCTTATTTTATACAGAAAACAGTGTGTGTTATTGGTATCATTTAATTGAAATGATAGACTCTTGAAGACCAACACGTTTTCCCTCAGTGACTGTGAAGATTCTTAAATATTACTTATTCACTAACAATTTTATTATAACTATACAAATAAAATAAAAACATCCTACCTGTTCAAAATAGATAGAAAAGTTGAAGGAAATACAAGTGAATACCAACTGATTTCAAAGCATTCAAATGTCTTGGTAAATTGTTTTATTAAGAAGAATTAGAAAGGTATTCCCATGGAGTCAACTGTCAGCATGCTTGTATTTATCACAAAATAGTGGGGGGGGGATCCAATGACCTAGCTCAGAACTAAAGGCCAAGTTCAAGATCCTGGGAAAGACTTTTAGATCAGTTCTCTAGGCATTTCTTCCTTAACTGTATCTATGCATATATTGTCTTGTAATTGGACTTCCTATTTGCTCTCTGTTCTGTCTCTTCCCTAGGATATTGCATAAATGCCCCTTCCTTAGTGAAGTTGACTTTAGGAGACCTAGGAAAAATTGAAAATTTCTTCCTCTTCCTATCTGTGGTGTATTGTTACTGTATTCCTACCATGGCATTTATTCTCTGGATAATCTTGTGTTAATGTACCCCTATTCTGCAACATAACCTCAAATAAAGACTACTTAACTGTATTCTCATGTCTGGAGAAATGACAGAAATATTTCTTTTATTAATCTAAGGCTTTGTCTATGTTTATTTTCTATCAAATTTTTACCAATGTGTGGGTTTTACTTTACCCAGATACAAAGCCTAGGCAGACAAAGGGAAGCTTTTTGAGGGATTGAGTTTGGCAGCTGTTGTGCTTCTAGATGTGGAACAACAACAAACAGGGACAGCAGACAGGTGACAATAGCAGTGTGTCGCATAGGAGCTATCTCTGAAAGCATTTTAGCTCTTATGTGTGTCTAAAATGTTGGGATCCCTAATTGGTTGGCATTATGGCTGTGGACAGTTTCAGGTAAAGAGATTCCTTAGCCCTTAACAAGCACTAGTGTTACCACACTTATATAGGCCTAGCAATCCGGGATTAACCAGATAGTGTTAAAGTCTGAGACCATTGGCCTGACAGATTTTTATAGCTCCATAGAAATCTTCCAGTGATCAAAACCTGTACTTTCTCTTCTCCAGCTCCTTAGACCAACTTTGCCTTCCCTCCCTCTTTTGCCATCTCATAACTTCTTGACCTTTTGTCTTCCTGTTCTCATGGTTCTCAAAGCGTTCAGCTGCTTCTTCTCTAGCATCCATATGTCTGATTCTTTTAGAACTGTGCCAGTTCTAATACCTATGCCACCCACCATTGCATTCTGCTGTCTCTGATGCTTATTTCTTTGTGTTTAGTTCCTTCATACTAGATGAAGACAAAAAAAGACAACTTGGGCCAACCATTTTATTGTAACTCATGTAACTCCACCATGGCAAGAAGGACTCCAGACTGTCTTCTGGCCTATCCACTCAGTTTGCCTGGTGCCTTGTTATATAGACAGAGAAAATTATCCAGCCAATCATAACATACCTCTCAGGCAAATAGAGATTTCTGTTTGAACAAATCACAGCCTTAGCTATTTATACCAGTCACAGGCTTCCCCTGCTAGGCCATCAAGGGAGTGTATCCAGACTAAGCAAAAACATGTTGAAGGGAGATTCAGGATTAGTTATGGTTTATGATTGTGTGATAAAGAGTTTTATGCCAATTGGGCACAAGCTAAAGTCATATGAGAGGAGGGAACCTCAATTAAGAAAATGTTTCCATAACATGGTGTTTTAGGCAAGACTGTAGGGCATTTGCATAATTATTGATTGATTGGGGAGGGCCCAGCCCATTGTGCTTGCTTTTATTCTTGGGCTTGTGGACTTGGGTTCTATACAAAAGCAGGCTGAGTAATCCAGGAGGAGCAAGAGAGTAATCAGCACACCTTCAGGGCCCCCATGTCAGCTTCTGCCTACAGGTTCCTGCCCTGCTTGAGTTCCTGCACTCACTGTTTTTGATGATGATGAACCATTTTATGGAAATGTGAATGAAATAAACTATTTCCTCAAGTTACTATTGGTAATGGTTTATCATCACAGCAAAGATAACCTCAACTAAGATAGATATTGGTAGCAGGATTTTGGAGTCATTGCTGTTACAGATGTGGCCATGTTGCTTTGTTAGGACTTTGTTGTTTTGTAGAAGGACTTCAGAATTTTGGGCTAAGATAGCCATTGAGTTTTAGAAGATTGGTGAGCTGTTTTGTGGGAGGTTGGAACATATAATGTGAAGAGAAATGCAGAGGATGAAAGCCTGGCTTGTGAAGTTCTAGGGGAAAGTTTAAGAACCACTCAGTCTCCATCATGGCCTTTAGACATTTTAAGTTAAGAAACTGTAGTTCTAGTTAGCCGGAATTGAAGAATAGCTGTAATTAAAAAGAGACTAGAACCACTGAGGTAACACCTTTGCTTTGCTGGAGTTTCCAATGCTGGTCGGCTGGAGCTAAGAAACTAGCAGTGATTAAGAAGAGACCAACATCATTGAGGTGAAATCTTCCAGGGAGTGTTTCCTCAGGTTCAACACACAGAAGCTGTGTTATAGAGGTGGCCAAGGTTATAACTCTTCCTGGAAGCTGAACTTGGTAGTGGAATAGTCACCCAGGTGGTAACTATTTTGAAGGCATGTGTGGCAAGACTGAAGACAGCATATGAGAAGCTATTGGTGAAGGTGCAGCCAAGTTGCAACAATGCAACCCTGCATTATGACTATGCCAATACAATGGGTTAACCACCAAGAATAGCAGGAGTGGGGGAGTGTAGCCAAGCTGTGTGTGCTACATAAGGCAGATCCAGGGAGGTGACAGAGGCTTTTTAAGAAGCCTGGAAGATCATAAGTGGATCCCAGACATGGGATCTTGAGTTTGACATGGTTTGGTTTTTTGTCTGTCTGTTTGTTTGTTTGTTTTTTAGATTGTATGACTATGCCCTGATTCTGCCCTCTTGAAGTAAGATAGCATTTAATTTTATAGGAGCCTACCATTGAAAGACTTTGGATTTTAAAAGACTTGATTTTAAAAGAGACTGAATTTTTTAAGTCTTTTAAATTTGTAAGAATGGATTTTTAAGTTTGAAAATATTTTATTTTGTGATATCAAAATTAATCTTTAGTCTTGGGAATGAACAAGAAATGAAAGGTTGCAGCTTAACAGTGGTATGTTTGTGTGTCAAGCTGACAAAGGGTCAATGTGTTGAATATTTTTATGTCAAACTGACACAAGCTAAAAGCATCTGAGAGGGTGGAATCTCAATTAACAAACTGCTTCCATAAACCCAGCTGTCCAGAAACGTATGGGGGCATTTTCTTATCGATTGATGGGGGAGGGCTCAGCCCAGTGTGGGTGGTTTTATGCCTAGGCTTGTGGTCTTAGGTTTTGTAAGAAAGCAGGCTGAACAAGCCAGTAAGCAGCAGGCTTCCAGTCTGTCTACATCATCTCTTGCCTCCTAGTTCCACACCTGCTTGAGTTCCTGCCCTCACCGCCTTGATAATGAACTGTTATAGGAAAATATGAGTGAAATAAACCTTTTTGTACCCAAGTTGCTTTTGGTAATGGTGTTTCACCATAGCAATAGTAATCCTAAGAGACAGCACCAAGTCCAGTGCAAACTGAAATAGTCCTTGTGAAGGTAAAGAAATTAACTGTGGTCATTTTTTGTCTTTTTTCTCCATCCACCAGGGTACCTGTGAATTATTCAAAATGTTGGGCTAGCATAACGGTAGTCTAGTTGGCTATTGTCTGATGGCCTTTTTTTTTTTTTTTGCTAATAACTGTTAATTATAGAGTCAAACCACCCTATCACTCACTTGTTCAGCCTGCTTTTCTATAAAAGGCAGCACTACCAACGTAGGGTGGTACCACCTAGTATGAAATGGACCCTCCCATATCAATCAGTAATTAAGAAAGTAGTGCTCTGCAGCCTAATATTAATGGAGGCATTTTCCAAATTAAGTTTCCCTCCTCTTCAGTGACTATAGCTTCAGAAAATCGATAGAAAACTAGCCAGCACAGAGGGAATCCCTATCTATCTCAGAATGACCTCAGAAGCATTTAATTTCATACTGGTTAACAAATCTCACTTTGAAACAAATTATACATGAGGATAGATTGAGAAAGCCACTGTGCACTTTTCATGGGTCTGGTGATTTTGATCAAATAATGTTTGCTACTTTAAATCATTTTTGTAAGTCAAGAAATATTTTTTTATTTTTTATTCTGTTTATATTTCTGTTTCTCTCTGTGTGTGCATGCACTAAAGATCAGATGCTCGTGGAAGCCAGACAAAGATGTTGTCAGGTCACCTAGCTATAGAGTGGCAGGTGGTTGTGAGCTGCCTGGTGTGGACGATTCAGACAAATCTTGGGTCCTCTCCAAGAGCAGTATGTGTTGTTAATTGCTGAGCCATCTCTCCAGTTCTCCCCCAGAACAGTTGTGACTGGTTTAGATATACATTTAAAAACACATATGTATTGCAAGGATCCTATGAAACAGGTCACATTACCAATTCTATTATACAGTTGAGGAAACTGTCAGTGTTAAAGCTGCTTTGGTTGTATGATTAATGGAGAAAGCTCCCCCAAGAGTAGGTTCCATACTTTCAATCAAAGCATCATAGTTAAAATGCTGTCTTGCTTTGGACAGTTTCATTGCATAGTTTTAACTCATTTTCTCTTCTTAGGACATTCATAAACATTTGTTAATGGCAGTGGTTTTATAATCATTTCATTATTTCTCTTTTTGTTTTTGCAGTGGGATGCCATTACTGAAATGGATGAGCACAACAAGCCCATCCATACATACCAGGTATGCAACGTCATGGAACCAAACCAGAACAACTGGCTTCGTTCTAATTGGATCTCTCGTGAAGCTGCACAGAAAATTTATGTGGAAATGAAGTTCACACTGAGGGATTGTAACAGTATCCCATGGGTCTTGGGAACTTGTAAAGAAACATTTAATCTGTATTATATAGAATCGGATGAATCCCATGGGACTAAATTCAAGCCAAGCCAATATATAAAGATCGACACGATTGCTGCTGATGAGAGTTTTACTCAGATGGATTTGGGTGATCGCATCCTCAAACTCAACACTGAAATTCGTGAGGTGGGGCCAATAGAAAGGAAAGGATTTTATCTGGCCTTTCAAGACATTGGAGCATGCATTGCCCTGGTCTCAGTCCGCGTATTCTACAAAAAGTGCCCCTTCACTGTGCGGAACTTGGCTATGTTTCCTGATACCATCCCAAGAGTTGATTCTTCCTCTTTGGTTGAAGTACGTGGTTCATGTGTGAAGAGTGCTGAAGAGCGAGATACTCCTAAACTCTACTGTGGAGCTGATGGAGATTGGCTCGTTCCTCTTGGGAGGTGTATCTGCAGTACAGGCTATGAAGAAATTGAAGGTTCCTGCCATGGTAAGATGCAAAAATACAAAGAATTTATCACCTATCTTAAATTGTTTCTCAAAAGTTATTGAATGTGCTTCCTGAACTTTTCTTGTTGAAGAAATTGACTTCTGTTAACTATAAAGAACATCTGATACATTTTTTCTTCAATATGAAGATATAGCATTCTTCTTTCAATTAAACCCTATGAATTCTTGGATTTATATCACTTTTATATAGGAAAACAGCATCAACCTCCGTGGATTACTAACCTTTGCTAATACTAAGTAAAATTTTCAACTACATCAGATTTTTAATTTTAGTAAGGTTTTTAAAATGTCATTGTTAAGAAATAATAACATTGACAATGCATTTAAATTTATATCTCACACTCTTATTATGAGAGTGAAATAATTATAATTAAAAGGATGATTTTTCTCTCATGTAAATCATCTTATGGAGATGTGTTAATAATATACATATTTAAATGTTTTACTTAACCTTCATGAAGAACATACATGCAACTACAATTAAATTGAAATTTCATGTAAGACAATACAGAAATACAGTGATCGAGTTGGACACCTTGGTTTAATACAGATGTTCAGCTCCCAGTGGTAAATTATTCCTAGGAATAATTTTTCCTTCAGCACCATATTTTATTCATTCACTTATACAGTGGCATTATATTCACATTTGTTTAAAAAGATGAAAGACAGAAGGAACTGAAAAAAATATTCTCTTGTATATGCATATGTAAATTATGAATAATAAAAGTGAATGTTAACAGATTAAATGAGTAGGACACATGAAATCTTGATTATCACAAATTTCAGTAGCCCATTAAGTGATGGTCATGTTTGATCTGGAAAATATTAGTAGTGCCATGAGAAGTTTTCTATCTTTTACATAAAGCATGAAACAGCCTCTACAATTTTGTTTTGTTTTGTTTTGTTTTGTTTTTTGATACAGGGTTTCTCTGTGTAGCTTTGGAGAGCCTATCCTGGCACTCACTCTGGAGACGAGGCTGGCCTTGAACTCACAGAGAGCCACCTGCCTCTCCTCCCGAGTGCTGGGATTAAAGGCATGTGCTGCCAATGCCCAGCTATGACTAGAGTATTTCATTTAAAAACAGATAAATCTAATGTTTTTCTTCACCTATATCAAGATTTTCTATTGGAGTAAATATAAATTGTGACTGATCTTAAAAGGAAGGGTCTATGAATTTCTTTTGCCTTAGAAAATGCCATAAATAAAAATGAATTAACTATTCAAAATTGTGGAAAAGCAAAAGAGCTCTGGATAAATATTATACATCTAGGATCCTTATGAATTTTTATTTTATCAATGCTTTATGTGAAATTTCACTTATATATGGCATAAACCTACATTCATTTCTTGGCAGACATCGTTTTAAATAAATGATAAAGAGCATTAGTTTATTTTGAGATTGCATGTCTGTATTTAGTGTGATTAGCTTCAGTACCCTTCAACTGGTCATGCAAGTACAAGGGACTGTGTTCTGTACAGACAGCCATCATTTCTAAATAATGTATGGCAAAATGAGAAGAATTAACCTTGGATTTTATGTCCTTAAATTACTAACTAAAAAAATCCATTGACTGATTCACAAAATAGTAGTCATGGTAAATATAAAGTACTCATAAAACTTCTAAATATGTATGGTTCCCATTATAAATAATAAATTGTTATTTTCAAGCCAGTGGGGAAACAGTAGATGTGAAGAAATCTATAAACATATGCTTTCTATTTTATACTATTTATTTTCTTGAGCACTTTCATATTGTTCCTCTTTCCTGCTATAGTAAGACATATTATTGCTTCTCTTCTCTGCCAACACTTTATATCACAGCCAAACCTCTGAGTTTTTCATAGTAAATGTCAAAGTATTGAAATGTATATGAATAAACTTATTTGTGAACTTCATATACGTATGTGAATAAAATGCACACTTCAAACTATAACTTGACTACACATCCAGGGATGGAAAAAGAAAAGTATTATTTGTATTTGGCTTTATTGGTTTATTTTATTCTGATAAAATCATGATTTGAAAATGTTGATATTTCTTATTTTTGAATGGGTATTCTCTTAGTCACTCTAGTTGATAATGATACAAACACACACACTCACACACACACACACACACACACACATATATATATATATATATATATATATATATATATGTATACATATATCTGTTATACATTTCTTTGAGACAAAACAACACAAAACATGTTGGCTGGACACATCAGTGACTTGGTGTATCTCTGTAGTGGATAAGTTTACATCAGAAGAAGCAGAGCTTCCTTTTGCTGCTGGATTTTCTTGTCCTGCCTGGTCCTGCCACTCTGCTCAGCCCCAAATAAACACAAAAAGACTTATATTAATTATTAAACTGTTGGCTGATGCCTAGTGCTTCATATTGGCTAGCTCTGCCTTAATTATTAAACCATCTCTATTAATCTATGTATTGCCACGTGGTTGTGGCTTACCCAGCAATGCTCCAGCATGTTGTTACTCCTTCTGCAGCATGGCGACTCTCTGGCAGGCTCCCCTGCCTACCTTTCCCAGAATTCTTCTTGTCTCCTAGCCCCACCTATCTTATTGCCTCTATTGGCTATAGGCCAAACAGTGTTTATTCAACAACCAACAGGAGAAACATATATACAGATGGACATCCCCATCATCCTAATGTGACCATCTGATTGCTTGACCAGTGTTTATGACCATCTCTTCCTTCCTAGAGCTATTCTCTAGGTGGCCTCCAAGATTTCAAAAATTAGCTTAAGCTTTCCTACAACACAGAGGGATCAGCAAGGAAAGGCAAACAGAAAAAGGGAAGGAAATAAAAGGTTAAGCATTTTTTTGTGTGTGTGTGTTTCATGGGTGTAAAGGTGTAGAAGACAGGACCTGTGAGGGAGTCAATGACTGATACTGTATTGACAGAGGGCTACAGCTGGCATACTGAGCCTCATTCCATTCTGTTTCCTGCTGACTATTGTCCTATCCTTCCTTACACAAATCCATGCTCCCATATTATGACAGCATGCTGAAATCCAGCATAGCTTCTTCAAAAACTATTTCAGATGAAGAGTGAAGAGCTGTACTTGATGGTCCTCCAATTTGAAAGATATGTGTTTTCAATTACTGTTTTTAACAAACAAAACAGGAATTAGACTACTCAAAAGTGTTGAAGATTCTGAAAGATGGGAATTGAACACTAGTCTATTGTAATGATGAACTCATTAATATGCTAGCATGCCATAATTAGAAACTGATTCTGTTCTCTTAGTAAACTCCAGGTCTGTGTCTGGTTCTCAGAACCTGTTGGCTCCAGGTGCTGCTCTTAGAGTTCTGCATTTTGAGTCATTCTCCTATAGAACTGAACAGCCCCTTTAAACTTTCTACTTTTGAGCAAATCTGTGAAGTGCTTTAGCTCACTACCAAATTACGAAGACTATCCTCGCCAATTGTTCTTCAGTATGTACAATAGGTTGACCTCTTCTTAGGTACAGCAGCAATTTCCTTGGTGCTTTCCAAAACTCTGCTCCATATCTTTGCTGTCCTATTCAGTATTAATAATCCATCCATTTTCAAAGTGTCCTGCTTATTGTTTATTGTCAACTTTGACCCAACCTAGAGTAACTCTGGATAAGGGATCTCAATTGAAGGATTATCCTGGCACTTAGAGTGAGGTCCATGCTATAGGATATTGTAATTATTCTTAATTGATATCAGAGGGTCCATCACACTGTGGGTAGCACCATCCCAGGTCAAGTGGTCATGAACTCTATGAGAAAGTTATCTAAACAAGCCTGTAATCAGCATTTCTCCATAGATTCTGCTTGAATTTCTACCATGACTTCTCCCAGTGATGTAATGTGATATGGAAGAATAAACCAAACAATCACTTTCCTCCTTTAAGTTGCCTTTTATAAGAACGCTTTATCAAAGCAATAGCAGAGAAAACTAGGACACAAAGCAAATGTCATTGCAATTTTTGACTTGACGTCATGGGAGTCCCTTATTTTCTCTAAATGTTTTCGTAGGTCTCTTGAAAGTGACTATTCACTGTAGCTTCAAAGAACCTCACGATTTGGCCTTCTTTTGCTTTTTAACCTTGATGAATTTTACCTGTTATTCTGGCAGACTGGTTTTGAACAATAGTCGTTTTCTCTGTGTCCCTTAATGTTTTCCGTGTTTTATCTAAGGTCTGGGTTCCTTTATTAGTTGCTTTTCCTATCACTGAATTTCATTAATCTTTCCCGATCTACCATAACTTTTAGTATATGTTGGTTTTCACAAATTTAATTTGCTTTCTATTCTTTTGTGCTATCCTTTGTAATAATTATGCATGTGTCTGCTTCATCAGGGCTATCAGGTTAAAGAGCTGTATTTAACAAATCACCTGTGCAAGAAATGGATTTCTGTGTGAATGATCACAAGGCAGTAAAAGAAGAATGCAGTAAGAGTAAAGCCCACCCATAATGTTACATGTTTCTTCTCATTATGTCTCAGTGCTTTAGGTCTGCAAGCATCTAGAATATACATATTGGGAACAGAAATTTTTTGGCTGGGAGCACAGAAGAGCTGCTGATATAGTGAGAACTAAACCTCAGCTGTATCTCTGCTTGGCCTTTGAGAGGCACTGGCTATTTTCAAACTTTGCTTGAATAAACTTGAGAATTGGGGTCAGGCATGCAGCAAGCATGAAAGAAAGGGGGAAGAAAGAAAAAGTTTTGCTTTCTGAACTCTAATGCAGTGCCTTAGTTAGGACGCTATTGCTGAAATGAAACACCATAACCAAAAGCAATGTGGAGAGAAAAGGCTTTATTTCACTCAGTATTCCATATAACCATAACAGTTCATCATCAAAAGCAGTTAGGACAGAAAATCATGCAGGGCAGGAACTTGGAGTCAAGAGCTGAAGTAAAGGCCATGGAGGTGTGCTGCTTACTGGCTTGCTCCTCATGGCTTGATTAGCCTGCTTTGTTATAGAACCCAGGACCACCATCAGAGGGATGGCACCACCCACAATGAGTCTGGTCCTCCCCCATCAATCACTAATTAAGAAAATGTCTTCCAGCTGGATTTTATGGAGGTATTTTTTATTTGAGGCTCCCTCCCCTCTGATAACTCTAGTTTATGACAATTGTCATAAAACTAGCTGATACATGCAGGAAGCAGATTAGCTTGGTGAATCAGCAATCAACTGAGTCATATGAGTCTTCTGAGATGCTGGGTCTGTAAGTTTCTGTGTCATCAAGGAAATAATTATCCATTTTTCTTTTCTTTTTGATGTTTTCAGGTGTATCATATACCCTTTTTGTCTTCTGGCTTTGGCTGCTTTCTTTAGTTGGAAATACAGTATCCCCCATTATATTTGAAGGTCTCAGTTCTTGTCTGGACAAAGGAAGAACCTATTGTCTTCAACTTAAGAGTGCTGTCAGACACTGACCAAACTATTTGTAAAAGAGGTTGTTGACTATCAACTATGATATTCGTGTCAAAGGATAATACCATGCTATTATTTCTGTGCATCAAAGGATCCCTTGATATGGAAAGCACCTGTTATGTACATCAGAAAGGATGTCAGAGGCCTTGGATAATGCAATTTGCACTAGAAAAGTTGACATATCTATTCATAGATCCTAAATGGTACCTCAGAATGGCTGACTTTAAGTAGCTCTTTGAGTTCTTTACCATCCCCTCAGCATCACCTGTCAAACCCACACCTTCAAAATCCACAGAAGGATACATATTTACTTGAACTTGAGTAGTTTATTATGAGCTTGTATTCTAAAAGGTAGATTATTGAGCTGTGAATTTGTCATTCCTTTTCCACAATATTATTAACATAGATATATATCCAAATTCAAGCAAGAAAAAATTAGAGCTACATTCACTCTGATTCATACTCTATTGATCAATAAACAGAAATATGATTTTAAGTGTAAATTCTATGATTTGAAAACAAATACAAATACTTCAAGTTACTCTATTCATAACAAATCAGCTTTTCATTCTAAATACCTACTTATTTTTTAAAACCATTTAAACATTTGTTTTAATTTATTCTACTTAATGACATTATTTTTAAGGGTCTGAATAAAATACTCTTGATTTTTAAAGTACCAATTTACATCACATTGCTTTTTATTTCATGGTTCACAGACTATCATAACTATATAAGTAAGAACTGAAACCAATTAGCATGTAAATTTGAATGCAAGTTTGGTTCTTTTGTGTGTTCTGAAGTGACATGAATCCCCTGTAAGCTCCTCATGAACATTAATTTAGGATGAACCTTTTTAACATAGTGATGTTAGTGTTGGGTTGTAAACCTGCTCCAAGAACTGAGGACTGGAGGTATCACATGCTATAATACAATCAATTTCATTTGGCAGTGGAGAAATATTGGAAATAAGATTCTTTTTAAATTTGTTATACTGTGTGCCTTTTTTCATTTAGCATATACATTATTAGATATCAGTATGTATTTCCTAAGGAAGTATGTTTTAGAAGGCTTGTCTCTCTACTCTTCTCTCTGTCTCATGTACACTGTCTTGTACCTCTTTACAGTGACCTGTACCCCCTTAAAGTGTCCTTACTTTCCTGCAACCCCTCACGCTCTTCTGTTCCCCTTGTAGTCTTGACTCAGACATCTTTTCATTCCCATGTCACATATGATCTTGTGTTCTCCCTCTCTTCCATAGTAGCTGTTTTTAACTCTCCAGCTCTATACGCTAACATTTTAGGCTCTACTCACCTTTAAACTCACTTATGCACATATATGGTACATTACAAGATAAGATCCACATATGAGAATGAACAAACTGTGCTTTTCGTCTTTCTGAGGTTAAGCCATCCCTCTTAATATCACACTTCCAAAGACCACCCATTTCCTGAGATTTCCATAATATAATATTTCTTAGAGCTGAATATCAAAACCTCATTGGGTATATGTAACTGAAATGTGCATTATTAATGTGCAGTATTCCTTCCCCAAGAAAGATGTTCTTATTAATGTTTCCTCTGAGGCTTCTTTGACATTCAGGAGGGAAGAACGGTGGCCATTCTCAGACCATTGCATAATTGTTCACAGAGGTGAATCGGATAAGTGGGGCCTTTAAGGAAATGGCTATTGATTTGGACCCCCGAGGAGAGTTGTTATTAGGGCCTCATGGCACAGCCTCTTCTGCAGTTCAGAAACATTTATGCTTTGAGCTTATGATCATCTGTCCAATCATGTTATCATAGATGACAGTGTGAGCAGAGAGCACAAAGATATTCTAGGCACAAGGATTTTCTTGCATTAAACAAGGGAGTTTGAGGATATCATGAAAAGCTTTAAGTTTCTATCTGACAAAAAAGGGCAGGCTTATTGGCCCAGACAGTATTTTCTACTTTGAAAGGTTCTCACACACTAAATATAAACTCTGGCAATATAACATTTGATTCCAAACAAAGTCACTTTTCCTTGAAGACATCGCAGGCTTTCATGTGGCTTGAGAAGAATATGAAATCAAGAAGCCTGAGTCTAAAAATAGAATGAATTATTTCCCAGCAAGACAGAATGAAGTTGAGTAATTATAGTTAGTTCATTGCCACAGTCTTTAAAATAAGTTAAATGATAAGCTGGACTAAATTTAAAACATTTAGAAGTTGTTTTAATCATATTTAACATCAATTTTAATTTTGGTTTTATAACACTGGCTTGCAAGTTACATATTATATTTCTATAGAATCAATGTTTAATGTTTTAATACATCTGTTTCCAAAAGAATATGAATTTGTTCAATGTCTCTGCTGTTTTTTCAACAAGCAAGTATTCAAATTACCTTTTCCCTTTGGATTATTGTCTGGAGTTTAATCTAATAATTTTGCAAGCAATATTAACAGTTTATTAGGTCCAACTTAGAAATAGTAGAAAGCCAAGTAATCATTATGCTTACCACATCTTTTCTATGCTTTTCTCCTTTCTTCTGGGAGTAGATATTCTTTTTATCAAATATATTCTGTAGAACTTATTTTGGCAAAGTGCATGAGCTGGTAATATCTCTCTTAATGAGACTTTAAATTTGTTTTGCCTTCTATTACAAATCACACACCTGTTCTCTGACTGCTGAACTTAATTCATGTTAAATATGTCTTTTGACATGCACTTCATTGTTTAAATGTACATTAATTAAAATTTCAAATATCATGTAGCCAGAGACATATCTCAGCAATTCCAAGCACATGGGGCTCTTGCATATGACCCATGTTGGTTCCCAGCACCAACATGACAGCTAACAGCTATCTGTAATTCCATTTCCAGAGGATCACATTACCTGTTCTGGTCTCCAGTCATGGCACACATGCACAACACACACACACACACATACATGCAAACACATCACAAATACATGTATAATAAAACAAGTAACTCTTTAAATACTGAGGCACAAATTGAAATTCTCAATTTTAGAACCTTGTCATATAGAAGTTTAGCTTTCTTTTCAAATCATACTCTAAGGTGTATTGATTGCTTATGTCATTCCCTCACACACCATATAGAAGTTTAGCTTTCTGTTCACATTATAGTCTAAGATGTAGAGGGTTGGTCATATCAATCCCTCACATGCACAGTCACAGAGCTGTGCCCCCTTAACAGGCACAGTAACAGAGCTGTGCCCTTTCAATCTCCATTTGCATCTATGGCTTAGGAATATGTAACTAATGAGTGAAAAACAAGAAAGTGTATAGCTAAACACTTACATATTAATTTTTAAAAGTCTTGACATAGAAGTGACATGCAGAGTAAAGGTTTTTATTATTAGCAGGTGCACTAAGTCCCATTTAGTAAAGATAATCATGAATTGTCTTTATAACCCCCTGAGTTATTGACTCAGAGTGATGTAAGTGTTCCTTGAAACCATATAAAAGCTTGAATGAAGCACAACAAATATACATTAAGCCAACGTTCTCTTTCAAATTTAAAATTCATTCTATTTTCATAGAAATACATAGAATTTATCATTTTTGAGGAGGTGTCATTATTTCTGCCATACTCACAAGTAACATGAGAGAAATACCAAGTAAATTTACTGCTAAAATATTGAGACATAACAAATAAATAAAAATTTAAGAAATTATCAGTATCCTCATTGTATCTGTACCCTTTAACTCAGTAGTGTGTTGGTATTCATTGTTGTATTCTCTTGTGTCATGCACCAATATATAATGGAACATTTTATTATTTCTTTCCTACCATGAGTGAATGGGAATAAATTGTGAGAGTATCCAGTTACAATTTCCCATCTGAGCTTAGTGCAAACTAGACATTAGTGAAATAAATCTCAATAAATAAGGAATAAATTAATGGCAACATTAGCCTCCAGTTTAAAGGGAACTATAAACCTGTGCTACATGGTGGAAAATGGAGATTTTTCCATCATTGGCTACACTGCACAGTCACTATAACCATATAAAGAAGCATTCAAGGCTAACAATTGATGGCTACTTTCAAAACCTGAAAACAAACTCTGTTTTATCTTCAGTGGCAGACAAGGGGAAAAGCATGATTTATTCCGTTATTTGACAACACTAAAAGCAACTACTATATAAAGTCACAGAGATTTCTTGAAAGATGCAAACGCTGTTGTGTTGGGCAGAGATAAACAACCACTGCCTTGAATGGATTTCTTTAAAAAGAAGAAAAGCATTTTTGGTTGTTCTTCTTGCAATGACTAATACCTTTATTTCTTTGTCTTACGTGTTCTTATTTGAAATCTAACAGCTATTCATTGTGGGTCATTCTTTTCCTGTTGAAAGGGACAGAATTCTTCATGCTGAATAATAAAATATTTCAGTTTAATTAAATGTCAAAAGGATTCCTTTGGAATTCTTTGAAATATAAAGATGTGTTATGACATAGTTTTTCTAATAATGTACTAGTAAATTGATAATTACTCTGTAATCAGTATAACATACTCTTTAGTGACTAATTGTATATTGGTGCTTTTATGGGTTATTATAAATTGTTAATGTGAATAATTTTATACAAATATAATACTATAAATAACAGTAATTTTCAAATTTGTGTGTCAAAGTTGCACAGATAATATCTGTTTCTTAGTTAAGTGACTCTAATTGTCATAAAATATTCCTTAATGAGCCAGGTCTGGTGTCAAACACCTATGATCCCTGCAATCACCAGACTGAGATAGTAAAATTTAGAATTGAAAGCCATCCTTAGTTTAGTTCAAAGCCAGACAGAGCTACATAGGACATTGTCTCAATGAAACAAAAAATTGACAAATGTTCTCTTACATCTCTTGATGTGATACTAATGATTTCTTACTCATTTATAGATTTCATATTTTCTTAGAGATCCATATTTATTTGATATCAAATTTGTTTAGGTTGAGGGATGATTAAATTTACAGTTTGTATTTTTCATTGATGTCACTAAAAGTTAGGATGAAACCCCTCTAATGCTATAAACCACGATTTAGTTTGAATTCTATAAAGAATATAGAATAATTAAGTAAACATACTGAGTTCCTGAATAATATATTTTGATGTTATAAATGTTAGTTTGTTATTAAAAACAACCACACTTAATTCTTATTATTTTTATCACATTCTACTAAACAGAAATGAGTCCAAATTTTATGTGAAATTAAATCCAGAGTATTGAAAAAGAACAATACACAAGATGATATACTCGGGGAGACAATTAAATGCACTCCAGGGAAAATATTTTAAAAACATATTAGTAACTCCTAAAGAGTGATATTAATTATTAGTGCTGGATTAGAACAGGGAAATCAATTAAATTATATGAAGTAATTAAACTGTGGTAAAATAGAGGTCAATAATTAATGGGGGCAAATATATGGAGATTTCATAGACTGGTTCTCACTTTGTAGAGATTAAGATTGTGGTGGGCAAGCAATCATAGTAGGGCCATGACTGTCATATTTTAGTAAGCCCCAAAGGAACCACCTTCATTATTGAAAGCATCTCACTTCAGAAAGTAGGAATTAGCCTCCTTGCACTTCAGTATAGTAATTGACAGAGGCCGGCAGAGGGCTTAGTTGGTGCACTAAATTGATGCCAAAGGGAGACGTACAATGAAAATGTACTGAACTGTCTGATACCAATTACTCTTCTCATGGAAGTTTACAACTACAAGGACTTGGTAGTTTAAAAAAAAATTCTTAAGAACAGGCAAAGGGGCTGGACAGATGGCTCAGCGGTTAAGAGCATCACCTGATCTTCCAAAGGTCCAGAGTTCAATTCCCAGCAACCACATGGTGGCTCACACCCATCTGCAATGAGATTTGGTGCCCTCTCCTGGCATGCAGACATACATGCAGGCACAACACTGTACATGTAATAAGTAAATAAATCTTAAAAAAAAGAACAAGGGAAAAGATTTAAATATTAAAGGATTGAATTTAGAGTCCAAGTTTTATTATATATGTTTGTTTCATTAAGGCAGTACCATCTATGTATTAAATACGGATTACAAAGATCCACAATTGCTTTCTCAGTTTAATCCCTCCCAAATTGGAGGATTATAGCCTTCTCTCCAAATGCAGAGATTTGATGGAACACACTAAAGTTTAATGCTCTATATATTGCATGTTTGATAGTTGTGTGTGAGATTATGGGGCCTACATACTTAAAATATTTTTCCTGATCTTGCTCAGATAATTTTATGACCCTATAGACAAATTAATATATTCTGGAATTACAAATAATTTGTCAAACAAATTACCTTGACCAATTATTAATATATACTCTTTTATTATTAAACATAGAAGCACACATGTAAGTAAGTATTTTCCTCAAAACATCATTTAGTCCTCAGCAAATAACTCATTTGTACTAAGGAATGTAATTTCTGAAGAACTCAGAGAAGGACTCCCTAAAATACCATATTGAGAGTAAAATACCATATTAGAAAAAAATTAAGAGCATGTGTATGTATGATTGCATTAATTTGTGTATATTAATTTCAGGATATTAATATGACGGTGGCCTTTGAATTGGAGACCTTTCTCAAAAACCATCTGGTGTTAAAAAATAGTTTTCTCACACTGTAATATCTTCACTATGAGCCATGCCAGATATTATTCATGTATTTATTAAAATTTGGTGAATTCATAGTTTATTCTATGAATAAAAGGATATGCAGAAACAAATGGTAAATTTCAGGTTGCCTTATGCTCAGGACAGATTTTCAAGTGAATCATAGTCTCAAATTGAAGAACACTGTCATTTTTCTTCAAGTATAGAATGAATGTTCAAAATTGAGAAGAATGTGTTTATTCAGGCATGATGTCAGATTAGCAGATATTTTTTCCCTACGTATAGTATTCATGAGCTATTAATTACTACCAACTATTATGATGACTCTCAGACAATATATAAGCCTCTATCATATATTTAATTATTTTATTTTATCTTATTTACTTATTTATTTTTGGTTTTTCAAGACAAGCTGCCTCTGTGTAGCTTTGGAGCTTGTCCTGGAACTCCTCCTGTAGACCACCATGCTGGCCTCCAACTCATAGAGATACAACTCATCGAGCTCTGCTTGCCCCTGCCTCCTGAGTACTGTGATTAAAGGCATGCACCAGCATTATGCAGCCTCTGTCACATATTTAAATAAATGTGTAGTTAATTAGTTAATTTCTTGAAAAGATTATATGTATGTGTCTATTGTGTATATAAACACAATATATATTCATTGATACATGGAGAACTCTTTTAAACTTAATAATTATAACAAAATAATTTAAAACTGCATAAAAAGTATGTGTATTTGTAAACGTGTTGTTTGTGTTTTTTCTATATTTCAAATCAAGAATTTCTACTTATCCATCTCTTCCCCTCCCAATTTCATGCCCTCTCTCATTTTTTAAGACTCCCTTGGGCCCAGAACTCCCAATCTCTTTAAGTTTTTCACTTTGAAAAACAAAAACAATTTCCATTTCATTGTATTCATTTTAATTGTGGTGTCATTTACAACATCCTTGATTAAATTTTTCTATTGAAGTCCTCCATTCTAATTCATGGCAGCTGATGATTTAGAATTCTATTTAAAATTTAATCTACAATGACTTACAGCCATTCATTGTGGTCACTGTATTCCTTCAAAACATCAGTCTCCTCTATGATGCTTAACATTGCAATAGTACCTTGCACTCGCAATTGAGCTCCTTAAGTTCCTTCTTACCTTCATCCTTCCTTCTTGCCTTCCTGCTGTTCTGACTTCTGTCTTCTTGCCTCCCTGCCTGGATGAGTGTATGTATGAATGAATGAATGAATGAATGAATGAGTGAATGCATACATATGAACCTTTGTTACTTCATTATTACAAAGGTCTAGGATAAATATAATCATATTTAAAGAAATGAATAAGTAATTTTGTTTTTTTCCCTTTCTAAAATTTTAATTAGAAACAAGCTTGTTTTATATGTCAATCCCAGTTCCCTCTCCCTACCTTCCTCCCCTGCCCCCCACCTATCCCCTGTCCCATCCTCTTTCTTCTCTCCAGGGAGGTAAGGCCTTCCATGGGGTGTCTTCAAAGTCTTTCATATCATTTGGAGCAGGCCCTAGATGCTCCCCCTTGTCTTTAGGCTGAGAGAGTATCCCTCTATGTGGAATGGGCTCCCAATGTCTATTCATATACTAAGGATAAATACTGAGCCACTACCAGAGACCCCATAGATTAACTGACCTTCAAACTGATATCCTTGCTCAGGGGGTTTGGAATAGTCCTATGCTGGTTTCCCAGCTATCACTCTGGGGTCCATGAGCAACACCTTGTTCAGCTCAGCTATTTCTGTGATTTCTTCAGCCTGGTTTTGATCCCTTTGCTTATCACTCTTCCCTCTCTGAAACTGAATTCCAGGAGTTCAGCTCTGTGCTTAGCTGTGGGTATCTGCTTCTGCTTCTGTCATATACTGGATGAAGGTTCTAGGATGGCTTGTAAGGAAGTCATCAATCTCATTATTGGAGAAGGGCATTTAAGGTGGCCTCTTGACTATTGCTTAGGTTCCTAGTTGGGGTCAACCTTCTAGATCTCAAGATGTCCTGAGCTAATTGGGGGCATGGAGGGAGGGGAGAAGGAGTTAGTAAAAAGAGAAGGGGAGAAGCGAGGGGTGAGGAGGACATGAGAGAGGAGGAAGATTGAGTCAGGGGACGAATAGAGGAGAGCAAGAAAACATACAATAATAGAGGTTTAAAGAGAAATCTGGCACTAGGGAATAAGTAATTTCTTAAGGAGTCTCTTTAAAAACTAGGAGTATTTGTGAACACTCCACCTTCTTATGAAGAATCAGATAGTAGTGACTCTCACATAATTACACATTCTAATTGAAATTGGGAAAGAAAAAGTTCAAATGGAAAAAAAAAATTACACCAACAAGTGAAGCAGGGAAAAAAATCCACCATTTGAAATGTCTTTGTACATATTGCCTTAAATCATTGATCAACAATGCCTATTAGAATTCCTAAAGGAAAAAGAAGTACTTTACTTTTTCCAGATGGTCTGCAATTCAAAACTTGCCTTACATGTATGCATTAGCAAGATAAAAGTATTCTTTCAATCAAAATGATGCCATCATAAAACCTAATGAGTTCTCCAATGGTCAGTAAATTTAAATGAAGATTATTGACAGAAGTTGCATTATCAGAGAAAGATATAATTTGTCAACAAATATTGTTGATATTTTAATAGAGATAAATGAAATAAACTGAGATGTAAATGATCATATTAAAATATAAAGTATATATCTAAGGCCCAATATTATCAATTGATAAAAATATTTTGTTGATTTCTTGAGACAGAATTTCTCTAGGTAGCCTTGGCTGTCCCTGTAACTTTCTCTGCAGATGCGGCTGGCCTCACAGTTTCAGAGATCTTTCTGCCTCTGTCTTGCAAGTGCTGGGATTAAGGGCCTGTACTACCACTTCCCAACAATTGATACTATCGATGAAATCTTACACTGTGATTATAGCAGGAAAGGATTTACGTGGCACTGAGAAACTTGGTGAAAGCTAACATCATGAAATGACAACTTTAGTTCATTCACTTTACTGTGCCTAAAAGCAGATGTCTAACTTTTGCCTGGAAATATTATACAAATCTTTTCATTTCTTTTCAAAAGGATCCAAGTATGATTTGATTAAGGCGAATGTCATTTGTAATACAGGAAAACCATCACCATTTATAATGCTAAGATAAAAATATCTTTAAAATTAAACTATATTGAAAGCAAATGTATTTACCACCAAGATTAATATTATAATAAAAAGATGATAGCTGTATAGTTAAACTAAAAGGAGGTGTGTTTGTTAAGATGGTGACAATTAAGTGTCACAAGTTAAAAATCTACAGAGTGGAGAAAGCTTTGGAAAGGTGAGATGGTCCTTGGAGATGGTCCTGGCACTAGGAGGTAGAGTTGGTTTCCTCCACCAGAGACACTGCTTCCTAGGGGCTGAGAGTGTCATGGTATTACCAATAAGAAAGGGGGATTTTTCCTATGTGAAATAGAAAACCCAATCATAAGTTTGTTGAAAGTGAGATTTTTTTCTCTTTTTTTTATTAAATTATTAATATTTTCACATGTACTTTCCCTCTCCCTCTCCCTCTCCCTCTCCCCACCCCCATTCCTTCTCCCCCACCTCCAACCTACCCCCCACCCCATCCACCCGCCACTCCCCAGGCAGGGTAGGGCCCCCAACCAGGGCTCCACCAAGTCCACCAAATCTTCCTGTGCTGGGCCTAGGCCCCTCCCCATGTGTTCAGAGACAGAGCGAATCCCTTCAAGTGGGATGGGCTCTCGAAGTCCCTCCCACCCACCAGGGCAAAACGCCAGTCCACCTCCAGAGGCTCCCAGGAGTGCAGGGGCCTCCCCATTGGCATCCATGATCAGGGGGCTGGATTAGTCCTGTACTGTCCTCCCAAAGAGCATCTGGGGTCGATATGCTTTCCCTTTTTCAGGCCAACTGTTTCTGTGGGTTTCTCCAACCAGGTACAGACCCCTTCGTTCTTCATTCCTCCCTCTCTTCAACTGAGTTCCAGATTTCAGCTCAGTGTATTTCTGTGGATGTCTGTCTCTGCTCTCATCAGCCACTGGATGAGGACTCTAGAATAGCATAGAGGGTATTCATCAATCTCATTCTAGGGGAAGGGTTTCTAGGCCAACTTCTCCACTGCCCAGACTGTCAGATCGTGTCATCCTTATAGGTCTCTGGAGATCTTCCTAGTTCCAGATCTCTGAGATTTTTGATGAAGGCAAAATTCTAAGAAAAATACAAGAAACTGAAGATGATTTTCAGATATTCCTTAAGCTTTTCACTCTTTGTGGTGTGCTGACAACCCTGAGCTAAAATGTAGCTTATTTGCTTTTCCTGAAGAAAAATCAACATCTTCATTAATCTTTAATCTTAAAGCTCTAAGGGGAATTTTTGAAGTGATGAATGGAATGATCATTCAGAATATACACTGTACTAAACCTGTTGATGAGAAGTTTCCAGTTACATCCGAGTTTCTGCTAGTGAAAATAAGCACAAAAAAGTCAAGATGGCATAGGTGCACTGATAATGAGAGGAGAGTATACTAGTAATAGTAATGAATTGGAATTAATTTATATGCTACAAAACCTTACAAATGAACTTTCTGTTTTATAAAATTCTACACATGGAATAAAAAGTATAAAAATTATATAAAAATAAAATAAATAAAAATAAAGATATACACAATGGTATATACTAATTACTTCATCTGGTTGAATAATGCACTATTTTTCCTGATACACTATTATTTATATTTGACATTTTCTATACCAAAGTTGACTAACTTTCATGGAAATTAAGTTGTGCAACTTTCACATTAGGATGACATTATAAACATAAAATAGGTTCTATCAAATCATAACTATGAGCATAATTAAATAAATTTGAAATGGAACACTATTTTACATTGATCCTTCCTATACCAGAAGTTTCAACTGAATCTATACTTAAAAATTTTCTGACTATGTTGTTAAACTATTTTCAGGTCTTTTCTCATTTGAAGTGAATTACTCCTTTTAGCCTTTCATAATGAATTTTTAATGAATAAGAAATATTACCACAAAAATGAGTTTTCTTCACAAAGACAAGCTCTTTGCTTTATAAAGATTACTGCATAGTTAATTTGAATTCTCCAGTTTCATAAAAAGAAGTAGAATATTAAGAATTTCTATGATGAAGAAATATATTTATATTTATAAATAACATGTATGCTTTCAGATAAAGTAGGAGAAATTATGTAAAAATTGACAAAATTATAATGACTTATTCATAACACTTCGATGTCATAAACAAAATCTATAATGACATAAACTGTTCTTTCAAGCAGCAATTTCATTAGTATTGACATGCATTGATAGCTGTATTTCTATCATTACAAAAAAGGAGAATGAAATTGTGTGTCATCCCCTCACTGTAAATTCTGGCAGTATAAGGTGGGGCAGACATTGCTAACAAGATTTCTGAGGAATGAAAAGTCCAGTATGTGGTCAATGAAAAGCTATAACAACTGGTGATGCACTTGCCTTCCCTTAGCATAGACAAGCAGTCATGACATGTTTTTTTGATAAAAATAATTATTTGTTTTGCTTCATAATTTTTTACCTTGCACATAAACATTTATGTTCACTTATATGACTTGCACATATAAAAATAGATAAATGCAAACCTTTGTTGACTGCAATAGCTGAGAAATCATAATGACCTAATAGGCCAAGGCTGTGGCCATGCTGATGCCTCATTTGGACTTCTTAGTCCTGAAGCTAATGTTTCCATCAGGTGTACATGACTGCCCTGGGATTTTAGGGAGAATGCTGCCTGGTCAGTATGCTTTGAGATGGTTGGGGACCTTTCTTTTCTAGTGTTCTTCATTTTAATAGTAAACAAACTGATGATTACCAAGCTAAAGTTGGTGTTGGTTATGTTTGGGTTAGGATGGATAGTTGAGGAATAGATTATGATATAGCAGATATTTTAGGATTCCATTGAGATGATTCCTCTCTATGCATTTACCTTTGTAGAGACTTTCTGTCCATGTGAAATAAGGGCTTGGATCTTGACTTTCCCATTACTTCCACAAGATGAATGGGCTGCAGTATGAAGGCCCAGAAACTTGGAGTCTGTATTCCTATATACATGACAGGAATGTCTTAGTTCAGGGCTCTGATATCATTTCTTTAAGATCTCAGCATAGGAAATTAATCTTCACTTTCTTACCTAGTCCATCTAATTATGTCTTCAGCACAGTGCTAGGATTTAGAAATCATTGCCTAGCTTGTACAGAGGCCCTCAACTGTTATAAAAAGAGAGCTAATCTATTTTTCTTGAACAATATAGATGTGAAGTTGCCCAGTGAATCATTAGACACCCACTAGCACAGTCTTTTGAAAGCTTTGTTTCTCAAGCCCTCTATTAAATGGAAAGGCCTTACAAGACAAGGAAAGCACAGGAGGTGAAAAGCAACAGTGAGGTTATACAGAGAGAGACTACATACAGTAACATGGATCAGGTATTAGATTCTCAAAGACCAAAGACTCCAGAGCACATGCTAAATTCAGAATTCTAGAAACCAAAGGTAAACACAACTATATCACTCTACAACAGCAAACACTCTAGATTGCTAACTTCAGTTTGTGTAACAAATCCCTCCAAACTGTAGAAAACTAAGAGTCATAGACTCAGGTTTATCACAGCAGGTACTCTTCTTCTCAGCATCAATGTTCTGCATTTGTTTCTTTTAGTCTGGCTATGAGAAATCATATGAGAAACACTATTTAAAGGGCAGAATATTTAGGATGACACTGGAAGGATACTATCTGTCATGGTAGAAAAGTTCTGGCCACAGAGATCTGAGGCCACTGGTTACTGTGTCTGACCCCAGGAAGAACAGAGATGAATGCCTGCACACAGCTTCCTCTCCTATTCCGTTCATGACAGCTGCCTTTTGCAATGGTTTAACCACATTTAGATTCGTCCTTTCACCTTTGCCAACCCAATTCAGAACTTTCTTCACAGACAGGCTCAGAGGTTGTCTCCTAGATGTTTCTAGATCCTGTTAATTATAACAGTCATTACATAAAATAGATAAGAAAACATTTTATATGGCCAACAGAGAAAAATATCATAACTAGGACAGTTACATTTATAGAAATCTAAAACGGTCTTACAAAGTTATGTCTGTTAAGCATGAACAAATTGTCCAACCATGCAGGAGAAAGGAAAAAAACAATAATAATTAATGTTAATGTGCTGGTTCTTTTTAAATGTCAACTTACTCCAACTTAAATCTCCTATAAAGATAGTCACAGTTAAAGAATTGTCTAGATCAGACAGATCTGTAAGCAAATCTGTCAAAGGTTGTTTTGATTTTGGGTTTAGGTAGGAAGACACACTCAATGTGAGTTGTACCATTCATTCCCTGAGCAGGATGTCTTCAACTGTATTATTGAAGAAACATATATTCATGAACAACCTAGCAGTCAGACAGCATAAGTACATGTGTTTTGCATGATATGATGTGACCAGCTTTCTCAATGTATTTTCCTTTGATAATGGATTGTGACCTGGAATTATAAGCTAGGTAATCCCTTTCATCCCCTCTGTTGCTTTTGGTCAGGATGTTTTATTTCAGCAATAGAAATAAACCAGAATACTTAACAAGGGTAGAGAATCAGTTACAGTACATACTAAGATATGTACTGTGACACCTGCTTGTTATCTCAACACTGAATAGGCATGAACAGGTCGATCACTAGACCTCACTGGACAGCCAGCCCCCTGAATTGGTCAGCCCCATGGCCCAGAAAAAGAGACCCTGTCTTAAACAAACAAACAAAAAACCAAAAAGTCAAACAAATGGAAAAAGAGCCAGCCAAAGTAGATTAAAGCCTTTAAATGACACCTATGGGCATGTGGTTGATCTCTGGTGTACACACACACACACACACACACACACACACACACACACACACACACACACAAACAAGCACACCATTGTGAGACTTTCTGGGGATATATGAATGATCTTTATTCCAGAGGGAACAGTGATGGCTGACGAAGAAAATGATTCCACCACAGTCTTTGTGAGTTCACTGGGATTACTTAAGGAATATGGAGAAAACGTTATTGACAGGAATAAAGATAAATTAAAAGTAGTTCCATTGTCAAAAAGCCTACTCCAAAATGAGTGACAACTCTTGAAATCTACAGACTACAACTCCCATCATGATATGGATGAAGTCTGTGTGATTGAAGACTATCTTCTGTCTCAAAGTTGCTAGCACTGTAACCAGTAAAACACTATGTAAGTCCAGCTTCTAAACCTTTTGCTCAGGGTTCAAAAACAGGAACTACAAATAAGTGAAGGAACTAAAATCTGAGGGAAAAAGAATTAGACACACACAATTACTTCTCTGCATGTTCTTTATTCTTCTTTCTTTTCTCTCTCTCCCTGTGTTTCTTCTGTTTCTTTGTTTATCCATTTCTGTCTCTCTCTTTGTTTCTGTTCCCTGTCTCTTTGTCTGTCTGTTTATGCCTCTCCCCAGTTTAGGGGGGTACAGGTATATATACATTTACAACAGTAATTCTTTTTACAATACAATGTGAGTCTTGAATTTCTCAGGGTCAGCAAGGCAGATAAGATTTACACACAGCAATAAACTAAAACTGCTAGGAGAAAATTTTAGCATTGATTACTTAGGGCTGTAGGTCAAAAAAAGGTTCTATGCTTAATCTACACAAGATAAACCTGGTGCCTTCCAGTGCTCTAACCTCAGTGGTGGCACAGGCCTTTAGGAAAGTTTGCTTTCCCTGAGGATGAACAAATGGGCTGATGACCTTTGTCTTTATCTTCTCAGGGGAGACAGGAGGGAACAGTAAATCTCTCAGCTAAAATCTTGAGTTAATAAAACAAGGAGTTTGAGAGTCTTTTAGTGCAGTGTTAATTTAATACAGGGTCCTCACTTCTGTATCTGTCAGTGAAGTAAAGCTAAGGGCATGCTTATTTTTTCTATCCATCAACAACTATGGGTGTGTAGTAATTCTATGTCCTTGTATATCTGGGAATGTCTTAGATGGGGTGATTTTGCCTGGGCCCTAAACACTGACCAAATGTCTAACAGTAAGGATAATTGCAGTAAGGCAGATCTCTTCAATTGGGGGAACAAGAACCTGATAGTGGGAAACATTCACACATAGCTAAGGAATACAATTAGTTAACTTGGACCTGTTAATGGAGAACAGGCATTTACACATAGCTAAGGAGTGTAATCAGTAAAAGTCCAAATGCATGGGAGAAATTTGTTCCCAGTAAATCATCAGGTAGTGCTGAACTGTAGGAGGTAAATCCCAAATTTGTCACAGAAAGGAATAAGCTAGACAGCAAGAAACAGCCAATTCATTCACAAGATTATAATGCCAGGTACAACTTTTGTACTGTTTTCATCCATCAGGAGAATCCTTAATGCTTCAGAGTTATCTCATGATAGCTGGCCGTATAATTACCTTGTGATCTTGTGGCTTGTTAGCAGTAACCTTGAGAAAAGGCTGTGTGACTCTCTTAGGTTTCAGGGAGCTTTCTGAATCTGCGAATCTGTTTTTTTCCTGGGTCTTACAAGCCTCTTCTTTCTTCCAGTAACAGAAGTTTGAATTGAGAGGAAATTGGTACAGAACATGTTACTCTTCAGGATTATGTAACATAAGCTTTGTTCAAAAAAGATCATTATCCACAGAATTAGATCCACATTTGTTCAATGGAGCTACTTCTATCTTGCCTGTGGTTAAAAAAGTTATTGTACTTACTGTGCTGATTAGCTTTACTGTCAAATTGATAGTCTATGGTATTCTGAGAATAGAGCCTCAACTGAGAAATTGTCTAGAACAAATTGGCCTGTGAACATATCTGTGTGGATTAGTCTTAATTCTTAATTGATTTATAGAAGGCCCATTACACTATGGGTGCCACCATCCCTATGTAGGTTGTCCTGAACTGTGTAAGAAAACTAAGTATAAGAAGGTCTTTGAGTCAGCTACCAAAAATACCCTCCATGATTTCTTTCACACTTCTTCACAGTTGTTAGTTCTTGATTGGATGTAATGCTGTGTCCAATAGTGTGTAGGCCTTCAAGTTACTGCCTAAGCTTTCTTTAGTGATGGACTGTGATCTTGAGTATTAACTAAAATACCCACCCTATTGCTTTTGGTCAGAATATTACTACAACAAAATGAAACTAGAGCATTTGCCGTACTCATATATGATTTAAAAAATAAATATTAAGAACTGCTATTGAGGAAATCTTAAGTTTTTTCCTTATGTTGATTAAGTCCTCATTATTTCATGCTTAATTCATTGTCAATGAAGATTCTCATTATTTCTGAATGACTCTTTGGATAACTGTCTGATAAGTAGAAACGAATATACTTAATGGAGAGTAAGCTCACAGGTAAGGGAGCCTCTGTGTTATCAATTCCTCTGCAGCTTGCATAGGTCAGACCCTCCAGATGTGTTCCTGAACCATTTCCTCTTCTTAAGCATTACCACCTCACAGATGGAGCTCAGTTTGTGTCATAGCCCTTCCACATCTGTACCCAATTGACCAGTCTCCAAGAAAATTTGCTGTTGTCTTTTGCTATCTTTAAATAAAATCTTAGTTCATAGTCACATCTTAGTAGTCCTTCATTCTCAACATGATCAAGCACTTGCTGGATTCTGCAATTTCCCAGCTTACTAAATGTCCCTTACTTCCTATGACTGCACTTCTTTTCCTATCATGCTGTTCTTCAAACTCTCCAAGCTTCTTTCTTAAGTCCTTTACATGTGTTCCGTTCCCTGATGTAGTTACAATTCTATCTACTCCTAAGTACTAGCTTACTATCACTGTTCTAACAAATCCCACAAAATGAACATTTAAGATGAATCTACTTCCTCAACATTCTGGAGACTGGAAGTTCAAAATCAATGTGCCAATAGGATTTGTTCCTAGTGAAGATTACCCTGGTTTGCCCATGTCTTTCTTTACTGTAAGTCTCACACAATATTTTCTTTGTGGACACTCAGTTGCAGTTTTAGGGCTTTATTTATTTCTATAAGGATATCAATCTTTTCAGATTATGTTATGGTCCATTCTTATTACATAAGTTAACATTGATTGCCTTAAGACTCCAATTTCCAAATCAACATGGTGGATTAGAATTTCAACCTCTGATTTTCGAGGCTTATACTTTAATACATAACATCTTGCCTACTATCTTGCCATCCCAATTATCACATGGTGGATTGTCATTATTCATGTTATTTTTACCATCATTTGTTTTAAATAGTTCTTCAGGTATATGCTATTCAAATAGTAGCATAATTATACTGGACCAAGAATATGGCTGGCTTTGTTTATTCACCATTAATTTTATTATACACAGAATTTTTCTTGGCATATGTGAATTTGTTTCTGGGTTTGGCACATAATGTATCAAGACTTTTCATTTCTTTTTTTAAATAAAATGATGAAATAGGTTGTATAACACAGAAGCTAATGTCATAAGCTGGGTTCAGAATTATGTCTTATATTTTTCTTTTATTCCTTTAATTTAAAATATACTTTTACTCATATAATATACCCTGGTTATGGATTCATCTTTCTCTATTTTTTCCAGCAACCCCTCATCCAGATCCACCCCCTTTCAGTCACTCATTAGAAAACAGACTGCTAAGAAAAAGTGCAGTAATATAAAATGAGATAAAACAAAAACCAACATAAGGAATAGAGCCAAAGAAGAGACATATGAAACAGATATAGATACAGAGACACACTCAGGAATCCCATTACAAACACTAAACTCTTGAGGCAAGAGTTGTATGATTCAATTTTTTTAAGTGTATTACCAAATGAAACAACTAATTTCTTAAGGAGTGGAAACATATCGTTATTTTAATAAATCATTTCATTTTTTCCAATCAGTGCCTCCAGCTATGTTCTAATGAAATTTCTAACTTCCATTCTCTTACCAGGTGGCATCTTCTTGACTTTTTCTTGGACAGACGCCTGAATTTTTATAGCTGCTTGGGTTATTAGTTTATTCTTCCCCTCATTTATTTGAAAATGTCAATCATAAATTTTATCCAAATCATTTTCTACATTTACCATCTGTGATGACAGCTCTCATAGCATTGGAAATATTAAGGTGTGGGTGGACTTCCAGATATTTCTCTCTCCCACGTCCATAAGCCAGCTCCATCTTGCAAGGGCGTGACGTGACTAGAGAAGCAAATGTCTTCTGACCTGACTCAGTGAGACTGTGGGATTTGTTGCTGTTGTTTCTGATTTCTGTTTCTCCTGTGGCATCCCTTTCAATATGTCCAACAATGCATGTACTTTCTATGTAGTGTGAAACAATTCCTTTGGGAGGAAGAGGTGACCCAGCTCATGGATCACAGGAAAAGAAGATCAAGCAAGATTCAGCTTCACATATTTTATGTCTTGTTCGATAAGGCCCACTGAAGGCTGCCTCTAGGATACCTCTTTCCTGTGTATGAGCAAGTCACTGTAGGTTCCAAAGCCTTCTTCACATCCATGCAGTTCAAGGGTAGGTCACAACCTTGCTTTATGGAATCATAGTACGATAGTACACACATCTGTATTATGAACATTACTCTGATGACTTTGTTTTCCAAACTTATTGAGAAGAGGATAGAGCTGGCTTATTAAATTGAAGGAAACACGCTATTCATAGGTCTTTCACTACTACACAAACATATGAGAAATAATAAAGCTTTAAGGGTGAGAGATTTAACTCACAGTTTTAGAGGTTTCCAGTCCTCATTGCTTAAAGCATGAGTGGCAGAGTACAGCATAGCAGTGGTGTGTAGCAGAGGAGGCTGCTCATGTCATAATAGACAAGAAGAAAAAGGAGAGAAGATGCCTTCAGGATCCTCAGCAGCTCCTTCTGAGGCACACCCGTGCTGACTAGACTTCCTTCCCTGCTTCCAAGAGTATTAGAAGAGCAGCACAGGCAGGAATTTAAGCCTTTAACCAGATCCTTTGTAAAAATGGGAAGATCCAAATGATGACTTTGTTTAGACAGCTCCCAATTGTAACACAAAAAAATAAATGACCCAGAGACTGATATTGGGGTTCAAGTTTCAAGCTAATATCAGAGAAGCAAAGCAGCCTGCCACTAGCTTCTTACCTCTACCTCAAATTGAAAGGGCAGATCCAGGCATGAACTCTTCACCAAGGCTCAAACTGTTGCCTCTCCTCAGTGTGGCTGGAGAATGAATGTCTGATACCAAATACTGAAGACCCTTTTTCTATTTTTTACACCCCGCTAGTGCTGGGATTAAAGGCGTGTGATCTGTTACTCTTTTAGACTAATTCAATCTTGAATAGCCCTGGGAGGCCTGGAACTCAGGAAGATCTATCTACTTCTTAATCTGGAGTCCTAGGATTAAAGGTATATAGCACCAACTCCTAGTTTCTGGCAGCTGGAATTAAAGGCTTGTGTCTGGCTTCTATGACTTGTGACTGACTTTGCTTTCTGAATCTTCAGGCAAGGTTTAATAAATAATAAATAGTATATAACGACACCAGATATGAGAGAAATTCATTGAACAGACCTCAGCAACACTCACATGCCTTCCATGTTCATACAGGTCACATCACAGAATCTCTGAACCTGGAGGATCGTGAGTCATCATTTCCAATGAAAGCTTGTGACACAACAGTGTAAATGCATAGAATGTTTAACTTTCATCTTCATGGACAATGTTAGGATGTGAGGAAAACCCATTTGACACTCATCTCTAAGAGCATTTACCATATATATTAGTTATGTTGTGTATCTCACCTTAAGTATTTTACATTAAATCATTTTCTGTCTTTCCTCGTATTATTTCCCCAGGAGTTAGCCATCCCCATGCTTAAGCATTGTGAGGCCAAATTGTGACAGATAGATTGACAAATATACTTTTAAAACTTTTGATAGTTTATGTATTAAATGTTTTAAATATTCTGAATTTTTGTTTTGCCTTTACATCTATTTTCCAATAATTTCCCGCCAACAACAGATCTCCCTAACTCAATATAAACTCAATTTATATTGCAAGTATGTTATCCTTATTTCATTCACTTTCATACTTCTAGTTTACCTTTTCTAAAATGCTCTGAATATTCTGAATTTACTATGATGTATTTACTTAGTAAAATAATAGGTACAGCATAAGGTAATAAGACTGAAAAGTATTCTGCTCTTTCTGAAGAATATCAGAATATGTATTTTAAAAATTTATGTTATATAGCATTAAGAAGTAAACCCTTTGGGACTATTTTTACAACTTTACAATGTTTCTTTTAAGCTAATTTCCATTTATATCCACTTCTATAAAAAATCAAGAAAATATCTCATTTTCTTTGCTGAAGAGTTATAAAATTCAATTATGTATAAAGGCAAATAGTACTCCAAGTACAGAATCAATCTGTAAAATTAACAAAATGAATCTTTTGTATCATCGTGTCCAGAGCTTATTTTTATGCATTGCAGTGGTGATAATAGTTTATATTTGAGTACATGTTATACAGAAAAACAAAGTAATAAGGCAAATCCCTCACCATGCTGTCAATCTTACCCCATCCCCTCCTTCCTCCCTTTTCGGCCCCTTTCCTTCCTTCTTTAAAGGAATTCTCTTAGGATTTGGTGGTCAGTTCATTCCTCATTCTTTCAGAACAGTAATTTGCATATCAAAGTGCAGATAGAAGTAAACAGACCCTAAAGTTCCCATCTGCTGTTCTCACTCTATTGAGACCTACATATGAATAAAGCAGTAGATTCAAGGTACAGCTCCATCTACCAGTGTCTTACAAGTGGCAAATCATTCAGATATTTAACTATCTTTAAATTGTTTTGTATTTAGATACTAAGTCAAAAGAAAATATTACTTTTCCTTAATGGGAGTGTTGGTAAGAGGTAATTAGCAGGTCTTTATTGTACCTTGCTAGGACTTCATATTAAAAATATCGCTATTTCATAACTGAACGTAAAGGATTTTGAATAAGAAGATCTTAAGTTTTAAAACTAGCACATATATTCTGACCCACTTTATCTTTAATTCACAGGAAAGGAATTCTAACAATACTAAGAATAATTCAAAACGTTAAAAGTCAGAATCAAGGAGAATATTTACAAGTTTCGCTTCATTCAACTCTGCTCTGAGACAAGACAATTCAGTAGGCAGAGTCTTTACCCATACAGGGGTCATTTTTACAATGTTTTTTACATGTCAATCCCAGTTCCCTTTCCCTCCCCTCCTCCCCTGCCCCTCCCCAACTAAAACCCTACCTATCCCATAGCACTTTTTGCTCCCCAGGGAGGGTGAGGCCTTAAGTAGGGGGTCTTCAGAGTCTGTCATGTCCTTTGGGATAGGGCCTAGGCCCACCCCCTTGTATCTAGGCTCAGGGAGTATCCCTCCATGTGGGATGGGCTCCCAGAGTCCATTCCTATGCCCGGTATAAGTACTGATCCACTACAAGGGGCCCTATAGATTTCAGAGATCTCCTCACTGACACCCACATTCAGGGCGTCTGGATCAGTGCCAGCCTGGTTTCCCAGCTATCAGTCTGGGGACCAAGAGCTCTCTCTTGTTCAGGTCAGCTGTTTCTGTGGGTTTCACCAGTCTGGTCTGGACCCCTTTGCTCATCAGTCCTTCTTCTCTGCAACTGGATTCCAGTTCAGTTCAAAGTTTAGCTGTGGGTGACTAATTCTACTTCCACCAGCTGCTGGATGAAGGCTATAGGATGGCATATAAGTTAGTCATCAATCTCATTATCAGGGGAGGGCATTTAAGGCAGCCTCTCGACTGTTGCTTAGATTGTTAGTTGGTGTCATCTTTATAGCTCTCCAGACATTTCCGTAGTGCCTGATTTCTTTTTGAACCTATAACGTCTATTATTATTATTATTATTATTATTATTATTATTATTATTATTATTATTTAGAATATGTAAGAATATGTAGCTAAAAATAAAGCAAAACCCAGACTTTATTGATGAGTTCCACCTTCTGAAATGAACTGCGAATGGAAATTATTTTGTAAGACAGTAGAAGCATGGAAGGGTCAACACTGATTTAATGAGAACACTTTCTCTTTAGGTGCAATTCTAAGAGTAGTTCTATGATGGCAGTTGAAGACTGTGGTGCCAGATCAGTTTAGGTCAAAGCAAAATTCTGCACCTACAACGAAGTAGGGAAAACGTCATGAAGTATATGTTAGAATGTTAGAATGAAGTGAGGTAACACACACAGAGGATTGAATATAACACCTGTGACCTTGTTAGTGTTCTCTATTATTATGCAAAATTTCAAAACACAAAAGAATTTGAAATCTTTTAGGGAAAATAGAAAGAAGAGAGTAATGAATTTCTGGAAGGAGGGATGCTGAAAGAGTAAGTGTTCATACATTTTTTCAGTTCTTATATTAAAAATTGAAATTAGATAGAAAGAGAAAATGTTACTCATTTTTTTTCACATGTGAACATGCTTGTTTCCTGACAAATACTAGATTTGATAGAACCTTAGCTATTTTAAGTCTTTTAAGGATATGACATGAATAAACATTAACAGGTTAATGAAACTCCTGTCTGAGAGTAAGTGAAATCCAGTTGCTTGTTTAATGTACCAAAACCCAACCTTCTAATGTTTCATAATGGTCTTAGCTCCTCTTAGAACCACTAGAAATAGCTTCCATCCCAGGGGCATGCTGCCTTTAAAGAGAGTCTATTTTTATTAACATTCCTTGTGGATTTAACTACTATTATGCGGTTAGGGTAAAATATCGTGTTGATGACCCATTTCTAATCGTTCTTAATCAAGAATGATTTGCAAAGCTGGACGTACGTTTCCTTCACATTTGTTCTTAATTCCCACATCCTGAATCCCTATCCGGTATTCTCATTAAAGCTGTAAGTGGCCTGATTTCCTTGTGCTACTATCTAGCATTTTTTTTTATGCTTAGCATTATTTCAGATTTTAGGTGTGCTTTGTATTGATATCCCAAACCTGAAAAATATAAAGGAAATTAGAGAGATTTAAAGAGTGCGAATACCAATCCTCAGCTGACCCATCAAGAAGTATTTGAAAGAATAGTCCAATCTTTCAATTTTATCTTTCTAATAGCTATTTGCATAGAGGACCATATCAAACTGCAGCTTTTATTCCTTGAAAGAATTATTTGAATCATTTTTCCTTCTTTTTGGGTGTATGAGCACTGAGACAGGGTCTCATTGTGTAGCTCTGGCTTTCCTGGAATTCACTGTGTACACCAGGCTGTATTGGAACTCACAGAGATCCACCTGCTTCTTCCTCCTGAGTGCTGGGATTGAGGGCATGTGCCACTACACCTGGATTCTTAGAATTCTTTTAAACACATTGAACAACAGTTGCCTTATTTGTAACATGGAGTCAGTATTTTTCCTTGTGAGTATTGGGGAAGATTAAATATCAAATACAGTTTAAACATAGACTAAGTGGTCTTGTGATAACATAAACTCAATAAGCACGTCTCCTCTCTTCTTTAATAGGTTGTGTGATCAGCCGGAATACCAAAGGAGGAATCATTATGCCCCAAAATATTCAGAAAGGCTGTTCTATGTTGGATAGCTGTTGAATGTCCTTTGCTCATCCACTTTGACCTTGATTATTTTTTATGCAGCAGCAATGAAGTTTTTCAGAATTATATGTTATTTTTAAATCAAAGCACAACAATATATCCCTGTATAGCCCCAAACATTCAGACAGCTTAAAGCACAGGATCTCTTAAGTGCCTGAATCTCAGATAAGAAGGACAATAAAGTAAGCCCCTGTCTAAAAGAGAAGAAAAAATATTCATAAAAAAGGGAACTGGAAATATTTTTTAATTCATTAACATGTCCTGTTAACAGATACAATTTGATCTTCAATTCCCAATTAAACTCCTAATATGCAAAAATAACATGAAATAAATTTTATTTTTCAGATAAGTTAACCAAGTAATTAAAAAGTACATTCTTTACAGACTCTGAAAAAATGTCTTTTGTAAAATTTATGTCATATGATGGTTGTATTTAATTCTTCAGGAGAAAACTTTTGTTTTATGTATAAGAGCTTATCTCAACTGTCAGTATTTCCTTTCCTTACAAAAATGAGTTTCATGACTACAAACAATTAAAATGTAAAAGGTAATAGAAATAGTGCCATTTTATAGAGTTAAAAGCAAAATTAGAATAGAAATTTACTTTTCAATACCACAGTCCCCATTCCACTAGATACTTTATAGAGTAAGTGATTAAAAGTGTGTGCTTATTTTATGAAATAATCAGCTATATTATTGTAAATATGTTAGAATCATTTGATAAAAAGTAGTTTCTTAAATTCTATTGTTTCCAGAACTTACTTTTAACAGTAAAAGTAATAGCATATTATTATAGACATTTAAATCCCATGTGAGATATATTATTTATAATTTACTTTCAATATCTATTTTAAAAGTTTTCAAATTGACTTCAAAGAAAATGATAAAATAGCCTATTATAATTTACATAATGTAATATTGGTACTGAGTTTTGAAAAATCGTCATTTTGTAAGAAGCTAAAAAAGAATAAAATACAAAAGATACATACTGATTAATGTTTAAGTTTTAGGTAATATGAACTATTTTCTGCTGGCAACAATCAAGAAAGTACTTTATTAGACTAGGATTAAAGAAAAGCAAAAAGTGAAAAAGAACTACAAAATGTGTGGGAGAAAGGATGGGGATTTTTTTAAAAACTCTATTGTGCTTATAGTTTCATCCAAACTCATCAAATTGTGTTATAAAATTACTTTATACAGCTTATTTTACAGAAATTATATATCACACAAAATGTTTTACATCTCCTAGTTTTGAGTCAATAAGAAGTTTAGAGTTGTGATTGTTTTAAACAGATTTTAATTATATTATTTATTGTTTTTAATTTTTTCATATACTCGTTTTGATCATATCCATTCCTATCTCAAAGCCATCTCAGACACTCCCACAATACTATCCTCCAAATTTAATGTTATTTTTCTTTCTTTTGTCTTTCTCTGTCTCTCAAAAAAAGAACCTCTAAACAACAAAACAAAAAACCAGAGGCAAAAGCATCAAACCATAACAAAAAAAGACAAAAATAAATTAATAAATGGTCGCACAATGAAACATGTGTCTGTTTTGTGTTGAACAACTCCTCCTGAACATGAGGCCTGCCCTGGAGTATAGCTGATATATCCAATGTCACTCTATCAGAGAAAATTTATTTTCTCTTGACTAACAGTTGTGACATGCAAATGGCTTTTTAATTAGGGTTTGGGATTTAATTGTTTCTCTTTCTCTATGCTGGAACTTTCTCTGGCTTGAATTTGTGCAAGTCTTGGACATGCAGTCACAGTCTCTGAGTTCATATTACATCATCCTTGTGTCTGGAAGATGCTATTTTCTTGGGTTCCTATACTACGTCTGGATATTACAATCTCCCCACCTTCTCTTCTGCATAATCCCTGGATCTAGAGGCAAGGGGTTTGATAAAGACATTCATTCCATTTCATGCTGAGGGCTCCATCGTCTCTCACTGTCTATATAATCCAGTTTTATGTCTCTATGTTAATTACCATCTATTGAAAGAAGTTTTTCAGGTGAGGACTGAATGATGCATTGCTGTGTGGGTATAGCTATTCTATCCATTTACCTACAAATTTCATGATCTCGTTTTTGTTAACAGCTAAACCACATTCTATTGTGCAAATGCACCACATTTTCATTATCAACTAATTATTTGATAGACATCTATGCTGTTTCAAAACTGACTATTATGAATACAGCATCCATTAACATGGACTTTCAAGTGTCTCTGTAATAAACTGTAGAGTGTTTTGTAACCTCTTAGATCAGTTATCATTAGTCAAAACCTAACCTCAGTGCTAACTGTGCAATTCAGGAATCTGTCCTTTGGCTCTCATTCTGACCAGCATCTTGGGAGATGATAAGGCAGCCCATTTATAGGATCACTAGTTTGTTACCCTAACTAGCTCTTCCTTTGATATGTGCTTCATCTTGTTAGCACCATGCAGTATATCAGTCCCATCGTTTCTGTAACTACTTAAGGACTTGTAACATCACTTATTATTTATTCCCCATGTTTTCCATTAAAAGTTCACCTAACCTCCATTCCCCTTCTAAATATTGTAGCTAATCTTTTCAGTGAATTTGAATCATCTTGTCAGGAGAGAGAGATGTATATCACTTTCTTATTATCTCATAAGTTACTTTTCTAAATACAAGAAATGAAATAGAATAGTATCATTAGATGAAATACTGCTGTGTGAAACTTCAAGAAATAGAAGCAGAAACCATGCTTATTAAGCTCTAACTGTAATAGCATAAGAAGTATACCTGTTATGTTTTCATGAAGCAAATAACGTTTTAAAGAATTATAAATAACTATGAAAAATTAAAATCAGAATTTAGACAATGGATTTTTAAAGACTTGAGTTTTCTTATTCATTTTTATAAATGCTTTGACTGCAATCTGCCCTCTATATTATCTAAAATCAATGCTCTGATTTCTCTATGATGACATTTTAGGAACAAAATGCCTTACAAGTTTTAATTTCATCATTATTTTCTAAACTCTTATATGGAAATTGTTTCAGCTGTCAAAATAAAAACATATTCCATTTCAAAAGATATATTTTTCTGTAAAAGAAATCATTCAGTCTTATTGATGCTTTGTTTTTCCTGAGATCATTGAATGTAAATATGAGAAGATTTGAGCAGACTAAATTCTACTTCTCTACTTTACAATACCATCTTTGTAATGAGCAATTCTAAAGCTGTGTGTGTTTCAGCCTTGATAGCTTCATGTTTATAGACATGTAAAGGTGTTTATTTTACAAAATACACTGTATAATAGAATGGGATCAGTTGTACCAGAGAATTCTCTAAATGAGATTTCTGTGTCTAGGATCACTTTGAACTTCTGAGTCAGCTGTTAAGGGATGTTATTCTCCACTTGAACTCTTCTCTCGAGACAAAATAATGTTCAAAATATTGAGAATTCAGTTATAGTTGAACAGATGATTTTTTTTATTTTACATGTATCTGATTGTTTAAAATTGTTCAGGCTTATCTATTATTTTCAATAGTTTGCCTATATTGGATGTTTTCAGAGCATTTGACTGTATGTAACACACACACACACACACACACACACACACACACACACACACACACACACACACACACACACACACACTAAAGAGTTTAGGTTTCCAATGAACTGCTCATGGAATTGTAGCAGGTAAATCATTAGCATACAGAGGTCTTTTCTCTTGTATTTTGTTCTGTTTCTACAGACTGAAAATTCCCTTTATCATTGTACTGTTTGAAAGACACCTCTTTTATTGTTTTTGTCAGTCTCTGTAGCTAAAGCCAACCCAAAATTCAGTATGTAGCCCATGCTAGCCTTGAGCATGATTCCTTCCTGCCTCAGAATTAAAAGTCTGCGAGCTTTCACATAGCTTAGAAGTTTAAAAAATACACAGATACTTTCATGGGCAGTTTTATTTCCAGAATACATCGGATAACTCAGAAATATCAGAATATCTGGATATCATGCTTCCTTTTAAACCCACTGGTTGCTTCTGATTTTCATTTCAATTTTGAGTTATTTATTCTTTTTGTCAACTATTGTTTTGGAAATAAGCTAGGTAAATCATGACCAGATGAGGTGACATGCACCTGTTACTCCAAGCTCTTGCAAGGGTATGGCAAGAAGATCCTGATGACAAACCAGTTGGGGTGCATGGCAATGTAGTCTCCAGGAGAGTGAAATATCTTCCAGTTCCCTCAGAAAAAGGCCCACACACTCCAGCATTTCTTAGTACTGGCTATCTCCTTTCTTGTTTTTCTCGTACCCTTTCCTCTTTGTTCCTTATTCACTAGCATGTGTCTTACCCTTTCAGTAGTTCACGTCCCTCAGCAGGAGGCTGTGCAGATATAATTCATTTTTTGTTCCGAAGTAAGCTCCGGGGAATCCTAGCTTTTACAGCCACCAGGAATGTACACCATGACCTTTCTCCATCCTGTTCCTATCAGCTAGCCAAGAATATTGTGAGAATAACATGTCCCTCTAATGTTGTAAGTACTTTTCTCCTTAATTCTGTTGTTTAATATTTGATTCCTGCATGTAGGCATCCTGTGACATCAGTCCTTAAGTTTCCATTTACAAACGAAATAGATTTCCCCTAATTATAAAACTCTTCTTTCTAGTCTTTTGTCATAGTTGGAATGTTAGCCTTAAAACTGAAAGATTTTTTTGTAGCACGTATATATCCCAAAATAATTTTCTTTGTGTTACAAATTTATGTTACTTCATTTGTGTTTCTTCATTTGTGCACAGGTACCCGCATTTAGAGTTAAATAGTCATTTTTCTTTTTTAATTAGTTGATAGTATATCTATATTTTTCTTCATTTTTATCAAAAAATAACAGTGCTTTAAATTTATTTTTATTTTACTGTAGTCAGTCTTGCAAATCAAGTTTGTCCTGATATGGTGACATCTAGTGGTAGGGCCTGTGGAAAGGTCAGACAGGCAGAATTGTCATGAATGGGATTTATTCTGGTAACATAGAGACCAAGCAAAGTTCCATTGTACCTTATCTGATGTGAGGACACCGATTAAGATAGACCTTTAAACACAGAAATGGGATATCACAGACTCTCAGCCTGTGGACAACTTAACCACCGAACTTCGATCTCTCTCTCTATATATATATATCTATATATCTATATCTATCTATCTATAGATAGATAGATATAGATATATAGATATATAGGTAGGTATAGATACATAGATATATAGATATATATGCGCGCGCGCACACACACACACACACACACACACACACACACACACACACACACACACATCTCCTTTGCTGTCTGTAAGCATTAAGGATATGAGGCTTTTGCTCTGGCAGCACCAGCAGGCCATTGCAAAGTGATGTTAAAAATAAAGTTTTAATTGTTATCAGTTGTACCATGCTTTATCTTTTGAGCACCAACTAGCTCCCAAATCACAACAAACAGACTTATTATTGCTTTTGAATGCTCGGCCTAGCTTAGGCACATTTCTGGCTACCTCTTTTAACTTAATTTGTTTCTCTTTATTTACCTCTTAACTCAGGGTTTCTTACCTTTCTTACTTCTGTATATTTTACTTCCACTGCTTATCTATGGCTAGCTGGCCGGTGTCTGCCTGGCTTCTTGTCCCACTATGTCCCTCATTCTCTAAGGCTCCTCCTTTCATTCTTCTCTACTCTTCCCAACCCTAGATTTCTCCTATTTATTCTCTCTGCCACCAGCCCTGCCAATCCCTCTCCTGCACAGATATTTGTCATTCAGCTTTTTATTAGACCAATCAGGTGCGTTAGGCAGACAAGGTGAAACAAATGCAACACATTTTATATAGTTAAACAAATGCAGCGTAAACTAAAGTAACCCACCTTTACACACATAAAGTTAAATTGTGTAGCAAAAACTAATGTAAGTCATCTTTACATAGTTAAAATAATATTCTGCAACAATCTATTTCCTTTACAAAATATCTATTATGGTTTTGTATTGTTTGGCCATTATGTGATAAACAAAACATGAATTAAGCCATAAAATTAATAATGACTAGAAAAAATGTTGTTCACAAATCTAGAGGATGAGAGCTCCAAGCCAAGGTTGTAGAGGACTGCATCATCCAGGAAGGGAAAACCACCTGTGTGTTCATGCAAGGTGGATGGTGAGAGGCAAGCAAGCCACCAAAGAGTGAATGAGGTTTCTTTGAGGGTGATTTAATCACACTCATGAGAGCCCAGCGCTCTGGTGGAGTTACTCTTAAAACTGCTCTATTTTATACTATCACACTGACAACACCTTTACATGATGGCATTTCCTGAGATACCAACATATTTTCTGCTTTCTCTTTCATAAATGTTTTGTCCTGTTGATAGAATCATTTGTTTGTTTTTATTTTTATTTTAGTTTTGACATTATAATATCATTACATCATCTCTCCTCTGCCCTTTACACCCTCTCAATCCTCTCATATTCTCATTCTAACTGTCTCTCAAATTCATGGCCTCTCTCTCTCTCTTTTATTTATTCTACATGCATATATATATATGCTCCCAAATCACAACATATATATATATAATCATATATATATATATATATATAATATATATATATATATATATATATCAACCCTTTCACATTCATATCTCAAGGGCTGAAAATTTGGTATTGGCCAACCAGTTGGTGGGCTTTTCCTGAAAAAGGATGTTTTTCCCATGCTCATTAATCCTTGGTTGCCTGTAGTCTTTGCATAGGGTTGAGGTCTTGTGAGTTATTCCCTATCTATTTTGGCATATCTATTCTTGTTTCTATGAAGCTTAAGTTGCAAAATTAGAAGCATTGTTTTTTTTTCTTTTTTGTCAATAACAGAAAAAGCAATACAGAATCCAGTACCAAGCTCATCTGTGTTCAGATCCAAGTATTCTGCATTATGTTTTCTTTCCTTGATCAAGACAAATTTCTCTGTGGTTTGCACATACTAAATGAGAATTTTAGCAGTGTCCATTCCATCAGGGTGTAAAGATAATAGAAGATTCAAATGTACTCAAACCTTTTGAAACAATGACAAGCAAATAGTAAACACCAAATAGACAATGGCCAGTGTTATCTCTGGGGCTAATAAGATTATTTTAATAATAGCACAACAAATCATTATTAACAATTGCATTTTGAATTCTTTCACATTGCCTGCCTTGAAAAGGTGGCACTGGCATGCAAACCAGTCATTTTGTGTCACAACTGGCACCTTCTCCATTCTATTTGAATCCAATTATGTAAACACCAAGCAGGATCAACTGAGGATGGGGTTGGCTTTCAGACCCATAGCCCTGATCCCTGTTCTCAATAATCTGCCTTATGGCCTTTTTTTCCTTGTATTTTTCACTTAAAATTTTACTTTATTTTCATTGTCATCTCATTTTCATTAGAGATGATCATATTGTCATAGAATTTCCATAATATCTAAAGAAAAAGGTACATACAATGGTGCTCTAGGTAGCCTTACAATTTCCCTTTACTAAGGGATCATTTGATGCTTATGGTTGATGGCTAGTGACTCACAGCTGTCCTCTTCTACAAGAATTGCTCTTGTGAGGATGCTATTGGGGAATATCGGAGGAACCATGGCCATCATTGATGGACTGGAAGGGGACTGCAAAAGGTCACACCTCTTCCTTCATGCTGAAATGTTTGTGCCATAAGTTGTAGCTTACCCTGTAGTTAATTCTTTGTGAGACTCAGCCACTCCACTCTGAAGCCACATTCTGTGTGACTTATTCTGTCATCTTTGGGGTTTTCATTTTTCTGGGCAACACATCCATAATTCATCTAACATGTGAATCCCTAATTTAGTATTTCCTCTGAAGGTGAGCCCTAACTTTACATCTACAATATGTTTTTTCTCATAATAGCAATGAATTTTTTCTAAGATGTTATAATAGATCATGAGTCATTGAGAAATTTTAGAGAATTTTTCCAGTGCTGTTATTTTACCTTACTTTTATTTATCAAATTTTCCTTGACAATTTCACACATTTATAAAGCATTTTGATTCTTCTTCTCATCCTCTCTTCTCTCCACACATATCATCCACCTTCCTTAAAAGTCCTTATCTTGCATTCATGTCTTTTTGTTTTATTTTGTGACCTATCAATTTTTAGTCAAGTCCATCTGCATGACTATAGGTTTGGCATTTTCCACTGAAGGCTTGTGGACTCAATACTGGGTGCATGTGAGAAGACAATACCTGCTTTTCCTTCAGAATCCAGCAGTACCAGTACCAAGAGTTCAGCATAAAAGAGTTGGGCTACATGACCTCCCCATCTAAAATGTGTATGTTGATAATATCCAAACATTATATTTTAAATTGCATAAATATTGAAGCATATAACTCAGAGTCAAATTCTGGGCCAGGAGTTTGTGTGATCTTGGAACTATAATAAAGTTCACAGAATGTCAAAATATTAAGTCCCCTGGGCTGCTCTAGGGCTCTGGATCAAGATTAGGCCCTTGGTCATAGCTCAGGCCCAGACACCTCCCTGGACTTGGGTGGCCAGCTAGCCAGTTCCTTATCACCCTCACCTCTCCAGATCTGCCTCTCTCCCCAGGTCACAAACCATTCCACCTCTCCCACCCTTCTACCTTCCTACCCTATACTCCCACCATAACGGTGCCCAACTGCCTGGGTTCTTGGTTGACTTACTGGTAGCTTCTGGTTAAGTGTTGCCTGCCACAGCCATAAGGGATGGTATAGAGTTGTTGCCTTTCCTAGCTTCCATGCCCAGGGCTACAGACCTCAGAAAGTACTTGCTATGATGGTACCTGATTGCCCAGTGACACAGGCTGCTGGTTGATTGTGGGCCTCACAAACCCAAAAGTCTGTGTGGTCGCCAACTATCCACAGCCAAATCAGGCCTGAGTGTGGCTAGAGGCTCCTGATTATAAAATCTACTCTTAGTACTAATTAATATTTTGAAAAACATTTGATTTATTCAATACACCTTAAAAGATGATAATTAAGCTAAAATTATCATGATAGTTTTCTTGACAAGAATGTTAAAATGTTATATGACAAATCTGTGCTGATTGACAAGAATTAGATGATTGACAGGGCAAGTATGCCTTCTCCTCCCATTAGAAGGTCTTACAGTTCAATGCAAAATTTATACATATCCACACATTAAATAAAAACAAACGTATTTAAAAATGACTATCCTTCTTTGAAATTTCTGTGAAGCAGAAAACCATAAAAAAAATGGATTAGCAAAAGCCTAAATTTAAGTTGACTAGAAGAGATTTCAATGAGTGAAGGCCAGGTTTTCTGCAACCTAAAGAATATGCAGGGGATGCTGAGCCTGAGCAGGGAGGGCATGCTTATTTGCAAGGGTCTTTAGGCTGGATCTGATGTTTTACATAAAATACCACTATTCCAGAAGCGTAGTGAGTGGTGAGGTAAGTTACAAAGATAACAAGAGGTAAGATCGCAAAGAATCGATTTTATGCCATGCAGTGGAGTTTGGCCTTTGCTCTACATGCAATAAGAAACCACTAAAGGTTTATAAATTGAAGGAATGAGGAGTAATGAAATTTGACAAAATGATAGCAAATCAATCATAAAAGGCAAGAAAGGAAGCAGAAAATCAGACACTTTTGTCAATGGCTGGGCCACTGATCTTATTGGACAGAGAGAGAGCAGTGGCTATACAGACAGGGTTTAAGACAGCATTTGAAGACCATTAAATGTGGTGGATCAAGGGATAGGTAAAAGGTTTTGCTGGTTCAATGAACATATAGGCAAGAGGAAAAAGTGTGAGAAGGCAAGGATAAGGTGGAAGATATAAGTATACCGGAGTTCAGAGTTTTCTCTGTGTGCATGGGAAATGGGAATTATAGCAAAGCATTTAAATGAGTAACATGCATAGCCAAGTTGGAGTTCAAATAACTATCTACTGATGAACAAACCACAGTGTATTTTAAATGGAAATTCAGTACAGTTACATAGGAAGATGCCCAGGAGAAGAGAAGATGGTCAAGGACTTAATATTTAAGTTGGTAAAATATGACTATTTAGGATCAGAAGGAAAAGGAAGAGCTAGTGATGCTATCTACAGGAAAAGAGGAAACAATAACTAGAATGGGCTATAAGAATCATACAACTATTTTAGTAAATGGGTAATAACACAGTATTAGTGGCATATGTATTTGTGTTTCACTTTAAACTTTTCTCAAATTCAAATTTTATGATTTCATTTTGCTTTTAAAATACCCTAAAGAAATTTTAGTGTTTTTAATGCATAATGTGTAAAACTTGCATCTAACAGTTGATAAAGTAAAATGTTATGAAAAAAAGAGAAGTAGTGGCTATTTGCTACAAGTTTATGGCTCTTGATCTTGACTGTTTTATTGCAGCTAGGGAACACTTTAAAATAAGCTGTTAGGGTTTAAGTCCTTGAATGTAATTGGACACTGAGCAAATTGCAGCCTACATAACCTTTATACTACCAAGTTCAATAAGTCTGTGGAAGACAAGGGAGAGAGAACATCAATCCAAAATAAAAAGAGACCAGAACAACAACACTTCATTCCATTAGTGTGCTGTGTGGGACATGTTGTGTACTACACTTGGACACTTGCTGGTCTGAACAATAATAATACTGGTGGTAATATTAGTCTATAAATGGGACACCAGTTAACTCTGAAAATTAAATGTAAGTGTTCAGAAGCAATTTTCAAAGTCTGTCAAACAAGAAGAGAAATTACCATCTTCATAATATAAATAAGAAAATTTATACAATATGAACTTTAATGTAAACATCAAATTAATATCTTAAACTTAGAACACCTAGTATAAAAACTCTTGTGATATTTATCAAAATAAGTTCTTCAAATGAAAAACAAACACAAGATTTTAGATTGGATTAAGATATGCACGCCATTTTCAATTTATCATGGCCTTTGCTCTTAAGGATAGAACAGCTTATTACAAATTCTTCATGCTATGGGAACTTGAACTCCTTGGAGTATTTTCTGTATTATTATATAAACTCTCTTTCTCTGATCAATCTAAATTGATTTTAGCATAGCTATAATGATTCAAGAATTCATATTATCCCTGGAGATGATGCCTGAAAGAAAGTAAGTTAATTCCCTGGATATGTCAAATACTTCAGTGATAATTTATTTTATAATCAGTAACGCCAAAGAAGGGATGCAGCTGTTTACTGTGGAATAGGAAAATTGAATTAACCATTCATTCTCAGTCTTACCTGTGATTGTAAATTTTATGTATCTTTGGTAAATATGTTGTTAATTCTGATGCTTAGAATTTTATGGTGACACTTGAATAAAACGCAAAAGGGCCTTTGCACTAGAAACATACAACAACTTTTATTCTGATAGTTTTGTAATTTTGTTTTTTTTCTCATCCTCTAATTTCTTCTTTGTTCTTTGTTCTTCTTTACATGAAGTTAAGATAAGTTGATGCAAACTTTACTATCTCTTTCCTTTAAGAGTCCCAGGCAAGCTGGGCAGTGGTGGTGCACACCTTTAATCCCAGCACTCAAGAGGCAGAGGCAGGCCAATCACTGTGAGTTCAAGATCAGCCTGGTCTACAGGAGCTAGTTCCAGGACAGCTTCCAAAGCCACAGAGAAAGTCTCTCAAAAAAAAAAAAAAAGAAAAAAAAACAGTCCCAGACAAATGCATACAATCTGGTCTGGACCCCATGCTACCATTCACACTGCACCTGAGCATGCTAGCACTGATCACATGTACTTTTCTTTCAAAGATAGATCCCATGTTTTGTATTGGATTTAGTTTAATCTTTTACTCCAGGAAGAAAATATCAAACCTGGCTATCTCTAACCCTTATTTCTTTGTCTTTTTGATGCCCAGGATTTCAAAGCAGAACCAAGAATTTTGAGTATAACAGGCATTAGTCATAGAGAGCCTGACTGTTCTCTTGAAATGGTGCAGAGGTACTGGTGGAATATGAATTGTGCCATTTTAAAGAATTTCTCTTTGGAAATCAAACAAATACCTCTGTGGAAACAGTGCCCTTTCTATTACTACCTGTGCTCAGACTTTGATATTTTTATTCACTCAGGTGATACTTTAAATGTGAGTGAGACAAAACTTCATAGTTCTGGACATAGAGATCAGTCTAACCATCCAGACTGCGGTCGTCAGACTTGTATTACTGGAAAAAAAACTGTAGCTGAGCAAATCAGAGCTTTCAAAAGGATGGAAGATTTACTTTGGGTCATGATTCAGAAGTTTTGGTCAGTCCATGGTTGCTTGCCCTGGTCATTCAGCCCTGAGATGAATCAGGAAACCCTTGGTGGGACAGATATAGGCAAACCACAATGATGTCTATGGATATATATATATATATATATATATATATATATATATATATATATATGTATATATGTATATATGTATCCAGTGTATAAAAAGGCTTCAGTACTAAAACAGCCTGATATAAATCTGGGAGTTTGTGAGTGAGAAGCTGTAGAAAGGTATCCATTTGTACCAGGAAGTGGTTGTGCTTAGGAAGGGCTTCTGGCCCACAATTTATTTTCAAGGACACCTTGCTACTGAAGTTACTGGTGCCATTAACTCCCACTTTCCAAGGTTTCTAATACCCATGAACATCACACAGGATGGCACCAGAGGAGACTGCAGAACATTCTAATAACAGTGGAGTTATGGTACCAAAGCTGATTTTCAGACTTGGTACAAACTGGAGCTTTGGCTTTGAATGTTTCTCAAAGATGCATGTGGCACTATTGAGAGATTGAGAAACCTAAAGAAAAGGTAGAGCCTGGTGGAAGATCTTTACATCATTGCTAGTTGATCACTGAGAGGTCTGGGGATTTGGGCTTTCTGGCTGTCATTTGTTCCCTATCTATGGACTGAGTTTTTCTCTACTAAACTCAGGAGATACAATGTGCTGCCCAAAGTGATAGGACTAATTAATTGATCATGGATTGAATTCTGGAAAACTATTTGCCAATATAAACTACCTGGTAGCTAAAGGTATGGTTCAGTGGTTAAAAGTACCCATTGCTCTTGCAAAGCTTCTGAGTTTGGTGCCCAGAGCTCACATGGAGGCTCACAACTGTGTGTCACTGCAATTTCAGGATATCTAGCATGCTCTTCCAGCCTCTGTGCACAATACACACAGCACATGTGCATACCTGCATGCAAAACACACACCTACAGTAAAAACAAATAAATCATAAAAAGTAAACCAGACCAATTCCTTTTTGTACTTAAAATTCTACATTGCCTGAGACTAGCATGAAGAGGAATTCTCCTGTCATTAAGGGTTGTTCCACACCCTTGTCCTCAAAACCGAAGAACTGAAACCCCAGTGCTAGTGGCTCCCCCTTGAAGAATCGTTCTTTGTTCTGGTCCCCAGCAACCTCCCTTGCTTTTAAGCAAAGGCAATTGATCAGCAGGAGGGGTTCAGGGCTTTTCATTCTCAGGGTGGGCTGTGAGAAGAAAGTGAAAAAGTAGCTACCTCTGAATTGGAACAATCATATCAGATCAAACTGAAACCTTGAGAGCCCATTTACCATTCACAATCTCTGCAGCAGGCAGTGCGGAACCTGGTGTGATGACTTGCCTGTCTGTGTAGTGACTCACTGTACAGGATCTCAGCAGGTGAGTCCTTAGAGCAGACTTCAGGTACCAAAAGGTAAATGTGATAGCAGACTGGGGAAGGGAAGCAACTTCCCTTGTCCTAACCAGTCGTTCACATGTATCCTGTTTAGTCCTGTATATTTTTCCCCACTGAAGGTCTTTCTTTTTGAACTTCAGAGGTATGTAGAGTTGATAGATGGTCTTACCTTCTCCAATTCAAGAACCAAAGACAGAAATCAGTCCTAATATAGGACCAGAGGGATAATGTCATACATTGTCTCTAATTCCAGATAGGCTGTATATTGCCAGGGACAGCCATTTAGCTGTGTATACTCCTACCAGAGCTGTCTGTTCTCCACTTTAAGGACTTTGTTAAATCTTAAGAGCCAGAGCTTAGATAAACTCTTGTAAAATGTAAGTGGGCAACTTTATGCATTTGGGACTCTGAAAGAGATTTCCAAGAACAGAGACAGTTACTATACTGACAGTCTTTAGCAATTACCAAGAAAAACCAAAAAGGATCGCATGTCAAACTGCACAACTACATCATGATGCTCCTTTCAAAGTACACTGTACAATGGGATCATTTTAATTCTCTTACCTCCTGTTCTCTACATATTTTCCAGGTAGGAGAGTTCTCCTTAGTAAACTCAATAATAACTATTGTTACTGCCAAATATATTTTCAAAATAAGCACATAAAATATACTAAATATAAAACCAATCATTTTGTTCTAAGATGTACAAAAATTTCACAGGCATTTTTTCCTTAGACTTGAAGACATCAATATACTTGTCTGTTATTGAATGTAATTGACCCTATGGAGGGCTCCAGGCACTACCCAAAAGGCTTGATGATAAATGGGCTCACTACAGACATGGAATTGCAGTCCTATGCTTCTTAGCAGGGGACTCGTGGACTTTTGCAGTTTGGTCCCCTCTCTCATGTCTTACCACTTCCCCAGGCACTACAACTTCCAGATATGTCTTCATAATTATGTTTCATGCTGCATAAATGGGCATGAAGTGTCTCTACTCTTGGGGCACATCCATTGCTTTACTTTGTCTTACAAGGTTCTATTTAGCCTATAAGACTCAATCGAATATTCCTGTTCTATCTTAGCAGGAGGGTTTTCTTGATCTCCTGTGTGTTACTTGAGAATTTTTCTTAAATTGTAATTTAAACTTTTTAACAATGACTATAATTACTTTCTCTTTAATCAAACATCTGAGCAAAAATATGAAATCAACTTTTGATTAACCAGTCTCTATATACCTAACATGGGACTTTTTGCTTTCCACATTTTATAAGACATTTCTCAAAACTGCTTTTGCATAAAAAGACTGATATTTAGGATCTGCCTTAAGATGAACACTGATGATGATAAACAATATTCTATCCATGTTTTCAGGATTCATTAATCAATTCCCCCTCACTGCTGTAATTTTACTCTAATCTAAGAAGATTTCTATTAGAATGCATTGTTGATCTTGTTGTTGTTGTTGTTTTGGGGGGTGTTTTAAACAAGATCTCACATAGCATTGTCTGGCTTCAGACCCCTTTTCCTCTGCCTTTTACTTATGGGTGTTAAGATTGCAAACCAATGCCAACATTCCCAAATTTCACTTGTTCAATAAGGAAAACGAGTTAAGGAAAACAGCTAAGAATAGAGGAAGAATGAGGGACAAGGGAAAGATAGAAATGAATCAGACATTCAACCAAATGAACTACCTGCTAGAGAAAATTTTCTCAACATATGTGTGGTATACAGAGTTTTCAGTGTTGAAATGTACATGCTTCTTAGACTTCACCTTAGTGATTAGAATGCAATAAGAATAGAATGAAAAACAATCTACAAAGCTTATTGATCTAAATTTCTAAAGCATACAATGAAGATGAACTTTAAACATGTACAGTTTAACACTATAGATTACTTTTCTGAAATACAGAATTTTAAAGCATGTACTTGTAGATTATACATTGTACAGTTTAATCAAGATTATTTATCCAACAGATGGATATGCACAAATATAATTATCATATGGTCAAGAAAGGTTGGAGTGTCACAAAATGATAAATTGTCATGAAGAGCACAGGTTAAATATCATATAGTCAACATTTATCTGACATGATCTTTTTATTGCTAATGCAAATTAGTCAGCTGCTTTATCAATTTTTGTATTTGAATTTATTTATTTCCTTTCAAATATCCAGTTTTATTAAGGCATGATTGACAAACATTGAAGATATTTATATTGTATGAGGTAATGTTTTATTGTCTCTCTCTATGTGTGTGGATACATATATATGTATATATATAAATGTAAATGTTACAACATTATTAACACAATAAAACTAGGTAACATAGCACTTCAGAAGGTTGTGAAAATATCTATGAAATACATCCCTCAAAAATTTCAGATATGTAATATAATACTACAGACTCTGACAGTCTATCATATGTGTATGGTCTTTATAATTTTTTTCTTTTAAAATTTTTATTTTTTCATTTCTGAAATTATAATTTAGTTACATTTATCCATTACTTTTCCCTCACTAAAACTCTCCTAAATACTCCTCTCCAATCTCCTTCATATTGATGTCCTCTTTTTTATTTTTTTACTAATTTTTTTAAATTTATTTATTAGTTCTAGTTAGGGAACAAGCTTGTTTCAAGTTCCTTCTCCCTCTCCCTCCCCTCACCCCCATCCCTAGCCTACCCCCCACCCCATCCACCCACCACTCCCCAGGTAGGGTAGGGTAGGGCCCTCAACGGGGGCTCTGCAAAGTCCACCAAATCTTCCTGTGCTGGTCCTGGGCCCTTCCCCATGTGTCCAGGGCCAGAGTGTAACCCTTCACGTGGGATGGGCTCTCAAAGTCCCTTCTTGCACCAGGGAAAAATACAAATCCATCACCAGAGGCTCCCTGGAGTGCAGAGGCCTCCTTATTGACATCCATGTTCAGGGTCTGGATCAGTCTTGTACTGGCCTCCCCGACAGCATCTGGGGTCGGTGTGCTCTCCCTTTTTCAGGCCAGCTGTTCCTGTGGGTTTCTCCAACCTGGTACAGACTCCTTCGTTCTTCATTCCTCCCTCTCTTCAACTAAATTCCCGATTTCAGCTCAGTGTATATCTGTGGATGTCTGTCCCTGCTTCCATCAGCCACTGGGTACTCACTCATATATGAATTTTAGACATAGAGCAAAGGATTACCAGCCTATAATCCTCTTCACCAAAGAAACCAGGAAACATGAAGGACTCTAAGGGATAAATGGTCCCCAGGAATGGAAGTGGCATGAACTCCTGAAACTAATTGGGAGCATGAGGGTAGGGGGGAAGGAGCTGCTACAGTAAGAGCAAGAGAAGAGGAGTAGAGGAGAGGAAATGGAGGGGCAGAAATATTGAGTTGGGGGAAGAATAGAGGAAAGAGAGCAGGATGAGAGATATATCAGAGAGAGCCACTATAGGTCCAAGAAGAGATCTGGAACCAGGGAGATCTCCAGAGACCTACAAGGATGACACGATCTGGCAATCCAGGCAATGGCGGAGAGGATAACCTAAAAGCCCTTCCCCTAAAATGAGATTGATGACTTCTCTTTAGGTCTTTACAATTTTTGTCTTAGTTTCTGACTCCATTCCCCCTTCACTGCCCCTGGTAAACACCATTTTAGTTATGAGTTTTGACTGTTTTATTTTTCTTTTCTTTTGTTTGACAAATGGTAGCCATTCTCTTTCTCTATGTGGCATAGTGAAGACAAAGTTTCTGTCCCAGCAGGGCCTGCAGCTGTTTGGTCCCACCTAAATACACAGAGACTTATATTAATTAGAAACCTTTTGGCCTATGGCTTAGACTTCTTACTGTCTAGCTCTCTCTTAATTATTAACCCATTTCTATTAAACTATGTATTGCCACAAGGCTGTGGCTTACACAAAATCCAGTATGTTATTCCTTCAGCTGCTATATAGCAACTCTCTCAGGGCTTCTCTCTGTGTCCACTACCCATAATTTCCCTGGTCTGCTAGCTCCGCCTCAACTTCATGCCTGGCTCCTGGCCAATCATCGTTTTATTCATCAATCAATTAAAAAAAACATATATGCAGAAGGACATTCCCCTATCAGCTTAGTTTCCCCAACGTAATGACCTTAAGATGCAAACATGTGGTTGCAAATGGTGGGGCTTCTTTCTTTAACACTGGGAGGAGTGTATGTATGTGGCTAGGTGTCATATTTTCTTATTCATTCATTCACTAATGGATACTTAGATTGCTTCCATTTCCTGCCTATTATAGCAACATTGTACTAAACACAAGATTGCCTACTCTATCTCCCTTCTGGGTTGGGTGATCTTACACTTAAACTTTTTTTTTTTTTTCTGAGATCCATTTTCATCCTCTAGGTCCATAGTTAGTGACTGCATTCCAACACACTTTGTCTAGTGGCTGACATTTCATCCTATTTTTCTTTTCTTTTCTTTCTTTTTTGTTTTTCGAGACAGGGTTTCTTTGTGTAGCTTTGGAGCCTATACTGGCACTTGATCTGGAGACCAGGCTGGCCTGGAACTTACAGAGATCAGCCTGCCTCTGCCTCCCGGGTGCTGGGATTAAAGGCGTGCGCCACCAACACCCGGTTCTATTTTTCTTTTCTTTATTTGACATTTTTTTCCTATTGAAAAATTCTTTCAAATGCTCAAAAGAACATTATCATAAGTGACACAAAATAATAAAATGTTAAAATGACTTTGTTTTTTTCCTACTTTAAGGGAATAGATATACCTTAGAAATTTTATAGAATCAAAAGAAATCTGCACATACCACACATACTCGTTGCTCCATTGAATAGAGATGTTATGCTTTATTTAGGCATTTTGGAATGTGTGGGATTTTTTCAATGGCTGTGTATTTCTCATATTTGACTTACTCCACTTCTAGCAACAGTCTCCTTGGGTTGATTTCATTTTCACAAACCAAGAAGAATCAAGGCAATCATACAATAGTGCTAAAAGGCAGAAGCACTAAGACTTGAAAACAGAACTTAGGATAAAATACACATCTAGGATTCTGGAAACAAAATAATTAGGAAAGTATCGTATTATTTCTAAGAAATGGTAATACCTTCATAACGAATTAGAAAATCCCAAATTTACAGAAATTAATCCATGGATGGGGACTCTAATTTGCTTATAAAACCAGTATGGATTGATATTAAATCTAAGATTAATATGAATAAAGAGAAACTAAATCATTTTCATATTTGAGTAAAACCATATGGACTTAAAGCAGCAGGCAAAGTAATTGAGTATAAAAGTACTGACGGTGATATCAGTTTGTTTTATCCCAGGAATTCCATGCCATTTTAACAGAAGATCTTATTATGTGATTCATCAACTTATCAGTTTAAGTGAGAAATCTGATCATTCACACAGAAGCAGGAAAGTTCTTTCACAATTTTGACACCTTTATTTTATGATGTGAACTGTTGGCAGACTTGAAATTACATTGGGTGTTCTTAAATCAATAAGGATGTCTTTTAAAACTCTACCTCATAGTAGAAATCTAGATGAATTGAGGGTGTGACAAATTGTCTAGTATTGCTGTTTTATTCATCATTTTGATCAGTTTCAGCATTCTAAAGATGAACTAAAATAAAAGAAGAGAAATTAAGTATAAACTCTCTATTCAGACATATTATTATCTATATAGAAAATCCAAGATCACTGAGAATTAAGCAACACAAATCGATAAGAGTTCTCAGATTTATCTTTGCACACAATCAATTTGCAAAGCCAATAATATTTCTGTCTTCCAAGCAGATGCAAGTAGAACTTATAATAGAAAGTAAGATTAACTTCACAGTATAAAATAGTGTACTAGTTATGCTTGATAGTTGTGACTGTCAACTAGACACAACCTGCAATCATCTGGGAATACAGTGTAACTGAGGAAATATCTAGATCTTGTTGGCATGTTGGCATGTTGGCATGCTGATGGGGAATGTTAATTGGTGTAGAAAGAATGACCCAACCCACTGTGGGATGTACCGACCTTGGTTTCAAGAATCCTGAAGAGAAAGTGCTGGTGGAGGACTAGGAGAGCAGGCAAGCAGGAATCCAGAATCTGTTCTTGTTCTTGAAATAAGATGTGACACTTTAGTTCTTGCCTTGACTTCCAGGACATGGCTGGCTACAACTTTGAATTGCAAGTCAAATGAGCCATTTCCCCCCACAGCTGCTTTAGGTTAAAACATTTGTCACAGTAACAAAAAATAAAACAAGTTCACTGGTCCTGATTTAAAAAAAAAAAACTATACAAGGACTTCAATTTTTTTTTCTAAAATAATCAGGATACTTTAATTATGTCCTGAAGGAAAATCTAAAACTCAAACTCTCTGCATCTTAGATGACAAAATTAGTACTCAAAATACATTGATGAAAATCACTGATGCTGATGAACTCAGATAGTTTGTCTACATGAGAACTTTATTTTGAAACTGTCCCCGTAGTTTTTCATTGTCAGTATTGCTTGGGAAATTCACAGATACTCGATGGTGTCTGAGCAATAACACTAGGCAAAGAGGAGGGCTGCAGGAGGTCAAGACTTGAAGATATTACAAATAGTCCTAGTATCATACAGGATAGTACACAAGTAAATGGTGGAAATTGCCTAGGCACATACTGGTCTCACATGGGTTGGCAGAGGTATACATGCAAACCAAAAAACAGACCACAGTAAGGAACAGACAACTACACTAGTTGGCTGGCAGAAGGCAACAACCTCTGACCTCAAGGGCATAATTATTAAACACTGGGCAAATGAGGTATGTTTCCAGAAATAGTTACATAATGATTATATCACTGATTACTCTTAGTTGCTAACCACCTTTAGCTGACTCTTTGTCTTGGATGTCCAGGGACAGCTGAGCTTTACATGATTCATACTGAATATCTGAGTCAGCACCATGCTCTCTGATTTTAAAGGGCCTTTACAGCTTCCTATTTTTATATATACAGAATATCAACATAGATATTCTGATCTTTTAAAAATATCTCAAATTCATTTAATATTAGTATCTGTATTTTAATTGACATGAAATGATAATAGGGTTAATATGGATTTCTTAAACAATTTGCATCATGAAAACCATAATATATAGATAATATAAATTTAAACAATATCTAAAATATATAAGGTATAGGTAAACAGCACATATGTTAAAACACTACAATCTGATTGAAAGAATTTGTATCTCAAATCGTGGGTCTGAAGTTAGGATTTAGGGATCCTTTGAAAACATTATCTAAAAATCAAACTTGCTATATATTATATGAGAAATTTAAAAATACTAGTGTAGATTACTAAAGCTGAATATTATATTCTTTGAAATGTCAGCATTAAACAAGGAGTTTAATTACTGACACATTTAATTGTTATAATTTTCCTTCTGAAGAAGTATCTTGACAATGCTTTGGGTGTCAGTATCCACATAGCAATCATTAACAATGATGCTACTGATAAATAAAGCTCCAGAATTGTTTAGAAATGGATTTATCTAATGGATGGAATAGAGTTATACATATAGAAGCATCATGTTTAATTTTATCAGTATAATTAATAAAGATATAAAATAAGGTAAAAATCAAGTAGAATACAAATAACATAAAATTCAATAAAGTGAGTATAATGACTGCCTAAGAGGATGATTTCCTTGACACTCTAGGTAATGAGCTTGTAAACTAATAAGAAAATGATGACAAGCATATCTAATTATGTTGTGGCCAAATCTTGGAGAGAAGAAAATTGTTTTTGGCTGGGAGAATAATTCACTAAGACTTTAATAACTGAGTCAGAGCTTGATTGAAGAACAGGGCATCATGGGCATGGACTGGAATGAGAAGTGAGGGGGAAGGTCCCTGTGCTCAAAGGCACAGAGGTAAGGGAGCAAATGTTCTCAGATGGACTGAGTGTGGCACCTGGGGAACGCACACTCGAATGTCCAGTGGCATGCTATAGTATATAGCATTTACTTATGAATCAAAGTCGAGTAGAAAGAGTATTCTTGCAGTAGGATCTAGGATGCAATGCACAAGTGAGAAACATTGTGCAGACAATAACTCAAGCAAAAATGTAATAACTTTCCAAACAATAGCATTTGTGATGGATAGGATTGATGCAGAAAAAAATCAAAATCTGAAGGAGTCCATTAGGAGGCTAATGTGTTATACATGGAAAACCGTTCACTGGATGAATATTCACTGATTGGCAGGGACTACAGATAACCATGAAGGAAATCACTAAAAGAAAACCCTACTTTAAAAATGTTACTGATAGCAAGGACAAGACGGATAATTGGCAATAATCTACCAGTACAATTTAAAATAAGTTGCAAAAGTAGTGTTACAGTGACATCCAAAGTAGTGAAGATAGGAATGCAGGTTTTGTTTAGGAGCACTGGAGCATGTGCATTTGTACACAGGGTTAAGAAAAGCTATCTCTGTGAAGGGATGGTGAGTTAAGACATGAAAATGATGAGGGACTCAGTCCTCAACTATTTATTTCAACAACAGAAATCAGGAAGGAAGGCATGCCAGAAGCTAATCTCTTGAGGGAGAAATATGTTGGAGAATAACAGGGCCAGGTGACTGGAGGGATGTGGTGGGCAGAGAGACCGTACAAGACTCTGTGTATGTCCCATGTGAGAATTTAATTAAATTCTTTGAATTTAATTCAGCAGGTTAAGGGAGTATAAGAATCCTAAATCAAATATGGTTCATAATACATCTTGAGTGTTACCTGAATGACTATCATTACCATATTGAGAAAGAACACCTTGGACACAGAAGGAATAGATAGGAGGCAGCCAGATCAAACTCCTGAGAGAAGCAGACATTTTCTTGAACACTAAAGGAGGAGTGAACACAGATGTTAGGTTGATGACTTACACAGGGAAATCAAGAAAAAAAATGTCATAATGATTGTAAAGACAATAATACTGTTTGGAGCCATGCTACATTTTAAATTTAATCAATATCAAGTAGGTTTTTAAAATATGGCAGTCACCTTCCTTAGTGTGCAAATTATTTGGAAAATCTCTTCAATGAGAATATGTTTTAAATGTAAAGGAATTAAAAGTGTGTTGATGTAAGAAAAGATAACCTTCTTTAAATCATCTGGAAACTGTCAGAGGACACACTAGATATTTCTTCTGTTCTTTTCTGAAGACATGAGCTCAGAAACTGGACGTAGACCAGGCATCTGCTGTAGCCAAGAATTCTTGATATGACATTTCCATCAGGGAAAGAATAATCACACATTTATATGTAAGTAAATAATAATATATTTGGAACTGACAAAGTAAGTGTTGACTGTAAAATTACTTTAATTATTGAATCTTCTTCACCATCTTTGAGGTTTTACATGACTCATTATTGCTAGCAGACAGATTATTGGAAGTATGATATTATGTTTGGCCATGTAAATAACTGATCACATTTGTAATATGGCACTGTTGGCTTAGAGTGATCCCAATCTTCAGGCTATGTTTTAGAAGTGATGTGGAAATCTCTGAGAGTGAAACTCAAACATCAGTAGTAAACCATTCTAATTCTTTGAATAAGTCCAGACTGGGGACACATAATTAACTGGGAGTGAATATCCCTCTGGAAATCAGGCTACCACTTATCTCATAATTTGCAGTATCATGTCTAATAACAAACCAGCATCATGAAGAGATCCAAGATGACAACCTCCTGAATGAATGCTAAAGCTAGATGAGATTGTGGCTCAAGTAACTCTAGACACAAATATTTTGTTTAAATGGACCTGACTGGGGAAAAAATCTTGAAATAAAGGGTGCAATGTAGCATGACAGAGTAATTTATCTACTGATTAGTTTATAGACACAGGCTAGTTATGGGTTCTTTGGCTGTGTGTCTTTGTGTGGGTAGATGTTTAAATGTTAGGAGCTGTACTTTGTACTAAGTCTGAGAGTGTGAAAGCTAAAATCTCATTTGCACACCAGGAAGCCCTTGTATCATCACAAGGAAGTGTTCATTATTCTGAATAGCTTTCAAATTACTAGTAAGCAAAAATTTGGGGATACTATGATGAAATAGAATTTTCTCCAGATATTCTAGCTGAAGTAGAGAAGTGACATTGATGCTCTCCACAATAGTCCTCGGGTCTAAAACATAGGGCTGTACCATTACTGCTTTTCACACTGAGCAGAGGAAGCCTGAGATAGATGCCATCATCTATGACAGTCACTTTATTCATTGGTTAATTTTTATCTCCTCATAGATGTTGAAAAAAAATAAGATTGCTGCTCACTTGGGGGTATTACCACACAAAGACCTACAACATGGAAGAAACAGCAAACTCATATGAACCTGATTTCTGAGCAGTAAAGTAGACTAACAGTGTGACTTTCAGCATGACTTTGGAACTTCCTCAATAAACACATGTGCTGATAGAGAACTTGATTACCTTAGCTCTGCGATAACGCACTTTTGAATGAGGCTGATACTAGTTGAGAATATGGATCTTGTCAGAGAGAATAAGTTTATCTGGTTAATATGTCAAATGGTACTCTATTAGACAGGCCTTGTCAGAACCTTTGGAGAAATGGTAAGACAGATACCTCAACCTCAAAATAACTCAAATTTAGGGATCACTCCTACTCTAAACTAGGTATTCATAATGCTTTTGTTTTTTTTTTTTTTTGCTGACAAAAATAACTTAAAGGCAACCACTGTAACATGAAGATGGAAATTGTCACTAGAAAGCTTCCCTCTTTCCCTAATGAATTAGTGAAGAGTTTATTTATTAAATATCCTCCTATGGTACTGTGGAACTTCTAATTTCATTTAATCTGTGTTTTCTGGTGTTAAATGCTGATCCACAGACTCCAAGAAATTCTATTTTGCAAATCAAGCAGTATATACATAATAATTATAACGGATACCATTACATAGTGTGTGGCACACTTGTGATTCAGTCTTATACTCCTGAAATGCAAGTCATCTATTTTAGAATACTCTAAATTAATTTAATTATCTTCTTATTATGTAATCCAGGGGGACAAGAAACCAAAATCTCTGAGTAAAGTTTAGGACCCAACTTTCTAAAGCTGATTTGGTGTTAGATATGGCACCATAAATTATTTGGTACATAATAAGTTCCAGAAGGAAGATCACTTCCAATTAATTCTGTGTCCTCAATCTTAACTTAATCCTGGAATTAGTTAGAAGCTTTGTTGATATTTGCATCTCACCCTCAGCAATTCTGATATAACTGTTCCACAATACAGCCTGAACATTTAGATTACACTCATAGATGCTATATTCCAAATGTGATATTTACCTATGAGTTCATTCATAATATCACACATATTTGTCCCTTAACAATTGTGACAGATATAAAAGCAATAAAATAATAGATATTAGTATAAGTAATTTACACCCATCATTTTTTAAAATTAATTTTTATTTAAATCAAAAACAATCTTATTTTACATACCAATCCCAGTTCCCTCTCCCTCCTGTCCTACTCTTCCCAACATGCCTCCATCCCACCCCCATTCACAACATTTATTTTATTAGTTCTAATGATATTATTAGTTACTGCAGTCATATGACCTAAGTCTTATCATCATCCCCACTTTACAGATAAGGGTCAGAACTAAGTGACTAAGGATGCAGAGATCATAGGTGACAGCTTTGGCATTAGAATCCACTCTTTCTGGTTCTAGAGAACACACTCTTGACAGTACTCTCAGCACACATTATTCCTGTCTAACAAACTTCTTTCAGATCACTGAACTGTATCTATTTATTTTTATGCCTTATAAAACCCCCTCTAACTTCTGCCATGGTAAAATTCTCTACATTTCCACTTCACTGATCAAAACTCACCACTCTGTGGGACGTCCTTTCTTTCTTGCTATTCTGGGAAGTGCTGCCCCATTCTAGGAGTGGTCAAAGACAATTGTATTTGATTTCGCTGTGTGTCTCACATTGATGTATATGTTGTTTGAGAGGCGAGCCTATCCACATCCATTTTGAGGCTGCCTTAAGATGTTCTGAAGACTAGTAGCCTTCAATATTTTTTGACATTAAATGAATGATTAAGTGAAAGAACACAGTAATGAATGTATTCAGTGATGAAGGCAAATGAAATTTGGGCTAATTGATTTTGTCAAATAAGAGATAAAGCTAAAACACCAAATTTATTATGAATGTATTTGGATTCTTTACTAATGCTAGATCTCATCTGGAAAGAGTCATGATTATAGAAGATTTTACGTTGACACATAATGCATCCTATACTCACAAGTAGTACTCCCCCCCAAAAAAAACCCTAACAAAATCGCATAAGAATACCTACAAGAGTTATCAACCTTAAACCATGGTGGCAACAATGTCTTCTATATCCAGCTAACCAACATGCTGTGAACTCTGGTGGTAGATGGGAATAAGGCATTGTAACACTTGCGGAGAAGACTTCGTATGTTGAATACAAGCAGAGCTGTGTGGCAGAGGTACTGAGTGGGTATATGTGAAAGTACTATGACAATGCCAGGCAACAAATGATCCGGATTAACAAGATTTAAAAGGACAAATATTAGCTTCTTTACTTGACATCCGGGGAGACCACAGAGGGTAAGCAGTGGCTGAACTGATTTATCAGGTGAAGATGCTTGGAGAAAGTGGCTTCCTTTCAACCTCTTTATACATGTCCCTCCAGCAAAGACACAAACAAGCAAATAAAAGAAACCAAAAATAATTCTGAAATGTGAGGAACTAGACATATACCAAGAATCTGCTGCTTAAGCTATCTCTAGCAGTCTGCCTTAATAAGAGCCATGGTTTTTTGCACCCAGAAAGTCTTGCCAAAATGACTACCTAAACATGACCTAAATAAGGACAACAACAACAAAAACATTCTAAAATAGATGAGGGTGAATCCATAAGGCCTCAGCCCTACACAAAGAACTACCAGCATTTAAGGAATGCTGAGAATTGAGAAATAGTCTCCCCCCTGGGAAGAGCACACCAATTAGTTATTCAATACTAAACTGTTAGCTCAGAAAAAAAAAACATAAATACATGTAACATGGTACAGACTGGGTAGGTTGCATTTAAGAATATATACATATATTCCTATGAATATATGTATGAATATATCAACAACTCATGAAAGAATAAGCTGTTAAATTGAAAGAGAGCAAGGGAGGGTACATGGGTTGTTTTGGAGGGAGGAAAGGAAAGGAAAGGAAAGGAGTAGATGATGCAATTACATTATAGTCTCAATCATTAAAATGATAAAAGGCATTCATGTGTGCCCATATTTTCTTTTTCCTTTCTATTAACAAGAGTTTTTTCTTCTGCTTCTCCCAGTTTCTCCTCATGTTCCCTCATATCTGAATCGACTCCCTTTCTGTCTCTCAGTAGAAAACAAATAGCAATATATAATATAAAATAATATATTATAAAATAATAAACTAACACATTGAAATTGGACAAAAAAAGCCCACAAAACAACAACAACAAACAGAAAGAAAAGAACCCAAAGAAAAGGCAAAAGAAACATCCACTCATTCATACACTTAGGAATCCCATTAAAAACTAAACTGGAAGCCATAATATAAGCATGGGAACCCGGTGGACCTATACATGCCTTGTACTTACTGGTTCAGTATCTGTGAGTTCATATGAACTCTGTTCACATTGATTAAGAAGGATTTGTTTTCCTGGTGTCCTCTAACCCTCTGGCTCCTACAATCTTCCTGCTTTCTCTTCCCCAGGGTTCCCTGAGCCCCAAGGACAGAGGTTTCATGCAGATACCCATTTAGGGATGAGAATTCCAAGTTCTCTCGCTCTCTGCAATATGTATGACTGTGGGCCTCTGCATTTGTTCCCATCCACACAGGGGGAAGCCTCACTGATGAAGGCTGAGCAAGGCACTCATCTGTGAATACAGAAAAGTGTCGTAAGCAATCATTTGATTGTTACTTTTTAGTTTTAAATCATTCTTATTTAGTTTTACTATAGGTCCCTGCACTTGTAGTCTCAGGTTATGGGTCACCCATGAAATGTTGGATATTGGTGCTGTCTCATGGAATGGGCATTAAGTAAAGTCAAATATTGGTTGGTTACTCCCACAAGCGTTGTGACACTGTTGTCCCATCATATCTTACAGGCAAGACAATATTGTAGATCAAAGAGTTTATGGGTAGGTTGATGTTTATGTTTCTCCTTTGGTAGAGTGCCTTCCTGTAGTAAAGGCATTGTATTATAGAGATAAAACTTTATATAGACACCAGCTTGACTTCTCCATGTTCATATATACTTTTATTTTTAATCTCTTACACTAGTCTGATAATATAGTCTACCTGACTATATACCTCACATTTACACTCATTGGAATGAGGGATTGTGATAGCTTTTCTAGAGGCAAATTTGTCAGGTAGCAACAAAGCATAAGGATAAGCTTCTGGGTATGTCATTGTCATGAGTGGCTTTCAAGACCCACACTCCAACTTTACACTAAAGAAAACCACAAATAAATGTAATGTTAGGACCAACAGAATTTTGATGGGCTCTGGTTCTGCTAACCTAGTAAGAAGTGTCTTTAAGCATTTATTCTGTTGTATCACACTGCCTATAATCTGCCTTAATTTTACTTTTACTCTATATATTTCATGACTTGGTAGTTACCCATTTCTATAGGATTTACTTTACTAAGGGGTCCTAGATATATTGACCAAGTGACAGATGAAAAAAATGAAGGTAAGAAAAGCAATCCGTTAACACAGTTTTTCAATAAACCAAAAAGGTTAAAACAATCAATTGACTCACTGAAAGGTGATATTATAGAAACGTCTAAAAATTTGAAAAAGTGAATAGATCAACTAGATTTCAATTTTTCATTGTTTATTTACAATAGATTATTATTATGGGACAACTGAAAATTAATATCAGCTATTAGGAAAATAGAATTGAGTTTCTCCCTGCAAAGATCAGCATTCCTAGTCTACTTTCTTTTACTTTACCATTCTATAAACAATTCCAAGTGAACACAGTTGTAATATGATATAAAAAGTAATTACATCAGGAACAAGAAGCATAAATGTTTACTTTTAGAACCTAAAACCAAAGAAAAATATTTGTATAATATTTCGAAACAACTTGAGTATACTGATAGTAGCTAATAATAAGAAATCAATATATACATATACATATACATATACATATACATATACATATACATATACATATACATATATACATATAATGACAGTTAATGAAGCAAGATGCCATGAGAATGCAAGCATGAGTATATAGGAGGGTTTGGAAGGAAGAAAAGGATGGGGACCATGATATGATTATATTCGAATTTCAAAAAACAAAAGAAACAAATTAGTAAGACTATGTTAACAGTGTTATTTTCATAAATAGAAAGTTCCAGTTTTCACTTTGCCTATTTTAAACAACAATGATAATTTTTGCGTATGTGTTTTTAAATTTCTAGAGTTCATAACTAGGGGACCGTCATGAATAGCTTTTCTTTTAAAAAGATAAATTTTCTAAGAATTTTGATAGCATTATTTCCTCTCATTGCCCCTCTCCAACATTTTTCATTTTGATGCATTTCATTATTTCTCTGTTTGGAAGTAATGGGGATGGTTCTGCCAAGGTATGTTTTGAAAAAAAACTGACTCTAAATTGAGTATATATATACATGATTCTAAGCAGTTGAGTGGGATGTGGGCCAACTTATTTAGCTTACTTTGCTGCTACAAAATATCTCAGACTAACTCTTAAACAGCATAAAATCTGAGTGTCCTCAAGGCAGCCTTTAACAGAGTGAACTGAGTTGCTCATTAAAAATGTAAATGATGTTGTCCTAGCCAAAACTTACTGAGGTTGGGTCTCTGAGAAAGCTGCCTGGGTGTATGTATTTTTAACCTACTTTCCACATGATTCTTGAGCACATTAAAGGAGAAGAGTCTTTGTAAGTCTTTGTATGTATACTGCTCCCCATTTATGTGCTAAGGGTGCTGCAACTGTTTTAAAGAATAAAAGAAAACTACTTCATCCAAAGGGGAAACTTTAGATCTTGGCTTAAAGACTTCTGATAATTAAAATTCATGAATAAATATGTTTTGTTTATAAGAAGATTTTGGCTGGTCGTTAGCTTTTGGAAAGATTTATAATCTTTCTAGATGTAGATTCATCTGCAAATATACCAGGGCTTGCTGACTGATACTAAAATGAACAATTGAATGTAGGACTGTGGTAGGAGATGGTTTAAAAAAGAGTGGTGGCTAGAATATATTTGGGGTGGGGGGTTATAATAAGTTTCTTTCTCATTTTCCCTAATAGTAATGCTGACTTTTCTACAGATTTCCTATTTTAATATAAAAACTAACTTATATCACATTTTGCTTGTAAGAAAATAAAAATAATTTACAGCATTAAATTGCCTGTCAGAGAAATTAAATGTGGCAATCCATTTGACTATTGTATTTCTTCATTAAGGATCTATATTTGTGAGAGAAATATTTCTTTGTATAGTTACTTTATCATACATTCATTCATGTCCTTTACTAAAGCCCAAATGTATCACATAAATGTAATCTGAAGTAGGAAATTTTCATCAAGCCCATTTGTCATTATTTTCCATGTTCGTATTTAAGTGATCAAGAGAAAGAATTCAGGGTTCTGTACTTTCACGTAATTTTATATAAAAGACCCAACAAAACAAAATAGATTTTTACTTAATCATTTTGATCCTGCAACTGGACTTTTAGAAATCACCTGAAGCGCTCCAAGTCAATTCTATTGATTTAGGTATTTATTATGAGTAGTTTGAACAAGTCTTTTTTACTGACTTATATCAGTATGATTATTTTTCAAACATGAAACAATTTCTCAAAAATAAAAATGCTCAGAGTAACACTGGAGGAAAGATATCTTTATGGGACCCCCTGAAAACCAAATTCAAGAGCTGTTTCTTTTGTTTGTTTATTTTGTAGTAGGAGTTGTTGGGTGGGAGTTAGAAGCAGATTGTCTCTACCTGAACAATAGGGTCTTTAGATTAAGCACTCAGGACAGATAAGGAATAACACAAGCCTACTAAAGTACACACAAGAGGGAAGCAGTCAACAGTAGGGAAGCAAGGTTTCAAGGCTATGGAGGAAAGGGTAGCAGATATAGATCCCTAAGCATCTGGCTTTTAAAAACATTCAGCCTGCTAGCTCAGAATCAAGTTTTTCTTTTCAAATGATCTTACTTTATAATAATAACCTACTCAGAGTAAAGCCACCTGTCTAAGGAGAAAGCATGATACTTCAGTTTGCATCCTAATGCTTCACTGGAAAGTGTTCACACCCCTCGAGGAAATCTCTTTGGAAAGATAATCATTTTAGGATTTGATAACTATAACATAGATTGCAGTTCATGCAAAGTGTTTGATTGGCATTGGGGTTTTATTTTTTCTGCCATTTAAATGAATAGGTTATTTCAAATGTAACTTCATCAAGGGCATTGTGACATGGGCACATCAGGAACTCTCACTTTGTTACTCTGGAGAGGAATTTGGAGGATTATAAAACAATCATAACCATCATACATACATACCTCACATACTGTCTCATACACATGATTATTGAGAGTTTCACTCTTGGTTAAGAATTTAGTGCCAGATTCATCATAAGTATACCAATATAATTTATAAAATGATTAAAATGCAATAATTAGTCATCATTGTGCATTCACAGTTCAAGTACCATGAAATAGAAAAACATATTGAGCATATCCACAGTAAAATAAGAAATAATATTTATTGAACATTTCTCAGGTTGAAACATCAAATTCAGTGTATTCATCTGTCATTTAGTCTTTTGCTAGACATTACTCTCTTATTACACATAGAAAAGGAACCAGGGAGAAAGAGCGGGAAATAGAGGAGAAGGAAAGAGAGCTGGAAAAGAGAGGGGACAAGAGAAGAGAGCACAAGTGGGCGGGGGTCTTTCTTTTAAAGGGGTCCTTTGTACCTGTGTACTGACTAAGCAATCATGGAACCCCAGGCTTACTTACCAAGGTACTGCCAGAGTGTATTCTGCCAGGTGACAGGGGAAGGCCAACATAATGCCTGAATCCTTTTATGTATGATTAGCATTATGTTGGTTTACTAAATTTTTATAGCTCCTTCATGAGTCACTTGGATAAGCAGGCATTCAGTGACTCTCTTCTGTCAGTCATACATTCTTCTCTTAACAGTGGTCACATTGGGACAATTACTAGTATCCTGAGTGGTTAAAGTTCAGCTGACACAGCCTAGGAAAATACTAAGACTTAATACACTCAAATAAGAACCCTGGCCCAGTGGAGGTTGGGCACACCTTTAATCCCAGCATTTGGGTGGTAGAGGCAAGTGGATCTCCAAGTTCGAGGCCAGCCTATTCTACAGAGTGAGTTCCAGAACAGCCAGGAATACACAGAAAAATCCTCTCCTGGAGCAAAAAAAAAAAAAAAATACTAATCCTGGAATTAAGGAACTGTAATGGATTTGACTGGGTAGATTACAAATTTCAGAATGATGACAGGCAAAATCTTAGTAATTAATATTAAAAAATTGGATGAAGAAATTATTGATGGTATTCTTATAGGAAAATACCATGAAAGGAAGTGATGAGAATCAGACATGGCATATGGAATTCAAGACAATTTGGGGATGGAGAGGAATTACATGTAGAATAGGAAACGGACAGGGGTAGAAACTGTAATTCCCTTTTCATCCCCAAATTGAGGTCAGAATGAATTTGTGACCATGGTGCATAGTTAGAAAATGGAGAAAAAACTGAACTCAAGATTTCAGCAAAGGTAACAATACCACAGTAAGGTGTCACACCATGTAAACACTAAATCAAGCTCTCTACCTGGAGCCCAGGCTAATCTTCCACATGTTGTGGTTTGGTTTGCTATTTTGTTCCTGTTTATGATCTCCAAGGCTATCAGTTCAACTGTCTGCAAAGAAGGAATATACCTGTGTTTCTTGCACATTTGTAATATGGGAAAGCATGTTCAAAACACATTAGACACTTGGCATTCAATGGAACTAATTCTACCACCATATGTCAAAATAGGTAGACTAGTCAAAGAAGCCAGTATTGTGTATAAGGGGAAGATAAGGTAAAGAAAAGCAGTTTTCAAAGGTTTTTTAAAAACTTTTATTACATTGTGGTGGGGGCAGGGGGCATTAGGTGTAGAGGTCATGAGATAATTTTCAGGAGTCAGTTTTTTTTTTTTTTTCTACCATGTAAGTTCTGGGAATTGGACTCGGGTCTCCAGGTTTGGCAATAAGTGTCTTTATGTGCTAATCAATATCAGTAGCCCTATTTAATAATTCTTTAATTCAAGCTATACTATGTGTCATGTTGGCTGCTATAAATACATACATTTCACATCTTAAAGAAGCTTCTAATATAACAGGACAGGTATTTCAAGAAAGCATTTCTCTCTGTTTAAAAATAGATTAACAACTGGAATTGGGTTGAGCTTGTACACTCCATGTAAACCTATGTTTCCCATTTTTCCCAAACAGCTCCCCATTGCCCAGCCAGTGTAAAGTATCAATAATAAAACTATATTTGAATGATTACTAAACAAATCATTTCAGGGTTTACTACAGTGGTCTAAATAGCCCCAAAAGATTCTGTCCATTTCACTAGCCTTGTATAACCCCAGAGTGCTTCGGGAGCCAGTAAGAATGATGATGAATGGTTTTCCTGCATTCATTTTGAAGTTACATCTGAGGCTTCATGCCTGTTTTGTTCAGAATCACCATAACCACTGCTTTGGAAAAATTCCCTGTATCCAAGGACAACCTTCTCCAAGCACCATTGTGTCATCATGATTGTCAGATCCAAATTCCTACTTCACTACTGTTTCCTTCAGCAAAAGTAAATAAAAGCAAGGGATGGATAACGGGTGAAATCCTCAAGGTTCTAAGATTGTACACTGCTCTAAAATTCTCACAATGTTCATGCTCTCAATTTAAGTAAAATATTGTTGGCTTTTGAAAAATTTGCTTCTAGTAGAAAATATGTACCCGGTATGAAAATTAATACCTTGAGCTGAGCCTGTCAGAATTCTTTGAAGTAATGGGCCTTTCCAGGGAGTGCATTATTCGGAATAGTTTAAAATATGCAAACAATACACCAGGAGATTCATAGGCTATAAAATTATTCTAAGGCAGAACAAAATTTCCCTGATCTTTAAAGGGATTCAGCTATTAATTTTTAAATGCTGAACATAGTTGACATTTCAAATTGAATTGTTACTGGAGTAATCACATTGAATCTCTTGGTTAAATGTTCAAAGTAGAGCCTATGAAATATGCATGTGACCAAATCAGGGCACCAGCTCAATTCAGAGTCTACGGTTTTTATTTATATAAAACACTGTATGCTTTTTTGTTTAAAAATGAAATCATCACTTAACAGCAAGACACACTTTTTTTTCAAAGAAAATCAAAGTGTGGGAAACTCAAGGGACTTATGCAATGCTTTTCTATAACTGAACTTGCTGGATTTTCTCATTTAGGAGGAGACAGATTTAATAATGAGATTTGAGATCAAGATACTTAGTCTGTAATTCGAATACTTGGAAATATAGTATCCCAAGACAACGTTATACATCACAAATAACTCCCCAAATCAAATTACCTAGCACATGGAATAAGTACCTTTGGTCATGTATTAAAGCATTTATGTGGAACATGGCCCAGAATTTTATCACTTTATTTAGATCATGTCTGTCTTTCAGTTGTTTCTGAAAATATAAAACTCTAATTTTAGTAACTGTATTAATTTAATTTTAAAATACATCTTTGTGGGGCTGAGCCTGCTTCCAAGGTATGAGGCCCTAGATTTTATTCCTAGAACTGCTAAAAACAGGTGTGTGTCTATGTGCCTGTATTCCCAACGTTTGGGAAATAGAGACAGGAAGATCAGAGGTTCCATGTAGTCCTCACTTATATAGTAAGTTCAAGATGAGCATTGCTACATGAGTTTCTATAAATAAATGATTAAGTAGTACTTAGATAGTTTAATGCCTTCATTCCCTTTAAAAACCACATAAATAATAATGGAGTGACCAGGTTTTCACAAGCGTAAAGTGATTCTTTAGTCACTGACTATGGAGTCAGTTCTCTGCCAACCCTTTCAATAGATCCAAATTATATGTGATTTCTCTCACGTTTTATGACTTGCTTTAAACTTGGAGATTCTAGGAACCCACTTAATTTTACAAATATTTGTTGGAGTTGGGATATAATGGCTCAGATCTACAATCCCAGACTTCAGGAGGGTAACAGGCTCTACATGGTGAGCATCAGGCAAGCAAGGTTGTTGAGTGAAATTCTGACTTTAAACATTTTAAAATTATATAACATTTAATGAAAGAATAATAGATGTATTTAGAATGTTAAGGTAGTAATAAGTCACATCAAAGTGTTTACCATGCTAGTTGATGGTGAAATCTGGGGAAATGGAGCCTAAAACTTATGCAGACTAAAGTTTAATCCAATAGCACACTTCATTCACAGCATCAGACAATTTATAATCTCAGGGTTAAGAAGAACCATGTGAGTAAGGTGTTCACTCACAAGGACAAGACACACATGACAAAAGCATGTTTATCCATGGAGGCATATCAAGAAAGCAATAGACAGCTGTAATGAACTCACTCACCTGGAAGAGGCAGGAAAGCTCATGCCAAGAATAATTCTGTCTCTTTGAAGAAACTGAAGTCACCTCACAGGACTCCTATCTTCTTTTCTGAGAGTTTTCTCACAAGTACTCAGAATTCTCATTCTCAGGCCATGTTCCAACACAACAAGGATTTAAGAATGCATTGTTTAGTTAATTCTGTCTAACTTGTTTCCAATCAAAAGAATATTTGACCCAGTAAAGCAGTCAATTGGTTGTCTTTTTCAAGAATTCATAGTCCTATTTTGCTAGTAGGATTTCCTTCAGAAGAAAGTGTAATGTTTGCAAAGCAAGCTCAAGGTGCACGATTTTATTGAAGACTAGATAGAGGAATTACATGATATACAAAGACACTTTTAAGTAGATTGGAAGTCTAAGACTCATTTTTTCACCATTGACTTTAGTAGTAAAACTAGCTGTCTCCAGGAATTCCTAGGTCTGGAGAATGTCTAAGGAACAGAAGAGTCTTACAGAGTGCTTCCCACCTAGTCCTACAGAAGACATCACATCTCCAAATGGGTTGAAACTCTTGAAAAGACTGAGGAGAAGTGGGGGTTTATCTTATCAAAACAGACAACAGAAGCTGCTACATTTTTCTACCTCTGCAGCAAGCTGCCCCACTGGGGCTTCCTCAGAACAGTAAATGTGCAGTTGTCTAATTTATAGGTGAAGACATTTCATAATATAGATAGATGGCTTCTAAGAATGTGGCTTTGGTTTTAATACATTTAATTCAAAAGTCACACCTGAGTTCTAAGCATTTCTACGTACACACCAAACAAGTACGATCCAAGAGTGAATTTATCCAGATTGATTAAAAAGGACAGACATGATAAAACAAATCGATATAACAGACTAGGTAAAACCTGCAGAGACAGAGACTGAGCGTAACAGCTAAGGAAGGGAAAAGGGATGTTTGTCAGTATGGAGAAGGCTCATAATGCGTTTGCCACTGTCATTCTCCAGACTGAAGACATTTGCTCTCATAGCAAATCTTCCCATTTTTTTTAACACTAAATTTTCATTCAGATATTTTCAGTAAATAATTTCATAGTTCAAAGGCGTGTGATTTTTATTTTATGCTACTGACCTATTACGATAAATCTTTCCACCAATAGCCACCCGAGCCCCACCGCCACGTGTGTGCTTTATGCCAGCTGCCTGCCCGAGTTAGGGCCCAAATGAATACACAGAAACTTGTGTTAGGTACAATGCTGCTTAGCCAATGACTAGGATTCTCATCTGTTAGCTCAGTCTCAATTATCATAAATCTATATATTTTATAAGACTTATCTTATAGGGAGCCTTATGGTGTCCATCCTTGCCGGTGGCTCACATGGTGCTACTGGAGGAAGAGCAGAGGGGAAAAAGGATTATGACCAATTTACATTTGACTTAGGCAACCTCCCAAATCACACATTTTCCATCATAAATTAGCAAAGCATAATAATTGACTATTGAATTAGTTCAAATGGTTTCTTGCCTAGAGGTCGACAATACTGTGCTGCATGAGGATCACAGGGGGAATAAGCACATTTCATGTTTTAAGCAGCTTGAGATTCAGGAGCAGGGATTGAAAGCTTTTCATCTCAACCGTATTAATTTCTAAATAGAAATACAAAGAGTGTAACTGATAAAGGAAAAAAAAAAGTGCACATTAGGATCCAAAGCTGAAGCGATGACGTTTGTCAAAACATAAAATTGAAATCAGCGATAAAGATAAATGTAAAAGAAACTATTAAGATTGCACTTCGAAAATTACAGTTATCAGAGGAGGGGAGAGAGGGGGATTTAGAAAGGAGGGAAGGATGGATGGAGGGAGGCAGAGAAAGAGAGTTCACGGGACAGCAGCAAATGGAGCCCAAGGACAGCACACAGGGCTAGCAGTACAAGCAAGCTGAGAGACAAAGAGTGGGTAGCATATATTGTAGTAGCAGAGATTTTCAAACAACAGAAAAATAAGATACAGAGAGAATTACTAGTTAAATTAATCTTTGAGACAATTACTAGTTAAATTAATCTTTGAGACAACCCCTTTTCCAATAAGGAATATAGGTTGTAGGATGCAAAAAACAGATCAATGGAAGGTTAAGGTAAGGAACTAGCAGAGGTAGCTCAGTGTATAAAAGTACTTGTTTCAAGCTAGAAGACCTGATGTTGATCTCTAGAACCCATAAAGCAGCTGTGTATAGGAAAGTGTGCCTATAATCCCACTGCAGAGAAGGGGACACAGGATGATCCTGGAGCTCCCAGGGGGCCAGCATACAGTGTAGCCTACTTAGTGAGTTACAGGCAAGCCATAGGTTAAAGTGGACATCAAGTTTTAGACCTAAAAGAACAAGCCAAAACAAACAAACAAAAATCAAAACCAACAACAACCAAAATAAAATAAAAAACAGCAACAACAAAAACTACACAAGATAGAAAGTACCTAAGGACCAGTTCCTGAGGTTGTCCTCTGGCCTCCAAGGAAGTATACACACACAGGAAAGCTTACAAGTACAGAGAGAGAGAGAGAGAGAGAGAGAGAGAGAGAGAGAGAGAGAGAGAGAGACAGAGAGACAGAGAGAGACAGAGAGAGACAGAGAGAGACATGGAGAGGTAAGTGCTAATGACTCAATTAAAATTAAGCAGTAAAGGCTTTTTTTATTTTTTGTTTAATGATGACAACATTGTACTCAAGTGTTTTTGTGAGCTCATTGCAAGGTCAATGGAAAAAGAGACATTGAAAACCTGAAAGAAAAGGACAAACTTTGGAGATAAAGGGGGAGACAGAAAGTGGTGAAAATTTTGTTTATATGAATTTTATCATCTTGATTAGGAAAGGAATTATAATTTTTCACTAGGATATCATTCCAATTAGAGATGTTCCCAAAAACATGTTAACATTACATGTTATTATTAAATGCTACAGTGACGTAGCATTTAATAGCTGTAAATATAATAAGTGTTGATGACAAAATAATCCTATTTTAAAATAAATATAATTAAAATCATGGTTTATGATGCTGATTACTAGTGCTTAAACATTGAAAGCAGTTAATAATGAGCTGTGTGTTATGTTTAGTAACTGGCATAACTTCAACATAAAATTAAAGATAGGGGAACATCAGAAAAAAGAAACATCTATTATTAATAAATTTATGAGTCATATCTAGTGTTTTCCATCACCAATGCCTGCACTTGGGAGGCTGTGGCAGAAAGATCAAGAGTTCAGGCTATATAATAAAGATTTACACAAAGCCAGAACAAAGACTGCTCTCTACTGTAAGAATGATGTTTCTAAGAGTTGTATCAGACCTCTGTTTCTCCATCTTCCTGGCTCTTCCATGCTCCCTAACCTTGCACCTGCTGGTTCTTTTTTGTATCAAATTATGTGGCCGAGATGCAGCATAACCATGGGCGGGAAATGCTTCTTGACTATGATCTGTTATCTACAAAAGCTTTCATTTTCTTGAAATAAAAAGTAGGAGATTTGGACACAAACACCTGTAGGGGCTCACAGTTGTAAGCACAGTAATAACACGTATGTAGCCCAAGACTCAGACAGACCTGAGCAGCTATCAAACAGAATTGGCCTTGCATATGCCTGGATTATAGATATTATGCTTATAAATAGTGAGAGAAAACAAAACTCTCATAAGGACACTACATTGCTTTATGTTTTAAAAATTAGAGCAGACTGAAGAATCATGAGTTAGAAAACAGTAATTGATTATAGCAATTTAAATATGTTCAGTGGGTTACTAGAGCTTTAAATAGAAAGGAATATCTTTATTGGTTATTATTGTAATTTTCAAATCATTTACTTTTATATACATGTCTCTAGACAATGATGAAAAGAGTTCCAAAAAAAAAATAATTCACTCACCACTGGTGGTAGCCTTTTCCTTGAGAAACGTCAACTGTTATCAAATACTTCTTAATATAACCTTGTGTTTTTCCATTAGGTATCATAGAAGCCAGCCTTTAAAGTAAGTGTGAATTTCACAGGTTCAGGACCCCATTGAGAGGTCTGTTTTGCTCGCAGCATGCTCTTCTTCCACTCCAGATTTCAGATTAACTTCAACATCAAAAGCTTTGTTCTCACTTCCAACATGGTAGAGCAGCTGTCCCCTTCTACTTTTCCTTCCTTATCATTTTTTTTTTTTACTAAGTGGAAGCAGTTTTATTTTTTACATGTGGCGCTCAGTCCCACATGCAACCTCCATGTACAGTAAAACAAAAACACTAAAGATGGTTTCTACTTACATCTTTCATATGAGATTGTTTCTCCCTACTTTTTTATCAGCACAAGAAATCCTTGCATTCCTAATGACATTTGTTCTGTCAAACTTAGTCCTTCAAACCATGCCTTCCTGCATCTCTATTAGCATCATACAATGTGAAAAAAAGACTGATGCTGAGGTACTCCTTGACCACTTCCAAAATCTGATTTGATTTGAGAGTTTCCCAGTATTCTCTTCTGTCTAAACAGCTGTCTAAATTATTGACTGC